>NC_141992.1:105404174-107804174 GCF_049901715.1 Pseudonaja textilis
AGCAGCGGCAGCCACCTAATGATTGCCCCCTCTCCAACCAGCCAGCCAGCACTTCCTGACCTGCACACTGCCTGGTCAGCCGACGCAAACCCTCGCTATTCTTCTCATCATCGTCCTCCCCACCAAAGCTGGAGCAGGCTCCATGGGACAGGGTCTCATTCCTGCCCTGGTGCAGCGAACTCTGGCTGGCTGGACACATTTGTGAATGGCCTGGCCCTGCAGTGCATCCCCACTCCATTCAGCCTCCAAACAGTAAGGCTGGCTCACGTAAGCAAGCAGCGCACCAGGGCCACGGACGGTGTTGGTTTTTGCACTCAGCCAATTCCAATCCCACAGCCGGTCTTGGAAGCCCCACCACCCTACCCCCTCTTACCCCGGTGTTGGATAGCCATTCCTCCCACACAGACTCAGTTCCTGCACAGCCCCGCAGCCCCAGAAGAGCGGCAGCCACAGGGTGATGGGTGGGAGCAACTGGCTGGCCCCCACAGCCTCTCCCATGGCAGCAAGCTGGGCCCTCAGTGATGTATCCATGTGTGAGAAGCTGTGCTCTCCTCCTGTCCTCCTGGGGCAACTCACCTCCCTGACAGCAGCTCCTCCAGCATCCCGGCCAGAAGCGGCACTGCGAGAACTGCTTCCAGCCCCTCACACTGCTGCTTCCAGCTGGGATGATGGATGAGGAAGTAGATGAGCTGCCATCGGGGAGGTGAGCTGCCCCAGGAGGGCCAGATGAGAGCACACGTCCTCACACATGGAGATGTTGCCGAGAGTCTGGTGCGAGGGAGTGGCTGCGGGGGCTGGCTGGTCACTCCTGCCCCTTGCTGCTGCTGCTGCCACTACTCTTTTGTGGCACCCAAGCAGGCCAGGCGCTCTGGACCATGGATGTGCATCAGTGTTGTGGGCTGGAAGGCTGGGGCCACACAAGAAGCCCACTTGGGAGGGAGGGAGAGAAGCCCCAGCCCACCCGTTCCTGGCCAACAGCTTTGCTCCCCTAGGAAGTGATTGCTGGGATCCCCTCTCCATGTCTTTGGGCACGCAGAGCCATCACCTGTTGCTCTTCTGGGTTACAGCGTGCGCATGTGCACCAGCCAGCTGGTTGTTAGGAATGGAAGTCACCTAACAGTTATTTGGGTTGGAAATATATAAGCTAGGATAGACATTTTAATACTATATCTTTAAGAGAATGCTAAACTGTAATTGTGTGTGGTTCCACAAATGGCCATAAGATGGAGCCAGAAACCTGGGTTGTTTAGTCACAGAAGAGAGCCTCAGTGAGTCTCCTTTTCTTCTGTTGGAGAGTGTTGCTGTTCCTCCTAAATGACTGTTACTGGTCGTTGATGTAAGTCTGTTACTTAAATGTGTTTGATTCTGGACTTTGATAATTGGATTATCCCTGAACTGAACACCGACTGCTTTACCTGTGAATGACTTGGACTGCTTTTCATGGACTGTGCTTAAACGTTTATTGGAAGTAAAAACCTACATTTACTGTACAACGTATCTGTGTGCTGTGTGTATATTATTCAACACTACTCTTCACTACGTCTCCCTGTATGTGCTCATTCTCCTAACGAGGAATTACCTCAACATTGGACTTCAGAAACCTGAAAACCAGGTGGCTGCCACGCATGCATGTGCTGGAACCCAGAAAAGCAACAGATGATGGCTCCGCGTGCCTGGAGAGATGGCTCTGCGTGCCACTTCTGATACGCATGCCATAGGTTCACCATCATGGACATAGGCAGAAGCCTGCAAGCCTGAAAGGTAAAAGATATTTTACTTTTCTTCCCTTTTATAACCTTCTGAGTCCAAGGGCCTGGAAGGTGTTTTGGAGGATTCCAGAGGTTCAGTTTTGGACCTGGAAGGCCTCCCAGAGGACTCCCATTTTTCTAGCAGAGGCACCACAGGCTGGTCCTTGCTATTTCCAGACCAGCTCCATGGGCCAGATCTAAACACCCCATGGGCCAGATCCAACCTGCGGCCTTGAGTTTGACACCCCTGATCTAGTATGTTAGGTTGCAAGATATTATGTTTTTGTGGCTAACTTATTTTTCTGAGACATTTGTACTATGTCTCTTCTATCAACATGTTGAACTTTCATAAAGATATGTTGATCCTTGGCATTCAGAATTCTGACTTATAGGCTTTGTGACACCTGAATGGGATATTCTTGATCAATTGGGGCACGTTTTTCAGCACACATTTTGAGGAATACCATATTTTAAGTATAAATACTGTATATGGTGTTGACTTTTTATTCCCAAAATATTAGTTTATACTTTTCTGAGAAACATTCTCTACCCTATCTCATTCTGTCATTGTTCAATTAACTACTACAGTTAGCACATTGTGGGAGCTTCTAAGTTTCTTCTGCATGCAGAAGACAATGCAGCAGCTTCTACAAGTGACAAATATCTGGGACAGAAAAAGTTTTTTGAAGAATCAGACCAGTATTCACTATCCTTTCCAAAACTCCATGGAGAATATTGATTTAAATACTTGCGCTATAATTATTGTATCTGAGGAAAGTTTTGTTCACATTGGAGAACAGTGAAAAGTTTCCTTCAGCTTTTATTTCATTCATTTTTGGTAAGGTATCTGGCAATTTTGTATGTGTACAGAAGAGAATGATGGTAAGAGACCTGAATCCAATGAATGATTACTGTCATTTCTCTGATTTAGTGGAGTGTGAGATATCTGGAAGAAGTCTGAAAAGAAACATTTCTTCAAAATTTTGATTCTTGCTTGAAAAGGATCAGTCCTTGTGATTTGTGGGACTGGATTTTAGCAAATGTAATAGAAGAAGTTCAAATAGCATTCCCAAGATTATTAAAATTCTTGGTGAAATTGAACATTTTCCTGTCATACATGACATAATTGACCTCGAAAGCTCCATTAGAGAATGTGTGAAAAGGTATTATTTCTATCCATATCCTGACTTTCAAAGCTGGAAGCCAGAATTGGCTTGTAAAACTGTGCTATTTTCTGTTAGATTCATCCATTTCCTGGTGTTAGTACTGGTAACCATCTATGGTCTTAGTTATATAAGGCGTACCTCAAGGACAGATACTTACAACGATGTATTGAATGATATTAATCTTGCTTAAAATTAATTAATGGAATAATTCAAATACACTGCTCAAAAAAATAAAGGGAACACAAAAATAAGACTTCCTAGATCTGAACGAATGAAATATTCTTATTAAATACTTTGTTCATTACATAGTTGAATGTGGTGACAACAAAATCACACAAAAATTATCAATGGAAATCAAATTTAGCAACCCATGGAGGTCTGAATTTGGAGTTACACTCAAAATTAAAGTGGAAAAAAACACTACAGGCTGACCCAACTTTGATGTAATGTCCTAAAAACAAGTCAAAATGAGGCTCAGTAGTGTGTGTGCCTGTATGACCTCCCTACAACACCTGGGCATGCTCCTGATGAGGTGGCGGATGGTCTCCTCCCACACCTGGACTAAAGCATCCCCCAACTCCTGAACAGTCTGTGGTGCAACGTGACATTGGTGGATGGAGCGAGACATGATGTCCCAGATGTGCTCAATTGGATTCAGGTCTGGGGAATGGGCAGGCCAGTCCATAGTATCAATGCCTTCGTCTTGTAGGAACTACTGACACACTCCAGCCACATGAGGTCTAGCATTCTCGTGCATTAGGAGGAACCCAGGGCCAACCGCACCAGCATATGGTCTCACAAGGGGTCTGAGGATCTCATCTCGGTACCTAATGGCAGTCAGGCTACCTCTGACGAGCACATGGTGGGCTGTGTGGCCCCCTAAAGAAATGCCATCCCACAGCATTACTGACCCACTGCCAAACTGGTCATGCTGGAGGATGTTGCAGGCAGCAGAACCTTCTCCACGGCGTCTCCAGACCCTGTCAAACCTGTCACATGTGCTCAGTATGAACCTGCTTTCATCTGTGAAGAGCACAGGGCACCAGTGGCGAATTTGTCAATCTTGGTATTCTCTGGCAAATGTCAAACGTCCTGCATGGTGTTGGGCTGTAAGCACAACCCCTACCTGTGGCCGTCGGGCCCTCATACCACCCTCATGGAGTCTGTTTCTGACCGTTTGAGCAGCCACATGCACATTTGTGGCCCACTGGAGGTCATTTTGCAGGGCTCTGGCATTGCTCCTCCTGTCCCTCCTTGCACAAAGGCAGAGGTAGCGGTCCTGATGCTGGGTTGTTGCCCTCCTATGGCCTCCTCTACATTTCCTGATGTACTGGCCTGTCTCCTGGTAGTGCCTCCATGCTCTGGACACTATGCTGACAGACACAGCAAACCTTCTTGCCACAGCTCGCATTGATGTGCCATCCTGGATGAGCTGCACTACCTGAGCCACTTGTGTGAGTTGTAGACTCTGTCTCATGCTCCCACTAGAGTGAAAGCACCTTCAGCATTCAAAAGTGACCAAACCATCAGCCAGAAAGCATAGGAACTGAGAAGTGGTCTGTGGTCACCGCCTGCAGAACCACTCCTTTATTGGGGATGTCTTGCTAACTGCCTATGCTTTCCACCTGTTGTCTATTCCATTTGCACAACAGCATGTAAAATTGATTGTCAATCAGTGTTGCTACCTAAGTGGACAGTTTGATTTCACAGAAGTGTGATTGACTTGGAGTTACATTGTGTTGTTTAAGTGTTCCCTTTATTTTTTTGAGCAGTGTATATTTGGATGCCAACAAGCTCTGTGACACTATTCAAAAATATCATTTTTGTTAGAGTGCTTTGAGTACATATTAATTAAATATTATAAAAGCCAAGGGCTTTGAACATCTTTATGTCACTAACAGAAAGAAACACTATCTTTTTTTCTTTTACTGTTAATTCTTACTTTGGAAATCAGGAGTCTTAAACACGAACTATTACAACAGTGTGAACAATCCAAACCATTACTAGAGTAACATTTGAGCGTAACAAAATATTAGTTTTGTGAGTTGTATAGAAAAACTTTTATTAAAGATGAACCTACAAGAAGAAATTGGCACATTTATCAAAAGGGAACTAAAATTGCACTTATTAATAATTAAAATGTACTTTAAAGTCTTTGACTAAAGATGTTCTGATTATAAACTTATTTAAATGGATTAAAGTTAGAGTCTTCTTTACATCAAGTAGAGGATTTTGGAATTTGGGTGGCAGAATTATTTACATAGTAAAAAAACAACCTCTGTTGTATAATTGAATTACATGCTGCTCTTAGCAAAATAGTTTGGTTGTGGAGCAGTTGTGTGATGCTGAAATACGTAATTCATTTTTATTTCAAGAATGAAAAGCAAATTTTGCGAGTGGGGAAAAATCATTAGAGGTCTTCAAAGAGAGAGTGAATTATCATCTGTCAGAAATGCTTTAGTGGAGCCTGCACTGAGCAGGTGATTGGATTACAATAATGATATCTCTGGTCTCTTCCAACTCTGTGATTCTGCAGATTTATAAGAGAAAAATAAAATTTTGAAAAGGCTGAAAGAAGTTCTGTTCTTTTCATGTTGCTCAACAGTCGAAGAGAATATTGATGATGTAAGGGTACAGAAGAATAAATTTGATTATGCTATTAGCTATTTCTTATTTTCAGCAGTGAGTCTCGGGAAGACAGATCTGATAATCAGTGATTTGGATCATTCAGTTACTGTTAAGAGTCTGGTTTAGCATGTTTTTAGTATTATATATTGTGATCTTATAGCTTATTAGATGTGTATCCCTAGATACATTTCAAAATTGTTTAACATATTCCAGCAATCCTAAAAGTTGATAGGTTGGACATAAAAAAAAATCTGAACTTAACCTTTCTTTTCCTCCAGGGAGAGCCAAAACCATTTCTACAGCAACTGGGAATCAACCTGTGTCAGATCATAGCAACCGAGAAGGATCTAGTCAACGAGTACCACGGCAGTCAAGTGCCAGCAGGCTGCCGAAGACTGGATGTCCTGTGAAAAATACATAGATACCTAGAAAATGGCTAATAAATTATTCTGATTTTCCAAAATGTCAAACACTGTTCATTCTAGGAAAGCCAATGTCTAGAATACTATGAAAAGTTCTAACAATTAAAAAATATAATGAGCCTGTCCGATTTAATTTCTTGTTCAGTTTAAATATCAGGCAGTACAGAATATACTGTTTCTGTATTTCTTGTATTACTGTTTATGATTATATGTAGCTTTGCTACTTGTTATTTCTGTTGGAGAAAATTTCTTTTTTGAAATTAAGATAAATAAATATCTTGTCTCCTATGGAATCCATGAGCTTATTCACAGAACATTTTTGGCAGTACAAGTAGGCCTTGACTTACAACCACAATTAAGTCAAAAATTTCAGTTGCTAAGCAAAACATTTGTTAAGTGAATTTTGCCCCATTTTATGACCTTTCTTGTCACAGTTGTTAAGTGAATCTCTGCAGATTCTGCAAGTTAGTAACATGGTTAAGTGAATCTGGCTTTGCTTGTCAGAAGGTTGCAAAAGGTGACCCCAGGAAACTGCAACCATCATAAACATGAACCAGTTGCCAAGCATCCGAATTTGGGTCATGTGACCATTGGGATGCTGCAACAGTCATGAGCGTGAAAAAGAATCACAAGTCCCTTTTTCCAGTGCTGTTGTAACTTTCAATGGTCACTAAATGAACTGTTGTAAGTCAAGGACTACCTGTAGTACAGAAGTGATTTGCCATTGTCTTCTTCCATAAATGAATGAAAATCTATCTCCCTCTTCAGTCAAGCCTATGGCTCTGGGATTTTCTGATGGACTTTTATGCAAATGCTAATCAGATCTGACCTTGCATAATTTTTTCCAAGATTAGCCAAAGCTGGTTGGATACAGAATTATTGGATGGATGCCATCTTTCACCCAATAGGCAGCCAACCCTAAATCCTGAATTCTATGTAAATCATTTTGGGAATAAATTCAGTAAGAATTGGGGTTATTTCAGTCTGCTGCTGCATTCCTGAAACATATTTATTAACAAATACAGAACAAAGATGCAAATGCAATTCTAAGCTCATTTAGCCTGTTAAACATACTAAAGGACCATTTTTGAAGCACTAATTAGAGAGAAAATAACTTTGTAGTTAAAGTATTCTTCAAAAAATGTAGTGACTGCTGGTTCAGAACAAAATAAGACTGGCAATGACTTTATGCTATTCTTAATATCGACCTGCATGAATTTGAACTGCATTTGCTGAGGAACAACAGCAGGAGAGCCTGTACATGCTTATTATAGTTGTATAACTGGTGTGATTTCTCTAGTATTATGTCTGTGCCTCACATAGCTCACCAACAATTAGTTTTCCATTTTTGATCTAAGTGTGCAGTTGTTAAATAATATTTGTATTCCATGAAAAAGCTTTTCTTCAACACTTTCCTCTGATGTTTGATGTGACCGGGGAAGGTTTCAATTTGGCTACATTACGATAGGCATTTGAAAAACTAAGATGATTATGAAGGTTACATAAAACAGAGCAAGGAGTTTTTAAAAAACCACAAAGGATTGCAGAAAAACATGTAAGAGATAGTGTAACAAAACTAATCAATTTGTGGCATATTTTGAATTATTACCTACCTATCATCTGTGGGAAGAACTCCTTCCCTGCATTTTTCAGTAATGTGCAACCCTAGTTCTAATACAGGTAGTCTTTGACTTATGACATTAACTGTTAGGTCGTGGGTCAAGTGAAGAGGCAGAATGATTGTAAAGCTTAAAGCGTTTATTGACAATCCAGAAACAAAAGAGGCTGAGCAGTTGCCGGTTCCAGGCTTTTAAGCCAGGAGCTGTCTGGCGTTTCAGCCACTGACAGTTCTTCAATTTCCCGCCTGATAAATTGCACCAATGAGTGGAGTCTTATGTCAGATTCCACTCCTTATTGAATATTTAATATTAACGGAGCCTGTGTACTCATGTCAGAAGTTGAGGACTACATTAAATAAAGCACCTAACTAACAATATCCCTGTCCCTGCTTTCCCCAATGCATTTGTTAAACAAATTTGCAAGTCATTAGATAGAGTATGGGGTGACTCAGGGATGGAAGAAACTGAGGGAGGACTAGTGCAGGTACAGGCACTCCCAGGAGGTCTCTCCCACCCTCTAAAGCAGTGGTGTCAAACTGGATTTCTTCGAGGGCCGGATCAACATTGTAGTTCTCCGTGGGCCAGTGGCAGAGGGAGACAAGACGGACGCCTCCTGCAACACCCTGACAGCCAAAACGGGTGCATGGAGGTCCCACATGGCACCCACATGGCCCTTTTTGGCCAGCAGTGTGCTGCAGGAAGCTGGGGAGGCCGAAAATGGGCCAGTCCTTTGATATTTCCAGGCTGGCTCCATGGGCCAGATTGACATCCCTGCTTTAAGGTGCTCTGCCTCCTGATATCTTCTTTGCTCTACCAGCGTAAGACTAGTATAAAGCTAGCGATGGTAGAGCAAAGAAGAAATACAATCTCTTTTGTTTCCATGACAATCCTTTCCTCCCCAGCCAGGCTAAGCCTCTACAATATCTTCTTAGTGCCACCAGCGTATGACTAATATACTGTAAAGCTAACATTGGTGTGCTAAGAAGCAATTGCTTGCAAAGAATCAAAATAGGCATAATTTCTTCTTTGTCCTGCCAGCATATGATTAACATTAAGCTAAAGTTGGTGGTGCTAAGAAACAATTGCTTGCAAGGTATCCAAATAGACATAATTTCTTCTTAGTGCCACCAGCTCTAGCTTTATACTAGTCTTACACTGTTGGTGCTAAGAAGAAATCATAGTGATTTATGCTGACTGGAGAGGAACCAAAATAGGCATGATTTCTTAGCATCACCAGCACTAGCTTTACACTGGTCTTAGAGTGGTAGAGCAAAGAAAAAAAATCAAATTTTTTGCTTCCATGGCAATCCTTTTCTCCTCAACCAGGGTAAATCACTTCCGATTTATGCTGGCTGGGGGGAAAGGATGGCCATGGAAACAAAAGAGATCAGATTTCTTCTTGATTATGCCACGTGGCCCAGCATGGGAGCAGCCTTCTCCATGCTGACTTCCTAGTAACAGGGGAATTGGGTTGGGGAGGAATGCATAGAACCCAATATCTTGGCAAAGCAGACCAACGTACTAGGTTCTAGGGGCCTCTGAGGACCTGGCCAGACAAGAATGAGAGGGAAATAGGTGGGCGAGTGTGCTGCAATGTCTCTGCAGTCGGTCATGAGGGCGAATGACCACAAGAGCACTGTAGAATTTATAACTTTGAAACAGATTTGTATTTAACTTTTGAAGTATGCATTGTCACTTCAAACATTTGTTGAATGGCCTGTCATACCTCAAGGATTACATATATCTTGAGCCATCTTGTTTCCCCAGCAGCTTCATCTGTATTTTATCTGCTGCTCTGACCTTTCCCCTGCATTTTCTCTGTAGCCTTTCACCTAAATTTAAAGTAGTATCTGTTGGCACATTAAATTCTGGGAGGCAGTTCCTTACTGCAATTGTCTCCTCTTATACTGCTATTTTGTAAGTTTATATTATACATTTAAAGTAATAAAATGAACTATTTTTTGACTTTGGATGCCTCTCTACACTAGCTGACAGATGTACTAAATCTGTTTTCTTTGCCTGGAGATACAAGCTATTTAAATAACAATGACTGTTCATAGAAATAACATAAATAATTTAATGTTAGAATTTTGCATACATACAGGGCAGTATTTCAGTTCACTTTGTGGCAGCCTTAGATATTATTTTGGTGCCCAGAATTTTGTTTGTCATTTGATCAACATAAATGATTATCAACTAAAGTTGAAGGCAAGAGATTGAGAAATGTGCAACTTGCTTATTTAACTATGACAGTATAGATAGTCCTCAACTTACAACCACTTGTTTAGTGACTGTTCAATGTTACAACAGCACTGAAAAAGACGACTTATGACCAGTTTTCACAGATATGTCCGTTGGAGCATCCCCATGGTCACATGATCAAAAATGTAGGCACTTGGCAACAACTGTCATATATTCATGATAGTTGCAGTGTCCTGGGATCATGTGATCACCATTTGTAATGTTTCCAACTGGCTTTCCACAAACAAAGTCAATGTGGGAAGCCAGATTCACTTAACAACTGCAGTGATTTGCTTAACAACTGTGGCAAAAATGTAATAAAATGGGGCATAACTTACTTAACAACTATCTTATTTAGCAACAAATTTTGGGCTCAATTGTCATAAATTGAGGATAATTTGTATTTGCTAAATACATAGTTGAGACGCTGATGACACTATTACAATTATGATTATTTTTGCCTCCTTCAAAGTAGGCATAAATAATAATTTATTATTACTGCAGTATGTGGTTATCCGCAAATCTTGTGGTGGAACATACAGAAAATACAATATTAAGTTGATCAGCATTAGAAGAGAAAATGCTAGGGTTTAATTTAATTTGGATGTATTATAAACTGTTTTAGGAAGATTTGACTTTGAAGGATGGCGTTTCTTTCAAAAATAAAATATTAAGGAATAAATAAAAGGAAGAGCATTATAATTTTGTATAAGTATGCCTATATGAAAGCCAAAACTATACTAACTCCTAAATACTAAATGTGGGAAATTTTTTGTTTGTTTTTCAGTTCAAGCCACTTTTGTGAATGAAGTTTTTCCCCAGACTAAATCCAATACAGGAAAATACAGACTTAATACCTTACAGCTAGTTAGAACTCGGGTGTGGAACAGGAGACGGTCCCAAAAATACCCTACTATTCATTGATAGAAATTTTTAGAGTGATTCTAGTGAGAACAAAATAGGAAGACACCTTGATTAAAGGTGGCCAACAACTTAGCAACCCCCAGGACTGAAAGTTGATGCTACAAAAAATTACAAAAGTCTAGCGTACTGTTCAGCTTGTGTACTGTTACCTGTACTGAGTATACTATTGGCTGTCATGATAAGAGCAGGGAGGGATTTACCAGAACTCTGTAGTACCCTTGGGGTATCTTTTAAAAAGCTGAGGAGGTAGTTAGTTCAAAGCTTAATTGGACTGTTTAACCAAACTGGAAAATGTTCCGGCTTTTCAGACACACTAAGCAGCTGTGCTGCTTTCAGATGAAACAAACATTGCAAAAACCACTTTGGCCTCTCACTTTTTCAGCACTGGTGAAGCAGAATAGGTAAGTGAAGAAAAAATAGCACTAAAAATGTTGACATCTTCAGGCTTTGTAATCAAAGTTTTACTTTTACACAAACTTTTCTAATGGTAATCTACTAGAAATTTTGATAAGAAAATTCTGCTTTAATCATAATGAGTATTAGAAAAATAGATTAATAAAAGTCAGGGTGTTTTAAAATAGGATCACCAGCTACAAAATTTCAGCCTGAAATTTCAAATCTGAAAAAAATGCCTCTTAAAACTCTTTTCTCTACGAAAAAAAGCATGCACAAGTGTTTTCAACTTCCATCTTCTATCTTGCCTTTAATTTCAATATAACTGGCTATTTGTTACAATTTCTTCTCTTTGTGAAAGATCATTTGTGAATGTGTACATCTGAATCCTATAAGAACAATGAGTTAAATCATATAAAGAAACTCAGAGTATCTGATCCATGAGAATTCATGTGCGAAATTTTTTTACCAAGTTATGTAGATTTTGAATAGCAAGCCGTTTAATTAATTGGTAATGCAGAAGCAGTTTGATCCAATGTTAACACTGATGGCGTAAAGGGCCACAATTAGCTCAGGTGTCTTACAATTTATAAAAAATATATGAGAAAGTCTTTACCAGTTTTCACAGAAAGGGTAGTTTCTATTCCAGTTCATTAAATGTATAATTTTACTTTTTTCCTACTTAAAATAAATATTTTCACTGTGTTGCACTTTCCATTTTTCAGATCTTAAGAAGATAGTTCCAGTGGTCTCACATAATATTTTTAATCCGTGCACAATGAAATATTAAACCCAAAAGTCAACAATCAATGCAAAATTTAAAATTGGGATTCAAAATCCCACTCACACTTAATAGTATACTGATGCAGACTTTGTTGCTTGTAGCCCTGATAAACTATTCCTTTAAATAAGAAAATACTCTTATTTACTTTGATATCCTCCTTTAAAAAAAAAGAACTAATTTTATATTTATAATAAAGCAATCCAAATTAAAATTAGCATTTCAAGCAGTCCTTGATCTACAACAGTTCATTTAATGACCAAAATTACAACAGCACTAAAAAGTGACTTATGACCGTTTTTCACAATTACAACTTTTGAAACATCTCCATGATCATGTGATCAAAATTCAGATACTTGGCAACTGGTTCATACTTATGACTGTGCTGTGTCCCAGGGTTATGTGATCACGTTTTGCAACCTTCTGACAAGCAAAGTCAATGGGGAAGTCAGAATCATTTAATAACTAGGTTACTAACTTATCAACTGCAGTGATTCTCTTAACTGTGGCAAGAAAGGTCATAAAATGGGGCAAAACTCACTTAACAAATATCTCACTTAGCAAGATAAATTTTGGTTTCAATTGTGGTTGTAAGTTGAGGACTACCTGTATCTCTATTATAATAGGAAGGAAAAATCAGAATAAAAACAAGGAGATTGAATTTTTAGAATATTGTTTTGTGGGGTCTTTAAGGGGCAATAACTTAAATAATACATGCTCACATCCTTTGGACCTGAACCATAGTACTGTCCAGAAATGTTGATCTTGTGCAGATGTAGTCAAAGGTCTTTGTATTAAACATTAACCGCTTGGATAACAATATGTTAGGGTTAGGATGAGCAAACATCTTTTAGGCTATTGGAATGCATCTATTTATAAGATGCTGTAGATCTAAACACAGTAAAAGTGTTAATTCTGCGGTTCACCCAAATACTAAAGTACAAAGAAAACTTAAGATACTACTCAAATCATATATCTCAAGTGTTTATCCATATTTAAAATAAATGTTTCCAGTTTGCTCTTCATACAAGTTTGAAAAAACTAAAATCTATAAAGTCAAACCTATCAGTGACAATATAACAAAACAGAAATTACAGAAATTGTTCTCACCAGTTCTCAAAGGCTTTTTTAAAAGGATGAAAATATAACTGTAGAAAATAAAAAGGCTATTTCAAGAACCTGTCTCAAAAGGCAGCACCTGAATATCAGAGTACCACAGTGAATACAAAATGTTTTTGGGTTTTTTGCAGAGATTTACCTAATTTGTTTCACTGACAAAAAAATTAAAACAAGATTCCTTGGAACTCAAGTATAGAAGCAAATCTTTATTACCATAAATAAGCCCTTTTTATTTATTTGTTTATACAAATCAAATTTGTTTATACAGATCTCAAAGAACTGGGGATGCCTGCAATACATCTATCATTGAATGAGCCCTCTCCAGCACTAAGAATTTCCACATTCATTTAAAAAGCTGCCTTGAATGCAGCAGTAGTCTTATCTGAAGGCTGCCACTGCAGCTCCAAGCACATTTGTGTCATTGTTGATTGTAATGTACTTCACTTTTCCATAAGCTTCATGGGGATATTAGAGATGCAGTGAGAAAAATGAGCACTGCACTGTTACACTTCAGATTGTATGGTAACGCCTAAATGTGGAGCAACAGTTATTTGCACAAAGGGGTTTCATTATAGTACATTTACCTAGCAAACAGGATTGTGAATATTCCTTTTCTTTAATCCCTGAATATAAATACACCTGCTCTTATTATTTGCTTGGGGGATATTCATGAGGCAAGCAAGGTCCTTGGCTGCATCAGTCTAAAACATGTTTGTTTTGTAAGATATTCCTCCTAATAATGTAGAAGCCAGAATTATATCTAAATGTGTATTATGAAAAACCTTTCCTTTTTACTTGTCTTGCAGTTTCTCCACAGATTCTATACAATCACTCCAGACAATCTCTCCATGGCCTAAGGATGTGGGTATCCTTGCTCTGGAGGTATATTTCCCATTCCAATATGTAGAACAAAGTGAGTTAGAGAAATATGATGGGGTGGAATCAGGGAAATACACCATAGGCCTAGGCCAGAAGCAGATGGGTTTCTGTGCTGCACATGAAGACATCAATTCCTTGTGCCTGACTGTGGTACAACATCTGGTAGAGCGAAACAATCTCAGCTGGGATTCTATTGGCCGCCTGGAAGTTGGAACAGAAACTATTATTGACAAATCCAAAGCTGTTAAGACTGTTCTGATGCAGCTCTTTCAGAATTCAGGGAACACAGACATTGAGGGCATTGACACAACCAATGCCTGCTATGGAGGTACAGCTTCTCTATTCAACTCTGCTGATTGGGTGGAATCCAGCTCCTGGGATGGTAAGTGTTGGCGGACTTTAGTTCAGTTCTTTTAGTGGTAGAACCCAAGGTTTCTCAATTTCAGTAACTTTAAGATGGGTGGAGACCAACTCCCAGAACTCTGGGAATTGGAGTCCCCGTGTCTTAAAGACACTAAGGTTGAAAAACAATGGTATAGCCAGATTGTTGGGGGCAATATGCTGACTATGTAAACTGCTTAAAGAGGACTGTAAAGTTTTATGAAGCAGTATATAAGTCTAAGTTTTATTGCTATATACTTTCCATTATCCCCCCTGCCCCCCACTTCTGCATATGAAAAACAGTCAATTCAAAGCCCATGCACCAATTCTAGGATATCAAACAAAAATAGCAAAGAAAATGCAAAAGAGCATGGTGATGAGCATTTGGTGATCATCAACCTTGTGTCAAGAGCAAAAATAATGTAACAAAGCAGAAAGTACATGAAGACCCCCTCTCAGTTACTTCTGCAAAGAAGCAGAGCTCACTCTGGAGGAAATGAAATAGAGTAAATAGAGATTACAGTTCTTGTGTCACTGTCCTATGCTATTACGTCAGTAAACAAGAAAGCAGCCCTAATATCTACTAATTAATTAACTAATGCTGCCTATTAACTGAACCACGAATGTGGGATGACCCCAATATTGCTATTTCCCCAATGGGAGAAATTATAGAGGCTTCAGTATATCCCAAGTTTCCTATAATTTAGACAATAGTCTACAGCCTCCCAAAAGAAATCCCATAGAGTTATTTGAGACTGACCTTTGAATAAACATATTATGGACTAGATTTTTAAGACAGATGACCACCCCCTTTAAAAAAAAAAGAAATGTGTAGGTAATTAAACTCTGCTTTTCTCAGTTGCAATACAATTATATTTGTCAAGAAGTTTCCATATGGAAGCTCCTTTCAAAACCCATACTGATTGCAGTGCAATTTCCAGATTTCAAAAGTGCACATTAGTAGTTTTCCATTAACCTTTGAATCATGATATAATAAGATCTGCCCTTTGGTTCTAGAGCTCAGCATGTTTAGAATATGCCTGATTGCAATGTAGAACATTAAATAAAAGCCTGGACTTTAGTCTCTGTAAGACACTAATTTTGTGGCCTTCGGAAAAACAGGATCTCTCCATTTCAAATCCATTTCAACCAACTTGGGAAAATAGTTCTAACACTGCTGTGATAGAGTTCAGAGAGTAAGCTGGGGAGGCTTGGGACTCCCCAATGACTTTAAAGACACTTGGCCTCCACCCAGAGTTCTGTGATTGGACAATAGATGGAGAAATAGGGAAGTAAAGGATATGGCTGCCTCCTTCCACAGGGCTGTTAGGAATATTACTAGAAAATGGCTAATTTTGTTAAAGGAGCTACAATTTCAGACATTGTCATTGTGTGCCACCATAATATTGAGTTGGGGAGAAGGCACAAAAAGCACAAAATGAACCTTGAAAGAACTGTGTGATTTTTCTTCTTTCCACCCTTGTTATGAGTTTTATTACTGATGTTGCTGCTGTGATTTCCCCCATAGCGCTTTTCACCAACAGGGAATGGTTGAAAAGTCTTCCTTCCCCACCAAGGTTTCCCAAATCAGACAATTTTGAGGGGGGGAAACCCTCCTTCCCTGCCTTTGCCTCCCAAGAGGATGACCCTGCCACTTAACAGCGGGTGTATCTTTTCAGATCCAAAGGGCGCTCTGGGAAAAAAATAATCACACAGAACGACTATTAAATCTGGCAAAACGGCCCCCCTGCACACTTAAGTGCCTTTCATGGAACATAGCAGGCTGGGGGAGAAGGTATGGTACCACAGAATTTGCCAACTAAATTCATTCATTTAATGTGGTCCTGCTTCAGGAGACCTGGGCATGCAATAAGATATCCCTTACAGGGTTTACGGTCATTTCCTTGGCCACCACCAGACAATCTATGACAGGAAGGCCTAAGGGTGGTCTAGCTTCCTTGGTCTCTACTTCTTTGAAAGTGGAAACAGTGGAGCTGCCCCCCTGTGGGTCTTTAGCTATGGCGCTCCTAATTAAGACAGAACGTAGCAGACTGTTAGTGTTCAACGTTTATCTTCCAACGATGAGGCAAACTGATACTAAGGCTCAATGGGGCATGCTGGAGAATTACATTACTTGTATGGAAACTAAATTCCCAGTGCTGTACATCCTTACAGGGGGCGATTTTAATGCCCAATTGGGAGTCCAAGTTCCATCGATTGAGGCACTCTACTCCCAAGAAACCCTCCAGGCCATAGGACACCTGATTTCAGCCAGACATTCTAAGGATGAATTAACAAATTTTGCTGGCATTCAGTTAGCCCTTTTAGCAGCCCAACACAATAAGATAATTCTTAATGGGAGTACCCTAGATGATCTAGCTGGTGGGTTTACTTTTAGTTCCTCACGTGGGAGTAGTGTTATTGATTTTGTGCTGGTATCCCAGCTTCTTAGAAAGGCAGTCCATGCTTTTTATGTGGACTGCCTTACGGAGAGCGACCACTACCTCCTGGTTACAATCATTGGGCTTTCCTCAAATATACATCTCCCTAAGGGTCCCCAGATATTAGATCCCTATGTGGCCTCGTATACAAGGAGGATCAAATGGTCTTCTAATACTGAAAGAAAGTTCCACTCCTTTTTATCATCTCCAGAGTGTCTCAGCCTATACAATCAGGCCCTAACAAGTGTGGCCCAGGGACAATCTCGGCCTTTGAATCACTAATTAATAGTGTTCAAAGGGAGCTAGGAGCCGTCAGTAGGCCAAGTGGTCCATATCATTCAAGAAGTAATTCTTGGTTTGACAAAGAATGTTTGATGCTCAAGAACCAGATTAATCAGGTTTACCTGCTCTATCGTAATTGAGGGGATAAATGCCCACCAGGGGACTGCTATCGCTTGAAGCGGGAGTATAAAGGACTAATTGCTAAGAAAAAGAAAGCTAAAGAGAGAGAAGTGGGATCTACTTCTCTCCATCCAGCAGAAGAACACTAGATTATTTTGGCAAATTGTTGCCAGCTCCTTGCTGGGTCATCAAGAACTCCCTCTCTGCTGTATTTTCAACAGAGGTTGGGAAAACCATTTCTTGGCAATTTTCCAGGCATCAACAAGTTCAACCATGCTTGGGCCACAGCTGCCTCCTGCAGTTCCTGACTGGCAACCCATGATTCATGCTGAGATTACCAAATTTATCTCCAAACTCAAGTCAGGCAAAGCCCCTGGCCCTGATACTATACCCCCTGATCTGCTAAAATCCAATCCTGAGTGGTAGATTCCTCTCTTAGCAAGACTCTTCATGCATATCAATACCTCTGGCAGGATCCCTACCTCCTGGAGCTTAGCTATTATTGTTCCAGTTTTTAAATGAGGAAATAGGAACAACCCAGCTGACTATCGCCCCATAAGCCTGCTCTCCATCATTGGAAAACTGTATGCTAAATATCTCCAACGTAGACTCCTCACTTGGGTTGAGGAGTCCAATATTATTGGTGCTGAACAGATTGGGTTTAAAGCGGGCTGTGCCACACTGGACCACTGCTTTGTCTTAGCGCACCTGGTCAATAAATATACTACCATACCAAGTGGCAAACGTTTTACTGCTTTTATCGACCTAAAGTCAGCGTTTGACTCAGTCCCTAGGGGACTGTTGTGGTCAAAACTGCTCAAAAGTTCTATCGATAGACATCTTCTGTTCCTAATTAGACCCTTGTACAACCAGACCTCTAGTCAGGTCAGGTGTGGTTTGCAGGAATAACTTTCAAATCCTATCCGATTAAGAACGGAGTAAGGCAGGGTTCTGTTCTGGCTCCTCTTTTGTTTAATTTATTCTTATCTGATTTGGCCTTTCACATTGGATGTATTGAGTCCCATGCCCCAAAGCTGTCAACTACGAAGATCCCGCTTCTTTATGCTGACGATGCGGCCCTCCTTTCATTGTCAAGGCCAGGTCTGAAAAGATTACTTTCTGCATTTGGGTCTTATTGTGCTGAGAACCACTTGTCCATTAATTGTGACAAATCCAAAGTATTGGTGTTCTTTAGAGCCCAGAAATTGTATAACTGAGCTATCAATGGTAATGCTGTTAAACAGGTTTTCCATTTTAAGTATTTAGGTATTCAATTTCAGAACACCGGTGCTTGGACTAGACATCGAACCCAGATGCTGAATTCGGCTTCTTGTAGTCACCAGCAGATTTTAAGATTTTTTTATACCCAAGGAGGCCAGTTTATTCCTTCTGCTCTGCATATTTACAAAGCCAAAACTTTGGCTCAAACTCTTTATGGAATTCCCATATGGATACGGGGCTTCAAGGATTGTATTGAAAGAACCCAGGCTGTCTTTCTTAGAAAACTTCAGGCTCTTCCTCCTTGTGTTGGTTTTGCTCCGATGTACCTGGAACTGGGCACTCGATCAGTCGAATGTATGGCGTGGATTAACACCTTTAAATGGTGGTTTCAGGTGCTCTTTCTGGCAGTTCCTGGTAGCTACCTCTCCCTGGCATTTGCTGACTCATATTTCTCGTTGGGCGAGGGAGCTGTTGAAGAAATTACACCTGCTAGGTTTTACGGGGGGATCCCCTGGGAGATTATGGTCTTAAGGACGCCCAATTTAGGGTAGTCCAATGGCTTGTGGACATTGATTTGAAATATCTATGAGCCAGAGCTAACAAAACTTGCTCCCCTCTGATCTTCAGCCAATTTAATAATTATGAACTGAGGATGGCTTCCTATTTTTACACTCTAACCATTCCCAAGTATAGAAGAGCTTTCTCTCTAGCTCACTTTAATGTCTTGCCCTCAGCACTACTGGATGGGTGATTTAAGAGGCTCCTGATTAACGAGCGTTTATACCCTTTTACAGAGCTGAGGTTGAAACTGTGGAGCATGTCCTTTTATATTGCCCTATGTATAACGCAGGCAGATCTAAGTTACTGTCTCTCCTTGAAACAGACCCTTCTAGACCCAATGTTAGTAATTTGTTCTTATATTGTCTAGGGGATGGCTCCTCATATATCACTTCTCAGGTTTCCAATTTTTTTTAAGAGCTGTAACCATCAGAGGAGAACACTGTAATTCCCCTTAGTCAAGGTTTTGGTGACCAATTGTTCATGATTAATTTTCCCATTTTCTTTTGTTGTACTTGTGTTTTGGTCTGTGACAGCAAATAAAGTATTATTATTATTATCTCTTTTGGCTTAGGCCAGTGTTTCAGCAAATTTAAGATGGGTAGACTTCAATTCACAGAATCCCAGAACTGAACACATCTTAAAGTCAGTACTATTCAAAAACATTGGCTTAGGTAAAGTGTTATGTTTTTGAATAGATAATAGCTACTAGATCAGGAGTTGAAGCTACAAAAGAACTTTGACCCATTTTATGAAGAAAATCAGAAAGAGACTACTTATCTTCATCAATGTTGACACTTTGGTGATGCTCTTGTCATGCTAGGTCGCTATGCCTTGGTGGTTTGTGGTGATATTGCTGTGTACGCTACTGGAAATGCAAGACCCACAGGTGGAGCTGGAGCTGTAGCTATGCTGGTTGGACCAAATGCTCCTCTGACTTTAGAGAGAGGTCAGTAAAAACATTTACAGTACTTAAATTTCAGCTAAAACCAGTTTGAGGGGTGGGAGTATTCACTGCAGAAGAACAATATGGGTGTATAATGAAAGCAATTCCTCTAAAGGAAAGCTGATAATGAAGATGATCCTCCAACAACCTGAGTCTTATTTGCAACCTTGTTAGCATTACAACAGCCACATTCATAGTTTCACTGCCCTGACAGGGGCACTGCAGCACAGACACTTGTCGGGTAGAACAAGTCCAGAACTATGAATTTATTCCGCTGCAAGTGAAAAAGATGAATAGGACAAAGATGGGTGCTTCCTAATTACTCAGCAGTCAGATACGCTGATGTATGTTGAACTAGAAATTCAAAAGAACTTGCAGGTGAAAAAGCAGATTGGTGTAGGGAGAAAGCTGCTCTTTATAATAAGCTTTTCATCTGCAAAAAAAGAGCCCTTTGTGTCTGAGACATTAGTATGCTTCAGAGGGTATTCATAGAGTAGCTGCTTGTATTTTATGAGCAAACCACACTTAGCTTACCTCTCCCTCCACACCAATAATGAGGAATTGTGTTTGCATTATCTGGAAAATGAGCAACTTCTGAAAAAAACTAATCAGAGCTCATACAGGGAAAATTAGGGGAACAGTCTACTTTTAACCACATGTCATATCAAGAGTTCTTTTAAGGAATTTTCCCATTGTATGATTACCTGCTGTGGGGATAGGTTGGGGAGGTAAATTTAGAAGATGGAGTGTTTTTTCTACTCAAGGAACTTCCAGTTCATTTCAAAATTTTGGTAGTCTGGGTTAGTTTTAAAATGATGTATGAAAGGCCATATTCTAATGTGGAAGAAATTCATAGTCAGCAAACAATTTTTTTTTTCATGATCTTTTTTGGATGGTCATTCTGACCATAATGTATTTTATTGCTTCTACTTTCCTATCTCATAAAATGCAAAAGTATTTTGTATATTCAACCTGCAGATTTGTAATGACCTTCAGATCTTCACCAATGTTCAGTTTATATTTTTCATACTGGATCTTTCCCAAAAGTAGTTTCATATTCTGATACAATTCTTTCACCTTATCTTTGGTACTGCCTTTACCTGTCATTTACCTGTCATACAACATTACCTGTAAGTAATTTATTTCCATTATTACCATTTAATTGTACACCACCACCAGTCACCGCTATGAGGTGGGCAATCTCTAAATTTGATATTAAAATAAAAATTATGAAGACGGTTTTTCATGAACTAACTTTTGTGGAGTTACTGAACAAGTGCCCCTCATTTACATTGTGTTCATGACCAAGAACATATAACTGAGCATACTTCTTTACAAAACACTAGTCCATGTTCTTGTTAAATTCATCATGGCAGCTTGTTTGTTTGTTTCTTTGTTGTTTGCTTATTGGTCAGGTCGCAAAAGGGGATTGTGTGACCCCAGGATGCTACTGATGACTATTTTTCACACTTATGACCATTTCAGTATCCCAATGGCCACATGATTTACAATTGGCGGCGTAGCAACTGGCCCACATTTATGATGGTTGCAGCATCCTGGGGTCACATGATCTCCCTTTTGCAACCGTCTGACAAGCAAAGGCATTGGGGGAGCCAGCTTTGTTTAACCATCGTCTGACTTAAACAACAATCCATTTAATAGTGGTGGCAAGAAAGCTCGTAAAATGGGTCCAAGCTCACTGAACAGCTGTCTTGCTTAGCAACCACGATTAAGAGAAGCCAGATTCACTTAATGACTGTGTGACTTATTTAGTGACTATTCAAGTTACAACGGCACTGAGAAAAGACATGTGTGATTGTTTTTCACACTTAATGACCGATGCAGCATCCCCACGGTCAGATGATTCAAATTTGGACACTTGGTAACTGATTCATACTTATGATGGCCTCAGTGGCATCCTGGGGTCACATGATCCCCTTTTGCAACCTAACCAATGAAATCCAAGGGGAAGTCAGATTCACTTAAAAGCCATGTGACTTACTTAAGAGCTGCAACTATTTGCTTCGCAAGGGTGGCAAGAAAGATTGTAAAATGGGTGAAAGGTCATTGAACAGCTGTCTTGCTTAGCAACAGAGATTCAAGGCTCAATGATGGACATATATTGCATTGGCCCAACCAAATCTAGAGCTCTTGTTGTCTGCCTCTTGCTCACTGGGAATGCCTTGGACTTTGATTATTTGTATATTGCACAATCCAAATACGCCTTACATCCCTTTACATGCAATCCTTCTGTATATTGTTCCATCTTTTGAAAAACTTTAAAGCTGGCATCACCAAGCCTTCTGTGCAAAAGATGAATCATATTTTGCCACAATGCCACATGTGTATGCACACCGAACATTTTGTCCCTGCAACACATAAAAGTTATCTTGCTTTATGCCTTTTGCACATATTATGCCATTGTGCTTTATGAGACACTTCCCATTTACAAATGTAGTCTCAAAGCCTTGCTTGTCTAAACTAGAGACACTCAGCAAATTATGCTCCATTTCAGGCACACACAAAACATAATTGAACCTTGTTCGCAGATATGGAATTTGCACACTGCCCCTTCCAATGACTTAAGCCTTTTTGCCATTTGCCAAGGCTAGTGCATCTCCAGCAGCTGCACCCATCCTGTAAAACAATTTAGAATTATTAACAATTGTTTGACTAGCCCCACTGTCAATTGGCCATTGATTTTCTCCTGCAATGGCTGACTTTTGCAATAGCAGCCTGTCCATCAGTTAATTCTCTTCCTTGCAAATTACTTCTGTTTTGCAAACAATTCTTTCTTTGCAACTTGCTTCTTTGCAAACAGTCTCTCTTTAAATGAGTTGTTTCTCCACAAATGAAACACCTCTTCTGTTGCTGGGTTGTAATCTGATATCCCCTGCTGCTCTTCTCTTCTCTGGAGACAGCCAGTTTGTGGAATTTTCCATTCTGCTCCTTGGGCCACCTCCTCGGGGATTTCTCCTTATGGCTTCTTCTAAAATAGTGTTTCTGCTTTTCAGCTGGTAAACACGCTTTAAGAGCTTCCAAGTGCAGTTCCTGCTCTGGCTTGCACTCAAACGCTGCAGAAACAAGTCATCTATTTAAAACTAGTAGTACTTTCTGAGATTCAGGAATCTGCATCCCACGCTGTTCTAACTCCACAAACAATATTTGCATATTCACCAAATGCTGCTCAACAGATTCTCCAGGTTGCAGACTGGCTCTGTATAACTTTCTTGATAAGTGCACGATATTGCATGCTGACACACTCACATGTATAGTCCTTAATTTCGTCCAGACTTTCTTTGCAGTCTTTAAATTAGCTACATTGATAAACTGATCATCTTGTAAACTTAAGATGATATAAGCCATTGTTTTATCATGCTGCCTCTAATCTGCAGCAATTAACGGCATTTGGGGTGGATTTTCCACAATATCCCACAGCTCTTTAGCTTTCAGGAAATATTCCATCTTTGGAGCCCAAATAATATAATTCTTCTGACCCAAACGTGGCAAAGAGGTCTCCTTAATTTTCTCAGTCATCCTGCAAGCTTTTCTCTGTCTTGTTTCTCCTTTTAAACACAGACAGTCTCTCTCTTAGCTTAATTACAATGCAGTCTTTACATGTGGTCTGGTTTTGGCTGGGCCCATAACCTGTTAGAATTTGCAGCAACCTTTCAGAAGTTATCAAATATTTCTCCAAATAGGTAACCCACCTGACTGCTGACCTTCTCTTTTGTAAGGATAATGCTGTTGTTTTAATTCACCATAAGTCAGGCCCCAAACCACGAAAGACGTGTGGTGATTCTTTCCAACTATATTTTTTACTGCTTCATATCTATGGACAAAATCTTGCCAGACTAAGCATTCTACTATCTGCATCTACAGTACATTCTGACAACTATTAGGGAGTGGCTGTCTTCACCCTCTTTCTCTCACACAAAATATATGGAGTGAGCTGTTTCTGACTTCTATGTAATGCACCCTCTTCCTCTGGGAATCCACTTCCTTAGTATATTCTATCACACTCTCATTGAGCCCATTATTTGTTTTAGATGGTGGAATGATCTGATTCAATAGAAGGCAGGTTTATATGGAGGAGTGTCAGCAACTGGACTTTTCCCCTTCAGAATGAACTTCTGAAAACTAAATGTTTCAAAGGGAATCCTTTATTGAAATGGGGTGATTCCAGCACCATTCAAAACAGAATCTAAATGCTCCCAGGCATGCGGTAATAGATAAGGGGAGTTAGGACCCCTCCCCTTATCTAGATGTATATTTAATCAAACAAAGAACCAACATGTTAATTCCCCCTCCTCTTCTCTGAGAACATATCTTTTGAAGAGTTCCCAGGGAGTATCTTCTGGAGGTGGAATTTTTATGGTCCCTTCTCTGCTTGCTGTCTCTTCAAGAGGTGACAAGTTTCTGGACATCTGGCTTCAGTCCTCCAGTTGTATATCATATGTAGGTTATACAGATTCAATATAAGATTTAATATTTTCAGGTTACATCAAAAGGATTACTTGTACCAACTCCCTCCCCCCCCACCTTCTTCTTCCATTGAAGAATGGCAGATACACGGATCTGACAAGGAGATAGCAGCAGATATTCTGTATGTGTCCATTTGTGGGAATGGGTAAGGCTTCCTGGGAACCTGGTGATTGGAAAGGGAAGCATCTGGGAAATGATACAGCATACCCCTCACCAGGACCTTAGGGAAAGAGGCATCTGAAATTAAGTGAGATTGAGATATAAAACTCTCAGTGTCTACTAATTATTGCATTAATTGTTATAAATATCATTCACACTAAATACATCATTCACATTGGAGGGGCTCTCCAATTTTATAAGCAGGAGAAATTAGAATCTTCTTGGAAGAATCATATGCTTGGTGGAAATTGTTTGGTGAGATGACTGGCCATATAAATCACTCAATAAATTACTAAATGTCTGTCACAACTTCAATTGTCATAGTGTAAAGAAGATCATGTTTCTATGACAGATTATCAAGTTATGGCATCATCTTCCTATTCAGGTCTCCGAGGAACCCACATGGAGCATGTCTATGACTTCTATAAGCCAGACCTGGCCTCAGAGTATCCTATAGTAGATGGACAGCTTTCCATTCAGTGCTATTTCCAGGCTCTTGATCAGTGCTATGCCACATATCGAAAGAAAATTGAAAGCCAGTGGCAGAAAGGTCTGTATGTCTGAAAAGCTAAGCTTTCCCCTGGGTTTTTTTTCTTCTCATCCTCTTATATTATGCAAGTATGGCTTGGAATAGAGTTCCACCCATGGAAAGTTGTACTTAAGATGTGAAAAGGAAATAGTAAATACAGTATTAGAAAATAAAAGAGAAATAGTCCTCATCTTGTGCAACTATATTGAAAGGGACCATGATTTTAAAATTGTGTTTTAGATTAATGTTTTAGGCAGTGGAAAAGGAGAAGGAAGAATCTTGAACACATAGCTCTGTTTAACAATCTGATGTAAGGAATCTGAAGTAAGAAATATACTCCTTCTCTTTATTTCAGGACCTTTCCTCATGATTGAATTACTGAGTATCTACCTTAACTTGGTAGAAAGGAATATTTACACGAACATTCACTGTCCCCATTGTCAATTCTTTTCTGACCTCAGTTGTCTCTTTTCCAAGCTGGTTTCCATATAAGATAATAAAAGTGATACAGCCTAACAGATTTTACTTACTTTAATAAGGGTGTAGATTTAGAATAACAGAGTTGGAAAGAACTTTGTAGGTCAGCGGTGTCAAACTCAATTTCATTGAGGGCTGCATCAGGACTATGGTTGATCTCGGGGAGCTGGGTAGGTGTGGTTGACTGTGTGGGTGTGGCCAAATGGATATGTGTGGCCAACTGGATGGGCGTGGCTAGTTTGACACCACTCCCCAAACTGCTGGCATGTTTCTTCTCACTGGGTAGACCGGGCCGAAGCCAGGCTGGCCCTATCTTTCCTCTTCACATTGGGTAGACCAGGATGGCCCTGGGGGCTGGATCAGACCACATTGTGGGCTGAATCTGGCTTGCGGACCTTGAGTTTGACACCCCTGTTGTAGGTCATCTAGTCCAACCTCTTGCTCAAGCAGGATACCCTATGCCATTTCTGACAAGTGGCTGTCCAGTCTCTTCTTGAAAGCCTCCAGTGATGAAGCACCCGCAACTTTTGAAGGCAAGCTGTTCCATTGGTTCATTGTTCTCACTGTCAGAAAAATTTTCCTTATTTCTAGTTAAATAACTCCTTGATCAGTTTCTATCCTTTGTTCCTTGTCTGGCCTTTGGGTGCTTTGGAAAATAGGTTGTACCCCTCTTCTCTGCGACAGCCCCTCAAATATCGGAACACTGCTATCGTGTCACCCCAGGTCCTTCTCTTTACTAAACTAACCATGCCCAGTTCTTGTAACTGTTCTTCAGATGTTTTAGCCTCCAGGCCCCTAATCATCTTTGTTGCTCTTCTCTGCATTCTTTCTAGAGTCTCAACATATTTTTTATAGCATGGTGACCAAAACTGGATGCAGTATTCCAGATGTGGCCTTACTAAGGCTTTACTACTTACTAGTACCTCACGTGATCTTTATTCAATCCCTCTTGATTCAATTCCTAATACAATTTAGGATTGCATTGGCTTTTTTGGCTGCTGCTGCACACTGCTGGCTCATACAGTAGAACCTCTGGTCATGACCATAATTCATTCCATAACTTTGGTTGCAACCCAATTTGGTTGTGACTCAAACTAATTTTGGAAATTTGATGCTTACCCAAAAAAATGGTGTGGAAGGGGAAATCGGCTGTGAAAAAAAATGTGAATTTTTTGGTCGTAACCTGATTTGGTTTTGGCCAGAAGTGTTCATGACCAGAGGTTCTACTGTATTTAATTGGTTGTCCACTAAGACTCCAAGTTCCCTCTCACAGTTACTGCTATTAAGCCTGGTTTCACCCAGTCTATATGTGTACTTTTGGTTTTTCTTGCCTAAGTGTATGACTTTACTTATCTCTATACTGAATTTTGTTAGATAGGGTCCAATGTTTAAGTGTTGAGATCCAACTGTATCTTGGTGCCTATCATCTAGGATGTTGGCTATTCCTGCCAGCTTAGTGTCATCTGAAAATTTAATGAGTTCCCCTTCTATTTCCTCATCTGAGTCATATATAAAGATATTGAACAGTTCAGAACCTTGTGGTATCCCACTGCTTACTTCCCTCCATGTAGATGTAGTAGTATCAGTAAGGACGATTCACTGAGTACAGTTTGTCAGCCAGTTACAAATCTATCTGATGGTGGTGCTATCAATCCCACTTTTTTCTACCTTACCAAGGAGTAGGTTATGGTCTACTTTGTTGAATGTCTTACAGAAGTCTAAGTATACTATGTCTACAACATTTCACTAGTCTACTAATTTAGTCACTTTGTAAAAGAATTAAATAAGATTAGTTTGACATGCCCAGTTTTTAACCAATGCATCCTGGTTTCTAGTTATAAGTTTATTTGTTTCTGGATGTTTGCAGATCTGGTTTTTATTATCTTCTCCAGTATCTTCCCAATTATGCATGTTAGGTTGATTAGTCTGTAGTTTCCTGGGTCTGATCCACCCCCCTTTTTTTTCAAGATGGGAATCACATCACATCTTTTCTAATCCTCAGGTAATTCCCCAGTGTTCCAGGATTTTTGAAAGATATGGTACAATTGTTCTGAGATAGCATATGCCAGCTCCTTCAAAACTCTGGGGTGTAATATATCAGGTCCAGTGATTTATATTCATCAAGGTCAGACAGGTGTTATCTTACCATTTTCTTGGATTTCTTGTTTTTCTTTTTCAGTGGTATTGTGCTGGACTGGACTTTTATGAGCATATTTTGCAGAATTTCCCAAGTTTTCTTGAGTTGTTTTCCCATTTAGGATTTTCATCCAAGGAACCTTTCCCCAAGCTCTGAGTTTATTAAAATTAGCTCTTTTAAAATCTAAGTGTGATTGTGTTCCATTATATATATTGTATTATGTTCTGGTATGATTATGTTCTATTGCTTGTGTTTACATTATGTTGAATTAGTTTAGTTTAGTTTAGTTTATTGTTATTGCATCTCACACAATGAAATTAAATGCCATTTTCAATGTATGTTATAACTATAAAAATAAAACACAAACACACATCCTTCAAATTCTATACAATTGAATTTAAAACCCAATAGTAGAATTCAATATAGTTGCTGCCCTGGGATAGAAGCTAGTTTTTAGCCTATTTGTCCTTGTTTTTATTATTCTGCACCATCTGCCAGAGGGTAATAGTTCAAAAAAAGGATGCACAGGATGAGATGGATCTTTAAGAATTCCAATATGACATATTCAATATGTGTTACTTATACTTTACTTATGTTTTCTTTCAAAAACAATCCTTTCTCTTCATTTCTTTTAATTTTTCTTATGACTCTCATTTTCTTTTCTCTTCCCCAAACTCTCAGTACTTTGTACATAAGTTTCAGCTCTCAGAAATAAAACTCAAAATGCTAGTGAAGTGATCTGTATTTATATAATAATGAATTTGCTACTGTCTTATGTCTAGAAAACTTAAATATTCTAGAAGTGAGAAGGAGACAATTTGGAGAATTGTCTCAAAGCTGCAGGACCTATCACCCCTCCTCAATTAGTGGCTCCAGAGGAAGGGGAAAGGATTTATTTATACTAAATGAATCTATTTTTATATTATGCATAATTGCAGGAAATGGTGGTTATGCAGCAGGGGATGAACTACAGAAGTAAGGGCTTCTTACAGAGTGGAGCATGGTTTATAGAAGTTTGAAGGCCTGATGGGGAAGATCCAGAAAACGGAGATTTTCTGTATCTGTTTTATAAAACACCCTTCTCTTTGGGTGCATTTGCCAAGTTATTATTATTATTATTATTATTATTATTATTATTTGAAATTATTTTACTTGAGCAGCTGGGATAAGCAAACTCTGTACTCTGGAAGATTTCCAGTTCATGATCTTCCACACACCATTCTGTAAGCTGGTGCAGAAGTCTTTTGCACGGATCTTGTTGAATGACTTCCTTGAATCCCACAAATCAGACACAGACAGTGGAATCTACAATGGGCTCAAGGATTTCAGGTCAGTGAGAGCTATCAGAATTCCTTCGCCAATTCTATATACAAAAAAAAAAAAATTCACAAGCCTTTTAATGAGAGATACCTTTTAATGGGAGGTCTTTTTGTTTTGGGAGGAGGGAGAGACAGTGAACTACAACTGAGAATTTAATAGCTACTTTAGGATTCAGACAGCAGATTTATGAGGAAGGATCACTACCTGGGTGATTCTATACAGAGAAATAGATTATTAGATAAGCATAAATTTGTGGAATATTAAAAAAACCCAACTACATTTATTCCTTTGTAATTCTTCATTAATTCACACAGTTAGTTCCCCATTTAAGCCTCCTGTAGAAGAGCCATTTAGTGGAGAATGTTATCACACTACCGAGGCAATTTCACAAGTAGCTGAAAATGCAGAGGAGTTCACTGCAGTTTTGGAAGAACCTGATATTAACTTACACTATTACCATATGGTTTAAATAAAACCTCTCAACACAACTGAAAAAAAAGTATCAAAACAAAAAACAAAATTGGGACTTTTTCTTTAAGGATATTAACAAGGTTGAGGATTTCATGATAAAAAGAATGGCCTATAACTCCTTGATAAAACTTACAGAGAAGAAAAAGAATTTATTCCATGAAGATAAGCTGGAAGGAGTCACTTAAACTTAATGAGTTAACTGGAATTAGGATGGATTTTTTTTTGTTTAATATGTGTAACTGAAAGAAAGATTTAATCCAAAATTTGAAAATGTGTGTGTGTGTGTGTGTGTGTATACATACATACATACATATAGGGGAGGGGGTAGTGTTTACCTGAAAATAAGACCCACCCTGAAAACAAGATTGCTCCATTTCCAAGTGCTCCATAAGCGACCAAACACTTTTTGCCCAGATGGAGAAATGACAGAGATTTAGAGCTTCATTTGCTTGAAAAGGGGACAGTTTGAAATGGGGTGATTAGTTTCAAAGCATGCTCTTTGCAAGCAGACAAACTTTTATCTCCCTCCGGGCAAAAAGTGTTTGGGCAACTACCACCGGCCCCACCCTCTCCATACCACTATCTGCCTACGGGCTCAATCGAGGCCAAGCTCTCAGCACCCCCTGGACTCCACTCGCCCTGCCAGGAGGGCAAAGAGCCCCCATGAGGCCATCAAGAAGTGTCCTGGCAGCAGCTGGGCCAGCAGGCAAAGTGGGTGGAGGCCGGGGCATGCCGACACCTTGGCCCATTGCAGTTGCGGACAAGCAGACAGTGGGATGGAGAGAGCGGGGTTAGCGGTAGCTGTGCTCCTGCTCCCATAGGACCCTGCGTTCACTGCCTCCTGCACTTAAAAAAACAAGACCTCCCCCAAAATAAGCCTGAGTGCTTATTTTCAAGCCCAAAAGAAAATAAGACCGGGTCTTATTTTTGGAAAACATGGTGGATGGGTGAGTGGGTGGGTGTGGGTAGGTGTGTGCATATTGCTTAATTAATTCTTAAAGTAGGCAAATGGTATTGAAAGTGTATTTAAGAGTATCTGTATTAAGAGAAGGTTTTAAAAAATGATGTACCAATTTAAAGAAAAACTCAGCGTGTTAAAAAGGCTATTTATAAAAGGAAAAAATATTATTCTATAAGGATAGTTTGGAGGGAGGGATCTAAATATAATACTGAAGTTTAAAGCTTGTATGGTAAGAAGTGCTAAACTTTTCTTAAATACTTTTTAAGTCGAAACTTTCTAATGCATCTTTTTCTTTGATGCATTAGAAAGTTTTGACTTAAAAAGTGTTTACGAAAAGTTTAGCACTTTATAAAAGGGTGAAAAAAAGAGGGCTTTTCTTTCTTCAGTTAAGGTCAAAGAATTTGAAAGAATACAATGAATCTTGTTAATAAAAATGGTGACAGTTCACAAAGATTTTTAGGTGCAAGTAGAAATACATATTTCCATAGCAAGGAAGATAAAGCAGGAATGGTTCAACTGATTATTTTATTCAAAGAGAAAATATATTCTCATTTGGATATCACTTCTGGATTTTGTGCTTGTGATGAAAAAAAAATTGAAACTTTGACTTTGGTTTGTTGATCAGAAATAGTTGTCATTATAGAAATGGCTAGTTACATATTAACGTGAGGTTGGATGTTTTTATCTTGTACTGTGCTAAGAAGAGTCTGAAGTCAATGCCTTTTTTTTTCTTTTTTCCCCTTGTATATCACACCCCCTTTTCCCCACTCCTTTTCCTTCCCTTAATTTCCTTTTTTTATTTTTTTATTTTATTTTATATAATAAAACAAATTGTAAAAATTGTAAAAAAAAGAATCAGAAATAATTCTTTACTGGGATAAAATATTTTTAATAAAAAATATCAGTATCTGATATAATGGGAAGTTTTGTTCATTGTTGTAACTTATGTTATAAAATAATTTTTGAAAACACCATATATCTATCTATATAGTCCAACTTACCCATAAGGAATTAGATGTTTTTTCTCTCTTTCAGCAATGTGAAATTGGAAGAAACCTATTTCAGTAGGGAGGTGGACAAAGCTTTTCAGAAGGCGAGCCATGAGCTGTTCAAGCAGAAAACACAGCCCTCACTTTTCCTTTCTGCCCGCAATGGCAACATGTATACTCCATCAGTCTATGGCTGCCTGGCATCTCTCTTGGCACAGTAAGTATTAGGCCTGATCTCACATTCCAGGAGTCAGTGAGAACATATGATTCCCTTCCATTCTTCAATATACTGCATTACGTGTAGTATATTAAAGTTTTATAAATGTTATGTAACAATTCAATGGCTTTCTTGCTTATTAAAATCTGCAGAAATGAATTATTCTAAATAAGTATAAGGGCATCCAGATATAATGGTGGTCCCTAATATTGTTACAATAGAAAGTAATTTTATCCAAACAATACTTTTTATATATTTATATCCCAAGTTTATTTTTTCCTTTTTAATAAAAATCACAGCAATGTCAGATATTTAGATTTAGCAGTTTATTGCTCTCTGTTTAGAACTGGGTAACTTGAAATGTAGTTATAGTAGTCATTTATCCTTTCGATATTAATATTCTATGTGCATTTTATACATTATTTTGTTTTTTCTAGAGAAACAAATACATTTAAGTGTAATTGGAAGGTCAATAACCCCATCATGGCCTCAAGATTCCCAGACATTTTTACATCCTATCCATGTCAGCGTGAATTAGTACAATTTATAATTTTCATCTTCAGAAAGGAATAGTTTTATAGGAATACAATATGCAGATTAAACAAGCTACCGGAGGAAAAAAAAGTCTTTCTCGTGGGATTTTATTTACTGTACATTTTTGCAGGTATTCTGCCAAGCAGCTGGCTGGATCCAGAATTGGGGTTTTCTCCTATGGCTCAGGATTGGCTGCCAGCATGTTTTCCCTAAAAGTATCCCAGAACTCTGATCCAGGTAAGTCTTTTAGGGAGGATTAGGAAAACTTTTTCATTTCTTCCCACACATTTGGCCTACTGGAATGGGCTTCTGAACTAAGCCATTTAAAGATTGTGTTTCAAGTTAATATTTTAGGTACATATTGTCTTATTTTCTTTGTTCTCATGACAAAGTAATAAAAATTATATAGGATTCATCTTTGGATTTAGGGTTATTGACTAAAGTGAGAGAATTAACCCAAGGAGGGACATGCATAGGTGTTGTTTCCCAACAGCAAAATTGCATTGGTAAATTACAAGATTCATCATGACTGACCTCTTTTCCTGATGCTTTTCTTTTCAAAATCTCATTTTTCCTGATAAGTTCTGGCAGTACAATATATTACCAAATTGCAGGCCACTTTGTCAGAGTTTGCAGCAATTCAAGCAGCACGCAAGTAAATAATTCAGCAGGATTCATTTATAGAAGAAACTTCTTTATATACAATAATATAAAACATGATGCCCATGCAGTTCTTGCAACAATACCCATGCAGTTCTTGCAACGTGGTAGCAAGTACAAGGACAAGAAGCAGAAGCAACCAGAACCAAAACTCAGAATCCAGAAGTCATAATCACAGAAGCAAAACATTACAGAGGCACTATTGCAAGGACAAAGCAACTCTTCTATACAAATCAGTCAAGCTAAGCCATGCCCAGACTCCAAGCTGTCAAACAGTCCCCATTTGCTGACCTGTTACCATGTCTATTCCAATTCATGAACTCTCATAAACTGACACACTTTCAAAGGGATCATAGAACTCATCTAATCACTGAAGACAATACATGTTATTTAAATAAGCAGGTGAAAAGCTGCACTTTTTAATGCTTTGTAAAGGAGCTAAAAGGTTATAAAACTGAGTAGACTGGTTCTTTAATAAAATGTGATTGTGAAATTGATTATATGCAAAAAATGCATGGTAGAAGGGAAAATTTCTGTTTCTCCAAAAAGACTCGTTTTCTTTTTTAAAAGTCTGCATCAAATGAGCAGGAAAAGAAAAACAATGGTTTGAATTTATAATACAGACAGAAAATGAAACTAAACTAACCCAGAGCAATTGGGAATCTACAGTTGCAATGCAATAGGTATCCAAACACATAGACTTTTTAGCTCCTTTTCTCCCTTGGTCATGGGAACGTGCCTCATGTTCATATTCTAAACAGAACATATGTTGCATCGATGCAGTTTGTCTGTCATGTAAATAGATAAACCTGAATCACCATAATACTTTAGAGGTCCTCAAACTTTGATCTGCCCTATAGTTTCTCAATAATGAAATATGGTATGGCAGAAGTGAATTAGCATGACCAAGGACTGTACTTTACTGAAAAGGGGCTGAAGGCACAAAATGGGTGGGAGCACACATATCAGCAGGACTGAATATAGAGGGAAATATGCATTTGTCTAAGGCAAACAGGATAAACCTAGGAAATCCAACATAGTGGTATTTTGCATGCTTTCTTTATTTGTAGGGCAATCTAGACCTGAACTGAATGTTTGTACCAGTGTTGGATAAGAGTTTGGAAGCAGGTTAATGGCACAGAGGAGAAACAGTTAGGCATATGGATGTAAAACAGGTGGTCATACATATTGTACTTAGCAGAATAAGAATTGAAACTTGCTTCAAGCAGTGATAAGTGAGAGGGGAGAACAGGAGAGAACAATGATTTCCCAAGTGTTATTGAGCTGCAATCAGCCCTACCAGATCAAGCCAAAAAAATCAACTCCATAGGATAACTTGGGATTGTCAAACTTGCAGCCCAAGGGTCAGATGCGTCATGCACTGGCCATGCCCACGCCCAGTATAGTGAAGGGGGAAAAGTCTCAATACATCATGTGGCGTTGCCATGATGACGCGAGTTTGACATCCCCGGGATAACTAAAACTACTTTTATTCTGATTGGCTACACTAATGTAATCATGTAAGTCTGATATAATTGTACCTCCTCCCCTTTCTTATACTTCAGTGAATTAGGGAATTGTCTATCTGAGCTGCTTACAAATACTACCAGTTTGTTGTAGACTTAAAATATTTTTCACCTTCCTGCACCTTAATACTAAAATGCATCTTTCATATCTCCATCAAGATCATCTTTCTTACTCCTACAGTTACAATTCTCAACAATCCCCATATGCATCTCTGAAGTAGAAACTGAATTCATCAGTAGGAGCATGCAAATGATTTCATGAAGATGGAAATGATGAGCATGCATCAGCAATTCCTATAGCCCACCCATTCACAATTTAATAAAAGTAAGGAAGATTTGCCTGCCGCAGCTTAAACACCTCTCTTCCATGTTTGGCCTCCAGGAAGAATCTTAGAGCTAGCCTAAAATTAGATGAAAACAAAAATCTGGGGACTTTATGCAAGCAAGAGGGTTCTGCCTTCCTCTAAGTAATGGATCCAGCAATCTATTCTATTTGCAAGCAATAAGGCAGCCACCAATTTATCTATTTTTCAGTCCCAAGAGTGACTTTTTAGGTAATTTTACAGTTCTTAAACATATTACCTCACATTAACCCAAGCTTGTCAATTCATATTGTGTGCAAAAGGATTACATCAGCATTTCTCAACCTTAGCAATTTTAAGATGAATGAACTTCAACTCCAGCTGAGGAATTCTGAGAGCTGAAATTCAACCATCTTAAAGTTGAAGAAATTAAAAACACGGAGTAAGAGGATGGAACACTGTCGTACCAGAGAATGAAGCTGTTGTGTCTCAAGATAGCACCAACTTTCTCACTGAAAGGTATCTGACTTTTTATTTCAGGCTCTCCTCTAGAGAAACTGGTATCCAGTCTTTCAGATTTAGAGGCTCGCTTAGGCTCCCGGAAATGTGTTTCTCCTGAAAAGTTCAATGAGATCCTGAAAGTCAGGGAAAATACTCATAATTCAGGTGAGCTCAAGAAAATATCATCTTAGTTTTGCTTTGTGTATACCAATGTCATCTATCCACTCATGAAAAAGTGGCAATCTGTGGAAACTGCCCCCCTCCCTCAATGGTTGGTTTTCAAAATTTGGGGCCATTTTTGGAATTGAGGAGAGTGAAGGGGCAAAATGGTACCGTAATACTTGAAGACGCTTAAGGAATTTATTCATTCATTAAAATTCTTGTAATAGCATCACAAAAATGGTTCTTGACCTCCCTACTTTCAGACGGTGTAGCTGTATAAGGTCCTACCTTTCCACCCCATTCAAGGAAGCATGAAATCTTGAAACAGCAGCATTTCAAAAGGAAACTTTGATAGAAAGGAAGTGATTGCAAGACAAAAGCAAAGCAGGATCTAAATTCCCCTTAGGTAATTCCATTAGGATAAGGGAGTTAGAAACTCATCCCCTCAGTCCGATGTTGAATGGGCCAATCCACAGGTGTGAAGATATTGTGAAAACGGTGGTCCTGGAAAGGAGATAAGGAACTGTTCCCAGGCGCTTCTCTCCAGAGGCTTCAGAGCTGAGACAAAACAGATGGCCCTCCCCCTTTACAGATTCCCCAAAGGTAAATCAAAACACAGGGCAGATAGGTGTCGGAGCTAAGGATTACAGGATATGTAGGGAAAAGGAAGAGGGCAGTAAGCGAATAAATGATTCAGCACACCCCCTCCCAAAATTGCAGTATCACGACAGGCTGAAATATTAAATAAAACTGTTGACCCTTTGAGGTACAGTAGATCAGTCCTGAAAGAAACTGGAACTCAGCAGAATCTTAAAAGCCCAAGGGAGATTATTTCTGCCCTTCATGTACTAAAAGATAATCAGGGTGGGGGATTTTTTTTTTTCTTACATCCTCATATCTATTCAAATTGATGCTGACATAATAGTTACTGAAATTCTTTTTCAAGGACATCTCAGCTCTACAGGAAGGGGAATCATAATTTTGATAATGTTCTCTTGCTTCTTCAATGCATTGTAAATGCACATAGGAAGACAAGTTAGCATTGCTTTGAGAAAAAGTGTAGGTATCAACATTAACTCTTCATATTGATTCTTACTGATTTATATTGGCTCATGTTGCTCTATCTTCCCATAGTTGATCACATTCCCCATGGATCCAAGGATGACCTGTTCCCAGGAACCTGGTACTTGGAGGAAGTAGATGAAAAAAACCGCAGGAAATATGCACGAAAACCAGTTTAGAAGTATAGAGTTGTCATTAATGAGTTTTTTTCTGATAAAACAGAACTCTAGGTCTAAGAACTGTTCATAGAAAAGAGATGTGCAGGTGGAAGGCTCAATTGCCATTTATCGGGCAAAAGGAAAAATGAAAATACTTATGAAGATGAGAATTTTGTTATAGTTTGGTAACTGCCTGTCTACCTATCCTGCTGTGCAGAAACATTTAAAATAAAGCACATAACTATTAGACTTTTGTAGCTGGAAGAGGAATATACCAATATTGTTCTTTGCAAAACAATATTAGGCAAAATAGGCTGATAAATAAAAGTTGAATGGTTCATTATTCATAAATATGTGCAATAAAGAATAATATCAAATCAGAAAACAAAATTCCCAGATGGCCTGTATTTAAATCCCTTCTGTCCTGTCTGTTATCAAAACAAAAGGTGAAGAAAAATCTTGCAAATACAGGTAGCCCTCGACTTATGACCACAATTGAGCCCAAAATATCTGTGGCTAAGCAGGACATTTGTTATGTGAGTTTTGCCTCATTTTACAACCTATCTTGGCACAGTTGTTAAGTGAACCTTTGCAGTCATTAAGTGAGTAGTTGTGAATCTGGCTTCCCTATTGACTTGGCTTGTCAGGTTGCAAAAGGTGATCACATGACCTTGGAACACTGCAATTGTTATAAATGCATACCAATTGCCAAGCATCTGACATACCAATTGCCAAGCATCTAATAAACGTAATATGTGTCAGGCTACAGAACTTTTCCCATTCAATCAACAAGAATGAACTTCTGAAAACGTATCAAAAGGAATCTTTTATTGAGATGAGACAATTCATGTAGGGGTCAAAAGCAGCGTCTAAGGTCTCTCAGGCATGCAGAGATAGATAAGGGAGTTTAAAACCCCTCCCCTTCTCCTGATGTGTATTTAGTAAAACAAAGAACCAACATGTTAATTCCCCCCCACCCCCTTTTTAGAACAATCTTTTACAGCATTTCCCAGGGCATACCTAATTCCCCCCACCCCCTTTTTAAAACATATTTTTCAGAGTTTCCCAGGGCACATCTCACTGTGGAATTGTTATGGTGTCTTCATCTCCTGGTTGTCTCCCTCAGAGGTGATAGGTTCCGGCCATCTGGGTTTCATCTCCCCATTGTATCATGCAATATAAGATTAAATATATTCAGGTTACATCAAGCAGGATATCTTTATCAGTCTCCCCCCACCCCTTTTCTTCTTCCGTTGAAGAAATGATAGATACACGGATCTGACAATATGTTTATTAGATATAGTTATATAACTATCCAGTAATCATTGCATAGTTCAAATATTGGATAAACATGGATTCCCTTCTGTTCTTCATTTTCTCAAGGGTAACTCACAATATGTACAATTTCCACATATAACAATTCACCCTTTCATTTGATACCATCTTACACCTGGGAATGATCATTTATTTCTCTTAACATAAGCCTAAGCTCTTGCTGGCTTAAGTGGTTGAAGTTTCATTAATACTTCTTGCCAGGGCACAAGCTAAATGTTCCAATTGCAAATTATTATAATATGTAGCTTCCCAAGAAAATATTTCTAAGAATCCTGCTTCTACCTTAGAAAACACTACCACCTCATCATTACAATCTTCAGAATAAGCATAAAAGTGTAGATCTTTTTCTTCTATAAACCTTTTCATGTTTATCAACATGTTCAGAAGCACCCCACTGAACCACAGGCCAGTGTACATTAGGAAAAGTATGTGAGGTTCCTTATGTTTAGAGGTATCCTCATGCTCATGTCCATGTATATCTCCATCTCTTTCTATTGTATCATCTGATATAGTTTCTTTAAAATCTAGGATCATGATAAAGATTCATCACTTCCTAATATAGTTTTGTTTTCTTATTAATATTCTTAGCATGTGGTATCACCATAACAGAAGTAAGACGTCCAATTGTACAAGGACCTCCAATCACATTAGCTGGTATAAATGCATAAGCATAAGCTCCACAAAACATAAACCATCCTCTAGGTAAAAACAACACCATCTATTTCTTCAACTTTTGTACAATGAAAAATATCCTCAGTAGGCAAGTAATTATAAATTGTTTTTTTTTCTTGCTTCTTCTCTGGATTTTTATATTTCACACAGTCATAAGCTGGAAAGATTGTTTTAACTTCTATAACCAACTTTTTCTGATTTGTCCATTTAATTGGCTTTACAGGAGATCCAAATAAAGTAATCACCTTTGACAAAGTATGTAAAGTATAAGCATTAGGGTGTATAATAATCCTGGATTCCATTAACAAAAACTTTCCTGGCACTGGAACTCCTATAAAACAAGTAGACATAGTATCTGAAACTGTAGTTTCCCCTGTCACACAAAAGGAAGAGCTATTCAAAGCTACTCTCATTAGTTCCAGAAAAACATTCTCATTCCTCTCTATCGGTTCTTCTTTAACATGTCTTGAACTTCTACTTAAAGTTCTAGGAGCTTTAACATAGCCAACACTACATCTACCTTTACAAGTAAATGGAACCTTTGTAAGAGCTATGTTTCCACACAAAAACAAAAGCTTCATAGGAGTATTTCTAAATTCAATATATGGCATAAACAATCCTTCCGCCAAAGCTCTAAATCTCATGTAGGAAGGTGAATAATTACCATATAGCTCAACACATATGTATAGTTGTTCCATTTTCTTAGACAATTCCTTATGACTGGTAACAATATGCGGTTACACATTGGATATTTTCCCCAAAACAAACCATCGCCTAAGGCAGATCTTATACAGATTCCAGCCTCAGTTGTAGGTTCAAACAGTGTCAGTGATGTTTGCACTTGATAATATTCACTAGGCAATACATCAAAAGTCTCCATTCCTACCCTACACAACGCAATAATCACTATGAATATCATCTCCATATTGTTAAATGGACTAGGCCCCACTCACCTTAATGTCTGTAGTTTATACTTCAAACTTACAACCGTGAGGTTACATCCACTTCTTTGTCTTCTTCTGCATTCAGGGGACACAGCACTTGCCCAGACCAGTCTATTGTTTCATATCTCAATATAATTAACAACACAAGAAGTTTATTACACTCAACCAAGTAAGCAACTCTTCAGTGGTGGGATTCAAAAAATTTTTCCTACCGGTTCTGTGGGTGTGGCTTATTTGGTGGGTATGGCTTGGTGGTCATGTGACTGGGTGGGCGTGCTTGGTGGCCATGTGACTGGGTGGGTGTGCTTGGTGACCATGTGACTGGGTGTGTTTGGTGGCCATGTGATTGGGGGGTCGTGGCCAATTCAATGTCACTCACATCAAGGGGTGCCTCACCTGGCCCCTCTCCTCCCAGCCATTTCTTGTCACACCCAGCCTCAACATATCTATAGTTCTGTAAAAATGTTGTTCACCTTTTTTTGACTTTATTATCTATGTACTATAGATACAGTTGGCAGTTGCCAACTGGTGGGCCGCGAGAAAATTTTTGTGGGCCGCAGAGAAATCTCACCCCCAGAGCATCCCCACAAAGCAATTAATCCAGGCTGCGCAGAAACACAAGGCTGCACTGTCCACATGGCCTGCGTGAACCCTCCCCGCCCACTCACTCCTTACCCAGTAAACTTGCCTGCTAAATTGCTATTTTTCCTTTTTCCGACTATCATCTGTTCTGCTGTGCTGGGAGATTTAGATTAGTTAGGAAGCAGGAAATGGTTGGAGTTCTTGCTTTCTAGCTAGTCTTTCGATCTTCGGCTCAGCACAGCCAAACCTCCCTTAGGACTGAAGATTTGCTTGCAAGCAAATTCAGTGCAGACTCACGGAAAGCAAATTTGAGAGACTGAGTTAGCCAATGGCAGATAGATAGATCACTGAATGATTCTTTGAGCAACACAATCTGCCTGCTTTGCCTGATTTTGGGTAAAAGTTGCTCTTTTTTTATAAAAAATTCAATATTTATATAAATATTTATAATATTTACATACAAGCCATGCCAAGCCAGTCACATGACCACCAAGCCACACCCACAAATTAGGGCACACCCACAGAACCAGTTAGTGGTCCCTGCGATCTAAAATTATAAGTTTGGTGGTCCCTGAGGTCCCAAAGGTTGGTGACCCCTGCTATAGATGTTGTTTTATGGACCACTGAAAGGAGGAAATGGCTCATAAGCTGGACTTATGCAACCTGATGTACAAAATAAACACACAAGTATTTATGCTGTGGACTAGACACTGAATGCATGTAAATCCCTGAAAAGTATGTGGTAGCCCTGGGCAAAAGAAAGGCAGTAAAAGCACTCCAGGTGTAGGGACAGTGTAAAATATTAACACATGATAAATAATGGAACAATTAAAAATAATAGCAGAGTTTTCTCTCTCTTTCTCTCTTCTATTTCTTTTTCTTTCTCTCTCTTTCTTTTTCCCTTTTTCTTTCTTCTCTCTCTCTCTCTCTCTCTCTCACACACACACACTATTCTCTTCCTATTTCTTTTTCTTTCTTTAATTTCTCTCTCTGTGTGTCTTTCTGTCTTTTTCTTTTTCTTCTCTCTCTCTCATGCATGCATACACACACACCGGGTCTGGGACGAACTGAATGATCCGGCAAACTCCAGTCAGCAGTGGGTAGCGGGAAAAGAAAGCAGGCGGCACGCCCTCCCAAAGACCTCCGATGGCTGCTTGCTTTCTTGTGGCAGAGGTGGTGGCAGGGCTGTGGAGCACCTCCCCACTCCAGCTCTCCCAAAGCACCTCCATGGATGGCAGCAGCAGCAGGAGCATCCGCCCGCCCTCTCAAAGACCTATGGTGACTGCTTGCTTTCCTGTGGGCAGAGGTGGTGGTGGGGCCGTGGAGCACCCCCCCACTCCAGCCCTCCCAAAGCACTTCTGTGGATGGCAGCAGAAGCAGGAGCATCCTCCCACCCTTCCAAAGATGGCAGCGGGAGGGCAGGGCAGTTGAATGTCCCAGCCAGAAGCAGGAGCATCCGCCCAGCAGAAGCAGGAGCATCCGCCCACCCTTCCAAAGATGGCAGCGGGAGGGCAGGGCAGTTGAATGTCCCAGCCAGGGCTGTACATTTGGTCCACAATTTTCAGCAGCCCCGGCTGGGACATCCACCCATCCTCACTGCACCATGGCCACCACATGGTAGGGAAAACTGGGAAAGGGCCACGTAGGATGGAGCCACGCCAGCTTAGCCAGCCAACCGAGCCCAGGGATGGTAGGGAAGGCCTGGAAAAGTCCAGGGATGGTAGGGAAGGCCCAGAAAAATTTGGGAACAGCATGGGAGGGGCTAGCGCAACTTGCAGGCTTACCTGTGAGCCGGAAGATCAAGGCTGCTCAGTTGGGGGCAGGCACCACATGGGAAGGCTAGAATGGCAAGCCATGAGGATGCAGAAGGAGAGGAGTGACTGGGCGGGGTGAGTGGTGGGCAGGGTGGGAGGGGTGAGCGAGTGGACACCAGGCAACCAGGTCGGAGTCGTGGCCAGTCAGATGTTGCTACCAGTTCAGCACCCACGCCAAATTCTTGCTACCAGTTCGCCCGATCCAGTTCGAACCGACTGAATACCACCTCTGCAACTCTTCCTCTCAATATTCCATAAACCTAAATTATTATATATAGCACTTGGAATGGTCCTTCCCAGATAGGCTGCAATTTTCCCAAAGCTCTCTACTGCTTTCTCAGAATCCAGTCACCACTTTTAAAGTCATGCACGTGGTGTTTGTGCCAAAAATCCTTTGGAACTTAAAAGAAAAAAAAACATCGGGACAGTTCTTGTATATATATTCTCAGAAAAACATCTGTAAGTTCTATTCTAGGCATGCCCACACTTCCAGTATAAGGCACTCCAAACATCATTTCATATGGTGAAATGCCAACATCCTTTCTCGGAGAAGTATGAACCCTCAACAGAGCTAAAGGCAAACATTTCGTCCATGGTAATTGAAGCTATAACATTAATTTCTTTAATGTACTTTTCAATGTTTGATTCTTTCTCTCCACCTTACCAGAGGAAGGGGTGTGTCCAGGAATGTGGTATTGCCAATCAATTTCCAATTCTTTCATTACTACTTCACCACATGGGAAGTGAAATGTGTACCTCTATCACTATCAATGGATTCTACCAATCCATATCTAGGTATAATCTGTTCCAATATTAATTTTACAGACATCTGAGCATTTGCTCTTGCCCATGGAAAAGCTTCCACCTATCCAGTCAAATGATCAACTATCACCAGCAGATATTTCAAAGTTCCCACTGCTGGCACTTCAGTATAATCAACTTGTATTCTCTGGAATGGCCAAATGGCCAAATCTCTTTCTCCTTCCAGTTGCTTACACATTATTTCTTATTTATTCTTATACAATGTATACATTTCCTTCCTACTTGCATAGCTATTGTATACATACCTCTACAAATATATTTTCTTTTAACAAAATCCACAATTGCTTGTGTTCCCCAATGGGTACTTCCATGCACTTTTTCTATTATGTTTTTCATAATAGATTTACTTACTATTTGCAATCCTTGTTTGGTTATCCATTTGCCATCTATATTTTCTGCACCTTCTAATTTCATTTGCTTTTCTTCCTCTTCAGTGAAATCAGGTTTTACATCCCATTCCAAAACAGGAACCAAAACCATTATCTGTATTTCTTCTCTCATTTGTGCAGCTTCTTTTACAATCTCATCTGTTAATTTATTTCCTAAAATCTCCTTAGAATGCCCTTTTTTATGGGCTTCCACATGTATTATAGCCAAACGTTCTGGGCCTTCAGCCACTTTCAGCACTGCTTTTATAAAATCTACCTGTTTTATTTCTTTTCTTTTACTTATTATGAGTCCCCTTTCCATCCAAATTTTTCCAAAGGTTTGTAAAATCCCATAAGCATACTTAGAATCTGTATACATATTCATACATTGATTTGTTAGAAGTTTCAATGCTTGTAACAAAGCAAAAACCTTGCATGTCTGAGCTGACCATTCAACAGGAAGCCTGCCTGCCTCCAAAATTTCAGACATGTCTCCATTTATCACTGCATATCTATTCATTCTTTTACCATTGTCCACCCAAGAAGACCAATCAATAAACAAATTAACTCCACCCTCAATTGGGCTATTTTCCAAGTCCTCTCTCACCTTAGTTTGTAAATCTATAGCTTCAATGCAATCATGTTCAATATTGTCCCATTCTTGTCTCTCTCCTGAAAGAAATTCAGCTGGATTTAAATTCCTGTCAATTGAGAGAACCAATCTTCATGATTGCTTCATATTTAAGAAGTCTAGCATGTGTAAGCCATTTATGTGCCTTCTGCATTAAAATTGCCCTCACTTGATGTGGACTGCTCACTACTAAAGCACTTCCAAAAGTCAATTTCCTACTTTCCTCCACTAATATAGCCATAGCCACTACTGCCTGAAAAACCAATCATGCACTACTGGATCCATTAGTTTTCCCAGCCCACACTTGAGCTAGTACATCTTTAGCTATACCATCTTCCACTGCCACAAACAAATAGAAGGGTTTCTTTAAATCCGGCAAATTCAACACAGAAGCTTATATCAATGCTTTCTTTTTTTAAAAAAACTTTATTGATTTTATCAATTAAAACAAAACAAACAACATATAACATTTTTTTAAAGGGTTTCAATAATGACAGATTGTGGTTTCCCATTTGTAACATTATTTTGTGCAATATTTACAATTGATATCTTATGCGAATATACTGTATATTCACTACAATTACTACTTATCTTCCTTTACTGTTTGCTATATAGCCTGTCTTCGCTCAATCCATTCACACCAATAATCCCAAATTGTGTAATACTCTGATGATTCTTTATCATTTAGGGCTAGAGTTAATTTATCCATTTCTGCACAACTCATTATCTTTTGAATTATCAATTCCTCTGGTGGAGTGTAGGGCTGGTTCTAACATTGAGCACAGGCCAATCTGGCCACAGTCGGTATATGTAGTATTATGTATTTAACATTTTTTACATATTTTCCCTAAATATCCCTAATAAAAACAATTCTGGTTTTAGTTCAATTTGTTCAATCATAATTTCTTCCAACCATTTTTAAATTCTCAGCCAGTATTTTTGAGATTCTGTGCAGGACCACCACATGTGGTAGTATGTACCGTCCTTTTTTTTGCACTTCCAACATATCAGGCTTCTGTTGGGGTACATCTTTGCCAGTCTCAAAGGGGGTGTTGAGGTAATTCCCCATTAGGAGAATGAGCGCATACAGGGAGATGTATTGAAAGTAGTGTTTGAATAATACACACACAGCACACAGATATACTGTACAGTAAATGTAGGTTTTTACTTCCAGAAACTTTTAAGCAAAGTTCAAACACAGTCCAAAGTCATTCACAGAGATAATCCATAACAAAGTCCAGTGTCAAAAACAGTTCAGTATCAGACTTACATCAAATCCATGAATATCAGTCAATTAGGAAGAACGGCAATTCTCTCCAACAGAAGGAAAAAACAGAGACTCACTGAGACACACTTTCTTCTGAGACTAAGACTAAGACTAAACAATCCAGGTTTCTGGCTCCATCTTATGGCCGTTTGAGAAACCACACCTAATTACAATTTCTTAAAGATACAGTTTTAAAATGTTTATCCTGGTTTATATATTTCCAACCCAAATACCTGTTAGGTGACTTACATTCCTAACATTCTCCCCTTTTGGGTAGGACAATATATACAACCTTACATTCTAATTCCATAATCTTCACAGCAAGCCTTATGCTTTATAGAGCCTTGGGCCTTTGTAAAATGATCTGCTATATTGTTTTCTGACATACAGTATTCTAGCTTAATCATCTTACTTTGTACACATTGTCTCACATTTAAGTATTTTAAATCTGTGTGTTTTGTTCTTGTTTTAACAGCAATATTTGAAGCCATCTGTATTGCTGATTGGTTGTCTTTGTAAACAACAGTAGAATCTGTTACATTAATTCCCATATCAATTAATAATTGCTTATACAAAACTAAATCTGTACATAATAAAGACAAACATGAGAATTCAGCCTCCATTATTGACAAACTTAGATGTTTCTAATAGATCTCCATCCAATCAATGCTTTCCCCAATAATACTACAGTACCCGATGTAGATTTTCATGTATTTATGTCTGTAGCAAAACTTGCATCGGCATATGCAGTTAAACTCAGTTCATCTTTAGGCTCCAAATACAATGCAAAATGCATTGTTTGTTTCAGATACCTTAACACACGTTTAGCAGCTTGCCAAGTGCCTTTCAGTTTGCTCAGCGTTAAATCTTGCTAATCAATTAACGCTGTATGCTATATCTGGCCTTCACCAATTACTGAGATAAGATAAACTACCAATCAAGGACTGATAAATGTTCTTATCAAAAACAGGACTTTGAACGTCACTATGGCAAAAATCTTGGCTCATTGATGTTTTAGCCGGCTTACAAAGTTCCATTTTAAAACTTTTTAGTAATTGGTTAATTTTATCTGCTTGTGCAATCTTGTATCCTCCCCTAGTTCTATCTATCTTTAAACCAAGATATTGTTTGATTTCTCCTAATTGTTTTATCTTAAATTTCTTTTCTAACAGTGAGATTATTTTAGTAGCTTCTTGTTCAGTTTTGATGATTAATGCTATGTCATCAGTAAACAATAACAATAATGAAATTACACCATTACTTTCTCTTTTAAACAAACATGGATCAGCCATGCCAGCTACAAAACCTATTTTAGTTAATTCTTTAACTATACATTGGTTCCACTCATATCCTGATTGCTTCAAACCATAAAGACTCTTTTTCAATCTCCAACAATCAGTTGTATTATCATTTTTTAGACCTAAAGGTTTCTTTAAATGTATAGTGTGTTGCAACAGTGCATGGAGATAAGCTGTCTCTACATCCAAATGATTTACAATGTATTTCTCCTTAGCTGCCCACACTAATGCTGCCCTTCATGTAGTAGCCTTCAGACGAGGTGCAAATACCTCATCATAGTCATTTGCTGTCTGATTGAACCCTTGTGCTACTAACCTGGCTATATGGGTTACAGTCCCATCTACATGAGTCTTAATCTTATAAATCCATTTACATCCTATGGCATGTTTACCTGGTGGTAACTTAACATTTTCGTATACCTCCAGTCTTTTTAATGATTCCAGTTCCTTATCCATTGCTTTCTGCCAAGCAGCCTGATCCTTAGCAGGATACAGTTTTAGTTCACTATAGTTACTTGGAACTGTATTTACTTGGCATACAACACTAGCCTGATATCTATCAGGTGGTCGTGTTACTCGGGTTGAATGTCTTGGTAATACAGGGCTTACTGGTGGACTCATCTGTGCCACCTGCTCCTGTTCTTCTATCTCCTTCTGTGCCCGTTCTTCTACTTCCTCCTGTGCTTCCTCTTTAATGGCTATTTGTGGTTTACTTATTTTATCTTTAGGGACTATCTGGGTGTCAATAATAATATCATTGCTGGATTCCTGTTCCAGTTTATCCCACCCAATGTGCTCAAGAAATTTTGCACTAACACTACAATAAGCATGAGCTGTGCCTTAATCCCAAAATCTAAACAATCTATGGTTGGCCTCATAACCCACAAAAAATAACTTCTTAGCTCTATGTTGCCCTTTCAGTCTTACTTGTGAGGGAATATGCACCCATGCTGGAGCTCCAAAGGTGTGTAGGTAACTTAAATTTGGCTTTCTGACATGCCAATGAGTGAATGGCAATTCACCAGTTGTTGTGATCACCACATTGTTTAACACATGGTTGCTACACATTATGGCCTCACCCCACAGTGTTTCAGGCAAACCTGAGTCAGATAACATAGTATGAGCCATGGCTTGTAATGTTTGCCCTCTTTGTTCTACAAACTAGTGATGTTGTGGTCTGTAAGGTGCAGAACGCTTATGCTCGACACCAGCCAATTTCAACATAGTTTGGAATTTTTTGTTAACAAACTCAGTCCCATTATCAGTAACTAAAGTAATTACTTTACTTTTCATTTTTCTCTCAGCAAACCTTAGTCAGTTAAAGAAATGTTGGAATGTTTCTGTTTTGTTTTTCATAAGATAGCAGAAACTGTATCGTGAGTAATGGTCCATAATACTCAAAATATAACAAATCCTAAACTTGGTTTTTTAGGACCAATTATGTCAGCAAACACAACCTCTAAAGGTTCTTTGGTCTTAAACCCATTTAGTCTGTTTGCAGGAGTAACCTTACTTTTCTCCTGATTACAAGCATTACAGTTTAAATACTTGCTACAGGGTTTCAATTTTACTCCCTCTGACAAGTTGACAGTTTGTTTGAGCATTTTGAAATTAATGTGCCCCAGACGTCTATGCAGTAAATGTATACATTCATCATGTGGCTTAACATTGTTATAAACTGAGTTAGCCATCTTCAACTGGTCATCATGTATCACATATAAATCATTCTCTAAAGTAGCAGTAACACTTTTACCCTCTTTCTCTATTATACAGTTATCTTCCCTAAAGGTTACCACATAACCAAGATTAACTAAAGCCCTTACTGATAAATTAAATTTCAGTTTAGGTACATATAACATAGCTAAATGTTTGTTTATACAAGAACAATATGCAGTACCTTCACCTGATGCTTTCGTCTTCCATCCATTTGCCAATGATACATGTTGTTTACTTGTGGACATCTTTATAAACCTTTTTCTATCTTTAGTAATGCATTGTGATGCTCCATTATCAACAACCCACAAATCATGGTTTACAGTTGAATTGCTAGACATAGCTAAACTAACATTCTTCTTAGCCTTCTGGTGTTTACTAGTATTCTGTTGTTTTCCCTTCTTACAGAATCTAGCTATATGTCCCCTAGCCCCACAAGAAAAACAAGGCAGTTGAAGACAAATCCTCTTCTTGTGGTTGTTCCTTTCTCAGTTGGTCCCTATCCAGCCGTCTTCTTGCTTCTTCTAACAACCTTCTGGTTATGTCAGTCAATGTCAGTTTATCTCTGGGCCGGACTTCCAGTGAAGATACATAATCATCATAATTTTCATCCAATGAGGAAAGAATGATGTAAACTTGATGCAGCTCTGAAAAGATCAGTTCCTTTTCATGTAGCTCTTGAAAAGTTCTTTTCATGAAGTTTAAATGAGCTAACATATCTCCACCTTTCAGAAGACATGCTCTAAACAGTTTACGTGTAAGATGTATGTGTGCACCTACACTGTCACGAACATAAATCCTCTTCAAATTCTCCCAACACCTAGCAGCAGACTCTTCTCCACGAATATGGACTAGCTGCTGATCACTCAGTGTTAGTCCAATTATACAAAGAGCTCGTTTGTTGTTCTGTTTAAAGTCAGCAAGCTTCTTGGCATCGTTTTCATTTTCTGGATCCCAAGTATTTACATCCGGTGGGTCTTGAAGTGCAGAAGTAGACTGCACTTCATAGACCAGGAAACATAGTTTTTTCCATCCAACCGGGTTATCAGCAATAGACTTGTTGAAGTGTCTTGTGCCATCTTTACCAGGATAGTAAACCACAATTAAACAGTAAACAGCTGTCTGTATACAGTGCTGTGCATTCACACCAGCTCTCAGTTATCTGAGACTGGTATGGTCTGGGCCCATAACCAGTGTTGAGGTAATTCCCCATTAGGAGAATGAGCGCATACAGGGAGATGTATTGAAAGTAGTGTTTGAATAATAAACACACAGCACACAGATACACTGTACAGTAAATGTAGGTTTTTACTTCCAGAAACTTTTAAGCAAAGTTCAAATACAATCCAAAGTCATTCACAGGTTAAATCAATCAGTTTTCATCCAGAGATAATCCAATAACAAAGTCCAGTGTTAAAAACAGTTCAGAATCAGACTTACATCAAATCCATGAATATCAGTCAATTAGGAAGAACGGCAATGCTCTCCAACAGAAGGAAAAACAGAGACTCACTGAGACACACTCTCTTCTGAGACTAAGACTAAACAACCCAGGTTTCTGGCTCTATCTCATGGCCGTTTGAGAAACCACACCTAATTACAATTTCTTAAAGATACAGTTTTAGGAAAAGGTGCACTTCCGGTGGCAGGACAGGGCGAACGGAAGTGAAGAAGACTGTTGCAGTGTTTGAACACCTTTTCTGGCACCAGGAGCGATCCCCCAGGGATACACGAACCCCGGAGAGGTTCGTGTCAACGTGGAGAACCTCGAGCTGCAGAGTGGGGAAGGCAACCCCCCAACAGCAAAGAGGGAAGCTCCCGAGCCCGGCGCAAAAGAGTAAGCTGTCATTCTATGGCGGCTTCAAGTCTGGTCTGCCACTTGAGTGAATAAGCAAAGCAGTGACAGCCTGCGAGGTCGAGAGTAACAGGAACAGAGAAATGGTTTATAATTTGGAACCTTTGAAGACTGAAGAGAGCAGAATGACAGAAGAATGACAGCGTAAGTTCTTCTCTCCTGGTTGTGATTAGCACCTTTCAGAAGTCGGGCGGAAAGCGGCCAGAAAAGCAGTTGGGAAAATGAAAGGATTATAATGGAGAGCGGAAAAGCCTAAGCACAAAAGTGAAAGCACAGATTTTACCCTGTGAAAGGGAAGCTCTGGGGAAAGAGGGAGATTGCTAAAACCAGGAGATCGGAGGTCCAGAATTGGTGAGGGGCTTCATCTGATTTTTGGACCTTTCTTTTTGACTTTACTTGAGAAAAGGGAGGCGACAGAGGTGAAAGAATACTGGCATTGATCGAGTCTGATGAATCCTCAGATCTGAGCACAACACGACTATCACATCTATTTAATATTGTGGAGAAGACAAACTGAGCATTATATTGGACTTTGGAAGATTTGTATGTTGATTTAAAAGCTGGAAAGCAAAGAAAGAAGAAGAAGCAAGAGGAAGAAGGCAGAGACGAACAGAAGGCTGGGAAAGACGGTTTTGGGACTGCAGATTAGTCAGCACATTACACCATTTGCTGTTGGAAGGCTGAAAAGAATCCTCTAGCTGGAAGATGGACTTTTAGCTCACCCAACTTGCTTTCTTTATTACATGGTACTACTTAATATTACTAGTTTGGCACTACTTTCTCCTTAAGATGACTTCCTTGCTTTTTGTTTGTTGATTCTCTGAAGCTGTGGTAAGCTGTCTCCTACCCTTTCTCTTATTGTTTTGCCTCCTGCCTCCCTATTGTATCTCCTAAATAGCTTACATAATTCTACTTATTTGGGGGGGGGGGGAAGAGGGTGTATACTATTATTATAGAGTTAAGAGATTACTGTTGTAAGTATTAATAGTAAAGAGGGATAAACTCTGTTGATATAAACTATTTATAAATTATTTAGACTACTTAAGACATTTAAGATTAATTCCTTAAAGTGTTAATTGATGTACTATTGCTGACCAATTTTCTTATTACATAGACTAGAATACTGTAGTAGATATCTATTTATGATATAGGGGAAAAGACTGTGGAGTGAGATATTAAATTGAAATATGTGAATAGACTTTCAAATACAAGACCCAAACACTGAATGGTGATTTGGGATAATATATCTAAAATTGTGCATCAACAAAAACAAATACTTAGAGAGATGACATCCACGACAACCGTGGCCTTAAAAACAGGAAGGAAGGCTACCCCGACCCTATCGACTACGTTGACACCCACCCCACCAACAACTCAAAAAACTATTGAGGAGTCCTTAACAGGGGAAAAGCAGCCTAATGTCCCCAACATTAATATACAAACTTCCTTATTATCCTTGCAGGAAGCTATATCTAAAATGCAAGAAATGATGATTAAAAATCACAATGAAACTAGAGCAGATATAAGCAAATTGAAAGATGAGATGGGGAAACTGAAGGCTGAAATGAAAGTGGATATATCGAAGGTGGAGGGTAAGATAGGGTCCCTACAGCAGGCCATGGAGAAAAATGAAGTGAAAATAAAAGATAGAGAGAGTAGAACAACATGCATGGAGACTAACTTTGAAAGGATGGATGAGGAATTTAAAAATGTACTTAGAGAAATGGAAGACTCACTGGTTCACCTCGAGATGGACAAAGCAATGGCATATTTAAGGTTCCAGAATGTGGCTGAAGCAAAAAATGAAGAATTGGAACATTTGATGGCAGAAATATTGGCTGAATGGTTAGGAAAAGAAAAAGATGACCTAATTAAAGAGTTTGATGAGGTATATAGGGTTAGCACAAGCTACGCCAGACGCAACAACTGCCCAAGAGAAACCCATATCCGCTTCTCTAGGAGATGTCTGAGAGATTTAATTTTGAAAATGTCTAGGGCGGAAACGATATCATATAAAGGCAGAGAAATTATGATTTTAAAACAAATTCCAAAGAAAGTGAGGATGATAAGACAAGATTATAAATTTCTAGCTAATGATTTAAATAAAAAAGGAATCCAATTTAAATGGTTAATCCTGGAAGGGATGTTAATTACATGGAAAGAGAGGAAAATCAAAATAGAATCGATAGAACAGGCCCAAGACTTTTATCATCAGCTCACGGATACAAATGGTCAATCCACTAAAGAAGAACTTAAAAGGAGACCACAGGAGGACCGATATCGTCACAGAACCCAAAAGGAATGACTTTCTCCAATTTCAGGAAGTGATAAACCACAACCTGGGAGAGAAGAGCAAACCCCACAACAACAACAAGAAGAGAATCGAATCATTACTAGGCAAAAATCTAAGCAGACGTAGATAAATGGTGGAGGGGAAGAAGTTGCTCTCCATCAATATAAATGGATTAAATTCAATATCAAAAAGAAAAAGGATATTTTCAAAACTTATTCGACATAACGCAGATATAATATGTCTTCAAGAAACACATATTTTGAAAAATGATGAAAGACAATCTAATTTGTCCAAAATTAGGGAAACTTTTTATGGCACCAGCTGATAAACACAAGAAAAAAGGAATTGCAATTTACGTAAAACAAGATGTAAAGGCAGAATTAACCTGGTCGGATCCCGAAGGAAGAACTCTGGTTATACAAGTTTGGATAAACCACATCACATTTTTACTTGTAGCAATCTATGCCCCAAATGAAGACCAAGGGAAATTTTTTAAACACCCCCACCAAAAAATAGTAGGCTTCGAAAAAAGGAACATTTGCTTGATTGGCGATTTAAACTCCATTGCAGACTACCAAAAAGACCATAGTAATATGGGAAAAAACAAGAAGGGGAAAGGGGAACTTTATGCGGCATGTAAGGAAATGATGAAAGAGTTAAATTTAAAAGATTTATGGAGGGAACGGAATCTTGAAGAGAAACAATTTACATGCTGTTCCAATCCACATAAGACTTGGACTAGAATAGATATGGTTTGGATGGATTTGGATTTGGCTAATGAAATAAAAGAAATTAAAATCCTACCAAATGAATGGGCTGACCACAACCCAATACAGCTAATTTGGAGAGACAGGAGAGGAATAAAAAAAAGATGGACACTAAATACCCAAATAGTAAACGAAGAAGAGTATATTAATAAGCTGAAAGAGGAGCTAAACTATTTCCTAAAAGATAATAATAATGAAACAACTTCAAAACAGAATATTTGGGATACTATGAAAGCAATTATAAGAGGTACAACAATTTCCTATAATGCTATGAGAAACAAGAGAACTTATGCCCGACAAAACGTATTACAACAACAAATGAAAGACTTAGAAATACAATTACAAAAAACCCCTAAGATCCAAGGAATACAAAACCAGTTAATATTAGCCGAACATAAGCTGAATTTAATTGAACAAGATAAAATAGAAGTTAGCTTGAGAAGGTCCAAACAAAATTATTTTGAACACGCTAATAAACCAGGAAGATGGCTATCTTATAAACTTAAAAAAGAAAAAGAAAAGAGACTGATACACCAACTAATAGACGAGAAAGGCATACCACAACATGAGATTGAGAAGAAAAAAGATATTATATTAAACTATTTTCAAAGATTATATAAAAATGAAGAAATCAATGAAGACAAAATAAGAACTTATCTGGAGAATACGAATGATAAAACAATAGGGGAAGGAGAGAAAGAATTATTAAATAAGGATATTACATGGTCTGAGTTGAAATCTGCAATGGAGAACCAAAGTAATAATAAATCCCCTGGTCCAGATGGGATTCCAGTAGAATTGTACAAAGCTACAATAGAGTCAGTAGGGCCACTGATGCTGGAAGTGTTTAACGAAGTACTTTTGGCAGCCAAAATGCCAAACTCATGGAGGGGGGCGTTGATTTTGTTAATTCTGAAGGAGGATGTAGATGCCAGATATATCAACAATTATAGACCAATTTCACTTTTAAATGCTGATTATAAATTATTTACCTCAATTATACCGAATAGAGTAAAACAAGTTTTAAATTTATACATTCATGAAGACCAAAATCGTTTCCTTCCGTCCCGCCAAATCAAAAATAATCTAAGAACCGTTATTGACGTCTTAGAATATTATGAAGTTCATCCAGAGAAACAATTTGCACTCATGTTTTTAGATGCTGAGAAAGCATTTGATAATCTACATTGGCACTTTTTAATACAAAAAATCTATAACATGAGTCTGGGCACTAAATTCGAGAACATTATCACAACAATTTACAACACCCAACAGGCCAATATACTAATTAATGGTGAACAAACAGGCCCATTAAACATTGAAAAGGGCGTTAGACAGGGTTGCCCCCTCTCACCCCTCCTATTTATACTTGCTTTAGAATCACTGTTAACGCGGATAAGACAAAACTCTGAAATCCAAGGAGTAAGGGTCAAAGCAGAGGAATATAAACTACAGGCGTTCGCAGACGATATGGTTTTCTTCCTAGAGGAACCCATGGAAAAAGGACATAACCTAATAAAAGAATTAGAACAATTTGGTTCAGTAGCAGGATTAAAGATCAATAGAAATAAGACAAAATTAATGACTAAAAATCTAACAGAGAATCAGAGGAAAGAATTAGAAAAAAACATAGGGATACAGGCAACAAAAAAGGTCAAATATTTAGGCATATGGTTAACACCACATAGTAAATCGCTCAAAGAGAATAATTATGATAAACTATTACAGCAAATTAAGAAAGACCTAGAATCCTGGAATAAGCTGCAGCTTTCTCTACTGGGCAGGATTGCCACGATCAAAATGAATATCATCTTACCAAAATTCCTTTACTTATTCCAGACAATCCCAATTAAATTACCAAATTTTTTTTTTAAGATATAAATAAGGTAACACTTAAATTTATTTGGCAAGGGAAAAAAGCTAGAATCAATATTAAGGCTTTACAAGATGCAAAAAGTAGAGGGGGGCTAGTGCTCCCAAATTGGGAATTATATTATTGGGCAGCCAACTTATTATGGATAAAAGACTGGGTTAATTTACTCAACAAAAGAACTTTAGCCTTGGAAGGGCACGATCTTCAGAGAGGGTGGCACGCATTTCTATGGGAAGTGGGGGAAACTAAACAGTCGTATTTTCATAGACACCTTATTCGAGATTCATTATTAACTAATTGGAAAAAAATATGCAAAAAACATTATTTAAAAAATCCAATTTGGCTTTCAACAATGGAGGCAATGGTTCATCCCAACAATTTGGATATAACAAAAACAACTAAATATAAAGATTTATTAGACCCTCTAGGAAAATTAAGAACTCGACAGGATTTACAGGAGCAGGGATTTAAAATCGACCAGTGGTTATATATACAAATCCATAGCAAATACAAACAAGATATCAAAGAGTTTGGAATCTATAGCAAATTACAATATTTAGATAAAATCTTATTAGGATCAAATAAAAAGAATATCTTCAAATTTTATAAATATTTATTGGAGGTAGAATTAGAGCAAGAGATAGTGAAAGGGAACATGATAACGTGGAGTAGGAATATTGGAAGAAGCATTACATTAACAGAATGGGAAAAGATCTGGAATAGAAACATCAAGATTACGAAATCGGCGGCGCACAAAGAAAATATGTATAAAATGTTATGTAGATGGCACTTACCCCCTTCGAGGTTGGCGAAGATGAACCCTAACATGAGCTCAAGGTGTTGGAAATGCAAAAGCACTGAAGGAACATTTTTCCACACGTGGTGGTCTTGTAAAACTACCCAAAAATTTTGGCAAAAAATCAGAAAATGGTTGGAGGAGATAACTAAAGAACAAATAGACTATAAACCAGAATTCTTCCTGTTAGGGATCTCTGATAGATATTTATCCAAAAAGACAAAATATGTAATAATCCATATTCTAACTGCGGCTAGATTAGCATTTGCTCAATGTTGGAAATCACCTCATACACCTTCAGAGCAAATGGTTATTCAGAAAATTTGTGAGTGTGCTGAAATGGATAAACTAACGATAGCGTTAAAAAACAAAGAGTCCTCAACATTTTACGACAACTGGGACTCATGGTATAATTGGCTTACACAGAGACAAATTATGTAAATGATAAAAAGTAACTTAAACATAATGGAAAAGAGGAGTAGATTGGATATGACGAAGAGAAATGATCCTTACAGACTGTCACAAAAAGATATCATTCATTTTTAATTGTATTTTCTACCCTATTCTCCCTCCCCTTCCCTTCCCTTCTCTCCCTCTATATCTTTTCTCTTCCCCCCATCCAGCCTTTATCCGGTGTGTTAGGCTGGGTGTTTTCCTTCTTTCCCCCTAGCCGTTTTTCTTTCTATTTTGTAAATGTATTGTCGATGTGTTTTTAAATTGTAAATTCAATAAAATCTATTTTTTTAAAAAAAAAAAAGATACAGTTTTAAAATGTTTATCCTGGTTTATATATTTCCAACCCAAATACCTGTTAGGTGACTAATATTCCTAACGGGGCAAATGCCATCTATAGAACATTTTATAGTTATTTTCCTTGTATGTTGCTGATTTTGTAATTTTATTATTCCTATTCCAAAGACTCTCCCATTCTGTTGGACTAATATTATGACCAGTGTTTCAGCTCCAGGATATCGTATTACCTTTGACTATTTCTTCCTCTAATTCTATATCCAATAAGTAATTACAAATTTTAGTTATTTTTTTTGTCTGGACCTAGTAAAATTTTATCTAATTGTTGTAGTTTCACATGAATTCCATATTCTTTCATATCTTATCTATACCTATTCTGCACTTGGAGATAAGCGCACTGATCAATTTGTAGCCCTTGTTCCTGGAGGTTCTGCCATGTTTTCAAATTTCCCTGTATATCTAGCAAATCTTTATATTTTATCATCTTGTTCGTGTCCAAATTATTGGGGTGAATCATTGCTTCCATTGTTGATATCCAAATCGGAATCTTTATATAGCGTTTTTTCCTAATTTTAATCCAATTACACAATAAGGAATCTCTGATTAAATGTTTATGAAAATATTTCTGTTTAGTAGTCCCCATATCCCACAGGAAGGCATGCCAGCCCCTCTGTAGGTCATGTCCTTCTAATACTAATATTCTTTTATTGGTTAAATTCACTCATTCTTTCAACCATACTGGAGATGCTGCAGTATGGTATAGTTCCCAATTTGGGAGTCCCATACCACCTCTGCTCTTCATATCTTGTAATGCTTTTAGATTTATTCTAGGTTTTTTGCCCTGCCAGATAACTTTTGCAATAGTCCTATTAAGTTCTACAAAATAATTTTTCTGTATTCTAATCAGTATTGTCTGAAATAGATATATAAATTTTGGCAAGATAGTCATTTTTTTTTGAAGACAATTTTATTGGTTTTTTAACAAACAAACAAAACAAACAAAACATAAAAGCATCAGCTCTCTTCCATACTTATATACAAACAGTGTGTCGGTTGGTTCATCAGTATTGTGCATTCATTTCGTAGTCACAATTACAATTACATTACATAATAACTCTTATTATCAATCCAAACTTATATATCCTCATATCATTATTTTTTAAAAAAATCATTTGACTATACTTTTATTCATTCATGCCTTATGAGATAACTATAATTTAAGTAATTTATTCTATAACAAATCATATAATCATACCAATTCTATCCTAAAAAAAAAAGAAAAAAAAACACTTTATAAATGTAATGTCAAATAGCAAAAGAAAAACGAAAAAAAAAGTCAATAATATTCCTTATTACCTAACATTCTAAATATTCTATTTTTGTATTTCATCGTCCAACCATTGATAGAAAAGGTCCCAAATTGTATAAAATTGTTTATCTTCGTGCTCTCTAATTTCAAATGTCAATCTACTCATCTCAGCACATTCCAATATTTTCTTAATAATTTCTTCCTGCAATGGAATTTTCTCATTTTTCCAATTTTTTGCAAATACAATCCTAGCCGCAGTTAATACATTTACAATCAAATATTTCAAATCTTTACTATATACATCTGGTAGGATTCCCAATAAGAAAAGCTCTGGTTTCAAATCTATATGTTTCTTTGTCATTTTTTCCAACCACATGCGGATTTTAGTCCAATATTTTCTAGCGTCCTCACAAGTCCACCACATATGGTAATATGAACCAGGTATCTGATGACATTTCCAACATTTTTCCGATTTGTTCTTAAACATTCTTGCTATCCTTGTCGGGGGAAAATGCCACCTGTAAAACATCTTATACAAATTTTCTTTATAAGCTGTAGACATTGTCATTTTATAATTTTGCGACCATAATTTCTGCCATTTCTCTATGTCAATCCCATATCCAAAATTCCTCCCCCAAGCAATCATAGTTTCTTTAACTTGTTCTTCCTCTAGCTTAATTCCCAATAAGTAACCATATAGTTTTTTAATCACCTTTTCATCAGTACCTGTCAAAATCTTATCTAAATCAGTCTGTTTATCATAAAATCCCTCTGTTTTGGAATCTTCATCATACCTTGAGTGTATTTGCACATATGAAAACCAATTCATCTTTATACCTTGTTCCTCTAAATTTTGTATCAATTTAAGTTCACCCTTTTCATCTAGTAATTCCCCATATCTAACTGTTTGTTCCTTCTTATAAATTATAGGATAAGAAAATGCTTCTATCGTCGATAACCAAACTGGAATTTTCAAATAACATTGTTTTTTTATCTTCTCCCAATTTAGCCACAAAGACTCCCGTATATAATGTCTTCTAAAATAGCCCTGTGTTTTGGTTCCCTTGTACCATAGAAAAGCATGCCAACCCAACAACAAATCATGACCTTCTAATGTCAACAATCTAGTCTTCCTTAATGTTATCCATTCCTTAACCCACATCAAGTTTGCAGCTTGATAGTACAACTCCCAATTAGGCAGGCCAAACCCTCCTCTAGTTCTAGCATCTTGCAAAAGCTTTAGCTTTATCCTCGCTTTCTTACCTTGCCATATATACTTCAACACAATTTTATTTAGGTCCTCAAAATAGTCTTTTCCAAGCCTAATTGGTATTGTTTGAAACAAAAATAAGATTCTGGGTAGAATATTCATCTTGATTGTTGAGATCCTCCCTATTAATGACAGTTGTAAGTTTTCCCATTTCTTCAGATCTAGGGCTATCTGTTGTTTAAGTTTAATATAATTGTTCTCTTTTAATGTACTACATCTTGGTGTCAAATATATCCCCAAATACTTAACCTTGTTCGTAACTTGGTTTTTCAACAGATCTGCCAATTCTTCTCTTTGTCTTAGTAGCATATTCTTTGACAAAATCTTTGTTTTATCTTTATTTATTTTCAGACCAGCCACCTCACCATATGTCTCTATCTTTTCCAGTAGCTTCGAAGCTGTTTCTATAGGATCTTCCAAAATAAAAACTAAGTCATCTGCAAAGGCTTGTAATTTAAATTATTCCTTTTTGATTTTCATTCCTTTTATAGTTTTATCTTCTCTAATATTTCTATTCAACACTTCCAGAGTCAATACAAATAGCAAGGGAGAAAGGGGACATCCTTGTCTTGTGCCTTTTCTTATGTTAATAGAGTCTGTAAATTCTCCCTCTATCATTACCTTTGCAGTTTGCTCATGATAAATTGCTTCTATTGCTTGGATAAATCTTCTAGCAAAGCCCATCTGTTCCAGTAAGAGTAACATAAATCTCCAATTCACATTGTCAAATGCCTTTTGGCATCTAAAAATATCAAAGCCATTTGCTTTTCAGGATGTGCCTCATAATATTCCAAAGTGTCCAAAATTACTCTCATATTGTCTCTAATTTGTCTCTTTGGCAGGAATCCATTTTGATCTGGGTGAATAAAATTATTCAAATATTTTTTAAGTCTTTCTGCTAATATCGAAGCAAAAATTTTATAGTCTGCATTTAATAAAGAAATCGGTCTATAGTTCTTAATTTGCAGTGGATCAGCCTCCTCTTTTGGAATAAGTGTAATATAAGCCTCTGACCATGTTTTAGGTATCGTCTTCTTTGACATAGCTTCATTCATAACATCTAAAAGTGGAATGCTCAATGATTCTTGTAATATTTTGTAGAATTCTGCAGGCAGCCCATCTGGACCTGGTGCTTTCCCATTATTTTGTTTCTTAAGTGCTTGACTTAGTTCCATCATTGTTATATTACTTTCTAACATTTCTTCAGTCTCTTTAGATATTTTAGGTAAGTTTGCATTCTGCAAGTACTGTTTAATTTTTTCCTCATCAATATTCTCTTTCTTGTATAGTTGTCCATAAAAGTCTCGAATAATTTCCTTTTTCTCTTTATTGCCATAACAAACTTGACCTTGATCATCTATTAACTGCGATATTTTCTTCGACTCTTTCTCCTTTCTCAGCTTATATGCTAGCCATCTACCTGGCTTATTTGCATCTTCAAAGTAGTTCTGTTTAGCATTCATAATCTTCTGTGCCAGTTCTTCTTTCTCTATTAAATCCATTTTATGTTTAGTTATATCCAGTTTCAATTTAATGTCTTTTTTCTGTGGCATTTTCTGTAGTTCTTTTTCAAGTCTTTTGTGCTCGTCTTCCAGGGCTTTAGTGGCTTGCCTTTTCCTAATATTCTTTTTTCTTATGTAATCTATTATCAAACCTCTCGCATATGCCTTCATTGTGTCCCAAACATTCTGCGCTGAAGTATCTTCTTTTCTATTTTCTTTAAAGAAAAAGGCAAGTTCTTTCTCGAACCATTGTATAAAGTCCTTCTCCTTTAAAATAGTATTATTTAACGTCCATCTCGATCTTTTTTTTTTGGCCCTTCCATTTAATTGTCAATGGGTTGTGATCTGCCCAAGTACTTGCTTCAATGTTTATTTCTTGAATACTAGATATTAATTCTGTTGAAATCCAGATTATATCTAATCTGGACCATGATAAGTGTCTATTTGAGTAAAAAGTATATTGTTTGGTTTTAGCATTTCTTTCTCTCCATATATCTTTTAAAATTAGTTCGTCTGTCATTTTAAAAAAGGATTTAGGAAGTGTCTTTCTGTTGTGCTTTACTGTTGTTGCTATATAGTCCAGTTTATTGTCCACAATTCCATTAAAGTCTCCCATCATAATTATATTAGCGTAGTCCAGTCCAGTTATTTTCATATGTAATTTTTTATAAAATTCTTCTTGTTTACCATTCGGGGCGTAAATTGCAGTCAAAAGTATTTTTATATTATTATCCATCATTTCCACCATTAATATTCTTCCATCTTCATCAGTGTGGATCAATTTTGCGGGGATGGCCTCTTTAATATATAAAACCACTCCTCTTTTCTTACCTTGAGTCAAAGAAGTAAACAATTTCCCTAGTTTTGGCTGTACTAACAATTGTTCATGTTGTTTTTTAATATGTACTTCTTGTAAGCAAATTATATCAAACTTTAATTTCCCTAATTTATGAAAAATCTTCCTTCTCTTAGCAGCTGAGTTCAGTCCGTTTATGTTCATTGTAATCAATTTTTTCTCTTCCATGATGATATTTTATATTTAGATTTGGCAGGTCTCATACATCTTGGTTCACGTTGGTCTTTGATATCCACCTGTCCACCTATTACGCCTTCTTCTTTTTCAATCTCCATTTGTTCCTCTTGGGATTCAGTTAATAAGACCTCTTTTTCTGCCTCTTCCTCTCTCCTTCCAAAAAATTCTGCGTAGAAGAGTTCTGCTTTCTCAATTGAATCAATTCTATATCTCTGTTCTTGCCATATAAACATCAGTCCTTCTGGGATCAGCCATCTGTAATTCACCTCTTTTTTCAATCACATTTTGGTCAGAAATCAATATTCTCCTCTCATCTCTCTCACTCTTCTAGGTATTTGTTTTAGGACCAAGATTTCTTTACCTTTATATTTCAACATCTTCTCTCTTGCCGCTTGCAAAATTTGTGTCTTGATGGATTTTTTAGTAAATCTAATGTGAACTTCTCTGGGTAAGTTATTTCTCATCGCATATCTTGTGGAAACTCGGTATATCTCATCTACTCCATCCATCATCTTTTCCTCTGTTATTTCCAAAGCATCAGCCAAGATTTCTATCATTATCGCAGCCAAGTCTTGTCCTTTTTCTTCCTCTATATTTTGGAATCTGAGATAGAATTCCGACCTCTCCATCTCCCACTTCAGCATCCCACTTTTTTCTTGTTCAACCACTATTAATCTAGTATGAATATTTCCAATCTTCTCTCTTCGTTTACCCTCTTCTTCAACTTTTTGAAGTCTCACATTGTACTTCACCATCATCTGTTGGATATTTTCCACCTTTTCTTCAGTCTTCCCTGTTCTTTGTTCAATGATGTCTATTTTTATCTTAAGGTCTTGAATTCCTTGCATAATCGTCTGTAAAGTTACTTTTTCCTGCTCTTTATCTTGCTTTGACATTACCTGCGTTGAACGTTGTCCTCCAGATGGTGAGGAGGCAGAAGTAGATATAGAAGCACCCGGAGGTATGAGTTTCCTGCTCATTTTAAATGGTTCAAAATCTTCAGATTCTTAAATTTTAATCCAATTAAAAACGTAGCCAATTATAATCCAAAGTGGAAAAGTCCAGCAGTAAAAAGTCCAGTAGTGAAGGAGAAAAAAAAAAGAAAAAAGAAGAAATTCTTCAGGTTCTTCCTGACCCTAATCCAATTATAAAGTAGTCCACAATAAAAAATAAAAATAAGAAGAAGAGAACCCAGTAATAATAATAATAAAAAAAAGACAAAGAAAAAGAAAAAGATTTCTTCAGGTTCTTCACACCTTAATCCAGCTAGAAAATCTCAATTTAAAAAAAAGAAAAAAGGAGGCCAAAATAATCCAGGAGCATAAATAGAAAAAACAAAAATCCCAATGAAAACGGAAAAAAAGATAAAAGTAAAAATAAAAAATTCTAAGGCTTCCCCTTGAAAATAAAAAGTAAAAATAAAAACATTGCTAAAATAAAAATTTACAATAATGCTAGTGGGGGAGGTAGTGAAACTAAAAAAAAGAATTAAAGAGGGAGAAACAACACACTGCACTCTGTTTAATTGTCCAAGGCTTTTGTTATGACTCACTTCCCTTTCCCACAGGCTTCAATAGATATTTAATTGTTGATAGAAATCCAGAAGAACACCTGTAATAATATTCTACTGCGCTCTTCCCTCTATCTTATCAAATTAGAATGACCTTGAGAAGGAGTCTTTCACAATTCTCTCCACTTCAAGTAAAATTTCAAGCCTCTAGTTGGCAGTGTTACAAAGTTTCTTAGTTCTCACTTTCCCCCCTCCTCTCACAGAAAGGTAATTGAAGTTTAAAAAAAAGAACAAGAAATATATACATATATATACAAAAAGAGAAATAACCAAAGGGAGCCTCTAGCCTAAAAAAAAAAGTTAAGAAAAATCCAGAGGGAGAATAAAATATATATATATAGAGAAAAAAACCAGTCCGGTTATCTACTAAGTAACAATAAAGTCCGGTAGCAAAAAAAATAAAAAATAAAAGTAAAGCCTCGCTTTGACGTCTCCCTTAGAAAAACGCCGCTTATTCAGTTTTGTCAAAAATCACACAGATTTCTTCTAGCAATCAAAGTGTCCTTTCAAGCCTCAAAATATTAAAAAACAACAACAGTTTCTCACCCAGCTGACACACTTTCTCTTTCAGCCTCTTCCTTTCCGGAGCTGCCCCGACTTCAGCAGCATGGGGGCTGCCTCTTCGCCGCCAGCAAAAGGGACTTCTCCTGGGTCATCCAGGGACTTTGCGGTGTCCCTGGGATCCACAGGGTATGCCCCTCACGATAACCATCCCTACGGGACGGTTTAGGTCCGTTTGGACCAGCCAGGGGCGAAGATATCGGCTGCAATCGTAGAGCTCGATTGCAAGCTGTATCGTCTCGGCGCCAGCTCCTCCCCTCTGCAAGATAGTCATTTTAATAACGGCGATCCTCCCCAATAAAGAGAGTTGCAGTGTAACCCATAATTCTAGATCTTTTTTACCTATTGTAATAGTTTATTATAGTTGTTCTCCATTAATGTCTTACAGTGTGCCGTCAACCATATACCTAAATATTTGATTTTCTTTGTCACTTGTAGTCCCATCACCTTTTCTAACTCTAATGACTGCATTTATATTAAATTTTTAATTATTAATTTTGTTTTCTTTCTATTAATTTTAAGTCCTGCCACTGTTCCAAATCGTTCTAATTCATTAATTTGTTCTTGTCCTTTCTCTATTGGATTTTTGGTGAAAAAAACCATGTCATCCACAAAGGATCGTAGTTTATATTCTTCTTTCTTGATTTTCAATCCTTTTATTTCTGGGTTTTGTCTAATTCATCTTAGTAATATTTCCAGAGATAATATGAAGAATAGAGGAGATAGGGGGCACCCCTGTCTGACTCCTTTCTCTATTTTTAGTGTCTGAGTGTATTCCCCATTTACTATAATATTCACCTTTTGTGTGGAATAAATTGCAGTTATAATATTTTCAAATTTGGTGTCTAAATTCATATTATAAATTTGCTGGATCAGAAATTGCCAATTTAAATTATCAAATGCCTTCTGGGCATCCAGGAATACAAGGGCTATTTGTTTCTCCAGGTGGGCTTCATAATATTCCAGAACATCTAGCACAATTCTTAAATTATTCCTAATTTGCCTGTTAGGGAGAAATCTGTTTTGATCCTTATGGATATATTCACTCAGAATTGTTTTTAGTCTATTTGCTATAATGATGACACATATTTTATAACCGCCATTTAACAAGGAAATTGACCTATAATTTTGTAACAATCGGGCATCCATATCCTCCTTCGTGATCAATGAAATCAGTGCCTCCCTTCATGAGTCTGGCATTTTGGTTGCAACCAGTACCTCATTGTATAATTCCACCATTAAGGGTCCTATTTGTTCTTCTATTATTTTGTAGACTTCCCCCTGGGATACCATCTGGACCAGGGTTTTATTATTTTTCTGGGTTCCTATTGCTAATTTCAATTCAGTCCACATTATATCTTTTGTTAGAGACTCTTTCATTTCCTCCTCAATTATCCTATCTTTTACTTCTCCAAGATAATCCCTTATCAAATCCTCATCCACCTCCTCCTTTTTGTACAGATCCTCAAAATATTTATATACAATTTCTTTTTTCCATTCTATCCCATAGTGGCTGTCTTCATTTTCATCTAATAATTGATAGATTAATCTCTTCTCCTTTTCCTTTTTAAGTCTGTAAGAAAGCCATCTCCCTGGTTTATTGGCCTGTTCAAAGTATGTCGGTCTAGTTATATTCAAATTTTTAATCATTTCCTCTTGTTCTATTAGATTAAGTTTGTGCTTAGTTACTATCATCTGATTTTGCAAACTAACATCTGATGTATTTTGTAGTTGGGTTTCTAATTCCTTAATCCTTTGTTGTAATTTATTTTGTTGGGCATATTTTTCTTTATTTCTTTTTACAGTATATGATATTGTAACTGCTTTCATGGTACCCTTATAACTTCTTTCATGGTATCCCATTAGTTCTGTGTAGTAGTATCATCATTAATATTTTCACTCAGAAAGTAGTTTAGTTCTTCCTTGAGTCTCTTAATTAATTCTTTATCTTTTACTAATTAGGTATTTAAGATCCACCTTCTCCTTGTCTTTTTTCTCCCCTTCCAAATTATCTGAAGGGTCTGCCCATGCGTTTGGTAGAATTTCTATCTCTTCTATTTCATTTGCTAATTCTCCATTTATCCAAGCCATATCAATCCATATCCATAGTTGATGTGGATTTGAATAGAATGTGAATTGTTTTTTATCCAGGTTTAGCTTCCTCCAAATATCTATCAGATTTAATTCGGCCATCATTTCTAAACATCTTTTTGGTAATTCTCTCTTCTTCTCCCCCAATGCTCCGCTACTATGGTCTTTTTGATGGTCTACGATGACATTAAACTCCCCTATGATGCATATATTTCTTTTTTCTAATCTTGCTATTTTTTCATGTAGATTTTTTAAAAATTCCTTTTGGTTTTCGTTGGGAATGTAAATTACAATTAATAAGGTTAGCTTTAGATTGATCCAGACTTGTATAACCAGAATTCTTTCATCAGGATCTGTCAAAATTAAATATGCATTCATATTATCTTTGATATATACACCTATCTTTTCCTTTTTCCCTGAATCTGCAGGTGCAGTAAATAATTTCCCTAGCTTAGGACATTCTATGTATTTTTCATCTAATTTTCCAATGTGGGTCTCCTGTAAGCATACTATATCCACATTCTGTTTAATTAATTTCAATAATATTCTTTTCCTTTTCGTTGCTGAATTTAGGCCATTTATATTAATAGATAATTTTGACCTTCTCTTCCATTTTCTTATTGTCTCTGTCTTGTAGTTGCTCTAGTTTTCTTTGTGTCTGAAAGCCTATCCTACAGTCTTCTCCTTCTTGTTGCTGTTGGTTTGTTTTTCTGTTTCCTTGATTCCGCCTCTATTTCTTTGTTGACCTTGGTCCTCTTGAGAGTTAGATTCTAGTTCGTCTTTACTACTATGCTCTTCTAGTTCCACTAGTTGTTCCTAGAATTCTTGAGCTTTTTCCAGATTATCTATTTTAGTTTTTCTCTCTTCCCACGTAATTAACATCCCTTCCGGGACTAACCATTTAAATAAAATATCTTTTGGTTCAGTTGTGCAGCCAAGAATTTATAATCACGTCTTTATTCTCTCACCCTTCTTGGAATTTGCTTGAGAACTTGGACCTCTTTACCTTTGTATATAATTGCTTCTTCTCTGGATATTTTGTAAATAATATCGCAGACTTTCCTTCTCACTAATCTTACATGAATTTCTTTTGGGCATTTATGACGCCTCGCTTAGCTTGTGCTGACCCTGTAGACATCATCCAACTCTTTCAAAACATTATCCTTGTCCTTCTCTAGTTTTTCAGCTAGTATTTCAGCCATCATCTGTTCCAAATCTTCCTCTTTAGATTCCACTATGTTGTGGAATCTCAAGTATGATGCAGTCGTATCAATCTCTAAATAAACCAGTGAGTCTCCCATTTCTTTGCTAACTTTACTGTTGGTAAAGTCTCCAACTTCCTTTCTGTTTCTTCTGTTCTTTTTTCCACCTCTTTGATTGTAAATTCATTTTTCTCCAAGGCTTGTTGTATTGATCCCACTTTCTCATCTAGCTTAGAGATATCTAATTTCATTTCTGGTTTTAGTTTCCCCATCTCTTCTTTTACCTCATTTATATCCACTCTCGTCTCAGTATAGTTTTTGACCATTATTTCTTGTAATTTCAACATTGATTCTTGTAAGGTAAGCAGTCGTCTGATTATTAGTACTTGTGGTGGAAGTTTGCTTCTCAGATGGTAGCATTTCTACAATTGTTTTTTGGGACATAGGTGAAGCTGTTGCCGACAAGGTTGTTAGCATCGAGATAGTCTTCTTTCTGGCCTTGAGTGTTGTAGTGGTTATGCTAGTCATTTCTTTTGGTATATCTTTCTGGTTTTGTACTATATTATAGACACTGTCCCAAATCAGCATTCAGTAATGGGTAGTAAATAAAAAGATTGGCCAATTAAAGCAGTAAGGGTCTAAAATTCTTTGGACATTAATAAACTAAACAATATTATAAGTATTATTGATCTGCAAATTCAAATATATAGGTGTCTAGTGTCTAATAATTGTATATCAATATGTATGTATATCGTATAAATAGTTAATCCTGTCACTAGTCATATATACAAATTACTATACATAAATCTTAATATCAATAAAACAATATTATAAATATTTATAAGTATAAATAGAAATAAATTGACACAATGTAAAGCAATTATTTAATTTAGGTAGTCCGTAAGAAGAATATGTTCAGGTATTAATGTGTGTTAATTAATATTGTGTGTGTGTGTGTGTGTGTGTGTGTGTGTGTGTTGTGACTGGAAGGATCGATCCTGCTGGGAGTTTTGACTCTGATGACTCTGACGATGGAAGGTTGGAGCCTGCTGTGAATGTGGAGTCTGAATTATCAGAGGACACAGACGTGAGCCAGGAGGATGAGAGATTGTCGCAGAGACAATCCTCCCCAGAACCTTCGACTTCGTTCATGCCAGCAAATGATCAACAAATGAGACAGAAGTTTCCAGCGAGGAAACTGACAGATCGTGGATTGACGTCAGAACTAGGAGAACCAGGAAACGTCAATCTGAAGGGAGGCGTCAAGTCAAACATTGATTGGAGAGACTGACACGCCTATCCAGGTTATTTAAAGAGGCGTGCTGACTCTCAAGCTTTGCTTGGAAGCAAAGTGTTTGATGAGTTGAAAGAATACATTTGGAGGGGCCTCATGATTTATGGACAATTCTGATTAGCCTGACAGGTTCCAGGAAGTCTGCCAAGGACTGGAAAACTGTGCTAATTAAATCCGGCTTTGAATCCAGTTTTGTTTCTGCTTGAATATTTTGAATTCTGAAACCTTGTCTTCTCATCTATGAATATAGGTGAGACATAACATTTTTGCTTCCAAGCCCAAACAAACCATCTTCAAACTGAGATGGATTCAACTCAACTGCAGCATTTGGTGGAGCAGCAACAGCAACAAACAAACCAGCTGCTACAAAGTAACCAGACCCTCCAAAACCAGGTAACCCAGTTGGTGAATCATATTTCAAGCTTGCAAATTCCTGCTGCTCCTTCAGCCCCTCCCTTGAGGAAAAACCCGGTATCCATGCCGGAGAAATTTTCAGGACAAATGGACATGTTTCCGGCATTTCTGGGGCAGTGTCAATTATTTATGTCCTTGAGGCCTGAAGACTTTCCAAATGACCGGGCTAAGGTAGGATTTATTATTAGCCTTTTGTCTGGGCAGGCTGCCAAATAGGCTACTCTCTTGTTAACTCAAGATAGCCCTTTACTTTTCAGGGTTTTCTGCAACAAATGAGGGTTATGTTTGAAAACCCAATTAAAAGTCAAACTGTGGCTAGACGGTTATGGGACATTAATCAGGGGAAACGTTCCCTGCAGGAATACATTGCAGAATTTCATTTACTCTGTATGGACTCTAACTGGAACGAACCAGCCCAAATGGATGCATTTCAGGAGGGCTTGGGTGATGCCATTAAGGATGAGTTAGTACATGCAGAGCAGGCTTCAAACCTGGATGCACTAGTGATACAGTGCTTACATATTGAAGCCCGTTTATAACAGCGTGGAAGCAGACGGCCCATTGTGGAACCACCTTCTCTTTTTCGTTCACAAACCACGGTTAAGACAGAGGAGCTGATGGAGTTGGGAGCACTCCGCCCTCGCTTAACGGCACGAGAACGTTCGAGAAGGTTTCAGGAAGGCTTGTGCCTTTATTGTGGGGGTCCAGGACATTTTTCTAATTCCTGCAAACGGAGAGGGACCCGCAGACCTGTACCTGAAACCACTCCTGGCTCGTCGGGAAAACAGGGTAGACCTGACCTCAAGGAAACCCTAGGTCGGGCACGTTTCACATCCCCACCTCAAATTGCTGAAGCAAATCCTGGCCCTCCTCGGCATTTACTTTTGGACACTCGAATCTTTTTACAGTCCCAGAAGGAGGGAATTCCCGCTGTTGCGTTGGTGGACTCAGGGGCTACAACCAGCTATATGGACCGAGCTTTTGCTATGCACTATGAGATCCCATTGGTTGCTGTGGATCCACCCATTAAGGTGGAAACTGTGGATGGGCGTGAGCTCAAGTCTGGGCCCATTCGCTTCGTATGATCATTGGGGATCACAAGGAGGCGATAAGTTTTGTATCACCTCGAACCTTCATCTTCCTTTGGTTCTCGGCGTGTCCTGGCTGCGTTTGCACGATCCATTGGTGGCTTGGGCGCAGAACACCATTTCTTTTTCAACTCTCCAATGTGTAGACCATCTGAGACATATCTGCGCCAGTCAAGATATCGCCACTTCTGCTGTTTCTCTACCTTTGGAGTTGTCGGACTTCTCAGACGTTTTCAGTGAGAAGGAGGCGGATCAATTACCACCACATAGTGCTTATGATTGTCCCGTGGACTTGATACTGGATGCTCCATTGCCTAAGGGTCGGTTATACTCCATGTCGGAGCCCGAGTTGGTTGCACTTCGAGAGTTTCTAGAGAGTTTCTGGCTCGGGGGTTTATTCGACCATCGTGCGTCTCCTCTTTCGGCTCCCGTTCTTTTTGTTAAAAAGAAGTCGGGAGAATTACACTTATGTTGTGATTATTGCTGTCTAAACTCTATCACAGTGAGGAATAGTTATCCTTTGCTGCTCATTCCAGAATTAATGGAGCAGTTATGGAGGCTACTATCTTCACTAAACTCGATCTGCGTGGGGCCTACAACCTGGTTCCGATGCACAAGGGGGACGAGTGGAAGACGGCGTTTTTGGCACTCATTATGGTCATTTCGAGTAACACCGTCATACCATTTGGTCTGACCAACGCTCCCATGGTATTCCAGCATTTGATGAACGACATTTTTCAGGATATGCTGGATAGGTTTGTCGTGGTGTATCTGGACGACATTTTGATCTACTCCCGGTCCAGGGATCACCACCTTCATCAGGTCCGTCAAGTGCTGCAGCGTCTTCAGGAGCATAAGCTCTATGAGAAACTGAGAAGTGTTTCTTTTTCAGTCTTCAATAGAGTTTTTAGGGCATATCATCTCTCCCGAGGGCATCATGCTATGGACCCTAAAAAGTTGAGGCCATGTGTAGTTGGGAAACCCTCATCAAGTAAAGGACGTGCAACGCCTTCTGGGGTTCGCCAATTACTATAGGACCTTCATTCCAGGTTTTGCTAAGTTAATGGATCCTATCACTCAGCTCCTTCGTGACGAAGGTCCTGCCCGGAGGGGGCCTCCACAACAACAGGCTTTTGAAACTTTAAAGAAAGCATTTGTGGCCGAGCCGATATTGAGGCATCCTGATCCGAATCGTCCATTTGTGGTCGGGACAGATGCCTCTAATGTGGCTATCGGGCGTGTATTGTTGCAAGCTCTAAAGGATGGCGCACCTCTTTCCCTTGCGCATACTATTCTAGGAAGCTCACAGCTTCTGGAGCGTAATTATACTATTTGGGAAAAGGAGTTGTTGGCTATTAAGGCTACATTTGAGACCTGGCGACATCACTTGAGGGGGCTCGGCATAAGGTGGAGGTTCGGACGGATCACCGAAACTTGGAACATTTGTCTACTGCCAGGAAGTTGAACCAACGCCAGATCCGGTAGTTGTTGTTTTTCGCAAGGTTCAATTTTTCCGTTACTTATGTTCCAAGCGGACAGAATCGGAGAGCAGACGCGTTGTCTAGGAAACCCGAATATCTCGGTCCCAAGGATCTTCTTCCTCCACGAATGGTGTTGCCACCGGAATCCTTGGCTGTGCTTCAAGATCCAGTAGATTTGCAGGCTCGAATACGGGAGGCACAGTGATTAGACGCATGGACGCAGCAGAAAAGGGGGAAGTTGGACCTGATTCCCCATGGACTTTGGAGGAGGACTTGTTAAGACATCGGGGTTTATTGTATGTACCCACCAGGACGCTTAGAGCCCTCATCATGACGCAATGTCATGACAACCCCTTCTGCTGGTCATTTTGATTTTTACAAAACTCTGCACTTGGTCACCTGGACTTTTTGGTGGCCTCGAGGTTCGACATGATGTGTTTGCCTACATTGCTTCTTGTGCACAATGTCGACAAGCGAAAGCAGCGCCGGGTGCGCCTCCTGGACTCCTTCAACCACTGCTGACTCTGGGCAGACCATGGGGAGCAATCTCCATGGACTTTTTAACACACTTGCCCTCGTCATCAGGTTATACGATGGTACTGTGGTGGTTGATATGCTCACTAAAATGACCCATTTCATCTCATGTAGAAGATTACCCTCGCTCAGTATTATTGCCCGGCTTTTTATACAACACGTATTCCATTTACATGGCTTACCGGACAGAGTTGTTTCAGATCGCGGTATTCAGTTCACCACTCAATTCTGGAAAAGTCTAATGAACGCTCTATGAGTACAGGTATGCTGCAAGCGTCCAGCGCACCATCCGGAAACCGATGGCGGGACTGAGAAAGTAATTGGCAATCCTCGCCCATACCTCAGATGTTTTGTAAATCAACGACAAAACAATGAATTTGACACTTTTATAATTCTCAACACACTTCCACCCACATGACGCCTATTTTTCATGTAGATTTTTTAAAAATTCCTTTTGGTTCTTAAAGTGGAATGTAAATTACAATTAATAGGTTAGCTTTAGATTGATCCAGACTTGTATAACCAGAATTTTTTCATCAGGATCTGTCAAAATTAAATATGCATTCATATTATCTTTGATATATACACCTATCTTTTCCTTTTTCCTGAATCTGCAGGTGCAGTAAATAATTTCCCTAGCTTAGGACATTCTATGTATTTTTCATCTAATTTTCCCAATGTGGGTCTCCTGTAAGCATACTATATCCACATTCTGTTTAATTAATTTCAATAATATTCTTTTCCTTTTCGCTGAATTTAGGCCATTTATATTAATAGATAATTTTGACCTTCTCTTCCATTTTCTTATTGTCTCTGTCTTGTAGTTGCTCTAGTTTCTCTTTGTGTCTGGAAAGCCTATCCTACAGTCTTCTCCTTCTTGTTGCTGTTGGTTTGTTTTTCTGTTTCCTTGATTCCCGTCTCTATTTCTTTGTTGACCTTGGTCCTCTTGAGAGTTAGATTCTAGTTCGTCTTTACTACTATGCTCTTCTAGTTCCACTAGTTGTTCCTAGAATTCTTGAGCTTTTTCTAAGTTATCTATTTTAATTTTCCTCTCCTCCCACATAATTAACATCCCTTCCGGGACTAACCATTTAAATAAAATATCTTTTTGGTTCAGTTGTGCAGCCAAGAATTTATAATCACGTCTTTATTCTCTCACCCTTCTTGGAATTTGCTTGAGAACTTGGACCTCTTTACCTTTATATATAATTGCTTCTTGTCTAGTTATTTTATGGATAATATCACAGACCTTCCTTCTCGCAAACCTTACATGAACTTCTTCTGGGTGCTTATGACGTCTCGCATAACTCATGCTGACTCTATAAACATCACCCAACTCTTTCAAAACATTATCCTTGTCCTTCTCTAGTTTTTCAGCTAGTATTTCAGCCATCATCTGTTCCAAATCTTCCTCTTTAGATTCCACTATGTTGTGGAATCTCAAGTATGATGCAGTCGTATCAATCTCTAAATAAACCAGTGAGTCTCCCATTTCTTTGCTAACTTTACTGTTGGTAAAGTCTCCAACTTCCTTTCTGTTTCTTCTGTTCTTTTTTCCACCTCTTTGATTGTAAATTCATTTTTCTCCAAGGCTTGTTGTATTGATCCCACTTTCTCATCTAGCTTAGAGATATCTAATTTCATTTCTGGTTTTAGTTTCCCCATCTCTTCTTTTTACCTCATTTATATCCACTCTCGTCTCAGTATAGTTTTTGACCATTATTTCTTGTAATTTCAACATTGATTCTTGTAAGGTAAGCAGTCGTCTGATTATTAGTACTTGTGGTGGAAGTTTGCTTCTCAGATGGTAGCATTTCTACAATTGTTTTTTGGGACATAGGTGAAGCTGTTGCGACAAGGTTGTTAGCATCGAGATAGTCTTCTTTCTGGCCTTGAGTGTTGTAGTGGTTATGCTAGTCATTTCTTTTGGTATATCTTTCTGGTTTTGTACTATATTATAGACACTGTCCCAAATCAGCATTCAGTAATGGGTAGTAAATAAAAAGATTGGCCAATTAAGCAGTAAGGGTCTAAAATTCTTTGGACATTAATAAACTAAACAATATTATAAGTATTATTGATCTGCAAATTCAAATATATAGGTGTCTAGTGTCTAATAATTGTATATCAATATGTATGTATATCGTATAAATAGTTAATCCTGTCACTAGTCATATATACAAATTACTATACATAAATCTTAATATCAATAAAACAATATTATAAATATTTATAAGTATAAATAGAAATAAATTGACACAATGTAAAGCAATTATTTAATTTAGGTAGTCCGGTAAGAAGAATATGTTCAGGTATTAATGTGTGTTAATTAATATTGTGTGTGTGTGTGTGTGTGTGTGTGTGTGTGTGTTGTGACTGGAAGGATCGATCCTGCTGGGAGTTTTGACTCTGATGACTCTGACGATGGAAGGTTGGAGCCTGCTGTGAATGTGGAGTCTGAATTATCAGAGGACACAGACGTGAGCCAGGAGGATGAGAGATTGTCGCAGAGACAATCCTCCCCAGAACCTTCGACTTCGTTCATGCCAGCAAATGATCAACAAAATGAGACAGAAGTTTCCAGCGAGGAAACTGACAGATCGTGGATTGACGTCAGAACTAGGAGAACCAGGAAACGTCAATCTGAAGGGAGGCGTCAAGTCAAACATTGATTGGAGAGACTGACACGCCTATCCAGGTTATTTAAAGAGGCGTGCTGACTCTCAAGCTTTGCTTGGAAGCAAAGTGTTTGATGAGTTGAAAGAATACATTTGGAGGGGCCTCATGATTTATGGACAATTCTGATTAGCCTGACAGGTTCCAGGAAGTCTGCCAAGGACTGGAAAACTGTGCTAATTAAATCCGGCTTTGAATCCAGTTTTGTTTCTGCTTGAATATTTTGAATTCTGAAACCTTGTCTTCTCATCTATGAATATAGGTGAGACATAACATTTTGCTTCCAAGCCCAAACAAACCATCTTCAAACTGAGATGGATTCAACTCAACTGCAGCATTTGGTGGAGCAGCAACAGCAACAAACAAACCAGCTGCTACAAAGTAACCAGACCCTCCAAAACCAGGTAACCCAGTTGGTGAATCATATTTCAAGCTTGCAAATTCCTGCTGCTCCTTCAGCCCCTCCCTTGAGGAAAAACCCGGTATCCATGCCGGAGAAATTTTCAGGACAAATGGACATGTTTCCGGCATTTCTGGGGCAGTGTCAATTATTTATGTCCTTGAGGCCTGAAGACTTTCCAAATGACCGGGCTAAGGTAGGATTTATTATTAGCCTTTTGTCTGGGCAGGCTGCCAAATAGGCTACTCTCTTGTTAACTCAAGATAGCCCTTTACTTTTCAGGGTTTTCTGCAACAAATGAGGGTTATGTTTGAAAACCCAATTAAAAGTCAAACTGTGGCTAGACGGTTATGGGACATTAATCAGGGGAAACGTTCCCTGCAGGAATACATTGCAGAATTTCATTTACTCTGTATGGACTCTAACTGGAACGAACCAGCCCAAATGGATGCATTTCAGGAGGGCTTGGGTGATGCCATTAAGGATGAGTTAGTACATGCAGAGCAGGCTTCAAACCTGGATGCACTAGTGATACAGTGCTTACATATTGAAGCCCGTTTATAACAGCGTGGAAGCAGACGGCCCATTGTGGAACCACTTTCTCTTTTTCGTTCACAAACCACGGTTAAGACAGAGGAGCTGATGGAGTTGGGAGCACTCCGCCCGCTTAACGGCACGAGAACGTTCGAGAAGGTTTCAGGAAGGCTTGTGCCTTTATTGTGGGGGTCCAGGACATTTTTCTAATTCCTGCAAACGGAGAGGGACCCGCAGACCTGTACCTGAAACCACTCCTGGCTCGTCGGGAAAACAGGGTAGACCTGACCTCAAGGAAACCCTAGGTCGGGCACGTTTCACATCCCCACCTCAAATTGCTGAAGCAAATCCTGGCCCTCCTCGGCATTTACTTTTGGACACTCGAATCTTTTTACAGTCCCAGAAGGAGGGAATTCCCGCTGTTGCGTTGGTGGACTCAGGGGCTACAACCAGCTATATGGACCGAGCTTTTGCTATGCACTATGAGATCCCATTGGTTGCTGTGGATCCACCCATTAAGGTGGAAACTGTGGATGGGCGTGAGCTCAAGTCTGGGCCCATTCGTTTCGTATGATCATTGGGGATCACAAGGAGGCGATAAGTTTTTGTATCACCTCGAACCTTCATCTTCCTTTGGTTCTCGGCGTGTCCTGGCTGCGTTTGCACGATCCATTGGTGGCTTGGGCGCAGAACACCATTTCTTTTTCAACTCTCCAATGTGTAGACCATCTGAGACATATCTGCGCCAGTCAAGATATCGCCACTTCTGCTGTTTCTCTACCTTCGGAGTTGTCGGACTTCTCAGACGTTTTCAGTGAGAAGGAGGCGGATCAATTACCACCACATAGTGCTTATGATTGTCCCGTGGACTTGATACTGGATGCTCCATTGCCTAAGGGTCGGTTATACTCCATGTCGGAGCCCGAGTTGGTTGCACTTCGAGAGTTTCTAGAGAGTTTCTGGCTCGGGGGTTTATTCGACCATCGTCGTCTCCTCTTTCGGCTCCCGTTCTTTTTGTTAAAAAGAAGTCGGGAGAATTACACTTATGTTGTGATTATTGCTGTCTAAACTCTATCACAGTGAGGAATAGTTATCCTTTGCTGCTCATTCCAGAATTAATGGAGCAGTTGCGGGAGGCTACTATCTTCACTAAACTCGATCTGCGTGGGGCCTACAACCTGGTTCCGATGCACAAGGGGGACGAGTGGAAGACGGCGTTTGGCACTCATTATGGTCATTTCGAGTACACCGTCATACCATTTGGTCTGACCAACGCTCCCATGGTATTCCAGCATTTGATGAACGACATTTTTCAGGATATGCTGGATAGGTTTGTCGTGGTGTATCTGGACGACATTTTGATCTACTCCCGGTCCAGGGATCACCACCTTCATCAGGTCCGTCAAGTGCTGCAGCGTCTTCAGGAGCATAAGCTCTATGAGAAACTGGAGAAGTGTTTCTTTTTTCAGTCTTCAATAGAGTTTTTAGGGCATATCATCTCTCCCGAGGGCATCGCTATGGACCCTAAAAAAGTTGAGGCCATGTGTAGTTGGGAAACCCCTCATCAAGTAAAGGACGTGCAACGTCTTCTGGGGTTCGCCAATTACTATAGGACCTTCATTCCAGGTTTTGCTAAGTTAATGGATCCTATCACTCAGCTCCTTCGTACGAAGGTCCCGTTCCGGAGGGGGCCTCCACAACAACAGGCTTTTGAAACTTTAAAGAAAGCATTTGTGGCCGAGCCGATATTGAGGCATCCTGATCCGAATCGTCCATTTGTGGTCGGGACAGATGCCTCTAATGTGGCTATCGGGGCGGTATTGTTGCAAGCTCCAAAGGATGGCGCACCTCTTTTCCCTTGCGCATACTATTCTAGGAAGCTCACAGCTTCTGAGCGTAATTATACTATTTGGGAAAAGGAGTTGTTGGCTATTAAGGCTACATTTGAGACCTGGCGACATCACTTAGAGGGGGCTCGGCATAAGGTGGAGGTTCGGACGGATCACCGAAACTTGGAACATTTGTCTACTGCCAGGAAGTTGAACCAACGCCAGATCCGGTAGTTGTTGTTTTTCGCAAGGTTCAATTTTTCCGTTACTTATGTTCCAAGCGGACAGAATCGGAGAGCAGACGTGTTGTCTAGGAAACCCGAATATCTCGGTCCCAAGGATCTTCTTCCTCCACGAATGGTGTTGCCACCGGAATCCTTGGCTGTGCTTCAAGATCCAGTAGATTTGCAGGCTCGAATACGGGAGGCACAGTGATTAGACGCATGGACGCAGCAGAAAAGGGGGGAAGTTGGACCTGATTCCCCATGGACTTTGGAGGAGGACTTGTTAAGACATCGGGGTTTATTGTATGTACCCACCAGGACGCTTAGAGCCCTCATCATGACGCAATGTCATGACAACCCCGCTGCTGGTCATTTTGATTTTTACAAAACTCTGCACTTGGTCACCTGGACTTTTTGGTGGCCTCGAGTTCGACATGATGTGTTTGCCTACGTTGCTTCTTGTGCACAATGTCGACAAGCGAAAGCAGCGTCGGGTGCGCCTCCTGGACTCCTTCAACGACTGCTGACTCTGGGCAGACCATGGGGAGCAATCTCCATGGACTTTTTAACACACTTGCCCTCGTCATCAGGTTATACGATGGTACTCGTGGTGGTTGATATGCTCACTAAAATGACCCATTTCATCTCATGTAGAAGATTACCCTCGGCTCGTATTACTGCCCGGCTTTTTATACAACACGTATTCCATTTACATGGCTTACCGGACAGAGTTGTTTCAGATCGCGGTATTCAGTTCACCACTCAATTCTGGAAAAGTCTAATGAACGCTCTATGAGTACAGGTATGCTTAGCGTCAGCGCACCATCCGGAAACCGATGGCGGGACTGAGAAAGTAATTGGCATCCTCGCCCAATACTTCAGATGTTTTGTAAATCAACGACAAAACAACTGGGCGACTTATCTTCCATTGGCAGAGTTTGCCTTTTATAATTCTCAACACACCTCCACCCACATGACGCCTTTTTACGCCAATGTGGGTTATCATCCGAGGTTTTTCCCCCTGTCAATCGCAGATTCTCCAGTTCCAGAGGCATGAGACTTTTTGTCAGAGTTATATGCCGTACATCAGTTAATTTCCAGACAATTGGAACGAGCAAAAGAAGATTATAAATGTTTCGCAGATCGTTTCGCGGAGCGACGCCTCAGTTGGCTGTGGGTGACAAGGTGTGGTTGTCAATGAAACATCTTCGAGTCGATCGTCCGATTAGGAAGTTGGATCATCACTTTATTGGTCCCTTCCCTATCGAGGCAGTTATTATGGTTTATCGGCTCACCCTACCGCGCTCCATGCACATTCACTCTGTTTTTCATCGCTCCCTGTTAGTACCTGACACCCCATCGTGTACCCTCTGTTCTCCAGAAGATACAGGCTCTCCATCTAGGCCCAGCACTGAACCTGTTACAGATACTACAGTGGTTGGAATTTATGATTCACGATGGCTGAAGGGACGATTCCAGTACTTTGTGGGGAGATTAGAAAATGAAACGGAGATTCGTTCTTGGCAGGATGTGTCCAAGGTACATGCCCCAGACCTTATTCGAATATATCATGCACAATTCCCTTCAAAACCACATCCTGATTGTCAGACTCAGGGGAAGGGCCCTGAGGTGAGGGATAGTGTTGTGACTGGAAGGATCGATCCTGCTGGGAGTTTTGACTCTGATGACTCTGACGATGGAAGGTTGGAGCCTGCTGTGAATGTGGAGTCTGAATTATCAGAGGACACAGACGTGAACCAGGAGGATGAGAGATTGTCGCAGAGACAATCCTCCCCAGAACCTTCGACTTCGTTCATGCCAGCAAATGATCAACAAAATGAGACAGAAGTTTCCAGCGAGGAAACTGACAGATCGTGGATTGACGTCAGAACTAGGAGAACCAGGAAACTTCAATCTGAAGGGAGGCGTCAAGCCAAACATTGATTGGAGAGACTGACACGCCTATCCAGGTTATTTAAAGAGGCGTGCTGACTCTCAAGCTTTGCTTGGAAGCAAAGTGTTTGATGAGTCAAAAGAATACATTTGGAGAGGCCTCGTGATTTATGGACAATTCTGATTAGCCTGACAGGTTCCAGGAAGTCTGCCAAGGACTGGAAAACTGTGCTAATTAAATCCGGTTTTGAATCCGGTTTTGTTTCTGCTTGAATATTTTGAATTCTGAAACCTTGTCTTCTCATCTATGAATATAGGTGAGACATAACATTATATATATATATATATAAATTTTCTTAAGTTTTCGCAGGTACTTACATGTATGGTATTCAGCTTTGTTCGGGTATTTTCCCAGGTCATTATAAGCACAACATATATATATGAACTCATATCAGTCACAGGAGCTGAATCAGAGCCCGAGCCACAACATATATGTTGTGGCTCCGGGCTGGATTCAGCTCCTGTGACTGATATGAGTTCAAGTGAGGAGGTCATGGCAGAAAAATATGAGCCGGCCTGGCTTACTGATTGGACTGATAACCAGGATGAGGAGATGGACGTGACAAAGGACGACAGACCAGATGTATTAGAATTGTCAGGACCTTTGACCTCCTCTGGTTCCTTATCTGATCAACAGCCGGGAATGGCTGACAGGGAAGTTTTGAGAGAGTCTTCTAGTGGAGATGAGAACTTGGAAAATTTGTGGTTAAATGTAAAAAATAGAAGACGGTTGAGAAGGCAAAATCAGCTGGAGCGAATGAGGAGAGCGAGTCAGTAAATTAGCACGTTGCCTCAATGAGTATAAAAGGACACAGCTGGGCTGGTACATTTTGCCAGGAACAAAATGACTATTTGAGTGAGGACGTTACAGCAAGAAGCTCTGAGACTGGAGATTTATTGCCAGGACTGGTTTGCCGGACAGAGTAAAGATTTATGCTGTGGTTTCTGCCAGCCGTTATCTTGTAAGACTTCTTTCCGTTTGATTTAATTGTGAAATGGCTGCTTTCTGTTTTGTTCGTTTGAATTTTGAAGGGGAGTCATAACTATTGTTCCTGGCCAAAACAAACCATCTTTAAAGCAAGATGGATTCAAATCAACTGCAGCATTTGGTAGAGCAGCAACAACAACAAATTAATCAGCTACTGCAAAGCAATGTGATGCTTTAGAATCAGGTAACACAATTGCTGAATTATGTTTCCAGCTTATCAAGCCCTGCTGCTGTTCCCCCTGCCCCTCCTGTGAGGAAAAGCCCAGTATCCATGCCGGAGAAATTTTCTGGGCAAATGGACAGGTTCCCGGCATTTATGGGTCAATGCCAATTGTTTATCTCTCTGAGGCCTGAAGACTTCCCAACCGACCGGTCTAAAGTAGGATTTATGATCAGTTTATTAACCGGGCAGGCTGCTAATTGGCCTACTCTCTTGTTAGTTCAAGATAGCCCGTTGTTGAACAATTTCCAGGGTTTTCTCCAACAAATGAGAGTGATGTTTGAGAACCCAATTAAGATACAAACTGTGGACAGACGGTTACGGGACATTAATCAGGGGAAACGTTCCCTGCAGGAATACGTTGCAGAATTTCGTTTGCTGTGTATGGACTCTAACTGGAATGAACCGGCTCATATGGCTGCATTCCAGGAAGGCTTGTCTGATGCCATCAAGGATGAGCTGGTCCATGCAGAGCGGGCTTTAACTTTGGATGCATTGATAGTTCAGTGCTTACGAATTGAAGCTCGTTTACAGCAACGTGGATGCAAATGGCTCGTTATGGAACCATCTTCGTTTTCTTGTGCACAACCCACGCCACCGAGAGTTTTCCAACCCATGGTTAATGCTGAGGAGCCAATAGAGTTAGGCGCACTTCGCCCTCGCTTAACGGTGTGAGAACGTTCGAGAAGGTTTCAGGAAGGCTTGTGCCTTTATTGCAGGGGTCCGGGACATTTTGCAAATTCCTGCACTCGGAGAAGGACTCGCAGACCTGTGTCTGTGAAACCACTCCTGGCCCGTTGGGAAATGGGGTAGGCCCGACCTCAGGGAAACCCTAGGTCGGGCACATCCTCCACCCCCATCCCAAATTGCCAAAGTAAATCCTGGTCCTCCTCGGCACTTACTTTTGGACACTTGTATCTTCTTACAGTCCCAGAAGGAAGGAATTCCTGCCGTTGCGCTGGTGGATTCAGGGGCTACAACCAGCTTTATGGACTGTGCTTTTGTTAAGCATTTTGGAATTCCTTTGATTCCTGTGAATCCACCCATTAAGTTGGAAACCGTAGATGGGCGTGAACTCAAGTCGGGACCCAGTCGCTGCGCTAATCAGCCAGTGCGTATGCTTATTGGGGATCATGAGGAGGCGATAAGTTTTTATGTCACCTCGAACCTCCATCTCCCTTTGGTGCTCGGAATGTCCTGGTTGCGTTTGCACGATCCGTTGGTGGCTTGGTCGCAGAACGCCATTTCTTTTCCAAGCCTACAATGTGTGGACCACCTGAGGCATGTTTGCACTGGCCAAGATATCGCTGCTCCTGCTGTCTCAATTCCTTCGGAGCTGTCGGACTTCTCCGATGTTTTCAGCAAACAAGAGGCAGACCGATTACCCCCACATCGTGCTTATGATTGTCCCGTGGACCTGATACCGGACGCTCCATTTCCAAAGGGGAGATTATACTCCATGTCGGAGCCCGAGTTGGTTGCACTCTGAGAGTTTTTGGATAAAAACTTAGCTCGGGGATTTATTCAATCCTCGTCGTCCCCTCTTTCGGCTCCCGTTCTTTTTGTTAAGAAGAAGTCGGGAGAACTGCGTCTTTGTTGTGATTATAGATGACTAAACTCTATCACGGTGAGGAATAGCTATCCCTTACTGCTCATTCCGGAATTGATGGAGCGGTTACGGGAGGCTACTGTCTTCACTAAACTCGATCTGCGTGGGGCTTACAACCTGGTTCGGATGCGCAAGGGGGATGAGTGGAAGATGGCGTTTGGCACTCGTTATGGTCATTTCGAGTACACCGTCATGCCATTTGGTCTAACCAACGCTCCCGCTGTATTCCAGCATTTGATGAACGACATTTTTCGGGACATGCTGGATCGGTTTGTCGTGGTGTATCTGGATGATATTTTAATCTACTCTCGGTCCAGGGGTCACCACCTTCATCAGGTCCATCAAGTGCTGCAGCGTCTTTGGGAGCATAAGCTCTATGCGAAACTGGAGAAGTGTTTCTTTTTTCAGTCGTCGATAGAGTTTTTAGGGCACATCATTTCTCCCGAGGGCATTGCTATGGACCCTAAAAAGGTTGAGGCATTGTGTAGTTGGGAAGCCCCTCATCGAGTCAAGGACGTCCAACGTCTTTTGGGATTCGCCAACTACTATCGGACTTTTATCCCGGACTTTGCTAAAGTAATGGACGCCATAACTCAGCTCCTCCGTAAGAAGGTCCCATTTGTGTGGGGGCCCCCGCAACAACAGGCTTTTGACATTTTAAAGAAAGCGTTTGTAGCCGAGCTGATATTGAGGCATCCTGATCCGAATCGTCCATTTGTGGTCGAGACAGATAGCTCTAATGTCGCTATCGGAGCGGTACTGTTACAAGCTTCGAAGAATGGCGTGCCTCTTTTCCCATGCGCATACTATTCTAGGAAGCTCACAGCTTCAGAGCGCAACTACACCATCTGGGAAAAGGAGTTGTTGGCCATTAAGGCTGCTTTTGAGACCTGGAGACATCATTTAGAGGGGGCTCGGCACAAGGTAGAGGTTCGGACAGATCACCGAAACTTGGAACATTTGACCACAGCTAAGAAATTGAACCAACGCCAGATTCGGTGGTCGTTGTTTTTTGCCAGGTTCAATTTCTCCGTTACTTATGTTCCGAGTGGACAGAATCGGAGGGCAGATGCGTTGTCTCGGAAGCCCGAGTATATCGGTCCCGAGGATCCTCTTCCTCTACGAATGGTGTTACCACCAGAATCTTTGTCCGTACTGCAAGATCCAGTAGACTTGCGGGCTCACTTATGAGAGGCGCAACGATTGGATGCGTGGACGCAGCAGAGACGGGGGGATGTCGGACCTGATTCTCCATGGTCCATTGAGGAGGACTTGCTCCGACATCGGGGTTTATTATACGTACCTACCAGGTCGTTGAGAGCTCTCATCATGACACAATGTCATGATGACCCCGCTGCTGGCCATTTTGGATTTTATAAAACCTTGCATTTGGTCACCCGGACTTTTTGGTGGCCTCGGGTTCATCATGATGTGTTCTCTTATGTCGCTTCTTGCGTCCAGTGTAGGCAAGCGAAAGCGGCATTGGGGGCGCCCCCTGGACTCCTCCAACCATTGCTGACTCCGGGCAGACCATGGGGAGCGATCTCCATGGACTTTCTCATGCATTTACCATCCTCGTCGGGCTTCACGACGGTGCTCGTGGTAGTTGTTATGCTGACTAAAAGGGCTCATTTCATTCCCTGTCGGAGATTACCTTCATCCCGCACTACGGCTCAGCTATTTTTACAGCATATCTTTCATCTGCATGGACTGCCAGATAGAGTGGTTTCTGATCGTGGGGTTCAGTTTACTGCACAGTTTTGGAAACAGTTAATGGCAGCGCTACAAGTTCAGGTGTGCTTAGCGTCCGCGCACCATCCGGAAACTGATGGCGGGACTGAGAAGGTGATTGGCATTCTTACCCAATATTTGAGGTGTTTTGTTAATCAGTGACAAAGCGATTGGGCAAAATACCTCCCATTGGCAGAATTCACTTTTAATAACTCGCAGCACACCTCCACTCGGGTAACGCCATTTTTCGCAAATGTAGGTTATCATCCGCGCTTCTTCCCATTAACTTGGATGGATTCACCGGTTCCTGAGACACAAGACTTTCTGGAGGAACTACAAGCGGTCCACCGTTTAGTAAGGCAACAACTTGAACGAGCGAAAGAGGACTATAAACGGTTTGCGGACCGGTCACGTCGAGCACCGTCTCCGTTAGCTGTGGGTGACAAGGTGTGGTTGTCCACAAAACACCTTCGGATCGATCACCCAATTAGGAAATTGGACCATCGTTTCATCGGTCCATTCCCGATTGAGGCGGTTATCAACCCTGTGGCATACCGGCTCACCTTACCGCGCTCCATGCGTATTCACCCTGTATTCCATCGCTCTCTTTTGGTTCCTGACTCCCCGGACTGTCCTCTGCATGCTCCAGCTGGTACGACTTCCCTATCAACGCCCCGTGAGGAGGCGGAGGTTGATGACACGGTGGTCAGCGTTACTGATTCGCGTTGGCTCAAGGGTCGTTTCCAGTATTTAGTCGGGAGGAGAGTGGATGACTCGGAAATTTGCTCATGGACGGATGCGTCTGCAGTTCATGCTCCAGACCTCATTCGGGACTTTCATGAACGTTTCCCTTCGAAACCGCATCCGGATCGTCAGACCCGGGGGAAGGGCCCTGCGGTGAGGGATAGTGTTGTGGCTCTGGGCTTGGATTCAGCTCCTGTGACTGATATGAGTTCAAGTGAGGAGGTCATGGCAGAAAAATATGAGCCGGAATGGCTTACTGATTGGACTGATAACCAGGATGAGGAGATGGACATGACAAAGGACGACAGACCAGATGTATTAGAATTGTCAGGACCTTTGACCTCCTCTGGTTCCTTATCTGATCAACAGCCAGGAATGGCTGACAGGGAAGTTTTGAGAGAGTCTTCTAGTGGAGATGAGAACTTGGAAAATTTGTGGTTAAATGTAAAAAATAGAAGACGGTTGAGAAGGCAAAATCAGCTGGAGCGAATGAGGAGAGCGAGTCAGTAAATTAGCACGCTGCCTCAATGAGTATAAAAGGACACAGCTGGGCTGGTACATTTTGCCAGGAACAAAATGACTATTTGAGTGAGGACGTTACAGCAAGAAGCTCTGAGACTGGAGATTTATTGCCAGGACTGGTTTGCCATTTATGCTGTGGTTTCTGCCAGCCGTTATCTTGTAAGACTTCTTTCCGTTTGATTTAATTGTGAAACGGCTGCTTTCTGTTTTGTTCGTTTGAATTTTGAAGTGGAGTCATAACATATATATATATATTCATAGATTTTCACGGGTACAGGTATGTAGGTCTAGGTGTGTTCAGGTCTTTTCCCATGTAAGATTAAGACTATCTTGGTGACGTTTCAGCGAGGTCCCACTCGCCATCCTCAGGCTGGTGCTTTTGGCTTCGTGCCAGTGCAAGCAGTGTGTGATCGGAGCTGCCGTCTCTCTATAAATACTGGTGGGGGGGGCTGGTGTGCTGGGCTGGTTGGCTGTGCTGCTTTCTCTTGATTGGTTGATGGAGTTGATGTTGGTATAATGGGCTGTGTGATGGCCTTGTGAGTTTTGTTGTGGAGATATCCTGGACCTTGTGCTGTAATCTCCTGGGTGGTTTGTTTTGTAGTGATCTTTTTTCCATTAGCCTCTCGTGTTTTAATGGCTTGGGTAATGGGTTGTGTGATGGGCTTGTGAGTTCTTTTGTTGTGGTATCCTGGGTCCTGCGCTGTAATCTCCTGGGTCGTTTGTGTTTTGATCTCTTTTCCATTAGCCTCCTGTGTTGTAACAGCTTGGGTAATGGGTTGTGTGATGACCTTGTGAGATTTATTGCTGTGGTATCCTTGGTCTTGTGCTGTGATATCCCGAGTCATATGCTGTGTTGCAACTTCTTGAGTTCTTGTGATGTAATTTCCTGAGTTTTCTGATGTGATATCCCGAGCGGATGGCCGTGATGTAGCATTCTGGGTTTTAGTCTGGCTTCGAGTTTGGGGTCTGGGTCTGTGTTCTTGGCAGGTGTCAGCTTGTTTGGTTTTGGGGTCAGGGTGTGTAACAGTTGGTGAAGCAGTCGTGGTCTGGTTTCTGGATGGTTGTTGTCCTTCATTTATAGGATGAGCTTGGGCCTGGGTCTGATGAGGGGGATTGGCGGTGGCGTCCCGTGTTGTTTCGGGTCTGGTGTTGGTTTCTGTGGCTGGGACTCATTTGTTGGTGAGGGCTAGCTTCCAGATGTCTGGTAAACTCATTGGTTTTCTAGCTGGATCTTGGGATGTTGGCTAATTTTTGGTCAGTGCCGAAGGCTGTCCTGATATTGTGTTTGTGGAGAATTTTGCTGATTTTGTCTGTGGTGCCTTTGATATAGGGGAGGAGTGTGATACCGTTGTCTTGGTCTGTGTCTTGGTTTTTTGGGGGTATCTCTTTTCGGATTAGGTTGGTGATTGTGTTTCTTTGGAATCTGTTGGAAGTTAATACGTTAGTGAGAGTGTGTAGTTCTCTTTTCAGGTGGTCTTTGTCAGCTGGCGTTTGGTTCTGGAGATGAGGGTCTTGGCTACATAGTTGATCTGTGCTGGGTGGTGGTGTGAGAGTGCATTTAGGTAGCGGTTGGTGTGTTTTTTTCCGGTAGATGGTGTGTCCTAGGGAGCCACTGGGGTTTTTGTAAATTAGGATGTCCAGGAAGGGAAGTTGGTTGTTGGTTTCTGTTTCCATGGTGAATGGTATTTTGGGGTGTAGGTTGTTAAGATGTGTGAGGAAGTTGTCCAGTTTTTCTTTCCCATGTGGCCAAATTACAAAAGTGTCATACTGGCTCAACTGGCTCAACTCTGAGCCAGAGTTTGGGTTTGTGTTCAGATTTGTCTAGAGCATTGGTTTCAAAGTGTTCCATGTATAGGTTAGCGATGATGGGTGAGAGGGGTGATCCCATGGGTGTTCCTTCTATCTGTTTGTATCTTTGTCCATTGTGGATGAAATATGTGTTGGTTAGGCAGTGGTTGGTCAGATCTAGGATGTGTTTGGGGGCGGGGTTGTATTTGTTTTGGATGGCTGTCAAGGCTTCTTTGATGGGTACTTGGGTGAAGAGGGATATGACATCAAAGCTCACGAGTAGGTCTCTGGGTTGTAGGTTTTGTTTCTTTATTGTTTCTATGAAGTGGAAGGAGTTTTGTACGTGTGAGGTGATGGATTCTGTGTAGGGCTGGGATTGTTTATTTGAGAAATTTGGCAAGATTCTGTAGAGGTGAGCCTATGGAGCTGACTATGGGTCTGAGTGGTATTCCTTCTTTGTGTATCCTGGGGAGGCCATAGAGCTTAGGGCATCTGGATGATTTCTCTCTGGGTATGATTCTTTGCTGGATTTCTTCACTGATGGGGGAGGCTTTTATTTTGGATCTGGTGGTTTTTTCTAGGTAGGTGGTGGGCTCTGTGTTTAGGGGTTTGTATGTGGAGTCTCGGAGTAGGTTGGTTAACTTGGTTTGGTAGTCAGCATATAATGGTTTCTGTGGGGATGTGTTTGGGAGCGACAGCAAAGTTGAATCACACATCCCCACAAAAACCATTATATGCGGAGTTGAAACCAGCCTGACCAAAACCAACCCTGATGACGCTAACAGAATCAGACTCGAAATCACCAACATCCTCTGCACCAGCAAACCACCCAAAAGCAACTTATCCAAAGAAAAACAAACTGCACTACTTAACCTGAAAGAAGACACCAGCATAATAATCCTACCAGCAGACAAGGGCAACGCAACAGTGGTTATGAACACATCTGACTACCAAACCAAGTTAACCAACCTACTCCGAGACCTGTTTTAAATTTGGTGCTAGCCTACACTGTGCCAGAATGGTTTTTTCTTCATCCTGGTTGGTTGGGAGTCTTGGTCTGTGTTTATTGGTTTCATCTGGGTGCCTGGTTGGGGTGTGTTTGAGCTGGGAAAATACCTGAACAAAGCTGAATACCATACATATAAATACCCGTGAAAACTTAAGAATAGATAGATAGATAGATAGATAGATAGATGTAGCAACTAAATCAACTAGATTAAATCACAATTGCAATTAACAATTATCAGCCCTTATAATCAAATTTCTTGTTCCAAATTTATAATTAAATAGACTTACTAAGCTTATTCACTTCTCTTATCCAAAAATACACATTTTATACTTCAGTTAATACAATATTAGATACTCATCTCCAAACTGCCTTAATTTCTAATCAGCCTATAAGGTGGAAAGCTAGAAAAAGAGAATGGCAAAAGGGAAAAAAACAAGAAAAAGGAAAAGAAAAAGGGGGAAAAGTATTAAAGAGATTGTTCAGTAGTCCGTCCTTAATTCATTCTCTCAGAGAGGGTTCTCACACTTAACCTCCAAAAAGCTGCTGAGTAATGTCTATGGCTCTTCATTGTCTCAAATAAATCCACTACTTCCGCTACTCCTCTCATCTCAGACATTCTTTGAAAGTCAGTTTTTACAAGATGAAAGCAGTCTATTGTGCCGTCTCACCTCTGAGTATTAAAACTTTTTGAAATTAGCGTGTAATTAATCATCTCTAGCCTTCTAGATCTTCTTAGTTCATTCGTTGCAATCCCCGTCCTCTCCCGGAAGTCTCTCATGCCCCTGTCACTTTCCATTCGATCTCGCCTCCGCTTCCTCGCCGCTTTCTCGGGGCTCCGATCGACCTCTCAGCTATTATCTATGAGTCTTCTTTCGCGCTCTATAACAGTCGCAATCTCACTTGCACAATCTCTTCTCTGGTATCTGCCACAATCTGTCACTCACTCACTTCCTCCTACAGCTGGCTGTCTGACTTCGGGGCCGCCATTAATGAATGACAGCCTCTTGATTGCTGGGCTCTAAAGGGTTTCTCTTTAGTGCAGAGAGGGTCACCTACCCCCGCACCGCACCTCGAGTATCCCCACTCCGAAACACTTCTCTACAGGATTTGTGCACCTCGAAGGATTGCACCAGCAAAACATAGAGGGGATGAAGAACTGAGAATGGACTCCAACACCTCTCTTCATCCTTATGTCACCCTGTATCAATGCTTTCTTAAGCATCTCTATTCCTTTGGCATCATCGTCACTCCAGACAACCTCCCAAGGTTCATCATCCAATAACTTCTCATATAGAAACGTAACCTTTTCTGTATAACAATCTATCCATAAACGACAATATCCTAACAATCTTAACCATTTTGGAACCTCCTTCTTATTCCTCAGTAGGGGTTGTCAGCTGGTGCTCCATTCAAAATCCAAGAAAGAAATACTTAGACTCTTTTAATCAGAGAAAAGATATCTTTTACTGGAAATCAAGTGGTAGCAACAAAAGAATTCTGAATCTGAGAAAATGGGTGCGTAAATCATATATACAAAGTAATGGCAATGTTCCCACCCCCAATAGTTCAATTGGCTCATCCAATTAAAAGTTGTGTATATCATCATGTGGGCATCTCCAGGTAGTGATGAGGCTTCTGTCCGTTGACCTTGACATAGGGTTGCAGCTGCGCACAGCATAGGATAGAAACCTAAGCAAGAATGTACCCCCCCCCAAGCTTATACAGTTCTGGTTTGTAACACCTCCAGCTCACTTCCCATAACCATTCCCCCCTCCTCCTCCCCTTTACTTATGACAGCCAAAAGGTGCAAAGCAAAGGGAGAAAAATCTTGAAGGAAAAATCTTGAAGGCTGACACCTGAGCTCTAAAGGGTTTCTCTTTAGTGCGGAGAGGGTTGCCTACCCCCGTGCCACACCTCGAGTATCCCCACTCCGACACACTTCTCTACGGGATTCGTGCACCCTGAAGGATTGCACCAGCAATAAATAGAGTGGATGAAGAACTGAGAATGGACTCCAACACCTCTCTTCATCCTTATGTCACCCTGTATCAATGCTTTCTTAAGCATCTCTATTCCTTTGGCATCATCATCACTCCAGACAACCTCCCAAGGTTCATCATCCAATAACTTCTCATATAGAAACTTAACCTTTTCCGTATAACAATCTATCCATAAACAACAATATCCTAACAATCCTAACAATTTTGGAACCTCCTTCTTATTCTTCGGTAGGGGTTGTTTAACTATCCCCTCAATCCTTTCTGGATTGATCTTACTTCCATGACTAATCAAATGTCCTAAGTATTTAATCTCTGGTTCCACATATTTCAATTTCTTTCTTGAAACTCTCAGGCCCTGTTGCCTTAAGAAATTCAACAACTTATTTGTGCCTTTTTCAACTTATTTGTGCCTTTTTGTTTTCACCTGAAACCAACAAATCATCCACATATTGTAACACCGTTATACCCACAGGTGATTCAAAACATTCCAGGACCTGTTCTAATGCTTGTCCAAATAAATTCGGGTTTTCCGAAAAACCATGTGGTAAAACACACCATCTGTACAGTTGAGTACAATGTATATCTGTATCTGTCCAATCAAAAGCAAAGATATACCTTGATCCCTCTGCTAATGGGCAAGTCCAGAAAGCATCCTTCAAATCTATCACATTAAAATACTTGTGATCATGAGGATTTCTCCCTAACAATGTGTAAGGGTCTGGTACTATAATATGCCTTTCCACAACCAACTTATTGATCTGTCTCAGATTTGTCACCAGATGAAAGGAACTATCAGGTTTCTTTACAGGTAAAATAGGTGTATTATATTATGACATTGCAGATTCAATTAATTCATAAGGACTCTATAATCTGCTTCAAACCACATCTTCCTACCAAGGAGATATTATACTGCTTCTGTTTTACTGGCTCAACTCCCTCTTTCCAAATCACCTCCAAAGGTGCAATATTGAAAACATCTCTATTACCTTTAGCTTCCCAAACTATAGGATTTATAAATCTTTCCTGTTCCTCAGTTAACAAATTAACAGTACACCTCTCTCCTGTGAAAGTAAGCTCATATCCCAATAAGGATAAAGCATCTCTACCCAACAAATTTATACCTGCTTCCGGTATCAATAAAACATCCAGTTTTATTTTACATTGTCCTTTTAAACACATATTCTCTACAACAGAAACATTAAATGGTTCTCCCTTTACACCAGATATCATTAAGGTTTTCCCTATCTGTATAACACCTTTAAGTAATCTACACAATGAAATTCTAGCTGCACCAGTATCTATTAAGAAAACACTATTCTCTTCTTCTGGTCCCACTTTCAGGTTTACCAAGGGCTCTTGGTGGGATCTGAGAATCAAGAGCCCTCGATCCTCCTAATCTTCCATTAAGGGCATACAATCTCTGCTCTGGGTTCTCAGCTTGTACGGGCAATTTCTAACAAAATGCCCGTCCTTGCCACAAGCAAAACACTTTTTGCTTCCTCCAATCACCCTATTTTTGTTCCAAGGAAGAAATTCTCTACCGTGTCCAGGACGCTTTCATCTATCTCCAGTAGATGGTGCTCCAACCCTTCTACCTCTCCCTCTACCAGCTCCTTCCATTTTAGTTTCTGTGATGCCCCTGGTGGAGACTGACTCTGAGCAGTCAGAGGAGGACCCAGGCCCATCCCTTATCCATCCTAGGGCACGCAGGAAGGAGAGGATCAGGGTAAAACATGGTCTACTCGGGAGGAGAGGATCAGGGTAAAATGTGGTCTACTCGGGAGGAGAGGATCAGGGTAAAATGTGGTCTACTCGGGAGGAGAGGGCTGTGATCCACTTCATGGTGTGAGATTTGCATAAGAGTTTGGACCTGTGTGCTAACAGACGCTGGAGACAAATTAGTGTTTTATTTTTAAAGGTTTATCTTGGTTGGCGTTCTTCCAACAGAGGAAGTCCCTGGTTATCTTCCTGAAGTTGGCAATTATCTATCCTGGTCTGTCAAGGAACTTTATTCAATGCGGTTTGTTTTTGGTTTTTGCTTCGTTATCAGCTCTTTGAATGTGAACTGCTTCTTGCCTTTGAAATGTTATTTTGAAAATAGTTTACTCCTCCACTGTGAACAATTAAACAGTCAAGCCAAGTTGAAGGCATTAAAGGACTTTTAGTTACATTTTGGATTTTGTTATATTTCTGAGATACTCTGGGTCATCACAGTTTCAGGCTCTGTAACTGTCTTAAAAGCAGAAACCATCATCTGGCTTTTCTGTCTATTTTTGGCACTGTCCCTATTTACAAAAACTTTCTAGGACTCATGCAATAAAATGGAGATGTCAACATCAGCCCAGCTATCTAGCTTATGTAGCTTACGTTTAACATCCGGCCATGCCTTTATCACAAACTGTACTTTCATCAAAGAATCACATGGTATCTCTGGAGCAAGACCAGAATACTTATTCAAACTCTCCTTGATTCTATTCAAAAACTCAGCCGGCGGCTCATCCTTCAACTGGCGTACTTCAAAAGCCTTAACCAGATTGTGTCCTTGTGGAACTGCTGTTTGTACACCTTGAACAATAATTCTCTTAAGATCTTCCATCTGTACTCTATGTTCAGGATTATTATTATCCCAACCAGGATCAACCAAAGAAAACTTGGTTTCAGTTGCAGGGGGGTTCTGCATCCCTATCTGGGTTTTATCCCAATATGCCATTGCAGCCTTCCTTATCTGAACTCTTTCCTCTGGAGTAAACAAATAACCCCAAATATTTTCCAACTCCACAAAAGTATAAATATTAGGGCCAAGAAATAAATCCAAAGATTCTGATACTCTTTAAAAAAAAAAGTTTTTATTTTTTATAACAAATATACGAACAAAACATAAAACCATAAAACCATCTTTCAGTTATATACATAGAGTATGTCAGTTGGTTACAATCTTTTGTGCTATCCTTTTTTTACCATTACTCACAAGTTATATAAATTCTCACCTTATCGGTCTAGCTTGTGCTTATATAGTATCAATTATTAAATGTTCATTTGACTATTTTTTCATAATTTTATATGAGATATTCTAATTTTCATTATGATTTAATCTTATACATTCATCCAATGGTTATATATTTTATATTGTATTCTATATCAATCTATTAACTTTTATTGTAAGGCTTAGTAGTCTATTTCTTTACCATGTCTTTTTATCTAACCATTGATAAAATAAATCCCATATCATATAAAATTGTTTATCCTCTTGTTCTCTAATTTCAAATGTTAATTTACTCATTTTGGCACAGTCCATGATTTTCTTAATAATTTTTTCCTGCATAGGTATTTTTTCATTTTTCCAGTTCTTAGCAAATACAATTCTAGCTGCTGTTAAAACATTTACAATCAAATATTTCAATTCTTTACAATATATTTCTGGTATAATTCCCAATAAAAATATCTCAGGTTTAAAGTCTATGTGTTGTTTTGTCATTTTTTCCAACCATGTGTGGATTATAGTCCAATATCTTTTTGCATCTGAGCATGTCCACCACATGTGGTAATATGAACCAAGTATCTGATGACATTTCCAACATTTATCTGATTTATCCTTGAACATCCTGGCAATTCTCGTCGGGGGTAAGTGCCACCTGTACACCTAAAACATCTTATACAAATTTTCTTTATATGCAGATGACATTGTCATTTTATAATTTTGAGATCACCATTTTTGCCATTTATCTAAGTCAATCCCATATCCAAAATTTTCCCCCCATGCAATCATTGTTTCTTTTACTTTTTCTTCCTGTAGCAAATGTCCATAAAGTTTTTTTATTACTTTTTCATCAGTACCTGTCAAAATTGTCATAGATACCTTCTGTTTTAACATCTTTATCAAATCTAGATTGTATTTGCAAATATGAAAACGTATTCATTTTTACACCTTGTTCTCCCAATGCTTGCATAGATTTAAGTTCACCTTTTTCATTCAATATCTCACCATATCTAACTGTTTGTTGCTTTTTATATATTATTGTATAGGAAAAAGCTTCAATATTAGATAACCATAGTGGAATTTTTAAATAATATTGCTTTTTTATCTTCTCCCAGTTTAGAAACAATGCTTCTCGAATATAGTGTCTTCTAAAATACCCCTGCGTTTTAGTTCCCTTATACCAGAGATATAGTCCCTTTTCTTATATCTATAAAGTCTGTTAACTCTCCATTTATCATAACCTTTGCAGTTTGTTTATGATATATTGTTTCGATGGCTTGAGTAAAATTTTTACCAAAGCCCATTTGGTCCAATTGTAACAGCATAAAACGCCAATTCACATTATCAAAGGCTTTTTGTGCATTTATAAACATCAGAGCCGTTTGTTTTTCAGGATGTGCCTCATAGTATTCCAGTGTATCTAAAATTATTTTCATATTCTCTTTAATCTGTCTCTTCGGCAGAAATCCATTTTGATCAGGATGAATAGAATTGTTTAAATATCTTTTCAGTCTTTCTGCCAGAATTGAAGCAAACATTTTATAATCTGAATTTAATAGTGATATAGGTCTGTAATTTTTAACTTGCTGTGGGTCTGTGTCCTCCTTTGGTACAAGTGTTATATATGCTTCTGACCATGTTTCAGGTATTCTCTTCTTTGTCATAACTTCATTCATAATTTCTAATAAGTGAAGATTCAATGTTTCCTGGAATGTCTTATAAAATTCCACTGGCAAACCGTCCAGATCTGGTGCTTCCCCAATGTTTTGCTTTTTTAAATCTTCTGTTAATTCCATCATTGTTATATTACTTTCTAACATTATTTCAATATCTTTGGGTATCTGGGGCAAATTTGCTTCCTGTAAGTATTGTTGAATTCTTTCTTCCTGAACATTCTCTTGATGGTAGTGTTTTCCATAGTAATCTTGAGTAATTTTTTCTTCTCTGCATTTCCATAGCATACATATCCTTGTTCGTTTATTAATTAATTTATTCTTCTTGAGTCTCTTTCCTTTCTCAATTTATATGCTAGCCATCTGCCTTGTTTATTTACATCTTCAAAATAGTTCTGCTTAGCATTTCTAATTTGTTGTGCTATTTCTTCTTTTCCCATTAGCCCCATTTTATGCTTAGTTATGTCCATTTTAATTTTAATGTCCTTTTTTGTGGAAATTTCTGTAGTTCTTTTTCCAACTTCTTGTAGACATCTTCCAATATTTTTTTAAAAAAATTCTGTTTTATATTTCTTTTCCTTGTATAGTCCATTATCAAACCTCTTGTATAAGCCTTCATCATGTCCCAGAGGTTCTGTAATGATGTATCCTCTTTTGTGTTTTCTTTAAAGAAAAAAGTCAATTCTCTCTCAATTTTCTGTTTAAAGTCTTTTTCCTTTAATATTGTATTATTTAAAGTCCATCTAGATCTCCTTTTTTGTCCTTTCCATACAAGTGTCATTGAATTGTGATCTGCCCAAGTACTTGCTTCTATTTCTATTTCAATGTCTTGTATGTTAGAAAGCAATTCTGTTGACATCCATATCATATCTATTCTAGACCATGATGCATGTCTATTTGAATAAAAGGTATATTGTTTATTTTCTGCATTTCTCTCTCTCCATGCATCTTTTAAGTTTATCTCATCTACCATTCGAAAGAAGGATTTTGGCAATGTCTTTCTAGTTTTCTTCGCTGTTTTTTGTGTTTTATAATCCAATTTGTTATTTATTATTCCATTAAGATCTCCCTTCAGACAGATATTAGCATAGTCCAGTTCAATTATTTTCTTATGTAATTTCCTGTAAAAATCTTATTGATTATCATTTGGAGCATAAATTGCTATTAAAAGTGTCTTTAGATTATTGTCCGTTATCTCCACCATCAAAATCCTTCCATCATCATCTGTATATATTTGTTCCGCAGGGATTGTATCTCTAATGTATAACACCACTCCTCTCTTTTTACAATGTGTTAATGCTGTAAGTAATTTCCCTAATTTTTGTTGTTTCAATATATAGTCATGTTGTTTTTTAATATGTACTTCTTGTAGGCAGATTATATCAAATTTGAATTTCTCTAACTTATGAAATACTTTTCTTCTTTTAATAGCTGAATTAAGCCCATTTATATTAATTGTAATCATTTTTTTCTCATCCATTTTAGACTTTGTAAGAAGGATTTGTTGCTCTAGTAGATCTTGGTTCTCATTGTTCTCTGGGTACACCACCTACGGCTCCTTCCTCTTTTTCAATTGCTGCTGTACATTCCTCTTGAAATTCAATTAACGACTCTTCTTTTCTTGTATCTTCCTCCCTTCCTCTAAAATATTCCAGATAGAATAACTCCACTTTTTCAACTGTATCAATTCTGTGTCTTTGTTCCTGCCAGGTAAACATGAGACCTTTGCGTATCAGCCATCTGTAATTTATTCCTCTTTTAAGTAACTCTTTGGTCAAAAATAAATATTCTCTTCTTACCTCTCTCACTCTTCTCGGTACCTGTTTCAGTACCACTATTTCTTTATCTTTGTACTTTAGTATTTTTTCTCTTGCCACCTGCGGTATTTGTGATTTTATTATTTTCTTAGTAAATCTGATATGAACTTCTCTTGGCAGTTTATTTCTCATCGTATATCTTGTATAAACACGAAAAACCTCGTGCATTCCATCCATCATCTTCTCTTTAGTTACTTCTAATGCTTCTGCCAGGATTTCTGTCATCATTTCAGCAAGGTTTTCACTCTTTTCTTCTTCTAGATTCTGATAATCTTATTGGATCAGATTGCAAAGATGGCATATTCATTTTATAATTCCTTAACTCAGAAGAAGTAAGAGGCACATTCAAAAGGTTGTCACAGGAACGCCAGCATCTGTAAGACCACTGGGCATTTCTCTTAGTGGATGTAATTTATTTTCCCTTCTAGCTCTAGATCTAGTAACAGCTTCAACTCTTTATATTGTGTCTGCCGAAAAATCACTTCCTTCAGCTTTGTCTGCCACATCCCCCACTGCTGTAGCAGCAGCTGCTATATCTTGTACATTATACGAGGGAGGACTCAGACAGCTGGAATATTCAAGTGGATCCCACTTTCCCTCCTCCTCAGCATATAAAAGTGTCTTGCTTATAGGAGGGAAAGGATCCATCCATTGGATATAAAACCGGGGCTCCACATACATCAATTGCATTTGTAACTTCTTTTTAACAAGAATCTTTCTCAAAGCTTTAGCCCAATAAGGACCTGACTCACCAAATTTACTCCACCTATAATTCAGGGGTATCAGCACAAAAGTGGGCCATGTCCCTATATGAAGTTCTATTACAGTCACTTTAAGTGTTTAGTATATTCAGTAAGCCATGGCTGTCCCGACTGTTTGAGCAGTTCACCCAAGGGAGAGGAAGGGGAAATAGATGGTATCTCTACAGCAGCAGCTGCCTTAGAAAAATATGGCCCCATTTAAAAACAGTAAAACTGTCTCTCCCAGCACAGGAAATGGAGCAGAGGAATGATAATGCAGTACAATAGGCACCCAAACCTATTCAGCACACAACATACAAAGACACACACTAACAAGCTTAGAAAAATCCTTTCCACCCAGCATTTAAACAACCCTTAAACAAATTTAACAGTGTTGCAACACAATAAAAAATATAAGAGCTAGTTCACCTGTATCCTCCTGGTGCACCAGTGCCTGGTTGTTGTTTGTCAGCCTTTATGGTTCCAGGTCATCACTCAATAGGTTGCTAAGAGCGATTTCCCTCCCGGGTGAGAGATCCACCAAACTGACAATCCACTGAAAACAGCAGGGGTGCCTTGCAGCCTTCAAAATCTGTTGTCTGTCAGAGGAAAAAAAGTCTTGCTCCTGCCTGGCTTGCCAATTGTGATAAATGCCAAAAAATAGACTTGAAAACCAAAGAACCGTAAAAAGCTTTATTCAGAAAATTTGCAATTATCATAATAGGACCCCATCTCCTTAACATTAGGAAATGAAGATACCTCACCCAAAATGGTTATTGCTTTTATAGAATATCACATTCAGTGGATTACATAATTCTTCCTGTTATGCTCTTTCAGTGTTTTTAGGGGCTTTAAGACAGTAGATTTCCACTCTAGCTCTGCCCAACACATCATCTTTTGGAAACTACCTAGTTCTTACGGCCTTGTCTTCCTGTTATGTCCATTTTAAAACAATGGATCATTAACAGGTTCCACTGGATCAGGATAACCCTCTATCTCTCATATGTATCTGTAAGCCAAGGAAAGTACAGACCCCTGTTCTCGCAAAAACCTGACATTTACTTTAGAACATAAGTTACAAAACATGTTTATTAGATACAGTTATATAACTATCCAGTAATCATTGCATAGTTCAAATATTGGATAAATATGGATTCCCTTCTGTTCTTCATTTTCTCAAGTGTAACAATATGTATAATTTCCACATATAACACCAAACTAGGTAATATCATCAGTACTAGAAGGGAGTGGAGTTTGTTCTTATTTTCATATACTAGTGGCTTACCCTGTCAGTGGTAAGCGATCAGTGATTAGTTGTTTCACAAAAGTTTTATTGGAGCCGGGTCTCTACAGCCTCCTGCTCAGGCAGAGAAGGGCTATTCTGCACCCCCACTCAAATGTTCTTTAAAATAGTGTTTCCCAGCATTCCTTTAAGAACCTCCAACATGCAAACTGTGGTTACTCATTCTAAAATGAATCCTTTTTACCTGAAGCTTCAAAATTTGCTGTTTGCTGGGGGGGGGGGTGTAGCTAAAAGTGAGTCTACATTTAGTCTACATCTGACTTTGGTTCATAACCAGAACAAAGTGTATGTTCTGTGCAGTTCACACCCCTTGCTCGCTGGATCTGGATGTCACAAAACAAAACCCACATTTTGTAATTAACTCCCACGCTCCATTTTGGCTGGCAGAGTGCTGCAGGATGCTGAGTGCTATCACACCCACCCTGTCATTAGGGCAGAGAACTGGTTGTTAAATTATTTGAATCCCACCACTGAGGATGCTGCAATGATGTGAAACATGGTCATGTTATTATTTATAAAAGTAGGCACAGTGGGGGACTTCCGGTTTGAGCTTCTTCAGCGACAGACCAAAACCTTGTCTCTGTGAGGCTTCTATCCATGCTCGCCGCTGGAGCGCCCCGAGCTGGCTGGTTTTAGGGCTAAGACACCCCGTAGAGGTGATGAAGAGGGGGGAGACTGCCAGCAGGGTTGAGGAGAGCCGCATCTCTCCTCCCCAGCTGGCCATTACTCCCTTTCCTGAAGGCGGTTGCAGCAGTGATCAGAAATGGCCACCACAAAACAAGAACTTGACCGGAAAAGAATGTGCAGGAGAAAGATAAGAAGAGAAAGTTTTGGTTGACCGGGTCAAACAGCAAAAGCAACAAATAAGGTACCCTGGAATTGAAACTGTTAAAAAAAAATAACATCGTTCCCTAAGAAGATTTTTAAGCTGCGAAGGAGAGAGAAAAGGTGAAAGATTTGGTTTTTTCCTTTTCCTATACTGACAGCTAAGAGACTTAAGCAAGAAATTGGAAAAAAATCCACTTTTACATCAATAGGCATTTAATGCTGAAAATAAAAAGTCAAAGGGATAATAAAGATTTCTGGATAATTAAAAGCTTTTGAAAACAGGAAAGGAGAAAAAGAATAAAAGGGTAGGATCTGGAAGGGAGGAGACTGCCTGGAATTAAAAAAGAACTTACAGCAAAATCTCAACAAGACTTCCAAAAGATACATTCTAACTGAAATATCACAACAAAACCCCCAGGAAGAGAAAGTCAAAAAAGAAATAAGAAGATATAACTCGGGACTATCTGGATTATACTTGATGATTTCTGGATTCTTGGTTATTGTTTTGAATGACTAAAATCAATCGGGTGGTTGTTTAAAACTTTTTAAAATGACTCCACTTTTAGAAGAACTGAAAATGGAACTTAAAAAGTACAAAGAAGATGCACAAGAAGGGAGAGGTTCTTTTGGCTTCGTATTTCAGTTTTAGAAATGGAGATTTGAAATTATGAGAAACAACAAGAAATGCCTGCAGAACAAGAAGATTGTGACAAAGAAGAAGCCATCTTTAATGAACAAGTAATCTTAGATGGGGGAAAAAAGGAAAGGGGGGAAAAAGAATGGAAAGTTTAAGATTGGGAAAAACAACTCCAAAAAAAATAGAATGAAAAATAAGTATAAAATCAGAAAGCAACAGAAGAGGGAAATGCAGAAGAGAGAATTAGAAGTAGAGAGACAAGGGGGTAAAAAGGGGAGGGAGTAGAAGAGAGGGAAGAAAGAAAGGAAAAGAAGTTATAAAGGACAGAAGCAAAATATAGAGAAAGAGGGCCTATTTAGAGATAATGGGTGAAAACTTAATGGAAAAAGGGATTCTGCAAAGGTACATAAGATAGTATGGTTATATTAGAAGCAGAAATAATTTTAGAAAATATGAAACAATGTATGATTAAAATGTCTGATAAAATAGCTATCGTAATTCAGTGGAATGCTTGTCAATAAATAAATGTAACAAAAGGTATATTTAATGATTTATAAAACATGTGAAGAGAAATAAGGGAAAAATTAATTATGGAGGTTATATGTGTTTTTAAGGAAGTATGATATTTAATTGAAAAGAAGTGTTAAAGATGTTATGGTTTTAATGATTATTAATGATAGAACTGAACTGGAATGGAATGAGAGTTTATAATTACATATATTTACAATCTTTCTTTTTTTTTAAAGAATATAGTGTGTATTATAAGAATGTGCCAAGCAGAATTTGATTGGAAATTATGTATTATGTATTATATTGAAGGTCATAAACTTAAGGTATATATTGAAGTTTAAATAAGAGTTGAATGGATGTAATTAAAAGATATAAAGGTGTCATACTCCAATTAGTAACTACAGGAGAAAATTTGTTTAATTAGAAAATATGAAATTGAAACAGAACAGACAAAAGTATAATGATTTGAATTGAGATGAGATAATCAAAATAAAATTGAGAAAATTAAAAGAGGGGGAAAACTATATAGAAAATGTAAAATAATATAAGATATGGAATAGAATACAAAAAGGAGGATGAAATTGAGTTTTGTGTCTGTATAAAGAAGTTCAACCCGGGACCATGCTATTTTCAAAAAAGATGTTTTACTTGTATTTTATATGTGTGAAAACCCAAATAAAACTTTATTTTAAAAAAAGTAGGCACAGTGGTTAGAATGTAGTAGTGCAGGCTACTTCTGCTGATCACTGGCTGCCAGCAGTTTGGCAGTTTGGGTTCCACCAGAAGGTTGGCTCAGCCTTCCATCCTTCTGAGATTAGTAAAGTGAGGACCCAGATTATTGGGGGCAAAATGCTGAATCTGTACACTGCTTAGAAAGCACTGTGAAGTCTAAGTATATAAGTCTACGTGCTATTGCTATTTTCAAGGTTGTTAAAACTTTGAACAGTCACTAAATGAATGATTGTTCATTGCGGACTAACTGTAGCTATAAACTGTAAACTGTAATTTATAATCTTTGAAAATGTTTCTGCAAATAGCTTGGTTATACACAAAAATTGCCATTAAAGGTGAGGGGGGGATTAAATATTGAGAAAAATAGATTGCATCTGCTAGCCCAGGAATTTAAGAATAACCCTAACGTAGGGGTGTCAAACTCGATTTTGACCTAGATGATACCTATTTCTATTTTGTGGTATACATTTTAATTCATTAATAATTAGATTTTTACTTTCACTTCCCTGCATATATTTCAAAAATTAAATGTTCTTCATTTAGGTTTATTACATATTTCCCACTTTAATACAGCATATTTAAGATTCGTTTTAATCATTAACTTATATTATTTATTTACTCTTATATTTTAATATCATGTATATGCCATGGTCTTTAACACAGAAACTCTGGTACCCTTGGCTTGGTCAATACAGGCTTTCATATATTTTTAGTAAGATAGAGGTGTTGATAAAATCACCAGCTTTAATCATATCTGTACCAAATTCAGCATTCGTATTTACAATACTAATATGCATTTAGGATAGATGAAAGCATGGTGATAACAGGAAAAAAAAATCCTTGCTTTTATTTCTGTTTAGAATCTTTCATGGACAGAATCAAAGTAATAGTTTAGTAACAGGAAAGAAGGGTAATCTAAGTTTTTGAAGATGACTGCTGGATTTTTATTGTACCGTAGAACTCAATGCTTATTCATGCTTGCTGTCAAGATTCCAATTTACCCCTCCTTAGGCCAGTGATGGCGAACTTTTTCCACGTTGCATGCCAAAAATGTGTGCGCGTGCGCGTTCGTGTGCCTGCACCTGATGCAATGCGCGCATGACTCCCCCTGCCCCGTGCATATGCATGCAACCCAGTGTACACACTGCACCTCTGTGCATGCACGTGTGACCCCCTGCACCGCACGCCTCTGCGCATGCAAACGCAACCCCCGCATGCCACATTCCTCTGAGAATGTGTGTGTGTCTCCCACGCACATGCATGGCAAATACCCAACAATCAGCTGGCTGGTGGGGGGCACATGCACATGCACAGTGGGGCTCTTCCGGGCGACCTCTCGCATGCCAGCAAAAGTGGCTCTGCATGCCCCTTCCAGCACACATGCCATAGGTTCGCCATCATGGCCTTAGGCTATATGTGGGACAGATTTCAACTCTTATACTTTGTGATTGCTGAGTTGCCAACTGCCGTCACCTGCCACTTAATACAGTTTCTGCCTCAATTGTATACTTTGCTGAGTTTGGGGATGGGGAAGAACATGTATAATGATATGAATCACTGTCATGTCATATATTTCCATCCGATTGTGCATCACAAGTAGGTAATAATTCATCGGCTTGGTCATACTATAGCAGATGTTATTTTGGCACCCCCACAACATGTTGTGGATGTTTATGAGTGATTTAAAGGAAGTATTTTTATTTTATTAGGAATGAAAGTAGTGGAAACACAGTATACTGAAATGATTACTTTAATTATCTGCAACCTGGGTTTAATTCAGCACCCAGATTTTCCAATGTATCAATCTAATACCAAGCTCCATGCCTCAGCTTTACAGTTTTATTCTTTTAATTTTTTGAAATACTGGAAAATTAGAATGCTGCAAAAGAAAGCATCCATCTCAAACTATCATATTTATTTCTGAGTAGCTCTCACAAAATTTTATGTTTACACTGTGTTGATCAGCTCAGAGTTGTTCTTGCTTAAGGCACAAATGACCAGGGTCAAATTATCCTACTTTGGACACATTATGTGAAGAAGGCAGCTTTGGAGAAGGTTCTAATACTGAGAAAGATAGAAGGAAATTGAAGAACAGGAAGACCAGAAGTGAGGTGGATGGATTCAGTTACAGTGGCAATGAATGTATCACTGGGAGACCTGAAATAATAGATTATGAATAGATCATCAAGGAGCACATGTGTCTATGTGGTTAGGAGAAAAAAATGACTTAGACATAGATCAATGTGCTGAATGCCATTGTTACCTTGAAGATTGGCTATATTAAAACTTTCAGAACTACGTATTTATTAGCTTTTCAAAAAGATCACCCAGCTCTAAAAGGCATTATTATATGAAATTCAAACATTTATTATTTTTAAAAATGCAATTTTAAAAAAATTAATGAAGAATAGTGTGTTTTAAGCAACTAGTCCTTGATTTAAAGATGTGGGTGTTGCGGAATTAATGATATTATAATCAGATACTTGAGGCAGGACTGTGGGGAATTTAAGGGATTAGGAAAGCAGCATGTTATGTGGTAGTTAGTTTACTTTATTGTCATTGCACCTCGTACAATGAAATCAAACACGATCTTCAGTGCATATCATGACCGTGAAAATAAACACAAACACACATCCTACACACTCCACACATTGAACCGGAACCCCCCGACACCACACCAACACAACACTGCACTTTACAGCAGAATTCAAAAGAGCTACTGCCCTGGAATAGAAGCTGTTTTTCAGCCTATTTGTCCTTGTTTTTATTATTCTGTACTGTCTGCCAGATGCTAATAGTTCAAAAAAAGGGTTCCCAGGATGAGATGGATCTTTGAGAATATTTTGAACTTTCTTAAGGCAGAGGGAGTTATAAAGCTCTTCCAAAGAGGGGAGAGGGCAACCAATGATCTTCTGGGCAATGACATTAACCCTCTGGAGTGCTTTCCTATCTGCCACTGTGCAATTGGCAAACCAGACAGAGGTGCAATATGTTAAAATGCTCTGTATGGTGCAGCGGTAGAAGGTCACCAGCAGTTTTTTCATTCAGTTGTTGTTTTCTGAGAAGTCTCAGGTAGTATAATCTCTGCTGGGCCCTTTTGACCAGGGCTGCAATGTGGGCACCCCAGGTCAGGTCCTCTTTTAGGGTAACACCCGGAAACTTAAAACTGGCCACTTGCTCCACTTCGTCTCCATTGATAAGCAAGGGCTGGATGTCTGATCTGTTCCTTCTAAAATCCACTATAAGCTCCTTGGTCTTATTGGTGTTGAGGACCAAGTTATTGTCTCCACACCACGAAAGCAACCGGTCCACCTCATCTCGGTAGGCAGACTCATCCCCCCCAGAGATAAGTCCCACTTATCATCTACAAATTTAGCAATAGTATTACTAGCATGAGTGGGAATGCAGTCATGCACATAAAGAGTATAGAATAAGGGACTCAACATGCAACCCTGTGGTGTATCAGTGTTAAGAATAAGGGCTGAAGAGGTATGATTACCTAATCTGACCCACTGTGAGCGGCCAGACAGGAAATCCATAATCCAAAGGCAGATTGAATTAGAAAGCCCAAGGTGCAGAAGTTTAGACACTAGTCTATGTGGAAGAATTGTATTAAACGCAGAACTAAAGTCCACGAAAAGCATCCTCACATAGCCCCCCTGCTGTTCTAGATGAGTCAGAGCAGTGTGAAGAGTGATGGCTATAGCATCCTCTGTAGATCTATTTTGTCTGTATGCAAATTGGTGTTTATCAAATGTATGTGGAAGACCAGAAATGATGTGCCAGCAGACCAATTTTTCAAAGTACTTTATGATGATAGGAGTGAGTACCACTGGTCTGTAATCGTTGAGGTTATTGATAGGAAACTTCTTTGGCAGCAGAACAATGGTGGAAGCCTTCAAACAAGATGGAATAGTGGATTGGAATAAAGACAGGTTGAAGATCCTGGTAAAGACTCCAACCAGCACAGTCTTTAAGCACTCAGCCAGAGATACCGTCAGGACCGGCAGCCTTTCTAGAGTCCACAGCCCTCAGAATGTTCCTCACCTCCTCTTCCTCCACAATGAGGTAGGGGCTACAGTTGGCTGGTAGTTGTGTTTTATCTGTCTCTACTTCAAAGCGAGCAAAGAAATGATGCCGTTCCTCTGCCAATGAAGCATCCCCCTCAGCAGGGATGACATTGGTCGGTTGATGGTTTGTAATTTGTTGAATAGGACTGGGATGGGAAATTCTGACTCTCCAATTAAGCTTAAAATTGTTGTTTAAGGGAGCTGATGGTAGGTGCAAAAATTCAGGAACAACAATAGAATTCAAAAGTATTAGAAGTTTATTTCATGCTACCTATACATAAGAATCTGATCTACTAACAGTCAAGGCAAATTGGCACCAGATGTGAGTGAATGGACTTCAAGGGGGACTGGACTTAGGTCATAGGGGCATAGTGACTGCAAATTGATTGATACATCTGACCATGCCCTCAGGCTCAGCCTGGTCATCTCCTACATCAGAATTAGACAGACAATGTTTAAATTGTAGAAAATATTGTTTGACAGTACTCAATATACCAATGCACTTTACCTTCCTAAAAATATTTAGGTCCCTGGCTGTAAAAAGATTCAGAGGACTGAACATTTCTGTGTACTAATAAATAAATTAGTGAAAAAGAGGAAGAGAGTTTTCTCAAGAAAAAGAAAATGGAAGTTCCGCATAAGAACTCCATGAGGATGCTGATCTCTTGAAAAATTTGTTTCAGATATTGAAGGTAGTAACTGAGTCAGTCACCTAAGATACAGATCCTGTCAAGGACTGAGGTACAATTTTTCCCGAGCGTGAAATTTGCTGAGTGTGCTTTGAAAAGTCTGTCCTTCAAACTAACATCTGAAAAATGCACTGTAGAAATACTAAAATAAATATTATTTGCAAACAAAAGGAACGTATGATTACTGAATAATAAAGCTACACATTCTGTTTTCTTCAAAACTAAGAGCCACCTTGAAAGATCTTATATCAGTAAGTAGTCAAGACTATTTTATTTCTCACACTGAAATATATTTTCATCTTATAGCTCTCAAGGACAACAACTGTATTATACATAAAGCAATGATGCACAAAATCATTGTTGCATTATCTTTAATTAGATATATAAGATTCACATTACAGAAAGTGGTGGGCCCTGTCAGATTCTTCACCAGAACTTAAAGTATCACCTGGAACACTTCTGTCAGATGTGGCTTCAGTTCCTCCAGGTTTTGTAGAGCAGAAGACAGACTCAGGACATTCCACTCCTCTCCACTCTCAGTACTGGAATGATGGTAGCACAGCAGCTCTATTTTGGTCTTCCCTAGCAGATCTGAAATCAGAACAATGCCCATTTCAGAAAACTGATTATACATTTGCAGACTTGTAATCTTCTAAGTCTACACTGGTAACTTTTGATGCCAAAATCTAGTGATATTTTTAAAAAAATAAAATGGGTGCACAAAATAGATCTCTATTTTAACACACCCTCAATAAATGAAAAAGGTGGCCAAAAATTATATCATCCTTCCCACTGTTGTCACACTATTTTTTGTCTTTCCCTTATGCAGTGGGATTTTTTTTTAAAAAAAACCTAGTTCATAATGACTGCCGGTCATATAGCACATATTACGAGTTCATTACAAATTGTAATTTATAATAAACTCATGCCTGGAACTTCCAGATCTATATTTCAATCTTCTCTCCATTAACCATGCTATTTATTTTCATATAACACAGAACTGCTTTCCATATAAGTAATCCTTCCTTAGCAATTCTAACCGGGGCAGGAATTTCTGTTACAAAGCAGTCATTATATGAAACAAGTGATCATATCACTTAACATCAGCAGTTCTGGTAGACCCAGCTGCAGTTGTTAGAGCCAACAGCTTCCTCAGTTTAGTATACCTCATCAACAGTATGAGGGGAAGATGCAGGAAGATGGTAAAAACAGCTGGATGTGGTGAAGCATGGCAAAAATAGTGATGACAGTGAAGTGCAGGATGACCAAAAGGACAGATATGGGGGAAGTTGAAGCACACACTGACAGTAAATGTGGTTGGACTGCTTGGTGCCTGAAATTTGATCACATGACTGTAGGGCTCCAGTAACCATAATTTTGAGGACCAGTCATAACTATCATTTGTTCAGTGCTGCTATAACTTCAGTCAGTTAATGAATAGTCATTAAGCAAGGATACCCATATTTCCCTCCATCCCAAAGCCCATAAGCAGATGCTTATAGGTATCTATTAATACAGATATTATTCATTATATCATGGTTTAAAGCATCTTTATACAACTATTAATTTTTCACCTGTTATTTATCATGCCTTGGAGCACTTACCATAAATGTTCTTCTAAAATCCAATGTTATTCATAGATACACTAAAGGTGATTATATTCATGACTCATCCTTTTCTATGTTTTTAGTCTTTGGAACACAAATTGGAGGCAACTTGATTGTAAACAAAATTCTTACTAAAAAGTCAGTGAAGGGGATGAGAAATGCTTTGCCTTACCAATAATTCTTGGTAACACACTGACACTGAAAGTCTTGGATTTGTAGAACAGCAAAGGACCACTGAGAGGGACCAGTTGCTTGAAGGTTGCTCCGTTGAGTTCTAGCAGGCATGGAATGGTGCCTTGCACAGAGCCAACAACCATATGAGGGGTATTAGTGGCAGTTAGTTGAAGTTGTGCATTATTGCTCAGTGCGCTGTCAGTGTGAGTAGTGGTGATCTAGGAGTCAGAAAGAGGGAAGTTAGTACAGTTTCCCCTAAAAGAAATTTTTCCCCAAATTTCTTCTTCCAAATATGCATAGCTATACTCTGCAGAAAGCTGAGTTCCTGTCTATCATGAAAATAGAACTGTACTATGTGCAGCCATAACTGGGCTGGAGAAAATGTCCAGTTTTCAATCTGATTTATAATTATGGAGATATACAGAAAGAAATAGCATTTCTTTCGCAAAGGCCTATAATAAACTGGCCTTTGGTTCTAGGGATAAAGGGAGTTATATACCTTCAACCCAGCCTCTTGAGCCAGAAGCAGCCCATTCACAAGGTTCACATCCTTCTGTGCAGTTTCTTGAAGGAGCCCCATTGCCACAGCAGGAATCAAGTAGTTGCTAGACTTCTGCAAAGTTGAACCTAGTGAAAATTACAGGCATGATCAAATCATCAGAAGGCACTTAATATCTCTCCTCAGAAGATGTATAAACTGAGGAGACAAGTCCAGGGTTTCAAGCAGAAACCATCCCTGTAAGCAGAACTACAGGTTTCCATTTGTCTCTTGTTAGAGACTACAACAGGTAAATCTTTTCCTGAAAGATGATCATCTCACCAGCTTCACCCCTTCAGAGAAGGAAAAGGCCTTTTGCCTCTCACCCTGGCCTTTTTAAATAGGGCTTCCCTCCTGTGTCTTGATGTGATAGCCAGAAGGTGGCCTTCTGGCTATCACATAGATGTGTATATCTACACATACAAATATATATAAAAATGGATATCATGCATCCTTTTGTTGCAGAAGAATTTCCCACAATTAGTTTAAGTGAGAATAAGCAATCCAAGGGAAGGACATGATTAATCTTATCTAACCTCCAATCTAATCAAATAATCTTGTTTATATCTGTCTCTTTTCAGGGGAAGTAAATTCAGGACTATCTTCTGTTCTTTTCAGGCAATTGTACCAGTAGTAGGCCTATGCTTCTTTAGCACCAAGAGCAAATGAGATTTTATGTGCAAATAGGAAATGGATAATGACAATTTGCCTTACATAAACGAACTGCAGATACGAACTGAAGATACGAACTGCAAAAGTACAAAATGAGAAATTTTGTTTCTACAAAACATGTTTCTAAAACATGTTTTCTTAAAACTTTGAGAAGAGAGCAGAAGCCGAAACAATGAAGGAAACAAAAGACATCCCAGAGAGGGTGAAAGTTATTCTCTTTTAAAAGAGGAAATCACACACACAAGAGAAATTATGTAGGCTGAAAAATAAAGCTTTTCTGTTTAGTTAAGTAGGAAGATGAGAGAGCAAAGGAGTGAAAAGATTTTGGTAAAAAGCCAAATGCCTGGATCTCTCATCTCACCCTCGGTAATAAGCTGCACTCTTCCATTCACTTGGTGGCTCAGTGCACGTAGCACACTTCCTAAAGCTCTAGCCAGTGCAATCCATGGCTTGGTATGGGATGCATATGCACTGCTGAGAGCCTGTCCATTTACCTGAGAGAGGGAAGAACAGCAGTGTGAAATTGCCTATTGCACTAGACTTCTAACCCATAACCATTTCCCCAGTTATTTTGTTTATAGTGCTGAGTCACTTAATAAATGAACTTATATTTTTTTCTTTATTATATCTTTAATAATTACAGATGGAATACCATTCAAGCTCTAAAGTACAGCGGTACCTCAGTACTCATCATCAATTGTGTGTGATGAGTACCAAACACATTTCTCTCATAAAGAATATAGCGAGTCATAAAACAGCCAATATTGTCAAGTTCTAGCTTATGTGTTAGATATTAAACAAACTATTATTACCGGGACAATATTTGCACATCAAAATGCATTAAGTACCAAATTTGATGAGTTTCATAGCAGCTGAATACCAACATATCATTATATTATCTTCTTTGAAAATCTATTCCCTTGGAGTATTTATCCTGAGGCCTGCTTTCAATTTTAGAGCTTAATATCTTTCCACTATGTCAACCAGTTCTATTTTTATTGTCATTTGTTAAAAGTAATACTGGCATTCACACAATGAAAGTTAGCACTTATAAGCTGGATTGGTCAGTACAAGCACAATACCTTGAAGCTTGGCTGAACTTTAGATTGAACTTAATACAGTGTGCTTTAGCCTGTATTCAAGTTAGCTATGTTTATCACGTCTCTAATGTATTGTATGATGCTGTGATTTTGCTTATAAATTCAACTCTTTCTGAAAAAAATGAAATGTGCTAGAATATGCAGAAACTGAGTTTAAAATTTGTGCTGGTCTTTGACCATTTAATGATGATAAGTTTAAAATTAAAATTAGTTACAAGAATTTTAAAAATGATATACAAATCATTAGTAGCTGAGGATTAAATGTAGGACTCACGGTGCCAACCAGTGCCTTGCCCTGGGCCAAATCTACAAGCTGCATGGCAATATCTCTTCCACAGCGGCTTTGAGCTTCTCTGGTACTGGCACCCAAGTGAGGACAACTGATTACATTGGGATGGTTAACCAAGGCTTTATCCTTGGGTGGCTCCTAAAAAGGAAAAAGAATTTGTCTAGTTATGAAAGGCTTAGTTGAGTTAGAAAGAAATTTTTACCCTTAATAATGCAGACATTGTAAAACTCCAACTAGTTGAAACTATAAGGAGCAGCATTTTCAGATATTTAGCTCTAGAACACTAGTAGGCAACTATGTATTTTTTATCCTGAGGTGGACACTATCCCCAATCAGAGTACATGACCAAAAATATGACCTTTTACTTCCAGAGTTCCTCAGCTAGCTTGGCTGTCAGAGGAAACTGCTGTAGAACTACTAGCTCCATTAGCACCACCACTTTGACCAGCGGAACTGAACTGCTAAAAGCAAACAAGATGTCACAAAGCCTCACCTCTGTGAAAACATCTAAGGCTGCTCCTCCACAGCGGCCAGACTGGAGAGCCCGCAAAAGGGCACCTTCATCCACAATACCTCCTCGGGCACAGTTGATCACCTGGACCCCATGGCGACACTGAGCAAATGTAATGTCATTGAGAAGCCCTAGAAAAAAAGCAAGAGCAGAAAACTTGAATAAAAGTCCAATGTATTCTTCTTCTTGTAGTTACCCTTGTTAGAAGTTTGTAACACCACAATTATATCACATGCCAAGTGAACTGACTGCCTTTCCATTTATATAAAAACTTGAATACCATCTTTTCCTGTAGGAAAATTCAAAGCTGTGAACAAAGAAATAAACCAGTTAAGAAACATTATTCAAGTAAGTTACCATAGTAAAACATGTACTTTTCTCATGGTTTCCACAATTACAGCTGCAGAATTTTAATATAAAGACACATAACTGCTCTTCCTCCATTATCCAGAATTCTTCACTAACACCTTCTACAATGAAGTAATCCTTGTCTGTATCATTAGGGTTTTCTAACCATATTATGATTTCTCCATTCCTTATCCCCAAAAGATTCCTTTTTTCTCATTCAAGATGCCTGCTTACCTCATGGTCAATCATTCCAAATTTCCTTCCTTATTGTCAAGCCCACTAGTTAGAACAGACCATGAAATCAACTCCAGATAGGCTAAAACTTTTATTAAGATTGGTTATATTAATAGAATCATGCAAGTCCATTTGTGCTATACTTCCTCCTCCTCCTCCTATTTTAATGAATTATGGAGGTGTCTGCTTCAATCACTTCCTTATATTATTTAAAAATGCTTCAGCTCCTTTTGCTGAGACAATAAATCCTGCATATCTCTTGTCAAAATTTCTTTCTTACTCCCTACACTGATTCCTTTCTCACTCAGTTTTGTTTGCATAAGTTGTATCTATTCCATTTGCTAATAATAAGCAGCAAACATAAGAATACATACAGTAACTCAGTACTACAGAAAGATCCCCCCAACATAACAAGAGGCCTCAAAACTGGCACTTCACCTGTGGTGGAAGGCAGAAGTGGGGTGTGCACTGTGATGAAGTCACACAGTGGCCAGATCTGTTCCAATGACAACTGTTCAACACCAAAGGTAGCTGACTCCTCAGACGTGATTATGGGGTCATATCCTATGGTCTACACAGATAGAAAGAAGAAAGAAAAGTTGTCTGAATGGCTGAGATTTCCATCTACCACCACTAGGAAATAGGGGCACTGGCTATCCATAGCCTTTTTGAGAAGAGGAGGTCCAAGGCAGCAGAGGGGGAAATCACTCTTACCTTCATGCCAAAGGACTGCATCCGAATGGCTACCTCTCGTCCAATCCTGCCAAGGCCTAGAATGCCTAGGGTCTTCCCTTGAAGTTCCATCCCCATAAACTGCAGCAGAAAGATACATTGGTTTGAACCAATTCCTAATCGCTATAAATATATGACATCCTCATAGAATCAGCTTCTTACCTTTTTACGGTCCCATTTTCCATCTTTCATTGAGGCTGCAGCTTGTGGAATTTGCCTGGAATAACAATTTCTGTTACAAACAGGCTAATAAAAAAACCCCAGGCTTTTAATCAGGGCGGCATTGTTTTTTCTTATTATTCTGTTTTTATTTGATAAGTTCCAAGTTGCTGTATTTTGATTTCATAATTGGTTACTACCAATTATATGCCTACCATGCACCTCCATATTAAAACTTATTTTACTTAAATTGATATCCCATGTGTAGAAATACAAAATACAAATATAAGTCAGTCAGTTACTCTAATGAAATAACTACAACTAATATAGTACCCTCTTAATAACTTATGAGTTCTTAACTCTTTTCTCTGTTATTTAATTTCTTGCAAGACAGAAGTTCAAGGTAGCCTGTGCTCTTGCTAGAATGTTTCATTCTTTCCCAGAAATGATATTACTTACCTGGCCAGACTCATGATCATACCACATGTTAGCTCTGCTGCACTGAGACTATTGCCAGTGGGAGTACTGTGGAGCAAAGCAATAAGAAAGAAATATAGAGTTAACAGTTCCTAGTCACTTAGGAGAGCAATCAACATAGGCTTTTATGCACTCGTTTCATACACATTGTTTTCCCAAAGTTAACCGGTAACATTCCAGATAGATACTACACACAGACTTTTGAGTGAAAAATGCTGTTTAGGAAGTTCAAAAAGATAATGCTCCATAACTGAAATTGTGCTTTCAATTCTCTGTTGCTAAAAGAAGAATCATATGAAGAAAAGGAAGACCTTTCATGGTGGGTCTCAAAATTTCAAAAGGTAGCCACCAGCAATTAATCTAATCTCTCAAATTAAACACCACACATAAATCCCTTAATTTCTATGCAGGCAAAATATCATACCCCTTACACTTTTGAGGTACCACAAATGATTTTATACTGCCCAAATAATTACTTAGAGATTACATATTAAAATGTAATGTTAGATTATAGTTTAGAGCTGTAGGAATGAACTTAAGAAAATCTAGAGTTTGCAGATTCCAGCTCACCTGTGACAATGAGATTGGAATAATGGTTAATGTTTAACATTGTCACATTAAAAATTAATTTGATAATAAATCATGGAAGACTGCATGCAATCCTACTACCATAGCTAGTTCCTGAATTAAACAATTACAATCTATTTGTGCAGTTTCAGAGGTATTTCCAGTGATCAGAGTGCATTTAAATGAACTATGAAAAAATAAGTAAAAAAATGAAGAATCTGGACACAGCACATCAGTGACATAGGTGAAGGCAAAACATACCATATAAACTTAAAAGCAACCTGAAATATTTTCAAAGGCAAAAGCAAGAAGATTTTCTCCTCCAGAGTTAATAGGAATTGCTACTCTTAAGGAGTTGTAGCTTTGGCAAAGATAAGGGAGATTTTTTTTAAAAAAAAATATCCACCTGCTTGTTTTTTCCTTCAGGCTGAGCTGCATTGATTGAGTTGAATACAGGTAGTCCTCGACTAATGACCACAGCTCAGTCCAAAATTTCCTTTGTTAAGTGAAATATTTGTAAAGTGAGTCTTGCCCTATTTAATAACCTTTCTTGCCACAGATATTAAGTGAATCATTGTAGTTAACAAGTTAGTAACTTTGTTGTTAGGTGAATCTGGCTTCCCCATTGAGTTTGCTTGTCAGAAAGTTTCAGAAAGTAGTTACATGACCTTGGGATACAGCAACAGTCATAAATATGAATCAGTTGCCAAGCATCTGAATTTTGGTCACATGATTTTGGAAATGCTTCAAAGTTCATAACTGAAAAATGGTCGTAAGTCAGATTTTCAGTGCCATTGTAACTTTGAACAGTCACTAAATGAACTGTTGTAAGTCAAGGGCTACTGTAGTTTTCCCTAAGGTGAGTAAGAAGACAGTCCAATTTCTCTTTGCCTGAGCCTATGCAGTGATGAATGTAGAGGAGAGAAATGATTCTCTTCCTATGAAGGAATAAGAGAAAAAACAAGAGGGTAATGATCTTAAGAGGTTTGTCACAGGCAAGGAAATAGCATGCTCTGTTTGGCAAGTAAGGAAAGAACTCAGAAGATATGCTGAGCATTCACTTCTCCAACAAGTGCCACCCACAAACTCAGAGCAGAGAAAGGGAGATAGGGATTGTCATTACAGAATCCTAGTACCATATGTGCTCTCCTTAGAAGGAAAGGCATGATCTCTTAAAACAGAGGCAACTAAAATTGTTTTCACTGAGTGACAGCAAATGTCTTTCAGAAAGAAGCCTGCCAATTCATTGCCCCTGAACCCTCTCTGCTTTATGAGCAAATCCAGGAGTTGAAGATCAGATCAGACAGGCTTGCTCTGGAATTAGGTGCCTGGTGATCTCTGCATTCTCTTCCATGTAAAAGCTGGGGATGCTTTTGCTCTCTGGAAACCTCTTGCTGACTTACTTCATGACGAGGATTCCTTTCCTTGTAGCAGCCTCCACATCTACATTGTCAACCCCAGTTCCGGCTCTCCCAATGATCTGCAACTTTTCCGCTGCATTGATGATCTCTGCAGTCACTTTGGTTGCTGAGCGTACAATGAGTCCATCAACATCCTGAAGAAATCAAAATCCAATCAGCAAGTCAACAAGGGAACACACACAAAGCTGCTCAGAGAACTATAACCAAGGTTTAGAAATGTGCCTTCTATTCCTGTTCCTAAACCGGACAGGTATCAGGAAACTATAAGGAGGCTGAAAGCTGAATCATTTATAGAGATAAGGATCCCAAATAAAACTATGGACCCATCAATTCATAGACCACCTCTACATTTCTTTCCCACAGAAACACTGCAGAAAAGTAGTAATTTTAAACAAAGAGCCTGAGAAGGCTAAAATGGCTAATCCACCTCTTCCATCCTTAACTCTATTCCTCTTGTGAGAGGAATGGTACAACCTTTCTGTAAGTCAGTGGTTCTCAACCTGTGGGTTGTGGACCCCGGGGGGGGGGGCTGCAATGTCATCACAGACTATCTGCAAAGGCTTGAACAAATATTACAATTTAAATCTTTAATTAAGTCTTGGGGGTCCGTGGCCATACTCCATGACTACAATAGGTAATTAAAGGAAGGTGAAGAAAAGGTTGAGAACCACTGTTATAAGCAATAGTGTGACTTTGATTTCAAAAGAGGAAAAGCTAGTAGGTTCTCCATTCCTGTCAGCAAGATCTATCACTTAACCAATGGGTTGTCAGAAAGTTACAAAGGTTATAAAAAATGGCACAATTTGTGGCTTGCTCTAGACAATGAAAACTTGAATGCCTCATCATCCATACACTTTATATAATTTCATTTGCATAATTTATTCTGACCAAGTTATTGATAATAAGGGTTAGTGAAATGCAGTCCTTTTGACTACTAGAAATCTAACTCAGACATGAAATTTACTGGATAAACTGGATAAAAGAATTACAGAATGGGTAAGACCTTAGAGGTCTTTACTCCAACCTCCTGCTCAAGCACAATTCTGGACAAATGACCTGTCCAATCTCTCCTTAAAAAACCTTGAGTGAAAAAGCACATACAACCTTCAGAGGCAAGCTTCTCAAAAAATCACTGGAGGTTAATTATGATTAAATTGTTTTTTTAAAGTTTTTTATTTTTTGAAGACAAACACTAACAAACACAAACATAAAACATCAACATAAAACCATCTTCCAAAAATCGATGTGTCAGTTGGTACATTTCTTTTGTGCAATGTCATAATATCAACAGTCTTCTCCTTCCAAACATATATTCATATTACATAAGTCAACTATACACATTATATTATGTTACATTATATTGTTATTATATCACTATTAGACTCAACTATAAATTCACATAATTCTTTATCAAGCAAATCTGAATTTTAACAAATCTGAGAATTCATTTCATTATATTCAATTATATAATATCATTACATCATGTCTTGCATATTGTACTATTACTTGTCTATTTTCTTATCTAACCATTGATAAAATAAATCCCAAATTTTATAATATTCTTTATCTTTTTGCTCTCTGATTGCTAGTGTCAATTTACTCATTTCTGCACATTCCATCCTTTTCTTAATAACTTCTTCCTCTATTGGATTTTTTTCACTTTTCCAATTTCTAGCAAATGCAATTCTAGCCTCTGTTAACACATTTATAATCAAATACGTCAATTCTCTACTTCAGGCAAGATACCCAATAAAAATATTTCTGGTTTCAAATCTATATGCTGTTTTGTCATTTTTTTCAAGCCATGTATGAATTTTAGTCTAGTATCTCTTAGCTTCCACACATGTCCACCACATGTCATAATATGATCCAGGTATCTGATGATACTTTCAACATTTCTCCGATTTGTTCTTGAACATCCTTGCTATTCGTGATGGGGGTAAATGCCATCTGTAAAACATCTTATACAAGTTCTCTTTATACACTACCGACATTGTCAGTTTATAATTTCAAGACCATAATTTTTGCCATTTATCTAGATCCAAACAGCCATTTATCTAGTATCCAAAATTCTTCCCCCAGGCAATCATTGTTTCTTTAATCTGTTCTTCCTCCAATTTAATTCCAAGTAAGTAACCATAAAATTTTTAAATCATTTTCTCATCAGTATTCTGTAAGTTCATTATAAAATCACTCTGTTTTACAATCTTTATCATACCTAGAATGTATTTGCATATATATATATATATATATATATATATATGTATATGTATATGTATATGTATATGTATATGTATATGTATATGTATATGTATACCAATTCATCTTAATTTCTTGCTCCTCTAGTTCTTGTTTAGATTTCACCCTTTTCATTTAAAATTTTACCATATCTAACAGTATGTTCCATTTTGTAAATAACTAGGTATGCAAATGCTTCTGTAGTTGACAACCAGACTGGAATTTTCATATGTTGCTTTCTGATTAAATTGTTAATAATTGTTTTCACTATCAGGAAATTTCTCCTTAATTCTAGATCTCTCTCTGATAATTTTCCATGTTATTTCTTGTCCTGCCACAGGTGCTTTGGAGAAGAGGCATTGACTTACCTGAATGCCTTTTCTCAACATGACGATAGAGAATCCACACACATGGGTTGATTCATGCCTTTCTGCCCAGAGACTGAGTCATCCAACTTTGCCACACCTCTTCCATCCATGGTCAGACACCCAGTCACGATGAAGGTGCAGCCACCTGATGATCTTCTTTGTGGTATTGGCTCAGCCTCCCACCAGGACACTGGACCAGGGTGGGAGTGGATTCTCCATCATCATGGTGAGAAAAGGCGTTCAGGAAAGCCAACACCCCTTCTACAGCATGCTGATTGGAGAATTCATACACATGGGACATACCAAAGCCAGCTGTTCCTATGGGCAAGAAGCGGTCTGGTCCTGTGATCCCCCATCTGTACGTACTCGTTGTAGCACCCATCTGCCAAAGGCTGTGTCTGTGGAGGCGAATGTGTCCAGTTTGTAGTGTCTTATGGAGACGGGGAGGACCATGTTGCTGTCCTGCAGATGTCCTCAAGTGAGGCCTGCGTCACCCATGCAGCTGTGGTAGCTGCACTTCTTGTTGAATGGGTGGTTACTCATCTGGGTATGGGAAGAGCCTGAGTCTCATAAGCCTTGGCTATACAAGCCCTTATTCTATGGTTGATGATGTGACCTTGGTACCCATGGAAGACAGTTGAAATGACACGAACAGGGCTTCCGTTCTGTGATGATGTTCTTTTGATGTATCTGTGGAGCACCCTCTTTTCATCCAGAGTGTGCCATCTATACTCCAGGTCGTGAAATGGACCTGGACAGAAGTCCGGTAGCACAATTTCCTGAGCCCTATGAAAGCAGGAGTTGACTTTAGGGATGAAGGAGGGGTCCAGCCACAGAACTACCCTCTTCATGTGAAAGGTGCAAAGATCTTATCTGACAGAACGAGCTGCCAGCTCTGATATTCACCTGGCCGTAGTGATGGCCACTAAGAAGTTGACTTTTAATGTCAGATAATGCAGACTGATAGTCTGAAGCAGCTCAAAAGGAACCGAGGTGAGGGCCTGTAACACTTTAGCCCAGGTCCCAGGTGGGGTACCTGTGAATCACAAGTGGTTTTAGAATAATAGCTCTGTTGAAGGTAGGTACCACCAGATGGTGTACCGTGGACAAGGTTGCCACTTGTCTGTGAAGTGTGCTAGGTGGTAATTCCTTGTCTAGACCATCTTGTAAAAAGTCCAAGATTTGTGGAATAGAAACCACAGTAGTGTCCATGTCCTTCCTAGCACACCATTTACAGAACACCTTCCAGGTAGCATTATAAATTCTGTTAATGGAAGGTCTCCTGGAAGCTTGGATTGTTCGTATCACCTTCCCTGAGAAGTCCTCCTTCCTCAGGATTCTCCTCTCAAGTGCCAGGTGGTCAATTGGAGCCACTGAGGCTCTGGGTGTTGCAAGACACCCTGGCTGAGGGAAATCCTGTCCTGAGGAATTCTCCAAGGATGGGACACTGACATGCTTACCAGGTCTGCGTAGCATGACTGTCTGGCCCAATGAGGAGCGATGAGTAGAATTTCTGCTTGTTTGAGTAGCACCTTTCATATCACCTTCAGAATGAGGGGAAGAGGAGGGAAGGCATATAATAGGCCCTTGAGCCATGGACTGTGAAGGGCATTGACACCTTTTGCTCTCGAGTCAGAAATCTGGAGAAGAATCTGGACAGTTGCGAGTTTGCCAGGGTTGTGAACAAGTCCAGCACAGGACGTCCAAATCTCTGGGACAGTTCCCTGAAGAGATCTGGGTGTAGGCACTACTTGGAGTGGTCTACCTTGGTCCTGCTCAGGTAATCTGCCTGTGCTTTTGTCGCACCTGATATGTGCTCCGCCTTGATGAATAACAGGTGAGCCTCTGCCCAGAATCCCAGTTGTTCCACTTTGTGCATGAGGGATCTGGAGTGGGTCTCCCCTTGTCAGTTGACATGCGCTTTGGCAGCCACATTGTCCGTTAGGATGAATATGTGCTGTCCTGATTGAGTGCTCTGGAATTGCCTTAGAGCCAGATGAATTGCTCAGAGCTCCAGCCAATATATATTGTTTTTCAGGTCCACTGGGGACCATTGTCCTTGTGCCAGTTGAGACTGGAGATGGGCACCCCATCTGAAGTCTTCTGGTTGGGCTCCCTGAAAAGGGTTCCCTTGGCCATTGCTGGGGAAACCCACCATCTGAGGGACCTGAGTGTATCTAATGGTACTCGGACCCTGATATTGGAGGTACTGTTTCCTACTCTCTGGAATGGTAAAAGAAACCATTCCAGGGTTCTGGCATGGAGCTGAGCCCAGGGAACTATCACTATGCATGTCACTACCATTTTCCCCAGGAGTTGACAAAGCACTGCCAAGGAAATGACTTGTTCTGTTCTGATTTGGTTCACCAAGGACTTGATGCTGTCCTGGCACTGCTGGAAGAGGTAAACCTCGCACAGCCTGGTGTCTATCACTGCCCCCAGGTGGGTGGATGGAACTAGATGACTTTTAAAAAATTGATAGAGAACCCATGGTTCTGAAGAACATGGATTGTCATCCCCAGGTCTGTCTGTGCCTACTGGCTGGAGCTGGGCTGAATGAGGATGTCATCCAGGTAGCACTGGACATGCATTGGGATTGTTCTGAGGTGCACGGCCAGTGCTGCCAGCAGTTTTGTGACGGTCCTGGGGGCCAATGACAGGCCAAACAGCAGGCCTTATATTGATAATGGTTCTCTGCATAGTAGAACCTGAGAAACCTCCAAATGGGAAGGAAAAATGGGAATATGGAGATAAGCCTCCAGTCAGATCAATGACTGTCAGGAGGTCACCCCCGATGCCCTCCAAGATTGTCTGCAGAGATTGCATATTGAATCTCTTGTATGTCAATTGATTGAGGTCCAGTGGATGTTCAATTTTTTGAGGTCCAGAATCGCTCTCCACCCCCACCCCCAAGCTCTTCGGAACTACAAACAAGATTGAGTAAAAGCCATGCCCCCTTTGGTCCTCTGGCACCAGTTTAATGGCCTGGATGTCCAACAGGAGTTGGACTGCCTTGTTCAAAAGGTCTCTCTTGATGAGGTTCTTGGAGGTGGGGCAGTGGGTGAAGGTTCTTGGGGGTATGGAGAGGAACTCCAGAGTAAGGCCAAATCATACAGTCTTCAGGACCCAAGAATTGGTGGTGATATTCTCCCATCGGTTCGCAAATAGGGCCAGGCAGTCACCAATGAGAGGTGGGTCCTGGCAGTCATTCAGAGAGGCAAAAGGGACGGCCTCCCGAGCCATGAAAGGGCAACTTGGACTGGAATTGTTGCCTAGTCCTGTCTCTAAACCCTGATCTGTCTGATGGATGGTCAGCTTTAGGGGGCTAGGATTGTTGGAATTGAGTAAAGTCCAGTTCTGACCCAGTCAACTGAAAGGACTGCCTGCAGGTATAAAGAGATGCCTGCTCTTCTGGTAAGGGAGAAGACCTTGTGCTTTTCCTTGTTCTCAACAAGGAAGGGGTTCAAGGCATCCCCAAATAGGGATGCTCCTGTATAAGGAGCGGGGGCAAGCCTCCCCTTTGTTCTGATATCTGCTTGCCATTGGCGAAGCCATAACAAGCAGAGAGATGTGACATTGGAGGTGAGTGCCCTGAAGGAAAAATGGACTGCATGTAAGAATGAGTCGGCTGTGAATTTGGCGGCTGCCACCAGTTTGTTAATGACCTGGTGCATCCAAATTTCCTCTGGGGGAACTCTCACCTACAATTGTTGAAGCCAGAGTAAGGATGTTCTAGTGAAAAAGGAGGTGACCGCTGCTGCCTTAACTGCCCATGTGTTGGCCTGATGTGTTCTGAAGGAATTTAATTCCATCTTTCTAACTTCAGCTTTCAGGGTCTCCACTATGTCTTCAGACATAGTGGAGGGAGAGACAAGGGAAGTCAATGGCTCATCCAATGCTAGCAGTTGAAGTGCGTTAGAGGAGGGGAGCCATATTATCATTTCCCCCCGGGGTGGGAAAGATACCTGGCTGAGTCCATTGTCTCTGGACAATCTCGAGGAACAGCTTAGGACAGGAATGTCCTGCTGCAATTATGGTAGGTTCTGAGAACACCTTGCTGTTAGAGCCCTGGTCATCTGCTGGCTCTACTGGAGTGCGGTACTCTGAACCTATCTGAGCTGTGATTCTAGCTTTGTGAAGCAACGATTTAAAGAGTGCTGGACTGAACAATCCAGTAAAGGGGGAAGGATCAGGGACCAAGTCTTCATCCTCTGAGAACCCCTGCTCCCTCTGGTCCTCCTCCTCTATCACTGTTGCCCTGCTCCTGACTGAGTGGGCTGTTGATACTGACCTCTGGTGCCTAAGTATCTCTGTAGGTAATTGGTACAGATGGATAGTCTGTATTGGGGGCTCCAAAGGATGACTTATTTGCAGTGTAGAGGCCACAACATGTGACATGGCCTGAGATATAAGGGCCTTAATTTCATCAGACAACTCTAGTCCATGTTTATCTGCTGGGTGCAGCCCCACCACAGTAGAGGTAAATGTGGGCTCTGGAACCCTGGGTCTATCCCTAATCTGAGGTTTAGCAGGATTAGGAGCCATACAGGCAAATGGAAAAGCTTCCTTTGAATTTCCTCTGCTGTAGGAAGAAAAACCTGCTCTCTATCGCCCTCTGGTGATCGTGCCATTTGAGTCATAGACAAAATTTGCATTAAAGGCTGTTGAGGGCAGGAAATTGCAGCTTGACTGGGTGGAGGGGGTTCAGCCTGCCTTTCTGCTCTGGAGAACTGTTTTCCCAGGACTTTTTGTCTCCTATTCGCATCCTTTTCTTCAGCTCTGGTAGGCTTTGAGTAAATGGCTTTTGCTCTTATTTTATCTGCTGCATCTTTGCTTGCAGATCTAACCTTCCTTGAACAAGGTTCAATATTTTTTTGCTTCAAAGGATTTTTTCAAAGCTCATAATGAGTGGGTTGACCAATATCATGTCAAGGCTGTTAGGCTTCTTAAACATTTTCATAACCAATATCCTGATAAGCCTAAATGATTTTTTTTACCCTTTTTTTCTTTTCATTATTGTTCTGCAGACTGACGTCTCAACTGGGAGGGCAGCATGTCAGGCCCACCATCATGTCCTGCCATTCTGCTGAGGCGAGGAGGGATGGCATGCTTGGGGTTTTTCCATTTCTGCTGTATGCTTGGGAGGGGGAACGGTCTTTTTTTTTTTTTTTACAAAAAAACAAATTTTATTCAGTTTTTCACATAAAAACAAAAAGCTCTTTTTAGTGGACAACATATTTCCAGGTCATCCCTTTAACACACAAATATGACAATAGTTATACATTCATATATGCATACTTAATTCTATTATTACCTTTTCCATTCCAAACTTTCAGAAAGGAAAGAAACAAGCAAATTAATCCTAGTCTCTTACATTAATCTAAATCCAAACATCCTTTCATTTCAATTATTTCAAATATAATCCTTTGATATTTATTTTAAAAACAAAAAATATGTTTGCCTAATAAAAAAAGGTTACCAATGTCTCTCCTTCCTTTTAATAGTCTATATTAGTTTATTAATTTAAATAATTCTTTAATCTTTAATCTTTTCTTTCCATCACACATTCTTTCTATAAATTCTAGATTAATACAAGTTTTAACACAAAAGAAAAAGAAACAAGCATAGGTTTCCCCCCTTTTACTGCTTTGAGTGTGACACCTCAGTGGTTAAAATATACCCTTATTCCCTCATCTTAATTCCCAATAAACCTTTATTTTTAAGTAGTTACAATAATAATCATTACATCTTTTCATTTGGATTCCGCAATATATTTTCCCCCCTTAATTTTATTTCTAATTTCAAAAAGATAAAAGGGAAAGATTGACTATTCAATTCCTGGTCACTGATATTGACCTCATTTTTAAACATCTTCACGTTCATTTCAATTATTACAATTTCTTCAATAGACCTTAACTTTTCTTTTAAAGATAAACATAAAAATGTATATTCATCTAATAAGAGTTATCAGTATCTAACCCTCCATTAATAATCTATATCCTATTTTCTAAATATTTTTTAATTGCAAATATATTCTTGTTATCCCTTGTCACCCTGCAGAATCCCCCTTTTAATTCATCAACCATTATCTCTGAAAAAACAATTTCTTTTCATCATTTTACTATTTCCGTGTTTCTTTATTTCCTGCACCTGTTTCTTACTGCCTCTCCTCCCTTTTTTTCCCATATCTTTTCTCATTCGGGTTTATATCCCTCTCTTTCTTGATATCTTCCTTTCCCCTTTTCTGCTGTGCCTTTCTACCTCTACTGATTTCACAGGTATTCCCTTTTTGATTATCTTCTTAAATCTCAACTTTTTAGCCTTCCTTCTTTCCCCTCATCTTTGTGGTGTTCTTTATTTATTGTATTGTCTATTTAAAATGGCTTCTCCTTAAGTCGACTCCTCCTTTTCTGAAGTTCTTCTTGTTCTTCAATCGCCCTCTCCATTTCTTCTAACACAGAGCAAACTGATTCGCCTCTTTCCTGTAGTAATTTTCTCATATTTTAAAGTTCCATTCTTAATTCCTGAAGAGATATCATCATTACACACTCTTATATTTTATAATCGTTGAAGTCTACAAAAAACATTTTTACTTTCCTTCTTTCTTCTTCAAATTTTCTAAAGTTCTCAATTCTTCCAACCCAGGGTCTATACAAAAACATCCATCAATCCCACAAGGCAGTCTTTCCTTGCTTCTTTCTTTATTCTGGTTCCGCTTTCACTTTCTAAAGTTCTTACTTTGTTTCAATATTTTTTAACATTATATCGACATAAGTTCATACAGAAACAGGATGATTTCCCTTTTGTTTGAGTTTAAGTTATTTGTCAGAAGATGGCACTCTCCATTATACAAAGTCTTCACCTTTTCCCCTATTTTATTTATTGAGGGTTTTTCGAACCTCAATATTCTAGCACAATCCAGTCTCCAATTTGTAAATTTTATTATTATTTTTTGACAATCTTAAGTCCAGCTTTATTTTATGCCTTTTTATTGCCAAAATATTTTAGTCCAATTTAATTAAGTCTTTAGTTCCATCTTCTTCCTTTCCCGGTTCAAAGCCCCGCTTAGCTGTCAAAATTATTTTCTTATTTTTTTCCTGTCCCTTTGTATTTCCGCTGCTCACTTTTCTTTTCTTAAAAGTTCAATGTTACCTTAATCCCAGGGTACTTTTGTTTAGTTGTTTCACCCAAGTGTCCCGGCTCAGATGTTGTCAACCTCTTTCTTCACTCCTGCACAAATCTTAGTCCAGCAGAGTCCTCCTCTTCGGGGTGGCCATTTTGGACCACCACTTTAGTCATCTTCGGGGGTAAAAAGACCAAGCCCGGGAGGGGAGATGCGGCTCCCCTAAACCTGGCTTGCAGCTTCCCCTTGCTCCATCGCCCCTCCAAGGCAGCTTCAGCCCCTAATCGCAATGATTGGGGCTCTCCAACGAAAGAGTACGGACCATAGCAGCGGACAGTTGTGATCTACGGTCCATCAGGGAGGAGGGCTCAACCCGGAAGTCCAGGGGGACTGTCCTTGAAGATAGGACAAACTCCTTTCCAGACCATTTTCACCAGGTTCCAAGGCTATTGTGCCCCAAGTGTGAACTGTTATCTGCCCAGCACCTCAGTATTCTCAAAACATCTTCTCAGCATCACATTGGCTGCCAGTGGACTGGACAGGGGGGTTGGGAATGGGAAAACAAAAGTAGTGCTTTTACTTTGTGCAAGACCTTCGGATTCCACCTGACTTTACTGCAACCAGATTCTCTCAGTAAAATTTCTTTTGATTCAACTCAATGGATTCAAGAGTCTTGCTTTCCTGAGGGGGCAGACTGGGGCAGATCTGACACATTCTTTCAAAATCAATTCTCTATTCCTGTGTCCATTTCATTGAAGGCAAAAGCGGAATAAGTAGAAATTCCATATTTGTGCATTGTAAATCTTTTGCATGGAAAAAAAACCAACCTAACATGCAGTATATGGTGATGTATCACAAAGAAGGAAAAAATAAGGTATTACTCACACGAAGTATAGCCCTGCACTCATTACTTTCTCTATCCCCAGGATCCTCCCTGGACCCACACACTATCCCCCGCCCCCGCCCCAGTTGATTCCTCTGGACAAGGTTCAATCTGAGTCAAACTGCAGAAACCAGGAGTTCTCCTTTTAAAGAATCTATTTGTAGAAATGCATACTGTATACAGCCCATCTTCCTTTTTTCTTTAACTCTCAGATTAGAAAGATATCATGTACTGTACAAAGTTTAACATAACTTCCCGGTTAGAAGAGGGGGAGGAAGAGAGGTTTTTCTGTTATTATTGATCACCGGGAAGCAGCATGTAATCAGTTTCACCCTGCAAAGGATTTACCAGGCTGCAGATCTTTTTACTTCCTTATGTCCAATAGGCAAAGCATGAAGAACATTAAGTATCTTTTTTTAGTTTTCTTTGGTTGTCAGACAGGTGCAGTCAAGTTCCTTTCCCGTTCCAGGTTAATATGAAGCCAAGCAAATTGTATCTCCCCTCCCCCCTTCCTCCAAACAGGAAGGGGTGGAAACAAGGACAGACAGAATTTCTTCAACACAATCCCACCAACTTCCTCTTTCTAATTGCTAAAATGTCCTTGGGATTGGGAACAGCCATTGGGAACAACACAATTTCAACAGTTGTTCACAGGATGAGAGCCAAGGATAAATTGGGCCAGTTCCCAACCAGCTCTTTGTTCTACAATCTTCCAACATGATTGGAACGAAGAAATGAGGCGGGTTATGCAAATCACAGCGGATTTGGGTTACCATTGGCTGTGCCTCCCACTGAGTTTAAAGGACAACGGTTCTCCAAGAAGCAAGTCAACTCGGTGAGATTCTAGTCACCCCAATCCTTCAATTTTCCCATCATCCCCAAGGTAAGATAGCTTTTAAAGAAAAACCGGAAGGTTTAGACTTGGAGCATTAGCACGTCTGATTTACAAATTCAGTAACCTGTATTCGAGCAAACTATTCTGGAATCTGTTATGTTCTCCACTATCAAGCCAGAGTTGCACTTTATGCTCCCGCTTTCTATCTTGCAATACTTGCATTATTTTTGCATTCGATTTATTGTAGTCGCCGCTCCGGCGGACTCTTGGCGGCTTGCAAAATATAACAGATTGTTTTAAAGTAAAAACTAAAATCAGCCATTGGGGGTGGGGGGGAGGAATTATCGAGCTTGAACAAATCTATCTCGCGTTGGTTGCTACACCCTTAAGCCTCCACTATTGGATCACGAGAGTCAGACGGATAGGAAGATTAAAATAGCGAAGTGCTCCTTAACCTCCAATCCCGTTCCTTAAACGAAATGAGGTAAATATTCTAACTTTAGTCCCGGCATTTTTTTTACAATATTGATATGAATTCATGAACAGCTGGAAATGGAGGGAGGGGGACACAGCTCATCATCCTCCGACTCTATCTTGCCCAGCTTAACATTTTGTCCCCCCCCCCGCCCCCCGGCATTGAAAATTATCCAGGAGATTATTTGATGGCTAGAGGAGTGAAGCGAAGTAACCTCAGGTTCTTTTGGTCTTACCTTGATCTCGGCCTGCAACTGTTCCTTGCTGAGGTTAGATTTCTCTAGGACTTGGATTCCGGCCGCCTCCAGAATCTGCTTGCAGCAGGGGTCCAGGCTATCACTGATCAACACTTTAGTCAGGGTGAGCACTCCTGCAGCTACCGCCGGGGCCATCCTAGCTTCGTGGGAAAGCTGTAGCTACTCCTTTCCTAAGCACTTGCGGGCGAAAAAAGGGAGAAAGCTGCTTCGTAGCGCGTGATAAAGACTTGCTCGCCCTTCGTTCGATTGGAGCGGAGTGTCAAGGTCCCACCTCCTCCCCCTTTTCCTCATAACCTCCGCCCCTCTGGAATTTTCCCTGCACCAGCACAAATCCCTTAGCTTCATTCTGCCACTGTTGAATTTCTTGTTGACAAAGGCAAAGCGGGCCCAAAGCCAGCTGGCCTCGCTTCTTTCTTGCCACTTTTTAGTTTGTCCCTTCCTTGTCATGAGCGGAGCTGGATGCATTACGGAGACACCCCGGTTGCCCCAAGGCTTGCTTGGAGCAGAAAAGGATGCAGCTGGAAAAAGGGCAGAAGGCGGACTCTGCTACGAAGGGCGCTTATTTTCGGGTGTAAGGCACGCTGCGCCAAATAAACGAGACTTGGCATTCATCCAAAGGGAACAACACATGTCTGCGTTACATCAGCAAAAATCAGTAACTACCACGTCAGCAAGAATACGTCGATGCTTTTTTTTAATATAAATTTCATTTGGGTTTTCACAAAAACATAATACAAATAAAACATCTTTTTTTGAGAATAGCATGATCCCAGGTTATCACTTCTTCATACAGACAAAAGCTCAATTTCATATTCATCTTTGTGTTCTATTCCATATCTTATTACTATTTTATCATTTTCTCCATAATTTTTCCCTCCCTTGATTTTCTCAACTTTATTTTTAATTATCTCATATCTAAATTCAATTATATATCTTTTTCTAAGTTTCAATGTCTTTCCAATCATTATATTTATATTTTTGTCCTGTTTCAATTTCATATTATCTTTTCTCATTAAACAAATTTTCCCCTGTAGTTACTAATTGAAGTACTAATTGGAGTATGACACCTTTATATCTTTTAATTTTTTATATATATTATAATGTTCATATTTAAGAACATTATAATATATATAAAAAATTAAAAGATATAAAGGTGTCATATATATATATATATTTAAGAACATTATAATATATCTATATATATTGATTGGCAGCTAAAGTAATTTACTAGACTCCAGGCAAACCAGGAAACGTTGATGGACAATGACACCACTCAAACTTTCAAACAAGCACTGGTCACCAATGAATGGTGTTTTGAGCCACAAATCTAGCTGTTTAATGAAAGATGACTTAGCTTGGGTGGGAGTTCCAGCTAACCAAAGACTGCATTTAATGGCAAGATGCCACAACTCCAAATTAGCTGAATACTTTGGATTTACAACTTTGGATTTACAACACTTACACCTAATTAAAAGACAATTTTGGTGGCCATCATTAAAAAAGGACATAAAGAGCTATGTAGCTAGCTGTCCCATTTGTGCAACTGCAAAAAGACATCAGGGAAAAATCCCAGGACTCTTGCAGAAGGTAGCCCAACCTTCAGCACCCTGGAAAGAGATTTCTATGGATTATTGTAGAACTGCCAGAAAGTGTTATTTGGGTCATAACAGACTTGTTTTCAAAGCAGGCACATTTTATACCTTGCCAAAAGATCCCAACTGCCAAAAGTCTAGCCAAATTATTCCTAAAACACATTTATCATCTTCATGGAGCTCTACAAAGGATCATCTTTGACAGAGGGGTCCAATTCAGAGGTGGTATTCAGCAGGTTTTGACCAGTTCTGGAGAACCCATAGTGGAAATTTTGAATAGTTTGGAGAACTGTCAAAAACCACCTCTGGCTGGCCTTGCCCCCATCTATTCTCTGCCTCCCAAGTCCCAGCTGATCAGCTGGGTCTTCTTTTGTTGCCCTGCACAGGAGAATGGAGCTGGAAAACAGGTTAGTGGGGTGGGGAGGGAATGGGATTTTGCAGTAACCTTCTCCCAGGAGTGGGGAGGGAATGGGGATTTTACACTATCCTTTCCCTGGAGCGGGGTAGGAGATTTTGCAGTATCCTTCCACTGGAGCGGGGTGGGAATGGAGATTTTACAGTATCCTTCCCTTGCCATGCCCACCAAACCATGCCCACCAACCCACACCACGCCCACAGAACTGGTAATAAAATATTTTGAATCCCATCATTGGTCCAATTCACCTCCAAATTTTGGAGGGCGTTTTGCCTCTCACCCTACCCCAGACATGTCAAATTCAAGGCCTATGGGCCACATCCAGCCTGCAATGTGGTTAGATCTGACCCATTGGGCTGCTCTGGAAATGAAGGGCTCTCTCAGCCCTGGCCCACTCTAGCCTGGCTGGGCGACCGCCCTGAGCACACACACAGGAGGCAGCAAGTGCGCAGGGGATGACAGTGCCCAGCAGCAACTACAGCTTATTGGCCTTGCCTGGCCTTGCCCTGTCCCGCCTGGCCTTGCCTTTCAAATTTATTAACTACAAAAGAAAACAGTGAAATAAAATCAGCAATGAAGATTTATTTGTAAATTTGAATATATATCTCCCATTTATTCTAAGTTCCCATTCTCATTTTATTATTTATGCTTGTGAGAAGGCAAATCCCAGGTTTGGGGCTCTGAACTGGCTCATTTGTCTGGTTTTCTCTAAGGATGAATTCCAGTTCAAACAGAAGCAGAAAATAAGGAGCTCCAATGCCTCTTGCTGGATCTTTTGTGAAGATTCGAGGCAAAGGAGTTTTCTGCATCGAATTGGAAGTGAACCTGAAGATTTTTAAAAATATTATACAGATAGTCCTGTAAAAGTTCATTTAGTGACTGTTTGAAATTACAAAGTGACATGACTGTTTTTCACACTACTGTTGTAGCATCTCCATCAAAATTCAGTCACTCTCCACAACGATAATACCCCCTAGCTGAGGGATTAGAACCAGTTTATGATGGTGCTCCACACGTGTTTTGAGGACTCCCTAGCCAAATGCAAGGAACAAGCCCACATCAGAGAGGCCAGCACAGAGAACTCTGGCCAGATGCCCCTTGACAAAGCCTCCTGAGCCAGCTCCCACTCAGCCTCCCAGAGTCATCAAATGCTACGATTGTGGCCAAACTGGTCACTGGGCTTCTGAATGCCTGGCTTGGGCTCAATTGTCACTGCATGGGAGAGGGTGCTGCCAAGGTATGTAAATTGGTCCACTGGTTGCAGCTTTTGTCCCTTCACTGTAATGATGGGCTCTTGATGTTGGGCTTTTGGAGCTGGCTGATGTATCACTTCGGTCTTCTTTGTGTTGATGACGAGGCCAAAGTTGTATCATGTTGCTGCAAATTTGTCCACACTGGCTTGCATTTTCTGCTCTGATTCAGCATTCAGGGCACAGTCATCATGTTAGCTTGTTAAAATCTGTATCTCCTCTTCAACCAGCCCAACCTGCCCCTCCAATTCCTCTCCTCATCGAAGGTAAGCAAGACCTCAAAGTCAAGGAAATCCTGAATTCCAGGAAATGGGGAAAGTACAATATTTGGTGGCCTGGAAACATTTCCCTCCCTCACAGTCTGAATGGGTAAATGCTCAGGATGTCTGGGCCCCCAAAACTCCTTCAATTGGTTCACTCTAAATACCCTGACAAGCCTTAAGGTTATTTTACTCTCCTGTACTGTATATTGCCTGTCTATTTTGTCTTCTATTTTTTCCTTAGGGCTAATACCACTACTGCAGGAGGGCCGAATTTCAGCCAGATCTCCAGCATGAGCTTTTCCTTTGATGCATGCTTGCTATCAACTGCCATAGTAATGGGAGGGAGGGCATGGTAATTGGGGTTGGGAAGTGAGCTGGTGTGATGAAGGCTCATGTGAACTAAGAGGGAGGTTTGCTCTCAAGAAACACTGCACTGCTGAGTAGTTTACACCCAGTAAAGGCCAACTGTCCTAGAACTCCAGGTGAGTGAAAATACCTGAAGAAGAGTTTCACATGACATTATGTGGGATGTGGATTTGACATTCAGCCTGGGTCCCTGGGGGAAAGGTTTTGGGGAAATTTTCAACCTGTAACTTTTGTGCCTTTTGAATCAGAACTTTGCTTTGCTTTCACCGTTATAATTTCAAACTCAGTAAAAGTACCTCTTCTCTACCTCAATGGAGTTGGGGGTTTTCTTTTGTGGGTTTTGAATGGAGGCAGGCCTGACAGATTCACATAGCAACTGCGGCAAAAAAGGTTGTAAAATGGGGTAAAATTTGCTTAACAACTATCTCAGCAACAGAAATTGGGTTCAATTATGGTCGTAAATCAAGGACTCTAATGAGGAAAAAGCTTCATCACTATTGTGGCAATATTTGAGCTGCCCACCCCATCCTCAGAAAAGTTCTTGGTTACTTGACTTTTTCTATTTTTCCCAAAAGGACTACCCTGGAACTGTTGCAAAGACATTGGTAAAAGTTCCCTGGCATCTAGATGAACACTTGTCCTTGATTCCTTGATAATATAAAAGTATCATTGCTGGGTTTTAGGATCTTTTCCAAATTCTCAGTCTGATCCTCAGTTATGAGATTTCCTGGTGGTTTTCCATTCAACTAACGAGGTTCAATGTTACTAGAAATTTAAGCTGAAAGCATTCTTGGAAAAAGAAATCTAGATCAGGATAAAGCAATTTACATAGACTTCTCCAAAGCTTTTGATTCAGTGGTGCATAACATACTACTGCTGAAACTTAGTTTTTATGGCATCTCCAGACCCCTGCACAAGTGGATAGACTCAAACAGGCAACAAATGGTCAAAATAAGGAAGGCCCCATCAACTCCAACACCAGTTAATAGTAGTATCAGCATTCCAGAAAACCTCCACTCCAGGCAGTTTCAACTGAAGATATTTAGTTGGCAAAAATACTTTGTTCCCCACTTTAAAGGGTGGTTGGAGAGATCTATGTTTGTCTGCCTACTTTTTATATTCCTCAGTTGCTTCCACTAGAGCTTTTTTTGTGTCCTCCCAACCTTTTTTTTTTTGATGATTCCATCCAATCCATTAAGGACATGGATGTTGGGGTTTCCCTAGGCAACTCTGGCATAGGAACAAAATCCATGCCGGTAGTGATTTGGAAAGGAGTCGAGCCCGTGCTGCTTTGTACTGCATTATTGTAAGCAACTTCTGCAAATGGCAACAGATCCACCCAGTTACCCTGTTGATAGTTTATATAACATCTAATTCCACCATAACATTCACTCTCTCAGTGGCGCCGTTACACACTGGATGGAATGCTGAGGGATGCCCTTGGGATGACCCAATGGACTTCAAAAACTCCATCCAGAACTTGGCAGTAAACTGTATGCCTCGATCTGAGATTACTCTATGAGGCACTCTGTGGAGCCAATAAATAATGCTTCATGAACAGTTTCACCAGTTTCTTAGCCAAAGGCAGTCCATTACATGCTGTAAAGTGGGCTTGCTTAGATAATAGGTCGATAACAGTCCAAGTCACAGTACTTCCTCCATTCTCTGGCAACTCCACAATAAAGTCCATTGCAATTTCTTGCCATGGCTTCATTGGTTTAGTTACTTGATGGAGGAGGCCAGGGTTTTTTTTCATGTTTTCCATCAAAAATTGCTTGGAATCTTGTGGGTCTGGCCTGGGGGGATCACCATGGTGACCGCCGGCTGAGCTGGAAATTGTTGTGCTGCTGCGGGGTATTCCGGGGCTCCTGCAGGGGTATTCTGATGGGTGGCTGAGCTAGAATTTGATGTGCTGCTGCTGCAAGTGTCGGTGGGGGGCCTGCAGGGGTACTCCGAGGGGCGGCTGAATTGGAATCTGTTGAATAGGGGCTACCTGCTGAACTCCTTGCCACGCTGGAAAAGGGGGTGGTGACTGCAGCCTGCTGCCTGAGCTGACCCCATTGCTTCATCGGGATCGTTGCTGCTACTTGGGGCCATGCTGGCATCCACTGGCATTGGACCCACCTGTGACCAGGATAGAATCCCCCATTCTGGGGGAATACTCTCTATTGGGGGCAACCTCACTGCTGGCTGTGGAAAGGGAGGAATTGGGATTTGTAACGTACCAAATGTTGGCTGCATCTTCTGCATCTTCCCTTGCTGCTTGGCCCTGCTGTGCTGAGCTGATTTTTCAGCCACCTTTAGCCGATGCCATGCTGGTTTCACTGTCAAGTCTTGGACTAGAGAAAGTGAATGTGGGATGAGTTAAGGCCCAGCTCATCCGGAGAGGTTGTGGCTGTGAGACTTAACTTTCCAACTTTAAGTTGCTGAAATTGCTCTGGGAGTTCTGACAATGATTGGCTATGGGATGGAGGCAACAGGTTCCAGTCTCAGGAGTTGTCTGATTTAAAAGCCCCCATGCCTCTGCACTCTGGCTTGTGGGCTGACCTCATAAGGCTGGAGTAGGAAAGGTGTTCAGGCAGCTGCTCCTCTGGTCCCATCTCTGGATTCAGCTCAGTCTGGCAGCTTTTCTAGGAATCAGTCTCTTTGGGCTGAGTGCCTAGCCTCTGTCTTTCCTCTGAAGCTTCAATTGCTTCCACAAATTCTTCAGAAGGAGGACACGGGGTCTCAATCAGTCCTCCGGTATCCGTTCCCACTGCTCCTTCTGTAGATTCCTCCTTTTCTTCCATCTTCACTGAGTCTTTGCACTGCTCCAGCTTTGAGTCAGTGCTGGGGCTCAGCACCCCAGACAGCCCCCTTTTGGGATGCTGATAGCTATAAAGAGATTTGGGATAATGTCAGCATTCCAGAAAAACCTCCACTCCAACCAATAACTCCAAAACAGACATCTTCTCAAAAGTTATTTTTATTTTGGACAGTAAACTGGCACAACTGGGGAATCCCGAATCTGAAAGTTCCAGGCTTCCTTGCAATAAGTAAAAACTACAAATCCTTCCCCTGCACCCATCGTAACATTTCATGCCCAATCACCATCTGTCCCAACTTGAGACTTCCCCTTGCTTATGCACAAAATAACATGACCTTGAATTAGAAAAAGAATGTTATTATGTCTAACTACATAGACTCCAAGAAATTCCCCCCTTCCATTTTCCCAGGCTCTAAATGTGGCAGCATGGAAGCATCTGGTCTCAATATGGCTTCCAATGCTGACAAGCGGTGTCTCCCAAGGCAGTGTCTTAGGACCCATACTGTCAGCTGGTGCTCCATTCAAAATCCAAGAAAGAAACAGTTAGACTCCATTAATTAGAGAAAAGATATATTTTACTGGAAATCAAGTGGTAGCATCAAGGGAATTCTGAATTTGAGGAATTGAGTGTGAAAATCACATATACAAAGTGATAGCAATGTTCCCACCCACAATAGTTCAAACTGTCCATCCAATTAAAGTTGTATTTAATGTCATGTGAGCATCTTCAGGTGATGATGTAGGCATCTGTCCGTTGACCTTGGCCTATTTTGGTAAAGAGGTGTGCTTGAACATAGCATAGGAAAGAAGCATAAACAAGAAACTCCCCCCAACTTATACGGTATATTCTCAAAAACCTCCGGCTCATATCCCACAACAAATTCACCCCCCCCCCCCCCAGTTACTTATGACAGCTGAAAGATGCAAAGCAAAGGAAAGAAATCTTGAAGGCTGACATTTGGCCCTCCTGCAAAAGAGGAGTTAGCCCTATAGAAGAAAGAGAATACAAGATAAAAGAATAATATACATGTTACACATCCTACAAAATTTTAAGGTTTGTCTGGAAATTTTGCATGAAATGCCTAGATGAGCCTAGGGGCTCAAACATCCCTTTCATTTACCCATTCCGACTGGGAAGGAGGAAATTGTTTACAGATGACTAAATACTGGAGTTGACCTCTTTGTCTCCTAGAATCCAAAATATCTTTAATTTCAAAATGTTGTTCACCCTCAATCAATAGAGGAATGGGAGGATCAACCTGAGCAGGTCTTAGGTCGGAGGTCAACAAACTAACATGAAAGACAGGATGAATCCTTCTAAGGGTTTTAGGTAATTGCAGTTGGACTGCCCCTGGATTCATAATTTGTTCAATTGGAAAAGGTCCAACATATTTGGGGCCCAACTTTTTAGACTTTTGTGTGGTTTGCAAATATCTAGTGGACAAGAAAACCTTGTCCCCTACTTGATATTGTTTTTGTGGAGCTCTCTTCTTTTCTGCAAATTTCTTATGAGCTTGATGAGCATCATCCAATGCTTTATGGGTAACTGGCCAGGTAAGCTGGAGTTGGGTTATCCATTCACTCAATGACTGAACATTGGGTTTCTCCTGTGGAAGCTCAGGTATGGGTACAAAGTCTTGTTCCAAAGAACTTTAAATGGGGTAAAACCAGTACTACTGTGAACTGAATTGTTATATGCCACCTCTGCAAATGGTAATAAGTCTGACCAATCATCTTGTTGATAATTTATATAGCATCTAAGATATTGTTCCAATACTGAGTTAGTTCTCTCATAAGCCCCATTAGTTTGAGGGTGGTGGGTGGAGCTTAAGCCCTGGCCAGAGCCCAACAATTTCAGGAACTCTTTCCAAAAGTTCAAGGTGAATTGGACACCCATATTCAAAATTATCCATTCAGGAACACCATGCAACCTATAGACATGTAAAATAAACAGTTTAGCTAAGGTTTTTGCAGATGGGATTTTTGCACAAGGCATGAAATGTATCTGTTTGGAACACAAATCCGTTACCACACAAATAACTGTATTTCCTCCGCTTTCAGGTAATTCCACTATAAAATCCATGGAAATTTATTTCCATGGAGCAGTTGGTCTGGCTACATTTTGTAGTAGGCCAGCTGGCTTACCAAGCAGCCGTTTGGCTGAGGCATAGATAGGACAACTAGCCACATAAGTTTCAATGTCCTTTTTCAAAGTAGGCCACCAAAATTGCCTTTTAACCAAGTGTAGGGTTTTTACAAACCCCAAATGTCCAGCAGCTTTGGAATCGTGAGCTTGTAATATTGGGTTTCTCAACTTTGCTGGCACGTATAATTTAGCCCCCACCCATGCCAATCCATCTCAGTTATTTGAGTGAGTCAGGAACCAATCATCAAGTTTAAGAGCTTCTTTCAACTGTGCAGATAAATCATTTGAAAAACCAACTTCCCCTTTTTTCTGGGCTCTAGTAACCATTGGAGCTGTCAGCTGTCTAGTTGGGACAATAAGGCAGATCATTTCCAGATGGGCACTATTATATTGAGGCAGCCTAGACAGTGCATCCGCCATGAAGTTCTTCCCCCCTGGAATGTACTTCAATGAAAAATTAAACTGCTTGAAGTATTGCACCCAGCGAACTTGCTTAGGTGACAGTTTTCGAGGCATTTTTAGAGCCTCTAAATTCTTATGATCCGTCCACATCTCAAAGGGGTGTTTTGCCCCCTCTAAAAAATGCCTTCAGGTTAATAGAGCCCAACAAACTTCAAAAGCTTCTTTTTCCCAAATGGCCCATCTTCTTTCTGTCTCAGTTAGTTTACGGGAGGTGTATGCACACAGTTGCAAAATCCCCATCTCGTTTGCTTGTAGTAGCACCGCCCCCACCGCTACATCACTGGCATCGGCTTGATTACAAAGGGGCATCCATGTTCAGGTGCTTTAGCACTAGCTCAGCTGCAAAAAGTCATTTCAGCTTCTCAAAAGCAGCTTGACCCTCCATGGACCACTCTAGCAGTCGACTGGGCTTCTGTTTTACCTCCCCCTTGGTTTTTAAGAGATTTGTAATAGGCAGTGTAATTTTCACAAAAGTCGGGATAAACTGACAGTAAAAATTAGCAAATCCCAGGAAACTTTGCAATTGCTTTCTGGTGCAGGGAGAGGACCATTCCAAAATGGTGTGAACTTTCCCCAGATCCATTTCTGTGCCATCATGTGATTTACAATAGCGTAAATAGTCAATTTTCTCTTGCTACCACTTGGATAACTTGGCGTACAGCTCGAAGTTTTTTCAAAACTGATCGTACTAATTTCACATGTTCATCGCAAGTCTCAGAGTAAATAAGAATATCAAGATCATTTTGTATAAATGTTCATGCAAAACCTCATTTATCATTTGCATGAATACATCCCATTGGGCAATTAAAAGCAGTTTTCCATTCATCTCCCTCCTTGATTCAAACTCGGTAGTAAGCTTCTCTCAAATCGAGTTTCATAAAAATTCTCCCTTTGGCTACGTGGGCCAACATGTCCTTCATCAATGGAAGGGAATACACATTCTCCACCAAAATCGCATTTAAATTTATATAGTCAATGTACAGACAAAATGAACCATCTTTCTTCTCGTGGAATAACACTGGAGCCACTACCCGAGGCCTAGCAGTTTGGATGAACCCACATTCAAGATTTTTATCGCTAAACGACTGCAGCTCCTCTAGCTCCCGAGGTGTCATTGAGTACACTTTAGGTTTTGGGTGCTTCACTCCTGGTAGAATTTTAATACTGCAATCTGTTGGGCAATTGACAGGGGGGAGCTCGTCCGATGCATTTTCACTGAACACTTCCTTTAAATTAAATCCCCCTGCCCAGGATGCCAATTCTGTGGAATTCTGGGAGTTTGGCTGAGATTGCCCCTTCCCTTCTAGGGGTCAGTGCATATGTATAACGATCCCCTTGTCGGAGAGGCTGACACCCCTCCTCCAATCCACTTGGGGGTTCCACTTCTGGAGCCAGGGCAAGTAAGGGGTGCTCCACCCCAGGGGCAACAATAAAACACAAAGTCTCTCCCCATTGTCATTTCCACTGGTTTCATCATGAAATGTCCAGGGCCTCCCCCAGCTACTGATTCATCCAGTTGGCAAAATGCTATGGGAGTTTTTAAAGTTCTTAGCCTTAAACCCAATTTCTCCACGACTTCTGAGCTGATTATGCACCTTGTGCACCCAGAGTATAACTAGGCCAACATTTCCCCATGGGCTCCTGATGTGGGTATCCTTAATCTCACTGGGATGGTCATTGGGCCCTTGTTCGGACTTACCAGAGAGACGCCTTCTGATTCAGATTCACTCTCACCAGAAGAGGTCGGAGTTCCCAGCTCCTCTCCTTTTGGAGGGGCGATCTCTACAACCTCTTCCACTTTAAGAGCCATTTCATGTGGCTTGACTGGAGTTTTTTCAGGTTTTCTTCCTCCCCTTGGTACCTCCTTCAGCTCCAGCTTGGTGCCGCAGTACAAATACAAGTTAAGCTGAAGCAATCTCATAGATGGCCCTCACTCTAGGAGTACTTATTTCAAATGATCTAAGACCTAGAGCTCACTGTAACAGCATTGCCAAAAAGGCTTTAAGAATTGTTAACCTTATTTTGCAAAGCTTCTTCTCCGGCAACATTGAATTGTTAACTAGGGCATAAAAAAACCTTTGCCAGATCAGTCTCTTCTGGTTTGCAAGGTTTCAGCGGCAGCAGGGATTCGTGATACTGCACGATCCCTGCTGTGCTCGCCGCCAAGGTTCCCCCGATCCGTTTGGATCTGGGGGATATAGCTGCCCTGTAGGGGCAGCTGAAGACAGGGGGGATCCGGACAGGGGTTGGGGGTGTTGCAGACCCCCTCCCCAGCTGGCAAAACCCCCTTTTCCCAAGGCGGAGGAGCGGCAGTCTGTAATGGCCACCACGAAGGAATCTACAGCCGGACAAGATTGTGCTGGAGGAAGAAAGTTGGAAGAGTTGTGAAAGTTGTTTTTGACCGGGACAGAGCAAAGCAAGAGAAAGTACCCTGGATTTTTGAAAAGTTGCTAAAAATACATTGTTTCCAGAGAGAGTTGTAAGCAGCGAATGGGACTCTAAAAGGGAAAGTTTTCTTCTTTTTTAACTCTCCTTCCTAACGTGACAGCGGATGGAACCATAAAAGAAATCGGAAAACCTGCAATGGAGGTATTTAAATGCTGAAGGGTTATGGATTTCTGAACATTTTAAAAAAAAGGAACTTTGTTTGCTGTGAGTGGGAAGGGAGAGGGAAAAAAATTGGAGCAGAATTTGAAAGTAAGGAGAAGATTGCCTAGAACTCTAAAGAATTATTAAATATTAATAAGACTTTTAAAAGATATATCCTAAATGGAACCTTGTGATTAAACTTTAACTCCAGAAAGAGAAAGTGAAGAAGGAGAAAATATTTAAAAAGTATTTAAAAGAAACAGCTTGTTTGGATTGTTTGGTGAATTTGGAACTTTTGAGAATTACCTCTGATTAAAGCTCGCGGGTGGTTGTTTGTTTGGAAAAACTTTTTCTCTTTATAATGGCATCACTTGTGGATGGATTGAAACTTGTATATCAAAAATATGAAAAAGAAAAGCAAGAAGGGAAGGATGCTTTGGGCACTCTTTTTCAATTTTTAGAAATGGCGGTTTGTACATATGTAAAGCTGAATGCGCAACAGGATGACTGGGACAAAGAAGAAGCCATTTTCGATGAACAAGTGACTTTGGCTGGAGAAGGAAAGGCGAAAGAGAAAAAGGGGCCATAAGACTTGGAAAAATAACCAAAAAAGAGAAGAATAAGATAAAAAAGGGATACTATGTTGGAAAACAACAGAAAGGAGGAAAGCAGAATAAAAGGGAGGTGGAGAGACAAGGGGGTAAAGACGACGAGGAGAAGAATAAGCAAGGGAGGAAGGAAGGGATGAGAAGTCTCAATGGTGGGGAGCAAGATGTAAAGAAACAACAGTTTTTTAGAGATAATGGGTAAAATTTACTGAGAAAGGGATTCTGGAAAGGTACACAAGATTGTATTATTGTATTTTTACATTTGTACTTAGAAATGATTATAGAAAATTGGAAATAATATGCAATCTAAAATGTGATGATATATTTAGTATAACTTAGTGAAATTTTTGTCAAGAAAAGGGGAACACTTTAATGAAACAATGACTTAAGATATGTGATATGGAGGGGAAATAATCATGGAAAGCATAAGTGTTCCCATAAAGGTATGGTATTTAACTGAAATGGGTAAAATGTTTAAGATTGTTAATATTAATGATTCGACTATGTTGTTTTAGGGAATTTTTTTTTTTTTAAATGAGAGACTTGGAGTAGGGGAACGGGGAACAGCCTAATGAAATAATGATTTAAAATATGTGATGTGGGGTGGGGGGAATAATCTTGGAAAGTAGGCGCTCCCATAAAAGTATGTGATTTAATTGAAAAGTAATGTGCTAAGTGTTTAAGATATAAATGAATATTAATATTAATGAATAGATTTGTATTGGTATTGAGAATATTGTATAATTTTAGAATGTACCAAACAGAATCCCAATGTAAGCTATGTATTCTATATTATGTATTATTAATGTAGGGGAAAGAGATAAAGGCGTCATACTCCAATTAGTGTACAGGAGAAGTCTTCTTTAAAGAAGAAAGATAAATGGATAGCTGGAAGTAGAACAGACAAAGAATAATATTATGATTCGAATTGAGATGAGATAAACAAAATAAAATTGAGAAAATTTAAAAGAGAGGAGAAGCTATATAGAAAATTGAAAATGTTATTAAGATATGGAATGGTATATAAAATGAATATGAATTTGATTTTGTGTCTGTACGAAGAGTTTTAACCCGGGACTAAGCAACCTTCAGAAAAGAGGTTTTTTATGTTTTTATGTTTTGTGTGTTTGTATGTTTTTAAAAATTAATAAAATTTGTTTAAAAAAAAAAAACCTTTGCCAGATCAGTTCTCAAATACAGCTCATCCACCTGGAATCCACACTGTATATCGAACATTAACACAATTGAGCGGGTTCAGAGGTATTTCTCAAGAAAAGTACTCCATTCTTCCACTCACCATAGAATTCTCTATGCCTCCAGGCTTGAAATTTTGGGACTGGACAATCTGGAACTGTGCCACCTGCAGTCTGTTCTAAGTATAGTTCACAAAATTGTCTGCTATAACATCTTGCCTGTCAACAACTTCTTCGGCTTCAATCACAATAATACACAGGCAAACAACTGATACAAACTCAAGGTAAACCGCTCCAAACTCATTTTCAGAAAATATGACTTCAGCAACAGAGTGGTCAATGCCTGGAACACCCTACCCGACTCCATTGGTACAGCCTCAACCCCTCACAGCTTCAAACTCAAACTGTCTACAGTGGACCTCATCCCATTCTTAAGAGGTGCCTAAAGGGGATGTGCATAAGTGCACCGGTGTGCCTACCATCCCTGTCTTAATGTCCCCATTTTTCTGTATTTACTTCCTTTGTTCTTGTTTATGTTCATACTTGTTATCTTGTACATGTGTGACAAACAAACAAATAAATAAATCATCCAGTCCAATCCCAAATGAATACAGAATAAGAGTTGGAAGGGACAAAGGTGGTCTTCTGGTTGAATCCCTATTCAAGCTGGCCATGCACACCCAGCCATGCCTACCTAGTCACAGCGACCCAACTGTGACAACCTAGCCATGCCCATCTGTGAGTCATTATAGTCTTACATACAGCTGACCCTTTGAGGGCAACCATAATCCAGTTGCAGCCGTCTATGAAATTGAGTTTGACATCCCTGGCCTAGATCAGGGGTGTCAAACTCAAGGCCCACGGGCCGAATGCAGCCCACAGGGTTCTTAATTCTGACGCAAGGGCCCAGCCTGGAAACAGCAAAGGACTGGCCTGTGGTGCCTCTGGCAGCCAAAATGAGATGCGGAGGGGCTTGGGCCCCATTGCCCCATTTTGGCCGGCAGAGTGCTGCAGGGGGCCATTCAGGCCAAAACAGATAGCCTTTTTAAGAAGGGTCCATACCACTGCCTCTTTCAGTGAAGGCAGGACCATCCCCTCCATCAAAGAGACATTAATTACCTCTTAGATCTAATCACATGCCATCTCCTATGAGACCCTAACCAACCAGGAGGGACACAGGTGACAGAACTCGGAGGACCAAGGACCTTGTCCACTACCTTGGAAGTAATTTTGTCAAATTCTGTCATTTCCTCAGTGATTTCCATAATTATTTCCATAGTATCTACCCATCTGGTGTCCATGTCCAAATGAAATCAAACAATTTTATCTAACAGATGCTGAGAATATTCCTCACAGTCCTGGAAAGGTTTCCCTGGTCCTAATCATCCTGAGCAGGCTGCCATCTGGCTATCTGTGGATACAATGAAAGCAGAGAAGTATGTATCACTGCTCTTATCACCATAATTTAAGCCCTAGATTTTATCTGTGCTCAGTTGGCTTCTCTCTCTCTCTCCCCCCCCCGCCCCCCGCAACTCAGCAAGCAAGTGAGTGAATGACAGCAGAAAACCAAACCGAAGTTGGATGAGGGAGAAAATATATTAAAACTTTTCTGCAAATATCAATGATGTGTGATATAGGATTATATAGTATATGATGTAGGATTATGCAAGCTCTGTAAATTTGTTATTTTATAAGGGCATTAAGAGTAATTGTTATTAAATAAAATCATGAAATTATTCAATATTAAATAATCTGTTAAATCATGTAATCATTACAAGTGATGATGGCGTGTTTCATGATTTGGGAGAGGACCAGATAGAATCTGCTAATCAGCAAATATCTATATTGCTACAGATGGGTGCAGTGACATCATAGGAGAAAGTTCAAGGCAAACTGCAAACAGACAAAGGAACAGATTACAAGACTTGTCACAAACAGACTTGTTTCAACTTGACTCTATTTCTATGTAGGCACATACATACATGAATGTACAGTACATATATATGAACAATTCTTTATTATGATCTCCAGCCTCTCTTCACAAACTGCAAGAGCAATCTGGCTGGTTATAATTCTTCACAATGTCTTTCCTTCCAGCTGACCAACAAGAAGCATCAAGAAAGGCAGCTAGCAGTGTCCTGCTACCTTCTCTGTACTTCCTTTACAACTGCTTTCTAAAATGCTGAAACAAAAAGTATAATCATTACCATAATTATAGCAACAGCAATATGACTTAGTCTTATATACTGCTTTATAGTACTTTACAGCCCTCTCTAAGCTGTTTACAAAGTCAGCATATTGCCCCCAACAATTTGGGTCCTCATTTTACCCATTTGGAAGGATGGAAGGCTGAATCAACCTTGAGCCTGGTGGGATTTGAACTGCCAAATTGTAGGCAACTGGCTGCAGAGGTAGCTTGCTGCAGCTACCTCTACTGCACTCTAACCATTGCACCACAGAGGCTCCTTATAGTAAAACTGTATAGTGTATACTATATGGGTGTATAGTAAAACCACCCTTCAAAAGAGCCAGAAAGCAGCCGAGGAACAGTGGCAAAAACACCAGAGTGCCTTGACTTCAGAAGGAGAGACGAAATCCCAGGAGATGAAGGAAGGATGAGCAGGACGTTCTTGTTAAAGACTGCATCATTTCTTCAACAATCTTTGCCTCTATTGACCACTAAGGAAATGGTGAAATAACTGGTGTTAACCTTTTTTGTTTAAATGAATCTCTGGGTTTAAGGGAAGGTTCTCCCTCACTCCAAATTGTAATTTAGATAAAACCGATGATTTCCCTTTCCCATATACAGGTAATGCTCAATGTACAATCACAATTGAGCCCAAAATTTCTGTGCTAAGCAAGACAGGTGTTAACTGAATTTTGCCCCATTTTATGACCTTTTTTGCTGCAGTTAAATGTATGACTACAGTTGTTAAGTTAGCAACATGGTTGTTAAGTGAATCTGGCTTCCCCATTGACTTTGCTTATCAGGCCACAAAATGTGATGACACCAGGACATTGCAACTATTATAAATATGACTAGTTGCCAAATATCCAAATTTTGATCATGTGACCATAGGGATGCTTGTAATGATTGTAAAGTGTGAAAAACAATCATAAATCACTTTTTTCAGTGTCGTTGTAACTTGGAGCAGTCACTAAACAGATTGTTGTTACTCAAGGATTACCTGTATTTCTGAATAAATCTAGCTTCAAAATATAATGAAAGTCTGTTACTAGGCTAAGCCAATATCTGCATCTAGGACAACCATATTGTATCTATCTATAAATAAAAGCTGAGCCTGCTACTTAATTACTCTGGTAAAAGGATTCACTGTTGCAGTATTCAAAATGAAAAATACTGTGTTGTTGCTTAAAACATACTTGCAGAGATTGGAGAGAGAAAAAGTAACAATAATGCCAATTTTTTTCCTGATAACTTCACTATTACTGGGATATTCCAGTTACATTAAAATATTATCTTCTCTGCTAAGATCTGAATATGCATTGTAAAGGGAGAAAACTCTTGATAAGGTGGTTCTTAAGGATCCTTCCCTCTTGTTTTATCTTTAGATGGTTCCTTGTTTTATCAAGAAGCTAAATGTTTCCAAGTTGCAAAATAAAAGTTTATGAAAGGTGATGGAAAGTCTAAGTCCTAATGAACAACTTGAAACTCTTTCTGCTCTACCATCCTGGTGTGCTTTGATTGCATCACAAAAGCAATTGCAAGATGTTGTAGGAATTTATGAAATCTATACATTATAGTGAAATACAGATTACCTATTGCAATGAAATGTCATCAGTGCAGTGATGGCATGCAACTGTTTTTTTGTTTGTTTTATCATCAGCATTTTCAGGAGTGGTGTCTTAGTGTGAGCTGATCTCTTGGGATGGTTTTCATGAGGCAAAAATGGTCACGCATTGTTAAGTAAATTATTTCTTCTTAAAGAAACAAATCAATTACCTGGGAGTTCTTCAGATTTTTCTGGATTTAGATCTACTTCCTTTTCAGGGTTTAGATCTATTGTTACTTCCAAAACTGGGTCAGATTTACTACCTCTAAAGAACTAATACTGCTGGGAACCATATATCAACAAACCTGGCTCAAAAACAGTAACTGTGAGAGAGACCTTGGAGTCTTAGTGGATAATCACTTAAACATGAGCCAGCAGCATGTGGCATCAGCCAAAAAAGCTAATACAATCCTGAAGCTGGCCTCACTGAGATAATTTTTTTAGGCTTCAGTGTTACCACACAGGAGATGAGGAATGTGGGGAGGGGGTAGAGATAGCTGCACTTTTGTTGCCAAAACAAAATAGTTTATCCTGTAAACCAAGGACATTCCAATAGTTGGGTGGAGAGAGGAGGAGAGAAGTACCCAGGCAACCAGCTAGCACCTAGATTGGATAATGTAACTTATTGTTGGGGGGGAGGAGAAGGGAAAGTTTTATTTTTTAATTAAATACCTCAGTCTACATACCAAATGAATGGCCCAAATGAATGACCCCATATCAAAACAATTTACCTTATGTGTGACCAGAATCTGAAAATAACATTTAACACAACATAGTACTTAAGCAAAATGGTTTAGTTGAGATCTGCATATGTGGGACTGATTGGGGTAGATCACAGGGGTAACATTGAAATATAATTTTATAAAATTTTATCTATATCTTAAATTATTGTATTCTGTTCTAATTTCATTTTAGACTGTATTTTATTCCAATTTCATTTTAAATGATATTGTATTCCAATTTCATTTTAAATTGTATTTTATCCAATCCCATTTTACATTGCTTTTATCAAATTTTAGTAATAATTTGTTTCTGAAACTTTGCACTTTGATATGGCCCAAGCAATACCTAGATTGGACAATGTGACATTGTTTGGAGGAAAGGGAAACTTTCATTTTTTAATTAGGTGAAAACCACAGGAACTCTCAGAGTTGGTTTTCACTAGTCTGTGCCAATATGATATCTCCAAATAAAACTGTTCTTTGAGGAATCTACCTGCCACAGAGTTCTGTGTGCTATGGGTGTATTACTTGCAATGCTGACACTTGGATGTATAAACAGAGACATAGAATCAGAACTACATAAAGTATTAGTAATACTGTTTTATAAAGCCTTAGTAAGACCACACCTGGAATACTGCATCCAGTTTTGGTCACCACATTGCAAAAAAGATGTTGAGATTTTGAAAAAAGGACAAAGAAGAGCAACTAAGATGATTAAAGGCCTGGAGACTAAAACATATGAAGAATAGTTGCAGGATTTGGGTTTGGCTAGTCTAGAGAAAAGAAGGACTAGAAGGGACATGATAGCATTATTCCAGTATTTGAGAGGCTGCCACAAAGAGGAGGGGGTCAATTTATTTTCCAAAGCACCAGAGGGCAGGACAAGAAACAATGGATGGAAACTAATCAAGGAGAGAAGCAACCTGGAACCTCCTAACAGTGAGGACAATTAACCAGTCGAGCAGCTTATCTTCAGAAATCATAGGCACTCCATCACTGGAGGTTTTTAAGAAGAGACTGGACAGTCACTTGTCTGAAATGGTATAGAATCTCCTGCTTGAGCAGAGGGTTGGAATAGAAGACCTTCAAGGTCTCTTCCAGCTTTATTCTGATCCTTCAATAACTGCATAATGTTGGAAATGTTCTTATGTGTCTACTGCATTGCATGGGGCTACTTTGAAAATGGCTCAAAAATTTTCCACTGTTATGTTAACAGCTATGCAATTTTGGTTGGGGCCAAGGGATCTGATTATATGACCATTATTTATACAAGTGTATTGTGTTCAGTGTATTTTCATGTTCAATTCAAATTGCTGGAATTGGACCTTTAAAGTAAAATTATTTAGAGAGAGTTATTAAAAAGATTGCAATTCTGGGAGGAAGAAGGCGGAGCCTCCTCGCTGACGGGTGGTAGATCGCAACTCTCTGTGGCCATCGTTCATGCTCTTTCATCGGAGAGCCCCAATCATTCTGATTAGGGGCTGAAACTGCCTTGGAGGGGCAGTGGAGTAAGAGGAAGCAGCAAGCCTGATGGTGGGGAGCCGCATCTCCCCTCCCCCGGGCTTGGTTTTTTTTCCTCCCGAAGATGACTGCAGCGGTGGTCTAAAATGGCCATCTCGAAGAGGATGACTCAGCTCGACTAAGATTTGTGCAGGAGGGAAGAAAGAGGTGGATAACATCTGAACCGGGACAACTGGACAATATAACTAAACAAAAGTACCCCGGGACTAAGGTAACATAGAATTTTTAAGAAAAGGAAAAGTGAGCGGCAAAATTACAAAGGGACAGAGAGAAAAAGAAAAATACTTTTGACAGCTAAATGGGGCTTCGAACTGGGAAAGGAAGAAGCTGGAATTAAAGATCTAATGAAATTGGATTAAAATAATTTGGGAATAAATAAGTATAAAACTAAACTTGGACTTAAGATTGACAAAGAATAATAACAACAAAGTTTACAAATTGGAGACTGGATTATGTTGGAATATTGAAGTTCGAAAAACCTTAAATAAAAAATAGGGGGAAAAGGTGAAGACTTTGTATAATGGAGAGTGTCACCTTTTGATAAAAACTTGGTCCAAATAAAAGGGAAAGCATCGGCAGGTCGGGCTCATGGAGACAAAAGACTCAGGTAAAGTGAACAACAGCTCTTTATTTTATAGGCTAGTCCCGAGTGAGAAACAGCGCTCATGGCGGCTCTTTTTATAGAGCTGGCCGCAGCTAGGCTGCCAATGACATTGCTTTGAGTTTCCTGCGATTGGTTTCATCCAATCGCGGTAGACTCTCAGCAAACCAATCACAGCTGTCTTGACTGTCCAATCAGGTAGTTGTCTTTGTTGCCCAATAGGAATGCAGGGTTTCAAGCCTGCTAATATGGAACACCCCTCCCCTCTTGGTTTTGCCCAAGGGGCGGGGTGTCATAGTCGCATAGGTAGGTGGGTCTTCAGGCCTGCCTACTTGACCTGCATGTTTCAGTATGTCTCTGGTCATCGCCAGGTTCAGACGGGCTCTGCGTCATTCTCAACCATCTCGATGGGACCGCCTGGAAGGGTGAGCCGGGCCTATAGCTGCGACTCCCGCCTGGTTCGCCCAGGTTGGTCAAGTCGTTCACTCTGCTGCTCCCGCCTGGATTCTCTGGGCTGGTTGAGCTTGTCCGGCTGCTCCTTCCAGGTGAAGCACCGGTCTGCAACAGTTCTGCGTTTTCAGGTGAGTATGGTTGGTTGATTATTTGGCTTCTGATTGAGGGGTGTTCTGTTTGCATAAAGAAGTTTCCTTTTTCAATGTTTGAGGTTTCCCACCCCTCTCTGATTTCTTTGTTACCGTTTGTGGGAGGTGTGCTGGCAAGCCTTGACTGTAACTGGTCGATGTGTCGCTTCCAGCTCCGTCCATCGGTTGTTTCTAGGCAGTATGACCGGAGTCTGGTTATTTGAGTGATCTGTTTGGGTACCCAGAGAGGGTCTCCGGTGAAACTCTTTGCAAAAACAGTGTCACCGATGTTAAATGCGCGGTGTTGGCTGGTGGAGCCTGGGGTTTTTTCTGGATTATAGGTGGGGTGTAAGTGGTCTAGTGGTGACCGGAGTCTTCTGCCCATAAGTAACTCCGCTGGGCATTTGTTTGTGGTAGTGTTCGGCATGATATGTTGGATGAGTAGCATTTTATTTATTTTTTCCTGAATGTTGCCATCTTCTATTTTTTGTTGGTAAACTGAACTATTCATTCCACCTGCCCATTCGCTGCTGGGTGAGCGAGCGATGTTAAAGCATGTCTGTTGCCACGGTCAGCCAGGTATTGTTCGAATGCCAGCTCCGTGAACTGTGGTCCGTTGTCGGACACTAGCATGTCTGGCAAACCGTGTGTGGCAAAGAGTTTGTTGAGTTTTGTTATGACGGCTTCAGTAGTTGCTGTTTTCATAGTGCTAACTTCCAGCCAATTGGAATAAGCATCAACGGTAATTAGAAAGGTGTGTCCTTTGGTGGGGCCAGCAAAATCTATATGGATCCACGACCAGGGGCCTCTCGGGGTTTCCCATTCCAGGGGTGGTGCTGGGGGTGGCGGGTCGTGTTTGTTGGCATCTGTTGCAAGCAGCTACCCATGTTTCTATCTGCTTGTCCATCCCTGGCCACCAAGCGTAGCTTCTGGCGAGGACTTTCATTCGGACGATGCCCGAGTGCCCTTCATGCAACATGTCCAACACTCGTTTTTGTAAGGTTTCTGGTATTACCACTCAGTCTCCTCAAAGTATGCACCCTTTTTGCAAGAAAAGTTCAGTTTGTCGGGTCCTAAAGGCTTTAAAAGGTTCAGTTTTGTCATTTTCTGGCCAACCCTGCTCAATCCAGCTCAGCACTCACGCCAGCCGCTTGTCTCTTTTTGCTTCACGGGCAATGTCTGGCGCGGTCAGGAGTGGGCTGGGTAAAGTTTCTATTTGAAGGACTGGTATCGTGGGTGCTGGGTCATCTTGCACGTCTGGAAGGGGGGAATGGCTTAAAGCATCAGCGTGCAAAATGTCTTTACCAGGTCGGTGAATGAGCTGGTAATTATAGGCAGCCAGGAACTCAGACCACCTAGTCATTCTAGGTGACAGGATGTTTGGGGTGGCCTTGTTGCCAGCCAGTATGCCTAGCAGAGGTTTGTGATCAGTAATGATTGAAAAGGTCCTACCATAGACGTATTCGTGGAATCTTTTCACTCCGGAAATGATCGCTAGGGCTTCCTTGTCCAGCTGGCTGTAGTTTCTTTCTGGTTTGGACAGGGTTCTTGAAAAGGAAGCGATGGGTGCCTCTTTCCCATTTGGCAAGGTGTGACTGAGAATTGCCCCCACTCCAAAAGGCAATGCGTCGCATGTGATTGTTAGGGGTAGGGTTTTGTTATATTGGATGAGGACTGCGTCGGAGGTTAAGAGGCCTTTTGTTTGTTGAAAGGCACTTTCCTCCCATTTTCCCCAAGTCCAGGAAGCAGTTTTATCCAACAGTCTATGCAATGGTTCCGCCATGGTCGCCTTTTGGGGTAGGAAAACATAAAAGTTAATGAGTCCTAAAAAGGCCTGAAGTTCCATCTTGTTTTTCGGTTTGGGGGCTTCCTTGATGGCTTTGAGTTTTTTCTCGGTGGGGGGAATTCTGTGTTTGTCTAGGAGATACCCCAAGAATTCAACTCGCTCAGTGCAAAGTTGGCATTTTTCTTTCTTAACTTTCAGGCCAGTGTCTTTGAATTTTTGTAATACTGCCCTTAGACGTTTTTCTAGTTGTTTTTTATTAGCCGCTGCCACTAGTACGTCATCAAAGTAAGGCACTACACCCTTAATTCCCTGTAGCAACCTTTCCATGACGCTTTGGAAGACACCGGGTGCAACGCTGACACCGAATTGGAGGTGGTTGCATTTAAATGCCCCCCAGTGTGTTACAATCATTTGTGCCTCAGCGGTTTCTGCGTCAACCGGCAGCTGTTGATAAGCTTGTGCCAGGTCGAGCTTCGCAAAGACCCAGCCTCCCCCCAGTGAGTGCAGGAGGTGCTGAACTACTGGCATGGGGTAGGCACTTTGCTGTAGGGCATGGTTGAGGGTGGCCTTATAGTCCCCACAGATTCTTATGGAGCCATCTGGCTTGATAGGGGTGATTATAGGTGTTTCCCAGCGGGCATGGTCAATAGGCTCTAATACCCCCTGCATTAAGTTGCTCGTCAATTTTGGGTTTTAACGCAAAGGGCACTCACTGCAGTTTGAGACGGATGGGGGTGAAGTCTGGGCTGAGGTTGAAGGAGATTGGGGACCCCTTGTACTTGCCTAAAGTGTCGTCGAAGACCTCTTGGAAATCTCGTGCGAGTGTCGCCTCCCAATCTTCTTTGTTTGTGTGGTGGATGCCTGCCATTTCTATTCCTAGCGGCATGAACCATTGTAGCCCAAGCAAGCTGGGGTGGTCTTTGTCCACGATGGTAAGTGGCAGTATGTTGTTGTGGCCTTTGAACGTGATTTTGAAATGCCCAATGCCAGCTACGGGGATGTGGTTCCCTTGGTAGTCTCTGAGGGTCAGCTTTTGGTCGCTTAGCTCATGTCGGCGAATGCTGGGTATTAGGCATTTGATGGTGTGCCACAAGACCATGGAAAGGTAGGATCCGGAATCCACCTCCATGGTGCACGGTTGGTCTTCGATGTCCACCGTTACGCGTACCTTTCGGGCGTCTATGGTTGATGAATGGCCGATGACAACTGTTTGGTGGGTCTCTTCTTTCCACGGAGCCTCGTTGAATCGTTTGTTCCAGCTGTCTCGGCTCCATCGGCTGTCAGTCTGGCAATCCCGATGCTTGGGGGGGGGGGTGCCGCTTCGATGCCGGGGACTGTGGTTGTGTTTATTTTGGCATACTTTTGCGATGTGCCCCCACTTCTTGCAATGCCAACAAATGGCATCAAGAAAACAGCATTCAGAACGGGGGTGATCGCCTCTGCAGCCGGCGCACTGGAACCCTGACTTACGACTCCACCGGTGCCGTCGATCGTGCTCCGACTGGAGTCGGTGGATTTCTTCCTCCTCGTAGTCGCTGTCAGAGGGAGATTCGATGTTGCCGTGGTGGGTGGTGGTGGTATGTTTCTCTGATGTTGAGACCGTCTCACTGACAGGATGGCGGTTGGTTCTGTTTGATCACTGCATTTGGGCCGCCGATTTTCAGGTGGCTTCTGCTGCAGTTGTTTCAGCTATGGTGTCAGCGATGGAGATACTGTCCTTGGCCATCAGCTTGCTTTGTGGTGCGGGGTCTTTTAGGCCGAGGATGACCCGTTCTCGCATGGCCTGTTCTAGGTCAGTGAATCCACACAACCTTCCAAGGTCCCTTACATCAGCCACGAATTTGCTGATGCTCTCGCCCTTGCGCTGGTCTCTTCAGTAAAAATCATGCTGGCGAATGAGAGTGGGCACGGCCGGGGCGTAGTGGTTTCGGAGGATGGGTGCGAGGTCATCCCAATCCATCGCCTTGACGTCCGCAGGTTTCGCCAAGGCCTTGGCCATTTTAAACATGGCGGGCCCGCAGTGTGTTAGGAATACGGCCTGTTTCCAGTTGCCATTGGCATCTTTCAGGTTGCTGCATTCCAAAAACATCTGGAACCGGTCGATGTAGGACTCCCAGTCCTCCGTGGCCGGATTAAAGGGTGAGGGTAGCGTGGCGTTGCTGGCCATCTTGATGGTCGTTTCATGCCGTTTGTCACGTGCTGGATTGTATTGTTGTCTCACAATACCATCCTCATCGCCAGTGTTAAGTTCGGCAGGTCGGGCTCATGGAGACAAGAGACTCAGGTAAAGTGAACAACAGCTCTTTATTTTATAGGCTAGTCCCGAGTGAGAAACAGCGCTTGCGGCGGCTCTTTTTATAGAGCTGGCCGTGGCTAGGCTGCCAATGACGTCGCTTTGAGTTTCCCGCAATTGGTTTCATCCAATCACGGTAGACTCTCAACGAACCAATCACAGCCGTCTCGGCTGTCCAATCAGGTAGTTGTCTTTGTTGCCCAATAGGAATGCAGGGTTTCAAGCCTGCTAATATGGAACAGATATAACATTACAGAAATATTGAAACGAAGTAAGAATTTTAGAAGTTGAAAGCAGAACCAGAATAAAGGAAAAAGCAAGGAAAGATTCTGGGACTGATTGATGTTTTTGGTATAAACCCTGGACTGGAATAACTGAGAACTTTAAAAAACTGAAAGAAGAAAGAAGGAAAGTAAAAGTGGTTTCTTTTTGTGGACTTTAACGATTATAAAATATAAGAATGATGATATCTCTTCAGGAATTAAAAATGGAACTTAAAAATATGAGAGAATTACTACAGGAAAGAGGCGAATCACTTTGCTCTGTGCTAGAAAAAATGGAAATGGCGATTGAAGAACAAGAAGAAAGATTCTCAGAGGAGGAGGAATCGACCCAAGGAGAAGACATTTTAAATAGACAATTAACACAAAGAATGCTACAAAGAAGTGGGGAAAGAAGGAAGGTTAAAAAGTTGACTTTTAAGAAAGCAATTAAAAAAGGGAATACCTGTGAAGTTAGGAAAGGCAGGAAGATTCAGCAGAAAAGGGGAACGGAAGATTTTAAGAAAGAGTGGGATACAAATTGGAATGAGAAAAGATATGGGGAAAAGAGGGGGAGGGAAAGCAGCAAGAAACAGGCATATGAAAGAAAGAAATACAGAAATAGTAAAATGTTGAAAGGAAATTGATTTTTTTTACAATTAAAAGAAGGAATACCTGTGAAGTCAGGAAAGGCAGAAAGACTCAGCAGAAAAGGGGAAAGGAAGATATTAAGAAAGAGAGGAATACAAATTGCAATGAGAAAAGATATGGGGAAAAGAGTGGGAGGAGAAGCAGTAAGAAACAGCATGTGAAAGAAAGAAACATAGAACTAGTAAAATGTTGAAAAGAAATTGCTTTTTCAGAGATAATGGCTGTTGAATTAAAAAGGGGATTCCACAGGGTGACAAGGGGTAATAATATTTCTGCAATTAAAGGGGGGGGGAATATGCTGTGGAATCCAGTTGAAAAGATGTAATGATTAATGGTTTATTGGGAATTAAGATGAGGGAATAAAGGTATATTCTAATCATTAAGGTGCCACACTCAAAATAGTAAAAGAGGGGAAACTTATATTTGTTCTTTTTTCTTTTTGTGTGTGTGTGTTAAAATTTGTATTAATTTAGAATTTTAAAAAAAAGGGTAATGGAAAGGGAATATGACAGACTAAAGAACTAGCTAAATTAATACATTTAATATAGATTATTAAAAGCAAGGAGAGACATTGGTAACTTCATTATTACTACTATTAGGCAAATATATGTTGTTTATTTTTATTTTTAAAATAAATATTAAGGATTATATTTGAAATAATTGAAATGAAATAAAAAGATGTTTAGATTGAGATTAATGAAAGAATTTAGAATTAAACTTTATTATTATCAGGAAAACACATATTGTTTATCTTTATGTTTAAAAACAAATACCAAAGGATTATATTTGAAATAATTGAAATGAAACAAAATTGATTGAGATTAATGAAAGAGGCCAGAATTAATGTGTTTGTTTCTCTCCTTACTGAAAATTTGGAATGGAAAAGGCAATAATAGAATTAAGTATGCATATATCAATGTATAATTGCCATCATATTTGTATGTAAAGATGATGACCCGGAAATATGTTGTCCCCTAAAAAGAGATTTTTTTTTTTAATGTGAAAAACTGAATAAAGTTTGTTAAAAAAAAAAGATTGCAATTCTGCATGATTGTACCTTGTTTATTAAAACCACTCACAGAATAAGTTGGGAGGGACCTTGAAGGTCTTCTAATCCACTCCCTTGCTCAAGCAGGAGACCCTGTACCATTTCAGAAAAGTGGCTTTCCAGTCTCTTCTTAAAAGCTTCCAGTCAGGAAGCAACAGCAATTTCTGAAGGCAAGCCATTCCACTGGTTAATTGTTCTCACCATTAGGAAGTTTCTCCTTAGTTCTATATTGCTTCTCTCTGTGATTAGTTTCCATCCATTGTTCCTTGTTTTGCCTACCAGTGCTTTCAAAAATAGATTGATCTTGTGGCAGCCTGTCAGAGCTGCCATCTTTCTGCTGCAACCCTGCTCAGTTTGATGCCACCCTGACATGAAATACAATGGGAGCGGAATTGTCAGGAGGGGGAAAGACAGGAAACAGACCATCCTATGTGCCAACCTGGGACATCAGAAGGGAGGCCCGAGGCCACCTGGCTTGGAAGCAGAAGGCAATTGGCCACAAAGGAATGCCAAAACCCCAGAACTGTTGCCAAGCCATAGACACGGAATTTTATTGGACCTTTGGGAAATTGGCTAAGGGGAGGTAGGCTTGGGAAAGGGATGAAATAACTTCGGGTATCTTGTGGAACAATCCTCAGATTTAGCTTTGCTATGCTGCAGTGGCTTGGTTTCAATAAACATACCACTATGAATGGAATCAATATTTTGTTATTAGATGACCAAGTTGGGACAGATCTGACATTAAACTGCATATATCTGCAATGACAATCCACCTAGAGGACAACCCCTACCATGGGGATCAGGCAAAATATGTCTTTTCAAGAAATAGAGCAGGAGGAGGTGGAGAAATTGGGATTGGCATCTTTGAAACCAGGTAGCAATTAAAAGAACCCTGGTCGCAGAGAAGAGGCAGAAAGCTTGCTAGAGCTGGATGCCCAATCCAGAGTTCAGTGCTTGACCAGGATTGGGAGGATGGAGGAATGGGTGAAGACCACTCCTGGGGTGACTCTCACCTGAGGGGGCCTAGCCCAAATCCGGTGTCCATCCTGGATATGCAATTCAACACCAAATGAGTCAGATCCCCATTCTATTGTGCTAGAACAGGTGATCGGCTTCCTGAATTAGGCCTTCAAAATATTGAGGACCCTAGAGGCCCAAAGAGGGCCAGACCTTTTGTAATTGGCAGGAATGAAGAGGCAGAGGTGAGAGTGAAAGCTAACAACTTTTACTGAAACAAAGTAAAGCAGCCATGGCTTGCCACAGGCTAACAAGGCAGCCGGCTGACAGAGAACAGCTGATTCTGTTTGACAGCTCCTTTTATACTCAGCTGTCAAACAGAATCAGCCAATCAGGGAAAGCTCCGGCTCCCGCTCAAAGAGCGGACCGGAGTGAAGACTTCTGAAAGATGTAGCACTCCTTTCCCCCGGCTTTGCGCATGCGTAATTGTCCAGGTAGGCACACCTGACTCACCTAGATCTCCGCAGTTTGGTCGGAACAATCGATGGGAGGGGACCTGTTGCTGAGCTGAAGGTCTCCACTGGGGGCAATGTTGGAATTTCGCCCGGGAAGGCATCAGGAGCCGACGGCGAGTCTTCTAATGGTAGGCCCTCCATGAGACATCGCTGTTCAGGATTTGGCTCTGGGTCTTTTTCGTTGGCTGTTGGGAAGTCTGTGTCTTTCTCCATGGCCTAGGCTTCTTCCCAGGACGGACCTGTAGGGGCACTCCGATGACCTCTCAGTTGGTCAATGTGCTGTCGCAAAACTCTCCCATCGGCCAATCTTACTCTGTAAGTTTGGGGCCCTGTAATCCCCTCTATCCACCCTGGTAACCATAGGGAGTTCCCTGCATAGTTCTCGGCGTAGACCGGGTCCTCTAGGCTAAACGTTTATACTTTGTTGATTGAGTCTAATGGTGTTGCTGGGGCATAGGCTGCGTCCAGACAGTCGAGGGTGGTTCTCAGCCATCTTCCCATTAGCATTTCAGCTGAGGACAAGTTAGTCATGGAACTGGGAGTAGTATGCTGGGTCAGGAGATACAGGGCAACCCAGGAAGGTCAATCCCCTTCAGTTATCCTTCCTGCGGCTTCTTTGGCTGGTCTAACAGCTTGTTCAGCTGTTAGAAGAAGCTGGTTGGAAGGGAGAGATAAGGGCGTGTCTAATACCTTTCTGAGCTAGGAATAGTTCAAAGGGTCTGGAAGTGAACTCAGGGCCATTATCAGAGACTAGAGTGTCAGGATACCCATAGGTTCCAAATATGTTGTCCAGGGCCCTAGTCACAGCTTCAGCAGTGGTAGATTTTAGCAGGGTTAGTTCCACCAACTTTGAATAGGAGTCTACTAAAACCAGGAAAGTTTTCCCTTGGAAAGGCCTGCCAGATCTATATGGACCCGGGACCAAGGAGTCTTAGTATTTTCCCACTCCCCTGGAGTGGCAGTGAAGGAGGCAGGCCTTGACAATTGGCAGGCCTGACATCCTTGTACTTTTTTATTCACTGCCTCATCCAACCCAGGCCACCACACGTAGCTTCTGGCCAAAGCCTTCATCCTGGTTATTCCAGGATACCTCTCGTGCAGCACAGACACAATGCGAGGCCTTAATCTATGAGGGATAATTACTCTGCTTCCCCACAGGAGACATCCTTGCTTAATTCACTTAGTTCAAATTGGCATGTTTTGAATTGTCAAAATTCCACTGCTACATGCCCCTGGGCCATCCCCTTTGCACCCAGTCCAGAACTTGGCATAATTGTGGATCTTTGGCGGTAAACTGAGTAATACCAGCAGCAGTCAATGGTAATTGTAGGTTCTCAATGAGGAATGTGGAAACAGTTGGGGCAGGGGCAGTTGCAGGGATAGGTAAGGGACATCTGCTTAAATCATCTGCATGTGCCAAGTTCTTGCCAGGTCTGTAAGTCAAAGTATAGCTGTAAGCAGCCAAAAATAAAGTCTGAAGTATCATTCTTGGTGACAGAATTGGGGGGCTTGGTTTATTTCCAGCTAGGATGCCCAGCAAGGGCTGCTGGTCTGTGACAAGTTCATAATGGTGGCCAAAGAAATATGAAATTTCTTAACTGAGGCAACAACAGCCAATGCCTCCTTGTCTATCTGGCTGTAGTTTCTCTCAGTTTTTGAAAGAATTTGAGAGAAAAAGGCAATAGCCACCTCTTGACCATTTGGCAGCCTGTGGCCTAAAACAGTACCAATTCCAAATGGTGAGGCACTAAAACCAATGGAAGGGAATTGTTGAATTGAATCAACACATTTTGAGAGGTCAACAGAGACTTAATGGCTTCAAAAGAGGCTTGTTCTTTAGGGCCCCATTTCCATGGGGACTTAGCATCCAATAGTCTATGTAAAGGCTCAGCCACTGTCACTTTATGGGGCAAAAATGAACTGTAAAAATTCAGGACCCCGCAAAAAACTTGTAATTCAGTTTTTGTAGTGGGGGTGGGGGCTTCCTGAATTGCTTTAACTTTTGATTCCATGGGGTGGATGCCAGCAGAATCAATGTGGTAACCCAGAAAGTCTGCCTGGTCAGTAGAAAATTTGCATTTTTCCTGTTGAGTTTTAGTCCTGTATCTTTAAAACACTGAAGTACTCTTCTTAAATGATTTAAAAGTTCTTTTGAATTGTCAGCTGCAATAAGGATGTTGTCAAAATAGGGGATGACTCCTGGTATGTTGTATAGTAAACGTTCCATTATTGATTGAAAAATGCCTGGTGCTACACTCACGTCAACTTGGAGGTGCTTGCATCTAAAAGCACCTCTGTGGGTAATTATTGTCTGCATTTCAGCAGTCTGGTTGTCCACAGGAAATTGTTGGTAGGCCTCCCTCATGTCTAATTTAGCAAAAATTGAACTTTTATCCAGTGAATGCAGGAGTTGCTGGATAATGCGTACTGGGTAGGCATTTGGTTGGAGCCCCCTATTGATGGTTGACTTGTTGGTATAGATGTGAATTGAGCCAACCTGCTTTAAGGGGATGACTATGGGGGTCTCCCATTTTGGAAAATCAACAGGCTCTAGCACCCCCTGGGAAATTAGCATGTTCAGCTGGGCATCAACTTTGGGAAGCAGGGCATGTATTCTGCATGGCTTGAGTCTTATTGGAGTTACCTGGGGGTCCAAATTAAGTGAGATGGGTGAGCCATTGTAACAGCCAAATTTGTCATCAAAAACATCAGCAAAGTCAGAAAGCAGCTGATCTAAATTTTGGGTAGTGACTGAATTAATGCCAGTCACTTGTAAGCCCAGAGAGGTAAACCAATCAAGTCCTAGTAAACTTGGCAGGCACCCTTCACTATAACTAGAGGGAGGTATCCATTGAATTGTTGGAAGTATATGTGAAACTTACCTTTTCCAACAACTGGGATGGCTTGACCTTGGTAGTCTTGTAAGGACAGGTTGCACAGTGTCAGTTGTTTTCTTGAGATGTCAGGAACCAAGTGCCTCAGGGTGTTCCAGGATAGAAAAAGGGCAAACCTCCCAACTGACCCAGCCAAGGTGTACTGTGTTACCATGGCTGTAGAGGGAGAAGCTGTGGTGTGGTTGGTGGCCCTCCATGATGATGCTGTGGTGGAACTACACTACTTTGATCAGTTCATGCATGCCTTAAGGAAGAGGTTTGAAGATCCCCTCACAGAATGGAAAGACAGGACAAAGATCAAATTACAAATTAAAGATCAAATTTAAAACAAATTACCCATAACAATAAGGAAGCTTCAATCCAAAAAGAACGCACTTTGGCGGAAAAACAAATCTGGTCACGTTGCTGACTTCAAAAGTCAATACAAAAATTTATGCCACCAGATAAAGACTGAATGCACCAATTATCACATTAAACAAGAGGAAATCCTTCTATGCACCAATTCCACCCACGCTTTCTACAATTTTGTAAACAACAAACTAAAAGACTCAAGGTCCATCCCACCCCTGAAAGGACCAAATGGTAAAGACTGCAATGACGACACCATTAAAGCCAACCTCTTTAACACATTCTTTGGGTCAGTATTTGTAAACAGCAATGGATCATGCCCAGTATTTCCTAGTTGAACCACAGACGACTACAATGATCCAATACATATTGATTTCACAGAAGACAACGATTCATGGACATATATTACACTTTATCAAACGAAGATACCAATCTTCAACAAATAAAAAACTATAGACCAATATCCCTGCTAAATGCAGATTATAAAATATTTGCCTCAATAATGGCAGAAAGACTTAAAAGATACTTGAATCACTTTATACACTGACCAAAATGAATTTCTGCCTAAGAGGCAAATAAAAAAATAATATGAGGATAATATTGAATACACTGGAATATTATGAAGCACATCCAGAGAAACAAATGGGTCTGGTTTTTCTAGATGCACAGAAAGCTTTTGATAATGTCAACTGACAATTTATGCTGTCGCAACTGGAAGAGATGGGCTTTGGAGACAGATTTATTAAGGCAATTGAGGCAATATACTACAAACAAACAGCAAGAGTAATGATAAATGGAGATCTGACAGACAATATTAATATCAAAAAAGAAACCAGGCAAGAATGTCCACTGTTGCCATTACTATTTGTTTTGACTTTGGAAGTATTGAACAGAAATATTAGGAAAAATAAATAAATAAAGGGAATGAAAATAAAAAGGGAGGAGTATAAATTACAAGCATTTGCCGATGATCTGGGTTTTATATTGGAAGAACTGTTGGAAACAGGTCCTAAGTTGATAGAAAAGATAGAAGAATATGGAGAGGTTGCAGGACTGAAAATATATATTAATGGACAGTTTAAATATCCAGATCACAAAAAAGGTGAAATACTTGGGGATACAAATGACAGCAAGTTGTGGAACACTTAAAGAGGACAATTATGATAGACTGAAACAACAGATTGCAACAGATTTGGAAAAATGGAAAAATCTACAATTATCCTTAACGGAGAATAGCGACAATTAAAATGAACATATTGCCAAAAATACTATACTTATTCCAGATAATTCTAATAAAATTGAAGTAAAAATACTTTGAGGATTTAAATAAAATGATGTTGAAATTTATGTGGCAGGGGAAAAAGATAAGAATTAAGCTAAAACTGTTGCAGGATATTAGAACAAGAGGAGGCTTTGGACTACCCAATTGGGAATTATACTACCAGGCAGTAATATTGATGTGAATGAAAGAATGGGTTATATTAAAAAATATTAGACTGTTAACATTGGAAGGTCATGATTGGGTTGGCATGCATTTTTATGGTATAAGGAAAGTAAGGCACATGGATATTTTCGGAGACATTATATCAGGGACGCTTTATTAACAATATGGGAGAAAATAAGGGAGTACCATTATATGAAAATATCAACCTGGTTATCGACAATAGAGGCATTTTGCATACCCAGTGTTTTTAAGATGGATATAATGAAATCTTAAATGGAAAGGGTAAATTCAAAACAAAGCAAGAATTAGATGAACAAGGGATGAATTTGAATTGGAAATACTTGCAAATACATTCAAGATATGAAAAAGATAGCAAGATAGATAGTTTTTATAAAGAATTGATTGAACTAGATAAAATTTTAACAGGCACTGAAGAGAGGATGATTAAAAAATTATATGGTTATTTATTAGGAGTGAAATTTGAAGAAGAGCAAGTGAAAGAAACAATGATTGCATGGGGAATTTTTTTTTGGATATGGGATAGACTTGGATAAATGGCAGAAACTATGGACTAGAAATTATAAACTAACAATGTCAATGGCTTATAAAGAGAACTTGTACAAGATGTTTTACAGTTGGCATTTACCCCCAGCAAGAATAGCAAAGATGTTCAAAAACAAATCAGCGAAATGTTGGAAATATCATCAGATACCTGGATCATATTACCTATATGTGGTGGACATGCATAGAAGCTAAAAGATACTGGACCAAAATACACATATGGTTGGAAAAAATGATAAAACAACATATAGATCTAAAACCAGAGATATTTTTATTGGGGATTTTGCGTAAAGAGATAATATATTTGATTATTAATGTACTAACAGCAGCTAGAATTGTATTTGCACAAAATTAGAAAAATTAGAAAATTCCAATTGAGAAGGAAACGATTAAGAAAATAATGGAATGTGCGGAAATGAGTTGACTAACAATGGCAATTAGAGAACAGGAAGAAAAGGAATATTATAAGATTTGGGATTTATTTTATGAATGGTTATATAGAAGAGTAAGAAATTAAAATATATGGTAACAGTAATAATATACTATAATTATTTCTAAATGAATAAGAATATGAATATAACTTTATAAGGATGATAACTTTTTTTGAAAGGTAATATAGAACTGAAATTATAATATTAAAGATAATATAATAATGGAACAATATGATATAGAATGTTGATTAGAATGGCTTATGAATATAATTAAATAAGAAATGTATAATAATATGCGCACAAGATATATGTACCCAATCGTACATAAAATTGAAAGATGGTTTTATTTGTTGTTTTGTTATAAAAATAAAAAACTTTTTCAAAAATAAAAAAGAACTTCAGTGGCAGCACAGCTGGGGCCGCGGCAGGTGAAGCTGGCAGTGCTGCAGGAGGTGCGGCCAGTGGAGCCACTGGGGGGCAGGAACTGGTTGTGGCACCAGTGCTGGCTGCAGGGCAGGTGCTGGCTGCAGGACTGGTGCTGGCATTCACTGGTACTTCATCCACCCCTGACTGGGATAGAAACCACAGCCAGAAGGGATGCACTCGGCTGGCAGCAGCAGATAGACTGGCTGGCGAGAGAGGGTGATTGACTGTGGTAAACCCCCTGGGGACCTGCTGATGCCATGGTCCATCTCCAGTAGGCACAGTCCCCATGACAGGTCAAGCTGGTGGAAGGTAGCAAGATCTCCCATCATTCCCAGCCAAGTAGAAGGACACTGTTGCTGTGTTTTGGGCACTTGTGGGCCCTAGGTCTGGGAAGGTGAATGTAGGTTGGGTCAGTATTCACTTCTGCTGCCCAGTCTAGGATTGCAGGGCATATCTGACCACCTCAAGATGTTCAAACCACTCCAGAACCAATTGGCTTCATGAGGGTGGTGGCAGGGCCCGTTCACAGGAGTTGTCAGACCCTAGAGTTCTCGGCTCTCTTCATTCAGGGCCTTGAGCTGGGGCCCTGGCCAGTACTCAGATAGCCTCAACTCAACTTCGATCTCTGGGGTTGTGTCTGGCTGAGCGAGTTGCCAGGACTTTGACTCCTTGGGCTGGGCTCCCTGTCATCATTCTGCTTCAGTGACCTCTGCTGCCCAAGCCACACTCTTGGAAGGGGAATAGAGGGTCTTAATGTGGACCCCTGTGCCATTCCCTACAGCTCCCTTGTCAGCCATTGCTCTCTCCTCCATCTTCCCCAAATCTTCACATTGCCGGGTTAGTGAGTCGGTGCTTGGGGCTCAGGACCCTGGAGGGCACCCCGGTGTTCAGGGAGCTGGTAAAAGCTTTAGTGGAGATTTGGGTTAATGTCAGCATCCCAAGTAACAACCTCCAAAAATAATGACTCTGAGGTTAGCATTTCCTCAAAGTTCCATTTTATTTGAGATGTCATATTGGCACATCTTATAAAACCCGAATCTGAGAGTTCTGGGTTTTCCCCTACCCAAAAGAAAGTCAAGAATCCATCCCCTGCACCCACAAGTCTGTCACATGGCCCAATAATGCCTTTGTCCCAACTGGAGACTACCCCTAGTCACTCCACTCCAGGTGCATGCAATTGTCCTTGACTCCCAGAGAAAGAAACATTGTTGTGGCTAATCTTCTATTGCTCCTTGCAACCCTACCCTCCTGCTTTCCCAGGCACTAAATGTGGCAGCCTCGAAGCTCCAAAGGAAAAAATGGCTTCCAAGGCTGACACTGAGGGGACATGTGGATGGGTTGCCTCCTGTGCTGGCCATGCCCACACCCTTCACTAGGGTTTATTTTGGGGTAGGGTCATATTAGGCCAGGTGTGTCAAACTCAATTTCATTTTTTTTCATAATAGAAATCTTGGCAAAGTCATATTACTTTTGTTTTGTTTTATTTTTGAATTTTATTTATTTATTTTTTCTTCTTTAAAATACATAAGTGCTTAATAAACAGTATATTGTGTGGATCCTGGTGACAGATATGCACACACCCCCAAAACATATGAAGCAGCCGCAGTATTTTTTTAAAAAAAATCTTGTATCACAGGCTATCCCTCCCACAGCCCCTGTGATTGCCCATTGCCAATTGCCTGCTACCCCCATAGCACCATTACTTCTGACTGTCACCTGATTGGCTTGGGGTTATTTGTCCTGTGTAGCCAAAGGCCCAGGTCAAATGATATCTGGGTGAACGGGCAGGGATGAAGGGTAAGGAGTGAGGGTCAGGGGCCCATTGGCCATGGAGAATGGTCAGGAGGGCCAGCAGAGGAGGAAAGGTGGTTGTAAATGGGCTGAGGTGGGTGGCTGGGGACAAAGCAGGCATGGCCAAGGATCCGTGCTTAAACGTCCTAAACCCGAGCTGAATGGTAAGCAAATCTAGCAGCTGAGAGGAGATGCTAGTGGGGAAATTGTTTGTGAGGCCTCCTGTCTCCCATGAGACCCACCCCAGTTTTTCAGGTATAAATGGACATCGTCAATGTGGAAAATGGAAGTGCATGGTCAACCCATGTGTGTACGTGGCTGTATGGGGCAGTGACAGTGGAAGGAGCAGAAAATTTGAGAGCTGCCATGCTTATCTGGAGGCCTTTTGAGAAATGTGCAGAAATTTATGGGTGGAAGGATTCAGTTTGATTTCAATTTATTGCCATCATAAACCAATACAAGCAAAGTTTTCTGTGAATATACTCTTTAATCAATTTCAATGTTAAGAATGAATTAAAATAAATTTATAACACAGCCTAACATCTATAAGTGATGTCCATGATGCAACTTATATTAAACTGTAATTACTAAAATTATGTTAGATATGATAACATCTAAATTACAACAAAATAATATCTAAAATTTAAACAAATTAAAATTGCATAGAATGTTGTGCAGAAGATTGGCCCATTAGAGTCTGATGGATCTTCCATGCTGCAGCAGAAAACCTAGCTATATGCACTGTAACAAGGGATATTTTATGCATGAGCACTATTTGGGCATAGACTGAATCTGGGCAATCAGGTCAGGTCAGGATATTTAATAATCAAAGCTAGTATGGATCTGGTTCTGATGTCTCCATAAAAGGGGCAAGAACAGTTCTGTAGTTTCCACTTTTCCAGAATCACAGGGGAAGAGCCTTTCAATCATGGTATTTTTTAATATTTACTATTCAATATTGCAGAGGGAAGCACAAGACAGAAAAAGCTTCCCAATGGCTGGCTTTTTCTAGCTGTGTAAGGTAGTTGGCAGCAGTGACAATATATCTGTTGTGTACTGGTGGCAGGAAGTCTGCAGCTTTCCCTAAATCCATTTACTGCTCTGTATCATTTTGCTTTGCTTCAGGTTTTGTTTTGCCTGATCATATTCTATTGTTGAAAGGCTGGAAAATGCCTTTCTTCTGAGGGCTCGATTTTCCTGCTGGGAGGGCTCCGGTGCAAGGACACAGACAACTGCTTGGAAGCTGGTTCTTTTTATTTTTCAGGAAGGCAAGGGATAGCAAGAAGTCTGCGTTCCTGGGGCTAGCCATCTTTGTATAATAAACCCCTGATTTTTATACCTTTTCTCCTTTTGTGTGTGTGTGCTTGTGTTTGTATTTCTTAATGTTTTAAATCCTGTCAGGGGTTGTCTTCATTTCTGCCAGAGGGTAAACTCCACGGGGTGGTTTGATTGTATTATCAGTTTCATCCTAATGTTTTCTTATATTTGTTTGGTGGCAATCTCCTGTCTGTCTCCTTTGCAATATATTTTGTGTCTGTTTGTTTTGCTGATTTGGCATGACCTGTTGTTTGTAAGGGATTTCTTTTTCTTGTTTCCCTAGCTTTCTTAATTACTTGGCTTTTGTCTAGGGGGCTTCTTTCAATACCTTTTATTAAATCTCTTTTCCTATGCAAGTTTGTTTTATGGCTGGCCTGATGTTCCCTTTGGGCTTTTCCTGCTTGGGTGTCACCATTGTCCTCATGAAGTTCCCTTTCCACAATCCTTCATTATTATTTTTTTAGAGGGTGGTCTCTGATTGAATGTCTGGGTATACTTGGTATTCGTGATCAATCTGGATCATTATCATCGCCACCTGTCTCCCCTGTATTCCCTGAGAGGGAATACAGGCCTTTAGGCAGCTAAGGCAGGATGGTATGCATCGACAGAGGCAACACATGAGGGCTCCAAAGACACAAATGGTGACTGTGGTTGTTATAAGGATTTTGAGCCAATGGAAATCTGGCATCCCTGAGCAGAGCCATGAAAAGTCCAGGAATGATTGCTCCTGACCAATATTCTGAGATAGCTCTTTCAGGTGGTGGATGCCCCTCCCTACGAGTTCTGAGGTTTCGTCCAGATTGAAGCAACACATCCCTTGGAATGTTTCGCAGCCATAGTTATGCTTCAAGAGAAGGAAGTCTATTGCTGCCCTATTCTCCAAGGTGGCTTCTCTGACCTCCCTCAGTTCTCTGTTAAGGGCATCCAGGGCATGGGAGGTCGAATTCAAGCTTTTTTGCCAGGGTACATGCTATATTCAAATTTTTAGAATTTCGCACTGCCAATCCAGGTACCCCTACCAAGGATATTGCCAATGAGATGTATTCTGTTTTTGTGGGAAGTGAGACTTTGGAATCACAGTCTGAGTCTAGGGTTTGGAAGGCTCTCCTGTGTCGTCTCTGTAAGGATGGCATAAGCATGGTTAACCTTCCCAAGGTGCAGGGGCCATTTGTGGCATTTGCAGGAAGGTATGAGTAGGCTTTTAAGCCACAAAGGAAAAACCATCCTGGTGGGAGCTTCAGGTAACTATATGAAAATGATATGGTGTCTGTATAGTTGCATTTTAGTTCTGTGTTGGTAAGACTGGTGCATTTTGTGACCCTAGGTGTGCTGCACCCAGTGACATTATGATTTCCCTCCTGCTAAGCAAAAGTTAGTGGTGTTGAGTATTTCTCTTGCTAACATATTCCCATATGTTTTCCTTTCTCTGGGATAAGCTTTGGTTCCAGGAACACAGTTGCTTGTGTTACAAATGTTACAATTATTACAGATAATAATACATAGTATATATTGCATTTCATGTTCCCCTTTGCTAGATTCCTTTTCTTCCCTTCCTCCCCCCCTCCTCTTTTTTTTTTTAAATAGCAATGTAAAAAAATGTAAAAGGTCAAGTATCAAAAAATTATGAGTAAGGTATGGTTAAAGTCCTTTTTGTTAAAAAAATACAATGAAAAAAGGTTTTAAAAAAAGGGAAAAAATGGAAAAGGTGAGACAAAAAAATTAAAAAAAAATAGTTTATAACTCAGCATCTGGGAGTCCAGTTTTGTGTAATGCAACATTTGCACTTGGTTCCTCACAGTGGTGTGGTTCAACAGTGTTGAAGAATGCTGCAAGCGTCCATTGATCTATGTCCTGATCTTTTTTGAGTTTGATGGGTGGGATTGATTGTGGTGGAGTTTGGCTATGGTCTATGACTGCTGGCTTTGCATGTGTCCAATGTAGCCAAGAGTCTCGTTCTGCAAACCTTTATGGCGGTGTGTGTAGTCAGTAAAACTTGGTAGGGTCCTTTCCACCTGGGTTGTAGAGGGGAGGTTCTGGTGAAGAACTTGATCCACACCCAATCTCCTGGCTCATATGGATGCAGGGCTTCTTCCAGGGGTAAGGTCTGTGTCAGCGCACTCTGGGTCCAGAGGGTCTGTAGTCTCTTTTGCAGGGCTGTAAGAGGGAACCCTATCCCCCCTATCTAAGCAAAGGGAATGAGGATTTAGGCTGAGAATGAGGATCCTAGTAGGGTATGGTGGTGGGGGTGACCAAAAAGGATCTCAAAGGGGGGAAATACCTATATCTTGTCTTGGTCTGGTTCTGAAATAAAAGAGGGCAATTGGGAGCACTTGTGGCCAGGAGAGGTGTGTCTCCTGACAGAGTTTGCCCCGTAGGGTCTTCACCTCTTTGTTTGCTCTCTCCATGGCTCCTTTAAGTAGTCCCACTTCTGATGCATCCCAGCCCCATAAGGAGGATGGCAGGCTTTTTAAATCTTCATGAAGCCCTGTGTTGCTGGTTATCAGCATGATTGTCTTGTGTGTGCCTTTTCCTGGGATTTCCAATTGCAGCCCCTGTTTGCCACATATTATGGTAGCTCCCATTTTACATAGGAGATCCATTCCTAGTAGAGACAGTGGGGACTGGGGGCAAATAGTAAATGCATGGTCTACTGTGAAAGGTCCTAGTTCTACTGGTACATTGTGGGTAAATTCTACAGGGATTATTCCCCCCCCTCCCATTATGCTATCCCGAGCCCCTTCAGCCACTGAAGCTTTATATGGTGGTTCAGTAATGAGGAGGTGGCTCCAGTATCAACTAAGCAATTGTATTTCTTTCCTCCTATAAGAATGGTTACGAAGGGTTCCCCTTCTGGGCCGTTTTTTAGGGGGATAGCCAGCCCGTTAAAGGTAGCCATGAATTCAGTGCTTTCATTGTCATGTTCTAGTCAAGAAGGGGGTAAATCTTGTTCTCTCTTTTGCTCCCATTGATGTCTATTGTTATTATTTATTGGAGGAAAGTGAGCGCTGGGTGGTGCCTGGTGACTGAAACTTTGTTGCTCAGTGTAATGGACTGGATTATTGGCTGGCCCCATGTTCCTAGGTGGTGGGTGCAGGAGGGGTGTTGCCTACATAGCCTGCTGAAATGACCTTCGTGTCTGCACCTATAACAATGCTGGCATTTGCCTTGCGACCATCCTGCTTTATCGCAATGCCAGCATTTCTTTGAATTATAGGGGGTTTTACCTGGCGTTTGTCTGGCATCATGTTTCATTACAGCAAACATTTTTTGTCTTTCTATTCATCTCTTTCTATCTTTCTCTTCCTCTTTCAATTTGTCTCTTTGATCATAGACAAAGTTAGCAATCCTGCGCAACTCTGCTATGTCTAAGGTTGGCCAGTTAGAGATGAATCGGTGGAAATGTTCTTTAGTATCTAAGGTGGACTGATCCACGAAGGCTGAAGCTAAAATCCTTTGGTCCCTCAGGCAGCTAAGGTCTAGGTGGGCATATGCAGTAGCTGCTTCTGACAGGTGGACCCAAAAGGCATCAGGGTTTTCCTTTTTCCTTTGTGTTGTTGTTTTTTTGAAATTCAGACTAGATTAAAAGTTTTTTTTTCTTATTTCCTCTAGAGCTTCTAGTAAATTATCTTTTGCTCTAGTGTATTCGTCCCATTGATTGGTATCATTACAGTCCCAGTCAGGGCGATGTACTGGCCATGCGATGCAGGCTGGGGCTGCCTGACCAGAGATAGTTGGTGGTTTGGCTATTTGGTCTGTTTTTGTTTTTTTTCCAAACAGTTTTAATAGTTCGTCTTTCGTTAGAAAGACTTGTAACAGCTGAGTCATGTCACCTCAGGATGGATTATGGCTGTCTATGATAGATTTCAGGGTTTTAATAACTGTTTGAGGATCAGCCCTGAAAGCTGGGGTATCCTTTTTCCAGATGACTAGGTCAGAGGCAGAGAAGGGAGTGTGGGTAAAAACATATTCTAGTTGTCCCCTATTTCTGCCTGGCACTAGCTTGCTTAAAAGGGGAGCCATAATCCATGCCTCAGTATTCCCTTCCCTGAAATGGGTTTCAGGCTTTTCCTTATTTTTTCCTCGGTCAGGTCTTTGGTCCTAACAATTTCAGCCCAGCAATACCAATAGGGTATTTGGCTGGGCTTAATGCATGTTCTAAGTGCTTTCAGGGTTTTATAATCTAAAGTACCGCTATCAGGCCAAATTTGTCTACCCATGTCATCTCGCAATAAAGCCCACTTTTTGCAAATTCTTTTCGCTTCCTTTTTATTCATTCCAGTTAGGACAGGCGCTTGCCTTTCGTCCCGAGCCTCAAGTAATTTATCCAAGGGGGTCTCTTCCATTGCCCTCGAGCTACAACTTCCCATATTCCCTACCTGATGTGGGGATTACTTTGGTTTAGCCGGGCTCCTGCCATCAGTTTTCAGACAAAAAAAAGGTCTGGAAAGGACTCCGGTTTCCCTACACACGGAGTACGGGCCCCTTTCTCGTAGGGAAACTCCGCCGTCAATTTTAAGACCCCCCCCAAAAAATGGGGATCTTGGAGGACCGTCCGCCCCCTAGCAGCCCGGTACGGGCCCCTTCCTACACTCTGCCATCAATTTTCAGATCTCCCTTAAAGGTGGGGATCTGGAAGGACCTGCTCTGCTTTGTAAGGCAAACTATTTCCAATTTTGTTTGCCAGCAGCCGGTACGGGTCCCTTCTAAATGCACAGGGCTTTACTTGCGGGATGTACTGGGACTATTTATTCTGCTTTCTATTTATTTCCCAACACCAGTTCCTTTCTCAGCCCACTCGGTTTTTCTTACGTCCTTCAGAAGGACTCACACTCTGTGATCACCCCTTGCGTTCCCAAATCCAGCCGGTCACGGCTTGTTGGAGCTAGCAGCTGGCTGGGGTGCGGCTGGCAATAACAGAGGAGGTGAGGTCCCACTGTTTCAGCAGAGAAAACCCACAATCACACACCTGGTACACTCACGCTTCCACTCCCCTCCCTAGTAAGATTATAAATTTGAAGCGGTACTCACCTGCTTTCAAGCAGCTGTTGAGCAGAAAAGCCCAAGGACTCCTTTTACTACCCTTATGCCTTCTGGGCTGGGTCCGTGGATGTTTTCTCTGGACAAAGAAGGTCCATGCCGGCTGGGTTTGGATCTGCGGGCCCGGTCCAGTGGCAGGGTTGGCTGGAAAACCTTCATGGTCGCCAATTGTTGAAAGGCTGGAAAATGCCTTTCTTCTGAGGGCTCGATTTTCCTGCTGGGAGGGCTCTGGTGCAAGGACACAGACAACTGCTTGGAAGCTGGTTCTTTTTATTTTTCAGAAAGGCAAGAGATAGCAAGAAGTCTGCATTCCTGGGGCTAGCCATCTTTGTATAATAAACCCCTGATTTTTATACCTTTTCTCCTTTTGTGTGTGTGTGCTTGTGTTTGTATTTCTTAATGTTTTAAATCCTGTCAGGGGTTGTCTTCATTTCTGCCAGAGGGTAAACCCCGTGGGGTGGTTTGATTGGATTATCAGTTTCATCCTAATGTTTTCTTATATTTGTTTGGTGGCAATCTCCTGTCTGTCTCCTTTGCAATATATTTTGTGTCTGTTTTTGCTGATTCGGCATGACCTGTTGTTTGTAAGGGATTTCTTTTTCTTGTTTCCCTAGCTTTCTTAATTACTTGGCTTTTGTCTAGGGGGCTTCTTTCAATACCTTTTATTAAATCTCTTTTCCTATGCAAGTTTGTTTTATGGCTGGCCTGATGTTCCCTTTGGGCTTTTCCTGCTTGGGTGTCACCACTGTCCTCATGAAGTTCTCTTTCCACACTATCTTAACAACTGAGACAGGAAAGTAGCCTAGATTTAAAATATTAGATTCAACAGGCTTGATCCATGTGGATTGAAAACTGTCCTGATGGTGCTAGGGCTAGGCCTTAACCAAAGGTTTATAGAGGCTAGACACATTCTTGACTCAATGTTATCATATTGTTTCCAGACATAGAGGTGCATTTGTAGATATCTAGAGAGCTGCTCTGATAAATTTAAATTGTACCCTCTCCAAGTAGGTGAAACACAAAGCTGGGAGATCAACTAGAGTCCCATAAAGGAGCTGGGCTTAACCTGAAAAAGCTTTAGTGAGGCTGCAACATAATATTCTACCTTGTATCAAAAAAGGGGCAGACTTTGTCCAGTAACAGTAGCATATTCACAGAGAGCTTTCCTGGAGCCAAAGTTATGCATACTCCTAAATTCTTAAAGCTAATCATTTCATGCCATTAATGTTCCATAAAAGGAACGTTGTCCTTTTAGCAAAATCTTGGTTTATTTCCAGATCATCATCATTGTAGTATTATACCAAAGTTCTCAGAGTTCTTTTAAAGACTATTGCTAGTTCTAAAAAAAGACCCTACAGTATCATCTATATAAAGCAGCAGAACAATGATGCAACATCCGGCCCTAGAAACAGTGAAGGACCAGTTTGAATTTCGGTGCAATCCCACGGAACCCCTTAGGGATGCATCGAATCACCACAACATCAGCCCTGCCCTCCACATTCTAATATTTTCCTAATTCTCAACTGTCAGGATCACATCATACTTCCATTGTTGAGCATATACAATTCTAGCTGTAGTTAGTTACATGTAAAATCAAGTATATAATCTCTTTATTATATTTTTCTGGTAGAATGCCCAATAAAAATATTTCTGGTTTCATATCTATATTCTGTTTTATCATTTTTTCCAACCAGGTATGTATTTTCATCCAATATTTTTTAACTTGTGGACATGTCCACCACATATGGTAATATGAACCAGATGTTTAATTACATTTTCAATGTTTAGTAGACCTATCCTTATACATTTTTGCTAATCTTAGTGCAAAATGGCATCTGTAAAATATTTTATACAAATTTTCTTTCTTTCTTTTTTAAAAAAACAATTTTATTGGTTTTTAAAGACAAACAAAAACAAACAAAACATAAAAACATCCAGCTTTCTTTTATAAATATACAAGCAGTGTGTCGGTTGGTTTGCCAATTTTTTGTGCATCCATTTTGTAGTCTCAATTACAGTTACATTGCATGATAACTCATATTATCAATCAAAAATTAAATACCCTAGTATCACTATTAAACAATCATTTGACTATAATTTTATTCATTCATACTTTGCGAGATAACTATAATTTACCTAGTTTATTTTATAACAATTCATATAATCCTACCAAATCTGTCCTAAAAACATTTTATAGATATGATATCAAAAAAAGAAATGTATCTTTATATATTCATTATTTTCTGAAATTCTAAATATTCTATTATTGTGTTTTATTATCTAACCATTGATAGAAAAGTTTTCAAATTTTATAAAATTGTTTATCCTCTTGTTCTCTAATTTCAAATGTCAATCTACTCATTTCAGCACATTCCAATATTTTCTTAATGATTTCCTCCTGCAATGGTATTTTCTCATTTTTCCAATTCTTAGCAAATACAATCCTAGCCGCTGTTAATACATTTACAATCAGGTATTTCAAATCTTTGCTATATGTATCAGGTAAAATTCCCAATAAAAAAATCTCTGCTTTCAAGTCTATGTGTTTCTTTATCATTTTTTCCAATCACATGCAAATTTTAGTCCAATGTTTTATAGCGTCCTCACAAGTCCACCACATATGGTAATATGAGCCAGGTATCTGATGACATTTCCAGCACTTTTCTGATTTATTCTTGAACATTCTTGCTGTTCTTGTCGGGGGAAAATGCCACCTGTAAAACATCTTATACAAATTTTCTTTATATGCTGTTGACATTGTCATTTTATAATTTTGAGACCACAATTTTTGCCATTTCTCTAAATCAATCCCATATCCAAAATTCTTCCCCCAAGCAATCATAGTTTCTTTAACTTGTTCTTCCTCTAGTTTAATTTCCAATAAATAACCATACAATTTTTTAATCACCTTTTCATCCGTACCTGTCAAAATCTTATCTAAATCAGACAATTTATCATAGAATCCTTCTGTTTTAAAGTCTTCATCATATCCTGAATGTATTTGTGCATATGAAAACCAATTCATCTTTATACCTTGTTCCTCTAAATTTTGCATCGATTTGAGTTCACCCTTTTCATCCAATATTTCCCCATATCTAACTGTTTGTTCCTTCTTGTATATTATAGGATAGGAAAATGCTTCAATAGTCGATAACGAAACTGGGATTTTCAAATAACATTGTCTTTTAATCTTCTCCCAATTTAACCACAAAGACTCCCATATATGATAGCCCTGTGTTTTAATTCCCTTATACCATAGAAAAGCATGCCAACCCAACAACAGATCATGTCCTTCTAGTGTCAACAATCTAATCTTTCTTAAAGTTATCCATTCCTTAGCCCACATCAAATTTGCAGCTTGATAGTACAGCTCCCAATTAGGCAAGCCAAATCTTCCTCTAATTCTAGCATCTTGTAAAAGTTTTAACTTTATTCTTGCTTTCTTGCCCTGCCATATATACTTCAACACAATTTTATTTCAATTTTCGAAACAATCTTTTCCAAGCCTAATTGGTATTGTTTGAAACAAATATAAAATTCTGGGTAGGATATTCATCTTGATTGTTGAGATTCTCCCTATTAATGACAATTGTAAATTTTCCCATTTCATCAAATCTAACGCTATCTGTTGTTTAAGTTTAATGTAATTGTTCTCTTTTAATGTACTACATCTTGGTGTCAAATGTATCCCCACATACTTAACCTTATTCATGACTTGAATTTTCAATAGGACTGCCAGTTCTTCTCTTTGTCTTAGTAGCATATTCTTTGTCAAAATCTTTGTTTTATCTTTGTTTATTTTCAAACCAGCCACCTCACCATAAGTCTCTATCTTTTCCAATAATTTTGGAGCTGTTTCTAAAGGGTCTTCCAAAATAAAGGCCAAATCATCGCAAAGGCTTGCAATTTAAATTCTTCCTTTTTAATTTTCATTCCTTTTATGCTTTTATCATCTCTAATAATATATTAATATATTATATATATTAATATAGATATGATGGGAGATTTCAATGGAATTGTAGACAATAAATTGGACTATACAGCAACAACAACAAAGCAAAACAGAAAGACTCTCCCTAAATCCTTTTTTAAAATGATAGATGAAATAAATTTAAAAGATATATGGAGAGAAAGAAATGCTAAAACCAAACAATATACTTTTTACTCAAATAGACACTTATCATGGTCCAGAATAGATATGATTTGGATCTCAACAGAATTAATATCTAACATTTAAGAAACAAATATTGAAACAAGTACTTGGGCAGACCACAATCCAATGACAATTAAATGGAAAGGACAAAAAAGAAGATCGAGATGGACGCTAAATAATACTATTTTAAAGGAAAAAGATTTTACACAACAGATGGAGAAAGAATTGGCCTTTTTCTTTAGAGAAAATAAAAAAGAAGATACTTCAATTCAGAATGTCTGGGACACAATGAAGGCATATGCTAGAGGCTTGATAATAGACTATACAAGGAAAAAGAACATCAGGAAAAGGCAAGCCACTAAAGTTTTAGAAGATGAGCATAAAAGACTTGAAAAAGAACTACAGAAAATGCCACAAAAAAAAGACATTAAGCTAAAACTGGATATAATTAAACATAAAATGGGTCAAATAGAGAAAGAAGAATTGGCACAGAAAATTGGAAGTGCTAAACAGAACTACTTTGAAGATGCAAATAACCAGGTAGATGGCATATAAATTGAGAAAGGAGAAAGAATCAAGGAAAATATTGCAGTTAATAGATAACCAAGGCCAAGTTTGCCATGGCAATAAAGAGAAAAAGGACATTATTCGAGATTTTTATGGGCAACTATATAAGCAACAGAATATTGATGAGGAAAGAGTCAAACAGTACCTACAGAATGCTAATCTACCTAAGATACCTAAAGAAACTGAAAAAATGTTAGAAAGTAATATAACAATGATGGAATTAACTGAAGCACTTAAGAAGCAAAATAATGGAAAAGCACCAGGCCCAGATGGGCTTCCGGCAGAATTTTATAAAACACTACAAGAATTGCTGAGTTGTTAGAAGTCATGAACAAAGTTATGTCAGAGAAGAAGATACCTAAAACATGGTCAGAAGCCTATACTACACTTATTCCAAAAGAAGAGGCTGATCCACTGCAAATTAAGAACTATAGACCTATTTCTTTACTAAATGCAGACTATAAAATTTTTGCTTCAATTTTGGCAGAAAGACTTAAAAAATATTTAAATAACTTTATTCATCCAGATCAAAATGGATTTCTGCCAAAGAGACAAATCAAAGACACCATGAGAGTAATTCTGGACACTTTGGAATATTATGAGGCACATCCTGAAAAGCAAATGGCTTTGATATTCTTAGATGCACAAAAGGCATTTGATAATGTGAATTGGAGATTCATGTTATTATTATTGGAACAGATGGGTTTTGCCAGAAAATTCATTCAAGCAATAGAAGCCATATATTATAAACAAACAGCAGAGGGAGAATACATAGATTCTATCAATATAAGAAAAGGTACAAGACAAGGATGCCCACTATCACCTTTGCTGTTTGTATTAACTTTGGAAGTGTTGAATACAAATTTTCTTTATAAGCAGTTGACATAGTCAGTTTAACATTTCTATCCCACAGTTTCTGCCATTTGTCTAATTCTATTGCATATCCAAAATTTTTAGCCCAAACAATCATTGTCTCCTTTACCTGCTCAATTTCAAGTTTAATACCCAATAAATAACAATAAGTTTTCTTTATCAATTTTTCATCCATTCCAGTTAGTATCTGGTCCAATTTTGTTAATTCTTTATTAAAACCATATATTTTAGCATCTTTCTTGAATCAAGATTGTATCTGCATTTGTCAAAAATGGTGTAGGGTCTCCTGCTTGGGCAGGGGTTTGGACTAGATGACAGGCTGGGCTATTTTTTCCTTTTGTGTAAAGACAAATGCAAAGAAGGAATTAAGCAGTTCTGCTTTCTCCCTACCGCCCATCACGGTAGTTGACTGACCATTTCCTTGATTTTCTTTTTATTCTTTAATTAATTATTAAATAAACTTTTTTGTTATTTTTATCATTTGTTGCAATTCTTATTCATTCTGAGCCTTATCATTTGTTGCCTGATTCCATCCTTGCAGGTCTGAGCTATTTGCTGGTATTCTGTTCTAGCTATATGCCTCTCTTTTCATTTTTTATACTTTTCCTTTTTGGTCATCAGTTTCTCAAAGAGCTCTTTGTGATGCTGCTTTCATCTGGGGTCTCTTGTTTTTCTTTCTCTGTGATATTCTTTTTGTTTGAGCCTTTATTATCTCATTTTTTTAGTTTCCCAACTATCCTGAATTGTTTTTCCCCTTTAGCATTTTCATCCTGACCTCAATACCAGGGAAAATTCTGGAAAAGATAACCAAGCAACAAATCAGTGAACACCTGGAAGCAAACAAAGCATCAACCAAAAGCCAACATGGGTTTGTCAAAAGCAGATCGTGCCAGACTAATTTTATTGCATTCTTTGACAAAATTAGTGGACTAGAGGAATGCTGTCGATATAATTTACTTAGACTTCAATAAGGCATTTGATAAAGTAGACCATAACCTATTACCTGATAAAATAGAAAAATGTGAGTTAGAAAGCATCACCACCAGATGAATTCAAATGCACTCAATGTGTAGTCCTCAATGGAACTGTATCTACATCAGGGTGGGATTTAAAATTTTTTACCACTGGTTCTGTGGCTTGGTAAGCGTGCTTTGCATGTACACGCACATACAGAGGGTTTGCTACTGACCTTCTCCTGCAATCCTGCACTCTCCCTGCGTCTTCAACAGCTGATGCACGGAAATCCTCTGTGCCACATGAAACAGCTAAGCTTGAAAACCAGGAAATAAAGGTCAGAATAGAGCCAGGGCAGGTGGGCGGGTCCTGCACTGTGTTGGACTGTAAGCACAACCCCCACCTGTGGACATCGGGCCCTCATACCACCCTCATGGAGTCTGTTTCTGACCGTTTCAGCAGCCACGTGCACATTTTGGCCTACTGGAGGTCATTTTGCAGGGCTCTGGCAGTGCTCCTCCTGTCCCTCCTTGCACAAAGGCGGAGGTAGCGGTCCTGATGTTGGGTTGTTACCCTCCTACAGCCTCCTCCATGTCTCCTGATGTACTGGCTTATCTCCTGGTAGCGCCTCCACACTCTGGACACTACGCTGACAGACACAGCAAACCTTCTTGCCACAGTTCGCATTGATGTGCCATCCTGGATGAGCTGCACTACCTGAGCCACTTGTGTGGGTTGTAGACTCTGTCTCATGCTCCCACTAGAGTGAAAGCACTGCCAACATTCAAAAGTGACCAAACCATCAGCCAGAAAGCATAGGGACCGAGAAATGGTCACCACCTGCAGAACCACTCCTTTATTGGGGATGTCTTGCTAACTGCCTATGCTTTCCACCTGTTGTCTATTCCATTTGCACAACCGCATGTGAAATTGATTGTCAATCAGTGTTGCTACCTAAGTGGACAGTTTGATTTCACAGAAGTGTGATTGACTTGGAGTTACATTGTGTTTTTTAAGTGTTCCCTTTATTTTTTTGAGCAGTGTACATATACAAATAGAGAGAGAGTCAGATTTCGCATGATATTCTTTTTCTCAATTACATTCTAAATCATCTATTTATTTCAAAAATATTAATCCATTCAATTAATTATAGAACTGATAATAATCTTTCCATTACAATTCTCATAATTCATTTTAACTTTATTCATTGCTTTATTAAATATCAATTAATATTCTTATAATAAATTCACATTTCCATATCTATTTCAATAAAATCTCTATCTGGTTTTACAATAAACCTTAAAAAATCAGTTCCAATCTTTTCTATTTTTAAATCCATATTCTTATATATTACAACACATTACCATGCAGAATCTCTGTTCCTGTTCTTCTAACCATTGTCTCTTACTCTCCTGACTATATAATTTCTTTTCATTTTTGTTTGTTTTCTGCTTCCCTTCCTTTTCTGGTTCTTTCTCATAATTCCTCCTTTTTCTTTTATTATTTCCCTCCATTCTTATTCCAATTATTTATTTTGTCCCCCTCCCTCTCTTGATCTTTCCTCTGTAATTCCTTCTTCTGCTGTTTCCTTTTCCTTTGTTTAACTTTCCAAACAATTATCACATCAAACCTCAATTTTTTAGCTTTAATTCTCCCCCCTTTTAATTCTCATTGTTCCATTTATTCTTTAGAGCTGTTTTTCTCTTTATTTAACTCCTCCCCCTCTGGTTCTCTTTGTTCTTCTTTAGTCTGTGTCGCCATTTCTAATTTTTGTAGTATATTACTGTACATTTCCAAGCTTTCTTTCATCATGTTCTTCATGTCCTGTAGTTCCAATTTTATTTCCACACATAATTCTCCCATTTTGTACACTTCTCCTTTCCCCACTTCTTTAATATTTGTATCCAACCCAATTGTCCAGTAGTTTATTTCAACCAGTGTCTGTTATATTTAATTTCAACAGTGTCCATAAGTCTTCGTTTCCAGGTTCCTTGTATTGATTTCTTTTCCAACTTTTTCCCAAAGTCACCAAATAATCAAAAGACAATGTCTTCACGCACCTTTTTTTCCTTGTAGTATTCTAGTATTTCACTTTTCAGGGTTTTTATTTTATTATAGTGTTCCTCTTTTTAAAAAATACTTTATTTTTTTAAAAACAAAAATACAAATCTCTATTCACATTAACAGTGTTTGTGTTATTATTAATACATACCTCTCTTTTTATACATAAACATCAGCTCTTATTTCTATCCTTCACCCATTTGTACCACCTATCCCAAACTGCATAATAGTCCAAATCATCTTTGCCTCTTAATTCCATTGTGAATTTATCCAGTTCCACACAATCCATTATTTTTTGTGTCAAGTCTTCTTCAGATGGTATCGTTTCCTTCTTCCATCACTGCAGTTATGATATGTATAATGATGTATCGGATGACCTTGCTCAATTTTCCCTTAATTATTCCTAATAAGAATATTTCCAGTTCGAGTTCTAATTTGTGCTCTGTAATTTCTAATAACCATCTTTGTACCTTCATCCAATATTTTTTAACCTTTGGACACTGCCACCACATATGGAAGAACATTCCTTCACTGTGTTTACACTTCCAACATTCTGCTTTTGTGTTTGGATACATTTTGGCCAATCTTGCTAGAGCTAGGTGCCACCTACAAAAGATTTTATATTGATTTTCTTTAAATGCTGTTGACAATGTCAATTTACAGTTGTCAATCCACATTTTTTTCCCAATCCTCTAAATTTATATTATGCCCTACATTTTTTGCCCAGGCAATCATTGATCCCTTTACTATTACTTCTTCTAATTCCACTTCCAACAAATTCTTGTTATAAATTTTATCTCCTTGCCTGTCAAAATTTGATCCAGTTGTTGTAAGTCCTTTTCTATCCCTTGTTCTTCTAAGTCTTTCCTAAATTTTATCTGAATTTATAAGTATGACCACCAATCTATAATTATATCTTGTTTTTTTAATTTATCAATCATTTTTAACTTCCACTGATTATCTAATAGTTCTTCATATCTGACCATTTTCCTTGTATCTCTCATATTTGGGTATAATATTGCTTCCATTGGTGAGACCCATTTTGGTATCTTCATATCGCTACCTAAGAATTACAGGGTTCTATGTGTGTCACGACCTTTTTTCAGGAAATGAACCTTAAACATTTGAAAAATTGTACTAGTTACCCCATTGTACATAGATGGAAAAATTTTGGTATGTGAGCCTATCAACAAATAGTGCATGCAAGAAAAAAAAAATGAGGCCAATGGTGACTCATCTTGGGACCCCAAATATACAGGAGGCTCCAAATATCAGATAGAACCTTGTCACACTGTTACAGCATAAAAATGAGAATTATAAAGTTTAATTTTTAAAAAAAGCATTGAATTCAACTTGATATTAACTCAAATTTGTTTTTATGACCATAAAATGCTTGTAAATAACTATTTGAAGGTTCAGCATTAAATGTAAGAATGTCTTAATACCAAGAATTACTATTTAACCCCAGTTTTTCACAACGGTTTCTTCAAAATGGTGTAGTAATAGTCATTATTGACTTTAGGCATCCATTTGAGCATACTTTCTATGTCATCTTGTTTTGTTTTGGATAGTGTGTGTACTTGTAATTCTGTCTTAGGCACAGGCAATGTAACAGATGTGGCAGGTGGTATTAGCGATGCAGGTTTCCCGCAAACGCTCCTTGTCTTCTTTTCAAAGACATGGCTGGTGACCATGGTCCAACTTTCCACAGTGAAGGTTGTCTTGAACCTTACAGTTGAATGGGACTGGATCAATTTTATTTGTGAAACTTTACCATATGGTACATTACTGTACTGAAACTGCTTTGAACACATGGAGTAATTTTTAAAATATGCGGGCTTCATCTGGATGATTTTAAATAGCTGGCATCACTTGGCTTTTTTCAGCAATCTTAGGAAAGAAACTGGTGGAAATAATTCTGCTGGTAGCATAGCACTTCAATTATGCTATGCATATTATCCACTTCTTGAATGTAAGAGTGGCTGGTACAGAAAACTTCATTTCAATGCTTTCAATGTTTGGGTGATTCTGAAGAAAATCTGTTAGTGCAAAAGACATGTGTGAGTTCCTATTTTGTGGAATGCAGCTGTCACTCCATAATGTTAGATGCACTGCATGTGGTTGATCTTGCACTACATTTTCCAAAATTTGTATCATGGCACTAGCTATATCATTTCCAGCACATCACCCCATTAATTCCATCTAAATGGCACAGTACCCTTGTCCTGTATGATGTGTGAGCAGTCATATTGTACAAGTTAAGTTTATGCTTGTAAAACAAACTGCTTCTACCAGATTTTGGCAAAGCCAAAATCTCCATGCCAAAACATATTACCAGCCTAGTTTTGTCTCCTCTTTCTTCCTGTCTGTGATCTCTCATTAAATTCTTATGTTGGATTATTGGATCAAATTTCTTTTGTAGCATCTCTTCTACCTGCCCAATTGAAGAGGCAATTTTATGTTCCTTGCAAAGGTCACTGCGATTTTTGGGGGGATATGTGGACTGTCAGGTTAAATTCATTGTTGAATATAGTTCGATAGTAAGAGAGTTTGACTCACTCATTTTCAATTAAAAGTTCTATATCCAATCTTCAGTTTCTGAAACATATTCGGATCCACTTGGTTCATATAAGTCTGAACTTGCTTCCATATCATGGAAAAGAGACATTATTTCAGTATTCACGTGTCCAGAAATGGAGGCTACACTAGGCGCTGCAGGCTCCATCCTTGCTCCGTCACATGGGAGCAGCCAAGCATGACAATTGATTGCTGCAAATAGAACCATGTAGTTCTGAGTTTTCATGCGATAGTGTAGATAGAACCTTGTAATTTTGCTATTTGTGGTAAATCTATTTAGAAATTTTATGAAATAAGTTGTTAAAAATTTATTTATTTATTTATTTATTTGTTTGTTTGTTTGTTTGTTTGGTCATGGTAGATAGATACTTGTCACACTCTTAACTCATTTTTGACAAAAATGTCAGATAGAACCCTGTAATTCTGAGGTAGCGATATAATGTTTTCTTTTAACCTTTTCCCAAGTTTGTAGTAGTGATTCTCTTATCAAATGTCCATGGAAGTATGAATGTGTCTTGGGTTCTTTTGTCCCATAAAAAGGCATGCCACCCTGCTTGGAGGTCGTGGCCCTCAATTGCCAAAATTCTTTTATTTTTCAAATTTATCCATTCCTTCACCCATAATAGTACTGCTGCTTGGTAATACAGTTCCCATTTTGGGAGTCCAAGTCCGCCTCTACTTCTACTATCTGGTAGAGTTTTTAGGCTTATTCGTGCTTTTTTACCCAGCCATATAAATTTCATAACTATCTTGTTTAGCTCCTGAAAAAAATCTTCTATCTAATTTTATAGGAATTGTATGAAAATAGTATAGTGATTTCGGTAGGCTATTCATTTTTATCGCTGCTATCGCCCTAATAAAGATAGCTGTAATTTCCCCCAGTTTGTCAGGTCCTTTTTTATCTGTTGAAGTAATTTCTTATAATTGTCCTCCTTTATAGAGGAACATCTCCCTGATAGCCAAATTCCCAAATATTTAGGGTTTTTTACCATCTGCAATCTCATTTTTTCTTCTAAATCTTTTTGCTCTCTTTCTGTCAAATTTTTAGCTAATATTAATTTTATTAATATTATTATTAATTTTTAATCCTGCTACTGCCCCATATTCCTCCAATTCTTGTAATAAATTTATCCCTATCTTCATTGGTTCTTCAATAAAAAACACTAGGCTGTCCACAAACGCCTGTACTTTATATTCTTCTCCTTTAATCCTCAACCCGTCTATTTCCATGTTTTGTCTGATCTGGATTAATAGCACTTTCAGAGTCAAAATGAAAAGTAGAGGCAATATCTGTATTGAGGTTTGTTGGACAATATTCTCCTTAAAAAATAACTCCATTTCTGTTTTGATTTTTGACACTTTTTTTCTCTTTTATGATCTGGGGGTTTAATGTCCATCTTCTCCTCAATTTTTCCTTCCCTTCCAAATTATTTTAATGGATTGTGGTCTGCCAATAAATTTGTCATAATCTTTACTGACTCTAATTCATTCCCTAGATCTACCATACCATATCTAATTGTAACCATGACTTATGTGGATTGGAGTAGAAGGTGTATTCTTTTTTCCCCAAATGTAATCTCCTCCACTGGTCCACCAGGTTCAATTCCTGTATCATCTCAAAGAAGGATGTTGGCAGGCTTTTCCTTTTCTTTTTATTTTTTATACTACTAATATAATCCTTTCTTATGTCTGCCACTGCATTAAAATCCCCCACTATACATATATTTCCTTATCCAATTTCTAAAATTTTATCATGTAAATTTCTATAGAATTGACTTTGATTTTCATTCAGGGCATAAATTACAACTAATAACATTGGCTTCTGACATATCTCTAATTCAAGTATCAACACTCTTCCATTGGGGTCTACGTATTTTTCTACTGCCTTTATTCCTTCTTTGATGTATACAGCTATCCCTCTCTATTTCTGATCCACCGGAGCTCTAAATAACCTTCCTAGTTTTGGGTATTCTAAGCATTTCTGAAACTGTTCTTAATATGCACTTCTTGCAGACATATTATTTCTGCTTTTTGTTTAGCCAATCTTATTAGTATTTGTTTTCTTTTAATAGGTGAGTTCAATCCATTAATGTTTAATTATATTAGTCTGGTTTCATCTTCCATCATCCTACCTGTGGGTTGATATCTGCCATCTATTAATTCTTGTATCTCTTTGTGGGCGTGATCTTAATCTCATTCCTTCCTTCTCTCCTTGCTCAATTTCCTTTTTACTTCCTCCTTCTTGTTCCATTTCTCCTAGTTCCTGTCGCTGGTCTTCTTGGCTCCCTCTCTCCTGCTATTGCTTTCTTCTGTTCCTACTATTTGGTCATACAGGTCCTGTGTTTATCCAAATTGTCTATTTTCAGCCTCTTCTCCTGCCATGTTACTAACATCCCTTCTGGATAAGCCATCGAAATGCTACATTTCTTTTAATCAATTGCATTGCCAGAAATTTATAATCTCTTCTGTACTCACGTACTTTCTTCGGGATCTGTTTTAAAATTTGTATCTCTTTATCTTTATATATTAATGGTTCATCCCTCGTTATTTTATATATTATGTCCCATACCTTCTTCCTAGCAAACCTAACATGGACTTCTCATGGTAGTCTATTATGTCTTTCATAGCTGGTTTGAATTCTATAGGCTTCGTCAATTTCTAGCCGGATCTCTCGACTTTCTCTCTGTAAACCTGGTGCAATTAGATCTGCTATGATAGTGATCAGATCTTCCTCTCTCTTCTCTATGATGTTCTGGTATGATGTTCAAGTAGAAAGCAGCATGGTCCATTTCAAGATGTATAATTTGTTCCTCTAATTCCTTATTCATTGTCGTCATTTTTCTATCTACTAACTCCAATTTCTTCTCATTTTGCTCTGATCTCATTTCCACTACTTGTAATTTTTGTTCATTCTTCTCAATAGTTTGTTGTATTGTGTCTATTTTGTCTCTAACTTGTTGATGTTCCCCTTCATTTCCACATGGTTCCTTGATATGGTCTCCTGCATCTTCATCTGATGCTCCTGCAACTTCATCATGGTCTCTTGGATTGCCAGCAGTGATGTTTGTATTGTTTGCATGTTGGACATTGTACTTTGCTTTTTGGCCCCCAATATTCCCTCAATCGTCTTCTGGCCAGCAGGGGATGAGACTGTCATTACTGGGCTGGGTGTTGTCTTCTTTGACGTTCTCAAGGTTGATGTTATGGCACTTGTCATGTTTTTGAAACTTCTATTTACTTCTGCCCACACTAGCATCCACTTTTTGTTCTATTTCAAAGTTTTACTTTGGTTGATATCTTTTTTTTCTTTTCCTTTCCTACTTTTTTCTATTGTTTCTACTTTAAAACCTACCCCAATTTATCAAGTTTTCCTTATCTTAAATATTTAAACCTTCCCAATTTACTGTATCCCTACCAATCACAAAACATACCTATCTACCTCTCAACCAAGCTCTTTCTGACTATTCCTATCCAATTTATCCTGTTTATATACTATATCTCAATAATTCCTTTTAGTCCATATACTAAATATTCTTAATCAGTTCTATTAAATACTAAATAAATACTAAATAAGTGAAATAATAATAGCACACTTATCAATATAACAAACTAATTAATCGATATTTCTCTTACAGAAAGAAAGAAAAAGAAAATACGGTTATTGATTATAAGTTAGAACTTAATTATGCATAGGTATAGAAGTAGTATAAATATTTCAGTATAGATATATTACTGTAGATTATAGTAAATTATAGTAGAGCACAGGATATATATGGTGTATAACTATAAATATATATTATTTTATAAATATATAAGTCTTATCTTATATATAAGTCCTATCATTATAAATATATGTCTTATCTTATAGACATAATCAAACAATATCTATAAATCCGTTTTTTTCCCCAAAGCTCCTTAGGTTTCTAAATTTAGATTTCATTTCAAATTCCAATTTTAAAAAGACCAAGCACTTTTCAACAAATCACTGAAATTTTTCCTTTACCATTAGCTCTTAGTTCTGTTTCCATGTTCCACCCTTTCTTTTCCCTTTTTCCCTTTTTAAAACTTTTATTAATTTCACTAATTCCAATTAGCTATTATTTCTTTTTAACACGTTCAATTCCAGCATTTACTTATGCCTATTTAGTGCCAAAATCCAAATAATTATCCAGTTTAATTTCCAAGCCTTTTATAATCAAATATTTTCCCCTGTATTTTCCACCTCCAAATTAATTCTTTTCAAAGTCCAAAGCCAATTTCACAACTTTCCAATTTTCTTCTCTCTGTCTCTGATTGCTGCTACTACAAAAGTCTTTGTTTCTTAATTCTGGGGTACCTTAATGTCCATGTATTTCACCTGGTTCACACACTGGTCAGTTTCACTGCTCCAGTACAGTCTTAGTTTCCCAGGCTGCCTCCCATCTTCATGGTGGTCATTTTGGACCACCGCTGCAACTTGTCTTTGGAGGGGGTTTATCTTGTCAGGGAGGGGAGATGCAGCTCCCCTTGACCCTCCAGGCAGTTCCCACTTTCTTCACCACCCCTCCAGTGTGCTTCTGGTTTTGATCATGACCCTCCAACAAGAGAGCACAGAGCAAAACTGTGCATGATCTGCTCTCATTCTGCAATCATTCTGCTCTGACGCGATAAAAGCACAACTGGAAGTCCACTTCTTTCTTCTCTCCTGAGACTGAGCTGCTTGGCTTTTGAAATGGCAGGGTCTCCAGCTGCCGAACATATAAATGCTGGATTTCAAAAGCCAAGGATCTGAGATTCAGTGCTACAAGGAGAAAAGTACCAGCTTTGACAGCAGAGCTGCTGAATGGCCAGGCTGTTGCCTTCCCAGACTGAAGCTTCTATTTTTCTGATTGCAGAAAGGTAGAGCTGTGAGCCTGCAAGCAACTCCTGAATTTGCCTGCCTTTCTTCACCTGATTTTGGGTAAGTTGCTCTCTCTTCTTTTTTTGCTAAAAATTCAATATTTACATGGTGTGTGTGTGTTGTGTTGTGAGTTAATTTTGTGAGTTTGTTTACAAGCAAATTTTATGTTATGAGTTTGCTTGCAAGCAAATTTTATGTGACATTACACATTTAAGCCTTGTATAGTTTTGTTACTATAGTTTCAGACACTAAGAGTGACTTTATATTACTGATCTCTGCTCTTTGGACGAAAAGACTGCATTATTGGGTGAAAATAGAGATCCCTTCCATTTCCTGTAGTCCTCAACTTACAATCAAGTCCAAATTTAGTAGGATGAAAAGGCAACAGAGTTTGTCCATTTTTTTTAACAAGAGACAAAGATTGGAAGTGGAACCAGATACAACAGAATTGGATCCAAAACCATCACAACAAGCACCACTTGGAGAAAGCAGGCAAGTCCAACTCTGAAATTAAAAATAATCTCCCTGACTGCGGAACATTGCAACAGTACAGCAACTTTCAAGAGAAACACGAGGGACTGCCAATTTCCAGCAAAAAATTAGGTTGCAAATACTGTGCAAAACATGACTTTGTGAAAGAGAACAGTGTTCATGTGTCCAAAGAATGAAAACATTTCAAGATTGAGGCAGCAGGAAAAACTAAAGAACACAGTGTAACCTTCCTGGCAGTTATTTTGCCACACATGCTAAAACATAAAACCACATATAACAATTGATCTCTTCCTTATTCTACATCACTAAGTTGGAACTTACAACAAGGGGAGCAGGATGCTATAACAAAAGGAATAGATAAGATGTCTGACAAATATTTAGGTACCACTTGTAGAATATTCAAAACAGTTTACAGCCTGGCAAAAATATGTAAACCATTATCAGACATAAAAGATGAGATAGAAATGCAAATTGAAAATGGACTAGATATGGGAATAAAATTGCATTCATGGTCAACTGCAGTGAAAATTGTTGGTTTCATAGCAAAAGAAATTAAAACTGAAATGTTTACTAACATTATTGAAAAGAATAGGAAAATATGTTTGATTATTGATGAAGCTTCAGTGCAATCATGAAAACCAGTAGTGATAATTTTCTTAAAAGTTGAGGATTCAGTTTTCCCACCAACAATTTTTGTTGAGCTTGTTGAATTGATAAAGCAAGATGTGGAGACAATATGTTCTTCAGTTAGGAGAAGTTTAAACAATGTTGGGTTTACAACATTGATACCTAGAAAAAATTTAATAGCATTTTTCTCTGATGGTGCCAGCGCTTAGCTTGGGAGAAAATCTGGAGTGAGCCCTAGGATAGCAGAAGAGTTTCCAAACATCATAATATGGCACTGCTTAAACCATCGCCTCCAACTTGTTTTATTTAATTTTATTTTTTTAAGAAAAAAATTATTGAATAAACATTAAAACAGTTGAACACAGTGCGACCTTCCTGGCAGTTATTTTGCCATACATACTAAAACATAAAAACCACATGTAACAATTGATCTCTTCCTTATTCTACATCACTAAGTTGGTGCTATTTACACACACACACACACACACATATATATATTCTTACATTTTTGCTGGTATTTATATTTATATTGAATTTGAGCTTGTAATCTGATTTGTTTTCAGACTCCCATGGGGCCATGCAGGGGCAATTCTGTAAGCTGTCTTGAATCCCAGGCTTGGTTGAGGACTGGACTGGAATAATTGAGGACCTTAAAAAACTGAAAGAAGAAAGAAGGAAAGTAAAAGTGGTTTCTTTTTGTGGACTTTTAACGATTATAAAATATAAGAATGATGATATCTCTTCAGGAATTAAAAATGGAACTTAAAAATATGAGAGAATTACTACAGGAAAGAGGCGAATCACTTTGCTCTGTGCTAGAAAAAATGGAAATGGCGATTGAAGAACAAGAAGAAAGATTTTCAGAGGAGGAGGAATCGACTCAAGGAGAAGACATTTAAAATAGACAATTAACACAAAGAAGGCTACAAAGAAATGGGGAAAGAAGGAAAAAGTTGAGTTTTAAGAAGGCAATTAAAAGAGGGAATACCTGTGAAGTCAGGAAAGGCAGGAAGATTCAGCAGAAAGGGAGAAAGGAAGATATTAGGAAAGAGGGATATAAACTGGAATGAGAAAAGAGGGGGAAAAGAGGGGGAGGGAAAGCAGCAAGAAACAGGCATATGAAAGAAAGAAATACAGAAATAGTAAAATGTTGAAAGGAAATTGTTTTTTTTACAATTAAAAGAAGGAATACCTTTGAAGTCAGGAAAGGCAGAAAGACTCAGCAGAAAAGGGGAAAGGAAGATATTAAGAAAGAGAGGGATATAAACTGGAATGAGAAAAGATATGGGGAAAAGACGGGGAGGAGAAGCAGTAAGAAACAGGCATGTGAAAGAAAGAAACAGAACTAGTAAAATGTTGAAAAGAAATTGCTTTTTCAGAGATAATGGTTGATGAATTAAAAAGGGGATTCTGCAGGGTGACAAGGGGTAATAAGAATATTTCTGCAATTAAAATATTTAGAAAATAGGGTAATATAGATACTAATAACTCTTATTAAAGGGCGGGGGGAAATATGCTGTGGAATCCAATTGAAAAGAGGTAATGATTAATGGTTTATTGGGAATTAAGATGAGGGAATAAAGGTATATTCTAATCATTAAGGTGTCACACTCAAAATAGTAAAAGAGGGGAAACTTGTTCTTTTTTCTTTTTGTGTGTGTGTGTTAAAATTTGTATTAATTTAGAATTCATTAAAAAAATGTGTAATGGAAAGGGAATATGACAGACTAAAGAACCAGCTAAATTAATAAGTTTAATATAGATTATTAAAAGCAAGGAGAGACTTTGATAACTTCATTATTACTATATTAGGCAAATATATGTTATTTATTTTTATTTTTAAAATAAATATTAAGGATTATATTTGAAATAATTGAAATAAAAAGATGTTTAGATTGAGATTAATGAAAGAATTTAGAATCAAACTTTATTATTATTATTATTAGGAAAACACATATATCTTTATCTTTAAAAACAAATGCTAAAGGATTATATTTGAAATAATTGAAATGAAACATAAAGATGTTTTGACTGAGATTAATGAAAGAGGCTAGAATTAATGTGTTTGTTTCTCTCCTTACTGAAAATTTGGAATGGAAAAGGTAATAATAGAATTAAGTATGCATATATCAATGTATAATTGCTGTCATATTTGTATGTAAAGGTGATGACCCGGAAATATGTTGTCTACTAAAAAGAGATTTTTGTTTTTAATGTGAAAAACTGAATAAAGTTTGTTTAAAAAAAAAAGATGTTGAGTGAAGGAAAAGAAAAAGGGCAAGATGCTTAGAGACCCTTGGTTTTATACCATCTGTTGAGATTTGAATTTGAGCTTGTATTCTGATTTGTTTTCAGACTCCCATGGGGCCATGCAGGGGCAATTCTGTAGGCTGTCTTTGAGTCCCAGGCTTGGTTGAGCCTTGTTAGATGATGATGTAATGAAAGAGCTTTGGGCAATTCCTATTATAGCTCTACCTGGAGTAGATCTTTGTTATGTAAAATAGACCAGGGGTCGCCAACCAGTGGGCCGTAGCCCACTGGTGGACCGCAGAGAAATGTCACCCCCAGAGCACCCCCTCAGAGTAATTAATCCAGGCTGTGCAGGAACAGAAGTCTGCGCCGCCCACATGGCCAGCACGAACCCTCTCTGCCCACTCATTCCTTACCTGGCAAACTTGCATGCTAAGTTGCTATTTTCCCCCCCCCGACCATTAGCTGTTCTGCTGTGCCGGGAGATTTAGATTAGCTAGAAAGCAGGAAATCATTGCATTTCTTGCTTTCTAGCTAGTCTTTAGATCTTCAGTTCTGCTTTTAAGTAGAGCTGAACCTTAGGACTGAAGGTTCTATTATTCAGTGCAGACTCACGGCAAGCAAATTTTATATGACAGACTCAGGTAGCCGATGGCAGATAGATCTCTGAATGATTCTGTGAGCAACTCAATCTGCCTGCCTGCTTTGCCTGATTTTGGGTAAAAGTTGCTTTTTTATATAAAAAAATCAATATTTACATAAATATTTATAATATTTACATACAAGGCATGCCCAGCCAGTCACATGACCACCAAGCCACACCCACAAATTAGGCCACACCCAGAACAGGCTATTAAGAAATTTGAATCCCATTCTGCCTCTGTGTGAGTGGGGGAGGGAAGATCATCTCTCTCTCTCTCTCTCTCTCTCTCTCTCTCTCTCTCTCTCTCTCTCTCCTTTCCTTTTAGAGGAAATATTCTGGCTTTTTAGTATTCCATAAAATATTTCATTTTCCTAGGAGAGGGGTGGATTTTAACTTCCAACAGATCAATTAAAGCATTTGAAATGCTTACAAAGGGAAAGGGTCCATACGAAAGAAAAGTTCACAAATTAATTACTTCTGAAACCTTCAAAAATATAAAATTTGTACAAAATCATCGTTTTGTTGGATTTCCTTAGGAAAGACTTTTAGAAAGCATCATAACAAATTTGAAGAAAAAACTAATGGATTGTGAACATTTAAAAACAGGTAGCCAATTTCAAAACACAAATAAATTACAATTTCTCAATTTTTTGGAGCCAGATTACTGGAATATTGAAGAAGTGTTGGTTCCTTGGACAGCAGCTGAAGAACAATTGTTTGCATTTGGTGAAATTTTCAGTTACAAAATTGTTATTAACAATTATAGAGACTTTGTAGACAATGTTTTAAAAGTTTCCCAGAAATATGCAATTTCTGACAGTATTTAAAAAAAGCTAAAGATATTGTCAGAACAATTGCTGTAAGTCCCTATTGCTGTAAGAGACCCTATTTCTACAACCAAAAAATGGCTGAAAGCACATCACACAGCTGATGATGCTTGGGTAAAATTGAAGAAAAGTGCAAGTGAGGAGGATACCAATGAAGTTTCAATGTGGCAATACCTTAAATCCAAAGGCAAATAGCACTTTTATTGTTCTTATGTAAGTATTTGTGTACTTCTTTTATTCTTATTTAAGTGTTTACAAAAATAATAAACTACCTTTTTGTATATCTTTTTGCACCTCTATAACTGTCTGGTTTGGTTCTGCAACCCAAAAAGACAGACATAGACTTCAAAGAGTAATTAGGTCTGCAGAAAAAATAATTGCTACCAGCCTGTCTTCCATTGAGGACCTGTATGCTGTGAAAATATTTACAGACCCCTCACATCCTGGACATAAACTGTTTCAACTCCTACCCTCAAAATGACGCTATAGAGCATTGCACATCAGAACAACTAGACACAATAACAGTTTTTTCCCCATCACTCTGCTAAACAAATAATTCCCTCAACACTGTCAAACTATTTATTAAGTCTGCATTACTATTATTATTAATCCTCCCATCCTTCCTTTCACCCATCTCCTCCCACTTATGTCTATGACTGTAACCTTGCTGCTTGTATCCCAACGATTTATATTGACTGTTTCCTAGTATGATTTGATTGCTTATTGTACCCTATGACTATTATTAAGGGTTGTACCTTATGATTCTTAACTCTTGATGAATGTATCTTTCTTTTATGTACACTGAGACCATATGCACCAAGACAAATTCCTTGGGTGTCCAATCACACTTGGCCAATAAAGTATTCTATTCTGTCTTCTTTTTGTAGGTCATTAGGGCAAAGGAGTGATGTTGACTTGGCCATGCCCACCCAGTCACATGACCAACAAGCCATACCCACCAATCCACACCTACAGAACCTATAGCAAAAAAAATTCAATCCCACCACTGGAAGTTAGGATAAAGTAGTTAGAAAGTCCTCCCCTTAGTCTGAGGTTGAATGAGCCAATCCTTAGGTGTGAAGATGTTGTTAGAATGGCCGGCCTAAGAAAGAGATAAGAAATGATTTCCAGGATCCTCTTGCAGAGAGCTTTAGGACTGAGACAAAACACATGGCCTTCCCCCTTATTACATTCCCCCAAAGATAAATCAAGGTTTGGGGCACATAAGTGCCAGGATAAAAGCTGTAAACTAGGGGGATACAGGCTGTACAGGAAATAGGAAGAGAGCAATAACCTAATAAATGTATCCAGGCCCCCTCCCCATAGGAATGGCAGTATTATGATAGAGATCTGGCATGCTGCCTGTTATGTCTGTGGAACTGGTTGGAGTTCCCAACCAGGTCCGCTGTTTGAGCGGGAGCACCAGCCGCTCCCATTGGCTGGCTCCATTTGACAGTCGGCTATAAAAGCCGGCTGTCGAGCAGAGCCAGCCCTGTTGTCGCCAGCTAGTCTGCCAGTTAGCAAGCAGACGCGACAACCCTTTATTCTCTGCAATAAAGCCTTGTTCGTTGTACGCTCTGGCTCCTGCCTCTTCCTTACCATCGCTCTACAACACTGCCCTCTTAGAAAAAGGGGAAATCCACCTGTAAAAAAACAGAAAGAAAAGCATGACAGTGAGTTAGTTGGGTTTGTTAGGATATTTGAAATGGTTTTTTTCAGTAATGTGGGGGCTCTGACATGTTTTTTTAGCTACCCTGCTGGTAAATGCTTCCAGGCTACTAGGTATTGTGTGGAGCCATGATGTGTGCAGGAGTCTAGGATTTCTTTAATCTCAAAATGCTGTTCCCCCTCTACCTTAATAGGGATAAGAGGGGTGGTTACTGGTGGCCTTAGAGGGGAGGTAACTTGGTTTCAGCAAACTGCAGTGAAACACTGGGTAGACTTATCTAAGTAACTCTACTGCTACTGGATTGATGATTCTGGTGATAGGGAAAGGTCCTATGAATTTGGGTCCCAATTTCTTTGAGGGTTGTAGGGACTGTAGGAATTTAGTGGATAAGTAGACCTTATTTCCTATTTTGAAAGTCTTTGGCTCTGCCCTTTTCTTGTCAGCTTTAAAGGCAGCCCTAGCCTTGCCTAGAATGAATTTTACTACTGGCCACATGTTTTGCAGGTTTTGTATCCACTCCTTAAGGGAAGGTATCAAATCTGTGTATCTGTTTATTTTTATTTGTCAATTGCTTACAAGATAATAGGTATAAGTAAAAATGTAGTTATGAATACATGGATACATATAAGAAAAATAAAAAAAATATAAAAGAAACAATAGGACAGGGACGGTAGCTGCCATTCTTCAATGGAAGAAGAAGGGGGGGGGGCGTGGATACAAGTAAACCTTTTTGATGTAACCTAAATATCCTAGTTCTTGTACTGAATCTGTATGATCTTTACACGATTTACAACTGTGGGCCTGGAAACTTGTCACCTCTTGGAGAGATAGCAAGAGGAGATGTGGCCATAAAAATTCCAGCTCCAAAAGAAACTTCCTGGGAATCTCTTCTCAACTACATTCTCAGAAAGGTGGGGGGATTAATATGCTGCTTCTTTGTATTGACGAAATCCACATCGGACTAAGGGGAGCAGAGGTGGTATTCAGCAGGCTCTTACCAGTTCTGAAGGACCGGTAGCAGAAATTTTGAGTAGGTTGGAGAACCAGCAAATACCACCTCTGACTGGAGATTTTACAGTATCCTTCCCCTGCCACAACCACCAAGCCATGCCCACAGAAACGGTAGTAAAAAAAATTGAATCCCATCACTGAAGGGGAGGGGTTCTAACTTCCTTTATCTAAGCTGCCTGGGAGGATATCAAATCCTTCTTTGAATGTGGACTTGCTGTCTTCCTTTTCAATAAAGAATTCCTTTTGAAATACCCAGTTTTCAAAAGTTCATTTTATCATCTGAGGGGGAGAGAGTCTGGTCCTTACAGAAGGTATGGTTGGTTCTTCTATTGGTAGTTCTGGCAATGGGGTGAAATCTTGACCTGTTGTCATTTGAAATGGGATGAAGCCTGTGCCAGAATGCACAGAGTTATTGTACACCACTTCTGCAAAAGGCTGGAGGTCAGTCCAGTTATCTTACTGATAGTCAATAAATCATCTTAAGTATTGTTCTAGAAATCCAATTGGCTCTCTCTGACAATCCATTAGTGGCCAGATGGTGGGAGGAGCTTAAGCCCTGGGTGATCCCCAGTAGGCTAAAGAATGCCCTCCAGAATTTTGAAGTGAATTGGACCCCCCCATCAGATATTATTCTTTGTGGAGCCCCATCTTGTTGGTAGATTTGTTGTAGAACTATTTTGGTAAGTGCCTTGGTTGTGGGGATTTTTTGGCAAGGAATAAAATGGACCTATTTGGAAAATGACAGTATTCCCCCCAGTTTCTGGCAGCTCGACAATAAAATCCATAGAGAACTCTCTTCAGGGTGCTGAAGGCTCAGCTACTGCCTGTAAGAATCCAGGGGTTTTTCCCGTCTTCTTTTCACTACTGTGCAGATGGGGCAGCTAGCCACATAGCTTTCTGTTGTGGCTCTGGGCTTGGATTCAGCTCCTGTGACTGATATGAGTTCAAGTGAGGAGGACATGGCAGAAAAATATGAGCTGGCATGGCTCAGTGATTGGACTGGTAACCAGGATGAGGAGATGGACGTGACAAAGGACGACAGACCTGATGTATTAGAATTGTCAGGACCTTTAACCTCCTCTGGTTCCTTATCTGATCAACAGCCAGGAATGGCTGACAGGGAAGTTTTGAGAGAGTCTTCTAGTGGAGATGAGAACTTGGAAAATTTGTGGTTAAATGTAAAAAATAGAAGACAGTTGAGAAGGCAAAATCAGCTGGAGCAAATGAGGAGAGCGAGTCAGTAAATTAGCACGTTGCCTCAATGAGTATAAAAGGACACAGCTGGGCTGGTACATTTTGCCAGGAACAAAATGACTATTTGAGTGAGGACGTTACAGCAAGAAGCTCTGAGACTGGAGATTTATTGCCAGGACTGGTTTGCCAGACAGAGTAAAGATTTATGCTGTGGATTGAGATTCCTGCCAGCCGTTATCTTGTAAGACTTCTTTCCGTTTGATTTAATTGTGAAACGGCTGCTTTCTGTTTTGTTCATTTGAATTTTGAAGGGGAGTCATCACATGTATTCATGCTATTCCTTACAGCATGTAAGGAATAGCCACACCCCTGCAAGAGTGGCTCAGAGTATTATACACATTTTACTCCATTAGAAACAAAGTTTACCCAATCAGACACAAAGGTTCATTACTAATGTGGTTTTTGAAGCGTTCTTTGTTCAGGTCCCCCTCTCTGCCTACCTTATCTATGGAGCATTCCTATAGGGGGGGTTTCCCTCCCTGGCCAAGTTGTTTATTCAGCAGAATGCTTCCAGGATTCAGAATCTATGAGGCAGGAAACTCCCTACTCTGGTTCTTTTATCTATTGGACCTGATATTCCTGGGTAACAGTTTCTTCTATATTTTCAAGGATGTGCCTAGCTTCAAAGCCAAGAACAGAAGTGAGACACAGAAGCAAGATAACAAGCTTTGTACTAATAGTAAGTAGTATCAAGGCTACAATTTACTAAACTAGAATTAATTCCTAACAACTAATTTCTGACAGTATACAATAATATAAGCAGAAACCAATAACAAGCTTAATTCCTAATAAATGATTTCTAGCAGTATATCATATCAGAAGCAAACAGCAAATATTGGCTTAATCACTATACTTCTTCACTACGAACTGAGACCTGCATGAAACCCGCTGCGAAACACTTTCAAACGAAGAGGCCTTCCTTCTGTTTGCAAAGCCTTCAGCCTAAAGTACTATAGTGCAAGATCATGCGAGATCAGTAGCATGAGATATCACGCTATTGATCTTGTGTGATCTCTCACTACTTTAGGTCTCTGTTTTCTGCAAATGCACTGAAGCACGAAAAGGAACTGATGACTCACTAGATTGTCAAGGTAAGTGAGTCTCCACAGGCCCAATAACTGTGTAGACCTAGTGTTGGGGTGGGGGCATAAGTGTTGGGGTGATGGCAGCATCCCTGCCATCGTTTGTAAGTGATGCTGTGGTGCTGCAACATTTGTCACTTCGGGACTAGGTCATAAGTACTTGGGGGAGGCTCGATCATAATTTCGAATGGTCACTAAGTGAACTGTTGTAACTCCAAGATTACTTGTATGTTGGAGAAATGGATTGAAAATAACAAAATAAAACTTAATGAAAATGCACATTTTAGTGAAATTAAATGCATAGTTGTAGGATATGTTAGTTGGATTGGTAATGATTCTGTAAAAAAGATCTTGAAATAATCATTGGATGGAAGATGGATAGGTTCCAGCAGTAAAATGAGGCTGTATTTTTTTAAAAAATGCAAATTTAGGTTACATCCACAGAATATTATTTTCAAATCACAGAAATTTCATTTTATTTTGCTTTGATCAACTCTACTACTGGGTCCAGTTCTGGACATCACAGTCAGAAGGATTCCAATAATTTAAATTAGGTTCAGTGAAAGGCTACACTGATGTCAGGGGATTAGACAGATAAAAGAAATTGAATGAATGTTTAGCATTGAGAAAAGATGATTGAGTAAGGTTATAACTGCATTTGTCAGACACTTAAGGAGAAGCATATGGTCCTTGAATAAAATTGAATAAATTTTAGGGATAAGAAGGCAGATTTCAACTGAGTATTCTAAGTTAGTAAAATTAATTTTATAGGGAAACAGATTGTCCAGTGAAGCAATGGGTTTAACTGGATGTGTTCAGGCAGAATCCGGCTATCTGAAATGCTTCAGTTTGGCTTCTTCCACTTAGTAGAGGGGTTGACTCAATTGCCTAGGTGAAAATTACAACCTTATAACTTTTCCCAATCTGATAAAGAAGAGAAAACCTCTCAGGACTGTTTATACAACAGGAACCAAGTGCATCTCATATACAGAATTTATAGAGAGGACCCAGATGATAATGCTTTTTGTATATAATCCAAATTCCTTTCTCTAGCCAATAGAATATTAAAGGACACAGAGGTGGGATTCTACCTGGTCAGACGAGTTCTATAGAACTGATTGTTACGATTCTGCACAGTTCAGAGAACCGGCAAATCGTGCTGCTGGCTGGTCCTGCCCCGCCCCACCCCGCCCACTCACTCCTGGCATGCGTGCCATCCAACTTGCCTGACTTGTGCCTTCGACTAATTTTGGTAAGTTCCTATTTTTCCTCCCCCCCCGACCATCAGCTGTTCCAACTATCAGCTGTGACTGTGACGGGATATGTAGATTAGGTAGAAAGCAGGAAATTGTTGGATTTCTTGCTTTCTAGCTAATTTAAAAGCAGAGCTGAACCTTCCTTAGGACTGAAGCTTCTATTTTTCAGTGCAGACTCAGGCAATAGATTGTAGAAAGATAGATCTGTGAGTGAATCTGTGATTCTGGAAGCAACTCAATCTGCCTGCCTGCTTTGCCTGATTTTGGGTAAAAGTTGCTCTTTTTTAATAAAAAATCCAATATTTACATAAATATTTACAATACTTACATACAAGCCACGCCCAACCAATCACGTGACCACCAAGCCATGCCCAATCAGCAAGCCACATTGACCATCAAGCCACACCCACAAATTAGGTCATGCCCACAGAACTGGTTGTTAAGAAATTTGAATCCCACCCCTGAAAGGACATGTTCTTGCACAGGAACAGGAAGCTCAAATACAAAGCCCAAAGAAGGTATAGCCCCCCCCACAACTCCATTTTGTCAGCTGCCTAGAACCACAAACACTGGTGGTTCTGTTCATCAATAAATGGACCCTCTTTCCAATCAGCCTCCAGCCTCCATTTTCTCTTCAGTGCCTTTCTCCCAGCTTGGAACTGGACCTGAATATTTCTTCCAACAAGACTAATATTTTACCTAAAATCTGGCTACGAGAAAGAAATTATCTTTACCTGGCTTTATCTTCTCTTTCCTCCCTAGCACATATTGATGCCACATAGCAGGGAAAATAAATGCAGCCACATATTTGAGTTATTTCAATCCAAGTGCTTTGAGGACTTGGATGTGGCTTGTTCCACAATGGATGCCCAGGCTGAAATTCTGACCGGCTAAGAGGCATCTCTTACTAAGAGACTTCCAAGAGGCTTTAAGGGGAGTGTCAGAGCACAAGTCCAGACTCTGTGGATTGTTGAGAAAGTAAGTGGGATCCTAGAATTCTTATTATTTCTCCTGAAACCAGTGGGGAATTCTAAAGCAGGTAGATCTAATCACATTGCAGGCCAAATCTGACCTGCAAGCCTTGAGTTTGACACCGCTGCTTTAAAATAATATTAATGTCAAAGCCAAAAAGCTGCTCAATGACCATAATTTCACTTGAGATGAGAATTATATTTCCCTCAAAATAGTGCCTCCTTTTTTTCTACTTTTATTTTGAATAAACAGGATTGTCGATTAATTTAATTTTGAAAAAAATCTGTTTCCTAGCAGTGCAAGCAGACAATTCAGAAGAGAGAATGGAGGCTCAGAGCCCCATCATATTCTGGGTTTTGCTTCTATTATTTGTTAGACCACCAACCACCACTTGTAAGGTTGCCAACCCAAATCACAGGCTTATTTGGAGATTCACTTGATGTTTTCCTGTTTTATATTTATGCTTGTTAGTCCACAGAAATAGAATTTGAGGGCTTCTTCCTATTCTTCTTGTACTCTGACATGGTGCTGTACTTTGTCTTACCTTCCTAACACCTGCTGCAGTCATTATCTGCCTGTAGTACTGAAGAGAAAAATTAATGGCCAAATTAGCTATTTCTCTCAGACTTACTAATCTCCTGCAGTTGGTGTGGGATGGCTGTGAAGTATCAGCAGAGTTATAGAGCAATCCTATCTCAAATTACACCACTTGAACATGTGTTTGTTTGTCCATGAGAGTCTCTGCCAAGAATTTCTTAAATACCTCCCTGAGATAAAAAAAGCAAGTGATTCTTAGGCTCCTTGTGCACAGGGGGGCTTTAGTTCCACAGTGCAACTGATATTCAAAGGGTGAGTTCACTTCTGTAATAAACCTCACCTACACAAGTATAGCTATTTCCTTGGCCTTTTTTGCTTCACGATATTATTCGAGTGAAAGGGATGTGAGAAGACTTTCATCCCATGGATTCCCAAACATGTCTAATGGATATTGTACACTGTCTCAACATCTCAATGACTTGAAGAAGGAGAACTTCAGCCTTAAATTACGCATTTACTTCTTAGAAGAGTGCATACAGCAAAAGTATGAAGACAATAGAGAGGACATCTACAGGCAGGTGAGTTGGTAGTTTGTTTGTTTATTTATTTATTTATTCATCAAACAAAAATTACAAATTCGAATGAACAAAAGGAAAGAACTAAAACATGACAGGGATGATAGGCATGCTAATGCATGTCTCATACCACTTTAGGGACCTTTTAAATATAGGATGAGGTCCACAGAAGTTAAGTTGTAATTAAAAGTGTGAAAGTTAATAGCTGAGACAACAGAATAGGGTAAGATATTTCAGACTTTGACAACTCTGTTACAAAAATATTTTTTTACAATCAAGTTTAAAGTGGTTTAATGTTTTAAGTGATTGCTTGCATGGATTACATTATGATTAAAACTAAAGAAATCATTTGTAGGTAAGATGTTACTATGTACAATTTTGTTTGCAATATCTAAATCTGATTGCAAGCATCGCAGTTCCAAGCTATGCAAACCAAGAATTTCAAGCCTAGTAGCATTAAGGTTTTCTATTATGGGCAGAAGAGTGCAAAACTTTTCTTGTAAAGTACTTCTGAACTTGCTCAATTGTAGTAACATCCGATATGTGGTAAGGATTCCAAACAGTTGAACAATATTCTATGATTGGCCTAATGTATGTTTTGTAAGCTCTAGTGAGCAATACAGTATTTTCAGAAAAAAAAACCTTTGTAGAATTAAATTCCCAAGTTTTAGTGCTTTTTTAGCAATGCTGTTACAATGAATTTTAGAACATAAATTATGTGGGATGAGTACACCCAGGTCTTATTGGGACTGGAGAATGAGGTGGTAATGCCACAGTTGAACTTTTCTGAATCTTTAGGCAGAGTCTAGTTCTATTTTTATACTATATTGAAAAATGTCATTGTGGGAAATTAATAATATTTCAACATGCTTAAACAATTTGTTTTGTCACTGAAAGTTAGGCTTCTGGTGAAGTTGGCTTTCAGTCAGGACCAACAGCTATTTCACTAAAGAAGGAGACAGGATTCTGATCCAATTACCTCTGCTCTTATCAGCTTTTATGCATACTTTCTTAAGAAAAATTATTAAAGTGTAGTCTGAAAGAATTCTGAAAGAATAGTGTGATATATCAAATGCCTATATAAATGTATGTGTATATGTTCAGGGAACTGAGCACAAACCTAAGGTGAAAAGTTTCAGTGCCTGGGTCTGGTTTTAGATGTAAAAAATAAAGGTAGGACATAATTGTAATAAATAAATGCAATGGCATGAGGCTAAAAATACAAACCCTCTCATTATTAAATATGCCTACAACTGCTTTCACCTATAGCATGAAAATCATCAGTATAATCTGCCTAGCTGGTAATTAAATCAAACAACATTAATAATTTATATTAACTTTGAACCTGGAAAGTGGTATCATTTAATAATGTGCTAATAGTAAAATATAAAATACAACATCATATTTGGGCAAATAACTTCTTAATTAGAAGTTTGCTGATGGAAAGTAAGGCTTTAATGTACAGCTGATGAATACACCTGGTTTCTCACCAAAAGAAACTGTCAGACAGACTTGGGCTAACACATATTTCTTAATAAATTAACTGTAAAAGGATGCATCTAAAACACTCTGCTGTTTAAAATACTGGAGAGACCACCTCAGTATTTCAAATGCAGAAATAGTAACTTTTTAGCTGTGTTGTAAGAAATCCTGATGTTTCTTAGAATCTGGGAGTTTCCACATAAAGATCAGAAATGGTAGAAAAGCTTTCTTGAAAGACAGCTTGCCTGTCACTGTTGATTTTCTTGCCAATGTGCAGCTGTTACAAAAGATCAGACTTGTTTGGATGAACATTCTCTATTCATTTAGTGATAGAATGAAGGATAGACAGACAGACTTCAAGCTTGTGTGGTTTATTTTGATTGTTTATTAAAATACTGACTCTGCCAACTAGAGCTAAATATAAATAAAGGCTCAGAAATCTGTGGCATGCAATGAACCTCACACTTATTACACACATACACACACACATCTTTTTCTGAAAGACTAATGTAATATAGCTGTTGGACTGTATTTTCACAATACAGATATCCATTGTCTACCATAATATAACAGTGAACCACAAACCCAACACAGAGGCACATTCTCACCAAACACTGAGCTAAAATAAGGTTGGCTCATTTGGGATTCAATATGCCTGTCAAGCCCCAATCCAGGGCATGCCATACCTGGGGGTTGGGGCAGGGGTGATGGGAGTGATGGGTGAGACTGCGGCTGAAGCAGCGGGACTTCTGGGTGCTATGCTCCACAGCTGCTTGTTAGCTGACCACTCAACAGCTCACGTGCTGGGCCTTTCCCCTTTTCTCTTCCACAGCCTCTTTTGGGGTTGAGCAGATAGGAAGAAGTGAGCCAGTGCAATCACTGAAGGGATGGTGCCAGAGGTGGGCGAGGTGGAGGCTGCTTTGGAGGAGGAGGTGCCCAAGCTGGAGGCTTTGTAGGAATGTACACAGCCAGCTGTGAGGCTGAAGGAGTGTAAGGCACGTAGAGTGGTGCAGCCAGCAGAGGCTTGGAAGATCCCAGAGGCTGTCCAGGGCTCAGGGTCCACTGAGGAGTGCTGACATAGGTCATCAGTAACTGGGGCCTCTGGACCACTGTGAGTGCCACCACCCCTTGTGGGACTCCATTAATTGAGTGGTGGGAGAAACAATTGATGGACAATGATGAGGGCAAATGGAGCTACTCAACCGCCCTGGATAGTTGCATCCTGGATATGCTGTGGGAGTGGTTCAGGGAGACCAGTTTTTGGGATGCCTCCTCCTGGCAGCCATAGGAGATGGGAGCAGAGTTGGCAGCACTGTGGCAGCTGTGAAGATCAGGATCTCAGCCGGCTCCACCTCAGCAGACTCAGTTCCATCTGGTTAGCCTTAAATTACGTCTGGGTCCAGCATCTACCCAATCTCACAATGCTTTGCAGGTGGGTCCATGGGAGCAGAGTTCTTCACTGGCTGGTTTAGTAAGATGGCCAGAACAGGCCATAGAAGGGACAAATATAGCAGGAGACCATGGTGCCCAGATCTGGAGGCAGCATCCGAGATCCCAACAGCTGGGTCAAAGGGCACCTTCTCTTGCAGTCCCAGATGCACGTCAGGCAGACCAGGTGCCACAGGGCCCCATATGGCCACCAGGTTATTGGCCCAGAAAATGGTGTGGGGTCCACTGCCATTGCAGGCTTCGTTTGATGGGAATCCCGACTGTGTGGCACTGTTTCTGAGCCAAGCCATTAGCCACTTGGACCAATACACTCAGTTCTATCCCTTGCAATGGACAATAGTTGTGGCTGTGATAGTGGTGTTGGAACGTGAGGCTGCTGAGTGCATGGCAAACCTGCACAGTGAGCACGCCCGGGAGTTGGTGGATGTAAGTCTTTTCTTGGATGCACTGTGAGTCTGGGTCAACAAAGGGATCCATGTACAACAGGCAGAAGGAGAGCTCCTGTTGCTGAAGCAGAGGGACTGATTGGCAGTGGAATATGTCAGAGAGTTTTGCAGGATTGCTGGTAAGCTTGGACCTGGCCAGAAAGATTGCTGGTCCATCAGTTCATGGTGGAGTTGGACTGCAAGCTATGTGAGGCCTGTGTTTACCAGGGTATCCTGCATCAGTTGCAAGATTGGTTTCAAGTGGTCATTGACTTGGATGCTGGGTTACGGGAGTTCCATCTCAAGGGGAATGTGGGGCCTGGCCCTTGGAAACCCATGGAAAAGCCGACAGGATCGACAGGTGGAGCCTGGCCTGGCCCCAGTTCCCCAGGTCCCATAGAGAGGCCTGTTCAACCACCACTACACTGTTTCTGGTGCAATCAACCAGGACACTGGGCAGCAGAATGCACAGCACTAGTTTCATAACTACCGAAGACTCAGACCAGCAGCTCTGGTTAGACCAGAAGATCTCTCCGACAGATGTAGGAATGGTCCAGGGGAGCACACTAGGTAGAGTTCTCGATGACATCCTCAGAGGAGGGAGAAGCAATGGCAGTAGGAAAGTTCCAGCCAGGGCCCTACAACAGTGAGGATGACGGGTCAGAGGCAGAGGTGGGTTTCTAGGGGTTTGCAGGAGTTTTCGAGAGCCTCTAGCTAAAATTCTGTGCAGTTTGGAGAACCCCCAAATCCCACTCCCAGCTGGGCCCGCCCACCCCATCCTGCCTCTCCCAGGAGTCCCCATGCAGCCTGTTTTGGAGGCAGGTAAGTGCAGGGCACATGCGGAGGCTCAGGAAGGGTGAAAAACAGGCCTCTCAGAAGTTCAGGAAGGCTGGAAATGGGCCCATTTCTGGTTCTAGAAAGTCTCCAGAGCCCGAGGAGGCCATTTTCTCCCTTCTGGAGGCTTGAGGAAAGCCTCCAGAGCCTGGGGAGGGCAAAAATGCCTCCCCCCCATGTGTAGGAGGCCAACTAGGCCATGCCCACCATGGCCACGTCCACCCAGCAACCAGGCAGAGAACCCCTTGCTAAAATTCTTGAAGCCCACCCTTAGTCAGAGGATCCAATGGTAAGCAACCCCGTCTGTCCTTTTGTAATTCCATTACCATAGTGAGTCCCCAATCAGCACACTGTGGGAGATATGGTGCTCTGATTGACTCAGGGTATACCCAGTGTCTCATCAGCAAGGCTGTGGTCAAGGCATTAGGGATACGGATGAAGAAGATGGCCAAGCCCATTTGGTTCGAACAGGTGGATGGCTTGTTGCTGGGGGGTGGTTCAGCTACTCATGTCATGGAGCCAGTATGATTAGAAATGGGAAAGCATTGGGAGGTCATTAGATTCATCATGGTGGCAATGATGACTGAGTCTGTTATCTTGGGATTGGCATGGCTGGAAAAGTGGTGGCCCACGATATGGTGGGAAGGTGGATATAGAAAGTTAACGATAGGGGTTGGACTCAGACCTCCCCCTCACGAATCAGCCCAGGGAGGGGTGGACAGTGGCCTGGGGGGATACACCTGGAGATGCCCCAGTGGAGGCCTGTTCCCCTTTCCCCAAGGTCTATGCAGACCTAGCAGAGAAAGAATGTGAGACCCTACACCCCTCTCCACTGTCCTATGTACTGTGCGATTGAGCTGATACCTGGAGCCAAACTACCCAAGCCAAAGATGTAGTCGATGACACCTAAAGAGATGGGAGACCTATGATGTTACATCGACAAGAACTGGGCTAGGGGGTTCATCCAACTGGCCTGTTCATGAGTTGTGGCTCCAGTGCTGTTCAGGGAGAAAAAAGACATGACTCTGAACTTATCTGTTGATTTCAGGGGAATTAACGGGGTTTGTGTGGAAAATATGTATCCCCTTCCCCTTATGAAAGACATGCTTGTCCACTTGGCAAAGGGGTGTTTCTTTGCCAAGTTAGATCTGTGGGACACTTACTAGCAGGTCTGAATTAAACCAGGGGATGAGTGGAAGATGGCGTTCAATTGTCTGTTGGGTAGCTACCAGTTCTGGGTTATGCCGTTTGGTCTACAAGGGGCCCCACCTGTGTTCATGCAGCTAATTAATTATGTATTACATGAACACCTGTATTGTGAAGTCTCCTAAGAGGTCTGTAAGGGGCGTGCATAAGTGCACAATCGTGCCTACCGTCCCTGTCCTACTGTTCCCATTTATTCATACCTATTTCCTATATTCTTACTCATGTTTATACTTAGACTTATTATCTTGTAAGCGATTGACAAATCAAATAAATAAATAAATAAATAAATAAATAAAATAGATGGCCACCACTATGGAGGTGCACATCCAACTGGTACAGCAAGTATTGAAGAAATTGGTGGCAGCAAACTTATATGTGAAGCTATCCAAATATGAGTTTCACCGAACCCGGCTAGACTATTTGGGTTACTGCATTTCCAATAATGGGATGGAAATGGATCCACATAAAGTACAAGCCATTTTGGACTGTCAAGTGCCAAAAACGTGCTGACAATTGCAGAGTTTCACCAACTTTTATCAGCAATTTATCCCATTGTTTGCCAGGGTGGCCTTACTGTTGACTGACCTACTCTGAACAAAGCATACTCTAACAAAATCTCAACCCAGGCAGCCACCCCAGTGGGCGATGGATTGCCAGTGGGCCTTCGAGACACTAAAAGTCCTGTTCACCAAGGAGCTGTCCTAAAACAGCCTGACCCAGCATGACCATTCATTATTCAGGCAGATGCCAGCAACATGGCCATGGGAGCCATTCTGTTGCAGAGCAATGAATGGGGTCAGATGCAACCCTGTGCATACACTGCCCACAAACTCACAGAGGCAGAATGTGGTTGGGCAATTTGGGAGAAGGAGGCCTTCGCTATGCGGTGGGTGCTGCTGATGTGGCAACATCTACTGGAAGGGGCCAAAGAGCCATTCAAGGTCTGGACAGACAACAAAAAGCTCAAGGCACTACAAACCCTGCATCAGTTGTTCCTGAAGCAGGTCCAGTGGGCATAGTATTTCCAACGTTTCCATTTTACCCTGAAGTATGTCTCAGTGGGTAAGAATTTCCTGGCAGATGCTCTGTTGCGGATGCCTCAATACAACAGCCATCAAAGAAGAAATAATCCACGCCATCATTCCCCCCTCCCAACAAGCTGCACAGGTGATGGTCAGAGGCCAGATGAGTGACTTGTCACATGATCTACAGGCTGTGTTGTCAACTGACCCAGGGTTATAGGAGAATCAACAGATACTCCCCCAAGAGATGGATTTACAAGATGGATTTACAAGAGCAACAAACTATACATGCCACATGCACTGAGGCCCAGGGTTCTGTGGCACTGCCATGAGCTTAGCCAGCTGTTTTGAGTTCCTTAAAACCCTACACCTCAACAAACATCCATTCTGGTGGCCTTGAATGAAGTCCGAGGTTGAGGATTATGTAAAAAGCTGTCCAATATGTGCAACTATGAAATCTTGACCAGGGAAACCCCTAGGACTCTGACAGTCTGTGGCTAATCTGTCCCAGCCATGGGAGGAGATCACCATAGACTTTATTGTAGAACTGCCAGAGAGTAAAGGGCACACAGTGATATGGATGGTCATCAACCTCTTCTCCAAACAACTTCATTTCGTGCCTTGTTCCTGACTGCCTTCAGTGAGTTGACTAGCAAAACTATTTGTCTTACATGTCTACTGTCTCCATGGGGTTCTGCAATGAATCAGTTTACTGCTAGGTTCTGGCGAGACTTCACTTGCCTGGTTGGTTCCTCCCAGAGCCCGAATTCAGCATTCCACCTCAGCACCAATGGTGCAGCAGACAGAGCAAATGCCATGAGTGATCTAACACGATCAACCTTCTCAACTTGGTGTCTTCGTAATATATTTAAATGGAACTTTTCTGGTTTCCTTGATATTGACTAATGGCAATTGGAGAACAGTAGCACAGTAGAATTGAACACACTAGAAAAGCATCAAGTTTAGAAAAAGTTCAAGGTCAAGGTCATACAATGTATGAATTACTAAAAAGTTTGGATAAAATTCTCCATTAAAATTTTCTGAGAAAGTGTGTTTATCAAGGATAACAGATAAATTAGGACATAGCAGGGAGCAATATATGGACAATTTTTACAGTATGAAAATTAATACTAATAGGGAAGGATGAAACAAGTCTTTTACTATCCAAGAATGGGAAAGATTCAAAATCATAGACAGCCACCACCCAAATAGACTCTTCTCACTAGATCAGTATTAACTAGTATAATACATCTTCACATCTTGATAATAAGATAACAATAACAATAACAATAGCTTGTTCCTCTACTCGTTGTAGAATACTCTGGGCCACCAGACCTTGAAATTCTAGACCTAGAAAACCTTGAATTATGCCGTCTTCGGTCTGATCTAAGTATGGTATATAAAATCATACATTGCAATGACTTACCTGTCAATGAATGCTTCAGCTTCAACCATAACAACACAAGAGCACACAATAGATACAAACTCAAGGTTAACTGCACCAAACTTGATTGCAGGAAATACGACTTCAACAACAGAGTGGTCAATGTCTGGAATACTCTACCTGACTCTATGGTTTCTTCCCCAAACCCCAAAAACTTTAACCTTAGACTGTCTACTATTGACCTCACCCCTTTCCTAAGAGGTCTGTAGGGGGCATGCATAAGCGCACCAACGTGCCTGCCGTCCCTGTCCTATTGTTTCTTTTATTTTTCTTATATGTACCCATTTCATGTATTCATAACTATGTATACCTATTATCTTGTAAGCGATTGACAAATCAAAATAAATAAAATAAATAAATTTGTAATCATATTCTGTTAGAGAAAAATTACCATGGTGTTGACAGTTGCTGTTGACAAAGCAAGAGCAGCTGCTATGGTACTGAGCTGCCAGCCAATGGCTTGTTATTCTCAAATAGAAAATTATAAATAGTTGGGTTACTTAATCAGATGTTTATGACTGAGGCATGGGACTCAGCAGTCTTTAGGAAAAGTAATATCACATATAGTGGCTTTGTCTCAGGAAAAAAGTGACATTGCTGCTTTTAACAATATTTGCTAATTATTTACTAAGAACTCTAATCCACTATGGATATATAGACAGCTCAAAGACAAGGGGAAAAAGAAAAAATGGAGGAGTTGGACTTTCTGATTCTCTTCTTTCTGATTTCTCATCAGTGTTGATAGCATAAACCAAAATATCCTTTTGGAAGGGCTATTTGGATATTGGACAAACAATTTTCAATGATTTCAGAGAGCAGTGCTAAGATGTCGCTTGATCTCATAGTAGTTCTACTTTGTCAGGCAAATGTGCTGTTTAGTATCTCCATCATACCTTTATGTGATGTTTGTATGTTACATAGATGACATCAGATTTCTCTCTCTCCCTTTGTCCTTCTAAGTTTCTTAAATTTAGACAAGACTGCAGATATTCCATATTAGTATTTGAAAGTGATAGTGAACTCGATTAGATCTAATAAACTGATACTTTTGCACATCTGTGATATTATGCATTATCCCTTATAGAAAGTCAGTTTATTTTCTTCTTATTTAGCTGTAGTGATTTATACACAGAGATGTCTTAGGTTTATACATATATCTCATCTCTTAAAATGTTTTCATTTGGTACCAATAAAAACTTGATGCTATATTTAAATACCAGGTGATCAATTAAAGAGATGCAAATGAAGAAAGGGTTTATAATTCTTCGCTCTCTGTAATCTACAGAAAATCATCACCTCACAAGATGATTGTTAGATTTAAAAGAAAAGTTCTTCCTTAGTTATAGATTGGATCTCTATTTCCACCTATTGCCTCTTGTCCTGCCCTCTGGTGCTTTGGACAATAAGTCAACCCTCTCTTCACTATGACAGCCCCTGAAGTATTGGAAGACTGCTATCAGGTCATTCCTAATCATTCACTTTTTAAAGTAGACATATCTAATTCCCTTAACAGTTCAATATCTGGTTCCAAAACCCTAATCATTATTGTCGCTTTTCTCTGCATACTTTCTATGCATATATATATATATATGTATTCTAATTGTGACCTCACTAGTGCATATACAGTGATACTATCACTTCCCATGATGTTGATGCTATTTGTCTGTAGATGCAGTGTAGGATTGGATTGGTTTTTTTGGCAGCTGCAGCACTCTTTACACAAGTGTGTGTGTTCGCACGCTGTGCACACACATATACACAGTGGAGGGATTCAAATAATTTAACAACCAGTGCTCTAACCAGTTGCTCTAATGATTGCTGGGTAGGCATGGCCAACTTGACATCACTCACATCAAGGGACACCTCTCCTTGCCACACCTGGCCATGCCTCACCCCTCCTCTCCCAGCCACTCCTTGTCATGTCTGGCCTCACCTCACCTGGCCTCTCCTCGCTGAGCAGCTTGCCTCACCTGGCCCCTCATCCAGCTGCTTGCTTGGCTTCCTGGTCACTTGCCTGACCTCCCAGCCTCTCACCTCACCTCCTAGCTGTTAGCCTGCCTGGCTGGGAGGCCGCTCACCTGCCTGGCTGGGCAGGCATTCTGTTATTAATCAACTGTGAAGCAAAAGGAATCTGATAACTCTAACTTTGTCACCCTAGTCAATTGCCAGTTTATCTGACTGCTTTACAAGCATAGATTTATGTTTCAGTTGCCACACACCTTAAAAACTCTTATCACTGATCTACAGTTCTTCAATATACTGCACATGCATTTTTTGTTTCAATGCAGTACCATCTGCTAACCATATCAACCGTACTTATATGTTGGTAGCCAGATAAATTATTCTGTGTCCTATTTATTTTAGCAGTGAAATTTTCTATTCCCCAAATTCTTTCATCTGTTGGGTTTTTTTCTCCTTGAAATACTGAATCTTTTCTATTCTCTAGTTTTAAAACTGAAGAGAGTTGTACTTGCTTTGGGGTTTGAATATCACAGGTTGCCAACACTAAGCAAAAGTTGATGAATCTCTGGGACAAATTTAAAAACTAGTTTTTATATTTGGTAGATTATATTTGTCGCTGAAACAGTTTTATGCAAAAAAAATTATGCAAAATGGAATTTCTTGAGAAACTCTAACTCCAAGTCACTTGACTTTAAATCTGATTTAAAGTAACCTAATCCACCTCTATTAGTCAGGTATCAAAGATCTACACATCTTTCTTTAGTTGTACCAGTCGTAAACTATTACTACAATCTATTAAAACTATACAGGTAGTCCTCAACTTACAACCATAATTAGGATCAGAACTTCTGTTGCTGAGGCAGTCATTAAATGAGTTGTACCCAATTTTATGACCTATTTTGCCACAGTTGTTAAGAAAACTGCCATGGCTGTTAAGTTTCCTACACTGAATCCAGTTTCCTACACTAGCTTTGCTTGTTGGAAGCCAGTTGAAGAAGTCGCAAATGGCAATCATTTGACCCCAGGACACTGCAACCATCATAAATACATGCCGGTTGCCAAGTGCCTGAATTTTAAGCACATGACCATAGGGATTCTGGAATGGTCCTAAGTGTGAAAACCAATCTTAAACCACATTTTCCAGCACCACGATAACTTTGAACAGTTGCTAAACAAATGGTTGTAAGTCAAGGACTATCTGTATTTACATAAAGTGCTTGAGCAACCCATTTCCAGCCATTCTGCAAGCATATTTTCTGACTTGTATACCTTTTATGTCATAGATCTAAAACCTGTGAAATACTCTTTGTCTTCCCCTGAGGATAACTTTTGCACCTGTCTGTTTATAGTTACTTAATCCCTATTGCACCATCCCATTTCTTAGAATAATATTCAAACTACTAAAATCTCATAACTGCATAAAATGGAGAACAAGTAAATAGATTTTTCTTTTCATACATTTTGTAGATATGGGAGCACCTTGGATATAAAGTCAATTTTGTCAGAGTGCGCACAGTGTGACCTATGTGAGACAACTCAGGAGTAAATGCAGTAAACAGAGGTCCATATTTTAAATAGTGGTTTTATCTACAAAAATATATATACAGGTTCTTAAAGTGATATCAGCTCAAAAATCTTGCTGACTCATTCCCAGTATTACATCATCGTAACACCTGGTCAGCTCTTAAATTATTACCCTGACACTCCTCCCATTTAAAGCTGAACAGCTGTTAATACTTTTCAATATTAATGATGCTTTCTATCTCTATTATGTCCTCTCTTCCTACTTCAGCTTCTACTCTCACTGCTACAAACACTACTAGTGCCATTACTACTACTGCTGCTAATTTCATTTTCTAATGTCTCTGTACATTCTTTCCATTACATCCTGTTCACCACCTCTTGACTAAATACCTTCACTTTCTCTTTTCACTAGCTCAGTTTCCCCAGTTTGGTTTATCTGTCTGCCTGACATTCTCTTTAACTTTAACTTCCTCCATTTATCCTGTTCTGCCTTAGGCAATGACCATATCTCTTGGTGATTATGGGGTTCATATCTTCTATACGATATATTCTAATCCCACTTGCAATGAACCAATCAGGAGGTTTGTTTATTACTTCTTTTAGATCTTCTTTAGATCTATCCCTGCGTTTCTGCGCCTTCTCTTTTTACCTCAGGTCTATCCTCTTCTATGTCTATTTCTGACCTGCTTTCCTGTCTCTCCTTATGGAGTATTGTCCTCTGGCAAACAGTATTTCATATCCTTGGCTATCTAAACTGGAAATACTCAACAGATTACGATCTAATTCAGGTACATACAATACATTGTGCAATATTTCCTCTATCTCAAGTACATAGACTTTACCATCTCCTTTAACAGTAGATCACTGTCCATTAGCCAAATGAACAAATGTTTGCTTAGCTGGTCTCAGGCCAGAAAACATTTGTGGGTTATTAGCAATATGCTGATTCACCCTACTGTCCAACAACCATGTGTTTATAGTGTTTTCAGATGACATCGCTACCAAGGAAAACAATGATGAAGAACCACTCCTCATGTGTTGAGTAGCACTATGGCCTTGTCTCACTGCTCCTGTTTCTCCTCTCAGGGCAGTGTCTCTGGAGATGCTCTGTAGAACCACGTGTGAAGCAATGTTTCACTGTGTAAATGGTCTCAGCTGCTCTGTTAGCAACTTGGGATGTTTCAGTTGTTGACCTGAGCTGAGCATTATTGCCTTCTTTTCCTTTCAAATCATTTGTCAGATGTAGCTCCATTCAAAATCCAAGAAAGAAAACCTTTGATTCCATTGTTATAGAGAAATGGACTTTTACTGAATTTGAAGTGGTAGCATCAGTAGAATACAAGATCTGAGGCAATAGCATGAAAATCACATATAGAAAGTTATCCCATGTTCCCACCCTCAATAATTCAAACTGACCATCCAATATAATGTCATGTGGGGCATCTTCAGGTGGCATTTCACACATTTGGTATGCCAAGATGGTGGACCTTGGCCTAGAGAGATAAGAGGCTACATCTGTGCAGTAAGCAAGTAAGCATAGTCAAGAAAACGTCCCAACTTTTACATTTCACCAATTTAAACCTCCAGCACCCTTCCCCCCACGAAGGCCAGTTATTCTTCCCTCCCCCCCCATTTTTATGGCAGCAGAAAAGACAAGCAGAAGAAGGATTCTTGGAGGCCGATATCATTTCTACAATAATCAGATAGTGAAATACGTCATGGTTAAGTCCCTCTCTTGCATAGACTCTAGGCTAGTCACAAGAATGTCCCATGAAGTGTCCAATGAACTGAGCATCACATATACCTTGTGTGCCTCAGTAAATGTCTTTCCTCTAACTTCAGGAATGTCTTTCTCATAGCCTGCAGATGTATGGACATGCTCTCCCCCAGCTTCAATTGTGCTCAAGGGTAGGATTCAACCAGTTCTGTCTGGCTCTACAGAACCGGTAGCTCTGAAGAGCAGCAGACACAGAACCGGTTCTGTGTCTGCTGCTGTTTTGGCCCACCTGCCCACCCAGGCTCTTACCTGTCCTTTATTTCCTGCTTTTTTAACCACAGCTGCTTTGCGCGGAACAGCTGCGGTTGAAAAAGCAGGGGAAAAGGGCTTTTCCAACCACTGTGCAGCCACACGCAGTGCTGCTCAGCTGTCCAGGCAGCTCAGCAGGTCATAAATTGCATTCGCACAACTTGCGCGACTTGCATGCACGCACGACGCAGAGCAACAGAACCAGTCGGATCCCATCCCTGGTTGTGCTTTATACAGTCTCCTTGTCAGCAACACTTTACTGCCTGCAGTCTCTCTAACATACACACTGCACAAAGCCTCCCAGCACTTTCCCCCCCAATTTTATTAGATGTTTATTTTTAAATAAACATCAATATTACTACATGAACAGTGTGGCCCCTGGGTATAATTCATTTTGATACAAACATCAATAATGATATTCATAATGGTTGTTATATTAATCAAACTTACATAACCCTAGTATTAATATAATGGTTTTTTAAAAGTAGTTATTCAATATTATATTCCATTTTAATGCCAATGATGTGATAAGTGTACATGATAATGCCATCTTTCAACCTCTAATTTTTTCCATCAAATTATTACTTATATTTTATTGTATAAGATTATATCTGCTAATATTCCCCCTATTTCTTATTTCTAGCTCTATTCTAACTTCTAGTCAGGTCACCTTCCTAATCCTAATATTAATACACATGTTTATATAAGGTATAGCTCTTCATTATTTGATTTTTCGAAGTAACAATACATCATTCAAGCACCTGTCTTCTAATTGTTTAACACATACTTTATAATACCCTCTTTCCACCTCCAATCTTTCCAGCTAACTATTGCTTCATATAAAGGTGTATATTCTTATTTCTATCTCTATTCTAGGTTTTAATCAGACCATCATTATATTAGAAAATAATAATAATAATAATTCTTTTTTCCCCAATAATTTTTATTGTTCTTTTTCAACTTTTACACATTTTAACCTTAATATTAACAGTGCTGTTCCATCATTATTATATAAAGCAATCTCATGTAAATATCTACATTTATATACATTTATATACATTCATATACATTTATCTATAATTTTCTTATCTCTGTTATCTTTATTTCTATTGTTCAACCATTTATACCAATTGTCCCCAATTTCGTAATACTCTGACTCTTCTTTATCTTTTAATTTTAACATCAATTTATCCATTTCAGCAGAATCTAGAATTTTTTGAATTACTAATTCCTCTGAGAGCATATTATTTTGTTTCCAGCATTGTGCATATACTATCCCTGTTGCTGTCAATATATGTAGTAAAATGTATTTAATCTTTTTCCTATATTTCCCTTTAATTATTCCCAACAAAAACAACTCCAGTTTACGGAGTTTTTTTTATTGGGAATCTTAACAGATACACACAGTAAAGACTTGAAATATCTGATTGTAAATGTATTAACAGCAGCTAGGATTGTATTTGCTAAAAATTGGAAAAATGAGAAAATACCATCGCAGGAAGAAGTTATTAAGAAAATATTGGAATGTGCTGAGGTGAGTAGATTGACATTTGAAATCAGAGAGCAAGAGGATAAACAATTCTATAAAATTTGGGGCCTTTTCTATCAATGGTTGGATGATAAAATACAATAATAGAATATTTAGAATGTTAGATAACAAGTAATATATGAAAAGATATCTTTGTTTTTATCTTTTCTTTTGTTATTTGACATCATATCTATAAAGTGTTTTTAGGATAGATTTGGTATGATTATATGATCCGTTATAATTATCTCATAAAGTATGAATGAATAAAATCAAAGTCAAATGATTTTCTAATAGTGATACTAGGATATATAAGTTTAGATTGATAATACGAATTATTATGTAATGTAACTGTAATTGAGACTACGAAATGAATGCACAAAACTGATGAACCAACCGACACACTGCTTGTATGTATGTATGGAAGAGAGCTGATGTTTTTATGTTCTGTTTGTTTTGTTTGTTTTTAAAAAACCAATAAAATTGTTTTCAAAAAAACAACAACTCCGGTTTAAACTCTATTTGATCTTCCACTATTTCTTGTATCCAACTCTATTTTGGTCCAAATTTTTTGGGCTTCTGGGCATGACTACTACATATGGTAGAAGGTACCTTGATTCTGTTTGCATTTCAAATATGTCGAATTTATGTTAGGGTACATTTTGGCCAATCTCATTGGTGGCAAATGCCAATGATAAAACATCTTGTACATATTTTCTTTTTAGGCCGCTGATCTTGTTAATGTGCAATTTTTGTTCCAAATATTTTCCCAATCTGCTAAGTCTATATTATGTCCAATATTTTTTGCCCGTGCTATCATACAGCCTTTTACTACTTCCTCTTCCAAAGCAACGTTTAACAAGTAATTTTACATCCTTGTTATGAATTTCTCCTTGGGGCCTATTAAAATTTTATGTAATTGTTGCAATTCAGTATGAATTCCAAATTCTTCTACATCTTTTTTGTATTTGGTTTGCAACTGGAGATATGGCCAGATATGATTATATCCTGCTCTTTTAATTTTCCCTGATTATCTAATATTTCTTTGTATCTGACTATTTTGCCTAAATCCAATGTGTTGGGAAAAATCATTGCTTCCATAGTGGGCCGGTATTTTCATATAATGTTTTCTTCTAATTTTATTCCAAATCTGTATGAATGAATCTCTCATATAATGTCTATAAAAATATGTTTGCTTCTTATTTTTCTTTTCCCATAGAAAGGTGTGCCATGACCCTGTAGAGTTAATAGACCTTTAGTCAGGGGTGGGATTCAAATTTGTTAACAACCAGTTCTGTGGACATGGCTTAGTTGGTGGGCGTGGCTTGGTGGTCATGTGACTAGGTGGACATGGCTTGGTGGTCATGTTATTGGCTGGATGTGGCCAACTCAATATCACTCACATCGAGGCACGCATCTCCTCGCCTGGTGTCTCATGACTGTGGGTATGCTGCAACAGTCGTAAGTGTGAAAAATGGTCATAAGTCACTTTTTTCAGTGCCATTGTAACTTTGAATGGTCACTCCACACAAGCAAAGTACCAGCAAAGGAGGGGGAAAAAACTCCAGAGACGTTCCTAAGACAGGAAGTCTAGTCCTGCCAAGAATGTAATAAGGGTTAACGGAGAGGCAGTTTCTGTAAGCAACACCAGAATGTTTCCTTCCTGCCTTCTTTACAGGATTAGACCAGTAATTTCTTCTAACAACTGGTTCTCCAAACTGCTTAGAATGTTAACAACTAGTTGTAGCGAATAGGTGCGAACTGGTAGAATTCTACTCCTGCTTTTTATTACTCAAATTGATCCATTCCTTGATCCATATCAATGCTGCCGCGTTATAATACAGTTCCCAGTCCGGGAGTCCAAAGCCACCTCTACTTCTACTATCCTGTAAATTTTATTCTGGCTTTCTTTCCAAACCGTACAAATTTTAACATAATTTTGTTCAGTTCTGTGAAAATTGTTTCTCTAATTTTATGGGGATTGTTTGAAATAAGTATAATAATTTTGGTAAAATATTCATTTTAATTGTGGTGACTTTCCCCAATAATGATAATAGTAGTTTCCCACATAATTCCAAATCTTTCTTTATTTGTTGCAATAATTTCATATAGTTTTTTCTTTTATCGTTGAATATCTTGCAGTTAGCCATATTCCTAAGTATTTGGGTTTTTTTGCAATTTGGAGTCCCATTACCCTTTCTAATTCTCTTCTCTTCTTCTGTTAAATTCTTAGTTAGCATTTTAGTCTTTTCTCTATTAATTTTAAGACCTGATACTTCTCCATATTTTTCTAATTCTTGAATTAAAGTATTTCCTGTCTCAATTGGGTCTTCTATGAAGAATACCAGGTCATCTGCAAAAGCTTGAATTTTATATTCCTCTTTTTAAATTCTGGTTTCTTTTATATCTGGATTTTGTCTGATTTGAATTAATAAAATTTCTAGCATCAGGATGAAAAGCAGACGTGACAGTGGACAACCCTGCCTTACCCTTACCTTTTTTATTTTAAAGGTCTCTGCATTCTCCCCATTTAATAATATAGTCACCTTTTGGGTAGAATATATCGCCTCTATCATTTTCTCGAACTTGTCTCCTAATTTCATATTTTTAATTTGTTGTATCATGAACTGCCAATTAAGATTGTCAAAAGGCTTTTGTGCATCCAGAAAAACAAGTGCCGCTTGTTTTTCTGGATGGGCCTCATAGTATTCCAATATATTTATTACTATTCTTGTATTGTTTCTGATTTGTCTTGTTGGGAGGAATCCATTTTGGTCTTGGTGTATAGATTTATTTAATGTTTTTTCAATCTTTCTGTTACTATAGTTGTAAATATTTTATAATCGGCATTTAATAATGATATTGGCCTATAATTTTGAATTTGTTTGTTGTCTGTACCCTCTTTTGGTATTAAAGAGATTTATGCCTCCCTCCACAAGTCCGGTAATTTTGCTTCCATCAATACATCATTGTATACTTCTAGCATTATTAGTTCTATCAGTTCACCCATTGTTTTGTATATTTCCCTCAGAAGCCCACCTGGACCTGGAGTTTTATTACTTTTCTGTTTTTTCACCGCTTGTTTCAGTTCTGTCAGTGTTATTTTCTTACTTAACATTTTTTCTCATTTCCTCTGTTATTGGCAAAATACCTTCCCCTTTCAGGTAATCTCCTATTTTCTCCTTCGCTACTTCTTCATATTTATTGAAGCCTTCAAAATATTTATAAGTAATCTTTTTTTTTTCTAATTTAAAATAAAATTTATTTAAGTTTCATATATTTAAAACATTTAAAAAGAAACAAACAAACATATAAACAAATATATATTCTGCTGAAACGTCGCTACAACTTTAAAAGCACAACTACTATGATGTGGGAAAATACCCGAGCAAAGCCGAATGCCAAATATATATACATATATACATTTTGCAGCAGGTATTGAGCATTGGTTACATTTTTCTTTTCTTTTTTCTTTTTTTTTAAACAAATTTTATTAGTTTTCAAAGACAATACACAAACAAACAAAGCATAAAACATAAAACATCTTTTCTGAAAGCTGCTTATTGAGTTTTAACAAAAAACATCTTATTTGAGTACAGCATAGTTCCAGGTTATCATATTTCCATACACAATTTCATATGCATATTCATCTTATGTATTCAACTTCATATCTTATTACTCTTTTTCCAGTTTCTCACTCTTATTCAATTGTATTTCTTTTACCTAGATTTCTATATCTTTTTATTCATTGTACTTATACTTTCATCTGTCTTGTTTACAATTTCATATATTCTCTTCCAACATTCTTAATTTTCAATAAACAAACATAGACAAACAAAACACAAAACATGAAAACATAAAACTTCCTTTTGGAAAGCGGCTTAGCCCCGGGTTACATCTTTTTGTACAGACATAAATCAAATTGATGCTCACCTTATATACCATTTCATATCTTATTTAACATTCTATATTTTCTATATGTCTTCTCCCCTCTTTTCACTCTCTTAATTCTATTTTATTTATTTCATCTCAATTTAGATCATTATACTTGTATCTTTTGTCCGTTCTTTTCCAATTATCTATTTATCTTTTGTCTTTAATACAAAATTTCTCCTGTAATCACTGGTTGAAGTGTGACGCCTTTCTATCTTTCCCCTAAATTTAACACTTAAAATAATATATAATTTCCATTCTGATTCTGCTTAGTACATTCTACGTACTACATTTTAAAATAAGAAAATAATAAGTTCATCATATAGTTAAAACAATGTTCCAGAGCAAATTAAATTCTATCATTAAATCTTAGACATTTTACACATTCCCTTTAATATTTTATTAACTCATATAATATTCCCATTTTCTAACTCTATTTCAAATACAAACACTACAATACAATCTTATGTACTTGCAGAATCTCTTTTTTAATTGTATTTTACCCCTTGTCTCTGAAAAAAACCTGTTTTTTAACATCTTGTTTCAAGCCTTTATAACTTCTCTTCGCTTTTTCCCTTCCTTTCTTGTCGAATCTAGCCTTTTTACCCCCCCCTCTTAATCTCCCCCCTCTTAGTCTCCCCTCTCTGTTGTATTCCTCTTTTCTGTTGCTTTCTGACATTGTATCGATTTTTCATCTTATTTTTCCCTTTCTTGGTTGTTTTTTTTAAATCTTGAATTCTCCATTCTCTTTCCCCTCTTTCCTTTTCTTCCTCAACTAAAATTGTTTGTTCATTTAAGATGGCTTCTTCTTCTTCATCCCAGCCTTCTTGTTGTTGTAATTCCTGGTAGGTAGAAATCGCCATTTCTAAAAAGTGAAATGCAAGAAAGTGTTGATCCAGAAGAGCCCTTGCCTTCTTGTTCCTCTTCTTTTAGCTTTTTGAATTCCATTTTTCCAATTCTTCAACAGATAATGCCATTGTGAGTTTTTTAAAAAAACAACCCAAATGTTTTTAGCCTTTCAAAAAATAGTTTCCAAAAGTCCCAAAGTCACCAAGCAATCCAAATCAACACAAACTGTTTCATTTAGCACTTTCTTCTTTTTATACTTACTCTTCCTAGTGTAGAATTCAATTACAAAGTTCCAAAATGTATTTTTTAGAAGTCTTATGGCAGTTTATCTCTGATCTTATGAGCTCCAAGCAGTCTCCTCCAGCAAAGTCTTAATACAAATTCTTTACCTCTCCCTTCCCACTTATAACAAAAAGATTTTAATTTTTAATTCCAATGTTCAGAAATCTTTAATGTCTCCTTGGCTTTAATTTTCAAATTTAATTACCTTCTGTTGCCAAAGTGGGTTTTTCCAATTTCTATCTGCTATCTCCATAGGGAAGGAGAGTGAGAAAAAACAAACTTTCCCTTTTCACTTTCATCCTCCGCTTTTTACGATCTTCTTAAGGAACAATGTATCTTTAAGAAAGATGAATTTCCAGGGTATTTAGATATTACTTGTTGTCCCAGTTCAGCCAAAAACTTTCACTTTCTCAGCTTCCTCTTGCACATTCTTATCCGGCTGAAAGCTTCTTTGTGGCGGCCATTGCTGACCGCCGCTCCACCGCCTATGGAAAAGGGAGTTAAGCTGGCTGAGGAGGGGGGTTGCGATTCCCCCGGACCCCTTCCCGGATCTCCCCTATCTTCAGTTATCTCTACAGGATAACTATAGCCTCCAAATCCAACTGGATCGGGGGCATTCCAGCAGCAAGCGCAGCAGGAACTGCGCATGATCACGGATTTCTGCCGCCGCCGAAGCCTTGCAAACCGGAAGTCCCTTTTCTTTTCTTTTTTTCTTTTACCCCATAACATTGACATGATCTACCTTGTTAGAATACCTTCCTCGTTCTTTTAATGTTTTAATTTCACAGAATACTTTATAATTAAACACACATCCTTCATAATTTCATAACTTATTCAGTTATCAAATGTTGCTTTTTCTTTAACCATTCGTACCAACAGTTCCAAACTTTGTAGTATTAACTATCTTCATTGTTTTTTAGTAATTTGGTTAGGCTGTCCATCTCTGCACACTCGTGAATTTTTTTTAATGACCATCTCCTCTGAAGGGACAATAGATAGTTTCCAATTTTGAGCATAACTTATTCTGGCTGCCGTTATAATGTGCAAGATTAAATATTGATTTTTTTTTTCTATTTTTGAGTCTATCATACCCAGCAAGAAGGTTTCGGGTTCAAGTTTTACTTCTTGTTTAGTTATATTTAAAATCCAATTTTTGATATTTTTTCAAAACTTCTGAGCATATGGACATGTCCACCACATATGGAAGTATGTTCCCTGGGCACAGTTACACTTCCAGCAGTTTGGGGGGAGGTTCGGGAACATCTTAGCCAGTCTCGCGGGTGGCAAGTGCCAACGATACACCATTTTATAGAGATTCTCTTTGTACAAGGCTGACATAGTTAGTTTGTAATTTATTTCCCAAGTATGTTCCCACTTGTCTAATTCAATACTGTGGCTCACATTTTTTGCCCAAATTATCATACACTCCTTGACTGTTTCTTCTTTTAATTTATAATCCAACAGATATTTATATATTTTACTAATCAACTTCCTTTCCTCTCCATGCCAAATTTTATCTAATTCTTGGTAGGTCATGTTAAAACCAAATTGTTCTTTATCTTTTTTGTAATGCGTTTGTATTTGCGCATAGGGCTACCATGCTATCTCTTTTCCTTGAATTTGTATTTGATTCCTAAACTTTAACTCTCCGGTTTGATGTAATAGATCTTTATATCTTACAATATTATCAAAATCTAAAACATTTGGATGTGTAACTGCCTCCATTGTAGATAACCACAGTGGGACCTTACAGTAATGTACTTTTTTTTATCTTTTCCCAAATATTTAGTAACACACTCCTTATATAATGCCTTTGAAAGTACAAGTGGTGTTTACTCTTTCCATCCCACATAAATGTGTGCCATCCAAGTTGAAGATCAAAGCCCTCTAATGTTAAGATTCTTTTATTTATCAAATTAACCCAGTCTTTAAGCCAGGTTGCAATCTCAGCATAGTAGTATGTTTTGAAATCTGGAAGACCAAAGCCTCCTTTCTTTCTATCATTCTGTAATAATTTATATTTTATTCTGGTTTTTTTCCCTTGCCATATAAATTTGGATATATGTTTATTTAGTTCTTCAAAAAAGCTTTTTTCCAACTTGCTTGGCACCGTCTGAAATAAGAACAACAATTTTGGCAAAATATTCATTTTTACTATTGCAATATGGCCTAACAGAGATATTTGTAATTTAGACCAATTATCTAAGTCTTTAAATATTTGGATTGTTAATTTATCATAATTGTCTTTTTTTATTGATGAGCACCTAGCTGTCAGCCATATCCCCAGATATTTTACTTTATTTACCACCTGTATCCCTAATCTCTTTGTTAGTTCTTCCTTTTGTTCATTTGTACAATTTTTTGTTATCACTTTTGTTTTTTCTTTATTAATTTTTAACCCTGCCACCTTTCCATATTGTTCTATTTCTTTCATCAAGATAGGTGTCGTTTCCAGGGGATCTTCCACTATAAAGGCCATATCATCAGCAAATGCTTGAAGTTTGTACTCCTCTTCTTTAACTTTTAACCCCCTGATCTCTTGATTTTGTCGGATTTGTACCAGTAGTGTCTCTTCTGCTAATATATAAAGTAAGGGAGCCAAGGGACATCCTTGTCTTACATCCTTATTTATCCTTATGTTATCTGTGTTTTCCCCATTTATTAATATTTTTGCAGTTTGGGTATTATATATTGTTTTAATGAATCCTAAAAAAATTTCACCAAATTTCATGCCTGTCAGTTGTTTAATAAGAAAATTCCAATTCAAAATGTCAAACGTCTTCTGAGCATCTAAAAACATCAGTGCCATTGTTTTAGTTGTGTGTACTTCATAGAATTCTAAAACATCCATAATTATTCTTGTATTTGTCTTCATTGTGTATATGGCAGAAACCCATTCTGGTCACTATGAATAATTCTACTTAACATTTTCTTTAATCTTTCCACCAATATTGTGGCCAAAATCTTGTAATCTACATTTAAAAGTGATATTGGCCTATAATTTTGAATTTTTTGTGGGTCTGATTGCTCTTTGTGAATAAGGGTTATATATGCTTCGGTCCATGACTTTGGTATATTAGCACTATCCAAGTCTTCATTTATATATGTCTGTCATTAATTCCTCCAATAGCTCTTGAAACTCCTTATAGAATTCAGATGGAATTCCATCTGGGCCTGGGGTTTTATTTAGTTTTTGGGTTCCAATTGCCTTTCTAATTTCTTTTGTGGATATTTTATTATTTAAAATACATTTCTCTTCATCCATAATTTCCGGTAAAAAATTTTCCTTCAAATATTGATTAATAAGTTCTTCTGGTACTTCTTCTTGATTGTATAGATTTGTAAAAAAGTCCTTGGCAACATCTTTCTTTTCCTTAGCCTGAGTACATACTTTCCCTTCTTGGTCTTGGAGAGCTACAATCATTCTTTTTCCTTTTTTATTTTATGGGCTAACCATCTCCCTGGCTTATTTGCATTTTCAAAATAATTTTGTTTTACTAATTTAACTTTTTGGGCCAGGTCTTCCTGCGTACTTAAATTTATCTTATGTTTTACCAAATCTATTTCTTTACTAGTGTTTTGATTATTCGGATCAATTTGTCTACTTTTAAATCTTTAAGTTTCTCTCTCCACACATTTTGTTGTTGCCTTTTTTCTGTATTCTTTTTAATATTATAGCCAATAGTTAAACCTCTCACGAAAGCTTTTGTTGTATCCCAGAGGTTTTGAAGGGATGTATGCTCTCTCTTATTTATTTCAAGAAATATTTTCAATTCTTTTCTCACCATTTCAATATATTCACTATCTTTTAATATACTATTATTAAATGTCCATCTTCCAATCATTCTCTTTCCTTTCCACTTAATTTGAATAGGGTTATGATCAGTCCATACATTTGGCAAAATCTCTATATTTTCAATGTTTTCCATTAAGCCTGGGTCCATCCAAATCTGATCTATTCTAAACCAAGAGTGATGGGGATTGGAAAAGAAAGTATATTGCTTTTTAGTTGGATATAGTTTTCTCCACACATCTTTCAAATTTAATTCCCTCACCATGTTATTAAAAGAAGATGGGAATAGTCTCCTTTTATTTATTTATTTATTGAATTTTTATAGTCTTTGTCCTTGTCTGAAAGAACATTTAAATCTCCTACAATACATACATTTGTATATCCAGTTTCCACTATCTTTTGATGGAGTTTATTATAAAATTATTTTTGATTTACATTCAGGGCATATACTGTAACTAACAAAGTCTTTTTCTGATTTAATATTATTTCTATAAATAACATTCTTCCATCATCATCCTTATATACTTGTTTGTGTTGCAGCCAATCTTTTATATATACTACAATACCCCCTTTTCTTTGATTTGAAAGAGCCCAATACATTTTCCCCAAATTAGTATCCTTTAGGAGGTCTGCCTGTTTATCTATGATGTGTACTTCTTGTATACATGTTATGTCTGCATTTTGTTTTTTAAGTTTTTCAAATGACTGTTTTCTTTTTAATGTTGAGTTCAAACCATTGATATTAACTGAAAATAAGGTGATTTCTCTGTATGTGTTACTGTCTGTGTAGAGGCTTTTTGTTTCTTTCCTTGTTCTGGGTTCTCTTGTACTTGGTCTGTTGTCCTCATCTTCTCTAAGTTTCTGAGATTCTGACTGTGGTGCAATTTCTTTCTCTTCGGAGAGTTATTCTTCCTGACTTCTTGTATTTAAATCTTCTCCACTTTCACGTTCTTCCTCAGGCCCCAGATATTGTTCATGAAATTGATGCGCTTTCTCTATTGATGCACTTTCTCTATAATTTTATATTTTTTATCCTGCCATGCTACTAGGAGCCCTTCTGGGGTGAGCCATCTGAATGATATACTATTCTTAATTAACTGAGATGACAAAAACTGGTAACCCCTTCTTTGCTCCCTAACTCTCCTAGGTATTTGCTTCAACGTTACCACTTCATGATCTTTTTATATCAGTGGCTTATCTCTGGTCTTGCCATATAGCATATCTCGTATCGTCTTTTTTGCGAATCTGATGTGGATTTCTCAGGGTAGTCTGTGTCTTCAGATGTAATGGGTATATACTCTGTAGACCTCATCGATGTCATTCTCAATTTCCTGTTTGTCTTTCTGTAGGGCTGTTGCTATCAAATTTGCCATTATTTCACTTAAATCTTCCTTTTTATCTTCAACAACATTCTGAAATCTCAAATAAAATGATGCTTTTTCTAATTCTATATGCACCACGGAATCCTGAAGTTTACAGTATAAGATTTTCCAATTTTGTTCCGATTCCTCTAATCTCTTTTCCACTACCTCAGTTCTTGCCTCTACTGTGTTTAATTTTTGTTCATTTTTTGTCATTGTCTCCTGCATCTTTCCGATTTTGCTATCCAAATTTTGTATCTCGTTCTTCACTCCTCCTATTTCCATTCTCATTTCTAATTTCATGTCTTTGGGATTCCTTGCTATCAATTCATGGGTTTTTACCATCATTTCCTGCATCATGGCAAGTGTTAACTGTACTGCCTGCAAACTTTGGGTGGAACTTGTCTTTTCCACCAGTAACATTGCGTCAATCGATCTCTGTCCCAGAAGTGAAGATGTCACTGTTATAGGTTTCTTCCCTGATTTTTCATTTATAGTTATTGTTGCCATTTTAACTATTTGTAGAAGCTCTCTCCAATCCACCATCAACTATCCTAGTAAAGTTATATTGCCTTCGCCTTTAAATATAGTATACATATTTATACATATATAGTTAAATAAGAGTTTTTTATTATAAATAGTCCCAGACAGATCTTATTTCTATTTCTTAACTGGTCCGATATTCTAAGGTTTAGAGAGTTAAATATTAATCCAATATATATTTAGTTAATCCACTATAGATACAAGTAAATAGATACCAGTATGCTTAACCAGAAAACACCAAACCTATGTAATCATGTAATTAATGTAAATAGTTAAAGCACCCAGCTCATTAATATATTTAAATATATGAATTTATCTATTTCCTTAAAGATATATATTTAATTGAAGTAAGTAAGTCTAATTTCTTTTTTTCCCCTTAGGTTTCTTATATAGTACTTTTAAACAAAAATTGATTGGTATAATTTATCAGAAGAACAATAAGATGAAAATAATAAAACTATATAATTTTTCTTTGACCATCTAGTTCATATGCTTATAGAATCACTTTCCAACAATTATTCAATTAATCCAAACAGTTCAATCAGTATTAAGCAATATTCTGTATACAAATTTCTAATATATTTACCTCTATCAAATTAGTTTTCTACCAACATCACTTAAATAGGTTTGTATCTTACCAATATCTATTAAATCAGATCCAGAGATTTTTTTTTGTTAATTGTCTTACAACAGCTCTTAGTTCAAAATGTCCTTGTTCCAAGTTGCACAGTCACTTTCTCTGTTTGTGTATTTTCTTGTTACTCTTTTGTTCTTTTATTCCCTCACAGTCACAGTTTCACTTATGAACCTTAAACAAATCTTTCTTATTTTGTTGTCAGGACTGTCTATTAATATTTATCAAATTAAAGTTTCTTTTCCCCAGTCCTTTCTTCCAATCTTTCAATGCTTCAAAAGTTTGTTCCCAAGTTTTACACTCTTAATTGTCCTTTCATTTTCCTATACCACTTAATCACTTTCACTTCTTTTTCTTTCTTTCCTCACTTCTCAAATAAACAGACAATAAGGTTCTGTAATTCACTCCTCCACTCGCAAAGCAAATGCTGTTATCTCACCCTTTGTCTCCTCAGGTTTCATGATTCAGCATAAATCTCTGCCGTTGTTTCAGTCAGTTCTCCTGTCAGTTTGGAGCTTCCTTTACAGTATACACCAATATTCTGAAAATCTTTAAATATACCTTTCCAGGACTCGGCCTGCTGTTCCCCTCTTTTCGCTTCAGCTGGGCTGCTGTTTCTCTGGTTCCGATCGTCATGGTTGTCATGATCTCCCTCTTCTGCCATTGGTTTTCAGGGGGGGTTTCTTCCAGTCTACAGGATCGCGGCACCTCCCCAAGACTTCCATGTCTTCCCCTTTCTTTTGCTTACCCCTCCGGGGTCTGATATGCTCCAAAAAGCCACCAACTAGCGAAAATCAGAATCTTTCAGAGCGGCGATCCTCTCCTCAGTTCTGCACCAACACAGCACCCAACAGGACGTCCTATTTATAAGTAATCTTGAGGACTTCTGGTTTGGGCTTCCTCAGCGATGGATCGAAATTGCTATCATGCGTGGTTTTGATCCGTGCTTGCCTCTGGAGCACTCCAAGCCACCCGGATTTGGGGCTGAAGCCACCCTGTAGAGGTGGTGAAGAAGGGGGAACCATCAGCAGGGTTGAGGAGAGCCGCATCTCTCCTCCTCAGCTGGCCATTACTCCCTTTCCCAAAGGCGGTTGCAGCAGTGGTCAGAAATGGCCACCTCAAAGAAGAACCCAACTGGACAAGATTGTGCAGGAGGAAGTTTAAAGGAGAAAGTTTGACTGACCAGTTTGAATGGAGAACATCTATTTAAGGTACCTGGAACCTGAATTTTAAAGACTAATACTATTCCTAAAAAACATTTTAAGCAGTGAAAGAGAATGGGAAAGGAAACAGAATTGGCTTTTTTTCCTCTCACATTGACAGTTTTAATTGACTTGGAATGTTAAGAAGAAGAAATTCAAATAAGAAATTGATATTAATCCACTTTGACATTAATAGGCTATTTCTAGCTGAAAATAAAGTGTCAAAGATTCTTGGATAATTTAAAATTTTTCTTTAAAAAAAGAAAGAAAGCAGTGGAGGCAAAAAGGAAAAAAGAGGGTGGAATCTGGAAAATGGAGGAGACCACCTGGAACTTAAAATTGGAATAGTGGAATTTTAACAAGGCTTTCAAAAGATACATTGTAGCTGAAACTTTGTTACAAGATAACAAAGCCCCTGGAAAGAGAAAGTGAGAAAAGAAGCAAGAAATAGTGGAAATAGTTGGATTATTGGATGATTCCTGGAACTTTGGATGGAGGATCCTAATGAAACATAATAAAACCAGAGCTGGCATTGCAACAATACAGCATGCGATCTTGGAGGTCTGAGATAGCTGCCGATATCTTTGCTCCTGGACAGTCCAAGTGGATCAAAACCGTCCTGAAGAGATGGTGAATGTAAAGAGCGCATCCTGTCGATCCCAGGGATATTGCAAAGTCCCTGGTAGATCCAGGAGAAGCTCTTTTTGCCAGCGGCAAAGAGGCAGCCATTAAAGCTGCTGAAGTTGGGACAGCTCCGAAATGAAAGAGAACGGAAAGAGAGAGGGTGCCGGTTTGGTGAGAACTTTTTCTTTATTTTAAGACTTGAAAGGACACCTAAGGGAAAGAAAGAATCTGTAAAAGTTTTGACAGAAGTGATTAAGCAATGATTTTAAACAGGAATGTCAAAGTAATATTTTTATTTTTTTTCTCATTGCTGGATTTTCTACACATGATCTTATATTTTGAAACTGGAGTGGTTTTTTTTCCTCTTCTTTTTATCTATTCTTTTTGACTTTATAATATTCTAAGCCAGAGACTCCCTTTTAGTTATTTTTTTAAAATATTTTTTTCTTTTTTTAATTAATTCTTATTATATTTTGCTTGGAAAAGGAGGGGGAAAGTGAAAGCTAAAGAAACTTTGTAACACTGCCAACTAGAGGTTTGGAAATATTCTATTTTTCTTTTGACCAGAGAAAGCTGAGAAAGAACTCAGACTTTTTTTCAAGGACATTGCCTGTTTGATAGGATAGAGGGAAGAGCATGGGAGAGTATTATTGCAGGTGCTCTTCTGGGTTTCTATCAACAGCTGGAGTCTGGTGTTGAAGCTTAGGAAAATAAAAGATGATAAGTCTTTGCAGAAGAGAGTTATAACAAGAGCCTTGGATAATTAAACGAAGTGCAGTGTGCTCTTTTTATTCTTTTTAAGCTGTGCTACCCCTCCTCATCAGTTTATTTTTTGTTGTAATAGCTGTTTGGATTTTTGGCTCTTTGGAACTTGTCTTTGGTTTTTTTTGTTTTTGTTTTCCTTGTCTTTGGAAGTTAAATTTCTATGCCTGCCTTTTATTTTAAAGGAAAAGCTTTAGTATTAATGTTTCCCTTCCTTTTCTTTTTAAGGGAGTAGCCTTTTTCTTCTCTCTCCCTTGTTGGTATTTTTGTCTTTCCATCTACCTTCCATATTGGTGTTTGTTTGTTTTTTGGTTTATTTTTATGCATCCTTTTAAATTTGAGAACTCTTAATTGGATTAAGGTGTTGAAGAACCTGAAGAATTTTTCCTTTCTTTTTTTAGCCTTTTTCTTCACTTTTTCGCCTTTTTTAGGACTTTAAAACTTTTTCTCTTTTGTGTGTGTTCATGGTGTGTTTATGGTCTTTTCCTTCGTTTTTGAATTTTTACTGTCATCTAACCAACCAATTGGATTAAGGTATACAAGAACCTGAATAAATTTCTTCTTTTTTTATTATTATTACTATTTGGCTTCTTTTTTCCTACTATTTTTATTTGGAACTGCAATTGGTTATTTCACAACTGGATTAAGGTCTAGAAGAACCCAAAGATTTTGAATTCCTCAAAATGGGTAGGAAATTAACAGCTCCTAGTTCTTCAATGTCCACTTCTTCCTCTCCACCATCTGGAGGACAGTGTTAAGGCAAGAAAAAGAACAAGAAAAAGTGACCCTGCAGATGATTATGCAAAGAATTCAAAATATTCAAACAAGATCAGAGAATATTGAAAAGAGAATAGAGAACATTGAACAAAGAATAGGGAAAACCGATGAAAAAGTGGAGAACATCCAACAAATGATGATGAAGTATGATGAGAGACTCCAAAAAATTGAAGAAGATAAACAAAGAGACAAGAAGATTGGAGACATTGATAACAGATTAACTGTGATTGAACAAGATAAAAGTGGTATGCTGAGATGGGAGATGGACAGATCAGAATTTTATCTTAGATTCCAAAACATAGAGGAAGAAAAAGGACAAAATCTAGCTGAGATAATGATAGAAATATTGGCTGAAGCTTTGGAAATAACTGAAGAGAAGATGATGGATGCAATAGATAAGGTTTATTGAGTCTTCCCAAGATATGCGATGAGAAATAGCTTGCCAAGAGAAGTTCACATCAGATTTACAAAGAAAGCCATTAAAACGCAAATATTGCAAGTGGCAAGAGAGAAAACATTGAAATACAAAGATAAGGAGATTGTGGTCTTGAAACAAGTACCCAGAAGAGTGAGAGAGATGAGAAGAGAATACCGATTCTTGACCAAATTGTTGCTTAAAAAAGAGGTGAGTTATAGATGGCTGATTCCAGAAGGTTTAATGTTCACATGGCAAGAACAGAGATATAGAATTGACTCAACTGAGAAAGCTGAATCGTTTTACACATAATTTTTCAGAGGGGAGGAAGAGGTAAAAAAAGAAATTTCACTAATTGAATTCCAAGAGGACTGCCAAATGGCGACTGAAAAAGAAGAAGATGCAGTAGGTGGAAAGGAGGAAGCCAAAGAACAACGTGAACCAAGATCCACGAGAGCTGTCAAACCTAACTACAAAATATAACCATGGAAGAGAAAAAATTGATTACAATTAATATAAATGGACTTAACTCAGCCATTAAAAGAAAGAAAACCTTTCGTAAATTAGAGAAATTAAAATTTGATATAATCTGCCTACAAGAAGTACATATTAAAAAACAATGTGAACAATTGTTGATACAGCCAAAATTAGGGAAAATATTTACTTCCTTGACAAAATGTAAGAAAAGAGGAGTGGTTTTATATATTAAAGAGACCATCCCAGAGAAACTGAATTATACTGATGGAAGAATATTAATAGTGGAAATAATGGACAATAATACAAAAACACTCCTGATTGCAGTCTATGCCCCGAATGACAATCAAGAAGAATTCTATAAAAAATTACATATGAAAATAGTTGTAGTGGACTATGTTAATATAGTTATGATGGGAGATTTTAATGGAATTGTAGACAATGAACTGGACTATACAGCACTGAAAACAATAAAGCAAAATAGAAAGTCTCTCCCTAAATCTTTTTTTTAAATGGTAGATGAAATAAACTTAAAAGATATATGGAGAGAAAGAAATCCTAAAACTAAACAATACACCTTCTACTCAAATAGACACTTATCATGGTCCAGAATAGATATGATATGAATGTCAACAGAATTGTTAACTAATATTCAAGAAATAAATATTGAAACAAGTACTTGGGCAGATCACAATCCAATGACAATTAAATGGAAAGGACAAAGAAGAAGATCTAGATGGACGTTAAGTAATACTATTTTAAAGGAAAGGACTTCCGGTTGCAAGGCTTCGCTGGCGGCAGGAATCTGCTTCTCTGTGGGTCCCTGCTGCTCTCGCCACTGAGGTACCCCCAATCCAACTGGATTTGGGGGTTGTCACTACCCTGAAGGGGCAGCAGAAGACAGAGGAGATCCAGGCAGGGGTCTGGGGATATCGCACCCCCTTTCCCCAGCCGGCTAGACTCCTTTTTCCTGAGGCGGTGGAGCGGCTGTCAGTAATGGCAGCCACAAAGAAATCTTCAACCAGATAAGATTGTGCAGGAGGAAGAGCCAGAAGGAGAAATTTTCTTGGCTGAACTGGGACATTAAGTTACTTTCAAAATACCCTGGAAACCTGACTTTTGGATTGATACATTTGTTTCCAAAAGAATTTGTTACAACGGCGAAAGTGCTGAAGGAAAGTTCATTCCCCTTCCTTATGGAGAAAGCAAAGGAGCACAGAAAAACCTGCGTTTTAAAAATAAGCTCTTTGTTACAAGTGGGAAGGAGAGGACTAAAAAAAAAAAATCTTTAAAACTTTGTTGGAGGAGACGCCTTGAAGATTATAAGACCATCAATTAACTGTAATACGGCTTTTAAAATACATTTGGGATTTTGCCCCGGAGGAAAAATTGTAAAGAGAAGAAGAGGAAATAATTTTTGTTTGTTTGGATTGTTTGATAACTTTGACATTTGGAAATTACTTTAAGATTGAAAACATCTGGGTTGTTTTTAAAAATTTACAATGGCACCATCTGTGGATGAACTAAAAATGGAATATGAAAAATTAAAAGAAAGACAACAAAATGGCAAGGATTCCTTGAGAGCTGCCTTCCACTTTTTAGAAATGGCGGTTTCTATGTACCAGCAAATACTTGAGGAAGAAGGAGAAGGAGAAGGAGAAGGAGAAGAAGAGAAGGAAGAAGCCATCTTTAATGGGCTAAAAAGTTCGATTGAGAAAAAAAATGGGAAGAGAGGAAGGAAAAATGAGAATTTAAGATTTAATAAAACAACCAAGAAAAAGAAAAATAGGGTGAAAAAAGGTACAATGTTAGAAAGCAATTGAAAAGAGAATTACAACAGAGAGGGGAAGTTAAAAAGGGGGAGGCTAGGAGAGGGGGGGGGCAAAAAGACCAGACTGGAGAAGAAAGGGAGGGAAAGGGGGGAAAAAAGCCATGGGCTAGAACAAGATCTCAAAAAGCAATTTTTTTTAGAGATAAAGGATAATGGATAGTGTATAATTAAAGAAAGATTCTGCAAGAGTACATAAGATAGTATTGTAGTATTTGCATTTGAAATAGTTTATTGGAATCTTTAATAAAATATTAATCTTTAATAATGATAGATTTCAATATTTAATAAAATATTAAGGAGAATGTGTAAAATGATTAATGTTTAGTTATAGTTTAATTTGTTATTGTCTTAATGTTATTATAAACTTCGTATTTATTTTCTTATTCTAAAATAATGTACTAATCAGAATTAGAATTAGAATGGAAATTATATATTTAACTATACTATAAGTTTATTATTCTTTTATTTTAAGATGTAATATGTAGAATGTACTATGCAGAATCAGGATGGAAATTATGTATTATTTTAAGTTTTACTTTAGGGGAAGGCGTCACACTTTAAAAGTGATTACAGGGGAAATTCTTTGCTAAAGAGAAGAGATAAATAGATGATTGGAAAAGAACGGACATAAGATATAAGCATAATGATTTTGAAATAAGATGAAATAAATAAAACATAATTAAGAGAGTGAAAAGATGGGAGAAGTTATATAGAAAATATAAAATGGTTAATAATATATGAATGGTATATAAGGTAAGCATGAATTTGATTTAGGTCTGTTAAAAAGATGTAACCCGGGGCTAAGCCACTTTTCAAAAGAAGTCTTATGTTTTGTGTTTTGATTAGTTATGTTTGATTGCGAATTAATAAAACCTTGGAGGAATAAAACTAAAGGGAGAGAAATTTGGAAAAGACATGTATAAATGACAATTAAGGAGGTTTTATTTTTTTTATGTCTTGTTTTATGTTATGTATTTTGTGTGCTTATGATTGATTGAGAATTACTAAAACCTTGATAGAAAGAAATACAATTGAATAAAAGTGAAAGGAGAAATAATGAGAAATTTGGAAAAGATATATATGTGTAAATGGAAATGTGATAATGTGGAACTATGTCTTAAAAATAATGCTTTATTTGCCTTGTTAAAATTTATAAGTAATTCTTAGAAAGGAGGTTTTATACTTTTATGTTTTATATTTTGTTTGTCTTCAAAAATCAATAAAACTTGTTCTTAAAAAAAACTATTTTAAAGGAAAAAGACTTCACACAGTGGATGGAGAAAGAATTGGCCTTTTTCTTTGGAGAAAACAAAAAAGAAGATACATCAATCCAGAATGCATGGGATACAATGAAGGCATATGCCAGAGGCTTGATAATAGACTATACAAGGAAAAGGAATACCATGAAAAGATTAGCCTCTAAGGCATTAGAAGATGAGTATAAAGGACTTGAAAAAGAGTTGCAGAAAATGCCACAGAAAAAGGACATCAAGTTAAAAATGGATATAACCAAACATAAAATGGGTCAAATAGAAAAAGAAGAATTAGCACAAAAAAATTAGAGGTGCTAAACTTTGAAGATGCAAATAAGCCAGGTAGATGGTTAGCATATAAATTGAGAAAGGAAAAAGAATCAAGGAAAATGTTGCAATTAACAGATGACCAAGGCCAAGTTTGCTATGGTAGTAAAGAGAAGAAGGAAATCATTTGAGACTATTATGGGAAACTATACACACAAGAGAATATTGATGAGGAAAGAGTTAAACAGTATTTACAGAATGCTAATTTACCCCAGATAGCTAAAGAGATTGAAACAATGTTAGAAAGCAATATAACGATGATGGAGTTAACTGAAGCACTTAAGAAGCAAAATAATGGAAAGGCACCAGGCCCAGATGGACTTCTGGCGGAATTTTATAAAACATTACAAGAATCATTGAACTTTCCATTGCTAGAAGTTATGAATGAAGTTATGTTAAAGAAGAGGATACCTAAATCATGGTCAGAAGCTTATATCACACTTGTTCCAAAAGAGGAGACCAATCCATTACAAATCAAGAACTATAGACCTATTTCCCTACTAAACGCAGATTATAAAATCTTTGCTTCAATATTGGCAGAAAGACTTAAAAAATATTTAAATAATTTTATCCACCCTGATCAAAATGGATTTCTGCCAAAGAGACAAATTAAAGACAATATGAGAGTAATCTTGGACACTTTGGAATACTACGAGGCACATCCTGAAAAACAAATGGCTCTGATATTTCTAGATGCACAGAAGGCATTTGATAATGTGAATTGGCAATTCATGTTATTACTGCTGGAACAGATGGGCTTTGCTAGAAAATTTATTCAAGCAATAGAAGCTATATATCATAAGCAGACGGCAAAGGTAATGATAGAGGGAGAACTGACAGATTCTATTGATATAAGAAAAGGAACAAGACAAGGGTGCCCACTATCACCTCTGTTGTTTGTGTTAACTTTGGAAGTGCTAAATAGAAATATTAGAGATGAAAAGAATATAAAAGGAATAAAAATCAAAAAGGAAGAATTTAAGTTGCAAGCATTTGCAGATGATCTGGTTTTCATGTTAGAAGACCCTTTAGAAACAGCATAAAATTGATAGAAAAGATAGAGACATATGGAAAGGTGGCTGGTTTGAAAATAAATAAAGATAAGACAAAGATTTTGACAAAGAATATGCTAACAAGACAAAAGGAAGAATTGGCAGACCTATTGAAAATTCAGGTCACGAATGAGATCAAGTACTTGGGGATATACTTGACAGCAAGATGCAGTACTCTAAAAGAGAATAATTATATCAAACTTAAACAGCAGATAGCGCTAGATTTGGCGAAATGGGAAAATTTACAACTGTCATTAATAGGGAGAATATCAACAATCAAGATGAATATATTACCCAGAATTTTATATTTGTTTCAGACAATTCCAATTAGGCTTGTAAAAGCCTATTTTGAAGATTGAAATAAAAATGTGTTGAAATATATATGGCAAGGTAAGAAAGTGAGAATAAAGTTAAAACTTTTGCAAGATGCTAGAATTAGAGGAGGATTTGGTTTGCCTAATTGGGAGTTGTATTACCAAGCTACAAATCTGATGTGGGTTAAGGAATGGATAACATTAAGAAATACTAGATTGTTGACATTAGAAGGACATGATCTGTTGTTGGGGTGGCATGCTTTTGTATGGTTATAAAGGAACTAAAACACAGGAGTACTTTGTTTTATTATACGGGAGTCTCTGTGGTTTAAGACATTATATATGGGAGTCTCTGTGGTTAAACTGGGAAAAGATTAAAAGACAATGTTATTTGAAAATTCCAGTCTGGTTATCGACTATTGACGCATTTTCTTATCCTATAATATACAAAAAGGAACAAACAGTTAGATATGGTGAAATATTGAATGAAAAGGGTGAACTTAAATCTATGCAAAATCTAGAGGAACAAGGTATAAAGATGAATTGGTTTTCATATGCGCAAATACATTCAAGGTATGATAAAGATTCTAAAACAGAAGGTTTCTATGATAAACTGACTGACTTAGATAAGATTTTGACAGGTATTGATGAATAGGTGATTAAAAAATTGTATGGATGTTTATTAGAAATTAAACTAGAAGAACAAGTTAAAGAAACTATGATTGCTTGGGGGAAGAATTTTGGATATGGGATTGATTTAGAGAAATGGCAAAAATTGTGGTCTCAAAATTATAAAACGACAATGGGAATTTTACCTGAAATATATAGTAAAGACTTGAAATATCTCATTGTCAATGTATTAACAGCGGCTAGGATTGTATTTGCTAAAAAATGAAAAAATGAGAAAATACCATCACAGGAGGAAATCATTAAGAAAATATTGGAATGTGCTGAAATGAGTAGATTGACATTTGAAATTAGAGAACAAGATGATAAACAATTTTATAAAATTTGGGTTCTATTCTATCAATGGTTAGACAATAAAATATAGTAATGAAATATGTAGACTTTTAGAAAATAATAAATATATAAGGATGTATTCTTTTCTTATTATATCTACAAAATGTTTCTTGGATAGATCTGGGATGATAATATGAATTGTCACAAAACGAATTAAGTAAAATATGATCATTTTGTAAAACATGAATGAATAAAAGTAGAGTCAAATGATTGATTAATAATGGTATTAATATATTTAATATTTGATTGAAAATATGAGATTATATACAATCTATTTATAATTGAAGACTGAAATGGAAGCACAAAACTATTTGTAAACCAACCGGCACACTGTATGTACATATATGGAAGATGGCTTGACGTTTTTATGTTTTCTTTGTTTATGTTTTTTAAAAAAAACAATAAAAAATATTTTTTTAAAAAAAGAAACATAATAAAATCAATTGGGGGTTGTTTAATTTTTTTTAAAATGGCATCACTCCTTGAAGAGTTAAAAATGAGACTTAAAGAAGAAGCGCAAGAGGGAAGCGGATTTTTTCGCTTCATATTTCAATTTTTAGAAATGGAGATCTTGAACTATGAAAAACAACAAGAAATGCTGGCAGAACAAGAAGGTCGGGACAATGAAGAAGACATCTTTAATGACCAAGCAATTTTAAGCGGGGTAAAAAAGGGAAAGGGAGTTTAAAAACTTAAGCATTGAAGCAACAACCCCAAAAAAAGAGTAACTTGAAAAGTAATCATAATATCAGGAAGAAGCAGAAGGGAGAATCAGATAGAAAAGGGAATAAAAGGGGAGGGAGAAGAAGAGAGGGAAGAGGGAAAGGAAAAGAAGCTACAAAGGACAGAAACAAGATATAGAGGTACAGGAAAAGCATACAAGAATTAAAGGTATAAACCTATTTAAAAGACACAGAGACAATGGTTAAAATTTAACTTAAGGAGAGGATTCTGCAAGGGTGCATGGGATAGCATTGTTATATTAGAAATAGAAAGGGGTTAGAAAATAGGTTAGATGATTAAAGTGATAGAAAAAATTTCTATTGATGTTTAATGGAATATTTGTTTATAAAGAGAATAAGGCTCTCAAAAGAAAGTTTAAAAAAACCTGAAATGAAACATGGAAGATTTTTATCAGTTGACAAGATGAACTTGAATAAGAATAATAACTTTATTGACTACTGTTAATAACTATTGTTTGGCTTTTTATTTAAAGAAGTAATAAGTAAAATATGAAACATGATTAAAGTGAAAGACAACTGATATTACTAGGTAATGTTTGTTAAAAGAAATAGAAATGTAAAAGTATGTTATGAATATTAATGGCAGAGCTGTACTTGAATAGAATAATTATTCCATTTACTATTGTTATACAGATATACACAGATATATATACATTTTTTTTTCTTTTCAGAATTTAGTGTGTATTTTTAAGGGAATGTACCAAGCAGAATTTGATTGAAAATAGGTATGTGTTATAAAATAGAGGTTAGAAAATGAATGTTATAACTGTAAAGGTGTAACTTAAATTTTTAAACAAGATTTGAAAAAAGATACAAAGGTATTATACTCCAGTCTAGTAATTACAGGGGAAAATTTGTTTTATGAGAAAAGATAATATGAAATTGTAACTAGGACAGACGAAAGTATAAAAACATTGATTAGAAAGATTTTAAAAATTAGAAAAAGATATGCAATTGAATTAAGAAAGTAATGAGATAATTTAAAATAAGGCAATAGGAAGTAAAGAAAGGGAAAAGCTATTGAAAAAATTGTTGAAATAGTTATAAGATATGGATTAGAATGTATAAAATAAATATGTATTGAGTTTATGTCTGTATGGAGAAGTGATAACCCAGGGCCAAGCTGTTCTCAAAAAAAGATACTTTATTTGTATTTGTATGTTTTATGAAAACATAATTTTTTATTAAAAAATATTTATAAGTAATCTTCTTTTTCTCTTCCATCATATGTTCTAACTTCCCATTTTCATTCATACTATCCTTCTCTCTCTCTCTTTAATTTATAGGACAACCATCTCCCCAGTTTATTCGCCTGTTCAAAAAAGTTTTGTTTTATAAATTTTAAGTTCCTTACAATTTCTTCTTGATCTAAAATATTTAGTTTATGTCTTCTTAGAATCAATTCCCCTTAAATTTGATCATTCTGTCATTTAATTTGCAATTGTGTTTCCAAATTTTTAATTTCCTCCTGTAATGCATTATGTTGTCTTCATTTCTCTTTGCTATATAAGTTATTATGATTCCATGTGTGTAAGCTTTCATAGTGTTCCATAGGTTTTGTAGTAACGTATGTTACTTTGTATTTTGCTTAAGGAATAATTCCAATTCTTTCATACATTTTTGGGTGAATTCTTTTTCTTTTAATATTTGTGGATTTAAAGTCCATCTTCTTGTTTTCTGTTGGCCTCACCAAACTATTTTAAGGGGATTATGGTCTGCCCAAATGTTTGGCAATGTTTCAATTGCTTCTACTTCTTTTCCTACTTTCCCATTCATCCAGGCCATATCAATCCTTGACCAAGATTGGTGTGGATTAGAGTAAAAAATGAATTGTTGTTTTTCTTCTGGTTTCAATTTTCTCCATATATCTATTAAGTTTAATTCTTCCATCATTTCAAAAAAATGTTGTTGGTAGTGTTTTCTTTTTCTTTCTATTTTTCTTATCACCTATAATCTTTTTTACTGTCCACTATTGCATTATAAGTATCCACAATACAAATATTCCTTTGTCCTGTTTCTGTAATTTTTTTTCATGTAGCTTTTTATAAAAATCCCTCTGGTTTTCATTGTGCATATATTGCTACTAATAATAATGGTTTCTGACATTCTTCCTTTAACATCTGTGTTGATAAGTTTTGTCTTTATCTCTTCCTTAACATATACAGCTATCCCTTTTCTTTTTTCATCAGCTAATACCATATACAATGTTTCTAATTTGGGATATTCTAAGCAGTTTCTATATTGTTTTTTAATGTGTACTTCCTGAAGGCACACTACGTCTACTAATTTTACCAATGTTTGTTTTCTTTTGGCTGGCGAATTTAATCTGTTAATATTTATTGATATTCCCATTCTTCTATTTGTATATTTGTCTTTGTCTTCTATTGGCCCTTGTGTCTCTTTGTATTCTTGGTCTTGCCCCTTCCTCTTCCTGTTGTTCTTTCTCTTCTCTACTTCTTTCTTCCTGTTCTCCTTCTTTTGTTCCTTATTATTGTTCTCCTTGGTTTCTGGACTCTAATTCTTCTCTGCTGCTCTGTTCTTCTTCTGCTCCTATGAGTTGATCATATAATTCTTGAGCCTTCTCTAAGTTGTCAACTTTAATTTTCTTCTCTTGCCAAGACACTAGCATCCCTTCTGGTACTAACCACCTAAATAATATATTCCTTTTAGTCAGTTGTGTCGCCAAGAATCTGTAGTCCTGTCTCTGTTCTCTCACCCATCTCAGAATCTGTTTCAGAGTTTGTATCTCCTTTTCCTTCTACATCATCGGTTCATCCCTCATTATTTTATAAATTATATATCTTACTTTTTTTCGCATAAACCTTAAATGCACTTCTCTCGGTGATCTATACTTTCTGGCATAATTTGTATGAACTCTGTATACATTATCCAATTCATTTAGGATTTAGCTTCCACTATTATTTCAGCCATTATCATTTATAGGTTTTCTTTTGTCTCTGTAACATTTTGAAATCTAAGATAAAAGGCTGCATGGTCCATCTCCAAATGGATGAGAGAATCCTTTGTTTAACTCTAGCATCTTCTGACCCACTAACTCAAGTTTCTTCTCAGTTTGTTCTGTTCTTGTCTCCACAGCTTTTATTGTTTTTTCTATTGCCTGTTGAATTGAGCCCATTTTTTCATCTAATTTGTGTATATCATTTTTCATTTCACCCATCTCTGTTTTCATTTCACTGTGGGTTTTTGGACATTGTTTCTTGGAGTTTAATCATTGTTTCCTGAATTGCTAAAAGGGTTGTTTGCATATTTGGTGCATTTGATGTTGTAATTACTTTCTATCCATCATCTCTTGTTTATTTAATATGTCAATTCTTATTCATTTTTTGGCTTGCCTCCCATATTCCCATCTTGGATCTTTATCTCTATCAACATCTTTATCTTCACCATTGAGACTGAATATTTCTCCCATCTCTATCCTAAGCTGCCAGGTCTCCAAAGTATCCACCCAAACCCCTATCTCCCTTTCAAAAATATCTTCTAGATTATCTGATTCCCTTCTAAAATCTCTTAAAGTGCTTTTTCCTTGGTTTATTTCATCAGCTATTACGGCCTTTATCATCTTCTCCTTCCCATCTTGTTGCTTTATTTGCTGGTTTATCTGTTCAGTCTTTTCTTCCATTCTTTCTGCTATCTTCTCTCTTTCTTGTACTCTTTGATCTTCATTCATCTGTCAATTCATAAAACATTCCTATGCCTGTTTTAGTAGTTGCCATAAAAATGGGGGGGGGGGAATCTGGAAGGGCAGTGCAGCAGTTTGAAATCGAAAGTACATTTGAACATTTCTTATCTTTAAAATATTGTAATTAAAATACCAGAGCTTTTGCCTGCAAATATATTTAATTGGAGAATGTGAATGATGACACCCAGCCCATGAACATGCTCAATTGGAGGATCTGGTTTATGAGACACCCAGGGGGAGGGGGAAAACAGGGTCACAAGTGACTGTAAATTATGTATGCCAGAGTTGGCTTCATAAGGGCAGTGCCAGTATGTCGTCTCTAATGAATCCTTTGAAGTTTTTTGAAGTTTGGCTCAAGAATCATGATTTAATTAGGGTGATTGCTGGAATCCTGACAGCAAGCCAACTCTCATAATAAATCAATATTACTGGGGTCCTGGGTCCCAGCTTCTCCAATTGCTCCCTGACATCTGGGGTGTGTGGAGAGAATCTCAGGCAGCCATGGCAGAGATCAGGCTATCAGCAGGAGAAACAGACTTGGCCTCCAGCCAGAAGCAAACAGAAGCTGATAGCATAATTAAAGCTGGAGGTCAGCCCCCTTTGAATTCCAAAGCAGAGAAACCTGCTCCAGTGGAGGAAAGAAAACCAGATAAGTACTGGTGGGAAAAGAAAATTCCTAAAGCCTCTGAGGCTGAGTTTTTGACCCCCAGGCCTAAAAAGGGAGAAGGCCCTTGAGTGAAATGGGAAGAGTGGATTGGATGTGGGACCAGGCACAGGCCAGGGCCCCAAAGTCCCTGTGGAGATCCATGGAGCAACTGGGGGAGGAATTTGACCAGGTCACCATTTGGGATGATGGCCCATCAATGCTACCCAAAACAGAGGGGAGTTTTTACAGACCCCTTTGAAGTGAGGAGAAACAGGTGAGACCACAGCCCTCCTTCTCCACCCACCAGAAGAAAAAGAAGTCTGAAGCTGCAGGCAGTTCCTCCTCCGTGCAGCAGGCAGCCCCCTCCCCCTGTGCAAACTAGAACTGGGGAGGAAGGCCAGCCACCTCGAGTGCAGGCTTACAGAGGGTGACAGGAGGAGGGAGGAGCAGTGCTCAACAAACTGCCCCAGTTCAGGGGGAAATTTGATGGGGACTCAGACCAGCTAGCTCGATTCCTTGACTCATCTGAGATCCACCTAGAATGCTTATGGACACCTCTACCCCTCCCCTAGAGCCATGGTGAATGCCATTTCTGAGGGGTTGGAGGGAGAAGCAAGAGGATGACAAGCAACCCTTCACAACTTCAGGACATAGATGACATCCTATGACTGCTAGAGGCCAAATTTGAGGAGGCAGAGGAGGACCTGTATGTGGGAGATGAGCTCAGCAACCTAAAGCAGGGAAGGGCGACCCATCAAGGAACACATCTGTGAATTCAGGAAGATCAGTGGGAACTACCACTTTTGCCTGAGCAGATGCTGGTTCATTTTTTCAGAACAAGCCTAGACAAGCAAATAGCTGCCCAAGTAACCATCAGATGACAATGCCATGACTGGCAAGTCCAACCCGCAAGTGACCTAACCACAAAACTCAAAAGCAAATTACTAGCAGACCCCTGGTTCCGGGACAATCAACACATCTTGACAAAAAGAGATGACCTAGCACAGAAGGGGATGAAACTCTACATTCCAGAATCCCTACACACACTAGTCCTCCAGAGAAGCCACGAAGCCAAACCAGTAGGCCAGTTTGGGTTCTTAAAGACTTTACACTTAGCATGGAGGCAGTTCTGGTGGCCCGGCATAAAGAAAAACGTGGACAGTTATGTGAAGAGTCATACCATCTGCACTGCAATGAAAAAACGACCAGGAAAACCCTCTGAACTGCTACAAACATTAGCAGAGCCAACAAGACCATGGGAGGAGATCACAATGGACTTCATAGTGGAGTTGCCGAAAAGTGGGGGAACACGGTGATCTGGACTGTAACAGACTTATTCTCCAAACAGGCGCACTTTATACTTTGCAGCAGACTACCCTCAGCCCACCAGTTAGCTAAGCTGTTTCTGAAGCATATCTACCACCTGCATGGAGTACCATGAAGAATTATCTCAGAGAGAGGGGTCCAATTAATGGCTAAGTTCTGGAAAGAGTTCCTGTGGTCTATTGGGTCATTCCAGAACCTTAGCTCAGCCTTTCATCTGAGCACCAATGGGGGGTGGGGGGGCAAATGCCATGGTAGAGCAATAGTTGAGGTGCTATGTGAATTATCATCAATCCAATTAGATGGACCTTCTGCCTTTCGCAGAGGTTGCGCACAATAATGCTGTTTATAGTAGCACGGGACTAACCCCATTCAGAGTAGTGAGTGGTATGGATCTTGTCCCAATGCCTGAGTATCCAAGGGATCCCTCCTCATCAGTCAGCCTGACTGAGTGGATGTCAAAGCTGAAAGCAACTTGGGAGAATGTTAAAAAAGCACTAGCTAAAGTGGCGCAGACCTATAAAAAATAGGCAGACAAACACCAAGCTCCACAGTGGCCATTCCAGGTGGGGGAGAAGGTCTACCTCTCCACAAAATATCTGAAGCTAAAACTCTAGCAAGAAATTGGGGCCAAAGTTTATGGGACCATTCCCCATAGTAACGATTATCAACCCAGACACGGTGCAGTTGAAATTGCCCTGAATGCTAGGGAAGATTCACCCACTGTTCCATAGTAGCCTCTTAAAACCTATGGTCGGATCGACTCTGAGGCCCCTATCTTGTGAGCCCCCAGACCCCATGGTCATAGGAGGCCAACCCCATTATGAGGTGTAGCAAATCCTTGATTCGAGGTGGCACAGGAGACAACTCCAATACTTCTTTTAAAAACTTTTTTTATTAATTTTTAAGAAACAATACATAAACAAACTAAACATAGAATGTAATAACATCTTTTCTGAAAAAACCAATAAAACATCTTATTTAAAGACAGAATAATTCCAAATTATCACATTTCCATACAAACACAATTTAATATATATATTTATCTTATCTATTCAACTTCAACTTTATTTCTCCCTTTCCTTCAATTATATTTCTTTTGCCTTAGATTATATATATTCTTTATATCCATCTGTCTTATTTACAATTTCATTATTCTTTTCAAATGTTCTTCTTACATTCTTCTAAAATTTGATTAATTCAGACATAGACAAACAAAACACAAAACATAAATACATAAAACTTCTTTTTGGAAAGCGGCTTACCCCGAGTTACCTCTTTTTGTACAGACATAAATCAAATTCATGCTCACTTAATATACTATTTCGTATCTTATTTAGCATTCTGTATTTTCTATATATTTTCTCTCCTCTATTCACTCTCTTAATTCTATTATATTTATTTCATCTCAATTTAAATAATTATACTTGTATCCTTTGTCCGTTTTCTTTCAATCATCTATTTATCTTTTCTTTCTAATACAATATTTCTCCTGTAATCACTGGTTGAAGCATGACAACTTTCTATCTTTCCTCTAAATTTAACACTTGAAATAATACATACTTTCCACACTGATTTTGCTTAGTACATTCTAAATACTACATTTTAGAATAGTAAAACAAAAATAGAAAAGGAATTGAGTTTATAATATAATAAAAACAATATTCCATAGAATATTAAACTCTATTGTTAACTCTTAAACATTTTATACATTCCCTTTAATGCATTATTAACTCATATAATAATTCAATTTTCTAACTCAATTTCAAATACTAGTATCTACAATACAATCTTATGTACTTTTGCAAAATCATATATTTTTTAAATAACTTTTACCCTTTATCTCTGAAAAAAATCTGTTTTTTAGCATCTTGTTTTAGACCTTTATGACTTCTCTTTCCTTTTCCCCTTCCTTTCTTATCAATTCTAATCTTTTTGCCCCCCCATCTCTCAAATTCCACTCTCTTAATCTTCTCTCTCTGTTGTGTTTCTCTTTTCTGTTGCTTTGTGACATTGTATCGATTTTTCATCTTATTTTTCCCTTTCTTGGTTGCTTTTTTAAGTTCTGAGTTCTCCATTTTCACTCCCCCTTTTTTCTTTTCCTCAACTATGACTTTTTGTCCATTAAAGATGGCTTCTTCATCATCCAGGCCTTTTGTTGTTGTATTTCTTGGTAAGTAAAAATTGCCATTTCCAAAAAGTGAAAAATAGATCCAGAAGAGCCCTTGCCTTCTTGCTCCTCTTCTTGTAACTTTTGATATTCCATTTGCAGTTCTTCCACAGATAGTGCCATTTTCTATTTTTTAAAAGCCACCCAAATGTTTTTAGTCTTTCAAAAAATAGTTGCCCAAAGATCACAAAGTCACAAAGCAGTCCGAATCAGAACAAACTGTTTCATTAACACTTTCTTCTTTTTTGTTTAATTTCTCTTCCTGGGGTAAAGTTCAATTACAATTTCAAAATAATTTTTTGGAAGCCTTATTGCCCCTTATTTCTAAGTCTTATAAACTCCAAGCAGTCTTCTTCAATGAAATCTTAGAATAAGTTTTTTACCTCTTCCTTCCCACTTATAGCAATAAAATTTAATTTTAAATTCCTATGTTCCAAAATCTTTTATCCCCTTGGCTTTAATTTTTAGGTTTATTTACCTTCTATGCCCAAGCAGGTTTTTCAGATTTCCCTCAGCTATTTCCATAGGGAAGGAGAATAAGAAAAAATAACTTTCCCTTTCAAAACTTTCTTCCGCCGCTTGCAATCTTTCTGGGAAACAATGTAGCAGTCAAAAAGTCAAATTTCCAGGTTTTTGAAGGTTCCTCGTTATCCCGGTTCAGCCAAAGAAAAACTTTCACTTTCCTCCTCTTGCATGATCTTGTCCAGCTGCAGGCTTCTTTGTGGCGGCCATTGCTGACCGCCGCTCCACCGCCTTGGAAAAAGGGGGTTTAGCCGGCTGGACATGGGGTCTGCGACACCCCCAAACCCCTGTCCAGATCCCCCCTATCTTCAGCTGCCTCTACGGGGCAGCTATATCCTCCAAATCCATCTGGATCGGAGGCACCAAGGCAGCGAGCGCAGCAGGAACCGCGGGGATTCACGAGTCCCTGCCACCGCCGAAGCCTGGCAAACTGGAAGTTGAGACAACTCCAATACTTAATCAAGCAGAAGGGCTACAGATTATTAGAGGCATCTTGGGTAAAAAGTAGGAACGTCCAGGCCGATTGCCTTATAGCAAGATTCCATGCAGAATATCCAACCAAGTCTAGGGGGTTTCTCAACCCTAAATTATGTATCTGCACAACCTTCAAGAAGTGAGTGGAGCCAAATGTCAATTTCATGAAACATTCCTATGCCTGTTTTAGTAGTTGCCATAAAAAAGGGGGAGGAAGAGCAGTGCAGCAGTTTGAAATCGAAAATACATTCCAACTCTTATCTTTAAAAGATTGTAACTAAAATACCAGAGCTTTTGCCCGCGAATATATTTAATTGGAGAATGTGAATGATGACATCCAGCCCATGAATGTGCTCAGTTGGAGAATTTGGTTTATGAGACACCCAGGGGGAGGGGGAAAACAGGATCACAGGTGACTGTAAATTATGTATGCCAGAGTTGGCTTCATACAGGGCAGTGCCAGTATGTCACCTCTAATGAATCCTTTGAAGTTTTTTGAAGTTTGGCTCAAAAATCATGATTTAATTAGGGTGATTGCTGGAATCCTGACATCATCATCAGTTGTAACATATTTTCCCATATATGCATTAGATACTTTATCTCTCTGTGATTCTTTTCCATAGTACCCCTAATGCTTTGGAACATCAACACCATTTTTCTTGAAATCTTGCTCCTTTCCCCCTGGTGGAGCATCTTGTCTTAATTTAATAAGTCTCGCTCTTACTCAAGTCCAAGAACAATATATGTCCAATGTTAGTCCTCAGAAAGTTCAATAATCATAGTTCTTTACATCTCAAGATTATTAATCAATTCCATTTAAATAGTCCAGGAAGCTTCTGCAAATAAAAAACCGCTTTGCTTTACTTAAAAGGCTTCCATAATAGGGTCTCCAGTGATCATAAAGTAATTATTATAGAACAGTCAATGTCACCACAATCCTCCAGGTGAATGTTGTTTATTTTTCTCAAAAAAAAAAAAATTCTAAATTTGTAGGGGCCTGGTATATTCCATTCACCAGTAGATGGCACCCTCAACTTAGGTTTCAGTGTTGTTTCAAATCTTAATGATTTAATTAATCCAAATTTAGTTCAATTTATGGAAGCAAAGTCAGCTATTTCAAATAGATTCAGGTGGATATTCCAGCATTTTATAATATCTTTCCAAAACAACGCCTACCCAATTTAAGAGTCCAATTTTGATGCTTTAAAAGGTCTTTAGCTTCTCTCCCCTTAGTTCCTTTTCTTTCAGATCTAGGATTTTTCTCTCTATGGTTGTTAGCCACTTTAAAAAATAATTCCAAGAGTCTTTTTTTCTGGATTTTCCTCTTTCTTTTTTCTTTAAAGTTATGGTCTAAATAAAAAGGAATCTTCTCACCCAGCTCCAATCACAGTTCATCTGTACCACTCCTGCACATTTCTTAGTTGCCTTGGCTGTCCCAGCTTCGTGGCAGCCATGATGGCTGCCTCTTCTTGTTGAGGGAGAAGGAAGAAGCCCTGAGTCCAGCAGGAGAGTTGCTGCTCTCCATGGACTCAGGGCACCCCTCTTCACCACCCCTACAAGTTGGCTTTAGCTTCTTTTGGAGCCCCCCAACAGAGAGAACTCGTTGTGGGAGCACAGAGACCCACTCCTCACATCTGACAGTGCCGCAACATCAGCCAGAAGTCCCAGCCTTCCAGCACTTTTTTGCAGACTGGAGACCCCTCATGTGTATCAGCTGACTGTCCTCCAAAGCCAGAATTATGCTGGTTAATGCCTTGTCATTCCTTCTCCAATCCCCATCATCCAGGACTGCTGGTGGATTTATAACTACCATCCACAACTCCTCCCTTCTCAGGTACATTTCCATCTTTGCACTCCTGGAGGGGTAGTTTGTCTCATTCAGTTGAGACACTGTGAAACTTCCTCTCATTACACTGATGGAATCCATGTTGCCTGTTTCCATTACAATCACCAACCACTAACAAACCACGATGCACAGCCCCTCTGGCTCTGGTGCAAATTCTCACTGGGTTTCTCTTCTCTCTGGTCTCTCTAGTCACTCTGGCCTTTTCTCTGAACTGGGCTCATAACCCATCAGAATGCTCACAGTGTGACTATGTGAGACAATCTAGGAGCATATACAGAGGTTTGTATTTTAAATAGTGGTTTTATCTACAAAGAATATACACATGCATGCACTTTAGTCAGACTTAAAACAATCAGCAATTACAGCATGGAAGAAAACACACAGAAATATGCCCCAACAGGGCCTCTTCTTATTACAGACTCTTAAAGTGATATCAGCCCAAAAATCTTGCTGACTCATTCCCAATATTATATCATTGTAGCATCTGGTCAGCTCTTAAATCATTACCCTGACAAATTTTTAAAACCCCCTATTGTTCAATGAGCACATTGATTAACAAAATCAATAAGGGTTTATTAATAAATACAGTGGATTTCAAGAACTATTTCCAGTTATGAAATATTAATTATTAGTTTGATTAAGAAATAAATGCTATGAATTGCAAACACCATATATACAGCATACATTATATAAATTTAGCATTTTCACATCAGCTGTATTTTCCAAAGATACAATGCCAATCATAACGATTCTGTTTCACTGAGCAGCTTCATCTGAGAAATGATTCCACATCACAAATTCACCTCTGTTTTGGAACCTGCAGTTGACCAAAATACAAAGATTATTGCAAATTTTGCATATTGTGTTTTTTATTTGATAAATTACTACCTAAAATAATTATAAACAAAGCACAGCTCTGTTAATTGTTCTAAGAAAAATGTGATAAATGTACTTTTGTGCCCCTTCTCTTTTTTCTTTCTGCTTTTGAAATATTACTTTTAGAAACAATCACTTTTCTTCAACATTTCTTGGTTTTTCTCTTCATTTTTTAATCCCAATTTTCTCTATATATTTTTACTTCTTTTCCTGTTAAAATAAATTGCCCATCAATTATTTTTCTGCAAGAAGACTGTATAACCATAAAATATCCTATCTCACAGGGAATCCTTTCTTCTGACACTGGCCAGGCAGATGAGCAGCCTCCTGGCCAGGCAGACGAGCAGCCTCCTGGCCAGGCAGGCAAGCAGCCTACTGGCCAGATGGGCAGATGGCCTCCCAGTTGAGCAGGCAAAGCCTATCAGCCAGGCGGACAAGCAACCTCTTGGCTGGCCGAACAATCAGCCTCCCGGCCAGGTGCACAAACAACCTCCTGGCCAGGCACATGAGTGGTCTCCCAGTGAGGCAGCCAAGCAGTCTCCCCCCAGATGGGAGGAAAGTGGCCTCCTGGCCAGCTGGGTAAATGGCCTCCCGGCCAGCTGGACAAACAGCCAGGAGCTGGGTGTCAGGGTTCCAAGCAATACAGCCATTGCAAACAGAACTCCGAGGCAGGTTAATTCCTCAAAAAACAGTTTTATTTGGAGATATCATCTTGGCACAGACTGGTGAAAAACCAACTCTGAGAGTTCCCGCATTTTTCACCTCATTAAAAAGTCAAGGTTCCCTGTTCTCCCAGACAACAAATCACATTATCCAATCTGGGGGCTGGATGGTTGCCTGGTTACTTTTCTCCTCCTCCTCTGGCCAGCCAGCTGTTGGAATGTCCAATTATTTCTATAACCCCACCTCCCTGCCCTTCAGCTCCAGGCTGTGCCAAGCCTGAAGCCATGTGAAGAAAAATCCCTAGAGAAAAAACCTAGAGAAAATAAAATGGCCATAACCAGGTCCTCTTCAGGGTTGACAGGTGCCTGCTCCTCAGTTAAAGACAGACAGAGCACAGGCTGCCTGTCCCTCGTGCAAAAAACAGACAGAACACAGTTAGTTGAGCTCTCCCTCTCCCAGGAGGACCCTTTGGCTTTGGGGGGTACTTATCATGTAGTCAATACATGTATAATTAAATATACTTTTTCTTTGCTATAACATTCAGGTACCATCCCTAATAGGAATATTTCAGGTTTCAAATCTATATGTTGCTTTATCATTTTTTCCAATCATGTGTGTACTTTTGTCCAATATCTTTTAGCTTCTATGGATGTCAACCTCTTCTCTTTTTTTTGTTGCTTTTATAATCTTTATTAATGTCTGTCACCACATTAAAGTCTCCTAGTATGCAAATGTTTTCCTGTCCTTTTTCTATTCTTTTTTCATTTACCTTGCTGTAAAATTTTTGATTATCGCTTGGAGCAAATAGTATTACAAATAGTACTTTTTGTTGAATTTTAATCTCTATCATTAGTATTCTCCCACTGTTATCTGAATAGTTTAGTTTTGCATATATCTTTTCTTTAATGTATACAGCTATCCCTTTTTTCCTGATCTGCCAGTGATACAAATAGTTTCCCTAATTTTGCTTGTTCCAAATATTTTTATGTTGTTTTTTTAATATGTGTTTCTTGAAGGCATATTATATCAGCTTTTTGTTTGTACAAATTTGTTTTCTTTTTATTGGATAATTTAATCCATTTATATTCATAGATATTAATTTTATCTCATCATCCATTTTATTGTCTATACTGTTGCTTCTGTCTTCTGTTTATCCTGTTTTCTGTCTGCACTCTTGTTCTGATCCCCTCCCTTTCTCCCTGTTCTATTTCCTCTTTGCTTCTCTCTTCTTTTTCTGACTCTTTTTCCTCAGGTTACTGCTCCTCTAGGCTTCTACTTTCTGATTCTTCTTTACTACCAATTTCTCTTCTATTATCATGAGTTGGTCATAGAAGTCCTGTGCTTTTCTTAGGTTGTCAATTCATATTTTCTTCTCCTACCAGGTTATCAGCATGCCTTCTGGTATAAGCCATCTAAATGGTATACTATGTTTTATTAGTTGTGTTGATAAGAAACTGTAGTCTCTCTTTTGTTCTCTCTCACATCGGGGTATCTGTTTCAATATCAGGACTTCTTTGCCTTTGTATGATATAGATTCCTCTCTTGTAGCTTTGTAGATCTCATCTCTTACTTGTTTCTTTCTAAATCTAATGTGGACATCCCTCGGTAGCTTATGGTACCGAGCGTAATTTATATGTACCCTGTAGATCTCATCTATTTCATTTTGAACTTCTTGTCTCTCCCTTTTTGTCACTTCTTTTAATAGTTCAGAAATTATTGTTTTCAAGTCCTCTTCTTCATTTTCCGTAATATTTTGAAAATGCAGGTAAAAAGCCAATCATTCCATTTCTAAATGAATAATAGATTCTTCTAAATCTTATTTATTGCCATCAGTCTCTGATTCACCTCTTCCAATTTCTTTTCCAGCTGTTCCATTCTGTTTTCCACCATTTTTATTTTATGTTTTTTTTTCTATTGCCTGTTGAATTATACCTACTCTATTGTCCAATTTGTGTATATTATCTTTCAATTCCCCCATCTTGTTCTTCATTTCTTCATGGCTTTTATTAATCGATTCTTGCTTTTTTACCATAGTTTCCTGTATCGGGTCGTCTGCATTATATGCATATTAGAAGCGCTGCTCAGTTTTTCTGTACTAAGCATACTTTCTGTAAACCTCTGGCCCGAGGGTGATGCTGATGTCAAGGAGGGGTTTGCGGGAGTCTTTTTTCCAGCTCTTAAAGTAGATGATGTTATAGTTGTCCTGTTTAATAATTTAAACATCCACCATCCACTGTATATTTTTGTTTGATTCAATCTTTCACTTTGCTTTCTAACATTATTATTACACTCAGTTTCAATTGTTCAACACTTTTTTCCTCTTACTTTATCAATTCCGTTCTTTGCTTACTTTGTCCGATTACAAATTTTTCTTACAAGTACTTTTTGTTAACAATCTTACTCTATAATTTCTTTCCTGAAACAATGATTGTTTTAATATATATTTCTAACAATGTCTTACTAATAAATGTTTCATCTAATTAATATAATCAAAATAAGAATAAAGTAAGAATTATACTCTTAGTTATTTTATAAATTACTACAAATGGTATATAAATCTATTGAGTCCAACTATAATATTAACAATCTACCCTAGGATAATATACAATAGCTTAAGACATTACTTAACACTTAAAGATTTTTTATTAAATATTAATCTAACATGTTTACATATGTTAACAATTCATTTTTATCCATTAATCAAAGCCTTGAAATTATATTCTATTCCTATTAATTTTTATACTATAATTGTTCTTGTTAATCTGTTAGCATTCAGAAAGAGGAGAGAAAGAAAAAGAAAAAAGAAATTTCTACTAGACCCACACTTATAATATAATCACAATATATTTGTCAGTTGGTGCTCCATTCAAAATCCAAGAAAGAAACACTTAGACTCCATTATATAGAGAAAATATACCTTTTACTGGAAATCAAGTGGTAGCATCAAAAGAATTCTGAATCTGAAGAATTGTGCATGAAAAACACATATACAAAGTGATGGCAATGTTCCCACCCAGAACTGTCCATCCAATTAAAGTTGTGTATAATGTCATGTGGGCATCTTCAGGTGGTGATGCAGACATCTGCCCGTTGGCCGTGGCTTATTTTGATAGAGTTGCAACTGTGCAGTAAGCAAGCAAGTAAGGATAAACAATAAAGTTTTCCCCAAAGTTATACAGTTCATTCTCTAAACTTCCAGCACATTTCCCACATCCACAAGGCCCAATTATTTCACACACACCCATTACAATGGCAGCTGAAAGATGCGAAGAAAAGTAGGAAAGGAATCTTGAAGGCTGACATTCGGCCTACCAATAACACATTTTATATTAGTTCTTTAAAAGAAATATTATTGACCATCCAAGGTATGCAAGAAATGGTGACAATAGGGAGATAAAACAAATGATACATGATATGATTAAGAGACCAGAAAACTATGACCAAAAGACATTAAACAACAAACAAGAAGTCCAGGAAATAGGAAACAAAATAGAAAGAATAGAGGGAGGGAAACTGACAAACAATACAAAAAGATAAAAAAGAGGAGATAGTTAAAGCTGAAATAGGAATGGTGAACTATATTGTGAGAGACCAAGAGTTAGAAGGGGATACACAGAAAGATACTTATGAAGTCAGGAAAAGACCATTGAAAAGTGTATGGAAAGTCCAAAAGGGTGAAGAAGTGACAGCGATAGAAGAAATACTTAGATTGAATATGAATGAGATAAGAAGATACAAGATTACATGGGAGGAGTATGAAAGACATGCTAAGAAGTCAGCAACAATTGAGATACGAAAACAGGCAAGAGATGAGGGATGAATGCAGAATATTGTTTAACGCAGAAGCTATACCGTCAAGAATTAGTACTAAGAAATTAGAAATGGGGAGAAGATTACTTTTTTGTTTTGGGAATTATTCTATGGTTGAAATAATGCCAGAAGTTAGAAATCTGGATAATGTAAACATAGATGCCTAATGAATAGAGAATAACTAAGATTAGTAAACTTTAGGATTATTCGGCAGTTAATTGGCTATAATTGTGATATCAACTTGGTGTTTTTCGTTGTTTGATGGTATGGATGGACTACAGATAAAAATGAATAGAGGGCTTAAACATACAATGTAAAATTCAAAACAAAGATAAGTGAAGATGAAGATGAATAGGATATTGAGAATAATAGTTATAACTATTGTATGTACAAGATTTATTATCGGTATGTAATTAAGAATGTAGAGATTGCACCCAGACAGTATACTGTTACTGTGAATAATGAAATCCTATGCATAATCAAGAAAATTATACAATAACAAGTATTAATATGTGATGTATAACAAAGGAAAAGTACAATAAAAATATTTGGAAAAAAAAGAATATCACCAGGTAAACCAAAAAACCCTTGTAAAGGTGCTCATGCAACATCTCATTTATCAGCTGCATAAATACAGCAGGAGTTCTTTGCAGTCCACACAGGAGTACATTAAACTGGAAACAACCCAAAGGGCAATTGAATGCGGTCATTCATCCCCTTCCGTAATTCGAACTCTGTAGTACACTTCTCTCAAATCGAGCTTAGTGAAAATCTTTCCTTTGGCTAGATGAGCCAATATGTCCTTCATTAAATGGAGCAAGTATCATTTTCCACACAAACTGAATTCAGATTTTTGTAGTATATGCATAAGCAATAGGAGCCATCTTTTTTCCACTGGAACAACACCAAGGCAGCCACTTGTGGCCTAGCAGGCTGGATGAAACCCCATTTTAGGTTTTTATCAATAAAAGTTTGCAATTCCTAAGTCCCTGGTAGATCCAGGAGAAGCCCTTTTTTCCCTCGGTGGAGAGGCAGCCATTAAAGCTGCTAAAGCTGGGACAGCTCCGGAACAGAAGAAAGCTGGAAAGAAAGTGTGTCAGTTTGGTGAGATAAATTTCTACTTACTATTTTTTGGAGAGAACATCCTAAAAGACTAAAAGTAAAATTTAAAAGTGAAGATAAAAGTGGTTAAACGGCAAGATTAAGCACAAATTAAACCTGAAGGTTTATTTTTTTTTCTTTTTATTGGAACTTGGATTTTTGTAAAAGCTTCTCAATTTTTAAACTGGACTGGTCTTTCTTTTTTAACTTTTACTTTTTTCAAATAACTCCTTGGACAAGATTTTTTTTCTCTTCTTTTTAACAACTTTAGATTTTTTTTTAATTTATTCCTGGCTTAAATATTAGAGGGGAAGGTAAAGGGAAGGTAAATAAGTAACACTGCCACCTGGATGCTTGGATACATTGTTATTCTTTCTTTCTTACTTGTTGATACATTTGGTGTTATACTCAAGGACTCTGAGTTTTTTACTGAAAAGATAGTGGGAAGAGCATGTAGAGTGTTTGTGCAGGTGCTCTTCTGTGGAACTACTGATAGCTGGAGTCTGGAGGTGAAATTGAAAAAAAGAAGTTTGAAGTGATCTTGAAAAGAGAACTGGAAATTTTGTTTTTGTTGATTTAGTAAAGAGTCTTGGATACTTAGTGGCAGTGCTTTGCTTAGTGACAGAATTGCATTTTATCCCTCCTTTTTTTTTTTACTTCCCCTCCAGTTGAATTTTTATATTTGGACCTTAGTCTTTTGATGCAGGAATAAGATTACATTTTTTTCTCCCCCCCTCCTCTTTTTCCTTTACCTTTTTAACAAGGGGAATATACAGATTTGTGTCTTTTTAATTTTTTAAATTTTTCATCCTTTCTCCATTTTACATTTTTTCCTCTTTTTCTTTTTACATAATTGAAACCAATTGGATTAAGGTACTCAAATGCCTGAAGATATTTTCCCTTCCCTTTTTTATTTTTTTATTTTTTGCTTTTACTTTTTATTGGAGTGGCAGTTGTCTGCTCTTGCTTTTTCTTCCCATTTTTACTATTAAGCATTGTAAGATGAGCAGAAAGATACCAGCCTCAGCTTCTTCAATTCCAACTTCTTCCTCCTCACCATCTGGAGGATAACAATCAATACAGATGATGTTGCAACAGGAGAAGGAGAAGGTAGTGATACTGCAGATGTTTATGCAAGGAACTCAAAAGATACAAGCAAGAACAGATAATATTGAAAAGAGAACAGAAAATATTTAAAAGAGAATGGAGAATGGAGAATATCAAGCAAAGAACCGAAAAGACAGATGAGAAAATTAAAAATATCCAACAGATGATGATGCAATATGAGGACAGAATTAAGCAAATTGAAGAACAAGATGTACAAAGAGATAAGAAGATTGGAGATATGGATACCTGACTAAGTGAAGTTGAAAGAGACAAGAGAAGATCACTCGGATCACTGGGATGGGAAATTGATAGGTCAGAATTCTATCTTAGATTCCAAAATATAGAAGAAAAGGGTGAAAACCTTGCTGAAATGATGACAGAAATCTTGGCAGAAGCATTAGAGATAACTAAAGAGAAGATGATGGATGGAATGGACGTGGTTTTCTGTGTCTACACAAGCTATGCGATGAGAAATAAACTACCAAGAGAAGTTCATATCAGATTTACAAAGAATATAATTAAATCACAAATACTGCAGGTGGCAAGAGAGAAAACATTAAAGTACAAAGATAAAGAAAGAGTGGTACTGAAACAGGTACCAAGAAGAGTGAGAGAAATAAGAAGAGAATATTTATTTTTTACTAGAGTTACTCAAGAGAGGAATAAATTACAGATGGCTGATACCAGAAGGTCTCATGTTTACCTGTCAGGAACAAAGACACAGAATTGATACAGTTGAAAAAGCTGAGTTATTCTATCTGGAATATTTCAGAGGAAAGGAGGAAGATACAAGAAAAGAAGAGTCGTTAATTGAATTTCAAAAGGAATGCATAGCAGTAATTGAAAAAGAAGAAGGAGCCATAGGTGATGTATCCAGAGAGCAACAAAAACCAAGATCTACTAGAGCAACAAATCCTTCTTATAAAGTCTAAAATGGATGAGAGAAAACTGATTACAATTAATATAAATGGACTTAATTCAGCTACTAAAAGAAGAAAAATATTTCATAAATTAGAGAAAATAAAATTTGATATAATCTGCCTACAAGAAGTACATATTAAGAAACAACACGAACACACAGGCTTCCGGTTTGAGCTTCTTTGGCGACAGACTGAGATCTGCGATCGTGCGCAGTTTCGATCTGTGCTCACCACTGGAGGGCCCTGAGCCAGCTGGTTTCAGGCCTAAGCCACCCCGTAGAAGTAGTGAAGAGGGGGGAGACTGCCAGCAAGGTCGAGGAGAGTCGCATCTCTCCTCCCCAGCTGGCCATTACTCTCTTTCCTAAAGGCAGTTGCAGTGGTGGTCAGAAATGGCCACCTCAAAGAAGAACTTGACCAGAAAAGAAGATAAGAAGAGAAAGTTTTGGCTGAGCGGGTTGAACTGAAAAAGCAACAATATAAGGTACCCTGGAATTTGAATTATAAACAACAACATTGTTCCCAAAGAAGACTTTGAAGCAGCGAATGAGAGAGGGAAGGGAAAGGATTTGGGTTTTTTTCTTTTCTTCCCTATATTGACAACTAAGAGATTTAAGCAAGAAACTGGCAAAAATCCACTTTGACATTAACAGGTATTTAAGCTGAAAATAAAATGTCAAAGGGATAATAAAGATTTCTGGATTCTCAAAAACTGTTAAAAGAAGGAAAATAACAAAAGGGTGGGGTCTGGAGAAATGGAGACCACCTGGAAGTGGTTATGTTGAATTCTAGTATGACATGGACACTCTCACCCAAGGTTCCTGCAGTTTCAATTCCCTCTACCACTTCTTCTCTGTTTGTAAGAATTAAGTACAGTATGGCTGTCCCTCTAGTTTCACCCTCTACCTTTTGCACAACAAAGTTGTAGCAATATAATGGTCCTTTACATACAGTGCAACTCCATCTCCTCTTTTATGGGGTCTGGTTTTTTTGAATAGTTTGTATCCTTCTACCAGCATGTTACAGTCATGGGTTTCATCCCACCAAGTTTCTGTTATTCCAACTATATCATATTTACCTTCATGTATACATAGTTCGAGTTCACCCTGTTTGTTCCCCAGACTTTGTGCATTTGAGATCTTTATGTCTGACGCTGTGTTTACTGTCTCCATAACCTGTGTTGTGCCTGCCTGTCCCTACTTTCTTGCCACCTGTTTGATTAATGCACATGGTATGGCACTCAACTATTAAATGCTTGGTTTTGGTTGCCATCAAGGTTGATAATCTTACCTGCACAAACATCTATTTTGCACGCACTTGTATCCTTATTAGTTTTAGGTTGCTGGGGACAGAAATGTTCTGAATCCATTAATTCTCTGTCCCCGCTGTTCAGTTTAAATGTTTATCCAGGAAATCTGTGAATTTAATGCCAAGTAACTCAGTCCCCTTTTTTGATGGATGCAAACCATCTCTTTTGTACAGTTTTTCATTGGATCAGCTACAGACATCATGACTAATAAAACCAAAGCCTTCCCTTTTACACCACTCCTTTAGCCGCACATTAAACTCTGCTACATGCTGCCCTTTCCCTTTTTGTTCCTTGTATATTGGTAGAACCTCTGAAAAGATAAGCCTACAGACCATATTACTAAGTTCATACCCGAAGCTCTGGAAGTCTTTCTGAACAGAAAGTACATCCTTCTGGGACAGATCATTTGTATAATGATGTATAATAGTATCAACATCACAGTCCTTGCTGGCATTCTTGACTATCTTAAGAATATGCTTCTTGTCTCTGCTGGCAGTAGCACCTGGTAGACACCTGACCTCTTTCAAAACCTCAGTATCCTTTCCTAAATTTACATCCCTTACAATTGAGTCCCCAACCAGAAGGTGGCTTCTCTTTTTGGATATCTTGCTCTTCTTGTGTGACTGGTGCATAACACCTGATTCATAAGTTCTTCTTCTAGGACCATGATCCCTGGCTTACTTGAGTTATCATTATCACAACTACCTTGACCTGTCACTTTAGTGTTCCTATTAAGGTCCGCAAGGGCACTGTATCTGTTATGCTGGGACACAGCAAAAGCTCTGTGTTTATGGTCCACAGTTCTCACCCTGCCAGATCCCATGGTTGTCCATACTGCCCTTTTCCTGTAGGATCTTTGTGATAGTGGGGGCTGGTAGCATGGCAGCTCAATAGATGGCTGGATTGGGTGCCTAATTTCTTCTTGGAGAGCACAGATTAGAGATTTTAGATAGGTAATCTGTCCATGTAGACTGGTAATTTTTTTATGAAGAGGACAGTATCCAAGTTTGAAAAGAGTACTAGGAAATGTGGGAATAAACTTTGACTTGGGTATTGGGTAATGATTAGTCTAAGACCTTATACATACATGCTTGCTTAAAGGTCACTGAGATAGTGTAAGGAAATTAAGAACAAACACTAGAAACAATCAAGCAGCTCAGACAACCCTAAACAAGTCTGTACTATATCTAATTATTGTAATCCACAATGTGACTATACTTGCTATGCAAAAATCTCAATAAAAGGGAGCACTGGAATTTGCTCTGGGCTCTCATCCTGAGAACACTCTCTTGTGTCTCATCTTTTCCATGAGAGACCACCACAAGTGGTGACCCCAACGTGATCCACTGCAGGTGGTACGTGTCCGGACCTCTGTGTTTCCTCGCCTGGAATAGGTAAAGTACGTACTTAACTATTGCTGGACAATAGGATTTTTCAGGGAACGTGGGGGGAAAACTTTCTCAGCCACAGGAACGTCATGTTAGTGAGCTGCTGAAGTTAGTCAGGACAAATTTCTTTCTCTTTAAACCTTCTGGAGGGGAGTATATAGTTCTTTCAAGAGGTAATGTGAAAAATCTGCTGCAAGAGATCTGGAAGCAATGCCCCTGGTACTCAGAGAAGGGCTCTTTAAAGTTAGACACATGGAGGAAAATTGGAACTATCCTTCATGAGGAACCACGGGCAACAGCTGAAATTTTGACATATTGGAAGGTTGTTATGACTGCTTTAGAGACCCAGCAACCTCTTTTAAAACCTTTAGCAGAACTTCCTCCTTATAAAGGAGTTGTGTTGCACTCTCCGACTCCAAAGCTGGAGTATGTTTTCTCGCCCCCAATAGCGCCTACGCCTGTGGATGAGAAACCCCAGCCACAAATGGGAAAAGTTCAAGTAATGATGCATCAGGCTTTCAATGAGGAGAAATTAGAACCTGATGAGATTCCCCAGATGAATTTGTTTCCAGTTACTAGGCAAGTGGATGCTCAAGGCAACATGCAGGCGGAATGGGTCCCGATTCCGTTAGCAGTACTTAGGGAAATCAAGAAAGCCGCTAAAGATTATGGTATTCAAAGTCCTTTTACAAAGGGTCTTCTGACAAGTTTGGCTACCTCACGTATGATTCCTAATGATTGGAAAGATTTAATGAGAATGATATTGAGTTCTACTCAGTATGTGGTTTTTGATTCAGAGTACCAAAGGGAAGCTATCACTAGGGGATGAAATTCAGGGGGGCTGTATACGCCAGACCAAATCTATGGGGCAGGCTTGTTTGAATCCACTGCTGATCAAGCTACTAATTTACCTGATCACGCACTTCCCGTGGTTATGGCGGCTGTCCTTGGAGCGTTGTCCCGCATCCAGGATGTGGGAACCCCGGCACAGTCTTTTTCTCAAATTAAGCAAACAGCATCTGAGTCTTATAACGATTTTGTGGAAAGACTACAATTGGCTATTACCCGGCAAATCTCCAATGAGGAAGCGGCAAAGGAACTTTTGCTGAGATTGGCAGTCGAAAATGCAAACGCTGACTGCAAGCGTATCTTACAGCCTTTAGTGGCTAGAGGTGAGGTTACTCTGGCTGATCTGTTAAAGGCATGTGCAGTGGTGGGTTCTCAGGCTTACAACATGGAGACTTTGGCTATGGCATTACAAAGAGGGATGAAACCTATGGGGAACTGTTTTAATTGTGGGAAGCCTGGCCATTTTAAAGCCCAGTGCCGAGCACCTGGGGGGGGAATGGCATTTAACAAAAACAAAAATAAGGACGTCCACCCGAAGTCGGTCTGTCCGAAATGCAAAAAAGGGTTTCATTGGGCAAATCAATGTCGCTCTGATCAGAACCAAAATTCGGGAAACTAAATTTGGGGCGTGCAGCTAGCCCCGCTCCCAAGGCATCACCCACAACTACCGGGAATGCAGGTTTGTGTTTAAAAATGTTGCACTCGATTGATGTGACTTTTCCTAATCAAGTATACATTGAGGACACTCATTTGCATGGGCCACTGCCAGAAAAAACAGTGGGATTGGTACTTCCCAGGTCATCTGCATCAAAAAAAAAGGGTTCTTTGTTATTCCAGGGGTTATTGATCAAGATTATAAAGGGGTTATTAAGATACAATTGTACACTGATACTCCTGCATCATTAATGGCTGGTGAATCTATTGCCCAGTTATTATTGCTTCCATACATTCCTATGAATCCTTTAATTGGGATCCCACGAACTGGTGGTTTTGCGTCCACTGAAATGGCCAGTTCTCCAGTTGCTGCAGAATTGCTAGCACTGACAAAAAATTTGACTACAGACCAACCAAAAATGACAATTGAAATTCAAGGAAAATCATTTTCTGGCCTTATAGATTCCGGAGCAGATGTCTCTGTGATACGCCAAAAGGAATGGCCAAATGAATGGGCGCTTGAGGACTCTCCGGCTGTTCGTGGTGTAGGTGGTATGCAGAAGTAGTGTACATTGGTTGACGGCATTGCATAGAGCAACTGGCGAGACCGCAAGGATTCAACCTCTTGTGTTGCCCCTGTACATAAACTTGTGGGGTAGAGATTTGCTGTCACAGTTCCGCACAAAAATTGTTATTGGATAATGGAAAAGTTACAACTGTTAACCTCTCAGCCAGTTTGGATTGACCAATGGCCACTTCCACAGGAAAAACTTGTAGCTTTACATCAATTGGTAGCTGAGCAGCTACAATTAGGCCACATTGAGCCAACTTCTAGTCCGTATAACACTCCTTCATATAAAAACAAAAACGGGGGAAGTGGATGGATATGGTTTGCCTTACATACAAAACATTCTTAATATTACCTTATACACTTTAAATTTTTTAAACATGACAGGATCCCCTGCTGCTACGGCAGCCAGTAGGCATTTTGTTTCCTCCCCTTCTTCAGGAGCGCCAAGACCGAAAGTTCGGTATAGGAGACTGCCAGATCCAACGTGGAGAGGACCTGTCCCGCTGATAACTTGGGGCCAAGGATACGCTGCTGTTGAAGATGAGGGGACAGTTGTTTGGGTTCCTGCTTGTTGTGTGCGTCCTTATCATCAGCCAAAGGGGCAAGGGGGTGGATTTGGGGGAATGGAAAAGAAACACGTTGATCCAGGACATGGAGAAGCTAGCAAACCTTCATAATAAAACTGATTGTTGGGTATGTATGCACATGCCAACTCACAAAACATCAGGGCTTCCAATGGTTGCAGTACCTCTGGCCGAAGGCGACTGGTATAGGGGACAATGCTATGGTTGTTCAGAGACGTGGTCTAGCAGTTGGACTACAAGTAACATAAATACCTTACACCTTGGAAGCCGGATCCAAGAGGTGGCGGGTATCTGCTGGACCCACAATGAGACGGTAGAGAATATGACTTACTTGGGAACATATCCATTTTGTAACAAAACAATTGTTATTGGCAATGGAAGTTGCGTTTATTCAGGTGACATGAAAACAAAAAAATCTTACTTACTTTGTACACAACATTTCTTATTTTGATATCATATCTTTGATCAATGAAAATGGGTGTCCATATATTCCTGCCACATGCTGTCCCACCACGAAAAAAAACCAGCTGCCTAAATGTGCAAATGGGAATAATGCACCATCGTCCACTTATTTGGCTATGTTAATGGGGTCTTTTGCAAAACTAATCTATGCTGAGCCAAATAAGGTTGGTCATCTCCTGGGAGCAAATCTATGGTTGCTGTGTGGACGGATGGCCTATGATCACATGCCAGCACGATGGAAAGGGGTCTGCACCTTTGGGAAAGTAATCCCATCTCATGTCATTTTAAAATCTTTGGGGACTGCTCATATCCGCAATGCGCATTCTGCGACAGAAGTAAACTCTGTTTTGACCCATGACTACTGGACACAAATATCAAGGGGAGTTATTCCCCCTTTAGGAGTCATGATGAACTATAGAGATTTACAACATTTAAACAATTGGACAGTTACTATGTTTAAAGACACCATTAAAACGCTAAAGCTGCTTGAAGAAGAGCAAGGCAAAATTCTTGACTTTGTCCTGCAAACTAGATATGCAGTGGACACTATTTTGGCTGCGCAAGGGGGAGTCTGTGGTTCATACGCATTGTTGCATGTATATCTCTGATTATTCTCCAAACATTACAGCTACTATACAGCATATGGAACAAACCTTGAAGGAGAATCCATTACAATCGGAGGGTGAGGGACTGGACGTGTGGTCTGCACTTTGGTCCTGGTTGCCAGATGGTTCATGGATTCGTCACCTAATTGTTGGAGTGATATTGCTTATTATATTTTCTCTTTGTGTATGCTGTTGTATCCAATGTCTCCCTGGACTTTTAGGAATGTCAGGTGAAGCCTACGGAAGGAGAACTGCTGTTGCAGATGGCGAAAAGCTACCAAGGCATCCGCGATCATCAAAAAACTAAAACAGGGGAGATGTGGGAATAAACTTTGACTTGGGTATTGGGTAATGATTAGTCTAAGACCTTATACATACATGCTTGCTTAAAGGTCACTGAGATAGTGTAAGGAAATTAAGAACAAACACTAGAAACAATCAAGCAGCTCAGACAACTCTAAACAAGTCTGTACTATATCTAATTATTGTAATCCACAATGTGACTATACTTGCTATGCAAAAATCTCAATAAAAGGGAGCACTGGAATTTGCTCTGGGCTCTCATCCCGAGAACACTTGCTTGTGTCTCATCTTTTCCATGAGAGACCACCACAGGAAAGACAGCTGTAAAATAAGTATTACACTGAATTAAGCCGGTCATTTTGAAATAAAATAAAATCACAATCTCAAGCACATTTACCCTAAACGTATTATTGGTATTCTTGGTTTATAGTTGTATGATTCAATTCAAACTGCCTCTCTCCTTTCTACTCACCCTCTATGTCCTTCACAAGCAGCCAGCAGCTCCTCCCACAACCTCTGGGAATTTGAAATGCAATGGAAGCAATTCAAACTGCCTGGACAATAATCTAAAGACACTTTCAATAGCAATCTATGCTCCAAATGATAATTTAGAAGATTTTTACAGGAAATTACATATGAAAATAATTGAACTGGACTATGCTAATATTTTTCTGATGGGAGATCTTGATGGAATAATACATGACAAATTGGATTATAAAACACAGAAAGCAGCAAAGAAAACTAGAAAGACATTGCCAAAATCCTTCTTTTGAATGGTAGATGAGATAAATCTAAAAGATGCATGGAGAGAGAGAAATGCAGAAAATAAACAATATACTTTTTATTCAAATAGACATGCATCATGGTCCAGAATAGATATTATATGGATGTCAACAGAATTGCTCTCTAACATATAAGACATTGAAATAGAAACAAATACCTGGGCAGATCATAATCCAATAACAGTTGTATGGAAAGCACAAAAAAGGAGATCTAGATGGACTCTAAATAATACAATATTAAAGGAAAAAGATTTTAAACAGAAAATTGAGAGTGAATTGACATTCTTCTTTAAAGAAAACACAAAAGACGATACATCATTACAGAACCTCTGGGACATGATGAAGGCTTATACAAGAGGCTTGATAATGGATTACCCAAGGAAAAGAAACATAAAACAGAGAAAAACTTTTAAAACATTGGAAGATGACTACAAGAGGCTGGAAAAAGAGCTACAGAAATTTCCACCAAAAAAAAAAGAAATTAAAATTAAAATTTACATAATTATACATAAAATTGGGCTATTGGAAAAAGAGGAAATAACACAAAAAATTAAAAATGCTAAACAGAACTATTTTGAAGATGCAAATAAACCAGGCAGATGGCTAGCATATAAATTGAGAAAGGAAAGAGACTCAAGAGGGATAAATCAATTGATAAATGAACAAGGATATGTATGCTATGAAAATGCGGAGAAGAAAAAAATTATTCAAGATTATAATGGAAAATTGTACCATCAAGAGAATGTTCAAGAAGAAAGAATTCAACAATACCTACAGGAAGCACATCTGCCCCAGACACTCAAAGATATTGAATAATGTTAGAAAGTAACATAACAATGATGGAATTAACAGAAGCTTTAAAAAAGCAAAATATTGGGAAAGCACCAGGTCTGCCAGCAGAATTTTACAAGACATTTCAGGAAACGTTGAATCTTCACTTATTAGAAGTTATGAATGAAGTTATGACAAGGAAGAGAATACCCAAAACATGGTCAGAAGCATATATTACATTTGTACTGAAGGAGGACACAGACCCACAGCAAGTTAAAAATTACAGACCTATATCCCTATTAAACTCAGATTATAAAACTTTTGCTTCAGTTCTGGCAGAAAGACTGAAAAGATACTTTAACAATTTTATTCATTCTGATCAAAATGGATTTCTGCCAAAGAGACAAATTAAAGACAATATGAGAATAAATTTAGACACACTGGAATACTATGAGGCACATCCCGAAAAACAAATGGCTCTGATGTTTTTAGATGCACAAAAAGCCTTCGATAATGTGAATTGGCATTTTATGCTGCTACAGTTAGAACAAATGGGCTTTGGTAAAAAATTTACCCAAGCCATAGAAATGATATATTGTAAACAAACTGCAAAGGTTATGATAAATGGAGAGTTAACAGACTTTATAGATATAAGAAAAGGGACTAGACAAGGCTGTCCACTGTCGCCTCTGTTGTTTGTGTTAACACTGGAAGTGCTGAATATCCCATCAGAGAAGAAAAAGAAATAAAAGGAATGAAAATTAAAAAAGAAGAGTATAAATTGCAAGCTTTTGCAGATGACCTGGTATTCATATTAGAGGATCCATTGAAATCAGCACCTAAACTGATAGAAAAGATAGAAGAGTATGGGAAAGTAGCAAGTCTGAAAATAAATAAAGATAAAACAAAGATTTTAACGAAGAACATATTAGCAAGACAAAAGAAAGAATTGGACAAAGTTTTGGGGAACCAGGTCACAAATAAGATTAAGTGTTTAGGGATACACATAACACCAAGATGTAGCACACTTAAGGGGGACAATTATCTTAAACTCAAACAACAGATTGCGACAGATTTGATAAAATGGGAAAATTTACAATTATCATTCATTGGAAGAATATCTACAATTAACATGAATGTATTGCCTAGAATCTTATGCAGTATTTATTCCAGACAATTCCAATTAGATAAGGAAAAGAATTTTTGAAGATCTAAATTTCTCACATAAAATGATGGAAAAATAGTTTAGTTAAATGAATGATTAATGATTGATAATACATAAGCACATGTTAGATTGATAAGGTGAGAATTTATACAACTTGTGAGTAATGGCAAAAAAAAGGATAGCACAAAATGATTGTAACCAACTGACACACTGTATGTATATAATTGAACGATGGTTTTATGTTTTTATGTCTTGTTTGTAGGTTTGTTGTAAAAAATAAAAACTTTATAAAAAAAATAAAATAAAAGTTTGCAATTCCTCCAGTTCTTGCAGGGTCATTGAATAGAGCTTTGGGTGAGGGAGTTTCACCCCAGGGAGGATCTCTATGCTGCAGTCAGTGGGCTGATGGGGTGGGAGCATGTCTAAAGCCCTCCCGCTAAACACCTCCCTGAGGTCCTGATATGATATGTACAGAATAACACTTGAGTAACAAGGATATACACATGGAAACGTTTATGAGAGTGAATTATGAATAATTATTCAGCCACACACAGATACACTAAATTGAGTTAAAGTTTACTTTAAGAAATAGCACAGTCCAGTAAGCGGTCCAGGTCATATTTTATTTTATTTGTTTTATTTTATTTTATTTGTCAATTGTTTACAAGATAATAAGTATAAGTGTATACATAGTTATGAATACATGAAATGGGTACATATAAGAAAAATAAAAGAAAAATAAAAGAAACAATAGGACAGGGACGGTAGGCACGTTGGTGCGCTTATGCACGCCCCCTACAGACCTCTTAGGAAAGGGGTGAGGTCAATAGTAGACAGTCTAAGGTTAAAGTTTTTGGGGTTTGGGGAAGAAACTACAGAGTCAGGTAGAGTACTCCAGACATTGATCACTCTGTTGCTGAAGTCGTATTTCCTGCAATCAAGCTTGGTGCGGTTAATCTTGAGTTTGTATCTGTTGTGTGCTCTTGTGTTGTTATGGTTGAAGCTGAAGTATTCATTGACAGGTAGGACATTGCAATGTATGATTTTATATACCATGCTTAAGTCAGACCGAAGACGGCGTAATTCAAGGTTTTCTAGTTCTAGAATTTCAAGTCTGGTGGCATAAGGTATTCTACAACAAGTAGAGGAGTGGAGAACTCTTCTTGTGAAATATTTCTGGACTTTCTCAATTGTGCTAATATCAGATAAGTAATGTGGGTTCCAGACTGATGAGCTGTATTTGAGTATTGGTCTAGCAAATGTTTACACTAATTACACTAGTTATTAGTGTAATATTACCAGAGAAAAAGCTACGTAAGATTAGGTTAACAACTCTTAACGCCTTTTTGGCTATGTAGTTGCAGTGGGCTCTAGCACTTAGATCATTAGAGGTGAGTATTCCAAGGTCCTTTACAGAGCTTGGGTCATCAACAAGATCTTGACTATTCAGCTTGTATTTTATTTTCGGATTTTTTTTTTGCCAATATGTAAGACAGAGCATTTATTTGTTGAGATTTGAAGTTGCCATTTGTTTGACCATTCTGATATACAGTCAAGATCTTTTTGAAGGGTAGCAGTATTGTCTGTGGTATTGAACAGCTTTACATCATCAGCGAAAAGAACGCAGTTGCTCTTAATATGATCACAGAGGTCATTTATGTAGAGTATGAAGAGAGTTGGTCCTAGAACACTGCCTTGGGGGACACCACTATTGACAGGTACAGAATTTGATAGGATGCTCCCAATTTTGACCATTTGTTGTCTGTTTGACAGGAATGCTTCTATCCAGTTATGCAGTTGTCCAGAGATACCATAGGATTTTATTTTTAGTAGTAGTTTGTCATGTACCACTGAATCAAAGGCTTTACAGAAGTCTATGTAGATTGCATCTATTGTTTTGCCCTGATCAAGTTGTGTAGTCCATATGTTTTTGCAGTGTAAGAGTTGCAGATTACAGGATAGTTTTTTTCTGAAACCAAATTGTTTATTGGAGAGTAGGTTGTTTGTCTCTAAGTGGAGGATGATGGATTGGTTAATAATTGATTCCATGACTTTACAGGAGACGCAGCATAAGGAGATTGGTCTGTAATTTTCAACTAGGCTGGGGTCTCCCTTTTTGAAGATGGGGATGACTGTGGCTTGTGACTATAGGTTAGGCAAGGAGCTGGTCCTGAAAGATTTTTCAAAGATTATGCTTAGAGGTTTGGCTATGGCAGTGGATAGCTTTTTTAAGAAATAGGCACATATTCCATCTGGTCCAATAGATAGAGATGGTTTTAGATTGCGTAGTGCTTTTTCAACATTGTCTTCTGTAAAATCGATATGTATTAGATCATTGTAGTTATCTGTGGTTCGGCTAGGAAATACTGGGCATGATCCATTGCTGTTTACAAATACTGAGCCAAAAAATGTGTTAAAGATGTTGGCTTTAATGGTGTCGTTGTTGCAGTCTTTACCATTAGGTCCTATCAGGGGTGGGATGGACCTTGAATCTTTTAGTTTGTTGTTTACAAAATTGTAAAAAGCACTGGTGGAATTGGTGCTTAGAAGGTTTTCCTCTTGTTTAATGTGATAATTGGTGCATTCGGTCTTTATTTGGTGGCATAAATTTTTGTATCGGCTTTTGAAATTGGCAACGTGACCAGATTTGTTTTTCCGCCAGAGTGATCTCTTTTTGGATTGAAGTTTCCTTATTGTTATGGGCAATCTGTTTTTTTGTTTTGTTTTGGGAGTTGTTGTTGGTACATATAGTTTGATGACTCTTTTGACTTCAAGTAAAAATATGTTGTAATGGTCTTCAACAGTATTGCATCCAGTGAATAGAGATTGCCAATCAAGGGATGAGAGATCGTTGTTTATAAGATCATAGTTGCCTTTTTTGAAATTATAATTGGGGATTACATCATTGTGGTAGTTTTTGTGTGGATGTATGTTGAGACAAAAGTCAATCATATTGTGGTCACTGTTGGAAAAGGGTTCTTTAGTTTGTATTCTGTAAATTAAATTCAAACTATTGCAGAAGATGAGATCGAGGCAGTTGTTTAGTCTAGTGTTGGTTACTAGTTGTTCCAGTCCCAGATTTGTAACAGCATTGTAAAAGGTTGCATGTATGGTTTCAGTTGTACATTCATTTAGGGTCCAGTCAATATGAGGCAGATTGAAATCACCAAGAAAGATAAAAGGGTATGGGCAGGATGCTGCCCATGTTAGTAGTGTATTTAGCTTGTTTACATGTTCGATGTCATAATCAGGTGCTCTGTAACATAGTAAGAATCGAATTGTGATATTTAAGGATAGTTCACAGGTAATGGTCTCAGGAAGAGCAGGCTCCTGGGTAACTTGGATATTTTTTAGATGTAAGGACTTTTTATAGAAGATAGCAACACCACCTCCTCTACCAATTTCACGATCTGATCGGTAAACATGATAGTCTCTTACTGTGGTAATGGAGTCAGGGAGAGATGCGTTGAGCCATGTTTCACAGACAAATATAATGTTGAATTTAGCCATATTAAGTAGGAGGAAAAATTCAGGTATTTTATTTACAAGGCTTCTTGCATTGAGTAGCTTGCATTTAAGGCCAGCAGTAGTTGGAACTGAGGTAGTTAGGGGCGTGCGTGCCTAGACTTGGGTGATGGTGGATTGGTTGAGGTAGGGTTGTGGTTGAAGGTTAAAGCTGAGTTGCGGGATGTGTGACTTACTTTTGATACAGTCAGCATGGTAGTCAATGTACAGGCCCTTCTCTCCATTGTCTAGACGTTTTTTGAGTTCAGTGCGGAGTACACGGGAGCAGGCACGTTGCTGTATGGTTAGGTCAGGGCGACAACGGAGGTTCTTATGGTTGGTGTTGGTTTTGGCGAGTGAATTTATAGTGTAAATGAATTTGCGTTTGCTTGATTCATTTTTGCAAATGACCCTGCAGAAGCGTGGGGTCACAGAGCCGTCTCTGTTTTTGAGCTCTCGGCCAATGCGGGAAATGTCAAGTATTTCATCAGGGGAGATGGTTGATGCTTGATAATCACTGATGATGTTTCGGACAGTTGTGATGTCATCATTATCATTGATGCCCTCTAGACCAAATAAGATGGCGTTTGGACATTTCCGTTCACGCTCAACAGCTTCTCTGATGAGGATTGGGATATCAATATTTGTCTGGGTTATGTTTTTTTGTGGATTGGGTTGTGGATTGGGTTGTGGTTGTTGAGTAGAGATGTGGTTTGTAGCTATTGGATGTTCAGGTTTTTGCGTTGTGTCTTTTTTTTTCGAGGTTGGATAATCTTTCTTTTAAGGCGTCCAGGGATGCTACTATGGTGTCAAGGGATGTTAATCGTGTTTCAATGGTATCAACTCTTTCCAACAGATCCAGTTTGGGTCTGCATGATTTGCAGAGATATGGAAACTCACTGGATGATTCTAGGTATTGAATCATTTGCTTGGGTAATCCCAAGCAGTGATGATCAGCGTATTTGTTACACAGAGAACATTTGATGGAGTTTTCATTATCCTTTAGAGTTTTGTAGCATTTAAGGCATGTGCAGGAGTCTTGTGGTTCATTGTTGGGGATTAATTTCTCTTTAGGTTGTGGTTTGGCATTGGATTTTTTTCTTGGCATGGTAGGTTTGTTAAGATAGTACGTTGATTGAATGAATTAATGGAACAATTTTGGGTAATCAATATAGCCAATATCACACCAATCAATCAATTGCAGTAATCTCTCTAGTCAGATAATTTCCTAAGCAACAATCAACCTAATCAATTAATTACACTAACTACTAATCAATTAATTACACTAATCATTAGTCAAACTGTTCAATTAAATTCACTAAATCACTGATTTTACTAATCAATTAAATTACATGAATCTTGATCTTTTAAACTAGTCAGTAATCACACTCTTTGCACTAAACACTCTAATCACACTAGTCAATTAATACAATAAATCAATTAAACCATTAATAAAATATTTTATAGAAATTGATTATCTAATCATTGATGTAGGTGATGAGGTAGAAAAGTTGTAAGTTTTGAGGTAATGAATTAATGGGTGTTTGATTAAAGTAATGAGGTAGTATTGAGAGTCTTTAAGGAAAGGGTTGTTTGTTTTTCTAGCAGCTGTGATAGACTGGGTAAGAGGAATTTATTGCTCTGATTGTTGCTGTTATTGCTCTGTAAACAAAAGGCTGTAACAGGATGTTCAAAGCACACTGGGTTTTTGAAAGAGAGCAAAACTCGCTGAATTAAAACACTTTAACTACAATCAATATGTCTCTGAATAAGATTGTTTTGCAATAGTTTCCTAAAGTTCTTCAAGTTGAGTAGTACTAAAAATACAGTCCAGAAATTTGGGTTAACTAATCCAATCTGTCCTTTACTTTTAAAGTTACTTCTAGTTGCAATACCTTTTTTTTAACTAAATCTGACAGTCACTCCAGATCGTTAATCACAGTTATTTTCCTCCTTTGAGTCCCACTTTCCAAGGAAAATTCCACTGCAGAAATTTGAGTGATTCTAACCAAGACTAAGCACGCTGTTACAAGATCTTTCCTTTCTTTTTCACTTCTGTCTTAGCTGACTTACTGGTTTTGATTTAGCTATGCAGGCAATTCTCTTTTTAGTTCGGATGGAGGGGTTTTCTTCGGGTCAGTCAAGGAGACTGTCCTCTCCTCTCAACAACCGAAGCATTCCTCTGCCGTCCAGGGTAACTTTTGGCTCCTAAGAGCCTCAGGGCTTTCTCCTCCCTCCTTGTTTCTCCCTGCCAGCTGTCCGATGTGGCTCCAGGGAAACTGTGTGGGGGATATTAATGGAAACGTGTTGTCTGGCGTGGAAGATACTTCTATCAGCTGTGTGAGGGATTTAAATGAAGGTACGTTGTTTGCACTCCTCAGGCTCCAAGTGATCCAGTTCAAGAGCTCCACCAGTGTGGTTAATAGGGCTCAATGGAAAGAGCTTCACTTCTCTGGGGAAGGAGAGGAGGGCTCCGGATCAATTAGCAGGAGCTCTGCTAGCATTATTTGGGCTCCACGGCTTCAGAATCCAGCGTTTTTGGGCTTGTTTTTTGGGATCAGGTTTACTCACGGTTACTGGTGCAAGCAGCAGCTTTAAAAGTGATTTCTGGTTCAGGTGGTGGCTTTATAGGGAGATAGTGCTCCAGGAGTGAGAGCTTCACCTTCCTAGTTGGGAGCCGCCATCTTCAGAATCATATATGTTTAACAGTCCAAATAATATCTAATTACAAAATCTTCTTACCAGTTGCCTTTGTCATTTACAGTAAACAAAGATATCAATGTATAAGCACAGCATAAATACAACAGAGAACCTTAGATAGCAACAGAATGTCAGAGAGAGAGAATGTCAAAGAGACAGAATGTCAGAGAGAGCAAGCTATGATCTCTAGCTCTCTCTTATGGTAATTTGCAATATAATCAACCAATCGGAATATAGTATAAATCAATATAGTGATTTTGTCTTAAAGCTATAAACATACATTGTTGGTTTATATATTGCCAACCCAACTAACTGGTGGACAGATTCCTAACAGGTCCCAATATTCCCTTGGGATTTTCTCCTCCCCAACAATATGTTCACTTGCCACTGATGCCAGCTTCTTTGTGGCTTTGGCTATTACTAGGGGACTTCCCACTCCCTTCTGTGGCTGGGTAGAATGGATGCACAACAGACCCTTCCTCCAGTCCATGTGAGGATTTCATTTCGGGAGCCAGGGTAATCTGAGTACAAGGGGGCACTCCATCCCAGGGGCCACAATAAAACACAAAGTCTCTCAGTGGTCCCCCATCGACATTTCCACTGGCTCCATTACAAAATGAGCCGGGCCTCCCCAGCCAGCAATCCCTCTAACTGGCAAAATGCTATGGGTATTTTCAATGTCCTTAATCTCAGCCCTAGTTTCTCCACCACCTCTGGGCTAATCATGCACCTTGTACACCCAGATTCCAAAAGGGCTAACAGATTCCAAAAGGACTAACATCTTCCCTTGGGCACCAGACAAGGGCACCCTTAACTCCACTGGGATGGTCATGGGTCCCACTTGTTGACTTATCAGAACAGAAAATCCTACAGTACAGTACAATAGATTATGTTGATTCTTTACTGTTCTTTTTTAGAATATTGAGCTAAAAGTGGAAGTGGAGAGCCTGAAGCAAGAGCTCCAGGAGAAGCAGCAAAGTTTAGAAAAAGCATGGTAAGCAAAGTATATCATATAGATTAAAATTTTATGAACATGGACTTTGATCAATAAATGTAATATGCTACATCAAGGGTGGTAAGTCAAAGACTATCTGTATTCACAAATAAACAATGTAAAACAGTGATTATATGGAGTATTTGATTACCTTGTTAAAAACAACTCCATTGTCTACTAGTCTGCTTCTATATCTGAGTCAAAATGATGAATATGACTGTATTCTATTTCCATGTGTCTGCAAATCATTGTATAACTGATTGTTCATTAGATTAAAAACACTGAAAAGCAAGAAGAATTCTTACTTTCAAAATAATTAGAAATAATAGTTGATGCTTATTTTTGTCTCGTCTTGGTTTCTGGAAAAGTAAGAGAACTGTTCTTTTTAAAATGGTATTTGGGAAACCTTGGATAATGGTTTAGCTGGGGAATCCATTTACTTGCTTGTGCACTCTTGTGAATGCTTGTATTGAATCCTAAGGCATCTTGTAAACAAAATCTTAATTTTGGTCAAGATAATGTACAAGATATAATAGAAATATTTTATTGTGTCATAGATCAAAATGAAATAGTTCTGCTCAGGCTATGAACCTGTATGGCTTCTCTTTTACTGAAGCTTGAGAATATTGTTAGGTTTGCTCACTATTCTTTAAACTATTTAGTTTACATTTGTTGAATGGCATTTAATGATTTGGGTCAGAAAATATTTTCTGTCTATACAAAATCACATTATTTATCCTAAATCAACAGTCCCCAATCTTTGTGGCTTGGGGGCCTGGGTGGACTGCGGGAGAGGAAAACCGGGCTGTGTGAATGGTGGACCAGCACGCACATGTATGCACAAACAACTTGATTAATTGAGGTGTATGTGCACTAGTCTATCACATGCAAGTCAAGCTGTGCATGTATGTATGTTCCGGCCTGCTGCTTATATGAGTCAAGCTATGTGTGCCTTGCAAGGTGCTGTTGCAAATGAGCCATGGCCCAGCAGTGGGCCATGGCCTGGGGGCTGGGGACCCCTGCCCTAAACTGTAGAAAAACTGAAATATATGGTTTGATTGTGAACATCATAGAAACATAGATTAATTTTGCTCTAGGTGATTACAATTTTGATAATTCCACTATACTGAAGGTGAGATCTGATTTTAAAAAATTGTGCCCCAGCAAGTGTTTTATAAATGTATCATTCTGTATTTTATAAAAGAATTGGGTTTTTTGCCTTTTTGCCTTCAGAAATCGTTTATTTATTGTTTATTTTTATTTATTAAATGTATATGTCACCCATCTCACTATCCAAAGAAACTATGGAAAGCATTTATAAATTCCCTGTAAAAACAATCCAACATTTAAAACTCTTCCACAGCATGAAAGAACAACAATATGCTTTATTCAATAAATCAATTTATGATATATTCAGTATGTCAGTTAAATGTTAATGAGATGTCTTAGATAAACCTCACCTTCCAGCACAATGGACAGCAAACAGATTTATTAATAATAATGAATTTATTTACAATGAGATATTTCACTAAGGATAGGCATCAGATAGGCAGTCCTGGGAGAAGTTGCAGTTGTGTCAAGAAAAGAGACAGATCTATATTGACACACCTATGTTTCAGAAGCAACCTTGGGAAACCAACTTTAAACCACTCTGCAACCCTTTATTTCATTTTATCTGAAGGACAATGTGTTAAATAAAATCTTGTAGACAGGGGGTATGTGTGGGTAGATAGACAGACAGTCAAACAAATATTAGAGTACAAAATAATAGGGTTGAAAGGGACCTTGGAGGTCTTCTAGTCAAACCCTCTTCCCATGGCAGTAGATCCTATACCATTCCAGACAAATGGCTGTCCAGTATCTTTTTGAAAAACTGTAGTGATGGAATACCCACAATTTCAAGAGGCAAGTTGTTCTACTGATTGTTTATTCTTACAATCAGGAAATTTCTCCTTAGTTCTAAGTTGGATCTCCATTTAACAAACTTTTACCCATTACTTTTTGTCCTACTGTAGGTGCTTTAGAGAATAAGTTGACTCCCCCTCTGTGATACCCCTCAAGTACTAGAAGACTGCTATCATGTCACCCCTAGTCCTTTTCTTCATCAGGTAGACATACCTAATTCCCTCAATTGTTCATTATATGGTTTAGTCTCCAGACCTCTTCTTATCTTTGTTGCTCTTCTCTGTACTCTTTCTAGGATTTCACACCTTTGTGACCAGATTTAGAAATTCCAACTGTGATCTCACCAGTGCAGTATAAAGTGGAATTATTGTTTCATCTGATATTAATACTATCTCTATAAGGACCAGACTCTCTCCCCTTCAGACGATAAGAATGAACTTTTGAAAACTGGGTATTTCAAAAGAAATTCTTCATTGAAAATAGCCAGACAATATTCAAAGAAGGGTCTAATATCCCTCCAGGCATGCAGCTTAGATAAAGGGAGTTAGAATCCCTCCCCTTAGTCCTGTGTGGATTTCATCAATACAAAGAAGCAACATGTTAATTCCCACCCCCCCTTTCTGGGAAAGTAGTTAAGAAAAGCTTCCCAGGAAGTTTCTTTCGGAGCTGGAATTTTTATAGCCCCTTCTCCTCTTGCTATCTCTCCAAGAGGTGGCAAGTTTCCAGGCATCTGGGCTCCAGTCCCCAGTTGTAAAATTGTGTGCAGGTTATACATATTCAATACAAGAATTAAGATATTCAGATTGCATCAAAAAGGATTACTTGTATCAAACCCCCCCCCCCCACTTCTTCTTCTTCCATTGAAGAATGGCAGATACATGGATCTGACTTATTGGTCTCCTCAAAAAATTGACAAATCCATCTGGAAGACATAAAACATGTGTTACATTTGAAACATAGGATGGTTTGTGAGGGTATTTCAGGTGGAACTTCCATAGTAATGTGGGGGGCTTTTACATGTTGTTTGGCTACCCACTCATTTTCTGAGGAAGGGGGTGTTTCCAAGCTACTTAATATTGTGTGAATCCACGGTGAGTGCATGAGTCAAGGATATCTTTAATTTTAAAATGTTGTTCCCTATGTACCATAATGGTAGTTGGAGGAATGGGAAGGGTGGGTCTAAGTTTTGAAGTGATCTTTGGTTTGAGTAGACTGCAGTGAAATATTGGATGAACCTGTCTAAGTGTCTTGGTGAGTAGAAGTTCTACAGTAACAGGGTTGATGATTCTGGAGATGGAAAATGGGCCAATGAATTTAGCTCCCAGTTTCTTTGGGGGTTTTAATGATTTTAGAAACTTTGTAGATAAATATACGTGGTCTCCAACTTTGAACAGTTTAGGTTCACAGTGGTTTTTGTCCGCTTGAGTTTTAAAAGCTGCTCTAGCCTAGTAAGGCCAGTCTGACCACTGGCCAAGTGGTTTGTAAATTGTTTATCCACTCCTTAAGAGAGGGAATTTCAGGTTCCTTGGTAGGTAGCTCTGACATGGGATTGAATTCTTGTCCTGTGGCTACCTGAAATAGGGTGAAACCAATGCTACTGTGGACCGGGTTATTCTATGCTACCTCTGCAAAAGGTAGAAGGTCAGTCCAATTGTCCTGTTGTTAATTAATAAAACACCTTAAATATTGTTCTAAAATGCCATTAGCTCTCTCTATTGAGCCATTAGTCTGGGGATGATTCTAAGAGGACAACCCCTGGGTGGAGCCTAATAGATTTAAAAATGCCTGCCAAAATGTGGATGTGAATTGTACACCCCATCTGAGATAATCCATTGGGGAGCTCCATGGAGGCAATAAATGTGTATTAAAAACATCTTTGCCAATGCCTTGGCTGTTGGGATCTTCTGGCAGGGTACAAAATGAACCTATTTTGAAAAAGGTCCATTACAACCCAAATAACAGTGTTTCCTGAACTTTCAGGGAGCTTCACTATAAAGTCCATAGAGATCTCTCTCCAGAGTGCTGAGTGCTGCCACTGTTTTTAAAAGTCCAGGGCAGGGGTGGGATTCAAATTTTGTAACAACCAGTTCAGTGGGCATGGCTAGGTGGGCATGGCCATGTGACTGGGTGTGCTTGGCTTTTTTGCAGCAAACCCCTCCATTTTTGGCCCTTCTGGCCCTCAGGAAAGCCTCCTGTGGGGGTGTTTTTGCTGAACACTTAGCAGAATTTCTCCAAAGAGATAAGAATGAAATAATAAATGAAATAGATGACATCTACAGAGTCTATACTAGCTATGTGAGATGGCATAGACTTCCTCAGGAGGTCCATATCATATTTGCCAGGAGAAAAGTCAGAGATATAATCTATAAGATTTCAAGGGAGGAGACAATAAAATATAAAGACAGAGAAATAATTGTACTGAAACCAATTCCAAAAAGAGTCCAGGAACAGAGGAAGGACTATTGGTTCTTCATAAACTATTCAAATAAAAAAAAATATCCCCTCTAAATGGATCATCCCAGAAGGTATTTTGACTTCACAAATGAGAAAAGACTGAATATTGACAACCTAACTAAAACACAAGACTTCTTTGAACAGATAGGTGGATCAGAAGAGGAAACTAGTACTAAAGATGAACTTGAAATGCCAAACCAAGAAGAAGTACAACAAAGAACTAGAGAGAGAGAGAAAGACCAAGATAAAGAAAGTAGGGGAGAAATACTTGCTTGAGAAGAAATAGGAATCAAAACTAGGAGTCAAACAGCAACCAGAACCAACAAGAGATAGAGGCCAGAGTAAGGAATAATGGAAAAAGGACTGACACTAATCAATGGATTAAATGATTCATCAAAAAGGAAAAGAATATTTTTGAAACTAGAGAAACAGAAATTTGATATAATATGTCTTCAAGAGATTCATATCAAATTACAAGATCAGATATATTTACAAAACATAAAATTGGGGAAACTGTATATATCATTAGCGGAGGAAAAAAAGAGAGAAGTAGCATTATATATTAAAGAAGAAATAAGGTTGAAATTGATTTATAATGATATGATGGGAAGTATATTAATTATAGAGGTGGTTATACAAAATAAAAAGATTTTACTAGTAGGAATATATGCCCCCAATACAAATCAAAATGAATTTTATAAAACCCTATATGAGAAATTAATAGAATTAGGAAAACCCATGATTTGCATAATTGGCAATTATAATGCAATTACTAATAATAAACAGGATTATGCCAGTGACCAAAAACATAAAAAAGATGGAATATACTGCCTAATTTTTTTTTAGATATGGCTGAAGAACTAGATTTAGTAAACGCATGGAGGAAATTGAACTCTGGGTGACTCAATTTATTTTCTACTACAATCCACACAAATCTTGGTCAAGGTTGGATATGGTATGGGTGAATAATGATTTATTTAAGGACATAAAAATATAGAGATATTAACTAATACTTGGGCAGACCACAATCCATTGCAGATAATCTGGACATATGAAACTTGTAAGAAAAGTAGGTAGACACAATCCACAACTATTGAAGGAAAAAGGGTATACTCAAAAAATTAGGAAAGAATTAGAAGTATTTTTTAAATTTAACAAAGAACAGGATACCTCATTGCAAAATCTCCGGGACACAATGAAGGCACAATCAAAATGAATGTTTTATCTAAATTGTTATATCTATTTCAAATGATCCCTATATTATTAGATTTTTTTAAAAGAGTTGGACAAAATTATTATGAAATTCATTTGGGCAGGCAAGAAATCAAGAATTAAAAGAATTGGAAACTTCCGGTTTGCCAGGCTTCAGCAGCGGCGGGGATTTGTGATCCTGCGCAATCCCTATTGTGCTAGCTGTCTTGGTGCCTCCGATCCCGACGGGTCTGGAGGATAAGGCTGCCCCGTAGAGGCAGCCGAAGACAAGGTGGATCCGGATAGGGGTTTGGGAGTATCGCAGACCCCCTCCCCAGCCAGCAAAACCCCTTTCTCAAGGCGGTGGAGTGGTGGTCAGTAATGGCCACCACAAAGAAGCCGGCAGCTGGACAAGACTGTGCAGGAGAAAGGAGAAAGTTTTGAAGTGAAAGTTCTTTGGCTGAACTGGGACTTTAAGATACATTTAACATCCTGAAAACTACGATTTTTTTGAACGATACATTGTTTTCAGAGGAGATTTTTAAAGCAGCGAATGGAAGTGCTGAAAGGGAAAGTTTACTCTCCTTCCATACGGAGTTAACAAATGGACATTGAAAAACCTGATTTTCTATAGAAGGTAAAAATTTAAAGCTCTTTGTTACAAGTGGGAAGGGAGAGGACAAAAAAATTTTTTTTATATATTAAGATCTTGTTGGAGGAGATGCCTTGAAGATTTTGAGACTAGACGTTAATTGCAATAAGGCTTTAAAATACAGACTGGGCTTTTTTTTTTAATTGATATTACCCCAGGAAGAGAAAATGCAAAGGGAAGAACTTTGTGCTCTGTTTGGACTGTTTGATGACTAAAATATTAAAATGCTTAATAATGATAGATTTTAAGATTTAATAAAATATTAAAGGGAATGTTTAAAATATTTAGTTCAATTATAGAGTTTAATTGGCTACTGTGTTGATGTTATTTTAAACTTATTATTGCAGCATCTGTCTTTGAAATAGACAATTGGAATGTTACAAGATTTAATAAATTAAAATATTAAAATGTTTAAGATTTAATAATAGATTTTAATATTTAATTATGTACTTAATTATTTTATAGATTTACTATTCTCTCTTTTTCTTAAAATTTAGTAGGTAGAATGTACTAAGCAGAATCAGACTGGGATCTAAGTGTTATTTTAAATGTCAATTTAGGGGAACGATAGAAAGGCATCATACTTCGATTAGTGATTCCAGGAGAAATCTTTTTTTTTTCTATTATAGAGAATGAGATAAATGGATAAATGGAAAAGAATGGACAAAAGATACAAGTATAATGATTTAAAGTAAGATGAAATAAATAAAATAGAATTAAGAGTGAAAAGCGGGGAGAAGTTATATAGAAGATATAGAATGGTAAATAAGATAGGTAATGGTATATAAGATGAGCATGAATTTAATTGAAGTCCATATAAAGAGAGGTAATCTGGGGCCAAGCCACTTTCTAAAAAGAAGATTTATGTTTTTGTGTTTTGTGTGTTTATGTTTGATTGAGAATTAATAAAATGTTGGAAGAATGTCAGATGAGAATAATTGTAAACAAGTTAGAGGGAAATATAAATATGATGACTATAAAATAGATAAATATAGAAAAGAAATGTAATTGAATAAGAGCAAAGAGAAATAATGAGAAATTTGCTAAAAGATATTTATTTGTCCATATGGAAATGGGATAAATTAGAATTATGCTGTATAAAATAATGTTTTATCTGCCCTGCAAAGATTTACAATGGAAAGAGGTTTATGTTTGCAATGTTTAATGATGTTTTGTTTGTCTTTAAAATTAATAAAATTTGTTTCCAAAAGAAAAAAGAATTAAAATAATTTACCTATAAGACAATAAAAGCAGAGGTGGCTTTGGACTCCCTGCCTGGGAGACCTATTATAAAGCAACAATGTTAGTGTGGATAAAGGATTGGATTAAATTGGAAATAAAAGAATTTTAACAATAGAGGGTTATGATTTACAATTAGGATGGCATGCCTTTTTATGGAACCTGAATAGTAAAAGCCACTTATATGTCTATAGACATACCCTTTGATTAAAACTTGGACAGATATCAGGAGAAATCATTATATTAAAGTCCCAACATGGTTATCAATAATGGAATCAATGTTCCACCCTAACACAATGGATATTAGTAAAAAGCTTAAATATCACCAAATTTTAGATAATGAAGGGGAACTTAAATTGATCCAAGATTTAGAAAATCAAGAAATAATTATTGATTCTTGGTCATATTTTCTTTCTTTTTTTTTTCATATAAATTTTATTGAATTTACAATTAAAAAAATAACATAACAACATTACATAAGAAACAGAGAGAGAAAAAGAAGAAAGAAAGAAGAGAAAAGAGAGAAAAAAAAAACGCTCGGTCTTGCGACCGAAAAAGGAGAAGAAGAAGTATAAAAGAGAGAAAAACAAAAACAAAAACAAAGAGACGGAAGAAAAAGAAAATACGTTAAAACCAGACAAATATTCTTTTGACAGTCTACAAGATCCAATTCTCCTACCTTACTTTAAATATACACATCTTATCGCTATTTATGGATATTTATGCTTATTTATGCTCATTAAACAGTTTATCTCTGATATAACCAATTATACCATGCATTCCAATTATTATCAAATGCTGAAGACTCTTTATTTTTAAGAGCTATGGTTAAATTGTCCATTTCTGCGCAGTCACATATTTTCTGAATGACCAATTGATCTGTAGGTAAACGGGATGATTTCCAGCACTGGGCAAATGCTAATCTGGCCGCAGTTAGAATATGAATTATTATGTATTTCGTCTTTTAGGAAAATGTTTATCAGAGATCCCTAGTAGGAAGAACTCTGGTTTGTATTCAATTTGATCTTTGGTTATCTCCTCCAGCCATTTTCTAATTTTTGCCAGTATTTCTGGGCTTCTTTACAGGTCCACCACATATGAAAGTAGGTTCCCTCTATGTTTTTACATTTCCAACATTTTGGACTAGAGTTTGGGTTCATTTTCGCTAACCTCGAAGGGGGTAAGTGCCATCTATATAACATTTTATACATATTTTCTTTGTACGCCGCCGATTTCGTAATCTTAATGATTCTATTCCAGATCTTTTCCCATTCTGTTAATGTAATGCTTCTTCCAATATTCCTACTCCACATTATCATGTTCCCTTTCACTATCTCTTGCTCTAATTCTACCTCCAATAAATATTTATAAAATTTAGAAATATTCTTTTTATTTGATCCTAATAAGATTTTATCTAAGTGTTGTAATTTGCTATAAATTCCAAACTCTTTGATATCTTGTTTGTATCTACTATGGATTTGTATATATAACCACTGATCAATTTTAAATCCCTGTTCCTGTAAGTCCTGTCGAGTTCTTAGTTTCCCTAAAGGATCTGGTCATATTTTCAAATAGCAATGAGATATGAGAGGGACTTAAAAGAATTTGGATTAGAAATAAAAAATACCAAACTCGATAAGATACTCTTGGGCCCAGAAAAAAATATGATATCCAAATTATATCATTATTTACTAGAATATGAATTAGCTGAGGAAATCATGAAAGGAGCAATGATAGGATGAGCAAAAAATTTTGGTCACAATATAGATCTAGACAACTGGGAAGAAATTTGGCAGAGAAATCTTATATTAATAAAATCAGTATCTTATAAAGAAAACTTATATAAAATGATATATAGATGGCATCTGGCACCTTCTAGATTGGCAAAAATGTATCCAACAGTAAACCTGATTTGTTGGAAATGCAAGGGAAATCATGGTACCTTCTTCTATCTCTGGTGGACATGCCCAGTTGTTAAAATTTTTTGGATTAGGATCAAAATTTGGATAGAGGAAATTGTCCAAGATGAATTGGACTGGGAACCTAAATTGTATTTCCTGGGTATGATTAATGAGGGTTATTCCCTCAAAGTAAAGTATTTGATTATTCACATGTTAAAAGTGGCACGAATCTCACTGGCACAATACTGGAAAATGCCTAATACACTGTCTATACATTTTATCATTCAAAAAATTTATGAATGCGCTGAAATGGAGAAGCTCACATTAAAATTAAAAGGAAAGGATGATTCAGAATTTTATTTGATTTGGGACAAATGGTACGACTGGTTAGAACATAAAAAAAGGAATGTATAAAATAAGGGGGAAATGAATCTACGAAACATATTATGATATATATACCAAATGACAGGAATTTACAAATGTTAATTCTAGGTCTCCTTGTTCTTTGACTAAGTAATAGATAGAATATATTTGTAAAAACATATAATTATAATCCAATACCAAAAAATAATAATAGACTATTATGTTTTATAGAATATAGTTAATAGGTAATTTACAGGATATAGGAAATAACTGCCACTCAATATTTATTATGAAATATTTAACTCACTATCAAATGTATTAGAGAAAAATATAATTAGTTCTATTATAGAAAGTGTTGTGATGTCTATGTAGATGACTTTTTACCTTTTATTTTTGTACATTTGTATGTTTTAACCTTTTGTATTTAATAAAGTTTTTTCAAATTAAAAAAAATGTTTAAAATATTGCACCCAACATACTTGTTTTGGGGAGAGTTTCTGTGGAGTTTTCAGGGCTTCTAGTTTTTTATGATCAGTCCAGACTTTGAAGGGGATCTTGTTCCCTTCTAGGAAGTGTCTCCATGTGAGGAGTACCCATCACACAGCATATGCCTCTTTCTCCCATATGGCCCATCTTTGTTCGGTTTCTGTCAATTTCTTGGAAGTATAAGCACAAGGTTGCAACTGTCCACATGCATTCTTTTGGAGTAGGAACTGCTCCTACCGCTACATCGCAAGCGTCCGCTTGGATGACAAATGGTTGCACTGGGCCTGGGTGTTTCAGGATTAGTTCTGCTGAGAATAGTTGTTTAAGTTTTTTGAATGCCGCTTGGCATTCCATTGTCCAGGTAAGGGATTGCCTTGGTTTGCAAAACCCAGGAAGCTTTGCAGTTGTTTGCAAGTATGGGGCAGCTCCCAATCAATGACAACTTTTACTTTTTGTGGGTCCATCTCTATTCCCTCGTGAGATATTCTTTATCCTAGGTAGTTGATTTTTCTTGATGGAACTCATATTTAGAGAGTTTTGCATATAGTTTGGCATTTTGGAGTTTTGTGAGAACTGCTCAGAGTAACTTTATGTGCTCTTCTTTTTTTAAAAAAAATTTTTTTGATTGGTTTTTAAAAACAAACATAAACAAACAAAACATAAAAACATCAAGCTATCTTCCATAGGTGTACATACAGTGTGCCGGTTGGTTTACAAATTGTTTTATGCTTCCATTTCATAGTCTTTGATTACAATTACATTGCATATGATCTCATATTGTCAATCAAAAATTAAATACCTTAGTATCATTATTAATCAATCATTTGACTCTACTTTTATTCATTCATGTTTTACAAGATAATCATAATTTACTTAGTTTATTTTATAACAGTTCATATTATCATCCCAAATCTATCCTAAAAACATTTTGTAGATATAATAAGAAAAAAGTACATCTTTATATATTTATTATTTTCTAAAAGTCTATGTATTTCATTACTGTATTTTATTGTCTAACCATTGATAGAAAAGATTCCAAATTTTATAAAATTGTTTATCATCTTGTTCTCTAATTTCAAATGTCAATCTACTCATTTCAGCACATTCCAGTATTTTTTTAATGATTTTCTCCTGTGATGGTATTTTCTCATTTTTCCAGTTTTTAGCAAATACAATCCTAGCCCCTGTTAATACATTTACAATCAGGTATTTCAAGTCTTTACTATATATTTCAGGTAAAATTCCCAATAAAAATATCTCTGGTTTCAAGTCTGTATTTTTTTTGTCATTTTTTCCAACCACATGTGAATTTTAGTCCAGTATTTTTTAGCATCCTTACAAGTCCACCACCTATGATAATATGAGCCAGGTGTCTGATGACATTTCCAACATTTTTCGGATTTATTCTTGAACATTCTTGCTATTCTTGTCGGGGGGAAATGCCACCTGTAAAACATCTTATACAAATTTTCTTTATATGCTGTTGACATTGTCATTTTATAATTTTGAGACCACAATTTTTGCCATTTCTCTAAATCAATCCCATATCCAAAATTCTTCCCCCAAGCAATCATAGTTTCTTTAACTTGTTCTTCTTCTAGTTTAATTTCTAATAAATATCCATACAATTTTTTAATCACCTTTTCATCAGTACCTGTCAAAATCTTATCTAAGTCAGGGGCGGAGCTGGTGTCACGACGATAGGGCATGCGATCTTGGAGGTCTGAGATCGCTGCCGATATCTTTGCTCCTGGATGGTCCTATCGGATCTAAACCATCCCGAAGAGATGGTGAAAGTGAAGAGTGCATCCTGTCGATCCCAGGGATACCGCAAACTCCTGGTAGATCCAGGATAAGCTCTTCTTCAGCGGCAAAGAGGCAGCCATTAAAGCTGCTGAAGTTGGGACAGCTCCAAAACAGAAGAGAACAGAAAGAGAGAGTGTGCCGATTTGGTGAGAACTTTTTTTTATTCTAAGATCTGAAAGGACACCCTAATGAAAAGAAAGAATCTGTAAAAGTTTTGACAGAAGTGATTAAGCAGCAATTTTAAACAGGAATGTCAAAGTAATGTTTTTTTTCCTCATTGCTGGATCTTCTATATATGATCTTGTATTTTGAAACTGGACTGGTTTTTTCGTTTATATCTATTTTTTTCTTCTCCTTTTGATTTTGTGATATTTTAGGCTAGAGGCTCCCTTTAGTTATTTCATTTTTCTTAAATATCTTTTTCTTTTTTTATTAATTCTTATTATATCCTGCTCGGAAAAGGAGGGGGAAAGTGAGAGCAAGGAAACTTTGTAACACTGCCAACTAGAGGCTTGAAAACATTCTATTTTCCTGTGACCAGACAAAGCTGAGAAAGAAAGAACTGAGATTCTTTTTCAATAATAAGATAGAGGGAAGAGCATGGGAGAGTATTATTGCAGGTGCTCTTCTGGGTTTCTATCAACAGCTGGAGTCTGGTGTTGAAACTTAGGGGGGAAAAAGGTGATAAGTTTTTGCAGAAGAGAGCTATAATAAGAGCCTTGAATAATTAAACAAAGTGCAGTGTGCCCTTTTTACTTTTTCTAAGTTGTGCTATCCCTCCTCACCAGCTTTATTGTTTTTCTTTTTATTTATTTATTTATTTATTGTAATAACTATATGGGTTTTTGGCTTTGTTGGAGGTTATCTTTGTTTCTCTTTTTCTCTTTGGAAGTCCAATTTCTACATTTGCTTTTTATTTTAAAGGGAAAGCCTTAAAAGCCTTTTTTTTTCCTTTCCTGGTATTTTTGTTTTTTTCATCTACCTTTCTGGTTTATTCTTATGTACTTTTTTCTATTTGAGACCTTTCAATTGGATTAAGGTGTTGAAGAACCTAAAGAATTTTTCTTTTTCCTTTTTTCCCCTTTTCTGCTTTAGCCTTTTTCTTCATCTAACTATTGATTGGATTAAGGTATACAAGAACCTGAAGAAATTTTGTCCTCCCTTCTTTTTTCTTTTTTCTTATTGGGCTTCTTTTTTCTACTTTTTTATTTTGAACTATAATTGGTTACTTCACAATTGGATTAAGGTTTAGAATAACCCGAAGATTTCAACTTGCTTAAAATGAGTAGGAAATTTACAGCTCCTGGTTCTTCAACTTCTACTTCTTCCTCTCCACCATCTAGAGGACAACGTTCAATACAGACAATGTTAAAGCAAGAAAAAGTGACTCTGCAGGTAATTATGCAAGGAATTCAAAATATTCAAGCAAGATCAGAGAATACGGAAAAGAGAATAGAGAACATCAAACAAAGAACATAGAACATTGAACAAAGAACAGAGAACACTGAACAAAGAACAGGGAACATTGAACAAAGAACAGGGAAATCCGATGAAAAAGTGGAGAACATCCAACAAATGATGTTGAAGTATGATGAGAGATTCCAAAAAATTGAAGAAGATAAACAAAGAGACAAGAAGATTGGGGATATTGATAATAGATTAATGGTGGTTGAACAAGATAAAAGTGGTATGTTGAGATGGGAGATGGATAGATCAGAGTTCTATCTTAGATTTCAAAACGTAGAGGAAGAAAAAGGACAAAACTTAGCTGAGATAATGATAGAAATACTGGCTGAAGCTTTGGAAATAACTCAAGAGAAGATGATGGATGGAACAGACGAGGTCTATTGAGTTTTCACAAGATATGCAATGAGAAATAGCCTACCTAGAGAAGTCCACATTAGATTTACAAAGAAAGCCATTAAAATGCAAATATTGCAAGTGGCAAAAGAGAAAACATTGAAATATAAAGATAAGGAGATTGTGGTCTTGAAACAAATACCCAGAAGAGTGAGAGAGATGAGAAGAGAATTCCGATTCCTGACTAAAATGCTTCTTTAAAAAGAGGTGAATTATAGATGGCTGATTCCAGAAGGTTTAATGTTCACATGGCAAGAACAGAGACATAGAATTGACTCAATTGAGAAAGCGGAATTATTTTATACAGAATTTTTTGGAGGAAAAAAGGAAGAGGCAGAAAAAGAGATCTCACTAATTGAATTCCAAGAGGACTGCCAAATGGTGACTGAAAAAGAAGAAGGTGCAGTACGTGGAAAGGAGGAAGCCAAAGAACAATGTGAACCAAGATCCACGAGAGCTGTCAAACCTAACTACAAAATATAACCATGGAAGAGAAAAAATTGATTACAATTAATATAAATGGACTTAACTCAGCCGTTAAAAGAAGGAAAACCTTTCATAAATTAGAGAAATTAAAATTTGATATAATTTGTCTACAAGAAGTGCATATTAAAAAACAATATGAATGATTGTTGGTACAGCCAAAATTAGGGAAAATATTTACTTCCTTGACACAATGTAAGAAAAGAGGAGTGGTTTTATATATTAAAGAGACCACCCCAGCAAAATTGATCTATACCAATGATGATGGAAGAATACTAATGGTGGAAATAATGGACAATAATATGAAAACACTCTTGATTGCAATTTATGCTCCGAATGACAAACAAGAAGAATTCTACAAAAAATTACACATGAAAATAATTGAACTGGACTATGCTAATATAGTTATGATGGCAGATTTTAATGGAATTGTAGACAATAAACTGGACTATACAGCACAGAAAACAATAAAGCAAAACAGAAAGACTCTCCCTAAATCTTGTTTTAAAATGGTAGATGAAATAAACTTAAATATACAAGGAGAGAAAGAAATGCTAAAACTAAACAATACACCTTCTATTCAAATAGACACTTATCATGGTCCAGAATAGATATGATATGGATGTCAACAGAATTAATAACTAACATTCAAGAAATAAATATTGAAAATCAAAAAGGAAGAATTTAAGTTGCAAGCATTTGCAGATGATCTGGTTTTCATGTTAGAAGACCCTTTAGAAACAGCATAAAATTGATAGAAAAGATAGAGACATATGGAAAGGTGGCTGGTTTGAAAATAAATAAAGATAAGACAAAAATCTTGACAAAGAATATGCTATTAAGACAAAAGGAAGAACTGGTAGACCTATTGAAAATTCAGGTCACGAATAAGATTAAGTACTTGGAGATATATTTGACAGCAAGATGTAGTACATTAAAAGAGAATAATTATATCAAACTTAAACAGCAGATAGCGCTAGATTTGGCGAAATGGGAAAATTTACAACTGTCACTAATAGGGAGAATTTCAACTATCAAGATGAATATACTACCCAGAATTTTATATTTGTTTCAAACAATTCCAATTAGGCTTGGAAAAGACTACTTTGAAGATCTAAATAAAATTGTGTTGAAATATATATGGCAAGGTAAGAAAGTGAGAATAAAGTTAAAATTTTTGCAAGATGCTAGAATTAGAGGAGGATTTGGTTTGCCTAATTGGGAGTTGTACTACCAAGCTACAAATCTGATGTGGGTTAAGGAATGGATAACACTAAGAAATACTAGATTGTTGACATTAGAAGGACATGATTTGTTGTTGGGGTGGCATGCTTTTTTTATGGTATAAAGGAACTAAAACACAGGGGTATTTTAGAAGACATTATATACGGGAGTCTCTGTGGTTAAACTGGGAGAAGATTAAAAGACAATGTTATTTGAAAATTCCAGTCTGGTTATCGACTATTGACGCATTTTCTTATCCTATAATATACAAAAAGGAACAAACAGTTAGATATGGTGAAATATTGAATGAAAAGGGTGAACTTAAATCTATGCAAAATCTAGAGGAACAAGGTATAAAGATGAATTGGTTTTCATATGCGCAAATACATTCAAGGTATGATAAAGATTTTAAAACAGAAGGTTTCTATGATAAACTGACTGACTTATGTGCTCTTCTTTTGTTTCGGTGTAGATTAAAATGTCATTGAGATAAACTGGAACCCCTTTGTACAAAAAAAATCATGGAGAACCTCATTAATTAGTTGCATAAATACAGCAGGGGCTCCTTGTAGTCCAAAAGCGAGTACTTTAAACTGGTAGCATCCCAGTGAGGTGTTCCACTCATTCCCTTGGGGTGTTCCACTTATCCCCAGTGGGGTGTTCCACTCATCCCCTTCCCTTATTCTGATGTGATGGTATGCCTCTCGTAGATCTAACTTTGAAAAAAAATTCCTTTATAGAGATGAGCTAGCATGTCCTTCATGAGGGGGAGTGGGTAAATATTTTCCATGCTGATGGTACTGTGTTTCTTAGAAAATAAGACAGGCCCTTATTTTCTTTAGACTCCTGAAAAAAATGGCTAGGCCATCTTTTTGAGGGGTATCTTAATTTTTCCCCCATGAGCCTCACCTAGCCACTGGGCTGCTTCTATAATGACTGAAAGAAATGCCTCACATGCCTTGCCTCTCCACTGGGCTGTTTCTTTAGTGGCCGAAAGGAACACCCCTTGCACACCCTTGCCTCTCCACCAGGCCATTTCTATAGGGCTGAAATGAGCTATTTCTCAAGCTTAGCACAGACTGAGGGAAGAATGGCAGGCAGGAAAATGCCTGCTCCCCATTATTCTCCCGTTCTCCAAAAAGCCTCCATTCCAAAACTTCAGTGTTTGAATGGAGGCTTTTTGGCGAATGGCAGGAAAATGGGGAGAGGAATTTTCCTGCCTGTCATCCATTCCTCAAGCTCCCTCTCCCTCCCCATTTTCCTGCCTTTCACAAAAACAGCTCCATTCCAAGCCTTCAGCATATCCCAGGACCAGGGGTGGGACTCAAATTTTTAACAACTGGTTCTGTGGGCGTAGCTTAGGTGGTGGGCATGGCTTGGTGGTCATGTTATTGGCTGGGTGTGGCCAACTCAATATCACTCACATTGAGGCACGCATCTCCTCGTCTGGCCTGTCATGACTGTGGGGATGCTGCAACAGTCGTAAGTGTGAAAAATGGTCATAAGTCACTTTTTTCAGTGCCATTGTAACTTTGAATGGTCACTCCACACAAGCAAAATACCAACAAAGGAGGGGAAAAAACCTCCAGAGAAGTTCCAGAGGCAGGAAGTCTAGTCCTGCCAAGAATGTAATAAGGGTTAATGAAGAGGCAGTTTCTGTAAGCAACACCAGAATGTTTCCTTCCTGCCTTCCTTACAGGATTAGACCAGTAATTTCTTCTAACAGCCGGTTTTCCAAACTGCTTAGAATGTTAAGAACCGGTTCTAGCAAATAGGTGCAAACTGGTAGAATCCCACCCCTGCCCAGGACCCTGCAAGGCTTGTAGTAGTGTTGTGCATGGAAGTGGCAGCATTGCTGTGAGGTTCATCACATCAGCACAGTCTCTTCTAACATGACCCTGTAAGGATTGCTGTGCCATTGCGTGTGCAAATGTCAGCACTGCTTCAAATTTGGATACACTGGTGTAGCCACTCACAGCAGGATGCCAGCTGCACCGGTGTGATGAAGCTCATGGAGGTGCTGCCTTTAATGAGTACTATGCCACAACAAGCCTTGCAGGGTCCTGCTCCAAGAGGAATGGATAATAGAATGAATGGAGCCTTCAGTGTGGCAACCCCAGGAGACACTGAAGACTCGGAGTGGAGCTGTTTTGATGAAAGGCTGGAAAATGGGGAGGGGAATTTTCCTGCCTTTCATGAAAATGGCTCCACTCCAAGTCTTCAGCATTTCCCAGGGTTGCCACGCTGAAGGCTCCATTCTGAACCTTTAGTATTGCAATCCTGGGATACACTGAAGGTTCAGAATGCCTCTGCTTCAGCATTGAATGACATTTGCCCCTCTCTGCAGCCAAACAGGTGCCCCCCTCCCCGTGCTTGTGCCACCACTTGTGAAGGCTATGCCCATCCCCCGGGCTTATTTTCAGGGTGGGGTAATATTAGGCCTCCCTCAAAAAACTTCAGATTGGCTTATTATTGGGGTGGATCGTGTTTTCTGAGAAACATCGTATTTAAATTATGGAAATCAATGCAGAGGCATAGGGTGCCATCTTTCTTTTCACAGAATAATACTGGGGCTGTTATTTTCGGCTGGGTAGGTTCAATAAAACCCTGTTTTAAATTTTTATCAATAAATGCTCTGAGTTCTGAGCATTTAGTACATTTTCAATTTTGGAAGTTTAGCCCCCAGCAGGATTTCAATAGCACGGTCTGTGACGCAATGAGGCTGGAGTTCATCAGAAGCCTCCTCGCTAAATACTTCAACCAAATCCGGGTATTCTTTGGGGATGTTAATGGATTCAGCAGGCTGGCCAGCCATGACTGGTTCTCAGTTCTCTTTTCTTTCCTTCCCCTCCGGGATATTTGCAAAACTGGGTGCCTCCCCCAGATATAGTCCTATCTAATTGGCAAAAAGTGATGGAGTTTTCCATTCTCCTTAGGTGGATTCCCAATTTCCCTACTAGGGTGGGATTGACTAGGCACTGGGTGCATCCCAAATCCAGTAATGCTGCTACTTCCTCCCCCTTCCTTTGGTTGGGGACAAACAGTCTTAGGGGTAGAGTGAGTGGTTCAATTGGGTCACTTACCAGTGGGTCATCTTCCAGATCACTTTCAAACTGGCTCAGGTCTCTCCTCGGGGCATTGGAGATTCTTCCTCTGGGTTTGGGGGGGACCAAAACCTCATGGCTTCTCAGGGAGGTTTCTTTTCCTTGGGGTTTGGGTTTTCCAGGTTTCTCTCCTAATGGATGGTCTGGCTTTCTGGCAGGGGTTTTTGAACAGCACTCCGCTGCATGGTGCCCCTCCTTTCCACACTTAAAACAGCCAGATGGTCTTGGAGTCATGGTGATTTGGGGTTTGAAAAACTCCCGCTTCCCCTGGGGTGGGGATTTTCTCCAAACCCTGCCACTGTGGTACTGGTTATGGGCCATGTCTATCTCTGCCTCCTCTGCTATCAAGTACCATTCATGCAGAAAGCTAGGGGCCCCAAGGGCCAGGCAGGCAGTGTACAGGTCATCATTGAGTCCATCTTTCAACCAGCAGACTAGAATATCTTCTGGCCAATCGACTTGGCCGGCCAGGTCACAAAATTCTTTGGTGCATTTGGCTACAAGGCAACGGCCTTGCTTTATGACCCTAATGCAGTCATAGGCTTTTTGATCAGTGAGGGGGTCTTTGAAGCAGTGGCGTAGGACTGTCATGAATTGATCAAGGTTCCTCAGCTCTGGGGCATCAATGTTGTGGAGGGTTACCATCCATCTGGTGGCTGCCCCTTCTAGGCCTAGGGTGACAACTTGCACTCTGGCCCCCTGCATTTGGAAGTTCTGCCTGTATTTGTCAGCTGGTGCTCCATTCAAAATCCAAGAAAGAAATACTTAGACTCCATTAATTAGAGAAAAGATATCTTTTACTGGAAATCAAGTGGTAGCAACAAAAGAATTCTGAATCTGAGAAAATGGGCACATAAATCACATATACAAAGTGATGGCAATGTTCCCACCCCCAATAGTTCAATTGGCTCATCCAATTAAAAGTTGTGTATATCATCATGTATATCATCACTTCCCATAACCATATCCCCCCTCCTCCCCACATTACTTATGACAGCCGAAAGATGCAAAGCAAAGGGAGAAAATCTTAAAGGCTGGCATTCGGCCCTCCTGCAAAAGAGGCATTAGACCTATAAAAGATAAAAATAGAAGGTAACAGAAAATATACATGTAACACCATAATACTATTTTTTAGGGTTTATCAGGATAATTAGTATGAAATGCATTGATAAGGTTAGGAGCTCTAACATCCTTCTCATTCACCCATTCAGACTGGGAAGGAGGAAAATGTTTTCAAACAATCAAATATTGGAGTCAACCCCTTTGTTTTTGAGAATCCAAAATTTCTTTAACTTCAAAATGTTGTTCACCTTCAATTAGCAATGGCACGGCGGGATTGGCCTGAGTTGGTCTCAAGTCGGAGGTATGTTCAGGTTTTAATAAACTAACATGGAAAACAGGGTGGATCCATCAGAGGGTTTTAGGTAATTTCAGTTGGACTGCTACAGGGTTCACAATTCGTTCAATTGAGAAAGGTCCAACATACTTAGGTCCAAGCTTTTTGACTTTTGTGTGGTCTGCAAATATCTAGTGGATAAAAAGACCTTGTCACCCACTTGATATGGTTTTTGTGGGTTTCTCTTTTTATCTGCAAATTTTTTATGGGCTTGATGAGCATCATCTAATGCTTTATGGGTAACTGGCCAGGTAAGCTGGAGCTGTGTTATCCATTCACCTAATGACTGAATGTTAGGTTTCTCCTGTGGAAGTTCAGGTATGAGCTTGTATGAGCAAAGTCTTGTCCCGAAGCCACTTTAAATGGAGTAAACCCAGTATTATTATGAACCGAATTGCTATATGCCACCTCAGCAAATGGCAATAGGTCAGCCCAATCATCTTGCTGATAATTTATATAACATTGAGGATACTGTTCCAATACCGAGTTAGTTCTCTCACAAGCCCCATTGGTTTGTGGGTGGTGGGCAGAGCTTAAGCCCTGGGCGGAGCCCAATAACTTCAGGAACTCCTTCCAAAAGTTTGAGGTAAACTGGACATCCCTATCTGAGATTATGCATTCAGGAACCCTATGTAACCTGTAGATATGTTAAAATAAACAGTTTAGCCAACATTTTCGCAGATGGGATTTTCAGACAAGGTATGAAATGTACCTGTTTGGAAAACAAATCCGTTACTGTCCAAATAACTGAATTTCCCCCACTTTCAGGTAATTCCACTATAAAATCCATAGAGATTTTCTTCCATGGAGCAGTTGGTCTAGCCACATTTTGTAGTAAGCCTGCTGGTTTACCAGGAGACCATTTGGCTGAGGCACAGATAGGACAGCAAGCCACATAAGTCTCAATGTCCTTTTTCAAGGTAGGCCAACAAAATTGCCTTTTAACCAAGTGTAAGGTCTTCACAAATCCAAAATGTCCAGCAGCTTTAGAGTCATAAGCTTGCTGTAATATTTGGTTTCTCAGCTTTACTGGCACATATAATTTGCCCCCCACCCATGCCAATCCATCTCTAACTGTACAGTTATTTGAGTGAGCAAGGAACCAATCATCAGGTTTTAGAGCTTCTTTTAATTGTGCAGTTAAATCATTTGATAAACCAACTTCCTTCTTTTTCTGGGCTCTGGTAACCACTGGAGCTGCCAACTATTTGGTTGGGACAATAGGCCATACCACTTCTTGGCGAGCACTATTATATTGAAGTAATCTAGATAAAGCATCCACCATGAAGTTCTTCCCCCCTGGAATGTACTTCAATGAAAAATTAAAGCGCTTAAAGTACTGTGCCCAGTGAACTTGCTTGGGAGACAGCTTCCGAGGCATTTTCAAAGCCTCCAATTTTTTATGATCTGTCCACACCTCAAATGGGTGTTTTGCTCCTTCAAAGAAATGCCTCTAGGTTAACAGAGCCCAGCAAACTGCAAAAGCTTCTTTTTCCCAGATGGCCCATCTTTTTTCAGTTTCAGTTAGTTTATGGAAAGTATATGCACATGGTTGCAGAGTCCCCATCTCGTTTGCTTGTAGTAACATCGCTCTGACTGCTACATCACTTACATTGGCTTGGATTACAAAAGGAGCATCCATGTCCGAGTGCTTGAGCACTGGTTCAGCAGCAAACAGTTGTTTCAGCTTCTCAAAAGCGGCTTGATACTCCATGGACCACTCCAGTGGTTTACTAGGCTTCAGTTTCACCTCCACTTTGGTTTTTAGGAGATTTGTGATAGGCATTGCAATCTTCGCAAAAGCAAGGATAAATTGCCGGTAAAAATTAGCAAATCCCAAGAAACTTTGAAGTTGTTTCCTGGTGCAGGGACGGGCCCATTCTAAACTGGAACGAACTTTCTCTGGATCCATTTCTATGCCATCATGTGATATGCAATAGCCTAAATAGTCATTTTTTTTTTCCTGGTGGAATTCACACTTGGACAACTTTGCATACAGCTCAGCAGCTCAAAGTTTTTCCAGAACTGACCGCACTAGTTTCACATGTTCATCACGAGTCTCCATTTAGATAAGAATATCATCAAGATAAACCAACACCCCTTTGTATAAATGTTCATGCAATACCTGATTGATCATTTGCATGAATACTGCAGGGGACCCCTGTAGGCCAAATGGAAGAATGTTGAATTGGAAACAGCCCATTGGGCAGTTAAAAGCAGTTTTCCATTCATCCCCTTCCTTAATTTGAACTCAGTAGTATGCTTCTCTCAGGTCGAGTTTCGTAAAAATTTTCCCTTTGGCCAAGTGGGCCAACATATCCTTCAAGGGGAGGGGGTACACGTTCTCCAATAGCGTTGAGGTTTCTATAGTCCATGCATAAACACAGAGAGCCATCTTTCTTCTCACAGAACAATACTGGGGCTGCTACTCAGGGTCTAGCAGGTTGGATGAAACCACATTCCAAATTTTTATCAATAAATGACCGCAGCTCTTCTAACTCCCATGGTGTCATCGAGTACAGTTTTGGTTTTGGGAGTTTCACTCCTGGCAAAATTTCAATGCTGCAATCTGTTGAACAATGGGGGGGGGGAGCTCGTCCGAGGCCTTTTCACTGAATACCTCCTTTAAATCTCAATATTCCTCTGGAATTTTCTCCTCCCCCTTCAGATTCTCGGTGCCAGTGGAGGCCAGCTCAGTGGGATTCTTGGGTTTCGGTTGAGGTTGCCCCTCCCCTTCTGGGGGTTGGTCAGTACGTATGCGCAATGATCCCCTCCTCCAATTGATGTGGGGGTTCCATTTCCGGAGCCAGGGCAAACCCAGTATTAGGGGACACTCCATCCAAGGAGCCACAATAAAACACAAAGTCTCTATGCTTCCCCATCATCATTTCTACTAGTTCCATTATGAAATGTGCAGGGCCACCCCCAGCTACCGATCCATCCAGTTGGCAAAAGGCTATGGGCGTTTTTAAAGTCTTTAGCCTTAAGCCCATTTTCTCTACTACCTCTGAGCTGATTACGCACCTTGTGCACCCAGAGTCTAACAAGACCAATATTTCCCCTTTGGCTCCCAATGTGGGTACCCTTAATCTCACTGGAATGGTCATAGGGCCCTTGTTTGGACTTACCAGTGAGTCGTCTTCCGATTCGGATTCATTCTCTTCAGAAGAGGTTGGAATTCCCAGCTCCTCTCCTTTCAGAGGGGCGATCTCTATAACTTCCTCCGCTTTAAGTGCCGTTTCGTGAGGCTTTTCTGCGGGGGGTTTCAGGTTTTCTTCCTCCTCCTGGCACCCCCTTTGGCTCTAGCTTGGCACGGCAGTCTGCAGCCCGGTGACCTTCCTTCCCACATCGGAAGCATGCAGTGGTCTTGGGTTTTGCCGCCATTCCTCCCTTTTGAGGTTTTAAGGCTTCTTGAGGGCTGGTGGGGGAGGACTTGCTCCAACCAAGCCCCCCCCCCGCGTCTGTTTCGGGTCAGATCAATTTCCACCTTTGCTGCCAGCACATACCACATCTGCAGCTCACTGGGGTCTCTTCTGGCAATACAGCTTTGATATACATCTTCACTCAATCCATCTTTAAAAGCTTCTATCAGGGCTCCCTGGGACCAGCCTTGAATATGACACGCCAGCTCTCTAAATTCCTGGGTGTACTTGGCCACTGATCTCCGCCCCTGATTTATGGTCTTCATCCTAATTCTGGCCTTATGTTCAGCAAGTGGGTCTTCAAACCTGGCCTGCAGCGCAGTCATGAATAGGTCATAATTCATCAGCTGAGGGGCATTATCATTATGCAAAGTCACCATCCACTTTGCAGCTGTTCCCTCCAGAGCCCTTGTAACACATGTAACTTTGGCTGCTTCTGAGGAAAAATTCTCTCCATATTTCTCCATATGGCTCCAGACTTGTGCCAGGAAGAATCCTAACTCCTTGGGATCCCCCCCTCCATATTTTACTTCCAACAGAGGCACCTTTGGAGTTCTATGTCTTCTGGCAATTACTCCCCCCACCGGGGGCCCCTGGGCTGTTGCTGCCTGTTGTGCCAGTCCAGGTTGATTTATGGGGGTGGCTGCTCTGATTCTTCTGGCTGGGGCTGCCTCCCCCTCCTCTCCCTCATACCTTTGATCAGTTTGAGGTTCTCCGATAGTTTCATTTAGAAGATGCATGGCTTGAGTTAGTAAAAAATTCTTCCTTTCCTTCTCTTGCCATTGCTCTTCTCTTCCACGCTGATGGGTAGTGGTCACTCCTGGAGGAGGCTTTTCCTCAGGATCCTTCCAGCCGACTCCCAGGAACCATTTGGGTTTTACAGCTGGTTTTTCACCAAGACTTAATTCTGCTAACAAGTCTGCTTCCCCTGCCACCTCTAACAGCAGGGAATCTTGTCCTCCAGTCGCTCCCAGGTCTTGTTGGTCACTGGCTGGATTTGACATTGTGTTCAGACCCCCTTGGAAGAAAATTTATTAATTCTCTGGGTGGGCTGGTAAAGTGAGATTCAGAATAATGTCAGTTGGTGCTCCACTCAAAATCCAAGAAGAAATACTTAGACTCCATTAATTACAGAAAAGATATCTTTTACTGGAAATCAAGTGGTAGCAACAAAAGAATTCTGAATCTGAGAAAATGGGCGCGTAAATCACATATACAAAGTGATTGCAACATTCCCACCCCCAATAGTTCAATTGGCTCATCCAATTAAAAGTTGTGTATATCATCATGTGGGCATCTCCAGGTGGTGATGAGGCCTTGACATATTTTGATAAAGAGTTGCAGTTGCGCATAGCATAGGATAGAAACCTAAGCAAGAATCTTCCCCCTCAACTTATACAGTTCTGTTTTGTAACACCTCCAGCTCACTTCCCATAACCATATCCCCCCTCCTCCCTCCATTACTTATGACAGCCGAAAGATGCAAAGCAAAGGGAGAAAATCTTGAAGGCTGACAGTATTCTTGCATATAGGTGAGGACTTGTGCCAGGAAGAATCCCAATTTCTGGGGATCCCCATCGAATTTCACCCACCAAGGGCGGGACCTTTCTCTGCAGTTATAGGTCCCTGGGTTGGCTGGTGTTAATCCCCTGCTCTAGAATGGCAATGGGTCAGATACCTGGCATGACTGCTGGTCCTCCGGCTTGGTCCATCCTTTGATCAGTCTCAGCTGGATCAGGGGTGATGGCTCAGGTTAACTCAATTTCTTGTTCACTCACTCTCCTTTGTTGGCGATCTGGTTCATTCCGCACATTGAGGTCCTCCAGGGCTTCCCTCACAAGGCAATTTATGTACCATTTCAGTCAGTCATCTGCCAGCGGTTCCTCGATCCATTCTACCTGATGAGAAAGGACTTCCAGCTCCATTTTCCACCTGGGTTTATGGTTACTATGGGTGAGGGTTACTCCCATGGTTCTTCCATCCCAGCTGTCTCTCTTTCCTATGCCTATTGGGGTTCATGGAATTTTTGCAGGCAGCTTCGATGTCTTTGAAGGGGCACACAAAGCCAGTGTCTGGCTGGGTCAAAGTTTCTCCCCAGCATTCAGCTTCCCCTTGCTCATTGCTACGTTCAGACATTTTTGTAGGATCCCTTTGGTAGAGTGAAATTTTGGAAGGAGAAAAAAAAATCCTCTCCGGGTTGACCACTATTGCAGACCCTGCTTTATGTAAGGACCAGACTCTCTCCCCTTCAGATGATAAGAATGAACTTTTGAAAACTGGGTGTTTCAGAAGGAATTATTTATTGAAAAAGGAAGATGGGCAGGCAATATTCAAAGCAGGATCTAATATCCCTCCAGGCATGCAGCTTAGATAAAGGGAGTTAGAATCCCTCCCCTTAGTCTGGTGTGGATTTTGTCAATACAAAGAAGCAACATGTTAATTCCCACCCACCCACCCCCTTACTGTAGTTGAGAAGAGCTTCCCAGAAAGTTTTCTTTTGGAACTGGGATTTTTATGGCCCCTTCTCCTCTTGCTATCTCTCTAAGAGATGACAAGTTTCTAGGCATCTGGGCTCCAGTCCCCAGCTGTAAAATTATGTGCAGGTTATACAGATTCAATACAAGAATTAAGATACTCAGGTTACATCAAAAAGGATTACTTGTATCAATCCCCCTCCTCCTTCTTCTTCCATTGAAGAATGGGAGATATATGGATCTGACACTATCCCTCTAGGGCTTCATTATCTTTTTTAGCAGCTGTGGCACAGAGCTGGTTCATATCATTAGGACATCTAGATCTCTCTCACAGTTGCTACTATTAAGCCAGTACCCCTATTCTATATAGGTGCATTTATTTTTTCTTGACTAAATGTAGGATATTAGTTTTCTCATGACTGAATTGCATTTTGCTGGATAGGGTCCAGTGTTCAAGTCTGCAGAGATTCTTCTGTGTCTTAAGCCTAATTTTAAAGTGTTGGCTATTCTCCCCAGCTTGGTGTCATCTGCAAATTTGATGCATGCCCTGTCTATCCCCTCATCTTCAGTCATGGGATTCAACTGGTGTAACAACCAGTTTGGTGAGCACGCGAACCTGACCAAAACCTCACAGCTCATAGAAAGTGACATCAAACATCTAAAATAATTGGCACAAAACATCGGACATGATAAATTTCCTTTCAACTTACATGACATCTGTTCTAGCTGCCAGATCTTCATTGACTGAAAATCCCTCCTTCTTGGAGCAATCACCATAACCATACTGGGAATCCTATTCTGTTGCCTCTACCAGTGTATTCCTCCTTGTCTCAGTAACCTGCAAAATTGCCTCCCATCTCACAGACATCCCCATAAGAACACCAACCAGAGACGTAAGAGTCAGGTAAAATTGATAAGAATTCCTGACATTATTTCTCCTTTTTAGCTTGAGTTACAGGTTACAGGCAGTACCAAATAGCATTGGGTGAATCACAGCCACCTTCTGTCATTTTCTGACAAGATTTATTGATTGTTACCTCACCTGTTGTCTGACTGACAAACATAAATTCTATAGAGGATATGTCCAGAATTCTCCTGATACTCCTCATAGTTATTTCCTTTGCAATGGGATTCCTTGGCTATAGATTATGTGGACATCAACAACAGCAACTGAGAGGAGGTGGGGGAGAGAAGGGAAGATCCTAGGAAAATCTGAAGCCAGGCTGATCACTGGGGTAGCCCATGCTTGAAGACAATTTTTTACTGCTTAAATAATCACAGTAAGGAACACATACACAGGGTGATACATCTATGGAGGCAATGGCTGAGCAGAAGCAAAGCAGCAAGATAAGGGGGTGGGCAGAATGGTTGCATATGGGTAGTGGAACTGTGGCAATGGCAGTGGCAAAGGAGAGGCAGCCTTGTATACAGGCAATGCAGGAGAGAGAAGAGAGGCATACTAACCATGCCCTACTTATCCTATGAAATCACACAGAGTTCACAAATATTTTATTTCCATTAAAACTTAGAACAACCACACTTGCCAGGCTTTGTTGTTGTTGGACCAATGCTGATCGAAACAGTTTGCCCAAACTTCCAGAATAATATGGTTTACTAAATTAGAAAGAAAGCACGTTTTTCATTCTTTGACCATCATCTGAAACTATGAATTTCAGGACAGAAGCAGAGAATCAGAGCAATAAAGATGAAGCTGAGATCTGTCATCTACCAAAGAAGAAGCATGTCTATGAGACTCTGGGGGGGGAAAGCCAGACACTACATGAGGTAAGAAAAATACTGACTATTTTGATTGACTCCATCAAACTATACTACTGCATAATTCACTATCATGGCTATAGAAAATTTGGAAAGCCTCACAGAAAAATATCATTCAAACTAAAGCCAATCATATTTTAAAGCACAAAACAAGACATCAAAATTTAATATTGGTTATTGCATTATTCCAGTATGATAGATTTGTGCATATTCTGGACAGTCTGGAGTTCATGATTCTATTTATTGCAGCTGAAAGCGGTGTTTCCACTGAAGTGAATTACTTTTCTATTTCACTGAAAAAAAATATTAGGGAGCCACATGATTGCAAATGTTAGTAATGGGCATGATTTGGAAGCATGTCCAAAAGAATTGAAGTGTTTTAGAAATTATTTTAGAGAATTTGGATGAAATATTCATGGAATGAATGTGTCATGGCCTCATTGAAGCCAGGTTCCAAGGAGGAGATGGAACTGGAGCCAATGGAGGAAGAAGGTGCAGCTTCTCTGGCCCAGGAGGAATGACTGGAAGAGCAGGATGAGGCAGTCCCAGTTCCCTCAAAAGGGTCACCAGAGAGGAAGAAAGGGCACAGGATGATCGAGTAAGGGGGGAGAAGAAGGAAAGATCAGGCAGTGGAACAGAGGACCATTGGAGCTCTGGACAGGAGCAACTGCCTCCCCTGCCTGATCTACAAGTGTAGAGAATAAAGAGGAGATGGATTCAGAGCAGAGAGACTTGACTACTTGGGAAGAGGGTGCCTTGCCTCTCTTCACAAGGCTTACCCGGAGAATAGGATTTAAGGAGATCCTGGGTGGAGGGGTGTCAGCCTTGGAAGCCATATTTTACTTAGAAGCTTCTAGGCTACCACATTTAGTGCCTGGGAATTTGGGAGATGAGATTTCTTTGAGAGGTGGAAGATTAGACTCAACAACATTATTCTTATAAAGTCAAGGACATGTTGCACCTGGGACGATGATTGATTGGACCATGTGATGGACTGGTGGGTACAGGGGATGGATTTTGAATTTCATTTGGGAAGGGAAAACCCAGAACTTTCAGATTTCCCAGATGTGCCAATATGACTTCCTTAATAAATTCTTACTTGGATGGACTTTGTTTCTGAGTGCTGAATGAGAATGGGGAGTTTCACTGGAATGCTGACATTAAACTTCAACCAGTTCCCTGTGAACCGGGGACTGTCCAGGGTCCTAAGTCCCAATAGCCAACTTGCCTATCGGTGGCATGAAGACTCAGGAAAGATGAAGGAGAAAGCAATGATCAAGGAAGAAGCAGTGGGGATTGACACGGCATCCTACAACGAGGCTTTTCTTTCACCCTTGGAAGGAACGGTCTGGGTGATTGAAGCAGCCAAAACAGAATGGTGGCAAGGCGCTCAACCCAAGGAACCAAGTCCTGAGATGGTGACCAAAATGAGGACACCTGAGTGCAAACTGGGAACCAGTCGAATGAGGTCAACTCAAGGTCCAACTCCAAGAAATGCAACCTGCTGCCTCCTTCATGAGCCAGTCATTGACAGGTCTCCCAGAGAGGTTTGAGTATCTCGAGGTGGGCAGTTGTATCCTGTGAGCTCAGGTCATCCATCTGAAATGGATCCTGATTCAACCCACGCTCACTTTTCCAGACCCTGAGTTGGCAAGTGGATATACTGCAGCGACGGCTTCCTTCTATTTGGCCAGAGAAAAAGGGAGAACTGGCCTAATGCGCTCGGCCCAGCCTGAATGAATTAGAATGCTATCGCAACCAGCACCCCTCTTCACCAGCCGGCTTTCATGCTTCCTCCTGCTGAATGTATCCCTCCTGGATGGGGCTTCTATCCTGGCCAGAGGTGGGTGCAATACCAATGGACGCCAGCCCCAGGATTACCACTGGTTCCTATCCTGTGACCAGATCTGGCCCAGCAGCCAGCACCAGCCCAGCAGCCAGCACCAGTCCTGCAGCCCATTGCGGCACAGCAACAGGTCCCTGCCCTGCCACCAGCTGCTCTTAGCAGCACCTCCAGCTGGGCAGCCAGCCCCTCTTGTAGCTGTGTAGCCACCCAGATTCAGGGTAAACTTTGATGGAACCTCAGGAAAACTGGCATGTTTCCTCAATCAAGTTTGGGCATACATCAACCAGTATGGGGACCAGTACCAGTCAGACAATGACCTGATATCAACAATTGCAAAAGGAATGAATGAAGGTGATGCTGCTGATTGGATAGCCCAGCTGCAAGATAAAGGGGCTGCTGAACTGGATGATGCAAACAAATTCATCCAGCTGCTCTGGGCCAGATTTGAAGACATGGACCACAGGAATGAGAATGAAGATACTGTAAAGATGATGAAGCAAGGAAATTTTCCCATCAAAGAGTTTGTCTGGGAGTTCAGAAGAGTTGCTGGGAACCTCAGACACTGGCCTGATCAAATCCTTTTCCATTATTTTAAAGAAGCCATCGGCCAAGAGGTCAGAAAAGTGTGTGGCATTTAAGGAGTACCAAACAGGCTGCAAGACTGGTACATCATGTCAATAGCAATGGACCAAAAATATTGATGTGTGCTGAAATGGACAGACTGATTCTGGAATTGAAAAACAAAGATGAGACAGAATATTATAAGATATGGAATAAATTTTACCAATGGTAGGAATAGAAAGGAGGGACCCAGTGTAAACAATGAATAGGATTTGCAGAGTAGATAATTGAGGTTATGCAAATAAGCACAAAGGAATAAGACAGATAAGACTATGGAGATAAGTTAATTGTATAAATGTATATAAGATATTTATCATCTATTATAATATATATATATGGCAAAAATGAATGCCAGACGATCACACCATGTCCAATGTTTTAATAATTTAATCAATAATATTTGGGGGGGAAGCAATGGACCAGGAGATCAATCCACACCAAAAGACTCCACCAGAGAAACAAGTGAGAAGACCCCTGGGCTGGTGAAACCCTGCAAAATCTCCTGAACTGCCACCTGCTCAGCAAATTGGTATCATCAAATGCTACCACTGTGGTCACTTGGGTCATAGAACTTTCAAATGCCTGGCCTCTGCACCCATCCCACAACCTCGGTCAACTGCGGCGACCAGAGGAAGAAGAACCCCAAGAAAGCCACCAGATGCAAGCAGATTTGCCCAGCAAGCCGTAGAGGTTCCCCTTTCCACAGATGAAGGTGAGGAACTTCCAGTCAAAGAAACTCCTCTGGGAATTGCCAGTGGAGAAAATGACCCAAGAGTGAGTGGAGTCATCTGTCCTTTTGCAGAAAAAGTCATAATAATAATACCAGAGACTGAGGTGCAGGGGGAATTAGAAGTGGTAATAGACAAGTAACTTGTCAGGTTTGAAAAGGGGAAGCACAGAGAACTCATATTGTTTATTGTAGCCCCCCAAATGACAAAATCTGTCATATTGGAACTGCCTGGCTTGACAAATGGGCCCCTACAATCAAATGGGAAGATGGATACAGGAAGATAATAGTAGGCATTGGCCCACTGCCTCCTATCCCTCCTGACAGGGTCCAGCCTCCAATTAGCCCCCAATCATCAGAAATAGCCACCATCACTATAGAGCCATTGCCAGGTGACCCCACAGTCCCTAAAAAGTACAAAGAATTGGCCAGCGTTTTTAGTGAGGAGGAATGCAATATCCTCCCACCTCATTGGCAAACTGACTGTGCCATTGAAATAGAGTCAGGAGCCAAGTTGCCAAAGCTGAAAATGTACTCCTTTACACCTGCAGAAATGACTGAGCTGAGAAAGTACATGGACACCAACCTAGTCTGAGACTTCATCAAGCCCTCAAAATCCAAAGTAGTTGCTTCAGTACTGTTTAAGGAAAAGAAAGATTGGGGGGGTGGATTGAGGCTGTGCATTGATTTTTGTGGAAGAAACACTGTGTGTGTGCAAAACATCTACCCACTCTCCCTCATGAAAGACTTATTGAATCGCCTATTGAAAGGCAAAATATTTAGTAAGCTGGACCCATGGGAAGCTTATTACAGAGTGCGCATTCGGGAGGGAGACAAATAGAAAACAGCTTTTAACTGTCCATTAGGAAGTTTCCAATTCCGAGTCATGGGCTCCAAGGAGCTACCACAGTCTTTATACAATTAATCACTGAAGTACTGCATGAACATTTATATAATGGAGTCCTAGTTAATCTAGATTACATTTTTACATTCAGCGAGATGCTAAAGAAATATGTCAAACTGGTGCAGCAAGTTCTGAAAAAACTCCTAGCCTCAAAACGCTATGTGAAGTTCTCAAAATGCAAGTTCCATAAGACCTCCATAGACTACCTGGGCTACCAAGTGTCAAATGAGGGAATTGACATGGATCCGGGGAAAGTGAGAGCTGTGCTGGATTGGTAAGCCCCACATACTTGCAAATGGCTCCAAGGCTTCCTAGGGTTTGCCAACTTTTACAGACAATTTATTCCAGCCTTTGTGAAGTAGCCCTTCCTCTGACAGAATTGCTAAATCTGGGCCCTCTCCCACGAAGCCAAAACCCACTCAGCCACTAGCTTGGACAATGGATTGTCAAAAAACATTCAAGAAATTAAAACAACTCTTCGTGGAAGAGCCTATTCTGCAACATCCAGACAAGCCATTTATTGTTCAAGCAGATGCCAGCAATGTGGCTGTGGCCACTGTACTTCTCCAAAAGAACCCCCAAAGCCAATTGCTGCCTTGTGCATATCTGTCTAAAAAACTGACAGATACGGAGCGAAGATGGGTGAAAGGGGAAAAGGAAGCCTTTGCTGTCCGATGGGCCCTCCTTTCCTGGAGGCACTTCTTAGAGGGAATAAAAAAGCCATTCGAGGTCTGGACTGATCACAAAAACCTCGAAGCCCTAAATACTTCCCGAAAACTTTCCCCTAAACAAGTTTGGTGGGCTCAATATTTTAAACGGTTTAATTTCAACTTAAAATATTTCCCAGTGGGCAGAGGTGGATTCAAATTTCTTAACAACTGGTTCTGTGGGCATGGCCTAATTTGTGGGTGTGGCTTGGTGGTCATGTGACTGGGTGGGCATGGCTTGCTGACTGGGTGTGGCTAGGTGGTCATGTGACTGGGATGGGTGTAGCCAGGTGACTGGCAAACCAAATATAAGTAGCCAGTTGCGTAGCAAGTGTTCTAATTTATGACTGTCCTCCCCAGAGCTACTTGATCTGTTTTTGGTGTTTTGACAGTGATGCTCACACACACACACACACACACACACACACACACACACACACACTTATGACCAGTTACAACATCCCACACAGTCTTGTGACTGAGGTTTTCTAGGTTCTTTGCCAGTTTCCAAGGCCTGGGGAACCCCGGAGAGGGCCGGGGGAGGCCCAGCGAGCTATGGGGAGGGCAGGGAAAGGCCTGGGCAGCTACAATGAGGGTAGGGCGTGGCCCGGGGAGCTATGGGGAGGGCAGGGTGAGGCCTGGGCATCTACAAGGAGGGCAGGGCGAGGCCCAGGCTGCTAAGGGGAGGGTAGGGCAAGGCCTGGGGAGCTATGGGGAGAGCAGGGTGAGGCCTGGGGAACTACGGGGAAGGCAGGGAGAGGCCAGGTAGCTATGAGGAGGGCAGGGCAAGTCCCAGGAAGCTACAAGGAGGGCAGGGTGAGGCCTGGGGAGTTATGGGGAGCTATGGGGAGAGCAGGTCAAGGCCTGGGGAGCTACAGGGAGGGCAGGGCAAGACCTGGGGAGCTACGGGAGCTACATGGAGGGCAGGGTGTGGCCTGGGGAGCTACAGGGAGGGCAGGGTGAGGCCCTGGGGAGCTATGGGGAGGGCAGGATGAAGCCCAGGGAACTACAGGGAGGGCAGGGCGAGTGCCGGGCAGCTATGGGGAGGGCAGGGCGAGGCCTGGGGAGCTACGGGGAGCTACAGGGAGGGCAGGGTGAGGCCCAGGGAGCTACAAGGAGGGCAGGGCAAGGCCTGGGGAGCTACAGGGAGGGCAGGGTAGGGGCCTAGGGCCCCCTCTCTCTTCCTCTCTCTCTTTCCCTCTGTTCCTCTTTTTCACTCTCTCTCTCCCTCCTCTCTTTCCCCCCTCTCTCTCTTCCCCTTTCCCTCTCCCCCCTCTCTTTCTCTCTTCCCCTCTTTCTCTTTCTCTCTCCCCCTGTTCCCCTTTCTTTCTTTCTTTCTTTCTTTCTTTCTTTCTTTCTTTCTTTCTTTCTTTCTTTCTTTCTTTCTCTCTCTCTCTCTCTCTCTCTCTCCCCCTCTTTCCCTCTCTTTCCCTCTTTTTTTCTCTCTCCCTCCTCTTTCCCCCCCCCCTCCCCCTCTCTCTCATTCACACACACACAAACACACACACACACTGTGGTCTGGGATGAACAGCTCCAGTCAGCAGCAGGTGGCGAGAAAAGGAAGGGGGAGGAGGGGGTGGTGTGCAACTGCAACAGGACCTTGAGCATCCCTCCACCCCAGCTGTCACCACTACACTGGGAGATGCTTTCAGAGGGCTGGGGCAATGGGTGCTCACACTTAACGTGGTCCCATTACAAAGTGCCATCATACAAAGAGCCCCAGGGACAGTGGGGGAAGGGCTAACATGACTTGCAGCCTTACCAGGTGAGCAGGCAGATCAGTGGAGAGGCTTGTGTCAGCTCTGGGCTGCTTCTCTCACCTGCTCTTGCTGGGAGAGCCTCTCCTGGCAGAGAAAAAACTTTGCAAATCAGCCTCCCTTAAGAAACAGATCCTGGGCAGCAGAGAGAAACACGATTAAACCAATTCCCAACCAATTCTCTGCCTCAGAGAAAGGGAGGCAACAATGGCTGGCCTGGCGGGCAAAAGCAGGCTGCAAGTATGTCGCGCATACGCACGATGTTGCGCATGTGCAATAGGGACTGGCTGGGCAGGGAGCAGAGAAGCGAGCGGAGAGGGGCAGGGCCAGCCAGAGGTCTGTTTTACCAGTTCTACAAACTACTGGGAACCATAACAACCAGTTCTATAGAACTGGTCCGAACCGGTAGAATGCCACCTGAGTTTATATTAGAAAAAAAGAGAAGTAGATCCAAGCAGATACACTGTCTTTGTGAGGATGATAAATTTACAGTAGTCCTCAACTTACAACAGTTCATTTAGTGACTGTTCAAAGTTACAACGGCACTGAAAAAATTGACTTATGACTATTTTTCACACTTACAAGTGTTGCAGCATCCCCATCATCCCGTGATGTACATTTGGATGCTTGACAACTGATTCACATTTATAACTATTGCAGTGTCCTAGAGTCATGTGATTCCCTTTTATGATCTTCTGACAAGCAAAGTCAATGGGGAAACCACTTAACAACCATGTTACTAATTTAAGAACTGCAGTGATTCACTTAACAAATGTGACTTCTCACTTAACAACATAAATTTTGGGTTTAATTGTGGTTGTAAGTTGAGGACTACTTATACTTCTTTTATTTATTTATTTTTAAAAAACAGATTTTATTAATTTTTACAAAACAATACACAAACAAAGCATAGAATGTAATAACATAAGAGATCTTTTCTGAGGAAATCAATAAAACATCTTATTTAAAGACAGAATAATTCCAAATTATCACATTTCCATACAAGCACAATTTAATATATATATTTGCCTTATCTGTTCAGCTTCATATCTTATTCCAGCTTCTCTTTGTTTCTCCCTTTCCTTCTATTATTCAAATTATATTTCTTTTACTTTAGATTGTATACATTCTTTATATCCATCTGCCTTATTTACAATTTAATTATTCTCTTCCAACAGTCTTCTTACATTCTTCTAAGATTTTATTAATTCAAACATGGACATACAAAACACAAAACGTAAATACCTAAAACTTCTTTTGGGAAAGCGGCTTACCCCAGGTTACCTCTTTTTATACAGACATAAATCAAGTTCATACTCACTCAATACACTATCTCATATCTTAATTAACATTCCGTATTTTCTATATATTTTCTCTCCTCTATTCACTCTCATAATTCTATTAAATTTATTTCATCTCATTTTAAATAATTATACTTATATCTTTTGTCTGCTTTCTTCAATTATCTATTTGTCTTTTCTTTCCAATACAATATTTCTCCTGTAATCACTGGTTGAAGCATGACAACTTTTATCTTTCCCCTAAATTTAATACTTAAAATAATACATACTTTCCATACTGATTCTGCATAACACAAAGTAAAATAATAAAACAAAAATAAAAAAGAGCTTGAGTTTATAGTATGATCAAAACAACATTCCACAGAAAATTAAACTCTATTATTTACTCTTAAACATTTTATATATTCCCTTTAGTACATTATTAACTCATATAATATTTCAGTTTTCTAACTCAATTTCAAATGCTAATATCTACAATACAATCTTATGTTTTTTTGCAGAATCATATATTTTTTAATTTAAATTTTACCCTTTGTCTCTGAAAAAAGCCTTTTTTTTCATCTTGTTTTAAACCTTTATGGCTTCTCTTTCCTTTTTCCCTTCCTTTCTTATCAATTCTGATCTTTTTGATCTTTTTGCCCCCCCCCATCTCTCAGATTCCACTTTTTGAATCTTCCCTCTCTGTTGTGTTTCTCTTTTCTGTTGCTTTCTGACATTGTATCAATTTTTCATCTTATTTTTCCCTTTCTTGATTGCTTTTTTAAGTTCTAAACTCTCCATTTTCTTTCCCCCCTTGTTCTTTTCAGCTATGATTTTTTGTCCATTAAAGATGGCTTCTCCTTCTTCATCCCGGTCCTCTTGTTCTTGTATTTCTTGGTATGTAGAAATCGCCATTTCCAAAAAACAAAGGATAGATCCAAGAGAGCCCTTACCTTCTTGTTTCTCATGTTGTAGCTTTTGAAATTCTATTTGTAATTCTTGCACAGATAATGCCATTTATTATTATTATTATTATTATTATTATTATTATTATTATTATTATTTTATTTATTTATTTATTTTAAAAGAGCAACCCAAATGTTTTTAGTCCTTCAAGGAATAGTCCCCCAAAAATCTCAAAGTCAGAGAGTCACAAAGAAATCCAAATCAGCACAAATTATTCCATTAACACTTTCTTCTTCTTCTTCTTCTTCTTCTTCTTCTTCTTCTTCTTCTTCTTCTTCTTCTTCTTCTTCTTCTTCTTCTTCTTCTTCTTCTTCTTCTTCTTCTTCTTCTTCCCCCCGCCCCCCTCCTGGGGTGAGATTCAATTAGACAATTTCAAAATGATTTTTTAGAAGCCTTATTGTCATTAATTTCTAATCTTAAAAACTTCAAGCAGTCTTCTTCAATAGAGTCTTAGAATAAGTTTTTTACCTCTTCCTTCCCACTTATAGCAATAAGCTTTGATTTTTAGTTCCAATATTCCAAAATCTTTTATCCCCTTGGCTTTAATTTTTAGGTTTATTTACCTTCTTTGCCCAAGCAGGATTTCCAGATTTCCGTCTGCTATTCCGTAGGGAAGGAGAGTGAGAAGAAATAACTTTCCCTTTCACAGCTTTCTCGCCGCTTGCACAGTCTTTCTGGGAAACAATGTAGCAATAAAAAAGGCAAATTTCCAGGTTTTAAAAGCTCCTCTTTGCCCGATTCAGCCAGAAAAAAAAACTTTCACCTTCTTCCTCCTGCACGATCTTATTCAGCTGCAGGCTTCTTTGTGGAGACCATTGTGATTTTGAGAATTGATTGAAATGTATTAATAAAAAGAAAACAAATCAGTTTTCTCTAGTCTGCATTCATTTAAAAAATCATAGGTTTAGAAGGGATCTTGAAGATTCAGAGTAGATATCCACAGGCAAATGACCGTCCAATCTTTGCTTGAAAGCCTCCAGAGATGAAGCCTCAGAAATGTAAGAATTAGATGGTTCTTTTCCTTACTCTGTCATGAAATTCTTATTTATTTATTAAATTTTTATGCTGCCCATCTCCCCTACAAGGTGGCTCTGGGCAGCTTACAAATTGTAAAACAAGTAAAAATAATTAAAATATTGAAACATTAAAAATATACATAATAAAATAGTATATGCGGCTTACCAGCTCAAGATCAAGTCAGCCTTCTATCCTGACTCAATAAAATGATGACCCAGATTATTGGGGAAAATATGCTGACTCTATATACTGCTTAGAGAGAACTGTAAAGCACTATGAAGTGGTATATAAGTCTGTCAGAGTATATTCATTAACTGGCAGAGACATGGTTAACAAAGTAAGCCTGGCAACAGACCAGCCAATGGGAGCTGATAACCTGGGTATGGTTTGGCTCTATGTGCTTTGCTGAGAATTGAAACTGAAACTAACTTGCTTGCTTACTAAAAACTGATATCTGCTCTGAGCTGCTGCTGCTTGTGTTTTTGCTTATGTCACGTTGAAAGAATCTACAAATGGTATTGTAAACTTAACTCATATTAATATGTTTATAAAGAAGTTAATGATCCTGCTGAATTAGTCATTTGTGTGTTTTCTGGATGTGAATTTATGCTGCAAACTCTAACAAAGTCTATGTGCTATTATTACTTGCTATTGCTATTAAGCCACTGGGTTAAATAATCTGTTAACATGAATTGAGGTATCTGCAGTACGCTGATGATAACCAACTCTGTATTTCTACCTCATGACCAAAGCAATGCTGTTATTGCTCTCCCATGGTGCCTGGAGAGTGTGGGGGGATCTGGATGGGGAACAACAGGCTTCAACTGAACCCTGGCAAGACCAAATGGCTTTCGTTGCATGGCACCTCGAGATCCATACAGAAAGAGGACTTTGTCATCTTTAATTCTGGATGGGGTTACACTACCCAGACAGATCCAGTCCACAATTTGGGAGTTCTCCTGGACTTGTGACTCCTGCTCAAAGAACAGGTGACAGTCACCACTAGGAGATCCTTTGTGCAACTTTGGGTTGTGCACCAGTTGTGGTTTCCTGGATCAGGAGTCCCTGCACTCAGCCATTCAGGCCTTAGTCATATCAGGACTGTATAACTGCAATGCCCTCTACATGGGACTATTGTTGAGGTAATTCCCCATTAGGAGAATGAGCGCATACAGGGAGACATAGTGAGAGTAATGTTGAATAATACACACACAGCACACAGATACACTGTACAGTAATTGTAGGTTTTTACTTCCAATAAATGTTTAAGCACAGTCCAAGATAAGCAGTCCAAGTCATTCACAGGTAAAGCAGTCAGTGTTCAGTTCAGGGATAATCCAAATATCAAAGTCCAGTATCAAAAACAGTTCAGTAACAGACTTACATCAATGATCAGTAACAGTCATTAGGAGGAATGGCAAAACTCTCTAACAGAAAGGAATAGAAACTCACTGAGACTCTCTTCTGAGACTAAACAACCCAGTTTCTGGCTCCATCTTAGGGCCGTTTGAGAAACCACACCCAATTACAGTTTTAGCATACTCTTAAAGACATAGTATTAAAATGTCTATCCTAGTTTATATATTTCCAACCCAAATAACTGTTCGGTGACTTACATTCCTAACAGCTATTCTTGAAGAGCATTTGAAAACTACTGTTGGTGCAGAGTGCAGGCTCCCAAGAATGACCCATGTAACACCACTGCTCCATGAGCTGCATTTGGCTGCCTGTCTGCTTCCAAGTGCAATTCATTGTGGTGATAATCACCTTTAAATCCCTTCATGGTCCAGGTTACTTGAGGGACTGATTCAGCCTACTGGAATTGACCTGCCTCACCTGTAACCAGCAGAGGAGGCATACTACAGGCCCCTGTCAGCCTGATTATTCTATTTGGCAGGATCCAGGAGAAGGGCTTCTCTGCCATTGCACCTGTCCTGTGGAACATCTTGTCCCACAGTGTGAGATCGGCCACAACCTTCCTGATCTTCTTTAAGGCCTAAGGGCCCGGCACTGCCAGTTAGCTTGGGACTCCAATAGGGGACTTCATAGTTGAGGTGATTGATCAATTAATAACAGATTCCAATTCCCCTATCCATCCTGCTTCCACCCTCTCCATCTTTTAATTGGGCGGTAGTGTTTGGATTTTGTAGTAACTTTTTCCCCCCTATTTTATTTTATTTATTTATTTTTAGTTGTCAATTACTTACAAGATAATAGGTATAAGTAAAAACATAGTTATGAATACATGGATACATATAAGACACATATATACATGGATACATATATATGTTATTCAGCTTTGTTCGGGTGTTTTCCCACGTCATTATAGTTGTGCTTTTAAAGTTGTAGCAATGTTTCGGCAGAATCTCATCTGCCATCATCAGGCTTCTGTATTGTGTTCGTCTGTGAGTCAGACTTTTACAGTTGTTTCAGTTTTAAATTTGGGGTTAGCCTCCTGCTGTGCCAGAATGGTTTTTTCTTCATCTTGATTGGTTGGGAGTCTTGGTCTGTGTTTATTGGTCTTGGAGTTTGCTGTGTTCTGCTTGATTGGTGTTTCTAATACCTTCTGTCTGTTTTGTGGCTTTTTTTGTGTCTTAATTGGCTGGCAACATTGTGTTCCTGTATTGGAGGCTTTTAGTGCAGCTTGGCTCCGAGTAAATGGATGGCTATCATTTGTTAGGAAGCAAGGTTTCATCTGGGTGCCTGGTTGGGGTGTGTTTGAGCTGGAGGTATCAGGGGAGATCTGTTTGTGCCCAGGTGTTTGCCTGGCTTGTGGTGTGGAGATTTTTTTGTTTGTGAGTGCAGGCTTCCAAATGATTGACAGTCAATGATTGACTCACAAACAAACACATCTCTATTTGTTGTCTGTTTGACAGGAATGCTTCTATCCAGTTATGCAGGTGTCCAAAGATACTGTCAGATTTTAGTTTTAGGAGTAGTTTGTCGTGTACCACTGAATCAAGGCTTTACAGAAGTCTATTGTAGATTGTGTCTATTGCTTTGCCCTGATCGAGTTGTGTAGTCCATATGTTTTTGCAGTGTAAGAGTTGCAGATTACATGATAGTTTTTTCCTAAAACCAAATTGTTTATTATTGTTTGTTTCTAAGTGGAGGATGATGGATTGGTTAATAATTGATTCCATGACTTTACAGGTGACGCAGCATAAAGAGATTGGTGTGTAATTTTCAACTAGGTTGGGGTCTCCCTTTTTGAAGAGGGGGATGACCATGGCTTGTGACCATAGTTTTGGCAAGGAGCTGGTCCTGAAAGATTTTTCAAAGATTATGCTTAGAGGTTCGGCTATGGCAGTGGGTAGTTTTTTTTAAGAAGTAGGCACATACTCTGTCCGGTCCAATAGATAGAGATGGTTTTAGATTGCACAGTGCTTTTTCAACAATGTCTTCTGTAAAATTGATATGTATTAGATCATTGCAGCTGTTTGTGGTTTTTTTAGTTTATACAGTTTTTTATGATTGTAAGCCACCCAGTTACCCTAAGGTAAAATGCAGAGTTTATAAATTTAATAAACAAATAAAAAATATACTAAAACTAAATCCTTATTTTGAGTTTGGAATTCCCTCTGCTTCCACTAACTGGTTTTTTTTTCCTACCCATGCAAAAATAAGTCCACTCACTCTTCCCTTTGAAAACTCTTCAACTATTGGAAATTTGCTATCATATCTCCCCCTAGTCTTTTCTAACCTAAGGTACCCAGTTCTTCATAGGATTGTCTCCTTTTGATACTTTTTTTCTGCACTCCTCCCAATTCAGCATCCTTCTTGTATTGTGGTGAGCAGAATCAAGAGATGGGAGGCATATAAATTTAATAAATACAATAAATTTATTTTAAGCCTCATGCATTCTTCAGCTCAGCCCTTTTTTTACTTGACCAATCTTGTATTCAATTCACCCATTCATGTTTGACCCTTTATCTCAGACTGATAGGATTTATTCAACACAGCAACACAGCAATTAAATTAAAACGAGGTTATAGAGCTTTGCTTAATCTTTAACCAGCAAATCAAATAGTTTCGGAGTCAGTAAGGAAATTTCTATACGAAAGTACGCTTCATACATTCCTTCAATGTATTTCGGGGAAACCACGCGCTTTTACATAAAAGAAAGGCGCGGTTCGAAGGGATGTGGCATCTTTAGCATGCACTATTTATTCATTTGGAAGGCTGGCAAACTACATTTCCCAAGAATCTTTGCGCGAAATGTGTGCCGCTATTGTCACGGCCATCTTGAAATCTGAACTGCTATCCAAAAAGATTTGGGGGTTGCTGCGTCTTTCCCAGTCTTGCGGTAGCCTGAGCAAAAGACTTAGTAGCTTCTTGGAAGGAGGTGATACTGAAGTCAGCTGGTAGTGAAGTAAGTCAGCTATCCGATTCGGGCGGAGAAAAATTGAACGGAGGCGAATTTTTCAGCTACGCAGATCTGTGGGGAAGGGTTGGGTTTTTTTTGGCTCCTCCCATCTGAGTTAGTGATGTTTCGGTCAGCTAAAACCAACCCTGCTGGGAAATAGCAACCGAGAGAGACAGAAGAGAAGGGTGGCCCCTGAAGGAGGACGCTGGCGAAATGAGGGAATCGTGTCGAATTTGTGGTCGGGAACTTTGTGGCAATCAGAGGCGCTGGATCTTCCACACCGCAACTAAATTGAATTTCCAGGTTTTGCTCTCGCATGTTCTAGGCAAGGAAATCTCACGTGATGGCAAAAACGAGTTTATCTGTAGCAAGTGTGCCTTTATGTTGGAGCGCATATATCGCTTTGATACTGTTATTGCGCGCATCGAGGCGCTGTCAATTGAACGATTGCAGAAACTAATGCTAGAAAAGGACCGCCTCAAGCTGTGTATCGCCGAAACATACAGGAAGAATAATGACGAACCCACCGACGAGACGACGGATGTATCCAGCCTGCCGGATCTGCGCTACTCGACTCTCCTCCAGGAAGACTTCGCTTATTCAGGGTTTGAATGCTGGACAGAGCCGGATGAACGCGTTGGAGACCCACAAGCGTGCCACGGTGCAGAAAGCCGTCCTAGGCGGTGTCGGGGTTGCGCTGTGCTGCGTGTTGCTGATGCTGATTATGAGGCAATTTGCAAAATCCCACGAAAAGTGGCAAGAAATCTCTCCAGGTGTTCTGCCAACGTTTGTAGTGAAGAGTTACTTATATGTGAGCCAGTAATTACTGACTTGCTAAACGTCAAGGCGCCTTTGAATGAAGAAAGAGTGGAAGGAGAAACTTCCGAATTGTCCCTTGAATCGTTGGATGCAACCGCGATCGCTGATGCATTACATCCAAAAGAGGAGGAAACGGGCACAGAGTCAAAGAGAAACCCGACGTGTAACTGTATAAGTGATTGTGGAATACAAAGCTTGTCACTTCAAGGCAGCAGGTTAGAGGTAGCCCTTAATTTGGTGAAAGCTTTTGACTGCAAGCCAGTCCAGAGTCCCAGAGGGAGTAAGTTACCTATTCCTGTAAAATCAAGTTCTCATTGCCAGAACTTCGATAAAAACTCTTCTTCTGGCTTCCCAGATGTGGTGCTGAAATCTCAACCTGGCTTTGCCTTAGCTTTTGCCTTGGAGATGTCCGATCTGCAGGAATTGTGGGAAGATTTATGTATGGATTATGTTCCACTTCGAACTAAGGTAGAAGATTGTTTCTTCCAATATTGCCTTTCAGATTCTCGAATATTATCATCCTATACTTTTGATTCACTTTTGGCTTGAGATGCAATATTTTTGTAACCCACCTGTAATTTACTGGTTGCTTTTTTCATCCACTATAGTTTACCACTTACTTTCTTCACCCATTATTGTTGGATTCTGAAAATTGCATTTTCATTTTCTGCTTTTTTTTGCTTGAAGTTCTTTTCTTTTAGCTTTCAGTTACATTGCTTTGCAAAGGATTAAAATGAATGTTATTTTCTGTCTTACATGTGAAATAAGAGTTATCTTTTTAAAAGGACTTGTAGAATTGAGTTCATTAGTCCAGATTTGTGCTAGCTATGACTTGATTAAGATATATAAAAATTTGCATGTTTTCTATGGTTTTTTTTTAAGGGAATTGCTATTGTCGTAAAAATATATCACTTCAGATTGTCCTCATTGGCATGCTAGATATCATGTGCAAGGAGACTGTATTATGAATTTCATTGACTTTATTAACAAAATTTTATAAATTTTACTGATATATCATATAGTTATACTTAACAAATAGTACCTGTAACAACATTTTTAAAAGATTATTTTTATCCTGCCTATTATTTCTATAAAGAATTCAAAGTAGTGAACATACATAATATTCTTTCCTCCTCCTACTTTCTCTTCAAGAGCAACCACTCTATGAAGCAAGTTGGACTGAGAGAGAATGGCCAAAAGACACCCAGCCAGCTTTCATGTCTATGATGAGATTAGAACTCACTGTTTCTAGTTACTAACCTGATGTCTTAACCGCTAGATCAAATTGGCTTTATACGAGGGCTATCCACAAAATAGATTACGTTTTCGTTTGTAGCAAGAAGTGGCGGAGCTAGCGTGGCCATCTTTGGTCTGTGCGTCTGCTCAGTCTGCATCTAGTCGTGCTAGTGGGAGGTTCGTATCGTTGCCCATTATTTCACAGCAAACGTTTGAAATGTGTGCTGCAATTGAAAATCCCACGAGTTGTGAGGTGTGATCAGTGATAAGGTTTTTGTTGGTAAAAAACCATAAACCGATTGAAATTTTTCGGCAACTGTGTGAAGTGTACGGGGATTTTTCCTCATCCTCCCTACAGCCCCGATCCTGCACCAAGCGACTACCACTTGTTTCCAAGGATGAAGACCTGGCTTGGAACACAGCGCTTTGACGACAACGCGGAACTGCGGGTGTGCGTGACTGACTGGCTCAAATCTCAGGCGGCTGAATTTTATGACAATGGAATTACAAAGCTTGTTCACCGCTATGATAGGTGCCTCAATTTGTTCGGTGAGGAAAAATCTCCCACTTGAAAGCATTCAGGACTTCTCGAGTGCTGTAGTTCGGCCATTTTTAAACTTAATGCACCATTGGCGCACTCCACCTTCAGTGATGATATTGTCCCCGTACACTTCACACAGTTGCTGAAAAATTTCAATCGGTTTATGGTTTTTTTGCCAACAAAAACCTTATCACTGATCGCACCTCACAACTCGCGGGATTTTCAATTGCAGCACACATTTCAAACGTTTGCTGTGAAATAACGGGCAACGATACGAACCTCCCACTAGCACGACTAGATGCAGACTGAGCGGCAGACACACAGACCAAAGATGACCGTGCTAGCTCCGCCCCTTCTTGCTACAGACGAAAACGTAATCTATTTTGTGGATAGCCCTTGTATTTATATATTTATCATATCTATTTTTATATAACAATAAATGCTAATTTATATGCAATAGCACTTATAGGGCTTTACAGCACTCTCTGAGCAGTTTGCAGTGTCAGCATATTGTCCCCAACATTCTGGGACCCCATTTTCCAACCTTTGGAAGAGTGGAAGGCAGAGTCAGCCTTGGGCCTCCAGACTGTGGGCAGAGTTAGCGTGCAATACTAAGCAGTATGCCACCAGGGCTCATTACTTTAGAACGTAGAAGAATGCCTGTAACTACAGTATAGTAACTGATTTTCAAATGACAGTTGTACTTTCTTTCAGCAATTTTGTTTTCTCCTAGTTTTTTCACATTACAAAATCAGTTAAATTAAGTTGAATCTCTGGTGGAAATCCAGAGATATAGCATCACACACAGAATTGAGCTTTTTTGAAGATTATCTTCTTGCAACATCTCTAGGAATTGATTCTATTAAAATCATGAATTAATTCTGGAATTTGTGAAAGAGAAGCTGCTTTCCATAGTTTTAATGTATGTACAATCTTAAGCATGCATACAGAAATCCTACTGAACTCAATAAGTAAGATTAAGTTGTGCTTAAAATCATAAAAAGTTAAAAAGATCTACTGGACTTAAACTAGTACTTTTTATCTAGATAGATATCTAATCTAGGGTAAGATTAAATTGATTATAAATATGGAAAAATGGGCTCAGACATAGGTTAAAAAAATTGTCAAAAAGATAGATTAGATAGGCAGGTAGGCAGTCTAGTCTTACGACCATATCAAAGAATATAAAAGTAAAATAAAAGATCTAGTTCCAGGATAAAACAGGTTAAAGAAAATACAATGTATTAAATACAAAGAATCAACAATCAAATAAATACATCACTTTTATGTGATAGCCTGATCTGTTCAATATAACACTTAGCTGAACTGCCTCATCTATAAGCTTAGCAACTATGCTAATAGTGTAGCTAAAATGTTAGAAGACAAGCTGCACTCCATTAAAAAAACTAATTTCTTAGTTTTCTTTCTTATAGAGATATATTGCAGATAACTTAGTGAAAGATGTCTCTGTCTAGGGGTGTGTATACTTTATATTTTGAAATTATTTGCAAAAACTGCCTTCAAACTTGGGTAATTGCAGCACCTTCTCTGCTATTTACTAAAAAAGCTGAATGTTTCAGATTCATGAGCCAGAAAAAAAGATAATGATGTTTTAAATAATCCTCTCAAGTTCAGCAGCTTAAAAAAATATTATTTATTTGTTTGTTTGTTTGTCAAACATGTACAAGATAACGAGTATAGGTATGAACATAAACATGAACAAAGGAAGTAAATGCAGATAAATGGGGACGGTGAGATAGGGATGGTAGGCATGCTGGTGCGCTTATGCATGCCTTCTAAAATACAGAGCTTTGTTAATAAATAAATGCTACACTTTGCCTCTTCCAAGTAGTTTTAGTGAAATGATATAAGAACAAAAGGTAAAGAATATCTTAGCAACTACTATTTTTCTTATTCTCTTTCTCTCTTCAGAATATGTTTGAGGCTAATCAGCAGCTAACTTACTGTGACATGTCATTCAGCGAAGAGGAAATTGTATTGAATGATACAGAACATATGGAAAAAACCAGCTCTTTAAATGCTATAAATAAGGTATTTATTTAATTTCAAAAATGTTCAAAATTATCTTGGGAACAAGATAATTTATGTAATAAATGTAATATCTTCAGTCAGTGTGCTAGCTAGAATACACCTTAATGTAGTTTTGGCATTCAAGGTTGGAAACAATTAAGCAAATACATTACAGGGCAGGAAGATCTTAACAAACTGAAATATTGTGCAAAATCTAGCCCTATGAAATTTAATAGGATCAAATCAAAGAGATAAGTACAGGATGGTGGGCATAACAGTGCATGAAAAGAAAAATTGCAGGTGTCTTGCAGCCAAATGAGCCAACACTGTCAGATCCGTGTATCTGTCATTTCTTCAGTGGAAGAAGAAAAGTGGGGGGGAGGCTGATAAAGAAATCCTTTCTTGATGTAACCTGAATATATTTAATCTTATATCGAATTTGTATAACCCACACATCATAAGATGGAGGGAGAAAAGCCAGATGGCCAGAACTATCACCTCTGAGAGGCACAACCAGGAGATGAGAAGGTCATAAAAATTCAGTGAGATTGTACTTTGGGAATCTCTTGAATAGTTCGTTCTAAAATGGGGGTGTGGGGGAAATTAGGTATGCCCTGGGAAACTGAAAAGATAGTTCCTTACACAACACATAATGCAGCAAGGCAGGGAAAGTGTAGCCATATAGTCTGACATTCTTCCCAATCCCTTGACTGGTAGCACCCATTGGATGTGTCTATATTTTTTTCTGTATAAAGAAATATTGTGTGTTTCTGTACTTCCTGCTTATATGTCTGCACCTGGCAGCACAGGGCAAAGCTATGTATACTCTGCTAAGGGTCAAATGTCTAGGATAAAGAATAGGTGAAAATAGAACAGTTGGCAGCTTTTGAAGAAATAACTTATAGGAATTCAGAGGAGGATTTTTTAAAAAATTCAATTTCTATTCAGCCCATTTTCATATTCACTTTTTCGTTTCAAAACTTCTCTGACTGCAGCATATCAGATTTTCTGCTAGGTTTTTGGAGAGCTAGGCTACTGATGGATAGAAGAGCAGGCAGGAGCTAAAGCTATATCTATAATTTTTCCCAACATTTTGTTAGGTTGGCAAAGCATAAAAAAATCAAATGCAATCCTAGGTAGCATAAATAGTGTAGGGTCAAGATTAGGAGAAGTCACTATTCTTCTCTATTCTGGATCTTTTAGTGCAGCCAGTTCTGAGCATGACATTTTAGGAAGGACAGTGACAAACAGGAGGAACAATCCAGAGAGTAAGAGGCCTGGAAAGAAAAATATAGGAGCAAGGGTTGTCAGAGTTGGATATGTTTAGTTGAAGAATAGAAAACTTGTAGGGAGACAAGAATCTGAAGGTCTGTCATACAAAATATGGATTTTCAAACTCTTTCCAACCATGGGATCTTTTAGATTTTTTTAAAAAAATCCTGAATCCCACTCAGTAGGCAAAGCTCTACTGATAGAAAATTGGTTGTGTTCAAGTAAAATTTTATTTTACACAAATTTTAATGGCATCACATCCAATTTGAAAAACCCTAATCTAGAAGATGGGATAGAACTGTTCAATTGTTTTTTGGAAACAGGTAAGAAACTGTAGGTTTAAATTACAAGAAATTGATTTTAATTAAACATGAGGAAAAAATTCCTACTGGAGGTGCTGAAACAAAGGCTGGATGGCTATTTTGGGATGCTATAGCAGTGGCTTTCAGCACTGAGCAATGTTCAAATATATTATCTTCAAGATCCAATTCATACATTCATTTAGCAGTAATACTAAAATAATACAGAAATAATTTTGACTTAATCCATATTGTAATATTTTGTGCCTGCTAAAAAGGCACTTTGGTAATGCTTTAAATAAATGTGATTTAAAATTATTTGACAGTCAGCTGTAGAGTAATCCATTATTTGACAGTCAGCTGTAGAGTAATCCAGGGTTTCTGGTTAAAATTTAGCTATTTGAAGTTTTTACTTAAATGTCAACAGTCCAACTAGCAAACCCAAGAAAAGTAGACACCCTCAGAACTTTGTAATTCCAAAACTAAAACTTTATTGGAGTATTTTGACACTGAAGAAATAAAACCAGCTCTGAAGTTTTGCATATATGTATAATCTTCAGAAAGCAATAGCTTCCTGGTGAAGCATTTACATGCTTTATTGTATCTAGTTATATTAATGATACTTCAGAGTTGCAAGACAATTTACTGCTAGTTTTCCTTTTCTTAAATATAAGAAATAAATATAAAAATTAAATTAGTGATATAAATTTATTTATGGTATTCAGCAGCTCCAAGACAAAATGAATGAAATGGATTTTGAACGGAAATCTCTCCAGCATGCATCCAAGAAACAGGATCACATAATCCAGAAATTGAAAGAGATGTTAAAGAGCAAGGAAAATGAGGTTTGTAATTCTTTGAAGAATAGATCTAATGACTGAAATATAATTAAAATAGAGCTGGAAGGAATCTTGGACGTCTTCTAGTCCAACCCCCTGCTCAAGCAGGAGACCCTATATCATTTCAGACAGTTGGCTGTCCAGTCTTTTCTTAAAAACCTCCAGTGATAAAGCACCCACATTGTCTGATGGCAAGCTATTCCACTGGTTAATTGTTCTAACTGTTAGGAAGTTTCTCAATTCCAGGTTGCTTCTCTGCTTGATAAGATTCCATCCATTGTTTCTTGTCCACTTTCCCTCCTCCTTCCCTTGTGCCGGCCGCTGTGTTGCCTGTTTCTCCACTGTAGCACAGCACCCAGGGTCTACTTTGATAGCGTGTGTGTATGTGTAGTAATTTACCTGGCCAAATAATCCCGTAGTCTCTCCTACATTGGGCCCAGCTTCGATCATGCTGCCAACTTAATTCCTCGTCCCTTTCACTTTTGCCTGCTGACAACACCCCGTTGACAACACAGCTCAACGTGGAGGGAGGAATCCTTCCACTTCCCTGCAATTCTTCACCTTCCCACATGAGCTCTTGGGAGCATCAACTCCTTGCCTCTATGGTAACCCCATTTCCTTGTTCCTCGGAAACCTCGCCTCTTAAAGGAGCTGCATCCAGAAGGCTGAAACAGCTGTGAAACCAACATGCAAACAAGCACCCTTTGGAAATTTAACAACCGGTTTGCCCAAGGTCAGATTGGCCATTGCAGAAGGCTTGTTCCCCATGTGCAGGGGAGCTGGAGGACAGGGGGTGGCCACACTTCCCACGACAGCTAACCTGACCCTGGGCAAACCAGTTGTTAAATTATTTGAATCCCACCACTGAAGGGCCTATTGTTCAAATATGTCAAATCTTTTTGGACCTTGAGCCGATCATCTAGAGCAGGGGTGTCAAACTGGCGGCCCATGGGCCGGATGCATCACATGCAGGCCATGCCCATCCTACCTCCGCAAATGGGAAAAACATTGCAAAACGTTACATGATGGCAATGTGACACCACCAGTTTGACACCTGTGATTTACAGTGTTGGCTATTCTTGCCAGCTTTGTGTCATCTACACATTTTATGAGTTCCCCTTCTATTCCCTCATCTAAGTCATTAATGACAGGGGTTGCCAACCTTTTGGACTTCAGGGACCACCAAACTCATAATTTTAAATCCCGCGGAACACTAATATGAATTTTGACTCACTGCGGCTTGCTGACGTTTTCCCAGGGTCTCTGCAGAAAGCAGCAGAGACTCTGGGAAAATCCCAAAAAACGCCTGCAAGAAAATTCCCCACCCCATTTTCCTACTGATCAATCATTCTTTATTTGGCATTGCAGGATATTGTCTCCAGCTCCGTTCTCAGGGGGAAAGAGAGAGAGAAATAGAAACTTTTGGCTTCATGCAAGGAAAGCAGCAGAAGCAGCAGAAGTCTTTCTTTCTCGCTCCCAAACTCTGCCAGAAATGAGTCTTTGTGAGACTTGTGCCAGCACAACCTCTTGGGGCAGGATGCCTTCTGGCAGAGTTTGGGGGAGAGAAAGAAAGACTTTTGCTGCTTTCCTTGCGTGCAGCCAAAAGCAGCAGAAGAAAGAAGTGGAAAGAAGCAGCCTGGTGGCCAGGCGAGGTGCGTGGGGTGAGTGGGGCAAGTTCTCCCCCTCCGCCCTTTCCCCCTTCCCCTCACTACCTCGTGTTGTTTGCAATGCAAGCAACACAAGCCTTGTGTTCCCGTGGCCCATGTGGGCAGTGCAGCCTTGTGTTCCCACATAGCCTGGATTAATTGCTTTGGGGGGTGTTTTGGGGGTGACATTTCTCTGCGGACCACCAAAATTTTCTTCTTTTTTTAAAATTTTTTAATTGATTTTTAAAAACAAACATAAACAAACAAAACATAAAACATGAAAACATGAAAACATAAAACATCTTTTTTGAAAGCAGCCTGATCCCGGTTACATCTTTTCGTGCAGACACAAATTCAAATTCATCCTCATTTTTATATTCCATTCCATATCTTATTACCATTCTACATTTTCCATATAACTTCTCCCCTCTTTCAACTTTCTTAATTTTATTTTATTTATTACATCTCAATTCAAATAATCATACTTACATTCTTTGTCCTGTTTCAGCTGTCTATTATCTTTTCTCATTAAGCAAAATTTCTCCTGTGGTCACTAATTGGAGTATGACGCCTTTATATCTTTTCCCTAAAATTATAACAGTTAATATAATACATAACTTCCGTTCGGATTCTGCTTGGTACATTCTAAAACTACATAATGTATTTTTAAAAAGAAAAAATTATAAATATATAACATAATTAAAACAATCCATACCAATTCAATTCTATCATTAATATTAATATTCATTTAAATCTTAAACATTTTACACATTACTTTTCAAATAAGTATCATACTTCTATGGAAACACTTATAAACTTTCCATAATTACTTCCCTCCCACTTCACTTATATTTTATAAAATGTTGAGTAGTTAAAATGTTCCCATTCCTTCCTAGTTCAATTCTCTCATTTTTCATTTCATTTATTTTGTTCACAAAAGTTTCACTAAATTACACTAACTATTTTATTCCACTTTTAAATCATATGTTGTTTCCAATTTTCTAACATTATTTCTATTACCAATATAACAATACAATCTTATGTACCTTTACAGAATCCCTTTTCCAGTTAAATTTTCATCCATTATCTCTGAATAAATCCTGTTTCTTTACATCTTGCTCCAGACCTTTGTAACTTCTCTTCCCTTCTCTTCCCTTCCTTCTCCCCTTTCTTCTCTCTCCCCTTTTTACCCCCCTGTCTCTCCACCTCCATTTCCCTCTTCTGTATTGCTTTCCAACATTATATCCCCTTATTTTTCCCTTTTTTGGCTGTTTTTTTAGGTCTTGGATTCTCCATTCTCTTTCCCCCCTTTCCCTTTTCTTCCCCAGATAGAATTACTTGTTCATTAAAAATGGCTTCTTCTTTGTCCCAATCTTCTTGTTGCGCAGTCTTTTCTTGTTTCTTGTAAACACCAATCACCATTTCTAAGAATTGGAAAATGGAACCAAAGGAGCCCTTCCCTTTTTGTTCCTCTTCTTTATATTTTTTAAATTCGATTTTCAGTTCATCCAGAAAATTCAGTTCATCCAGAAGTGATGCCATTGTAGAAGGTTTTTTTTAAACAACCACCCAATTGTTTTTAGTCATTCAAATATGATTTCCAAAAGTCCCAAAGTCACCAAACAGTCCAAATACACACAAGCTGTTTCTTTTAACACTTTCTTCTTTTTTCACTTTCTCTTCTTGGGGTAATTATTTAGTTGAAAGTTCCAGTTAAAATGTATCCTTTAGAAGTCTTGTTAAGATTTAACTTTAAATTCTTTTGAATTCCAAGCAGTCTCCTCCTTCCGAGTCCTGCCCTTATTCTTTTCGTCTCCCTTCCCACTTATAGCAAAAGGATTTTTTTTGTGTTCAGAAATCTTTATTGTCCCTTTGGCATTTAATTATATTTCCAGTTTAATTACCTGTTGGTGCCAAAGCGGATTTTTCCGATTTCTTTATTCAGATCTTCTCGTTATCAGCATGAGGAAGGAGAGTGAAAAAAAAAAAAACCCTTTCCCTTTTCACTTTCGTTTGCTGCTTCCGAGTCTTCTTTGGGAGCGATGTATCTTTTGCAAAATTTAAATTCCAGGGTACCTTAGTTGTTACTTTTTGTCCCGGTCAGCCAAAAACTTTCACTTCTTAATTTCCTCCTGCACTTTCTTTTCCGGCTGGGTGCTTCTTTGAGGCGGCCATTTCTGACCGCCGCTCTTACCACCTTCAGGAAAGGGAGTTTAGCCAGCTGAGGAGGAGGCGCCTCACCTCGCCCTTGCTGGATCTCCCCCATCTTCACCACCTCTACGGGGTGGCTTAGCCCTGAAGCCAGCTGGCTTGGGGCGCTCCAGCGGCGAGCCCAGGCAGAAACCGTGCATGATTGCGGATTCCTGCCTGCCACCGAAGCCCTGCAAACCAGAAGACATCCGGACCACCAAAATTTTCTTGTGGACCACCAGTGGTCCCCAGCCCATTGATTGGCAACCGCTGATTTATGAAGATATTGAATGCTGGGCCTAAGATGGAATCTTGTGATACCCTACTGCTTACTTTCCTCTATGTAGATGTAGTATCATTAAGGACTACTTGTTGAGTATGGTTTGTCAGCCAGTTACAAATCCATCTGGTGGTGACGCTATCTATCCCACATTTTTCTAGCTTACCAAGAAGTAGCTTGTGGTCTACTTTGTTGAATGCCTTACTGAAATCTAAGTATACTATGTCCACAGCATTTCACTGGTCAACTAATTTAGTCACTGTCAAAGAATGAAATAAGATTCATTTGGCATGATCTGTGCTGGCTTCTAATTATAACCTTATTTGTGTCTAGATAGTCACAGATCTATGATGTCAGATCCATGTATCTGCCATTGTTCAATGGAAGAAGAAGGGGGGGGGAGTTGGTACAAGTAATCCTTTTTGATGTAACCTGAATATATTAAATCTTATATTGAATCTATATAACCTACACATGATATACAACTGGAGGATTGGAGTCAGATGTCCAGAAATTTGTCACCTCTTGAAGAGATAGCAAGTGGTAAAGGGACCATAAAAATTCCAGCTCCGGAAGATACTCCCTGGGAACTCTTCAAAAGATACATTCTCAGAGAAGGGGAGGGGGGAATTAACATGTTGGTTCTTTGTTTGACAAAATATACATCTAAATAAGGGAAGGGGTCCTAACTCCCCTTATCTATTACTGCATGCCTGGGAGGATTTAGACTCTGCTTTGAATAGGGCTGGAATCACCTCATTTCAATAAAGGATTCCTTTTGAAACATCTAAGTCTTCAGAAGTTCATTCTTTTCGGTTCAAGGGGAAAAGTCCAGTTCCTGACACAATGGTTCTGAGATAATATCTGCCATCTCCTTCAGAATTCTGGGATGTAATCCATCTGGTCCTGGTGATTTATATTCATTAAGATCAGACAGATGTTCTCTTACCATTTTCTTGTTTATCTTAATTTTTATTTCTAGTCCATCTTTTGCAGTAATTTGTTCAGTAGGTTGAGCTATAGTTTATGCATGAAGACTGATGCAAAGAATGAGTTCAGCAGCTCTGCTTTCTTTCTCTAGTGCTGTAGTCATGAATAATAGATGCTTTTCTCAACTTTCAATATTATTTGTAAATAATAAGTCAAGAATTTGACTCAAATCACTTCCAAAAAATATGTAGTCAACTATCAAGATGTAGTGAAACTGAAAATACTCTTTTTGAATGTAGAATTGCTACTGGAATAGCTTACCCCCTGCATTGTGGGTGCTCCATTACTGCAGGTTTTCAAGAAATAGACTGGACAGTTATTTGACTGGGATAATACAAGGCTTCTGCTTTCTAATTTAACATTTTTATTGAGTTATAAAATATTGTAAAATACAGAAGTAAATAGAAAAGCGGGGGGGGGGGGAGTGAAGTGAGGAGAGATAAGAAAAGAAGCATTGACTTCCACTCTTTCCGTTACAGTAAAATAAGGCATTAACATAAAATGCCAACATTTTGCTTTTTCATATTAATATGAACAAGCCATTTGTGTAAAGATCTATCAATCTACTCGGTAAAACCCAAAATCAAAGTTTCATTCTTTTCCACATCAAGCACAAAGTTCAGAAGTGGTCTCCATGTGGAAACAAAAGTACTTATGTTCTCAAAGTAGTCAATTTTGCCATTTCAGACAATTCCATCAACTTCTGCAACCATTCGTCCATAGTATGGATTGAAGTGTCCTTCCATTTTTGTGTATACAATAGTAGAGATCTAGTTGATGATCCTTAAGTGTTTGGGTTTTTCTCTTGTTTCTGGTTTACTTTCTGATTTCAAATTGCTTGGTCCTGTTTTCTGTAGTGTGAAGAACTAAATCATGTAATTCATAACCAGAATGAGAAAATAGTCAAACTGCAAGACATGCTACAAAAGAACCAGCTTGGGCAATTACAGGTATGGCTTTTACTTGAATTTGTTTACAAATTAATGTTTTTTTGTTTATATCTCTCCAAAAGTTTTTTTTTGAATTTTGCAAGATGATTAACCCTAATAATGAATGCTAAAGATATAATGTATACAACAAATGTTTCCCATTAAATCCAAAATATGCCTGCTATAACATTTCCAGTATTAACACAGATGATACAGTAGTATATTATATGATGGAAAATCTTACTTTTTCCAAGGAAGAAGTTTAAATAATTGAGTACTTTGGAGTAATTCTTTACTTGCTTAAATCCATTAATTAAGAAGAGCAGGTAGAATAATACAATAGTGATCTGCTGTCTACAGTTGAAAGTCTGCAGTAAAAAGAAATTTATCAAATTTACTAGAAAGATAGATTTCTAGTTTAAAAATACTTCAGGACTTCAGAATGTTGAATTGTGTTTGAAAATGTATGAAGACAATTGCTAAGAAGATGTTGTAAGCCACCTGGAGTTACCTGTATGTGAGTTGGGAAACTAAAAAGTATAAACAAAAAACACAAACAAACAAACAGGCTTCCTAGTTTATGTCCTAATTTATCAATATAAGGCTTTGAGGCATTTGTGGGTTGCATCTTACGAGGATAGGGAGAAATATGTTTGGCTAGAGCCTTGAGGGCAAACCTATGGCTGAGTGCCAGAGGTGGCACACAGAGCCCTCTGTGGGCACGTGAACCGTCGCCTCAGCTCAGCTCTGCTACGCATGCGCATTCATGCCTCCCGCCAGCCAGCGGGTTTTTGGGTCTCTGCCACACACATGTGGGGGCGGGGGGCATGCGCAGGGGGGACGCATATTGCATTTTGGGGATATGCAGATGTGTGTTTTGGGCACTTGGTGCCAAAAAGGTTAGCCATCATTGGGTTAGAGCCTTAAAAACCTTAGAAGAATGGCTTTAAAGAAGGGGACAGGGGAAAGCTGCATATGATAATAGAGGAGTCAGGAAATATTAACTAATAAATCTGTGATAGACAGATGACTCAGCAATAACATCTGTAGGTTCCAATGTTTACACAATCAGAGGATGGATAACAAACAAAGAAATAGAATCCTAAAATGTAAAAGCAACAATGATTTCATAAATATTTAAAAAAATGCAGTGAGATGAGAATCATGATTAGAAAGTGGAAATCAGAGAATATTAATTATTCAAAGAAATAGACCCAATATTATGACAATACAGATTTCTCAACTTACAACTATTCATTTAACGACCACTTATGGAAAAAACTTCCTTATGACTGATCCTCACACATCATCATCATCATCGTCGTCGTCATTTAATAAATTTTATTAATTTTCTATTAATTACATTTCTTAATGCTTAATAAACATCATGTTGTCTGGATATTTAATTTGCTTAACAATACAGATTCCATCCTTACTCTCCACCCCTTTTTTCCAATCATTGGTAAAATAAGCTCCATGTTTGATACTATTCTGTGTCTTCTTTCTGTTTGATTTTCAATGTAAATCTTTCTATCCATTTCTGCACAGTCTAGTACAGGCATGTCAAACTGGATTTCATTGAGGGCTGCATCAGGGTTGTGTCTGACCTCAGGGGGCCAGGGTGGGTGTGGCCAGCTCAACATCACTTATGTTGTGGGCATCTGTGGTGGCCTGAGCGCTCTGTGAGCGAAAACGGGCTCCCAAGCTCCGTTTTTGGCTGAGATGGCCTCCTGCAACTCTCTGCCACGGCCTCTCCCAAGCTCCGTTTTCTCTGGCAGAGGCACTGTGGGCTGTTCTTTCACTGTTTCCAGGACGGCCCTGCGAGCCAGATCTAAGCACCTCGCATGCCGCATCAAGCCCTTGGGATTTGAGTTTGACACCTGTGGTCTAGTATTTTCTTAATTATCTCTTCATTTTGCGGTGTTTCTTCATCTTTCCAATATTGTGCGAAAATAATCCTCACTGCTATTAAGACATGTAATAGTAAATACATACTTTTCTTATGAAATTTTTCTGATATCATCCCTAATAAAACAGTTCCCATTTAAAATCTGGATGTTTCCCTATTATCCTTTCTAGCCATCTGTGTATTTTTGCCCAAAATATTTTTGCTTTAGCATAAGTCCAGCACATATGATAAAATGTGCCCATCTTTTGATTACATTTCCAACATTTGCTAGACATACTTTTAAACATTTTAACTAACCTAACAGGTGGTAAATGCCATCTATAAAACATTTTATATAAGTTTTCTTTACAAGAAGTTGCTATTGTTAATCTATAGTTCCTTTCCCATAAATTTTGCCATATCTCTAATTCTATGTTATCGCCAAATTTTTCTCCCTTGTACCATTGTGTCTTTTATTTGTTCATCTTCCATTTTTAAATTTAGCAAGAAATTATATACCTTCTTAATTAATTTTTATCAGAGTTCAAAAGTGTCTTGTCAAAAGGTGTTTGTCCTTTATAAATGCCATACTTTTTTCATATCTATATCTTATCTAGATTGTATTTCAGGCCACCATGATAGTATAATGTCCTGTTCTTCAAGCTTTTGCTTCAATTTTAATTTCCTTTCAGTGTCCAAAATATCTTTATATGTCACCATTTTTTCAAACTTCACTAGATTTGGATATATAAAGGCTTCCATCGTTGAGAGCCATTCTGGAATTTTCAAGTATATTTTATTTTTTCCCATATCGATATTAGTGAGTTTCTTATATAGTGATTTTGAAAGTATGTATGGATTTTATTCTTCTCATACCATAGGAAGGCATGCCATCCTAATTGTAAATCATGTCCTTCTAAGTATAACAGTCTCTTGTGCCTAAGGGTTATCCATTCTTTTATCCATGTTATCACACATGCTTCATAATACTGTATAAAGATCAACCTGGTAGTCCAAACCCTCCATTTCTTTAGATTCTTGTAGCATTTTCAATTTTATTCTCACTTTTTTTCCTTGCCAAATAAATTTCAGTGTCAATTTGTTCAAATCATCAAATAATTTCTTTTCAATTTTTATAGGTATTGTTTGGAACATGAAAAGCAGTTTTGGTAGGATGTTCATTTTTATCATAGCAATCCTTCCTAACATTGATAAATGTAGGTTTTTTTCATTTTTCCAAATCTAATTTTATTTGCTTAAGTAGTTTTATATAATTGTCTTCTTTTATCGTTGCACATCTTGCTGTTAAGAATATTCTCAAATATTTAATTTTCTTAACTATTTAAAAGTCCACTTTTTCTGCCAGATTTTCTTTTTGCTTTCGTATAAGGTTTTTAACTATAACTTTAGTTTTTTCTCAATTTATTTTCAGTCCTGCTATCTCTCCAAACTGCTCTATATCTTTTAACAGTTTTGGAATTATCTCTAGTGGTTCTTCTACAATGAATACCAAATTATCTGCAAACGCTTGTAGTTTATTTCTTTCCTTTCTTATTTCGATTCCCAAATTTTGTCTGATATTCCTGTTCAAAACTTCCACAGTCAATATAAATAATAAAGGCGATAGCGGGCATCTGTGTCTTGTTCCTTTTTTTATATTAAAGCTCTCTGTATAGTCCCTGTTTACAATTACTTTAGTTGTTTGTGTTGAGGTAATTCCCCGTTAGGAGAATTAGCGCACCCAGAAAGACGTAGTAAGAGTGGTGAAGAATAACACACAAACAGCACACAGCTACACTGTATAGTAAAATGTACGTTTTTACTTCCAGTAAATGGTTAAGCAAAGTTCAACAAAAAGCCCAAGTCATTCACAGTTAAAACAATCAGATTTCAGTCCAGGGTTAATCCAATAAAAAAGTCCAGTATCAAAAACAGTTCAGTAACAGACTTACATCAGATCCAAGACTAACGATGATCAGCAACAGTCAATAAGGAAATGCAGGAATGGCAACACTCTCAGCAACAAGAGACAGAACAACCCAGGTTTCTGGCTCCATCTTATGGCCGTTTGAGGAACCACACCCAATTACAATTTTAGCATTTCCTTAAAGAGACAGTATTAAAATGTCTATCCTGGTTTATATATTTTCTAACTCAACTGTTAGGTGACTTACATTCCTAACATTCTCCCCTTTGGGTAGAACAAAATATATAACCTTACATTCTAATTCCATAATCCTCACAGCAAGCCTTATGCTTTACTGAGCCTTGGGCTTTTGTAAAATGATCTGCGATGTTATTTTCTGATATACAGTATTCCAGCTTAATCATCTTACTTTGCACACATTGTCTCACATTTAAATATCTTAAATCTGTGTGTTTTGAACTTGTTTTAACAGCAAGATTTGAAGCCATCTGTATTGCTGATTGGTTATCTTCATAAACAACAATAGAATCTGTTACATCAATTCCCATATCAATTAATAGTTGCTTATAACAAATTAAATCTGTACATAATAAAGACAAACATGAGAATTCAGCCTCCATTGTTGACAAACTTAAATGTTTCTGTCGAATAGACCTCCATCCAATCAACATCTTTCTCAATAATACTTACAGTACCCGATGTAGATTTACGTGTATTTATTTCTGCAGTAAAACTTGCATCGGCATATGCAGTTAGACTTAGTTCATTCTTAGGCTCCAAATACAATGCATAATGCATTGTTTGTTTCAGATATCTTAACACACGCTTAGCAGCTTGCCAGTGCCTTTCATTTGGCTCAGCATTAAATCTGGCTAATTGGTTAACACTGTATGCTATATCTGGCCTTGACCAATTACTGAGATAAGGTAAACTACCAATCAAGGACTGATAAATGTTCTTATCAAAAACAGGACTTTGAACACTATGGCTAAACTCCTGGCTCATTGGTGTTTTAGCCGGTTTACAAAGTTCCATTTTAAAACTTTTTAGTAATTGGTTAATTTTATCTGCCTGTGAGATTTTGTATCCTCCCCTAGTTCTATCTATCTTTAAACCAAGATATTGTTTGATTTCTCGTAACTGTTTTATCTTAAATTTCCTCTCTAACAGTGAGATTATTTTAGTAGCTTCTTGTTCAGCTTTGGTGATTAATGCTATGTCATCAGTGAACAATAGCAACAATGAAATTATACCATTACTTTATCTTTTAAACAAACATGGATCAGCCATCCCAGCTACAAAACCTATCTTAATTAATTCCTTAACTAAACACTGGTTCCACTCATATCCTGATTGCTTCAAGCCATAAAGACTCTTTTTCAATTTCCAGCAATCAGTATTGTATTATCATTTTTTATACCTAAAGGTTTCTTCAAATATATAGTGTGTTGCAAAGGTGCATGCAGATATGCCATCTCTACATCTAAATGATTTAGAATGTATTTCTCCTTAGCTGCCCACACTAATGCTGCTCGTAATGTAGTAGCCTTCAAACTAGGCGCAAACACCCCATCGTAGTCATTTGCTGTCTGATTGAACCCTTGTGCTACTAACCTGGCTTTATGGGTAACAGTCCCATCCACACCTATCTTAAGTTTATAAATCCATTTACACCCTATGGCATGTTTATCTGGTGGTAACCTGACATTTTCATATACCTCCAGTTTTTGTAAGGATTTCAGTTCCTTTTTCATTGCTTCCTGCCAATCAGCCTGATCCTTAGTAGGATATAGTTTCAGTTCATTATAATTACCAGGAACTGTATTCACTTGGCATACCACACTAGCCTGATATCTATCAGGTGGTTGTGTTACTCGGGTTGAATGTCTCGGTAATACAGGGCTTACTGGTGGACTCACCTGTGCCTGTTCTTCTATCTCTTCCTGTGCCTGTTCTCCTACTTCCTCCTGTGCTTCCTCTTTAATGGCTATTCATGGTTTACTTATTTCATCTTTAGGGACTACTTTGGTGTCAATAATAACATCATTGCTGGATTCCTGTTCCAGTTTATTCCACCCAACGTGCTCAAGAAATTTTGCACTAGCACTACAATAAACATTAGCTGTGCCTTGATTCTAAACGATCTATGGTTGGCCTCGTAACCTACAAAAACTAATTTCCTAGCTCTATGTTGCCCTTTCAGTCTTACTTGTGAGGGAATATGCACCCATGCTGGAGCTCCAAATGTGTGTAGGTAACTTAAATTTGGTTTTCTGCTATGCCAACAAGTGAATGGCAATTCTCCAGTTGTTGTGTTAACTACATTGTTTAAAACATGGTTACTACACATTATGGCTTCACCCCGCAGTGTTTCAGGCAAACCTGAATCAGATAACATAGTGCGAGCCATGGGTTGTAATGTTTGCCCTCTTCGTTCTACAAACGAGTTATGTTGTGGTCTGTAAGGTGCAGAATGTTTACGCTCGACACCATCCAATTTCAACATAGTTTGGAATCTCTTGTTAATAAACTCAGTCCTGTTATCAGTAACTAAAGTAATTACTTTACTCCTCATTTTTTCTCTCAGCAAATCTTAGCCAATTAAAGAAATGTTGGAATGTTTCTGTTTTGTTTTTCATGAGATAGCAGAAACCGTACTGTGAGTAATGGTCCATTATACTGAAAACATAGCAGGCACCTCCCAAACTGGGTTTTTTTAGAACCAATTATGTCAGCAAAAACAACCTCTAAAGGTTCTTTGGTCTTTTAAACCCATTCAGTCTGTTTGCTGGAATAACCTAGCTTTTCTCTTGGCTACAAGCATTACAGTTTAAATACTTGCTACAGGGTTTTAATTTTACTTCCTCTGACAATTCAACAGTTTGTTTGAGCATTTTGAAATTAATGTGCCCTAGATGTCTATGCAGTAAATGTATACATTCCTCATGTGGCTTAACATTGTTATAAACCGAGTTAACCATCTGCAACTGGTCATCATGTATCACATATAAATCATTCTCTAAAGTAGCAGTAACACTTTTACCCTTTTTCTCTATTATACAGTTATCTCCCCTAAAGGTTACTGATAACAAATTAAATTTCAGTTGAGGTACATATAACATAAGTTAATGCTCATTTACACAAGAACAATATGCGGTACCTTCACCAGATGCTTTCATCTTCCATCCATTTGCCAATGTTACATGTTGCTTACTCATAGACATCTTTACAAACTCTCTCTATCTTTAGTAATGCACTGCGATGCTCCACTATCAACAACCCACAAATCATGGTTTACAGTTGAATTGCTAGACATAGCTAAACTAACATTCTTCTTAGCCTTTTGGTGATTCCCAGTATTCTGTCGTTTTCCCTTTTTACAGAATCTAGCTATATGTCCTCTAGCCCCACAAGAAAAACATTTCCTAACAGTATAGGCAGTTGAAGACAAATCCTCTTCTTTCTTTTTTTTGAAAATTTTATTTGGGTTTTTCACAAAAACAAAATACAAATAAAACATCTTTTTTGAAAATAGCATGGTCCCAGGTTATCACTTCTTCATACAGACACAAAACTCAATTTCATGCTCATTTTTATATTCTATTCCATATCTTATTACCATTTTATATTTTCTACATAGTTTTTCCCCTCTTTTAATTTTCTCAACTTTGTTTTAATTATCTCATCTCAATTCAAATCATTATATTTATACTTTTGTCTGTCCTGTTTCAATTTCACATTATTTTTTCTTATTAAGCAAATTTTTCCCTGTAGTTACCAATTAGAGTATGACACCTTTATATCCTTTAATTTTATCCATTCAAACTCTTATTTAAGCTTCAATGTATACCTTTAAGATTATAGCATTCAATATAATACATAACTTCAAATCGAGTTCTGCTTGGTGCATTCTTAAAATAGAGACTATATTCTTAAAAAGAAAAAATTATTTATATACATGTATATGTATATGTATATATGTAAATAAAACACATTCCATTCCAATTCAATTCTATCATTAATATGCATTAAAATCTTAACATCTTTAACATTTCTTTTCAATTAAATATCATACTTCCTTGGAAACACTTATAAACTTTCCATAGTTAATTCTTTTTTCCCATATTTCTCTCAATCATTTTAATTCATTCATTTATTAACAAACATCCCACTACATTACAGTAAATATTTTATCCATCATCATATTTTATAAAATTATTTCTATTTGTAATATAACAATGCTATCTTATGTACCTTTGCAGAATCCCTTTTGCAATTAAATTTTCACCCATTATCTCTAAGCAAGCTTATGGTTACAATCCTTATATCTTTTCTCTGTTTCTCCATTTCTTGTTTCTGTTTTTTACAACTTCTTTTCCTTGCCTTCTTTCCCCTCTTCTTCTCCCTCCCCTTTTTACCTCCTCGTCTCTACTTCTAACTCTCTCATCTGTAATCCCCTCTTCTGTTGTTTTCTAATATTATACTTATCTTTCAAATTGTTCTTCTTTTGGGTTGTTTTTTCTAGTCTTAAACCTTTCACTCTCTTTGCCCCCTTTTCTTTTTTTCCCCTACTTAAAATTATTTGATCATTAAAGATGGCTTCTTCTTTGTCCCAATCTTCTTGTTCTGCAAGCGTTTCTTGTTGCTTCTCATAGTTCCAGATCTCCATTTCTAAGAATTGAAACACGAAGCCAAAAGAACTTCTCCCTTCTTGTGCATCTTCTTTCCATTTTTTAAGTTTCGTTTTCAGTTCTTCTAAGAGTGATACCATTTTAAAAACTTTTAAACAACCACCCGATTAATTTTAGTCATCTAGATGCAAAAACCCAAAATCACCAAGTAATCCAAGGCTGTTTCTACTTGCTTCTTTTTTCCACTTTCTCTTCCTAGGGTTCTATTATTTTGTTACCAAGTTTCCATTAAAATAAATCTTTGAGGAATCGTGTTAAAATTTCACTGTAAGTTCCTTTTAATTACAGTTCCATTCCTTAATTCCAGGCAGTCTCCTCCATTTTTCCAGATCCTGCCCTTTTATTCTTTTTTTTTTCTCCTTTCCTGCTTTTAAAAACTTTTAAATGTCCAGAAATCTTTATTATCCCTTTGATTTTTATTTTCAGCTTAGATGCCTATTAATGTCAAAGTGGATTTTTTTTCAATTTCTTGCTTAATTCTCTTAGCAATCAGTATAAGGAAGGGAAGAAAAAAAAAACCTAATCCTTTCCCTTCTCTCTCTCCTTCGCAGCTTCAAAATCTTCTTTCGGAACAATGTTGTTAAGTTTAAATTCCAGGGTACCTTATTTGTTGCTTTTGCTGTTTGACCCGGTCAACCAAAATTTTCTCTTCTTATCTTCCTCCTGCGCAGTCTTTTCTGTTCAAGTTCTTCTTTGTGGTGTCCATTTCTGACCACCACTATAACCGCCTTCGGGAAAGGGAGTAATGGCCATCTGGGGAGGAGAGATGCAGCTCTCCTCAACCCTGCAGGCAATCTCCCCCCTCTTCATCACCTCTACGGGGTGGCTTAGCCCCAAAACCAGCCAGCTCGGGGTGCTCCAGTGGCGAGCACAAATCGAAGCCTTGGAGAGACGAGGTTTCGGCCTGTCGCCGAAGAAGCTCAAACCGGAAGTCCCCAAATCCTCTTCTTGTAGTTGTTCCTTTCTTAGTTGGTTCCCATCCAGTCGTCTTCTTGCTTCTTCTAACAACCTTTCAGTTATGTCAGTTAATGTCAGTTTATCTCTGGGCAGGACTTCCAGTGAAGATACATAATCATCATAACTTTCATCCTATGAGGAAAGAATGATGTAAACTTGATGCAGCTCTGAAAATATCAGTTCCTTTTCATGTAGCTCTTGAAAAGTTCTTTTCATGAAGTTCAAATGAGTTAACATATCTCCACCTTTCAGAAGACGTGCTCTAAACAGTTTAAGATGTATGTGTGCACCTACACTGTCACGAACATAAATCCTCTTCAAATTCTCCCAACACCTAGCAACAGACTTTTCTCCACAAATATGGACTAGCTGCTGGTCACTCAGTGTTAGTCCAATTATACAAAGAGCTCAGCTCGTTCATTATTCCGTTTAAAGTCAGCAAGCTACTTGGCATCGTCCTCATTATCTGGATCCCAAGCATTTATATCTGGTGGATTCTGAACTGCATTCCATAACCCTTCTCTATGCAGAAGTAGACTGCACTTCATAGACCAGGAAACATAGTTTGTTCCATCCAACTGGGTTATCAGTGATAGACTTGTTGAAGGGTCTTGTGCCATCTTTACCAGGACAGTAACCCACAATTAAACAGTAAACAGCTGTCTGTATACAGTCCTGTGCATTCACACCAACTCTCAGTTATCTGAGCCTGGTATGGCCTGGGCCCATAACCAGTGTTGAGGTAATTCCCCGTTAGGAGAATGAGCACACACAGGGAGACGTAGTGAGAGTAGTGAAGAATAACACACAACCAGCACACAGATACACTGTATAGTAAAATATAGGTTTTACTTCCAGTAAACGGTTAAGCAAAGTTCAACAAACAGTCCAAGTCATTCACGGTTAAAGCAGTCAGTTTCCAGTCCAGGGATAATCCAATAACAAAGTTGTTAGGTATAACATTGGTCACCTAACTAGTTTGGGTAAGATAATATATATATAAGCTATGATTCTTAGTTTAAAGTGTGTGTTACTTTAAATGCAAAGCATGTATTTTGGGTGTGGTGTAAAACCACCATAAGAGGGAGCAAGAGATACTGATGAGAAGCTGACGATTCCCTGACGCTTTGCTGGCAATTACTGGAGTTGCAGACGGAAAAGAGGAGTTTCTGAGTTTGTTGCATATCTCTCTCTACAGCGAGGAGATAAATTACCGGACTGTTATTTGTAAGTGTACCGACCTCTCATTTTTGACATTGGAATTTGCAACTGGATAATCCCTGGACGGACTGAACTAAGTGTATGATATATGGACTGTTTTGACTATGCTTTAACTCTTGCTGGAATAAAACTATTTTAATTGGCACTGTGTATGGTTTACTGGGTGTAAGCTACACAACACTTATCTCACATATTTTGCCTGCCTGCCTGACTGCCCTGCAGATTCTTGCTAGGGGTATATCCCTTACACTGGTTATGGGCCCAGCTGCACAGTCAGACTAACCAGGATATAACAGGCTTATATAAAGTGAGAGCTAGTGTAGTTACACAATACTGTAAACAGATAGCTGTGTTTAATTATAGTTTAATATCCAGAGAGAGATGGCACAAGTCAATTTTCCAAGTTTGTCTCTAATATCCAAACTGGATGGAACAAACTATGTTTCATGGTCTATGAAATGCAGCCTACTTCTACACAGAGAAGGTTTGTGGAATATAATTCAAAACCCACCAGAGGTAGATGCTTGGGATCCAGAGGATGAAAATGATGCCCAGAAGTTACAAGAATGGAAACTGAAAAATAAACAAGCTCTCTGTATAATAGGACTGACACTCAGTGACCAGCAGCTTGTCCATATTCGTGGAGAAGAAACAGCTGCTAAGTGCTGGGAGAATTTAAAGAAGATTTATGTTCGAGACAGTGTAGGAGCTCATATAAATCTTACACAGAAGCTGTTCAGAACACATCTTCAAAAGAATGGAGACATGTTGACTCATATAAACACTATGAAGAGGATTTTTCAGGAGCTGCATGAAAAAGAGCTTATCTTCACTGAACTGCATCAGGTTTATATAATTTTGTCTTCATTGGATCAGAGTTATGATGATTACGTAACTTCATTGGAAGTGCTGCCAAAGGAAAACCTCACATTAACTGACATTACTGGCAGATTAATTGAAGAAGCTAGGAGAAGGCTTGAAAGGGATCAACTCAGAAGGGAACAACCACAAGAAGATGAATTATCTTCGTCAGCCTACACAATTAGAAAATGTTTTAATTGTGGAAGAAAAGGACATTTGGCCAGATTCTGCAAGAAAGAAAAAAGCCAAAATGCCAGCCAGAATGCTAAAAGGCATCAAAAGGATAAAAAATGCTTAGAGTTAGCCATGTATAGCAACCAAACTGTGAACAATAATAATTTTTGGGTGGTAGATAGTGGAGCATCGCACTGCATAACGAAAGATAAGAAAAGATTTATTAAGATGTCCACGAGTTCACAGCAGATATCATTACCTAATGGTTGGAGACTTAAAGCAAAAGCTGAAGGTACTGCATATTGTCCTTGCATAAAAGAAAATGTAAAAATGTTATATGTACCACAACTTAAGTTTAATTTGTTTTCAGTTAGAGTTTTGATTAAACTAGGTTATGTAGTTACCTTTAGGGGAGAAAACTGCATAATAGAAAAGGAAGGTAAAAAAGTGACTGCAACTTTAAAAGGTGAATTGTATGTGTTAAATGATGATCAATTAGAGGTGGCTAACACAGTGTATTATAACATTAAACCTCATGATGAATGCATACATTTGTTACACAGACGTTTAGGGCATATAAATTTTAAAATGCTCAAGCAAACTGTTGACCTGTCTAAAGGTATAAAACTGAAGCCTTGCAGTAAGTATTTGCACTGCAATGCTTGCAGTCAAGAAAAAAGCAAGGTAATACCAGCAAATAGAGTTAATGGATTTAAGACTAAGGAGCCTCTAGAGGTCGTATTTGCTGATATTATAGGTCCTAAAAAACCAAGTGTGGGAGGTGCTCGTTATATATTAAGTATAATGGATCATTATTCTAGATATGGTTTCTGTTATTTAATGAAGAGTAAAACGGAAACATATCAGAATTTCTTTAATTGGTTGAAGTTTGCAGAGAGGAAAACTAAAAGGAAACTAGTAACTCTTGTAACTGATAATGGTACGGAATTTATAAATAATAAATTCCAAAATAGACTGAAGATGGCAGGTGTAGAACATAAAAAGTCTGCACCATATAGGCCACAACATAATTCCTTTATAGAAAGGCGAGGCCAAACACTGCAGGCAATGGCTCGTACTATGTTGTCAGATTCAGGATTACCTGATAATTTGTGGGGAGAAGCAACAATGTGTGGTAATCATATACTGAATAATGTTGTTAACTCAACAACAGGTGAATTACCATTCACACGGTGGCATGGTTGAAAACCTGACCTAAGCTATATGCACACATTTGGTGCACCAGCATGGGTGCATATTCCTACACAACTGAGACATAAGGGACAGCATAGGGCTAAAAGATTATATTTTGTAGGTTACGAATCAAACCATAGATCTTACAGGTTCTGGGAAGAGGGCACAACTAGAATTTATTGTAGTGCTAGTGCTCAATTCCTGGAACATGTAGGATGGCACAAACTGGAACACGATTCGAATGGGAGTGTAATCATAGAAACCTACAGAGGCCCGAACCACCATACTAGTAAAAATCCAATTAAAGAGAAAGTAAAGGAAGTGAAAATAGAACCAATTAAAGAAGAAATAAGTGAAGAAGAAATAGATGACTAGGAACAGGTGATAGATAAAAGTCCACCTGTGAGTCCTGTTCTACCTAGACGGTCAACACGAGAGAGTAGACCACCTGATAGGTATCAGGCAAGTATGGTGTGCCAGATTAGTAAAATTCCAACCACTGTGGAAGAATTGAAATTGTATCCTGCGAAGGATCAGGAGAACTGGCATACAGCAATGCAAAAGGAACTGAATTCGTTAAAACAGATGGGAGTCTATGAGAATGCTAGATTACCTCCAGGTGAAAAGTCCATTGGCTGTAAATGGATATTTAAATTAAAAACAGGTACAAATGGGACTGTTACCCATAAGGCTAGGTTGGTAGCTCAAGGATTTAATCAAACTGCATGTGATTATGATGAAGTGTTTGCACCAAGTCTAAAAGCAACAACCTTGAGAGCAGCTTTAGTGTGGGCAGCTAAGAAAAACTATATCATAAATCATTTAGATGTAGAAACTGCCTATCTGCATGCGCCATTGCAGCACACTATATACCTAAAGAAACCTGTAGGGATTAAGGATGATAAAACTAATAATGATTGTTGGAAACTTAAAAAGAGTCTCTATGGATTAAAACAATCTGGTTACGAATGGACCCAATATATTGTTAAGGAGTTAAACAATATAGGGTTTAAAGCAGGTTTAGCTGATCCATGTTTATTTAAAAGAGAGAAAAATGGAATAGTGTCATTATTATTGTTGTTTACAGATGATATTGCTTTAATTACAAAAACTAATAATGAAGCAACTGAAATAATATCATTATTAGGTAAGAGGATAAAATTAAAGCAATTAGGAGAGATAAAACAGTATCTCGTATTGACAATAAATAAAACCAATAGTGGCTATAAGATATCTCAAGAGGATAAGATTTATCAATTACTAAAAACATATAAGATGGAACTTTGTAAACCAGCAAAAACTCCAATGAGTCAGGAATTTTGCCCGACTGATGTTCAGAGTTCAAAATTCGATAAGACTATCTATCAGTCGCTAATTGGTAGTCTATCATACATTAGTAATTGGTCAAGGCCAGATATTGCCTATAGCATTAATCAATTGGCTCGTTTCAACTCTGAACCCGCTGAACGACACTGGCAAGCGGCAAAACGTATCTTAAGATATCTTAAAAGGACAATGCACTATGCATTGTATTTGGAGCCAAAAGATGATTTGATTTTAAGTGCATATGCTGATGCAAGTTTTGCAACAGATATAAACACTAGGAAATCGACTTCAGGAATGGCTATACTATTAGGAAAAGCATTAATTGGTTGGAGGTCAATTAGACAGCAACACATAAGTATGTCCACAATGGAGCAGAATTTTCATGTCTATCCTTATTATGTACTGATTTAATTCTGTATAAACAGTTGTTGTTGGATATGGGATTAACTGTTAATGATTCCATTGTTGTGTATGAGGACAATCAAGCAGCCATACAGATGGCTACAAATATTGCTGTAAAAACGAGATCTAAGCATACAGATCTTAGATATCTGAATGTAAGACAATCTGTAAAAGATGGTTTAATAAGACTGGAGTATTGTATGACTGAGCAAAATATTGCTGATCAATTTACAAAAGCCCAAGGTGCAGTGAAACACAAAGAGAGTTGTGATGACTATGGGTTAAAGTTGTAAATAGATATATATATTATTATATTACCCAAAAGGGGAGAATGTTAGGTATAACATTGGTCACCTAACTAGTTTGGGTAAGATAATATATATATAAGCTATGATTCTTAGTTTAAAGTGTGTGTTACTTTAAATGCAAAGCATGTATTTTGGGTGTGGTGTAAAACCACCATAAGAGGGAGCAAGAGATGCTGATGAGAAGCTGACGATTCCCTGACGCTTTGCTGGCAATTACTGGAGTTGCAGACGGAAGAGAGGAGTTTCTGAGTTTGTTGCATATCTCTCTCTACTGCGAGGAGATAAATTACCGGACTGTTATTTGTAAGTGTACCGACCTCTCATTTTTGACATTGGAATTTGCAACTGGATAATCCCTGGACGGACTGAACTAAGTGTATGATATATGGACTGTTTTGACTATGCTTTAACTCTTGCTGGAATAAAACTACTTTAATTGGCACTGTGTATGGTTTACTGGGTGTAAGCTACACAACGCTTATCTCACATATTTTGCCTGCCTGCCTGACTGCCCTGCAGATTCTTGCTAGGGGTATATCCCTAACAAAAGTCCAGTATCATAAACAGTTCAGTAAACAGACTTACATCAAATCCAAGAATAACGATGATCAATAACCGTCAATAGGGAAATGCAGGAACGGCAAAACTCTCAACAACAGGGCAGAACAACCCAGGTTCCTGACTCCATCTTATGGCCGTTTGAGGAACCACACCCAATTACAATTTTAGCATTCCCTTAAAGAGACAGTATTAAAATGTCTATCCTGGTTTATATATTTTCCAACCCAACAGTTAGGTGACTTACATTCCTAACATTCTCCACGAGTTCCTAATATTCTCTCAGGATCTGTCTGGCCCCTGAGGTTTTGTCGGAGGTGGCTGCCAGTTGTTCTGGAGAGCCCTCTGGGAAGGTTCCCTGTGTGGGCAGTGCTTCTATTTGATGGTGAGGAAGAGGTTGGAGTCCCTTTAATATCTTCAGTCTGTGCCTGCCCTCCTGCCACCAGATGGTTGGACCCCACTTGTCTAGCCAGGAGAGTGCCAGTATGACTGCATCTGCCATTTTGGGGGCCACTACGAATTAAATTGTTTCCCAGTGCTCTGTTAACTCTAGCCTCACTGGTTTAGTTAAGTGAGTGACATGGGCTCCTCCCAATAGGGGCCCATCGACCTGTTCGAATTGGATCGGGTGGGCCAGCCTTTTCGCTCTGATACCCAGTTTGAGGACCATGGTTAGGTTGATCAGGCACCTAGTGCAGCCTGAATCTATTAGGGCTTAGAAAGTCGCCTGAATCCGTGTTTTTGGAGCAGTGAGACACATTGGGAAGATGAAAGGGGTAACCGGTCCACTCACCATTGAGTTGTTTTTGTCCTTGTCCTCCACTGTCAGTGACTGGTCATCATTGTATGGGGGTTCCCCCCCATGGGTGGGTAGGGAGGGACCTCTGCAGCCTGAAGGACTTTGTTGGGCATGTTTGTGGCTTGCCTCGGGCCTCGTTCTGCTCATGCTCTGGGTAGTGGTTCTGGCCTTGATTTCAGCCCTGAGGTTGTGCACGCCACTGCCATGTGACCCATCCCCCCCATCAATAGCATTTAATTGGGCTTTGTAGGAGGGCTGATTTTGGGACCGATTGTGGTGCTCTGGTTCCTCATTGGGTGGGTGGTCTATGGTCTGGCTGATCTCTTTCTTTTGTTTCTGGGCCTTTCTCATGTCATTAGCATGTAATGCCCCATCAACTTTTATGGCCACTCGGAACCACTCAGAGAAGTCCCGATAGGCGGTTACTTGGCTAATTTGCTTATCTAGGCTTGTTCTGAAAAAATGAACCAGCATCCGTTCAGGCAAAAGGGGGAGCTTTCCATTGATCCTCCTGAATTCACAGATGTGTTCCTTGATGAGTTGCCCTCCCTGCTTTAGGTAGCTGAGCTCATCTTCCACATATGGGTCCTGCTCTGCCTCCTCAAATCTGGCCTCTAGCAGTCGTAGGAAGTCATTTACATCCTGCAGTTGGGGGGCCCTTTTCTTGTGGAGGGTTGCTAGCCATCCTCTTGCTTCTCCCTCCAACCCTTCATAAATGGCATTAACTGTGGCTCTAAGGGAGGGGTAGAGGTGTCCATAGCATTCTAGGTAGATGTCAGCTGAGTTAAGGAACAGAGCTAGCTGGTCTGGGTCTCTATCAAATTTCCCCCTGAACCGGGGGGGGGGGGTTGTTGATCATGCTCTCCCTCCTCCTGTTGCCTCTGTAAGCCTGCGCTCAAGGTGGCTGGCCTTCTTCCCTGGCTCTAGTTCGCACAGGGGAAGGGGGCTGCCTGCTGTGTGGAGGAGGCACTGACTGCAGCTTCGGACTCCTTTTCCTTCTGGTGGGCGAAGAAGGAGAGCTGTGGTCTTTCCTGCTTCTCTTCACTTCAAAGGGCTCTGTAAAAACTCCCCTCTGTTTTGGGCAGAATGATGGCCATCATCCCAAATGGTGATCCAGTCAAATTCTTCCCCCAGTTGCTCCATGGATCTCCCCAGGGGTTCCATCAGGGACTTTGGGGCCCTGTCCTGTGCTCAGTCTCACATCCAATCCAGTCTTCCCAGTTTGCTCAAGAGCCTTCTCCATTTTGGGGCCTGGGGATGGGGAAACTCAGCCTCAGAGGCTTTAGGAATTTTCTTTTCCCACCAGTACTTATCTGGTTTTCTTTCCTCCACTGGAGCAGGTTTCTCCAGTTCAGAATTCAAGGGGGGCTGACCTCCAGCTTTAATTATGCTATCAGCTTCTGCTTGCTTCTGGCTGGAGGCCAAGTCTGTTTCTCCTCCTGATAGCCCGATTTCTGCATGGCTACCTGAGTTTCTCTCCACGCACTCCAGATATCAGGAGTGATCAGAGATGCCAGGACCCAAGACCCTGATAATTGATTTATTATGAGAGTTGGCTTGCTGTCAGGATTCCAGCAATCATTTTAATTAAATCATGATTCTCGAGCCAACCTTCAAAAGACTTCAAAGGATTCATTAGAGGCGACATATCGGTACTGCCCTGTATAAATAAAGCCAACTCTGGCATATGTAATTTACGGTCACCTGTGACCGTTTCCCCACTCCCCCCTGGGTGTCTCATAAATCAGATTCTCCTATTGAGCACGTTGACAGGCTGAGTGTCATCATTCACGTTCTCCAATTAAATATATTTGCGAGCAAAAACTCTGGTATTTTAATTACAATCTTTTGAAGATATGGTTTGGAACGTACTTTCGCTTTCAACTGCTCTTCCAGATCCCTTCCCCCCCCCCCCTTTTATGGCAACTACTAAAACAGGCATAGGAATGTTTTATGAGTTGACAGCTAATCTAAATCGCAGGGCACAGTTGATTCTTTCTATGGGGAATTTCTCTATTTTTCCATTGTTGAGCAAAAACCATTCTTGCTGCCGTAATAATATGTAATATTAGGTATATCTCTCTTTCATGATTCTTAGTAGGAATAGTTCTGGTTTGTATTCTATTTTTTGTCCAATCACCTCTTCCAACCATGTCTGAATCTTTCGCCAAAATTCCTTTCTTTTTTTTTTACAAGACCACCACAGATTATAATATGTGCCTGGTTCTTGATTTCATTTCCAACAATTTGGTGACGAGTTTCTAAACATTTTGGCCAGCCTTGCTGGGAGGAGATAAAACATCTTATATAAGTTTTCTTTATACAATATGGCCAATGTTATCTTCCTATTTTGTTCCCATAATTCTTGCCATTTTTCCAATTCAATATTATACCTGACATTTTTGGTCCATACCACCATTGTTTCCTTGACCTGTTCTTCCATCTTATAGTCCAATAAAAACTTGTAAATTTTCCTTATCAGCTTGTCGTTCATCCCCAGTAAAATTGCATCTAGTGCCATTGGTTCTCTGTTGATTCCTCATTCTTTCATATCTTTCCAATAGTGTGATTGGGTTTGTAAATACGCCCAACACTGAAATTCTACCTCTTGTTCTTTGAGTTCTTGTCTAGGTTTCAATTCCCCTTTTTCATTTATAATATCCTTGTATATAATATTTTTTCCCTGATTAATAAGAAAACAGCTTTCAATTGCCTGCTAGGCAGCTTCCAGTTTAAGGTCATGCCATTTGGGCTACAGGGAGCCCCTGCAGTATTCATACAATTCATTAATGAGGTGCTACATGAGCACCTCCACAAAGGAGTTTTGGTTTATAAGGACGACATTCTCATCTTTAATGAGACAATGGAGGAACAAATCAGACTAGGATGATGACAGGTCTTGAAAAAACTTATTGATGCTAAACTTTATGCTAAACTGTCAAAGTGCGAGTTCCACAAGACTTCCCTAGACTACCTGGGCTACCAGATGTCCAATGAGGGGATTGAAATGGAAGCAGGAAAAGTTAAAGCGGTACTAGACTGGCAATCCCTTGCACCCGAAAACAGCTTCAGAGCTTCCTAGGGTTTGCTAATTTTTACCGTCAGTTCATTTCTGCCACTTAATTCCTACTGTCATAGATCTGCCACTTACGGAACTATTGAAGACTAGAGGAACAGATCCTAAACCCAAGCCCAGCCAGCCTTTGACCTGGACCTTTACTGCCAATGAGCGTTTGAGGAACTAAAAGGACTGTTCTCCAAGGAGCCAATCCTTCTGACCTTGATTGACCCTTTGTGGTGCAAGCAGATGCCAGCAATGTCGCGGTAGCTGCGGTGCTCCTACAAGAAAACTCTTTGGGCCAACTGCAGCCCTGTGCCTAGGTGTCAAAAAAACTCAAAGACACAGAGCATCGATGGGCCATATGGGAGAAGGAGGCCTTCACTGTCAGATGGGCCCTCGTCTCTTGGACACACTTCTTGGAAGGTAGCAATGTCCCCTTTGAAATCTGGAGTGACCACAAGAACCTCAAGACACTAAAGATCCTAGGAGGCTATCCCCTAAAGAAATCCAGTAGGCGTAATACTTTAAGCAGTTCAACTTTGAACTGAAACATATCCCAGGAGAGAAAAACAGGTTAGCTGACACTTTATCAAGGAAATCCCAGTTAAACAGATGAGGGGAGGAAATAATACATGCTGTCATACTTCCTTCACAACCAGCTGCTCAAGTCACCACCAGGAGCCAAGCGCTGAGTCAAGATGACCAAAAGGGGGATGCGATTACCACAGCACTTAAGTTCACACTCCCTGCGGATCCATGGTTTAAGGACAACGCAAACACGCTAACCCTACAAGATGGATTAGCATGGAAAGGGTCTAAACTGTATGTCCCAATCAGCCTAAGGCTACAGATACTGCAGCACAGTCATGACTCTCAGCTGGCTAGTCACTTTGGAGTTTTAAAAACCCTCCACTTAGCAAGGAAGTAATTTTGGTGGCCAAAAATGAAAACAGATGTGGAAGACTATGTAAAAAGCTGTTCCACCTGTACAGCCTAGAACAGGGGTGGGCAAACTATGGCCGGCGGGCCACATCCGGCCCGTTGGTCATTTTAATATGGCCCGCCTCTGAAAAAAAATTGGGGCTGGCCAAAAGAGACCCCGCGCCGCGCGCCATAAAATCGCACACACAACACGGAGCTGGGCAGCCACTTCCCTGGTGGTGGGGCCAAGGTCGCCGCCCAGGGAACATCCACTGCTTTCCCTCTGCCCGGGCTCCACTCAGGTGTCCGGCTGGGGCTGTCAGGAGTTGCTACCGCAGGCGCAGCTCCGCGCGGCTCCAGTCCTGCGTTGCCTTGGGAAGGGAAAGGCAAAACCAGGAGCCGCTGAGCCTGAGCCTCTGGTGCCACTGCTGCCGTTGCAAAGTGCCACTGCAGCTCTTCCTTTTTGCCTTTCCCTTCCCAAGGCAACGCGGGACTGGAGCCACGTGGAGCTGCACCGGTGATAGCAACTCCTGACTCAGGGGGCCTCCGAGGGGAGGGGAAGGAGGAGAAGAGGGAGGGGAAGGGGGGGGCAATTCCCAAAAAATCTTGTGCAGACCCGGCCCGTCTGTCAAATTTTAAAAGTCAATGTGGCCCCCGAGCCAAAAAGTTTGCCCACCCCTGGCCTAGAAAATGAGGCCAGGAAAACTGCTTGATCTACTACAACCAGTAGCCGAACCTAAATGACCATAGGAAATGATAGCTATGGACTTCATAGTTGAGCTTCCAGAGAGTGAGGAAAACTCCATCATTTGGACAGTAGTAGATCTATTCTCTAAGCAAGATCATTTCACTGCTTGCCCAGGATTATCCTCAGCTAAAAAACTGGCAAGAATGTTCATCAAGCAAATTTAGAGACTGCATGGAGTGCCTCGCTGGGTCATTTCCAACCGGGCAGTCCAATTTATAGCAAAGTTCTGGAGGGAGTTCATACAATCCATAGGATCCTCTCAAGGATTGAGCTCTGCTTTTCATCTGAGCACAAACAAGGCTACAGAACGAACAAATGCTATGGTAGAGCAGTACCAGAGATGTGGCATCAACTATCAAGACAATTGGGTGGATCTGCTACTGTTCACGAAAGTGGCATACATCAACACAGTCCCATGCACGGGACTGATTCCTTTCCAAATCGGGATGGATTTTGTGCATATGCCTGAGTTGCCTAGAGAGCCTCCATCCTCAATGACCCTTACCGAATGGATGGACTCACTAAAGCAGGGGTTTGAGAATACCAAACACACCCTCACCTTCGAGAGATACAAATGTCAGGCACAGATCACTTCAGTCCCCTTTTAAAGTGGGAGACTGGGTTTACCTGCCCACTAAATAAGGTTAAGGTTACCCACCAAAAAGCTAGGTCCAAAATTCTTAGGGCCGTTCCCTATTGTGAAAGTAATAAATACAGTAACGGTGCAGCTAAGCCTTCCCTGCTTATTAGGAAAATACATCCTGTGTTTCATAGCAGCTTGTTAGAGCTAGCCACTAGCTCCCAAATAAAACCAAGGGATCAACCTGCTCCTGAGCCAATTGTGGTGCAAGGGGAAACCCATTATGAAGTGAAGAAAATATTGGATTTTAGATTGCATAGGGATCGTTTACAGTATCTAATACATTGGAAGGGGTACCCTTTGTCTGAAGACCCTTGGGTGAAAAACTGGAATGTGAATAGGTTGGTGGATGAGTTTCATGAGAAATTCCCTGATAAGCCAAAGCCCCCCCCCGCCCCCCCGGGGGGGAGGGAGAGTGGTGGTTAGATTGTTAACCCCTAACCTCCTGTTACTCGTCTCATTTCAGGACATTCTCATCGCTTGAGGGGAGGTAGCCTGTCAGCCGTGGATCCATCTTGAGACAGACTAAACAGGGCTGCCACAGCAGGGGATGGGAGAGCTGTGGGAAAGGGAACGTAGTGAAGGGAGTATAGCCATAACAACATATTTTCACATGAGATCATGGATGAGGTGCTGGCACCTGGAGGGGAGAGACCGAGTTTGGTGGCAGCAGAGAATGCAGAGAATCATGATGTGCATGTCATTGAACAGGGCAGGGTGTGAGTTTAGTGTGGATGGGGGGAAACGTGGGATCCTTCAGATTCGGGTTTTCTCCAGATGTGCCAGGATGACTTTTCTAATAGATTCTGCTTTGATGGACTTTGTCTTGGAGTTCTGAATTGTCTTGAGAGTTTCCTTGGAAGGCTGACATTTGGTTTTCTTCTTTTATTTCTTCCATCTTTTTTTCCATTTCTTCTGTTTTATATTCCATTTTCTGAATTCTTTGTTCATTCTTTGGAACCCTTTGTTGAAAATTTTGTAGCTGGGAATTTATGTTAAGGACCTGTTCATTTATCTTGTCTATTTTTTTCCTTACATCTTGTATTGATTACTTTTTATCTCACTTTTTATCTCATCATGATTCTTTCTTATATCTTCTTTTTGTGAGGCAATTGCTTCCAGAATCATCTGTAATGTTGTCTGCATTTCATTTTGAAAATTGTTAGATTTTTCTTGCTGAAACATTAAATCTAACTATCTTTGGTGTATAGGACTAGGAGCCCCAGAGGAAGCTGCTGAAGAGGAGGGCTTTTTATCAATTTTAGTGAGATTTGAGGCACTCATTTTTATTTCCCCCAAGCAGATGTTCAGTTCTTCAGCTAATAACTAGTAATATGTTGATGTTGTCCAATATTGCCAAAATTATTCAAATTATCAAAAAGCGGTTTAAATTGCCGAACTTTTAAATAACAGTTTAAATCTTACAGCTTTTAAATATACAGTTTATACTCTTTCCTTTGTCTATAGGCTTTATAATCTAACGTTCCAATAATCCAGTATTTGAATCTACCAAAGGAAAGTAAGGATTTTAATCCACCTCTCTCAATCAGAGTTTGCAGTTCAACTGATGTTTGTAATCCAAACTCTGAGACATGTATAACCTGCTTGTCTTCTCCAATCAATAAATCCAAGTCAATTGATGTTTGTAATCCACAATAGCCCATTGGCTTTAACTAGTCCAAACAATAAATCCTACCAAATAATAAACAGTGAAATGCCTTATTCTCTCTATTTACCAGCTGTGTCTTATTCAGCTGATAAATTCTCAGCTTCAAGGTCACCAGTAGTTATTTATGTCTGGGCATAAAGCCACATCTTCTGCTTACATGTAAGACATTCAACAATTTTCTCTTCTTTGTCACAAGGTACGACTCTCCCTTGATTAATTCTTCAGGAATCCTTAACACATGTTTATTGAAGCATCCCTCTGATTATGTGAGCAAAATTTGTGTGCTTGGCAACCAGCATAAATGTATGATAGTTGCAGCATCCCACATTCACTTGGGGACTTCTGATAAGCAGTCAGTGGGAGTAATTTGCTTAATGACTACAGCAGCAAAAGTAAAAATAATGTATGACTCACTTAATGATCACAATGCTTTGCAACTTAATGATTGCATTACTTAGCAACAGATGTTCCAATCCCAATTATCATCATAAGTCAATGAATACAATCATCTCTGATGTCCTATGATATAACTCAAAATGCATAAAACTTATGATCATGTCTGCATTTTAATGACCAGTGATTGCCTAAACTGCCTCTGTTCTGTTTCCTATTTTTGAATCTTTTTAGAACTTAGAGGGCTGTTCTTCATTACAACAGAAACAAAAGATAGCATTTCTTGATGTACAGAATGCTCTTTTCTTCACTCAGTTGGAAATGCAGCAATTGAAATATGCCACGCAGCAAAAGGATCGGCAGTTGGCTGAAGCTAAAAGGACCAACCACTTTCTAGAGACAGCATTGCAAGAAGAACAGCTACAAAAAGAAGCAGCTTGGAGACATAATAAGGTATGATTTTTGACCAATTAACTTTAGCAATAAACAGGGAAAGAAGAAGGATAAAGCAGGAGAATTCATTAGGTTTGTCAGTATTGATTGTGGAAGTGCTTTAAAAGCTTTAGGAGCCCTAATATGACAGTGGTCCACCCACCCATTCTGGGATTGTGGGAAATCCTTCTAGGCCGCTAAATATTGAAAGTTTCCCCTATGCTTATGGGAATCCAGAATCTCGGATTTCAAAATGCTGTTCCCCTTCTATCATTAATGGCTCAGGGAGTGGTGGAAGCTTAGATCTTGTGCTTCTGCCAGGGCTTTCCTCACCACCAGCCATATATTTCACAGTTGGGATACCCACTCCTTTAACAAAGAAACGGGGGGTGGGAGGGTCATTGAGGGGTAATTCAGGCATTGGATGAACTTCTGTCTTGTGGCCATGCTAAAAAGAGTAAATCCCATGCTACTATGCACATAATTATTATACGCCATTTCAGCAAAAGGCAGTAAATCAGTCCAGTTATCTTGTTGATAGATTAGATTAGATTAGATTAGGTTAACAGAGGTTGAAGGGAACAATGGGCCATGAGAAAATTTTGGTGGTCCACAGAGAAATGTCACCCCCAGAGCACCCCCCCCCAAAGCAATTAATCCAGGCTGCACAGCCACCCACATGGCCCGCGGGAACCCTCCCCGCCCATTCACTCCTTACCTGGCAAATTTGCTTTTTCCTGACCATCAGCTGTTCTGCTGTGTCGGGAGATTTAGATTAGCTAGAAAGCAGGAAATCATTGGATTTCTTGCTTTATAGATAGTCTTTAGATCTTCCTTAAGACTGAAGCTTCTATTATTCAGTGCAGACTCACTGCAAGCAAATTTTATGTGACAGACTCAGGTAGCCAATGGCAGATAGATAAATCTCTGAATGATTCTGTGAGCAAACCAATCTGCCTGCCTGCTTTGCCTGATTTTGGGTAAAAGTTGTTCTTTTTTAATAAAAAATTCAATATTTATATACATGGTGTGTTGTGAGTTAATTTTGTGAGTTTGCTTACTAGCAAATTTTATGAGTTTGCTTGCCAGCAAATTTTATGTGACAGACTCAAGTAGTCGATGGCAGATAGATAGATCTCCGAATGAATCTGTGAGCAACTCAATCTGCCTGCCTGCTTTGCCTGATTTGGGGTAAAAGTTGATTTTTTAAATAAAAAAATCAATATTTACATCAATATTTATAAGCCATGCCCACCCAGTCACATGACCACCAAATTAGGCCACACCCACAGAACCGGTTGTTAAGAAATTTGAATCCCACCCCTGCCTCTGTGTGTTTGTGTGTGTGCGAGAGAGACAGAGACAGAGAGAGAGAGAGAAATTAGATCAGATCTCTCTCTCTCTCTCTCTCCCACCAAAGTCAGCAAGCCACTGTCATTCAAAATTCATATTAGTGGTCCCCGGGATTTAAAATTATGAGTTTGGTGGTCCCTGAGCTCCAAAAGGCTGGTGACCCCTGATCTAGTCCAATCCCTCACCCAAGCAGACTCTACACCATTTTTGACAGATGGCAGTCTAGTCTGTTTTTGAAAGCTTCCAGTAATGAAGCTCACACAACTTCCAAAGGCAAACTGTTCCACTGGTTGATTGCTCTCACTGTGAGAAAATTTCTCCTTATTTCCAGGTTGAATCTCTCCTTGATCAGTTCACTAGACTAGCCATGCCCAATTCCTGCAACTGTTCATCATATGTTTTAGCCTCCTCTTGGTTGCTCTTCTTTGCACTCTTTTTAGAGTTTCAACATCTTTTTTATAGTGTGGTGACCAAAACAACAGGCAGTACTCTAGGTGTGGTCTAATGCTTTGTAGAGTGGTAATAGTACCTCACTTAATCTTGATTGTATTAATGCAACTTAGGATTTCATTGGCTTTTTTGGCTGCCACCGCACACTGTTGGCTCATATTTAATTGGTTGTCCACTAAGACTCCAAGATCTCTCTCACTGTTAGTGCTATTAAGTTTGGTTTGCAGCCAGTCTATATTTGTACTTTTGGTTTTTCTTGCTTAAATGTAAGACTTTAGTTTTCTCTACATTGAATTTCATTTTGTTAGATAGGACCCAGTGTTCAAGTCTGTCAAGATCCATCTAGATCTTGAGCCTATCATCTAGGGCAGTGTTGGCAAACCTTTTTGGCACTGCGTACCAAAATGAAAGTGTGCGCAAGCCCATGTGCCGGAAACCAGAAGAGCACCCAGTTTCCAGCGCGCACCCCATCCACCTGGTCTCCATGTGTGAGGAGCTGCACTCTCCTCCAGCCCTTCTGGGGCAGTGTGAGAACCATCACCGCCCCCTCCCCCCAGCAGTGACAGGAGCCAGCCAGGTACTCCAGACTGCAGATGAACCCCACTTTGCAAAGCACAGTTCAGGCATCCCTCATACCATGTAGTTCCTGGCTCAGCGGTAGTGGCGGCTGGTGGGCCCCTGGTTCAGCTGGCTGGCTCAGCGCGGCTCGGTTCTTTCCCCAGTGCCGAATGGCCCGCCTTTCCACCAGTAGTGCGTGAGGTGGGTGGCAAGGGGTAGCTTGGTTTCCCAGGGTTGTCAGGTGGCTCAGATCAACCCAGCCTCCTTTGCCCATTTCAGCTCAGTCCAGGGTGCAGGAGGAAGCATAAGGAGCTTGGGGGTGGGTGAAGGGATGTGCGCTAATTAACCCATGAGGCACCGACAGCGCACCTTGGAGCAGTGGCACCCAGAGCTACGTGCTCTGCAGCCAGCCGGGGGCAAGGGGCGGTGGTGGTTCTTGTGCTGCCCCTTCCGGCTGGGATGCTAGAGGAAGAGGAGCCATTGTCAGGGAGGCAAGCTGCCCCAGGAGGATTGGCCAGTCACTCCTGCCCCTTGCCCTGCTGCTGCCACCGCTGCTGCTCTTCTGTAGTGCCCGAGCCAACCAGATACTTCGGGCCGTGGATGCTCATCAGTGCCATAGGTTGGAGGGCTGGGGCTGTGCAAGAAGCCTGCTTGGGCAGGGAGGGATGGACGCCCTGGCCCGCCCCTCCAGGCCAACAGCTCTATTCCCTTAGAAAGCGACCGCTGGGATCCCCTCTCCATGTCTTTGGGCACGCATGCCATCTCCTGTTGTTCTAGGTTCCAGCTCATGCATGCCCTTCGGCCAGCCTGTCTTTGCATTTGCATGCGTGCCAGACACTGAAAGACTAGATGGCTGCCATGCATGCGCATGCTGGAAATCAAAAGATCATCTTCCCAGCACATGAAAGACCAGCTGGCCGACACACCAGAACCTGGAAGAGCAACGGGCGATGGCTCCATGTGCCCAGAGAGATGGCTTTGCATGCCACTTGTAGGGTGTTAGCTATTCCTACCAGCTTAGTATCATCCACAAATTTGGTAAGTTCCCCTTTTGCTCCCTCATCTAAGTCATTTATAAAGATGTTGAAGAGTACTGGGCCTAAGACGGAACCTTGCGGTACCCCACTGGTTACTTCCCTCCATTACCGAAGTACCATTAAGGACTACTCATTGAGTACAGTTTGTCAGCAAGTTACAAACTCATCTGATGGTGATGCTACCTGTCTCACCATCCATCTGATGGTGATGCTATCTATTCTACTTTTTTTCTAGCTTACCAAGAAGTTGGTTGTGGTCTACTTTGTTGAATGTCTTGCTGAAGTCTATTACAGTATGTCTACAGTATTTCACCGGTCTACTAATGTAGTCACTATGTTGAAGAATGAAATAAGATTGGTTTTGGCATGATTTGTTTTTAAAAACCCGTGTTGACTTCTAGTTATTACTTTACTTGTTTCTAGATGTTGGCAGACCTGGTTTTTTTTATCATTATTATTATATTTTCCAGTATCTTCTCAGGTATTGATGCCAGGTTGATTAGTCTGTAGTTTCCTGGGTCTGTTTTTTTTCCTCCTTTTTTGAAGATGGGAACCACGTCAGCTCTTTTCCAGAGAACTACTGGTGCTCCAGGATTTTTGAAAGATGTGGTACAATGGTTCTGAGATAACATCTGCCAGCTTCTTTAGAACTCTGGGATGTAATTCATCAGGTCTCAGTGATTTGTATTCATCAAGATCAGATAGGTGTTCTCTTACCATTGTTTGTTTAACTTTTATTTCTAGTCACTACCTTAAACCAGTGAGAAATTTCATCTTCAGGAGATGGCAAGGCAGTCTACATTTATGAAAACATTATCACATCAAACTGTGTTTCACTGTTTTCTTGCTCAGGTCATTTATTCAGTTATAACTTAGCCATGTTTAAATTATTGGTTGAAACTAATATTATCCAATGGGTTAGGGGCATTTCTGACTCTAAAGGATGGTTTTAATTTATCCTGAAAAAAGGCCACTGTGTATGATGTGTACAAGTTTTTTGAATTCCCTTTCTCGGGAATTAATTCCTCTTATGACTAGAATAAGAAACAGGCAAATAGTATGATTTCCTGTTTCTCCCTTATTTTGATTTAAATATTTCTGTCTTATCTTGGGTTCTAATTAAATATATCATCCCCTAACCAAACTCAATTTTTCTGTTATTTGACACATGAAGGGCTTTCTTTTCCTAATTCGCTTCAAAGCTAGCAGGATTTGTTTCTTTCAGGAATTCTTTGCTACTCTTCAGCACTTAAAAACAAATCTACAGAACAAGAGCATGCAATGTTGTACTTTAGAAAAGGGAACATCTTTGAGGATGCACAGACAAGACCAGAAAATTAAGGATTTGACATACAGTTTAGCCTGCAAAGAATGGCTTCTACAGGTAAGAAAAAGACAGGGATGGGCTTTTAAAGCCATTCTAGGAGCTTAGAGTGGCAGAAGAAAAGAGGCCAAAAAGCTTTAATAATTAAAAACTATAATCAATAAATGCCCTAGAGCGTATTTTGTGGATTTGCTATTCTCCTGAAGAATATCTTCCCTAAATCACTTTTAAAGCTGCTATTTTATTTTATTTTTTTGCTATAAGAGAAGAACTTTCCAGGTTTTGGTCTGGCTTCGAGTTTGGGGTCTGGGTCTGTGTTCTTGATGTGTGTCAGCTTGTTTGGTTTTGGGGTCTGGGGGTGCAACGACCCAGACCCCAAACTTGAAGCCAGACCAAAACCCAGAATGCCACATCACAGCCACCCTCTCAGGATATCACATCAGAAAACTCAGGAAATTACACCACAAGAACTCAAGAAGTTGAAACACAGCAAATGACCCAGGAAATCACAGCACAAGACCAAGGATACCACAGCAATAAAATTCACAAGGTCATCACACAACCCATTACCCTAGCCGTCACAACACAGGAAGCTAATGGAAAATAGATAAAAAAACAAACGACCCAGGAGATTACAACGCAGGACCCAGGATACCACAACAAAAGAACTTGCAAGGCCATCACACAACCCATTACCCAAGCTGTTAAAACACAGGAGGCTAATGGAAAAAAGATCACTACAAAACAAACGACCCAGGAGATTACAGCACAAGATCCAGGATATCTCCACAACAAAACTCACACAGCCCATTATACCAACATCAACTCCATCAACCAATCAAGAGGCAGCAGCGCAGCCAACCAGCCCAGCACACCAGCCCCCCCACCAGTATTTATAGAAAGATGGCAGCTCCGATCGCACAGTGCTTACACTGGCACGAAGCAGAAAGCACCAGCCTGAGGATGGCGAGTGGGACCTCACCAAAACGTCACCAAGATACTCTTAATCTTACATGGGAAAAGACCTGAATACACCTAGACCTACATACCTGTACCCATGAAAATCTACAAAAACAAATATATACATACATACATACATACATACATACATACATACATACATACGGTATTCAGCTTTGTTCGGGTATTTTCCATGTCATTATAGTTGTGCTTTTAAAGTTGTAGCAACGTTTCGGCAGAATCTCATCTGCCATCATCAAGCTTCTGTATTGTGTTTGTCTGTGAGTCAGACTTTTACAGTTGTTTCAGTTTTAAATTTGGGGCCAGCCTCCTGCTGTGCCAGAATGGTTTTTTCTTCATCTTGATTGGTTGGGAGTCTTGGTCTGTGTTTATTGGTTTTGGAGTTTGCTGTGTTCTGCTTGATTGGTATTTCTAATATCTTCTCTCTGTTTTGTGGCTTTTTTTGTCTTGGTTGGCTGGCAACATTGTGTTCCTGTATTGGAGGCTTTTAGTGCAGCTTGGCTCCGAGTAAATGGATGGCTATCATTTGTTAGGAAGCTAGGTTTCATCCAGGTGCCTGGTTGGGGTGTGTTTGAGCTGGAGGTATCAGGGGGGATCTGTTTGTGCCCAGGTGTTTGCCTGGCTTGTGGTGTGGAGATTTTGTTTGTTTGTGAGTGCAGGCTTCCAAATAATTGACAGTCTGGTGGAATCGTCTCTTCTATTCATGCTTTCAGGTCTTTTTTCAATCTCTATGGCTTCTCTGATAATTCTATGGTGGGGTTTTCTATAGTGGCTAGGGTTTTGGTGCCATTGAAGTTGATGCTATGACCTGTGGCTTTCAGGTGTTGGACTAGTGAGGAAGTGTGTTCCAGCTTTTTTACTGCATTTTTGTGTTCATCCAGTCGGGTACTTATTCTTCTATTGGTCTGTCCAATGTATGTGGCCGGGCATGATGCACAGGGGACTTCATATATGCCTTGGTTTTCCAGGTCAATTTTATCTTTGGGGTTTCTAAGGATGGCTGCTATTTAGAAAAATAGCTTCCTAACAAATGATGGCAGATAAGATTCTGCCGAAACGTTGCTACAACTTTAAAAGCACAACTATAATGATGTGGGAAAATACATGTATGGTATTCAGCTTTGTTCGGGTATTTACACACACACACACACACACACACACACACATATGTATATGTGTATGTATGTATGTATGTATGTATATACACACACACACACACACACACACACAATAGTTTGGCCTCTGTATCAGGTACTGGAATATGATAAACAGCAATATTTATCATAAAAGAGAATTTAGCTTCAGTTCAGCCACAGATTGGCAAGTAACATGATGAAAAGCATTATCAAGACAATATATTTTATTGTTTACTTTATTAAAACAATCATTCGGCTTGTATAAAGTTTGTACTCTTTCTCATACAGTTTTAAGAATTTTTGAAGAGATCAAGTATATGCACTGATAAGTATCTAGTAAACATTGTTTGATCGGACTTTAAAAAAAACTTGTAGTTATCAAAATTATAGTGATCAAGTAAGCTTACCTTAGAGAATGGTACTTCTTTCAAGAGAATAAAAAATTCACATTTTGAAGGCATTCCTTAATAACGTACATTAGGAGCAGTGCTTTTTATCTTATTTACAAATTATAATTAGAGATAGGAGTAATGTGCTAATATCTAATTACTCTGTTAGGGTTGTTAACCTGAAATGGAAGTTTGAAGTACTCTAAAAATGGGGAAATGGGAAGAACTGAATTTTCCATTGTATTTTGACAAGTATAGCCAAACATATAAAATTATTTGTTTCATTAAGAAATGTGTATGTATCTTTTTAAAATGGAGATTTCCTAATTATCCACAGAAATATGTAAAACTAGCAAAACATTTCAGTCACTTACAAATTGAAACTGTTAACAGTAAAAATAGTCGCTGTTTGTTTTACTTTACTTTTATTTTATGGAAAATATATTAGGTCCTGAAAAGACTATACGAAAAACAGTAGATACCCCTGATATCAGTAGATACACACACACACAATTTTATTTTATTTTATAACATATAAAATTCCATTTTCAGTTAAACAGTGTGTTGTCTGGGTACAAATAATTTTAGGAAATAATAATCAAAATGTTTACAACAGTATTCATTACATTGGTTTTAGTTCTATAATAATAACAATAATTATCATAACAAACCTCCCTTATAATCATTAGTCCTTTTCTTTTATTGACATGTTTCTAACTTGTGTTTGTATTAGCTAACCATTGATAAAATAAGTCCCATGTCAAAGAGTATTCAGTTTCTTCCTTTTCCTTATTTGTGTTAGTCTATTCATTTCTGCACATTCTAGTATTTTTAATCACATTTTCATCTGTAGAGATCTCTTTTCCATTGTTGTGCAAATACAATTCTAGCTGCAGTTAATATATGTAGAATCAAATATGTATTCCCCTTGTTATACTTATTCAATAAAATGCCCAACAGAAATATTTCTGGTTTTAAATCTATATGTTGCTTTTATCATTTTTGACAACCATATGTGTATTTTTGACCATTTTTTTAATTTTAATTTTTTGCTTTTGGGCATGCCTACCACATATGAAACATAGGAACCACGTATCTGATTACATTTCCAACATTTAGTGGATATCTCCTTAAACATCTTTGACAAACTTGTGGGTGAAAAGTGCCTTCTATAAAACATTTTCTAAAGATTTTCTTTACATGCAGTTGATATTGTTAATTTATAATTTGTATCTCACAATTTCTGCCATTTATCTAATCTGTTGTGTAACCAAAAAGAAACCCCTGATGCTTTCTAATAGAAGAAAATGTATACAAATGTATACATATTGATGATTCTGATATGCATTCTGTTATCCTAGGAATCTAAGGATCTTTTAGAGTATCATCAGAATTTGGACAAAAATTCTACAACTCCTGATAAAATAGTACAGAAATTGCAACAACTAATTAAAGACAAAGATGCTGCCCTGGAGGTACTTGCAGAAGCTTCTAGGAAAATCTTTTGATGGTTTTTTTTTTAATGTTTGGGATAGACTTTGAGGCAGTGTACTACTTTTTTTTGTATGTGGGATATAGGAATAAGATGTCAACTTAATTTTTTTAAGTGTGTTTCTCTAATTTAGAGATATGTAAGTCGGATTCAAAATGGAAAAAGTACTGTTGGGGTATGAACATGTTTACTGTACCTGCCAATGCTGCCTTAAAGAAGCTTCAGCTTGAATGGTACTAGTAGCTGCTTGATCCCAAGAAAATATGTATTTGCAACCTTCTCCTGTCAGTGTCCCCTTGAGCTGAATACGTATTTTCCTTGAGCCACATATGGAAACCCCAGAGAAAGTAAAGCTTATTTAAGAATGCCATGACTTTTGCAGCAAGATCTCAGTCTGAGTCTTTAACTTTTTGCCTCTCATTATTCATGCAATTCTTTCTGGGTGTGTGTGGGGGATTCTCTTGCAGCAAGCCATAGGGGAGAAGTTCTCTGCACTTGAAGACAGAGAACAGGAACTGAACCAGCTTTATTTGTCCATAAAAGAACAAGATTGTGATCTGAAAGGTCTACATCAAGTTATTTCTGGCAACAAAGCTACCATCCAGGTAAATTGCCACCATAAGGGTAGTTGTTCTGGTTACTTTATAGGCCATAGCTTTCTAATAATTAATGAGATTGAAAGTAAAATGCAGTTATTTTTGACAACAGTCTCTTGAGGTGAATCAAAGAAGTTCACACCTAATACTCAATTTTTAGATCAGTTCTACAGTATATAGAACTGATATATAGTATATAGGTATATCTTACCTATGTACAGTATATAGGTAAGTCGGCAGGCCAATAGTTTATCTGTCTTGGCATGCCCATCCTGACTGTGACGTTTTGTAAGATTTCAATACTACATAAAATTCCTTTTTTACTATATGTATAAATTATTTAAGATTGAATAAAACTTTGTAAGTTAGGGAAGTGTTCCTAGTTATTTTGGGCTGAACTGCCATGAATGCCAGCCAATATAGCCAATGGTTGGGGATAGCACAAGTCGCAGTCCAAAATAACTGGGGCATTAAATTCTCTTCTGTTGTAAGAAATAGAATTTCAGCTTGGGTGGGTACAGCATGTTTGCTTCATGGATAAATTTATCCTTTGTCCTAATATGATTAGCTTTAAAACTATAAAAAAGGGGTGGAATTAATACTATTTTGAACTTCAGGAAATTCAGAAACAGATTTGATTTGTCTTATCTTGAGCTATTTGTTATTCATGTTTACCTTAATAGTGTTTAGAGAGCTTGCTAAAAGCCAAGGACCTGGAACTGGAGAAGATGTTAGCAGCCAACCAGAATTTGCAATGGCTGATCAAGAATATAGAAGCAAAATCTCAGAAATGGCAATCTGAACAAGAAAGGATTATCCAGAAGCTTCATGACAGAAACAAAGAAGTAGAGGTAAGACTTGTGGTTCAGCTTGTTAAGAAAGAAGCTGAAGAGAAAGGAATGAACAATGACTTAGAGAACAATGGTTATCTTGAGATTTAGACCACAGTGGCTGGGGTGCGTAAGACATACTACCCCATTTTATTAAGTAGTTTTTGTAGTGGTGCAGATATAGTTTAGGCATTTTGCTATCTTTTTTGAGTATGCCGATGGAGCATTGTTATTAATGTTTTCCAGTTAGGGCAGCAACAAAGCTGTAGGGGATAGAAGGCTGATCTCCTCCAGGCTTATCTTTCTCTTGTCTCAGACCCTTTCAGCAACACTGCTCTGCAATTTGGAGCCTGGACAGAGGGACACCATAGAAGCCCTCCACCTCCACCTTCAGCAAAAAGATCAGATCATAAAAGAATTCCTATGGGAGAAGAGCCAGCAAGTTGTAGACCCAGTAGCTGAGCTTGAGGAGTTACTTCAAGCATGGAACACTAGAGAACAACAAAGTTATGTAAGTGGGATACTGTGAATGAGAAAATCAGTCTTGATTATAGAATCACAGAAGGAAAGGGGGAAAGGAATCTTCCACATGATCTAGTTTAGCTTCCTGCCATTTATCTTCCTCTATTGATGGCCATCCAGCCATCTTTAAACAAGATGGCCACTCTTGTTTGGATCTTAAGAAAACTTATTCATTGGTTGAGGAGCCTGATACAATGAAATCATAATAAAACCAAGAATCTTGTTTCACCATTATTCTATTCCTGGAGTATTCAGCAGAGGTTTCCCAAGTAGTCTTTTGATGGAATGTTCATGGGTCCATAGTTTGTCTGTCATTCTAACAAAATCTATTCTCGCTAAATGGGAATTTGATGTTATTTTATTTACTTTTTATAAAAATGCTTTTTTGTGAAATGAAGATTATTTTTAAAAAAATCTTGGAAAAACAAGGGCTATGCAATACTGCTTTTCTTCTTTTTGTCTACCTGAATGAAGAAGATGGATAGTGTATTTTCATCACCTCTCAAGAAAGGTACTGTGACTATGGTATCCATTCTAACTAAATTCTTTTATGTTGCTGATTTGATTATGAGGCATCGGTTCAAGGCCTTTTCTATTATTGTAATCAAAACATACACTGATATTAAAATAAATATTTTTAGGCATTTTGCAGCTTCTCTTTCATTTTTTGTAAGCTTTTAAATTTTTGTTCTTGATTGCTGACTTTTATTTTCCTAATAATTTTGATTTCTTTTAAATTAGTGATACTCAAAAATATTTTAATATTTTTCTGTGAAATTGCGAACAAATTGTATTTGTCCGGTCAATAAGTATAGGTATATATGTAAATATTATTGAACATTTTTATTGTGTGACCCATTATTAATGCTTGCCTTTCTCTTTCCTGGCCTTGTTGTATAATTAGATATATTCCAAGAAGATTGCACAGGTACTTACAGAGAAGAATTCTGAGCTGCAAATCCTGAATCAGCAACTGATTAGTCAAATTCTTCATCAGAAAATGGAGTTGTCTATTGTTCAGTTTGTACAACAAGAGGGCTCTATTGATGTAAGAGTATTTGGGTTTATGAGATAGCACAGTTAAACAGATGAATATCAGGCAAGCCACAGATGGCAAGAGTCAATAGCAGTAGTTTTGTTATACAGAGGTGAAGCTTGAATTGAAAGGAAAGAATGGCAAGGGCTAAACAAATGGTAATTAAAAATAGAGATCTGTGTCTAAGTAAAAATTTTGGGTACTAGTCAACATTGTTGCCCTTCAGAATGTATGTAGAATAGATGATTTGAGTAGTAATAGGTCCATCTTTGAAAAAGGGGAAATGCTATGTAGGTCTGTCACCTTCAATCAATAAAGGAAGCCTTTCTAGAATAGGCTAATAAGTGGTTGGGTTATGGACAGTGGAAACAGTACATTAATTCTTTGGAAATGGCATGAGCTTATCAAAAATAAAGTACACAAAACCAACTTTACAGGTAGTCCTGATTGTCAGTTCAATGATTGATCAAAGTTACGATTAGGCTGGAAAAAAATGGCTTACAACTGGTTCTTGATGTTAGCAGCACCCTGCAGTCAAATGATCAAAATTTGGCCAGCCCACAGTTACAGCTGCTGCCAACCATTTATCTTTAATAAAACAAGTATGCACATTTTTATTCTAAGGTACCAAGGCAAGAGGATTCTACCATGAATATCCCAGCCATGATTTCTAATAGAGATGATAGTAAATCCAGGAGGGATAAAGGTTGGTCCATAAACAATTTCTGAACAGTCTTATCTATCTGTTATATAATGTTTGTCTAAAATTGCTTTACTTTCTCTTCAGATGATTTGCAAACAACTGCTAGACTTGAGAGGGAGCTTACTAAAGCAAAAGAGGATCTTGAATTGTTGACACAAAAAGAAAGAGAAAGCACGGTAAGTTTGAGGAACCCTGAGATATCTACAGATCACGTTTAACACATAAAAACAATTTACTAGTAGTACAGGTAATCCTCAAGATATGACTGTAATTACAATTGCCCCTTATAGTCACAAGTGGTGATGGCTGTTAAGAGAAATGGTATCACTTAATGGCACTCACATCCTGCTCTCCCTGATGCAGCTGTTAAAATAATACATAGGTGCCTTAGGAGGTGAAGGAGTTTCTGAGAGATCTAGTGCAGTATGGGTGCTGCAGCTTAAGCCCAGGAAGGCCAGAGAAAGAAGCTGTAGCTACCCCAGTCTGGCCCAGCAGCACAATAAAAAGGCCTCTTGCCCAGGAAGCACAAAACACCTGGGAAGGTTCCACAGTGGGGCATGAGGCAGCCATCCCCCCAGAACAAAACACCACAGAAACCTGGGAAATGTGTGACTTTGCGTGGGTGGAGGGGGCTGCTTCTTACTCTTGAGTGTGAATGACTTTGGGAGTATAGCAGTGGCCATACATTTGAAACTAGATCAACTTTCAACTTTATTCGGTTCCACATTTCTAGGAAGTGGCTTTATTCCATACGTTGGCTTTAATATTCCAGAGACATAAATGGTTTTGTTTTTTATGGAGCACTTTCTCCAAGCCAGTTCCTCCTTTTATGAGACCCATAGAACAGTGGAATCTGCAGCTCAATTTTTAGCTTGGTTAAAATAGTGTATAATGCCTAACACCTGTTCTTCCAATCAAAGGAAGATAGCTCTGAACTCTTAAGACCATAGGATCCAAAATCCCATTATAGGAAAGATGATTGTGTTCAGAGTTTTGCAGTGATAATTCAGTGCCAGAAAAATAAACACAGATGGCTGATGCTTCATTTAACATCTTTATAAACATAATAAGTGGATTTTACAAACCAGTTGTAGATTTCTCCAACATGGAGCAAACTCAGACAGAAACATGTTGTAAGTAACTTCAGTAGCACACAGAAACAGACATCAGTTTCACTTTAGTTCAGCAGGCAAACAGAGGAGAGAAGCAGTTTCATTTTCAACAGACAGCCTCAGAGCTCAACATAGCTGCAGAGCTTAATATAGAGCCACGCCTAGACTACTTCTAGTTTCAGTTTTCTAGGCTACTTCTAGTTTCAGTTTCCAAACAATTCTCATTGGTTTAGTTGCTATGCCTATTCATTGGCTGACCTTGTTACCATGCTCTATTCCAGTTCATGAATATACTCTGACACATTGTGCCAAATGTTGGTCTATCAAAGGATTTGGGGATTACTGAGTACATTATCTTCATTTGTTTTCTCCCATCTCAACCCCATAGTTGAAACTCTCTACTCTTCAGTCTGTGGTAGCTTCCCAAGAGGAGGAGCTTCAAGTTCAATCCTCTGATATTGAATCTCTTACTAGAAGTACCCAGATCAAAGAAGAACTAATTAAGGTTAGATTGCGTACAAAAATATTTTCAGTTTTGTCTTCCTGCAGATTTTACAGTGTTTGTAGTAGTGAGCAAATTGCATTGATTTCCTGTTTCTCCGTCTTTGTTCCAGAAAGTAGAAAATTTACATTTTAATATTAATATATAGTTATAAACAGTATGATTTTAATACACCGCTCAAAAAAATAAAAGGAATACTTAAAACAACACAATGTAACTCCAAGTCAATCACATTTCTGTGAAATCAAATTGTCCACTTAGGTTGCAACACTGATTGACAATCAATTTCACATGCTGTTGCGCAAATGGAATACACAACAGCTGGAAAGCATAGGCAGTTAGCAAGACATCCCCAATAAAGGAGTGGTTCTGCAGGTGGTGACCACAGACCACTTCTCAGTTCCTAGGCTTTCTGGCTGATGGTTTGGTCACTTTTGAATGCTGGCGGTGTTTTCACTCTAGGGGTAGCATGAGACGGAGTCTACAACCCATACAAGTGGCTCAGGTAGTGCAGCTCATCCAGGATGGCACATCAATGTGAGCTGTGGCAAGAAGGTTTGCTGTGTCTGTCAGCGTAGTGTCCAGAGTATGGAGGCACTACCAGGAGACAGGCCAGTACATCAGGAGACGTGGAGGAGGCTGTAGGAGGGCAACAACCCAGCATCAGGACTGCTACCTCCGCCTTTGTGCAAGGAGGGACAGGAGGAGCACTGCCAGAGCCCTGCAAAATGACCTCCAGTGGGCCACAAATGTTCATGTGGCTGCTGAAACGGTCAGAAACAAACTCCATGAGGGTGGTATGAGGGCCCGACGTCCACAGGTGGGGGTTGTGCTTACAGGCCAACACTGTGCAGGACGTTTGGCATTTGCCAGAGAACACCAGGACTGGCAAATTCGCCACTGGCACCCTGTGCTCTTCACAGTTGAAAGCAGGTTCACACTGAGCACATGTGACAGATGAGACAGGGTCTGGAGACGCCGTGGAGAACGTTCTGCTTCCTGCAACATCCTCCAGCATGACCGGTTTGGCAGTGGGTCAGTAATGGTGTGGGGTGGCATTTCTTTAGGGGGCCGCACAGCCCTCCATGTGCTCGCCAGAGGTAGCCTGACTGCCATTCAGTATCAAGATGAGATCCTCAGACCGCTTGTGAGGTGGTGCGGTTGGCCCTGGGTTCCTCCTAATGCAAGACAATGCTAGACCTCATGTGGCTGGAGTGTGTCAGCAGTTCCTGCAAGACAAAGGCATTGATGCTATGGACTGGCCCTCCCGTTCCCCAGACCTGAACCCAATTAAGCACATCTGGGACATCATGTCTCGCTCCATCCAGCAACGCCATGTTGCACCACAGACTGTCCAAGAGTTGGGGGGATGCTTTAGTCCAGGTGTGGGAGGAGGTCCCTCAGGAGACCATCCGCCACCTCATCAGGAGCATGCCCAGGTGTTGTAGGGAGGTCATACAGGCACGTGGAGGCCACACACACTACTGAGCCTCATTTTGACTTGTTTTTAGGACATTACATCAAAGTTGGGTCAGCCTGTAGTGTTTTTTTCCACTTTAATTTTGAATGTAACTCCAAATTCAGACCTCCATGGGTTGCTAAATTTGATTTCCATTGATAATTTTTGTGTGATTTTGTTGTCAGCACATTCAACTATGTAATGAACAAAGTATTTAATAAGAATATTTCATTCATTCAGATCTAGGATGTCTTATTTTTGTATTCCCTTTATTTTTTTGAGCAGTGTATAAACCAGACCTGTTTGTTTTGTCTTTAATCCCAGACCTGTGCTAGACTTTTAATTTGAAAGCTTTTTCTTTGAAAATTAATAATATCATTAAAGTTTTGAGCAATGTTGTTTTCCTCTGTCAAGATGCAATACTAATACTGTACCGAGTTTCTTTCTTAATTCTCCAGGACATATTCTTGTTCTTTTTCAGGACTTGCAGATGCAATTGATTGACCCTGAAGAAATACCAGCAATTGAACGACTTACTCAAGAAGTTTTGATGCTTCAGGAAAAGGTAGCAAAAATGGAAGCACAGGGACAGGAAGCCATAAGAGACAAGAGGCAGCAGGTAGGTGTCATATGAGGAATTCAAGCCAGCATGACTTAAGCTTCTGTCCTGCCTTTGTTCAAAGGAAATGGGATTCTGTATATTGTGTTATTATTTTTATGGTATTGCTGAGATACATTGAGAGCTACTTTGGTATACATCAGGCTAGAGATTATGAATTATTCCTATCTTAAGCACAAAGTCAGCTGGATGACTCTGGGCCAGTCCCTCTCTCATTCCCAGGAGGAAAGCCACAGTAAACCATTTTCAAAAACCTGACAAGAAAACTGCAGGAACTAGTTCAGGCAGTCACCAAAAGCCAATAGGGGACTTGTAGAAAACATAAATGTAAGCAATAAAATCTACATTTATTGCCAATTGAAGTGGACTGTTTATGTTGCAGCTACTGGTGATGTTGGAGGGCTTAGTAGCAGAGAAGAAGCAGCTGAATGAAACTCTGAAAGTAGAAAAGCAACTGTATTGCAATTTGGTGAAGTTTCATGCTCACCCTGGCAGGTGAGGAAGATAATTGATTCCTATTTTCTAGTTGCAAAAAAAGATTGGCATATATTTTCCTATTACTCATTGCATATTTAAAAAAGATTATTGATTGACAGTGCTGAAAAGGATTGGGGTGGGAAGTCTGTTTGTATGCCTATAATTTTCCAATCTTCATGTCAGTACAATAGTGACATTGTTACAAATTGTAGGATCCATATTGTGTTCAGAACAAGTTGGTACACCTTGTCCTAATCTCATTTCTTTTGTGCTTTGCCTCACCAACTCTAGACAAGAACAGATCCTTCAAGTAGAACTGGAGAAGATCCAGGCACTTCATGGACAACTAGAAAGGGTCCTTGGAAAAAGCCAGGAGCGCCTGAGCAGGCTGGAATCATTGGACAGCATAGGAGGTGGGGAACAACAACATGTGACAATCCTACCCAAGCATGCCTGCTGAGCTCTGGCCTTCCCACTACCCCTGGCGCAGAACAGAAGCTGAACTAACAGAGCAAGCTTGTTTTGACATTGAAGGGGTTGATTAGTACTTGCTGGAAATGGCATTTTTACAAGCTTATGTGGGCATCATTCACATTCCTAATATGGGCCTCTCAAGAGAATGTAATTTTTTTTTTACAGTTTCTTATTCCTTTCTAGTTGTGCCCAATTTCATTCTCCCCTCCCTTGAATTTGGCTAAATAAAGATTACTCCTTTCCCCATTTGAAATTAATTGTTATGTGCCATATTTTGTGTGCATACATTATAGAGATGTGGAGAGTAGGAAAAAGATTTTTTTTTAATTTGCTGCATTTGTTTAATTGTTTTGTTTTTATTTTTCCCATGCTTTTGTGTAAAAACTTCTTAAAAGTCTAGAATTTTAGGTCATCTTAAAATTACGATGAGAGTATTGTGAAGAAATTCCACACAAACTTGGCCACAGCAGAAACAGAATATTTCATGTTTTTAGTTGTATTTTGTGGAAACTTGCAAAAGAACAATATATGTTTTATTTTATTGGTTCTCCTTGCATAAAGTGGAAGCTTTGGTTTTCTTGCCAAAAAAAGGTCTACTCTCAAATGTCAAAGTTATTGGGGTTACTTACCTAAGTTGGGGTGGATCCACATTCATTCCAACCACTTTCAGAATTTTTCTTAGGTCTTTAAAATAGTCTTTAAAATAAAATAAATTTGATTTTTTTTTGTGTTGATTTACATAATCTTCCCTTTCTTCCTAAAGTCCCTAATGTAAAAAAATATAGACCATCATTGAAATTTTAAATGATAAACATATTCTACATTGTATTATATTTAGATAATACAGGTTTAATGTTGATAACTTACGTTGGAAAGGAATGCTATCACATACATGTTTTCTCCAGGAAACAATAAGGTAATATCACCAAAATCATTAGAAATTCCTCATGATTTTGAATATTGTTACATACAGTTTTCAAAAATCACATTAGTGTTTCAATATTTTGTTTTGAATAAGAGCATTTTTCAGTCATGTATTAGTTTATATTAGAGTATGTTGTTTAAAAATGTGTTATTTCACATAAAACTTATTTGCTACTGAATTTCATTAAAACTTTGTATATTTTCTGGTACATAAAGGGTATCAGAGTAAACAAATAACATCAAAGTTTGCATCTAACATGAGATGTGTCAGTATAATTATTCCGTCTTCCCTCGTTCAATCAGTTCAAGTAAAGGAATATTAGGATCAGAAAGATATTCATTAAATCATTATGATTGATTTAGTCCACTTGATGAAAATCTTTTTCCTTCACAAATTTTAGAATACCGAAATCTGATAACAAGAAAAATATGCAAGGACAATCAATAAACCACCATCACTTTCCCCAGGTATATGAAATGGAAAGTGGTTTTTTCTGGGCAGAGATTCACAGTCTCAATTAGAAAGATCTACTGTTTTCTCCCAGCTCTCCAAGGAGTGCACTTACAATGGGATAATGGGGGACATTTGTTACTAACTTTGAAATGGCATAAGGTATTTTCAATATGCAGTGACATTATGTTCTCTGAAACACTCTGCTTTCAGGCATGCAATCTAATTGTAAGTTGATTGATTTGGCCAGACTTGTGACACCTTTGTTGCTTGTTGGTATAAATTTTTAATATGAAATTCACTAACGTGTGATGGGGATGATCAGTGATTTGGCTTTGAAAGAGGACAAGGCCTACAACTTTAAAGGTGATCATTAGAAAATCCATAAGTAATATGCCTCAGGAGCATGGGATGATGGCCTCTGATTTGCTCTGCTTATGAAAGCACCTGGTTGGCCACGCCCAAGACAGACATTTTGATGTAATCCTGTAAAGGACAATGATTTTATTAGTATTATTCATGAAGGCATACCAGCTCACTAGCAGGTCTTTATGCATACGAAAATATTCCAAAACCTTTAAAGTGCTGTAATAAGAAAATTCCCTGATAAATTACTGAAGGCTGATGAAATTACTGAAGGCAGAGAAAAATAGTCATTGTTTCAAACCAGAAGGCCTACTTAGATGGAAAGACTTTTGCCATTCCGTTGTTTCAGTTATTTATGCAACCATGCATGCTCATCTCTGACCTACATCTATCTGCAAGCATGATATTTGGTTGGAATTAGGTCAAATAACTTAAATTTACCATTTTTTCTACCCAGTTTATCCTCTGGCATGCTATTCGAAATGGAAGGGAAATTTTCACTGTCAAATGAAACAGGCATTGGGGTGGGAGATGCGGATTATTGGTTCCAGACTGCCAAATGACAGAGTGAAATCTGGTCTCTAGTTAACTGCATTCTCAAGAGATGTTATATGTGTGCTTAATGTGCTTGCTCTTTTACATATGCATTTATGTGATTCCTAGTAATACAAACTTGGTCAAAACTATACAGACATAAATTACTTTATAAATTTAGGCAGATTCTGGGGTTGGGGGTCTTATTGTACACGACCAAATAATTCTCTCTGAAATGCAGGGAGGGTTTTTTTTTCATTTTCATATTTCCTTTTATTTATTTCTACTTGATTTGTATCTATCTACTCAAAAGGATTTCTGGTGTCATGGTTCCCTCCAACTTCTGTGAACTAGGATATAGAATAAGAGGATTGGAAGAGACTATGGAGGATTTCTAGTCCAATCCCCATCTTGAGTAAGATACTTTATACCATCCCAGACAAATTGTTGTCTAATATCTTCTTGAAAATCCCCAGTGATGGAATACCCACAATTTCTAAAGAAAAGCAATTCCATTGATTAATTGTTCTCTCAGGAAATTTCTCCTTATTTCAAGCTTGGTTTTCTTTTTAATGATCTTCTACCCATTATACGTCTTCTCCTGCCCTAAGAAGTTTTGCAGAATAGTTCAACCCTTTGTGAGAGCTTGTCAAATACTGGAAACCTGCTGTCTTATCACCTCTAGTCCTTCTCTTCATATATCAAATATCTCCTCAAATATCTTATTTAACAGATTTAACAGATTAATAGAGTTGGAAGGGACCTTGTAGTTCATCTAGTCCAACCCCCCCGTCCAAGCAAGAGACCCTACCATTTCTGACAAATGGCAATCCAATCTCTTTTTGAAAGTCTCAAATGAAGCTCCCACAACTTCCAAAGGCAAGCTGATCCATTGGTTGATTGTTCTCACTCTCAGAAAATTTGTCCTTTCCAGGTCAAATCTCTCCTTGTTCAGTTCCCATCCATTATTGCTTGTCTGGCCTTCGGGTGCTTTGAAAATAGTGTGACCCCCTTCTCTCTGTGGCAGCCCCTCATATATTAGAACATTGTTATCATGTTTCCCTGGTCCCTCTCTTCACTAGACTTAGCCATGCCCAGTTCCTGTAACTGTTCTTCATATGTTTTAGTCTCCAATCCCCTAATCATCCTGGTTGCTCTTCTCTGTACTTTTTCTAGAGTCTCAACATCTTTTTATAGTGTGGTGACCAAAACTGGATGCAGTACTCTAGATGTGGTCTTACTAAGGCTTTATAGAGTAGTATTAGTACTTCACTTGATCTTGATTGTATCCCTCTGTTGATGCAACTTAGGAATGCCACATGATACGTAGGACTAGTGGCCTTTCCATTCCTGGGGCTACAATGAATGTGAACTATGGTTCCCTAGTCTTATTTTCAATGGTTCTTTAGCAAACCTGTCTGGCTCCCCCGCTATATCTAGTTGGCAAAAAGCGATGGGATTTTCCAATTTTTTCAGTTGGATTCCCAATTTCTCTGCTAGGGAGGGGTTGATTAGGCAACAGGTGCATCCCAAATTCCAGCAGCAACTTCCTCCCCCTTCCCTCGGCTGGGGATAAAGAGTCTTAGAGGTAGAGTGATTGGTTCAATTAGGTCGCTTACCAGCGGGTCATCTTCTGGATTGCTTTGGGACTGGCTCCGGTCTCCTCGGAGCACTGGGTATTCTTCCTCTGGGTTGGGGGGGTGGGCACCAGAAGCTCACAGCTTCTCAGCTTCTCAGACCAGTTTCCTTTCCTCAGGGGTTGGATGTTCCAGGTTTTCCCCCTGATGGGTAGTCTGGCTTTCTGGTAGGGGTTTTCAAATGGCATTCTGCTGTGTGGTGTCCTTCCTTTCCACACTTAAAGCAACCAGATGGTCTTGGGGTCATGGTGGTTTGGGGTTTGAAAAATTCTCGCTTTCCCTGGGGTGGGGATCTTCTCCAAAGTTTGCCACTGTGGTACTTTTTACGGGTCATGTCTATCTCTGCCTCCTCTGCCATCAGGTAACATTCATGCAAGAGGTTTGGGGCCCCACGGGCCAGGCAGGCAGCGTACAGGTCATCATTGAGTCCATCTTTGAACCAACAGACTAGGATATCTTCTGGCCAATCGACTCAGCCGGCCAGGTCACAACATTCCTTGGTGTACTCAGCTACCAGGCGACGGCCTTGCTTTACGACTCTGATGCAGTTGTGGGTTTTTCTATTGGTGAGGGGGTCTTTGAAGCAGTGGTATAGGACTGTCATGAATCAATCGAGGTTCCTCAGTTCTGGGGCATTGACATCACGTTGATGTTGTGGAGGGGCCAGGGTGATGACTCACACACGGGGCCCTTGGGTCGGGAAATTCCGCCTGTATTCTTGCATGTAGGTGAGGACTTGCATCAGGAAACATCCCAGTTTCTGGGGGTCTCCATCGAATTTTACCCCCAAGGGCGGGACCTTTCTCTGCAGTTGTATGTCTCTGGTTTAGCCAGGGTTAATCTCCTGCTCTGGGGCAGTAAAGGGTTGGGTACCTGGTATGGCTGCTAGTTCTTTGGCTTGTTCCACTGCCCGATCATTCTCAGCTGGATCAGGGGTGATGGCTTGGGCTCTCTCAATTTCTGGTTCCCTCGCTCTCCTACATTGTCTTCCTGGTGCATCCCTCACATTGAGTTCTCCAGGGCTTCCTTCACGAGGAGATTTATATACTGTTTCAGTAGGTCATCTGCCGGTGGTTCCTTGACCCATTCTTCCTGATCAGATAGGGTCTCCAGCTCCAATTTCTACCTGGGTTTACAGTTACTCCGGGTGAGTGTTACTCCCTTGGTCCTTCCATCCCAGCTGTCTCTCTTTCCTATGCCTATAGACCACCGGGGCTTTGTGCAGGCAGCTTCACTGTCTTTGATGGGGTACACCGAGTCAGTGTCTGGCTGGGTAGTTGTTGACGTTTCTCCCCAGTATTTGGCTTCCCCTTGCTGTATTCAGACATTTTTGCAGGGTTCCCTCGGTAGAGTGAAGGGTTTTTTTTAAAAAAAAAAATTCTTATCCAGGATGACCTCTATTGCAGTCAGCAACTGGACTTTTCCCCTTCAACCGAAAATAATAAACTTCTGAAAACTAGATGGAGTTAAAAGGAATCCTTTATTGAAATGGAGTGATTCCAGCACCATTCAAAGCAGAGTCTAAATGCTCCCAGGCATGCAGTAATAGATAAGGGGAGTTAGGACCCCTCCCCTTCTCTAGATGTGTATTTAGTCAAACAAAGAACCAACATGTTAATTCCCCCCCTCCCCTTCTCTGAGAAGGTATCTTTTGAAGAATTCCCAGGGAGTATCTTCTGGAGCTGGAATTTTTATGGCCCCTTCTCCGCTTGCTGTCTCTTCAAGAGGTGACAAGTTTCTGGACATCTAGCTTCAATCCTCCAGTTGTATATCATGTGTAGGTTATACAGATTCAATATAAGATTTAATATTTTCAGGTTACATCAAAAGGATTACTTGTACCAACTTTCCCCCCACTTCTTCCATTGAAGAATGGCAGATACAGATACTCTTCTCTTGTTTTTTTTTTGACACTACCAATTACCAATTATTTTTGATACTACCAATGCTTTTCGTTGATTACAGCTCAGCTTTTAATACCATCATTCCAAGATATACTGATTAAGAAGTTGCTAGAAATGGGCCTCTCCTCTCACATCTGCTGTTGGATAAAGGACTTTCTTACTAATAGACCCCAAACTGTTAGGATTGGCAGCTATTTTTCCTCCACTCTTGCTCTCAGCACTGGCTCTCCACAGGATTGTATGCTGAGCCCCCTTTTGTATTCACTCTACACCTACGATTGCATTTCCTCTTGTCCCACTAACTCTATAATAAAATTTGCAGACAACACCACGTTGGTGGGACTCATATCAGAAGAAGACGAGGCGGCCTATAGGTCAGAGGTTCTCAGACTGGTCTTGTGGTGCAAGCATCATAACCTTGCCCTGAACATCAAAAAGACCAAAGAATTGATTATAGACTTCAGAAGATGCAAAGCAGAGCCTCTCCCACTATATATCAATGGAGACTGTATGGAAAGAGTTCATAGTTTTAAATTTCTAGGAACTCATATTTCTTACTTGGTCAGTCCACACTATGGCCTCTGCAAAGAAGGCCCAACAGTGCCTGCACTTTCTGAGGCTGCCGAAAAAGAGTGGTCTGGGTGAGAAGTTGCTGGTTACTTTTACCGTTCTACCATCAAGAGCGTTTTGGCATACTGTGTAACGGTGTGGTATGCTGGATGCTCTGTAGTGGATAAGAAGATGCTCCAGAGAGTTATAAACATAGCACAAAAAATCATCGGTTGCTCTCTTTCTTCTTTGGAAGAGATTGCGAAGACCAGACTCCTCTCTAGAGCACTAAAAATCTCCACAGATCATTCTCATCTTGGACATTCATATTTTGAAATGTTACCATCAGGGAGGCGTTATAGATGTCTTAAAATGAGGACTAATAGATTGAGAAACAGTTTCTTTTCCAAGGCAATAATTGTCTTAAATCAAAAAGTGTGATTGTGATGTGGTGTTTAGGACACAATGCTGGAATAGCTTTCAAATTTCATTGGATTTGTAGAATGCAATGACAATAAAGGTATTCTATTCTATTCTATTATATCCAACAGATGTTCAACAGATGCCTCTCTCTTTTAGTTGTCACACTCTATATTACAAAGTCGTTGTCCATTTTTCTTTAACAATTAACCACAGTTTCAAAATTTCCAAGTCTCTATTTAATTTTGCAAACTATGTAACACCAAAAAATTAATACTCTACAAAGTTTCTCTTACATATCTCTTCTTTTTGCCCCTTCCAGCTTTATTAAGTTTTTATTATTTCTTGGTTTCCTTTTCACAAGTTCTTTTGCTGTCCAGCATCCTCACCACTACTGTTAAAACTTTTGCAGCTCTCACCTCTCACTAGGTACCACGGCTCTGATCTCTTATTTGTGGTCCCTTCTGCCACTTCACTCAAAAAGCCTAGGGGAAAAAACTCAAATTTAGATCACTGCTAGTTAACCGCTTGCTCCATCCAGCCGTCAGATCATCTCGGTGGCCATCACTGGTCACCTTCTTCCAGTCCGCTCAGATCCTGATTTTTCCTGCCAATCGCTGTCAGCCACCACTTGCAAACGGTCTGCCGGATGCCCCACTCCTTCAGCTGTCCCTCCAGGACTTCTGTCAGCTCCAGCAAGCTCCATTGGCACAAGAAAAGTGGCTTGCGAAACAGAATGCTCACACCGCCGCTCTCTCTGACAGCTGGCCCTGCCCCCGCCATCTCGAGGGATATTATTGAGGCTTCCAGGCTCTTGTCCACTTGGGTTAATCTCTGATCCATTTCCTCCACTTTTTTTCTCAGTTTTTCCTGATTTTTCCTCTACTTTTTAAATTTGTTTCTTTATTCTTTATCATTATTTGTTGGATATTTTCCACTTTGTCATCCATTTTCTGTATTCTTTCATGTAATTTGGTGATTGACTCCTGTACTGATTGAAACATTGCTTTTGTTTCTGCCTGCATTGTGTTTCTTTCCTGCAATAAAAAATTGTCCAAGGATCTCTGGCTTGCCGGACTTGGGGCAGCCAATGGTGCTGCTGAAGAGGGAGCTGAAGTAGTTTTCTTCATCTGTCAGTATTAACAAATAAAATAGACAATAGATTCACACTCCCACGTATTACACTATTCCCTCCCAGTTGTCTCCCAACTTCAATAAACTTTTTATGGCCAAACTATCACTATTAGATTCCTCTGTCCCTCTTTTTATCACTTCCATCCAAACAGCCTATAAGATATCAATTCAAAAATACTTTTAAATATAGTTTTTCACCCTTCTTCTCTTCTTTTTTATAACAATGTTATATAGAAATATGAATACAAATTAGTTTCCTAAAGTCCACCGAGTCCAAGATATGTCTCTCACAGGTTTTATAAGGCAAACCAAAATATCTCTCACACGTTGTCTTTGATTCTTCTTCATTTCCTCATTGGTAAGTAGGCTGTCAAAGTTTGTTTGTAATCCACTTAGGCCCACAAATGTCCCCAACAATCTTTCACAAAACGTCCCAGGAGTTCTTGTAGAATTATTTTAGTCTCTTTTCTTCTCCTCCTCCAGTTATAATTTCAAAAATTAATCATGTTCCATCAAAATAAGTTATAATCCAGACCGATTTGGCAAGTCTTTGTATTTTCCCAACTTCTAAGTTTTAAAAGTCTCAAAGGGAAGCAGGAAAAACAAAAGAAGGAGAAAAGAAATCCAAAGGTTATTCAAAATGTTCCCAGCTGCAGCCTGCTTACTTGGTAGAGCCTGGTAGAGCCAGAGAGCTGCTAATTTTGCACATAGTTCTTCCACTCTCTGCTCCAGCCTTCCAGACTAAACAAGTTGCAGATGTCAAAAGAATGTTCTTCACTGTAATCCACATCCCAAGGTCATATCTATTCACAAGTCCTTTCATTGTAAACACTTTCTCTGCCAGCAAGTACCAATAGATAGCACACTTGTTCTGTTTCCTCTAATTTCGTCCCTTACTTTTAAAGCTTAAAGTTTCCCTTTTTACAATCAAAAGTTTCAGAATTTGTTTAAAAAAGAAGACAACAGAAATTCACCCCAACTAATGCCTCAATCCCTTCTTTCTATCTCTTCCACATTTCTTGTAGCGAAATACTAAATTCTTCTATGTTTCTTTTATTAATGACTGAGTGCCTTTTTGGCGCCAAATCCGGAGGTGGAAGGTTTAAATCCCACCTCCTATTCTTTAGTCTCACTCTCAATTGAATCCAATTTTAAGGGAGAGCCAAGTCTTTTCAGAGATCAGAAAAATCTCACCTAGAACAAGCACACCACTCAACAATCTTCTTTTTTAACTGTCTGGTCTGGCTGCCACAGCTTTCTGACAGCTTGTAATGGTTGTCTATCATTCCTCACCAGTCCGAGAGGTTTTTCTCCATTCCCACAGAGATTTGCGGTCTCTCTGTGGTTCACAGAGTGTCCTCTTCTTCATCAGCTCCTACAGGGTTGGCTAGGATCTCTATGGACCCCTGGGCAGGGGGATTTTGTTATTTTCCACAGAGCCCTGTGGATTCCATTGTTTCACTGCGGCACTAGCCACACCTCCCCATCTTTAGCAAGTTTCTGATGAAGAGTGCAATCTGGGCAAAAGATGGGATAAACTGGTATTAAAAATTGGCAAAACCTAGGAAACTCTGCAATTGCTTTCTGGTTTAAGGTGGAGCCCAGTCCAGCAGTGCCTGGACCTTCTGGACCTCCTTTGTGTGAGCTACAGTAACCCAAATAGTCTATTTTGCTCTGGTAAAACCTCACACTTGGAAAGTTTGACATATAATTTAGTGGCTCATAGTTTTTTAAGTACAGTCCTCACCAGCTTCACATGCTTCACCTTTGTTTCAGTGTAAAATATCATTTAAATAAATGTCATCATTTATTAATTGCATAAACATTGCAAGATCCTCCTGGAGGCCAAAAGGGAAGTGTTTGAACTGGAAGCATCCCAAAGGGCAGTTGAAAGAGGTTTTCCATTTGTCTCCCTCCCTGATCCCCACACACAACTCCAGCTTAATGAATATTCTACTCTTAGCCAAGTGCTAACATATTCTTCACAGTGGTGGGATTCAATTTGTTTTACTACCGGTTCTGTGGGCGTGGCTTATTTGGTGGGTGTGGCTTGGTGGTCATGTGGCTGAGTGGGCATGGCTTGGTGGTCATGTGGCTGGGTGGGCATGGCTTGGTGGTCATGTGGCTGGGTGGGCGTGCTGGGTGGTCATGTGACTGGGTGGGAGTGGCCAACTTGACATCACTCACATCAAGGGGTGCCTTGCCTGGCCTCTCCTTGCCTCAGAGATACAATTTCCCTCTCTATTTACTACTACTGATCATCCAAAATACACTATTTAATCCTATGTATATATGCCATATGTGTACATACATATTACATGGTATAGTGTGTATAGGCACACAAAAAGATACACTATCTACAGTAGTGTGTATGTACACACGCACACGCACACAACCACGCACAGAGCTCTTCTAAAACTATATACATTCAACCTCACTGCGTTTGGAAAAACACACCCTGAGTCCACTTTCTGCCACACATTTAACTATAACTTCTGTATATTAAAACATTGCACATGCCTTCAGATTTGCTTCCCTAGCCTGCGTATGACCGTTAGACCCAGGAGATGTCATGGATTGAGTAAAATATGGTGAAAATCACTTAACAGCACTCTTGCTTAGCAACCAAAATTTTGGGCTCAATTGTGATCATAAGTGAAGGACTATCTCTGTGTACCTCTGCATGGCAGCCTTGTTCTAATAAACTTTTCTGCCAATTTTCCTCTCTGTTAGAGGCACTGTAAGGTCTGGCAATACGCTTAAGCCAAAAATGAACCAAAACATAGATTTAAATGGAGGCTTGCAAATCAAAGAAAGCAGACTTTTATTCTTTGATTAAAGTGAAAGATCTGGGAAGAAGTTCCTAGTACATCACAAGAGACATGGGAGGAAAATTCTACAAAATACAGAAAAATGCCCTGTACCTTTAAGATTCTTAGAAGTGGAGTAACTGCAATGTAAAACTCTCTAACTCAATTGTTAATAACTCAATTTGTTAATCAATTGACCACAAGGAGGCTATTAACAGCATACTTTAAAGGTGTGGAATGGAGGTTTTTACATTCCCAGAGAGGTAACTTTCATTCCCATGGGGTGAAATGTATCAGTCCAGGAAAACAGATGGATTCAGATTGATTTATATGGGACAATCATGTGTCTTAATAGGAGAGGGGTGTAACTGATTGCAGGCATGTGTTTATAATGGTTTTAGAACAAGTAAAAGGATTAAGGAAATCTTTTTTACAACAGCGAGATAACAAATGCCTATAGAGTAGCTCTCTACTTAATGCTATAGTATATTTTACTATATTTCTTTATTTATTAATGTCCCCTTCAGCACCAAATTAATACAGATTCCAGATGATATAAGGTCTCCTGCTGGAGCAGGGGGTTGGATTAGATGGCCTTCAATGTTCCTTCTAACTCTGCTGTTCTATGATTCTGTAAGGATCTCCTCCTGGAGCAGGGGATTGGACTAGAACAGGGGTCTTCAAACTTGACAGTTTTAAGACTTGTGAACTTCAACTCCCAGAATTCCTCCTCCAGTCATGTTAGCTCAGGAATTCTGGGAGTTGAAGTCTACAAGTCTTAAACTTGCAAACTTTGAAAACCCTTGGACTAGAAGATCCCTTCCAGTTCCAGCCCGAGATTCCTGTCCTATTTCAAAGAGTCTTCTGAAGCTAGGGTTTGTGTCCTTCCTTCTTCTCCTTTTTTTTCTCCCTCCCTCCTTCCTGCTCTCTCTTTCTTTCTCTCCCTTCCTTCTCTATCTATCCTTTCTCTTTCTTTCTCCCTTTTTCTTTCTTTCCCTTTTCTTTCTTGTCTCTTCTCTCGCTCTCTCTCGCTCTCCCTCTCTCTTTCCCTCTCTCTTTCTCTTTCCCTTTCTCTCTTCCCTTCCCTCTCTTCCCATCTCTCTCTCTCTTTCTCTCTCTCCTTCTAAAGCTAGGAAAGGAGACCCACCTGAAACAAACACACACACACAAACTTTCAAACGCCCAGAAGCGTTGCTCCTTATGAGGGTTCTTCCTGGCCAGTCTCCTGGCCAGCATTGCCTGGAAAAGCTGACAGGCAAGGCTTCTGGATCCAGCAAAGGGGCCTCCCCTTTGAGACTTCCAAAGACTTCCTCCCCTCCCACTTTTGGGGAAAGGAAAGGGCTGAGAACTTCAAGTGAGGTGAGTGCTGCAGCGTCATGCCCCCTCCCCCACCGGCAGCTCTGAGCTAGGGAGCAGTGTTCTGAGCAGCTCTGAGCAGGAAAGCAGTTTGGCTTTCCTGACTGCCTGAAATGTTACCTTGCTCCTGCAGCTGGTGGCAGAGGAAAAGGCAAGCCAGCCAGGTCAGAGCTGTTGCCACTCAGCTCCCTGCCAGCCCACATCTCATCCCTTGTCCAGATTCTCCAGCAGTTTCTGGGCTCACCTGCCAAGAGGCGCAGGGACCAGGAAGCATGAGGCTACTTTGCATCGCCCAGGGTAGCCGCCCCTCCCTCATCAAACAAGTGTTTTGGCAGTTGTTGAGGGGGAGCTTCATTTGTTCAACTTCTACCTATCTCACCATTAGGCACCACCCAAAAAAAGGAGGAGGTTAATAGAGCCTAACAAGAAACAAGCAGCGGGGAAGATGCGAGAAGCGAAGCCAGAAAATGAAGCCAAATCCACATTCCCACACCCCTCACCTGCTGCGTGTGCTCGCCCCTCCCCCACCGCTTCACTCCCGCTAACCATTTCCTTGGTTTCCCTTTTTTCCACACAAACTTCCCCCACCAGCGAGCTGTTTAGTAACAGCCTCTTTGGGCAATGAGGAGTATCAAAAGGTGGGAAAAGGTTGCCACGCTCACCCACGCCTGCAAGCACCCTATTGCCTACTCCCATTAGTCCACCATTCTTCTTAAAACCAAGCAATCCTATTCTTCCGTGAAACACATGTGCCCCTCCCTGCCAAGGCTGCATCTCATCCCCTGCCTGGATTCTCCAGCAGCTGCTGGGTCTCGCCTGCTGGGTGGGATGACCAGGAAGCACGAGGCTATTCTGCCTGCATCGCCTGTGGGCCAGCCACCCCTCCCTCGCCAGGCCGAATGTTTTGGCAGAGTGAGGGCTGCCGCTAAAAGAAGCCCATGGGCTGGAAAGTACAGGCGGGGAAGGCTTGACTGCCTTTCGGACGCTGCTTGGGGCTGTCGCCTGCTTGACCACCTCCCCACCTTGGGTCCTGCATCAGCCCACGACAAGGGGACATGCCGCTTCCAGGCCAGCGGATGGGCAAGCAGATGACCCTCAGGGGAAGCATTTTCTCTCAGGCCTCCCACATGGAAGGCCCCACGGAAGCCGAAGCTGGGTCTGAAAGGCAGCCTCGCCTCATCATGCCCCACCCAGGCAGCCCTTTGGCTGATCGCAGCAAACCCAACATGGATCTTCTTTCCCCACCATTAGGGCTCAATCACAGCATTCTCACAGCAGCTGCCTGCACTCGCCCAAAGCGCACAGATCGATGGGTAGGAGAGGAAGGGGCGATGTGGGCAGCATAGCGTCATGCTCTCTGGTTGCCAGCTGAGCCCGGGAACAGTAGGGGGCCCCTCTAAGATCCGGGAATAGGGGGGCTAATGCGACTTGCAGGCTAACCCATGAGCAGCAGGCAGATCAGGGCTGCTCAGTTGGGGCACAGGCACCACATGGGGAAGTCAGGTTAGGCAAGCCACGAGGGCCCAGCGTGCCATATAGGAAGGGAGGAGTGACTGGGCAGGGCGAGCGATGGGTGGGTGACCTGCATGAGTGAGCGAGCGAGCATTGGGTGGGTGGGGCAACTGAGAGAACCTTGTCTACATTTAATAATAAAAGACTCTAGGAACAAGAGATATGAGGACCAGTCTGGTACAGTGATGCAGATGCTGAGTTTGAAACCTTGGTCCCTGTGAGTTCTAGACCTCCCTTTAGTATTAAAGCCACTGGGTGATTTTGAGCTAGTCATTGTCTCTGAGTCCAATTCATCTCACATGATTGTTGTGCAGAAAATAGGAGGTAGAACATTATGTATTTTTGTCAATTTGGCCATCTATCCACCTATCCATCTGTCATCTATAATTTTTTTTATAGTTTCAAAGTTTTGAGGACATGTATTGATACAGTTAGTCCTTGACATATGATGACAATTGAGACCAACATTTCTGTTGCTAAGCAAGACAGTTGTTAGTGAGTTTTGCCCCATTTTACAACCTTTCTTACCACTGTTAAGTGAATCACTGACTGCAGTTGCTAAGTTAGTAATATGGTTGTAAAGTGAATCTGGCTTCCCCTTTAACTTTGCTTGTCAGAAGGTTGCAAAAGATGATCATATGATCCTGGCAATATGAATCATTGCCAATTGATTCTGAATTTTCATCACATGATCATGGGGATACTGCAATGGTCATAAGTCACTTTTTTCAGTGCTACTGTTACTTCAAATAGTCACTAAATAAATGGTTGTTGAAGAATACCTGTACTAGTACAAAAGTGCTACTACAATAATCCTGTCAGATGATTTTTTTTAAATAAATTTTTATTGTACTTTTCCACATTTAAAAAAAACTCATATACAATCTTCGCAACACTGTGACATCGACATTTCCATTTAGGTCAACATTCATAAATACATTAATTTTTATTTCTATTGTCAACAGTTATATCACTAATCCCAGACTGTATAATATTCCATATTTCTTTATCTTGCAGTTCCAATGTGAGTTTGACCATCTCTGCACAATCCATTACTTTCTTTATTATCATACTTTCAGAGGGGGAAGATGAATCTCCTTTACAATGTTTTATCTAATTTCTTTGTTTGAAGTTTTCTGTGAATTATTTGAATCAACATGGAGGAAATCTTCAATGCTGAGAAGGCTTAGATAGAATAAGGCTCAGTTTTAATGCTTTTGGGAAGCCTTAATACTTTGCACATCAGAAAAAACATATAACAGTTTGGAGTAGAGAGAGCAAACTGGAATTTTATTTTTCTTTTGTGGAGAAAGTCCAAAAGGACACTAGCATAAAAGTAAAAAAAAAAACTGAACTGGAATTTATAACTGATAAATATTTGAAAGACAAATTAAACTATTGGAAAATATTTTGAAACACTGGATGTAACTTTGTGAAGGAAAATTGATGTTTGGTGTTAATTTTGGTACTATTTAAAGATCAGCTGAGAACTCTAGCCTTTAAAGCTGGAAGATAGAGTTGTGGGGACACCTACTGGTGATAAAAGGCACTACACAATAGAAGCAAATAGACTAAACACAAGTGAAATTGAGAAGGATAGGAAAGGAGATAAGCAACATCTGGAAAGTCACTCTTGTTGTTTGGAACAGATGATATTTTCTTTTTTGAACTTGTTGAATTTGGTGGATTAGAACACAGATGGCTTTGGGGATTTGTTTGGAAACTGAGTGGATTAACTTTTTTTGCTTTTTTGGCATCTTTTGGTTTCTTCTTTTTTGGATTATTGATTATTGGGTGTTTGGTGGCCATCTTGGATTACCATATTTTTTGACTGAATACTGTAATAAGTGAAAAAAGAAGAGTAGAACAATATTTTTAGATCTTGCTATTAAGGCAATGGGAAAGTTGGTAGGCCTTTTGGATTACAAATACATTTCTGGATGATAAATACTAACTGATAAGAAGACAATTGCTGATTCCAAATAAACTTTTCCTTCTACCACTCCAACAGATTGAACTATAAGGGTTACAAAATATTACTGACTTTGAAGAAACATCTTGTGACTGAATGAATTGGACTTTTATGCTTTTTTGTTGATGCCCAGACTTTTGGATTAATTTTTGTACTACTCCTGGGTGGGTTATTTGGGATTACTGTCTTTTTTGCATTGGAGAAATTTGACATTACAGGTTACAGTATATTTAGAGGATAAGAATTTAGAGAAAAGGGATAATGACAAGTGTTCTGAATATAACTAGAACTGGCAAAAAAAGCACCACCGCCAACATTGGCTGCCTCATTCATCAAGTCAAAGAACAATAGATACTATGCTGCAACAAGAAAAGATGAATACATCCCAAAAAGAAATGGTGATCCTGTCGATTCAGGAGGCCATGGCAAAAAAATAGAATGAAATGAAGACTGATTTGGGAGAAATGAAGGGAAATTTGGGGGAAATGAAGGAACAGGTTCGTAAAATGGATGACAGACTAGGGAACTTTCAGCAAATGATAACAAAAAATGAACAAAGAATCCGGAAAATAGAGGAGAAATCAGAAGAAGCTGAGAAAATAGTAGATGAGATAAATCAAAAACTAACACAAGCAAATAAGGATCTAGAGGACAGAGTTATAATGCTGGAAAAGGTGGCTACTTTTTATGATTCCAGAACATAGAAGAGGTTAAAGAGGAAAATCTCTCAGATGTGATTATAGAGTTGTTGGCAAGTGCTTTAAAAATTGAAAAACAAGAAATGGTTGCAGAAATAGATGAAACATTCAGACTAAATACAAACTATGTGAGAAGACATAAACTACCGAGAGAGGTACATGTTAGATTTCTCAAAAAAACAATGAGATGAAATATTTAAAAAGGCAAGAGATGAATCACTGCAATACAGAGGGAAGGAAGTTGTAGTCTTGAAGCAGATCCCTAGAAGGGTATGAGAGCTATAAAAGCAAAATCACTTTCTGACTGCAAAACAAATGGAAATAATAAAACATAAGCTGAACCTAATGGAAAAAGAAGAATTGGCACAACAAATTAAAAAAGCAAAACAAAACTTTTTTGAAAATGCCAATAAACCAGGAAGATGGCTAGCATACAAGCTGAAAAAAGAGAAAGAAAAAAACTGATAAGAACATTACAAGATGAGAGGAGAATCTTACAACAACAAAATTAGATTAAAAAGAAAATAATTCGGGAGTTTTATGGAAAATTATATCATCAAGAAAAAATTTCAGAGGAAAAGATAAAGCAATACCTAGAAAAAGCTTAACTACCAAAATGTCTGAAAATATGAAAGCAATGTTAAATAAAAGAATAACCATGATGGAATTAACAGAGGCAATAAATAGACAACAGAACAATAAAACACCAGGACTAGATGGGCTACTTGTGGAAGTTTATAAATATTTACAGGACTCACTAACTTTGTCAATACTAGAGGTTTACAATGAAGTTCTGTTAGAAGGTAAGATACCAAATTCATGTATAGAAACAAATATAACATTAATCCCAAAAGTAGACTCAGATTTAACACAAATAGAGAATTATAGGCCTATATCACTACTAACTACAAGATATTTGTATCAATAATAGAAGAAATATTACAAAGATTCCTGAATGAATTTATCTACTCAAACCAAAATGGATTCTTACTTAAAAGACAAATTAAGAATAACCTAAGATTTATTTTAGATATGATGGAATATTATGAAATACACTCTGAAAAATAAATGGCATCGATTTTTCTAGATGCACAGAAAGCATTTGATAATATAAATTGACAACTTATGTTCCAACAATTAGAATGTATGGTTTGTGGTGAGAAGTTTATAAATATAATTAAGACAATATACTCCAAACAATTAGCAAAAGTGATAGTGAATGGGGAACTCGATGGTAAATTTTAATATTAAAAAAGGCACAAGACATGGATGCCCACTATCCCCATTACTATTTATATTAACACTGAAAGTGCTAAATAGAAACATTAGACAAGATCCAGGAATAAAAGGTTTGGAAATAAAAAGAGAAAAATACAAACTACAAGCTTTTGCAGATGATTTTGTATTTGTACTAGAAGAACCACTGGAAACTGGTCCTAAGCTAATGGGAAAAATAGAGGAATATGGAGAAGTGGCAGGACTGAGAATAAATAAATAAAACATGAAAGAACTATTTAAGAATCTTACAGATAAACAAAAAACAGAATTGACAGAAAACAGACCTTCAGGTAGTTAAGAAAGTAAAGTACTTGGGAATTTACCTAAGAGCTAGATGTGTAAAATCAAAGAGATGATACAAGACTGATACAACAAATAAAAATGGACTTGGAGAAATGGAAAAATCTGCAGTTATCAATGGTAGGGAGAATAGCAAACAACCATAAAAATGAATATACTGTCAAAACTATTGTTTTTGTTTCAAGCAATTCCTATAAAGCTAGAAAAAAAATAACTTTGAAATTCAGATGGCAAGGAAAAAGAGTGAGAAAAAGACTGAAAATGTTGCAAGAATCTAAAAATAATGGGGGCTTTGGTCTGCAGGATTGGGAGATCTACTTTTAGGCACCAACCTGGATGAAAGAATGGATAAACCTTAGAAATAGAAAATTGTTACTGTTGGAGGAACATGATCTTCAATTGGGATGGCACACCTTTCTGTGGTATGATAAAAATAAAATACATAGATACTTTCAAAGACATTATGTTAGGAATGCCCTACTCTAGTATGGGGAAAAGTTAAAGCAAAAAATTACATGAAAATACCAGTTTGGCTTTCTACAATGGAAGCTCTGATACATCCAAATGTGGTAAATTTGGAAAAAATTGTAACATATAAAGATATGTTAAATGAGAAAGGGGAACTTAAAAGTAAACAGGAACTGCAAAATCAGGGGGTGGACCTTGCAAGGTGGTCACACATGCAAATACAATTAAGATATGAAAAAGATGTAAAGGTTTCTATAAACAGTCAACAATACTTGATCAAATATGGATAATACTTGATCAAATAATACTTGATCAACAATACTTGATCAAATATGGTCTGGATGAAAAGCTAAGAAAGAAAATATGGTATATAGTTATCTATTAAGTCTTAAAATGGAAGATGAACAAGTGAAAGAAACAATGATAACATGGGCAAAAATAGTTGGATATACTATAGAATTAGATAACTGGCAAAAACTGTGGGATAGAAAGTATAAATTGACAATAGCAACTACAAACAAGGGAAACCTGTATAAAATGTTCTATAGGTCAGTGGTCACCAACCAGTGGGCCGTGGCCCACTAGTTCTCTGTGAGAAAATTTTGGTGGTCTGCAGAGAAATGTCCCCTCCAAAGCACCCCCCAAAGCACCCCCCCAAAGCAATTAATCCAGGTTGCACGGGAACAGAAGGCTGTGTGCCGCCCACATGGTCCAAAGGAATACAAGGCTGCGCTGCCCACATGGCCCGCCCACTGCTGGCCCCCACCCTTTGCAAATCTTATCTTCAGTAGAGCCATGCAAACTGGAACTGGAAAGTAAGACCAAAAGTGGGGGAGGGAAATCCGCCTCGGGGTGGCTTGCTGATGTTGGTGGGAAAGTTGGTCCCATATTCCAGAGCTGCAGTAGTCAGGACTGGCCCTTTGATCACCCTGGAGCAGCTCTTCCACCTGGGTGCACTGGCCTGCCATTGAGGAGCTACTCCGGGATGACCAAAGGGCCTGTCCTGACCACTTCAGCTCCGGAATATGGAACCGGCCCATGGTGGGACTGGAAATCTCCTCCACAGGGGGTGGCATGTGCAATATGTAAATTTGCAGATGGTGCAATGTGCAAAGAGGAGCACAACCCTCGCTGGCTGGAACGAGTAATGATGCTGCTGTGGGAGAGGCACAGTGCAAATGAGCCGAAGCAGCAGTGGCAAAGGCAGAATGCTAATGCCGTGCAAATACAAATAGCATTTGTTCTCCAATCTCCAGGTTAGAGGAGTGACATTCAAACGTGTCTGGCAGCAGCCCCCTGCGGCTTCCTCACTGCCTTTGGAGCCAATTTCAAATGCTAGGAGAGGACTTGTCCAAGGCAAGGAGGGGCGGGGCTCACTGGCCTCCAAATTGGTTCCCGGCCAGCCTGAGGAAGCATTCAAAAGAAGGGAGGGGAGCAGTAGTGGAATTCAAATATTGTTGCCACCAGTTCGGTGCACGTGCTTTGCACGTGTGCACATACTTTGCATGCACGCACATGCCAAACTTGTACCTTGCACAGGCACAGACATTTGCGCAGGCGCAGAGGCATTCTGCCTCGCTTCCTGCAAGCCTGCACGATCTCCTGGTCGCTTCCACAGCTGCCGTGTGGCACTATTCTGTGCCGCACAAAGCAACTGTGCTTCAAATTCAGCGGATAAAGGTGAGTATGGGAGCCCAGGCAGGCGGGTGGGTCCAACAGCAGAGCCATTAGAGCAGCGGAGAGAACCGGTTCAGTCTCCGCTGCTCATCGCTTCTACCGGCTCTCCAGAACTGAGCAGAACTGGTTGAATACCACCACTGGAGTAGAGAAGGGGAGGCTTATAATCAAAACCATAATTATAAGCTCCCCCTTCTCCTCTCCACTCATTTGAAGCCTCTGAAGCAGTGGTGAAATTCGATCACCTCACATCAGGTGGTAGGGATGGTTCAGTTTGCTGAACTGAATAATCACCCCTTGTTGGCCTGCCCACACCCGCCCGGTGCACCCATGTTGGCAACAGATGATACCGGTGGCAGGAGAGGGGGGGGGAGGGAGGGAGAGAGAGAGAACAAAGCAAAAAGCCCTGCAAAGTTGACACCATGATGTGCCAAAGGTTGCAATCCAGGAGAGAAAAGCCTCTTGCCACCCTTTTCCCTGACAGCCCTTCTCTAACCTGGGGATCTTCAGGATTTGGGGAGAGGGATGAGGGATGTGCGTGAAGGACTGCAACTTTTGACGAACTTTCCTCCAAGAGTTTCTCCCTTCCCTTCCGCAACTCCGCGGCATGAGTTGGCCGCTTCTGCAAGTGCTGGCAGAATCAATGAAGCTCGCCTTAGTTCCTTGGGAATTTCCCCCTCTCCTCTTCACTCCCCAGACAGCTGAGGAGGTGCTCAAAACAACCTGGAGTTTTTCCCACTTTATTTTCTTTTGGCTTGCCTTCTGAAGCAAAGTCAAGACGACCAACCATGTCAGATTCCCACCACCTTTCCCACCCACCCCCACTCCCGGGGACAGAGAGAGACACAAGAGAGAGAGAGAGAGAGAGGGAGAGGGAGAGGGAGAGACAGAAAGAGAGATGAGAGAACAAGTGATGTCATGCCATGCCCACTCAACCAGTCATATGACCACAAGCCATTTTTATATTAAAATGTATATTAAAATATATATATTTATATACGTTTTCTTAAGTTCTTTCTTATTTCTTTCATATATATTCATATATATGTATATCTTAAAACTATTTTTAATATTAAAATTATATTTAATATAAAAATTAAAAAAATATATTAAATATATTTTTTAAAAAAATTCATATTAGTGGTCCTTGGGATTTAAAACTATGGGTTTGGTGGTCCCTGAGGTCCAAAACGTTGGTGACCCCTGATATTGGTGGCATTTGCCACCAGCAAGGCTAGCAAAGATGTTTAAAAACTTGTCCACTAAATGCTGGAAATGCAATCAGATACTGGGATTGTATTATCATTTGTGGTGAATTTGCCCAAAAGCAAAAAAAAAAATTGGATGAAAATACATACATGGTTAGAAAAAATGATAAAGCAACATATAGATTTAAAGCCAGAAATATTTTTGCCAGAAAATTATAATAAAGGGAATGTATATTTAATTTTATGTTTTGATGGCAGTGAAAATTGTATTTGCACAACATTGGAAAAATGAGGAAACCCTTTCAGATGAAAATATCATTAAAAAAATATTGTGCAGAAGTGGATAGATTAACATTAAAGATAAAGAAGACACAGGATACTTTTTAACTTGGGATTTGTTCTATCAATGGTTAGATAGTAAAAGTAGAAATTAGAAGTGAGAACAATATTATTATATACAAGCAAATAATATTATTACGTATATGTAAAATGACCTAGACCAGTGGTTCCCAAAGTGGGCAGTACTGCCCCCTGGGGGCAGTGGGATGCCTTAGGGGGGTGCTAAGAGGCAAGGGGGCCAGCAGGGGGGCACTAAGAGGCAGGGGGTCATTCGAGGTGCCAGCTCCTCAGGCTCACCCCATTGAGCCCCTTGCACCACTGCAGTGCAACAGTCAATGGCATTCATGGATCACTAGGGGGAGGCAGAGGAAGGGGGGTTTTGACCACATGCCCAATATCCAGGATCCCGCTCAGCCAAGCCCGCCCCTCTTTGTAGTTGCCGTGCCTGACAGCAAGTTCACAGGCAGCCCTTCCCACCAGGGATCAGCCTCCCAAGCTGGGCACTCACATTGTAGAGGGCAGTGCTGTTCCCTCCTTCCTGGAGCTGGTACAGGGCAGGGTTGAGGAAGCCCAGGGCAGGCAGTGGCAGCATGTTGGGAAAGTTTGCTCTACTTTCCCAACATGCTGCCGCCGCTGTGTTTGAAGCGCCGTCCCCGCAGGCACATTGGGAAAAGTTTCTATCTATCATCTATCTATCCATCCATCAATACATACATACATCAATCAATCTTCCTATATCTATCCATCTATCTATCTATCTATCTATCTATCTATCATCTATCTATCTATCTACATTTAAGATAAAGAAAACACAGGATACTTTTTAACTTGGGATTTGTTCTATCAATGGTTAGATAATAAAAGTAGAAATTAGAAGTGAGAACAATATTATTATATACAAGCAAATAATATTATTACGTATATGTAAAATGACCTAGACCAGTAGTTCCCAAAATGGGCATCTATCTCTCTATCTCTCTATCCATCCATCCATCCATCCATCCATCCAAAAGGTCTATCTGCCTGTCTTCCTGCCTGCCTACCTACCTACCTGTCTGTCAAGCTACAGAACTTTTCCCATTCACTCAACTAGAATGAACTTCTGAAAATGTATCAAAATGTATCAAAAAGGAATCCTTTATTGAGATGAAATAATTCCTGTAGGAGTTCAAAGCAGTGTCTGAGGTCTCTCAGGCATACAGGGATACATAAGGGAGTTTAGAACCCCTCCCTTTATCTCGATGTGTATTTAGTGAAACAAAAGCCACTATGTTAATTCCTCCCCACCCTTTTTTTAAAGGAACGATCTTTTTCACAGTTTCCCAGGGCATACCTAGTTTCCCCCCCCAACCCCTTTTTAGAATGAACAAGAGATTTCCAAGACACATCCCATTGTGGAATTTTTATGCTCTTCTCATTTCCTGGTTGTGTCTGTCAGAGGTGATAGTTCTGGCCATCTGGCTGTCAGCTGGTGCTCCGTTCAAAATCCAAGAAAGAAAACTTAGACTCTTGTAATTAGAGAAAAGATATCTTTTACTGGAAGTCAAGTGGTAGCAACAAGAGAATTCTGAATCTGAGGAAATAGGCACGTACATCACATATATCAAGGGATGGAAATGTCCCCCCCCCAATAGTTCAAATGGTTCTTCCAATTAAAAGTTGTGAACCTCATCATGTGGACATATTCAGGTGGTGATGATTAGTGGATCTTGGCATACTCTGATAAAGGTTTGCAGCTGCGCAGAGAAGAGAAAGCTAAGCAAGAAATAGAAACCCTTCCCAGTTCATACAGTTAGTAACACCTCCAGCTCGCTTCCCATACTTTCCCCCTTCCTCCCCCCGTTACTCATGACAGCCAGAAAGAAGCAAGGCAAAGGAAGAAGATCTTGAAGGCTGACATTTGGCCTTCCTAGAAAAAAGACGTTAGTCCTATAAAAGAGGGAAATAGAAAAGGCACGAATTAATAACCAGTTAACAGAAAAGAGACACGTATCTAGGGTTTATCAGGATAATTAGAACGAAATGCTCTGACAAGCTTAGGGGCTCTAACATCTTTTTCATTGACCCACTCAGCCTGGGAAGAAGGGAAATGCTTCCAAGCAACCAAATATTGGAGCCGGCCCCTCCATCTTCAAGAGTCTAGAATTTCTTTAACTTCAAAATGTTGTTCTCCGTCAATAAGCAATGGTACAGGAGGGTCGCTCTGGGTCGGTCTCAGATCAGAAGTATGTTCAGGTTTTAACAAACTAACGTGGAAAACTGGGTGAATTCGTTGAAGGCTTTTAGGTAATTTCAATTGGACTGTCACAGGGTTTACAATTCGTTCAATCAAGAAAGGACCAACATACTTAGGACCAAGTTTCTTTGACTTCTGAGTGGTTTGTAGATATCTGGTGGACAAAAAGACTTTATCGCCCACTTGATATGGTTTTTGTGGAGTCCTCTTTTTGTCTGCAAATTTCTTATAAGCCTGATGTGCATCATTCAATGCTTTACGAGCGACTGGCCAATTAAGCTGGAGTTGTGTTATCCATTCATCTAATGACTGAATACTAGGCCTCTCATGAGGGAGTTCAGGTATGGGTACAAAGTCTTGACCCGATGTCACCTTGAAGGGGTTAAATCCAGTACTACTATGGATAGAATTGTTATATGCCAATAGGTCAATAGCAATAGGTCAGCCCAATTATCTTGCTGATAATTTATGTAACATCTAAGGTATTGCTCCAATACCACGTTAGTTCTCTCACAGGCCCCATTGGTTTGGGGATGGTGAGTGGAGTTTAATCCCTGGGCAGAGCCCAATAACTTCAGGAACTCCCTCCAAAAGTTCGAGGTAAATTGAACACCCCTGTCAGAGATGATGTGTTCAGGAACCCCATGTAATCTATAGATATGCAATATAAACAGTTTAGCCAACATTTTTGCAGATGGAATATTCGAACAAGGTATGAAATGTACTTGCTTGGAAAACAAATCAGTTACCACCCAAATAACTGTGTTTCCCCCGCTTTCGGATAATTCCACTATAAAGTCCATAGAGATTTCCTTCCACGGAGCCGTTGGTCTAGCCACATTTTGTAACAACCCTGCTGGCTTTCCAGGCAGTCTCTTGGCTGATGCACAAATAGAACAGCTAGCCACATAAGTTTCAATGTCCTTCTTCAAAGTAGGCCACCAGAATTGCCACTTAACTAGGTGTAAGGTTTTCACGAATCCAAAGTGACCAGCCGCTCTAGAATCATGAGCTTGTTGTAAGATTTGGCTCCTCAGTTTCTCTGGCTCATACAACTTGACTCCCATCCAGGCCAGTCCATCTCTAACTGTACAGTTATTCAAATGAGCCAGGAACCAATCATCAAGTTTTAGAGCATTCTTTAATCGTGCAGTCAAATCATTCGATAGATCCACTTCCTTCTTCTTCTTTTGGGCTCTAGTAACTACTGGAGCTGTCAACTGTTTGATTGGACAAGCGGCCATACTACTTCCTGGCGAGCACTATTATATTGAGGTAGTCTAGATAGAGCATCTGCCATGAAGTTCCTCCCCCCTGAAATGTACTTCAATGAAAAATTAAACCGCTTAAAGTACTGAGCCCAGCGAACTTGTTTGGGGGACAGCTTCCGAGGAGTTTTTAAGGTCTCCAAATTCTTATGGTCAGTCCACACCTCAAATGGATGTTTTGCTCCTTCCAAGAAATGTCTCCAAGTCAGTAGGGCCCAACAACTGCAAAAACTTCTTTTTACCACATGGCCTACCTTCTTTCAGTTTCAGATAATTTACGGGAGGTATATACACAGGGTTGTAAAATCCCCTTCTCATTGATTTGCAGCAATACCGCTCCAACTGCCACATTACTCGCATCGGCTTGGATCACGAAAGGAGCATCCATGTCCGGGTGCTTTAGCACTGGTTCAGCAGCAAACAGTCGTTTCAGCTTTTCAAAGGCCACTTGACATTCCATGGACCACTCCAGTGGCTAGGCTTTGGTTTCGCCTCCCCTTTGGTTTTTAGGAGGTTTGTGATAGGCAGTGCTGTCTTTGCAAAAGCCGTGATAAGTTGTTGGTAAAAATTGGCGAATCCCAAGAAACTCTGAAGTTGTTTTCTGGTGCGTGGGGGGGCCCATTCCAACATGCCACGCACCTTCCCTGGATCCATTTCTATGCCCTCATGTGAGATGCGATACCCCAAATAGTCAATTTCTCCAGATGGAACTCACATTTGGACAATTTAGCATACAACTTAGCAGCTCGGAGTTTCTCTAAAACTGACCGCACTAGTTTCACATGTTCATCCCAAGTCTCTGTGTAGATAAGGATATCATCAAGGTAGACCAAAACCCCCTTGTATAAATGTTCATGTAAGACCTGATTAATCATCTGCATGAATACTGCTGGGGCCCCCTGTAGGCTAAATGGAAGAACATGGAATTAGAAGGGCGTGTGTGTGTGTATGTGTGTGCATGGCTGTCAAAACTCATAAAAACAGATCAAGTAGCTCTGGGGAGGCCAATCATAAATTAGAACACTTGCTAAACAACCAGCCATTAAGTGAGGACCACTTATATTTGGTTTGCCAGTCACCTGGCCATGCCCACCCAGTCACATGCCCACCAAACCACACCTACCCAGTCATGCCCAGCCAGTCATGCCCAGCCATGCCCAGCCAGCAAACCACACCCAGTCAGTCACGCAACCAGCAAGCCACATCCACCCAGTCACGTGACCAGCAAGCCATGCCCACCCAGTCACATGACCAGCAAGCCACACCCTCAAATTAGGCCACACCCATAGAAATTTTAATTCCACCCCTGGGTGGGGGGCACCAAGGATGAATTGGTAGCACCAAGGGGGCAGTGGACTGCAAAAGTTTGGGAACCACTGACCTAGACAATACACTGTTTATTGAATATTTATACATTGAATACATTTTTAAAGAAAAATGTATAAATAAAAAATATAAAAAAATAAACATAAAATTAACCCACTCACTGAGGAAGGGGGTTCCGGAGAGTATTCTGGCATTGGGACAAACTCTACCCCCATGGCTACTTTGAATGGGGTGAGCCCCGTGTTGTTATGTACTGCATTATTGTATACAACTTCAGCATACGGCAGGAGGTCTGCCCAGTTAGACTGCTGGCAGTTGACATAGCATCTTAAGTATTGTTCTATCATTGCATTTGCTTGTTCCATTCTGTTTGTGCTTGGATGAAACACTGAATTAAGCCCTTGGGAGGATCATATCAACTTTATGAATTCTCCAAAAGTAAGTGGTGAATTGGATCCCCTGGTCCGAGATGATTCTCTTTGACATTTCATGCAGCTAGATATGCTGAAGGGACATTTTGGCCAGTCTCTGAACAGATGGGAGGCTCGAGCAGGCTAACAAGTGGACTTGTTTGGAAAACAAGTCTATCACCATCCAGAGTTATGGATTTGAATAATAAAGGTGAGACAGAATACTACAAGATATGGAATAAATTCTACCAATGGGTGGAACTGAGAGGAGAGACCCAGAAAAAAAAAAATCACCAGGATTTATAGAATGGAGAATTGAAGTTATGTATGTAATCACAACAGAATATAATCGGATAAGACAAAAGTTAAAAATCAATATTGATGAGATTATGATGTCTATATATACCGGATTGACCAATTGTTTAAAGGTAACAATATACATACGATAACTATAGTATATTTTAGTGTTCTGTCCCACCTGTATCCACAGGTGAGAATCTCAAGTTACAGAGTTCAAATACTTTATGCAAACAAAACCAGAGACAGAAGATTCAATTGCTCTGTTATCACAGTCCTTTGGCAATCCTCCTAGAATCTGTCTGGCAATTCTATATAGTTCGTAAATCACAACACTGTAGTCAGACGCACTTCTTTCCAAGGCAAAATCCACTTTGTTTCCAGCAAAGATTACGAACTCGTACGCTCCCTTATATCCTCTGAGAGAGGGCGTGTCAGTCTCATTAATTAATCCTTTGCTGGACATCTCTTTTCTAATTGAGATTGACGTCTCAATCTCCTAGTTCTGGCATCCAGCCAGCATCCGGCAGTTTCATCACCGCTTGAAGCCTCTGACACACTTTCCTGATTAACAGTTAACACCTGAGGTGCAATCAGGGAAGTAGATTCAGGGGAGGGAGTGGACTCTGAAACCTCCAATAAATCAGGCTCATATCTCAGATCCAACTCCTCTCCCTCTACTTGGCTCCCCTCTAAGTCACTTAATAATGCAGGCTCAAATCTCAGTGCCAGATCTTCTTCATCGCTCGAACCCACATTTGCTGACTGATCAGGTTCGAATCTCGGAGTCACAACATTTTAGTATGTAAGGCAAAGATGACACCAGGGCAGTTACACTCTGTCCAATGTTTTAATGTAATAATAATAATAATAATAATAATAATAATAATAATAATAATAATAATAATAATAATAATAATAGTCTATCACCATCCAAATCACAGTGTTCCCCATGCTTTCTGGAAGTTCAATTATAAAGTCTATCACTATTTCCTCCCAAGGTTGGGTCAGCTCCGTCACTTGTTGCAACAATCCTGGTCTCTTCCCAGGTCTTATTTTCATCGCGGCACACACTGCACAACTTTTCACATAGCTTTCTATGTTCTTTATCCTTGGCCACTAAAACTGTGTTTTAACTAAATGTAGTGTTTTTAACAATTCAAAGTGGCCAGCTTGCTTGGTGTCATGATTCCGCTGCAGGACGTGGACTCACAGGACACTAGAGACATAGTTTGTCCCCCTTCCATGCTGGCCCTTCTCTCAATGTCAGCTTCCCTCTGTGGGCCCCAAACCATGGATCAGATTGTAGCTTCCTTTTTAGTTGCTGGGTCAGCTCACCACTGGATCCTATGCTTGCTTTCTTGCCTGCTGCCTTGTGGTCATTTGTGTTTTTACCAGTTCTCAGTTGCGCTTGTATTGTGGCATGCAGGACAAGGTGTCAGCTAAAAGGTTTTCCGCCCTGGGATGTACTTCAAGTAAAAGTTGAATCAATTGAAGTATTGTGCCCACCGGACTTGTTTCAAGGGGAGCTTTTGGGGGATTCTCAACACCTCCAAGTTCTTATGATCAATCTACACTTCAAAAGGCACTTTACTTCCCTTCAAGGAACCACACCAAGTTAGCAATGTCCATCTCACAGCAAACACTTCCTTCTCCCAGACTGCCCAGTGTCTCTCAGTCTCAGTGAATTTTTGGGAGATGTAAGTCAGTCCCATCATTCCTATCACCAATCTCCTCCCATTTATGACTGTTATGACTGTAACTTTGTTGCTTGTATTCTTATGATTTATATTGATTGTTTCCTAGTATGATTTCATTGCTTAGTTGTACCCTATGACTATCATTAAGTGTTGTACCTTATGAGTCTTGATGAATGTATCTTTTCTTTTATGTACACTGAGAGCATATGCACCAAAGATGAATTCCTTGTATGTCCAATCACACTTGGCCAATAAATAATTCTATTCCATTCTATTCTATCCTATTTATTTATTTATTTAATTTTATTGCACTTTTTCCCCAAGATTACAAATCTTTACAACACTGTGACATCAATGTTACACATACATTTAAATGCATACATCTTTTTAATCCTTATTTCTACTATCTAACCATCTATATCATTTATCCCAAACCATGTAATATTCTGATTCTTCTGTTTCAATTCTAAAGTAAGCTTATCCATCTCTGTACAGTCCAACACTTTCTTTATTACCATTCCCTCAGAAGGGGTGCTGTCCAATTTCCAAGTTTGTGCAAAAGCAATTCTAGCTGCTGTCACTATATGCAGTATAATATATTTTAGTCTTTTTACTAAATTCTCCTCTAATTATTCCTAATTTAAAAAGTTGAAGACCTGTTATTGCCTGTAACCAGTTTCTTATCTTTACCTAATATTTTCTAGTTTGGGGGCATAACCACCATATATGAAAAAAGTGCCCTATTTTTGTTTGCATTTCCAGCATTCCAGACTCATATTTGGATACATCTTTGCCAATCTCGCCAGTGGTAAATACCAATGATAAAAAATTGTAGAAGTTTTCCTTGTAAGCCACGGACATTGTTAATTTATAATTTTTTGTCCATATTTTTTCCCATTCTTCTAATTCAATATTGTACCCAAAATTCCTTGCCCAGGCTATCATGGATCCTTTAACTATTTCTTCTTTCATATTAAATCTTAACAAATAATTATATATTTTCATTATAAATTTATCTTCCAGTCCCAATAGGATTTTATCCAGTTGTTATTGTTCTTTATCAAAGCCATACTCTTCTAAATCTTTTTTATACCTTACCTGCAATTGTAAATTTGTTTATTCCTTGATCTCTCAATTCTTGATTTGTTTTGATTTGTTTACAGTTCACTGTACCTTACCATTTTATCTAAGTCCAGTGTATTTGGATAGATCATCGCCTCCATGGTTTATAGCCAACCGGGTATTTTAATGTAATGCTTTTTTTTTATTCTCCCCCAAATCTGTATAAGTGCATCTCTCATTTGGTGTCTATGAAAATATGTGTTTTACTCTTCTTTTCCCAAATAAAGGCATGCCATCCTATCTTCAAATCATGACCTTCTAATATTAGGATCCTTTTATTGTTCAAATTTATCCATTCTCTTATCCATGCTAATGCCGTGACATATCTGGGAGCTAGCTCCCAATCTGGGAGTCCGAAGCCACCTTTACTTCTGCTATCCTGTAACATTTTCAGGGTTTCTTCCCTAGAATTTCATTGTTACTTTGTTTAACTCCTCAAAAAAAATTATATAATTTTATAGGGATTGTTTGAAACAAATATAGCAATTTTGATAATATATTCATTTTGATTGTGTCAATTCTTCCCAATAACAATAGTTGTAATTTCCCCCATTATTTGTTGCAATAATTATAATTATCCTCTTTTATTGTGGAGCATCTTGCCATCAACCATATTCTTAAATATTTAACCTTTTTTGTAATTTGCAATTCGGTTTTCTTCTCTAATTCTTTTTCTGGCTATCGGTAAGATTTTTGACTAATATTTTAGTCTTCTTTATTAATTTTAAGGCCTGCCACCTTCCCAAATTCTTCTATTTCTTGCAATAAAATAGTTCCAGTGTCTATTGGCTCCTCTATAATAAAAAAACACTAAATCATCTGCAAATGCCTGAATTTTATATTCTTTTTTAAACTTATTCCCTTTTATTTCTTGTTTTTGTATAATCTGAGATAATAAAAATTCTAATGAAAGAATGAAAAGTAGAGGTGACAACTGACATCCCTGTCTCACTCCCTTGGCTATATTAAACTTCTCTGTAATATCTCCATTTAATATTATACTGGCCTTTTGGGTAGAATATATTGCAAATATTATTCTCTCAAATTTTGGCCCAAAATTCATATCTTTTATTTGTTGGATGAGAAATTGCCAATTTAAATTGTCAAATGCCTTTTGTGCATCCAAAAAGATCAATGCAGTGTTTCTCTGGATAGGCTTCATAATATTCCAAAACATTTATTACCATTCTCGTGTTGTTTCTAATCTATCCTTGGGTAAGAATCCATTTTGGTCCAAATGTATAATTTCATTTAACAATTTTTTCATTCTTTTTGCTATTATGGTGGTAAATATTTTATAGTCAGCATTTAACAACGAGATGGGTCTATAATTTTTAATTTGTTGGTGGTCTGTACCCTCTTTTGATATTCAAGTAATATAGGCCACAGCCCATGATTTTGGTAATTTAGCTTCTATTAATGCCCCATTATATTCCTCCAACATTAACAATACCATTGGTTCGTGCATGATCTTATATAATTCCCCCGGAAGCAGGGGTGGGATTCTACCTGTTCTGTCTGCTCTGTAGAACCGGTAGCTCTGAAGAGCAGCAAACATAGAACCGGTTCTATGTCTGCTGATGTTTTGGCCCACCCCCCTGCCTGGGTTCTTACCTGACCTTTATTTCTTGCTTTTTCAAGCTCAGCTGCTGTATGAGGCACAGCTGCAGTTGAAAAAGCAGGGGGAAAGTGCTGTTTCAAACGCTGCTTCTCTGCACTCAGCGCTGGTCCAGGCAGCAAGCTGATGACGATTTACAGGCGCACATGCAGCATGCAGAGAAGCACATCGTAAATCACCAAACCTCATAAATCACCGAACCAGTAGTTAACCCTGTCGGATCCCACCCCTGCCTAGAAATCCATCTGGCCCTGGGGTTTTATTACTTTTCTGTTTTTGTACTGCCTTTTTCAATTCTATTATTATTATTATTATTATTATTATTATTATTATTATTATTATTATTATTAAAAAAAACTTTATTAAATACAAAAATTTAAAATATACAAATATACAAAATTGAAAGACAAAAAGTCATACAAGTAAACGTCACAGCACTTTCTATGATAAAACTCATTAAATTTTCCTTCAATACATTTGATAGTGAGTTAAATATTTCATAATTAATATTAGATGGAAATTATTTCCTATAACCTATAGGTTATCTGTTGTTTATACTCTATAAAACATAATAATCTATTATTGATATTTGTTGTTGGATTATAATTATGTGTTTTTACAAATATATTCTATCTATTGCTTAATCAGAGAGCAAGGAGATCTAGAACTAACATTTGTAAATTCCTGTCTTTTGATATATATGTTGTAATATGTTTTGTAGATTCATTTTTCCCCCTTAGTTCCCACTTTCTTTCTTTTTTGCGCTCTAGCCAATCGTACCATTTATCCCAAATCAAATACAATTCCGAGTCGTCCTTTCCTTTTAATTTTAATGTGAGCTTCTTCATTTCAGCACATTCGTAAATTTTTTGAATGATAAAATGTATTGGTGGTATATTAGGCGTTTTCCAGTATTGCACCAGTGGGATTCGTGCCGCTGTTAATATGTGAATAATCAAATACTTTACTTTGGAGGAATAACCTTCTTTGATAATGCCCAGGAGGTACAATTTAGGTTCCCACTCCAATCTACCTTGGACAATCTCTTCTATCCAAATTTTAATTGTGATCCAAAAAATTTTAACCACTGGGCATGTCCACCAGAGATGAAAGAAGGTGCCATGGTTTCCCTTGCACTTCCAACAGGTTGGGTTTACATTTTTGCCAATCTGGAGGGTGCTAGATGCCATCTATATATCATTTTATATAAGTTTTCTTTATAAGGTACAGATTTTGTTACTGTAAGATTTCTCTGCCAAATTTCTTCTCAATCATCTAAGTCTATATTATGGCCAAAAACTTTTGCCCGTGCTATCATTGGTTCACAATTTCCTCGGCTAATTCATATTCTAGTAAATAGTTGTATGGTTTAGATATCATATTTTGGGGGGTGGGTGGGTGGGGCAAGCGTATCTTATCAAGTTGAGTATTTTTTGTTTCTAGTCCAAATTCTTTTAAATCCTTCTCATGTCTCATTGCTATTTGGAAATGGGACCAATGATCAATAATTATTTCTTGATTTTCTAAATCTTGGATCGATTTAAGTTTCCCTTCCTTGTCTAAAATTTGGTGATATTTAAGCTTTTTGCTAATATCCATTGTATTAGGGTGGAACATTGCCTTCCTTGTTGACAACCATGTTGGGACTTTAATATAGTGATTTCTTCTAATATCTGTCCAGGTTTTAATCAAAGATTTATGTAAGGTATGTCTATGGACATATGAATGGCTTTTACTATTCGGGTTCCACAAGAAGGCATGCCACCCTATTTGTAAGTCGTAACCCTGTAGTGTTAGAATTCTTTTATTTTTCAATTTGATCCAATTCCTTTATTTTTCAATTTGATCCAATCCTAACACTGTTGCTCTATAATAGGTCTCCCAGGCTGGGAGTCCAAAACTGCCTCTGCTTTTATTGTCTTGTAGGTAGATTCTTTTAATTCTTGATTTCTTGCCTGCCCAGATGAATTTTGTCCAACTCTTTTTAAAAAAATGTCTAATAATATAGGGATCATTTGGAATAGGTATAACAATTTAGGTAGAACATTTATTTTAATTATGGCAATTCTGCCTAATAGTAAAATCTGTATTTTACTCCAATTTCCAAGGTCTCTTCTGATTTGTTGTAATACTTTTGTGTTATGTCTCCTCTTGGAAATTCAAACGAACAAACACAAAGCAGACGTTTCACAATCAAATCAAACTGAAGGAAAATAACAAGATAACGGCTGCCAGAAACTGTTAGGACTCCCCTTCAAAATTCAAACAAACAGAGATCTCTTTGCAGTAACGTCCTCATTCAAAATAGACATTTTGTTTCTGGCAAAAGGCACCAGCTCAGCTGTGTCCTTTTATACCCATTAAGGCAACGTGCTAATTAACTGGCTTGCCCTTCAGATTAACGTTTCCTGGTTCTAACGTCAATCCACGATCTAACAGTCATCAGATTCAAAACTCCTGACAGGACCGATCCTTCCAATCACAACACTATCCCCCACCGCAGGGCCCTTCCCCCGAGTCTGATGATTAACTTGATGATGTTTCGTTGACAACCCCACTCTGTCTCCCACAGCCAATGGAGGTGTCGCTCGTTCCAATTGTCTCAGGTGGTCTACACATTGGAGACTTGGAAAAGAAATACCGTTCTGCGACCAAGCCACCAACGGATTGTGCAAACCCAACCAGGACATTCCGAGCACCAAAGGGAGATGAAGGTTCGAGGTGATATAAAAACTTATCGCCTCCTCATGATCCCCAATGATCATACGCACTGGCTGGGTGGCGAAACGAATGGGCCCAGACTTGAGCTCACACCCATCCACGGTTTCCACCTTAATGGGTGGATGTACAGCAACCAATGGGATCCCATAGTGCGTAGCAAAAGCTCGGTCCATAAAGCTGGTTGTAGCCCCTGAGTCCACCAACGCAACAGCAGGAATTCCCTCCTTCTGTGACTGTAGAAAAATTCGAGTGTCCAAAAATAAATGCCGAGGAGGGCCAGGATTTACTTCAGCAATTTGAGATGGGGATGTGAAATGTGTCCGACCTAGGGTTTCCTTGAGGTCAGGTCTACCCTTTTTTCCTGACGAGCCAAGAGTGGTTTCAGGTACGGGTCTGCGGTTCCCTCTCCGTTTGCAGGAATTAACAAAATGTCCCAGACCCCCGCAATAAAGGCACAAACCTTCCTGGAACCTTCTCATACGTTCTCGCACCGTTAAGCGAGGGCGGAGTGCGCCTAACTCCATCGGCTCCTCAATATTAACCGTGGGTTGGAAAACTCTCGGTGGCGTGGGTTGTGCATGAGAAAACGAAGATGGTTCCATACCGAGCCGTTTGCGTCCACGTTGCTGTAAACGAGCTTCAATTCGTAAGCACTGAACTATCAATGCATCCAAAGTTAAAGCCCTCTCTGCATGGACCAGCTCATCTTTGATGGCATCAGACAAGCCTTCCTGGAATGCAGCCATATGAGCCGGTTCGTTCCAGTTGGAATCCAAACACAACAAACGAAATTCTGCCACGTAATCCTGCAAGGAACGTTTCCCCTGATTTATATCCCACAAACGTCTGTCCACAGTTTGTATCTTAATTGGGTTCTCAAACATCACTCTCATTTGTTGAAGAAAACCCTGGAAATCATTCAACAACGGGCTATCTTGAACTAACAAAGGAGTAGCCCAATTAGCAGCCTGCCCAGATAAAAGGCTAAGAATGAATCCTGTCTTGGCCCGATCATTTGGAAAGTTTTCAGGCCTCAAGGACATAAATAATTGACACTGCCCCAGAAATGCCGGAAACATGTCCGTTTGCCCAGAAAATTTCTCCGGCATGGATACTGGGCTTTTCCTCACAGGAGGGGCAGGAGGAACAGCAGCAGGGCTTGGTAAGCTGGAAACATAATTCAGCAATTGTGTTACCTGATTCTGAAGCATCACATTGCTTTGCAGTAGCTGATTGCTCTACCAAACGCTGCAGTTGATTTAAATCCATCTTGCTTGAAAGATGGTTTGTTTAGGCCAGAAACAATAATGTTATGTCTCCTCTTGGAAATTCAAACGAACAAACACAAAGCAGCCGTTTCACAATCAAATCAAACTGAAGGAAAATAACAAGATAACGGCTGCCAGAAACTGTTAGGACTCCCCTTCAAAATTCAAACAGAGATCTCTTTGCAGTAACGTCCTCATTCAAAATAGACATTTTGTTTCTGGCAAAAGGCACCAGCTCAGCTGTGTCCTTTTATACCCATTAAGGCAACGTGCTAATTAACTGGCTTGCCCTTCAGATTAACGTTTCCTGGTTCTGACGTCAATCCATGATCTAACAGTCATCAGATTCAAAACTCCTGACAGGACCGATCCTTCCAATCACAACACTTTTGTGTAATTATCTTCCTTCAGAGTTATTGTTTTAGATCTTAACCAAATACCTAAATATTTGATTTTATTTACAATTTGTAGTCCCATTATTTCCTCTAATTCTTTTTGTCTGTTATTTGTTAAATTTTTGATTAACATTTTAGTCTTTTCTTTATTAATTTTCAGCTCTGCTAATTTACCAAATTTATCAATTTCCCTTAATAATATTGGTCCTGAATCTATTGGATCTTCTATGATAAATGCCATATCATCCGCAAATGCTTGTAATTTGTATTCTTGTCTTTTAATTTTTGTTCCTTTAATTTCCTCATTCAGTCTGATTCTATCCAATAGAATCAGTCAATCTAATATTGTTTTAAAAAGCAGAGGCAACAGTGGGCATCCCTGCCTGATGCCTTTTTTTATTTCAAAAGGATTAGTAAAATTAGTAAAATCTCCATTTACCACTACGCTTGCCTTCTGCATTGAGTAGATCGAATGTAGCATCTTTGCAAAGTTGTCACCGAATTTCATCAAATTTATCTGACATTTCATAAAGTCCCAATTAAGGTTATCAAATGTCTTTTACACATTTAGAAAGAGAAAAACCAAGATAAAGAAAGTAGGGGAAAAATACCTATTCAAGAAGAAACAGGAATCAAAACTAGAAGCCAAACAGCAACCAATATATCAAACTATATATCAAAGTACTTCTTGACTTGGCGTTTCCAGTTTGTCTTTACTACTAGTTTCCTCTTCCAATCCACCTAACTGTTCAAAAATCTTGTGCTTTAATTAACTTATCAATTTTCACTCTTTTTTCATTCCAGGATGTCAAAATACCTTCTGGGATAATCCATTTAAAAGGGATTTTTTATTTTATTTAAATAGTTTGTGAGGAACTGATAGTCCTTCCTCTGTTCCCGGACTCTTCTTGGGGTTTGTTTCAGTACAATTATTTCTCTGTCTTTATATTTTATTATCTTCTCCCTTGAAATCTTGTAGATTATGTCTCTGACTTTCCTCCTGGCAAATCTGATGTGGACCTCCCGAGGAAGTCTATGCTGTCTCACATAACTAGTATAAATTCTGTAGATATCATCTATTTCACTTATCATCTCATTCTTGTCTCTTTGGAGAAATTTCTCTAAGAGTTCGGCCATCACCGATGTTAAGTCCTCCCCCTTAATTTCCTCTACATTTTGGAATCTTAAATTGTAAGAGGCTCTATCCATTGAGGTGGATTAAGGCCTCTTCCGTTTCTTTGTTGTGGCCCGTGATTTTTTTCTTCTGATTTTGGTTGGATTGTTGTTCAATTATTTTGATTTTTCCTTCATTCTTTTTAATTGATTCCTGGATCAGACCTATTTTCTTGTCCAGATTCCTAATTCCAGTTTTCATTTCCCCTATTTATGTTTTCAATTCAGTTTTTATTGATTCCCTGTCTGCTCTGCTTTCAATGTGATTTTTGGACATAGATTCTTATAACATTAACATCGTATCTTGGATTGCTAATAAGGATGCTTTGACTGATTGAGCGCTAGTTGTGGTAGTTGATTTCTCAGGAGCCAACATTCCTTCAATTGTTCGTTGAGTAGAGGCTGCTGGACTGGATAATGCCACCATTGGTGCAGGTTTTTTCCCGGTCTTAGTGGTAGTAATACTTGTCATATCTTTGATAGTTTTAGATTGTTTATCTATTATCTATTACCTATATATACTATCCCAAATTACCATCAATTTTATGAATAGTTAAAGAGTTTCTGATCTCCCCAATTAATGGTTAAAATGATTTTCTATCCTTACTCAAATTAATATAAGCTATCAATTAATCTACTAATGTCTGTTATTTAATTCTTAATTTGACAGTAAGTTATTAATTTATTTCTAATAATCAGAATCTCTTAATTATTAATACTGAAATATTACTAGCCAATATCAATCTCTATGATTCAATACAAACAAATATCGCTCAATATCACTCAGTTATTGCTACCAAAAGTAAATACTTAAGTTTGTTTAACTGTTACTCTTTCACCAATATGTCATTATCAATATGCAATTTGTCAGATTTTAGTTCTTAACAGTCAAAGAAAGGGGGGAAATATATATAATATTACTGTAATAAATACTATAATAATTTCATTTGATCACAAAAAATCAATGGGGAGAATGTTGAGTAATTACCACTTCCTTTTATAAAGATCAACTAAAATTATCCAAACAAATTACTATATAATATCTTCAATATATAACTCTTGATTATACCAAAGTTTAAATACTTAGAATAAGAATTTTGTGTTATAAAAGTACCAAGAAAAGAAACAAAGGGACAGCTATATAGAGAAAGTAAGGAATCCTAAGCGATCTGATACTAAATAGATAAATAAATACAATTATATAATACAATATTTCTCCTGTGTATAATAGGCTAATAGAATATATTCCAATGTTCTTATAGTTCAAAACAGTTCTTTCTTTCAGTCACAGGTTTATCAATCTCTTCCACTCACAGTAAAACAGTTTACCAGAGTTTAATGTTCTCAATGGCCATCTACAAAAGTTGCACAGTCACTCCTCATTTCGTTTGAGTTCCTATCAGATCACTTTTCTCTGTTCAAATAATCCTAGCACTTTCGTTCCGAACTGTCAAAGGGAAATAGATCCTTCAAAAATATCCTCTCAATTCTCTCACCACGCTCCGATTTTCTGTCAAGATTCCTCTTATTTTCTTGTTTTCACTGTTTTCCCAGTGTTAGGGGTGGTAAGCTAAATCACTCTCACCCCTTTCACCCTGGGCTTTCTTGATACACGCAAATATCCATTCCAATGATCCACTATCCCAATTATAATCCAGATGGAATTTCCAACCTTGTTAGATTGCCACTCCTTCATCCACTATCGTCTCGCTGCTTCCTTTCTTGATAGCTCATCACGTCCTCGGGTCTGCTCACAAAGGGCCGACTTCTTCCACCTCGGACTTTGGGCTCTTTTCTTTGACATTTCAGAATCGCAACCTCCCAAATTGCCTCCAAGAATTTCTCCTCATTTTGTTGATCCCTCCAGGACCCAACACCACCACGAACAGCTGTCCAGAGGCAAAAAACCCAGCACAGGAGATCAGAGCAGATTTCTCCTACACCACCACAATGCAACATCATCAGAAGTCCCTGCCTTTTTCAATTCTATCATAATTATTTCCTTATTCAACATTTCTCTTTTTTTTTCAGATATTGGAGGTAAACCTTTCCCTTTTTGGTACCGATATATATTCTCATTCGCTATTTTTTCCTGTCTATACAACCCTTCAAAATATTTTTCTGCAATACTTTTTTCTTCTTCCATATTATCAGGTTCCCATTTTCATCCTGCAATTGTATTAATCTTTTCTTCTCTTTTTTTAATTTGTATGACAACCATCTTCCTAATGTCAACTCATAAAATATTTCTATGGTCTTTTTAGAATTGCCAACAGAAAGGGAGGGGGGAGCAGTGTGGCAGCTTGCAAACTGAAAGTGCATTCCATAAATGTTTTCAAAGATAGTAACTAGGTGACTGAAGTTTCTGCCACATAAAATTCTAACTGGAGAGCATGATTGATGACTTTTGGCTATAGATGTGAGAATATGAATTAAGATACATCCAGACAGTGGGTGAAAACCAGGGTCAAGGGTGACAATGAATTATATGTCTCAGAGTCAACTACACCCAGGCAGTGCCGGATATGTTAACTCTCAATAAATCCTTTTTACCTGGTTTGTTAGCCCTTTGTCAGTAAATTTAATTTGTGTCTGACCAGGACCATTTCTCCCTTCATTTTATCATTTTGTGGCTCTTTTTGTAGTGTGGATTCCAATTTTTTTGAGATCTTCCTATATTTTTTTGTTTCTGTTTTTCCTTATTTCTTCTAGCAATATATGCTATCATTATTCCACGTAGATAAGCTTTAGTAGTATCCCGTAGATTCTGTAATGTTGTGTGTTGTTTCATGTTCTCCTTGAGAAATTATTCTTTTTTAATCATTTAGAAGTATTCTTTTTTCTTCAGAATCTGTGGATTTAATGTCCATCTTTTTTTTTCTTTTGGCCTTTCCAAATTACTTTCAAGGGATTATGATCCACCCATGTATTTGGCATAATTTTATTTTTATTTTTTTTAAGAACAAGTTTTATTGATTTTTGAAGACAAACAAAACATAACACATAAAAGTATAAAACCTCCTTTCTAAGAATTACTTATAAATTTTAACAAGACAAATAAAGCTATTTTTTTTAAACATAGTTCCACATTATCACATTTCCATTTACACATATATATCTTTTCCAAATTTCTCATTATTTCTCCCTTCACTTTTGTTCAATTATATTTCTTTCTATCAAAGTTTTAATAATTCTAAATCAGTCATAAGCACACAAAATACATAACCTGAAGCAAAACATTAAAAAAAAAAAAGAAACCTCCTTAGTTGTCATTTATACATGTCTTTTCCCAATTTCTCTCCCTTTGGTTTCATTCCTTCAAGATTTTATTAGTTTACAATCAAACATAACTAATCAACACACAAAACATAAAACATAGAACTTCTTTTGAAAAGTGGCTTAGCCCCGGGTTACATCTTTTTTGACAGACCTAAATCAAATTCATGCTCAACTTATATACCCTTCATATCTTATTAACCATTTTATATTTTCTATATAACTTTTCCCATCTTTTCATTCTCTTAATTATGTTTTATTTATTTCATCTTATTTCAAAATCATTATGCTTATATCTTTTGTCCGTTCTTTACCAATCATCTATTTATCTCTTCTCTTTAACAAAAAATTTCCCCTGTAATCACTTTTAAAATATGACGCCTTCCCCTAAAATAAAACTTAAAATAATACATAATTTCCATCCTGATTCTGCTTAGTACATTCTACATATTAAATCTTAAAATAAAAGAATAGTAAACTTATAGTATAGTTAAATGTATAATTTCCATTCTAATTCTAATTCTAATAAGTACATTGTTTTAGAATAAGAAAATAAGATATTAAAGTTATAATAACATTAAAACAATAACAAATTAAACTATAACTAAGCATTAATCATTTTACACATTCTCCTTAATATTTTATTAAATATTAACATCTATCATTATTAAACATTAATATTTTATTAATTATTCCAATAAACTATTTCAAATGCAAATACTACAATACTATCTTATGCACTCTTGCAGAATCTTCTTTAATTATGCCCTATCCATTATCCTTTATCTCTAAAAAAAAAAATTCTTTTTAAAATCTTGTTCTAGCCCATGGCTTTTTTTTTCTTTTTCCCTCCCTTTCTTCTCCAATCTGGTCTTTTTGCCCCCCCCCTCTCCTAGCCTCCCCCTTTTTGACTTCCCCTCTCTGTTGTAATTCTCTTTTCAATTGCTTTCTAACATTGTACCTTCTTTTCACCCTATTTTTCTTTTTCTTGGTTGTTTTATTAAATCTTAAATTCTCATTTTTCCTTCCTCTCTTCCCATTTTCTTTCTTAATCGAACTTTTTAGTCCATTAAAGATGGCTTGTTCCTTTTCTTCTTCTTCTTCTTCTTCTTCTCCTTCTCCTTCCTCAAGTATTTGCTGGTACGTAGAAACCGCCATTTCTAAAAAATGAAAGGCAGCTCCCAAGGAATCCTTGCCATTTTGCTGTCTTTCTTTTAATTTTTCATATTCCATTTTTAGTTCATCAACAGTTGGTACCATTATAGGTTTTTTTTAAAAACAGCCCAGATGCTTTCAATCTTAAAGTAATTTCCAAATGTCAAAGTTATCAAACAATCCAAACAAACAAAAATTATTTCCTCTTCTTCTCTTTACAGTTTTTCCTCCAGGGGCAAAATCCCAAATGTATTTTAAAAGCCGTATTACAATTAATTGATGGTCTTGTAATCTTCAAAGCGTCTCCTCCAACAAAGTTTTTTAAAAAAAATTTTAGTACTCTCCTTCCCACTTGTAACAAAGAGCTTATTTTTACCTTTAAAAAGCAGGTTTTTCTGTGCTCCTTTGCTTTCTCCATAAGGAAGGGGAGTGAGCTTTCCTTCAGCACTTTCGCCGATGTAACAAATTCTTTTGGAAACAAATGTATCAATCCAAAGTCAGGTTTCCAGGGTGTTTTAAAAGTAACTTAATGTCCCGGTTAAGCCAAGAAAACTTCTCCTTCTGGCTCTTCCTCCTGCGCAATCTTATCCGGTTGAAGATTTCTTTGTGGCTGCCATTACTGACAGCCGCTCCACTGCCTCAGGAAAAAGGAGTCTAGCCAGCTGGGGAAAGGGGGTGTGATATCCCCAGACCCCTGCCCGGATCTCCTCTGTCTTCTGCTGCCCCTTCAAGGCAGCGACAACCCCCAAATCCAGTTGGATCGGGGGTACCTCGGCGGCGAGCGCAGCAGGGACCCGCAGAGAAGCGGATTCCTGCCACCGCCGAAGCCTTGCAACCAGAAGTATCCATATTTGGCATAATTTTATTGTATCTGTGTTATTTCCCATTTCCTGGTTCATCTAAACCATATCTATCCTTGACCATGATTTGTGGGGATTAGAACAAAACGTATATTTGGGTTTAGATCTCCTGCAAATTTAATTTATTTGTCATCTCGAAAAATAACTTTGGTAGAATTTTCCTTTTCTTCTTATTTTTTTTTGTTACTTATATGATCATATAATCATTTTGAATGTCCACCACTGCGTTAAAGTCACCCACTAAGTATATGTTCTCCCATCTTGTTTCTATTATTTTTCCATACAATTTACTATAGAATTCTTTCTGATTATCATTTGGAGCATAGATTACCACCAATAGCATTTGTTTTTGATGTATCATTACTTTGTGATGTATCATTTCTTCCATTTAGAGAAGGGTGGAGTCCCTGGCAGCTGCTCAGAAGCAACTTTCAAGTGTCCAGTCTCCCCCCCTTGACTACCACTCTGCCTCTCCACCAGGTTTTCCTGTTGAGGGGGGCTCTTCTCCAGCTTCCTCAATCTCTCTCCTTTTCACCACCATATAGTAGGGGCTCACTTATCTAACTGGATGACTCTAGTATTACTGCTTCCATCATCTTCGGCACTACCATGAATTGGATGGTTTCTTGGTGCTGGCCTATCTCTAGCTGCATGGTCTCTGTCAGGTGCATTGCTGGGAAGCTCCCTATCAGTGAGCCATCCACTTATTCAAATTGCATGGTTTGGGACAGCTTTTTCATTCATATCCCCAGATTCAGCACCATTTGCATGCTCATTAAACACTGGGTGCAGCCTAAGTGCCTTCATTTCTCCCTGAGCTCCCATCTTTGGCACTATGATCTTTTTTTTTAAGTTTTTTATTTTAACAACAAACAAAACAACATAAGACATACAACATAAAACATAAAAACATCATCCTTCTTCATAAATTTACAAACAGTGTATCGGTTGGTTTACCACTTTTTTTTGTGCATCCATTTCCTAAACGCTAATATAATTATATTACATAATAACTCATATTATCAATCAATAATTGTATAACCTAATCATTTATCTATAATTTTATTAATTCATACTTTAACGAGATAACTATAATTTACTTAATTTATTTTGCAATGAATCGTAAGATCATACCAAATCTATCTTAATAAAGTTTTATAAAAATAATATCAAAAAAAATTATATCCTAAGTCTAAATGTTCTATTATTATGTTTTATTATCTAACCATTGATAAAAAAGATCCCAAACTTCATAAAATTGTTTAACTTCTTTTTCTCTAATTTCAAATGTCAATTTACTCATTTCAGCACAATCCAATATTTTCTTAATAATTTCTTCCTCTGATGGAATTTTCTCACTCTTCCAGTTTTTAGCAAATACAATCCTAGCCGCTGTTAATACATTTACAATCAAATACTTCAAATTTTTATTATATGTATCAGGTAAGATTCCCAATTAAAAAAAATCTCTGGTTTCAAGTCTATATGTGTCTTTATCATTTTTTCCAACCATATGCGAATTTTAGTCCAATATTTTCTAGCATCCTCACAAGTCCACCACATATGGTAGTATGAACCAGGTATCTGATGACATTTCCAGCACTTTTCAGATTTGTTCTTGAACATTCTTGCAATTCTTGTCGGGGGGGAAATGCCACCTGTAAAAAATCTTATACAAGTTTTCTTTATAAGCTGTTGACATTGTCATTTTATAATTTTGAGACCACAATTTTTCCCATTTCTCCAAATCAATCCCATATCCAAAATTCTTCCCCCAAACAATCATCGTTTCTTTAACTTGTTCCTCCTCTAATATAATTTCCAACAAATAACTATACAGTTATTTTTTAATCACTTTTTCATCAGTACCTGTCAAAATCCTGTCTAAATCAGTCAATTTATCATAAAATCCCTCCATTTTAGAATCTATAAGATACCTTGAATGTATTTGCGCATATGAAAACCAATTCATCTTTATGCCTTGTTCTTCTAGTTTTTGCATTGTTTTAAGTTCACTCTTTTCCTCCAATATTTCCCCATATCTAATTGTTTGTTCCTTCTCATATATTATAGGATAAGAAAAGGCTTCAATAGTTGATAACCAGACTGGGATTTTCAAATAACATTTTCTCTTAATTTTCTCCCAATTCAACCATAAAGACTCCCTTATATAGTGCCTTCTAAAATAGCCCTGCGATTTAGTTCCCTTATACCACAGAAAAGCATGCCATCCCAGTAATAAATCATGTCCTTCTAATGTCAACAATCTAGTCTTTCTTAATGTTATCCATTCTTTAACCCACATTAAATTTGCAGCTTGGTAATACAACTCCCAGTTCAGAAGGCCAAATCCTCCTCTAATTCTAGCATCCTGTAGAAGTTTTAATTTTATTCTGGCTTTCTTACCTTGCCATATAAACTTCAACACAATTTTATTTAATTCTTCAAAATAATCTTTACCAAGCCTAATTGGTATGGTTTGAAACAAATATAAAATTCTGGGTAAAATATTCATCTTGATTGTTGAAATTCTACCTATCAATGACAATTGTAAGTTTTCCCATTTCTTCAAATCAGATGCTATCTGTTGTTTAAGTTTAATATAGTTATTATCTTTCAATGTAGTACATCTTGATGTCAAATGTATCCCCAAATATTTAACCTTATTCGTAACTTGAATTTTCAATAAGTCTGCCAATTCATCTCTTTGTTTTAGTAACATATTCTTTGTCAAGATCTTTGTTTTATCTTTGTTTATTTTCAGACCTGCCATCTCACCATACATCTCTATCTTTTCCAATAGGTTTAAAGCTGTTTCTAGAGGATCTTCCAGAATAAAAACCAAATCATCCGCAAAGGCTTGCAATTTAAATTCCTCTTTTTTGACTTTCATTCCTTTTATATTTTGGTCCTCTCTAATATTTCTATTCAACACTTCCAAAGTCAGTACAAATAGCAAAGGTGATAATGGGCATCCTTGTCTTGTGCCTTTTCTTATGTTAATAGAGTCTGTAAATTCTCCCTCTATCATTACTTTTGCCATTTGCTTATAGTATATGGCTTCTATTGCTTGAATAAATTTTCTAGCAAAGCCCATCTGTTCCAATAGTAATAACATAAATCTCCAGTTCACATTATCAAATGCCTTTTGGGCATCTAAGAATATCAAAGCCATTTGTTTTTCAGGATGCGCCTCATAATATTCCAAAATGTCCAAAATTACCCTCACGTTGTCTTTAATTTGTCTCTTTGGTAAGAATCCATTCTGATCAGGATGATTAAAATTGTTTAAGTATTTTTTGAGCCTTTCTGCCAAAATTGAGGCAAAGATTTTATAGTCTGCATTCAATAAGGAAATAGGTCTATAGTTCTTAATTTGTAATGGATCAGCCCCTTCTTTTGGAATAAGTGTAATATAAGCTTCTGACCATGTTTTAGGTATTTTCTTATTTAACATGACTTCATTCATGACTTCTAACAGTGGAGTGCTCAATGATTCTTGTAAAGTTTTATAAAATTCTGCCGGGAGCCCATCTGGCCCTGGTGCTTTTCCGTTATTCTGCCTATTGAATGCTTCAGTTAGTTCCATCATTGTTATAGTACTTTCTAACATTTTTTCAGTCTCTTCAGATATCTTAGGTAGGTTAGCATTTTGTAGATAAAGTTTAATTCTTTCCTCATCAAAATCCTCCTGTTTATATAATTGTCCATAAAAGTCTCGAATAATTATCTTTTTCTCCTTATTACCATAACACATTTGACCTTGATCATCTATTAGCTGTAATATTTTCCTAGATTCTTTCTCCTTTCTCAATTTGTATGCTAGCCATCTACCTGGTTTGTTTGCATCTTCAAAATAGTTCTGTTTAACACTTCTGATTTTTTGTGCCAGTTCTTCTTTCTCTACCTGACCCATCTTATGTTTAATTATATCCATTTTGAATTTAATATCCTTTTTCTGTGGCATATTCTGCAGTTCTTTTTCCAGTTTTTTATAATCATCTTCTAAAGCTTTAATAATTTGCCTCTTCCTAATATTCTTTTTCTTTGTATAGTCCATTATTAATCCTCTCGTATAGGCCTTCATTGTATCCCAAGCATTCTGCGTTGAAGTATCTTCTTTTTTATTTTTACTGAAAAAAAAGCCAATTCTTTGCCCATCCATTGTGTGAAATCTTTTTCCTTTAAGATAGTATTGTTTAATGTCCATCTAGATCTTCTTTTTTGTCCTTTCCATTTAATTGTCATTGGGTTATGGTCTGCCCATATACCCATTTCAATATTTATTTCTTGAATATTAGATATTAATTCTGATGAAGTCCAAATCATATCTATTCTGGACCATGATAAATGTCTATTTGAATAAAAAGTATATTGTTGGGTTTTACCATTTCTTTCTCTCCATATATCTTTTAAATTTAATTCATCTACCATTTTAAAAAAGGATTTAGGGAGAGTCTTTCTATTTTGTTTTGATGCTGTCGCTGTATAGTCCAGTTTATTATCTACAATTCCATTGAAATCTCCCATCATAACTATATTGATATAGTCCAGTCCAATTGTTTTCATATGTAACTTTTTATAAAATTCTTCTTGCTTATCGTTCGGAGCAGGAGTGTTTTTGTATTGTTATCCGCTATTTCAACCATTAATACTCTTCCATCTTCATCAGTATAAATCAATTTTGCTGCAATAGTTTCTTTAATGTACAGGACCACTCCTCTTTTCTTACAGTTAGTCAAGGAGGTAAAAATTTTCCCCAGTTTTGGTCGTAACAATAATTGTTGATGTTGTTTTTTAATATGTACTTCTTGTAAGCAAATTATATCAAATTTTAACTTCTCTAATTTATGGAAGATTTTTCTTCTTTTAATAGCTGAGTTCAATCCATTTATATTCATAGAAATCAATTTTTTTTCCTCCATGGTTATGTTTTATATTTAGGTCTAACAGTTCTCGTAGATCTTACTTCACATTGTTCTTTGGTCTCCATTTGTCCACCTACCACACCTTCTTCTTTTCCCATTGCCATTTGGTCTTCTTGGGGTTCAGTTGGGATAGTCTCTTTTTCTGTCTCTATTTCTCTTCTTCCAAAAAATTCATTGTAGAATGTTTCTGCTTTCTCAATTGAGTCGATTCTGTGTCTCTGTTCTTGCCATATGAACATTAATCCTTCTGGAATCAACCATCTATAATTCACCTCTTTTTCCAATAACTTTTTCGTCAAGAATCGATATTCTCTTCTCATCTCTCTCACTCTTCTGGGCACTTGTTTTAGAACCACAATCTCTTTGTCTTTGTATTTCAACACCTTATCTCTTGCCACTTGTAGTATTTGTGTTTTAATAGTCTTTTTAGTAAATCTGACATGGACCTCTCTTGGTAGCTTATTCCTCATCGCATATCTTGTGAAGACACAGTATATCTCATCTACTCCGTCCATCATCTTTTCCTCTGTTATCCCCAAAGCTCCAGCCAAAATTTCTATCATTACAGCCGCCAAATCTTGTCCTTTTTCTTCCTCTATATTTTGAAATCTGAGATAAAATTCTGACCTATCCATCTCCCACTTCAACATCCCCAGTTATATCTTGTTCAACCATTGTTAATTTGCTAACGATATTTCCAATTGTCTCATCTCTTTGTTTGTCTTTCTCTTCAATTTTTTGAAGTCTCTCCTCATGTTTCGCCATCATTTGTTGAAAATTTTCAATTTTTTCATCAGTCTTTGCAATACTCATTTTGAGTTCTTGTATTCCTTGTATAATCATCGTTAGGTCCATTTGTACTTTGTCTTGCTTCGCCATTATTGATAGTCGTCCTCCAGTTGATGGAGAAGCAGGAGCAGAAGTTGAACTGCCAGAAGGTAAAGTTTTCTTACTCATTTGAGTAACTCAGAATCTTTAAGCTCCTTTAATCCAATTAATAAGGTAGCCAATTATAATCCAATTGGGAAGAAGAAAAACATAAAAAAGAAAAGCCAATAAAAAATAAAGAGTCCAGAATTAAAAAGAGAAGGAGAAAAAGAAGATTAAAAAGAAAAAGGAGGAAATTCTTCAGGTTCTTCTAAACCTTAATCCTATTATGGGATAGTCAATTATAATTCAAAAATAAAAATTAAGAATAATAAAGAAAGAAAGAAAAAGAAAAAGAGAGTAAAACCCAATAATATTAAAAAGCAATGATAAAAAAAGAAGAAAAAGGAATCCTTCAGGTTCTTCACACCTTAATCCAACTATAAGATCTCAAAAAATAAAAATAAAAAATAACCATAGAAGTAAATAAAAGATGGAAATAGAAAAGGCAAAAATCCCAATGAGCAAAAAGAAAAATATTCTGAGGCTTTCCCTTTAAGGGGAAAAATAAAAATAGATATACAAATATTACAAGATACTGTGGGATTGAAGAGGAGGGATGGAACAGCTAAGAAAAAGTAAAAAAGAAAGCACACTGCATCTTATTTTGTTATCCAAGGCTCTTATTATGGCTTCTCCACAGATTCCAAAGCCAAGCTTCAAGTACTCAATTAATAATAGAAGTTCCAAAGAACACCTGTTAAAACATTCTCCGGTGTTCTTCCCTCTATCTTATCAAGTTCCAGTGTCCTTGAAAAAGAATTTCTTCACAGTCCTCTCAACTTCCAATAAAGTATTTTCAAGCCTCTAGTTGGCAGTGTTACAAAGTTTCTTTGATCCACTCCCCCTTCTTTCCCAGAGAAAGCCTAATAAAAAAAGGAAATATACATGTATATATTTTTTTTAAAAAAATAATACTAAAGGGAGCCTCTGTTCTAAAAAAAAACTATTAACAGTCAAAAGGGAGGAAAAAAAGAAAGGAAAATTAGATAAATATAAGAGAAAAAACCAGTCTAGTTACAGTTACTAGATCACAATAGAAGTTCAATGAAAACAAAAGTAAAAGTAAAAAGCCAAGCCTCAGTTTGACATTCTCTTTAAAAAATCACTGCTAAGTCAGTTTCATCAGTTTTTGTCCAAAGTCTTACAGAATTCTTCTCATTTTAGAGTGTCCTTAAGTCCCTCCAAAAAAAAGATTCTCACCAGCCGATACACTTTCTCTTTCTGCCTCTTCCTTCCGGAGATGTCACAGCTTCAGCAGCTTAATGGCTGCCTCTCCGCCGATGGTAAAGGGTCTTCTTCTGGATCAACCAGGGACTTTGCAGTGACCCTGGGATCAGCAGAACGCACCCCTTGCTATCACCGTCTCTACGGGACGGTTTAGGTCCATTAGGACTGACCAGGGGCGAAGATATCAGCTGCGATCTCAGAGCCCCGAGATTGCAGCTGTATTGCAGCGATGTGGCTCTGCCTTTTCCGGCACTATGATCTTCACCAGGATTGAAAAGGGGCTGATGGCTCCACTTACTCCTCTTCATCCTCACTCTCGTAAAGGGTCAGCTGCTGGTCCTCCTCAGTTGGGGATCCCTCCCCCTCACTGATAGGGGAGGAAACCTCTATGACCTGGTGTGCCACATTTTACTTCTCTTGCTCCTTCTGCTGAAGCTTCTTTGCCTTGGCAGTGGTAGGGGCCCTTGCTGCTGATTGGGGAGCAGTTGCCAGGTACTCAGCTGCCCTATGGCACTGCTGGCCATACTGGAAGCACAAGACAGCCTCATGGCCTAGGGTGTTGGGGAAACAGCTGCCTGGGTGGATGTGTTGTGGTTAGCCGGCAGCAAGTGCAGATGACTGAGGAGAGTGAGGACTCTGATGAGGGGCCAGGACCATCAGGGAGTGGACTGCTGCCTTCAGAGATTGTGGGGGCTGGCAGCAGTGATGAGGAGGTTCCCGAGGAGCCTGTGCCAAGTGGACATGAACAAAGGATTACTTGGAGGAAAGAACAATTACAGCAGCACAGGTGACTCAGGAGTAAGGCTGCAAGGTAATGGCCCTTCCCTCAACAGGATAAAAGCCAGGTTTGAAAAAGCATTCTTTGCAGAAAGCAAAGAAGCTCTGAAGTTCAACTTGTGGACATCTTAGTTCATGTTTGGAGAATCTTGTAAATTAGTTCTTATCTCTGGATTTTTGGCAGCATTGATGAACAACTTGGCAAGGCTCTTTCTTGTTGGAGCTAATTAGTGGAAAGCAGCTTTTTATCTGTAAAGGAACAGCATTCGTTATTAAACCTTGAAAGGTGGGAGCTGCTGCCTTTGTCTGTGTTTGCTCTTTGGGAACCTGGTTGGGTCAGAACAGGATGCTGGCCTCTGTCCCAGTAGGTGTCTTTCTTGGCTCCTCTTTGGTTTGGCTTCAGGGATACCATGCTTCTTGTATTCTCTTATGTTGAGATCCACCACCATCACCATACAATACCAATCACGGATCCAGTTGAGTATTCTCTGGGACAGGAAGGTGTGGAATAGCTCTCAATTAAAGCCATCTTTGAAATGGCAGACCAGTAGCTGCTCTGGCCAGTGCCTTAACTTGCCTGCAACTCTTCAGAACTCCTGGATGTATTCTTCCACCAGTCGGTTCCCTTGTCTAAGAGCCTGTATTTCTGATTCAGCTTTCCAGATTTGGGTCTCATCTTCAAATCTGTCTCTAAATCCTCTATGAAGTCATCAGTTTTCCCTAGCTCCAGTGCCTCTACATTGTAGAGGCCCATCACCCACTCTGTCACATCTCCTTTGAGGTTAGCAGTCATGGCATTCACCATTGCCACCTCATTGAGATAGACTGGGACGTACTGGCCCAGGTGGGCTCATATCTTTGTCATTTGTGTTCTAATTTCTGGCTCTGCATTCATGCTCTCTATTTTATTCAAGATCTCCCTACATCTTCTTGTCAAAGTATTCTTCATATCCTGGGTTTCCAACGCAATTTCTTCCCAAGTTCTACTTATCTTTATTTTTGTCTCTTTTATTTCTTTTTGTCCAATAATCCAACAATCTTTTATTCAAACCAAAGTCACTTTTCAGACAAAGAATTCAATGTCAAATGTCCATGAGTCTTTGTATCCCCAAGTTAGTAAGTCTGTTCTTCTATATAATCCAAAAGTGGAATCAGACTATATTGAAACTTTCCAGGGTCTTTTTAATAATAAAAGTTTCCCTTTAAATCTTCCAAAGCCAGGTCTTTACAGGATTTTTAGGAATATATTGCACCTTCCTTTGACAGCAGGTGGCACTCTTGCATCAGTATTCACTTTATCTTGTCTTTCTTATTTCTTGTTCAAGAATTTTACTCAAATTCTCCAAATGGAAATATGATATTAACTTTTTATATAAGTAGTTCCAGCATTTTACAATGCCTATCCACAGCAATGTTTGTCCAATTTAAAAGTCCAATTTTCTGTATTTTTAGCAAATTTTCTGTTATCTTCTTTTCCCTTCCATTTTAAAATCTTAAGATTTTACTCCCAGTGTTAGGTCGCTGCCATCTTGGCTGCCTCTTCTTCTTGCCATGGCACAGAGGGTAAAGAAAGCCCTGGGGCCCTGCAGGGGAGTTGCGTTCTCCCCTGGAAACTTGCAGGATGCCCCTCTTTTGCTTCACCTCTCATCCAAGGTGGTTTTGGCTTTTTCTGGAGCCCATGAGTAAGGGGAAGCTGGTGCAGGGACAGAGAGCTCCGTTCCCTTGTAATTGATATCGCCACAACATCACTTCTGGTTTGGAAACTTTGGGACATACCTAATAACTTCAAATAATCCTGCCAAAATTTAGACATAAACTGCACCCTTGATCAGAGCTAATTCTCTCCAGGGCTCCATGGAGCCTATACACATGTTGCAGAAAGAGTTTTGCTAGAGTTCATGCCGAGAATATTTTGGGGCAAGTCATGAAATGCAGCTGTTTACAGAAGAGGTTGGTAATGACCAAAATCATGGTGTTTCTGAAACTTTTTGGTAGTTCCACAATAAAGTACATTGGACTCTTGCCTGCTGAAGACCTCTTCCAATCCACTATATACCTCAGGATATGAGAAATTGACCCTGTTGGTGAGTAACTGCCACATCTTCCCCTTTTACTATCTTAATAGCGGGTGTGTGGCAATTCAGCTTTACTTTATGGGCTTTATGGGCTTTTTCTCAGAGTGCCTAGAATGAGCTGGAAGGGACCTTGGAGGTCTTCTAGCCTCCTATACTATTTCAGATAAGTGACTATCTAGACTGTTCTTTAAAATATCCAATGATGGAGCACCCATGATTTCTGGAGGCAAGCTGTTCCACTGGTTAATTGTCCTCACTGTTAGGAAGTTTAGGAAGTTAGGAAGTTTCTTCTTAATTCTAGGTTGCTCCTCTCTTTGATTAGTTTCCAACCATAGTTTCTTGTCCAGCCTCTGGTGCTTTGGATAATAATTTGACCCCCTCTGCTTTGTGGCAGCTCATCAAATACTGGAATACTGCTAGCATGTCACCCCTAATTCTTCTTTTCTTTAGACTAGCCAAGCCCAAATCCTGCAACTATTCTTTATATGTTTTAGTCTCCAGGCCTTTGATCATCTTAGTTGCTCTTCTCTGAACTTTTTCCAAAAACTCAAAATCGTTTTTATAGTATGGTGACCTAAATTGGTTGCAGTATTCCAGTGTGGTCTTACTAGGGTTTTATAAAGTGATACTAATACTTCATGTGATCTTGATTCTATGCCTCTATTGATACTACCCAGGATTAATTTTTTTTGGCTGTTCCTGCACACTGCTGGCTCATATTCAAGTGATCATCCACTAGGACTCCAAGGTCTCTCTCACAGTTACTGTTTTTGAGCCAGGTCTCTCCTAATCTGTATTTATACCTTTAATATTTCCTGCCTAAATGTAAAACTCTGCTTTTCCCCACACTAAAATTCATTTTGTTGGATAGGGCCCATTGTTCAAGTTTAACAATCTTTTAAAAGTTTCTTCTTCCAGGGTATTGATGGGTTCTATTTTTTCAGCCAGGAAACCCCAAGTATTATCGGGTCAGTCATACCAGAGCCCATGATAAAACTTATAGTTTCCTTGTAGGACTGTATCTTTAATTTTATGGTTCTGTTAAAAACGTGGCAGGGCTCTGTCTGCTAGGGTCCCATCCACTTGGGAGAATGCTAGGAAAATACATATATACAATGTACCATGAGGGATTCATTGGAAGGAAAACTTCATAACAGAATAGCTTCATATTTGAGGATGCTTTTTGCAAGCAGTAATTGCAAAATGATGGCATATCAATATTTTTCCAATCAGGTATTACCCCCCCCCGCCTTCCCTAATAGCAATATAATGTTTGCACAGTGCTGTGGATTTCCCTTCTAAACAATGCTTATCAAAGGTGTCTGGATCAGGACACACAAGCCCAGGTGGGAGCAGGACTAATGCAAGCACTGAATCCAGGAGCATTCTGCCAATGAGAACACCACCATCCACAAATTTTACCCAACTGTAGTATTACAAAAGGAAAAACAAAAATCACTTTGCTTTGGTTTCAAATAAATTGGTACTGAGCTGGAAATAATCAGTTCCTTTAACCAGCTGCTGCTGTAAATTTGAACTTCTAAATTGAAAAACATTCAGATAGAGCTATGTCTAATCTCATCCCTTATTTTTCTACTTACCTTGTTATTCATTTCCTCATTCTCTTTTTTGCAAGTTATGCCCTTTCCTTTGTGCTTTTGATTTGTTTTCCTTTTTAAATCTTACTGTTAATCTGTTACAATTAGGTTAAGTTAAATGAGGAATCTAGCAATAAATGAATTATTGCTAGATTTCTCAGCACTTGAAGACTTGAATGGGTTTTGGGTTTGTTTTGTCCTCTTTTGTTTTATTGGTAAAGTCCTTAGCTGGAAAGGGATTATCTGCTATCTTCTGTATAGTTTCCTTGGCTGATCATAAATTAAACAAATTAACAGATTTAGAATTAATTAGTAGATACTTGGATGGGAGATGCCCAAGAAAGAATAGACTGTAGATTAGACTGAGAAACTCTCAGAGGGCAATGGCAAACTATTTCAGTATGATTGTCAATACAATCCAGAAGGGCAAGTTAAACAGGTTCAAATACAAAGTTATAGTATTTTGTTGGTAAAAATCCAAAGCCCATCTTGCTGATGAATGTACTGGAGATCTAGCATAAAATTTGCAAAATCTGAATTACAAGTGGTGCTTAGGAATTAAAGTACCTGAGACTCAAAATGATGATTCTCATTTTATCACATCATGCCTAGATCTAACTGCAACTGATGATACTAAAGATATCAGCGCTGAGTTTACAGATAGCATTGAAGAGGAAGTACAGAATGGCTCTCACCTACAGGTAAATCCTCAAAGCATTCAAAATGGGATATCTGCAATGGTGGTAAGAACAATGACGTGAACTATGCAAATTCTGAAAGTTTGGGGAACAAGGTGAACTTGAATACACAAGGGTAGATACAGTATAGTTGCTGTTACTGAAACTTGGTGGGATGAAACCCATGACTGGAACATACTGATGGAAGGATACAAGTATTTTAAAAAAATACAGATGCCATAAAAGAGGAGGTGGAGTTGCATTATATGTAAAAGACCACTATATTGCAACAGAAATGTATGAAATCAAAGACAAAAATCTCCTAGGATGCATATGGGTCAATATATAAAAAAAAGAATGACATGGCCATAGGTGTATACTACAGGCCACCCAACCAAGCAGAAAAAAAATGTACTTTTTGCTAACCAACTAACAAATGTATGTAGGAAACACACTACATTAATAATGAGGGGCTTTAATTACTCTGATATAAACTGAAAGCCTAATTCTGCATCAACTGAGAGATTGAACAAGTTCCTGACCAACCTTAGCTAACAACTTTGCCATCTGAAAGGTAGAGGAGAGAATTAGAGGAACAGCCATACTGGACTTAATTCTTACTAACAGAGAAAGGATAGAGGGAGTTGAAACCACAGGAACCTTGGGTGAGAGTGACCATGTCATACTAGAATTCAACATAATGCAAATACAAGCAATAGAACACAACAATACCTAGATCCTAGATTTTAAAAGAGCTGATTTTAACAAACTCAGACAGAACTTGGGAAAGATTCTTTGGATGAAAATCTTTAAGGCGAAAACAACCCAAGAAGCTTGGGAAACTGAAAAATATTATCATAAAAGCCCAATTAAGCTGAAAAGCCCACTACCACTGAAAAAGAAAAACAGGAAATCCAAGAAGAAACCAGCATGGCTGCACAAAGATCTCTCTGACAAATTTAAAGACAAAAAGGACATGTACAAAAAATGGAAAGAAGGACACATAACTAAGGGAGAATATCATCAGATAGCCAGAATCGGCAAAGATGAAGTCAGGAAAGCAAAGGCTCAGAATGAACAAAGACTTGCAACAAAAGTCAAAGATATTTTTTAAAAAGTTTCTTCTAACATATAAATAACAAGAAAAAAATCAAGGAAAGTGGGTCCACTAAAGAGAGAAGACAGCAAAGAAGTAACAGGCAGCAGAGAGAAAGCAGAACTGTTTAACTCATTCTTTGCATCGTGGTCTTCACGCAAAGAGAAACTATAGCTCAACCTTCCAAGAACTTAGTAATCAATGGACATTGCATGGTGGCCACAAATGCAGATACAATCTCGATATGAGAAAGATGCTAAAATGTATGGTTTTAATAAAGAATTAACAGATTTGGACCAGATACTAACTGGAATGGATGAAAAACTGATAAAGAAAATATATTGTTACTTATTAGGTATTAAATTTGAAAGTGAGCAGGTAAAGGAGACAATGATTGTTTGGGCTAAACATTTTGGATATGCAATAGAACTGGATAAATGGCAGAAACTGTGGGTAGAAATGTTAAATTGACTATGTCAACTGCATATAAAGAAAATTTGTATAAAATGTTCTATAGATGGCATTTTGCACCAACAAGTCTGGCAAAAATGTTTAAAGATAGATCTGCTAAATGTTGGAAGTGCGGTCAGATACCTGATTCATACCACCATATGTGGTGGACATGCCCAAAGGCTGAAAAATATTGGACAAAAATATATACTTGGTTGGAAAAAATGATAAATCAGCATATAGACTTGAAACCAGAAATATATTTATTGGGCATCCTGTCAGAAAAACATGATAAAAGGACTATATATTTGATTTTACATGTATTAACTGCAGCCAGAATTGTATTTGCACAACAATGGAAGTGTGACGAGATCCCAACAGATGAGAAAGTAATTAAGAAAATATTAGAACATGCAGAAATGGATAGATTAACACTATTAAGGAAAAAGAAGAAACTGAATATTTCTTGATATGGGACCTATTTTACTATAGATAATAAAAACAGGTTAGAAATATGGAGATTTAAAAAGGATAAATGTTAAAATGGAGATTTGTTAAAGTAGATGTTAAATATTATTATTATAATATTAATCTTATTTGATGAATACTACTGTAAACATCTTGATTATGATTGCCTTAAAACAATTGTACCCAGACAACAAACTGATTGAAATTGAATTTTTATATGTTATATAAATAAAACAAATAAAACATTAAAAAAAGAAGTGATGGAAGGAGTTGAAATTACAAGAACTTTGGTTGAGAGTGACCATGTCATATTAGGATTCAGTACAATGCCAACACAAGTAAAGAACATAATGATACCAGAGTCTTACATTTTAAAAGAGCTGATTTTAACAAATTCAGAGCTTGGAAAAGATTCCTTGGATGAAAATTCTAAAGTAGAAAACACCTGAAGAAGCTTAGGAAAGTGAAAAATATGATCATAAAAACCGAGTCCAGCACAATACCACTGAAAAAGAAAAACAAGAAATCCAAAAAGAAACCAGCATGGTTGCACAAAGGTCTCTGGTAAACTGAATGACAAAAAAGACAAGTACAAAAATGGAAAGATGGACAGATAACTAAAGCAGAATATCAGCAGATAGCCTGAATCTGCAAAAATGAAGTCAGGAAAGCAAAGGCTCAGAATGAACAAAGATTTGTAACAAAAGTCAAACATAATTTTAAAAAGTTTCTTCAACATATGAATAACAAGAAAAAAGTCACGGAAACAGTCAGTCCACTAAAAGAAAATGGCAAGAAGTAACAGGCAGTCAAGAGAAAGCAGAGCAGCTTAAATCATTCTTTGCATCAGTCTTCCAGCAAAAAGAAACTATAGACCAACCTAACCTAAACATAACTATGTTTAGACAAAATAAAAGACAAAGACAAAATAAAATAATAAAAAACCAGATCTGTGAACATCTAGAAATAAACAAAATTATAACTAGTAGCCAGCATGAGGTTGTTAAAAACAGATCATGTCAAACCAATCTTATTTTATTCTTTGACAAAGGGACTAAATTAGTAGGCTATCAAAGTGTTTTGGACATAGTATATTTAGACTTCAGTAAGGCATTCAATAAGTAAGTAAGTAAGTAAGTAAGTAAGTAAGTAAGTAAGTAAGGCATTCAGTAAGGCAGTAAGATGCAGTGGCTCAGTGGCTAAGATGCTGAGCTTGCCAATCAAAAGGTTGGCAGTTCAGCAGTTCAAATCCCTAGTGTTATGTAACAAGATGAGCTCCCATTACTTATCCAGCTTCTGCCAACCTAGCAGTTTGAAAGCATGTGAAAAATGCAAGTAGAAAAATAGGGACCACCTTTGGCAGGAAGGTAACAGTGTTCTGTGTGCCTTTGGCATGCCAGCCACATGACCATGGAGACGTCTTTGGACAGCATTGGCTCTTCGGTTTTGTAATGGAGATGAGCACTGCCCTCTAGAGTTGGGAATGACTAGCACATATGTGCAAGGGGAACCTTTACCTTTACCTTTTAACATTCAACAAAGTAAACCACCACCTACTTCTTGGTAAGCTAGAAAAAAATGGAATAGATAGCATCACAATGGATTTGTAAGTGGCTGACAAACTGTGCTCAATGAGTAATCCTTAATGTTACTACATCTACATGGAGCAAAGTAAGCAGTGGGGTGCCACAAGGTTCCATTTTAGACCCGGTACTCTTCAATATCTTTATAAATGACTTATATGAGAAGGTGAACTGATCACATTTTCAGATGATAAAAGCCATATTTCAGATGAATAGCCAACACCCTAGATGATAGCAATAGTACTTAGACTTATATACCACTTCACAGTGCTTTACAGCCCTCTCTAAGCAGTTTACAGAGTCAGAATATTGCCCCCAACAATCTGGGTCCTCATTTTACTGACCACGGAAGGATGGAAGGCTCAAGATCTAGATGGATCTTGACAGACTTGAACACTGGGCCCTATCTAACAAAATGAAATTCATTGTAGAGAAAAGTAAGATCTTACACATAGAACCCCCAAAAGAATACCTACAGATTATGTGAAACCTGACTTAAAGCAGCAACTATTAGAGGGATCTTGGAGTCCTAGTGGACAATCAATTAAATATGAGCCAATAGTGTGCAGTCAAAAAAGCCAATGCAATCCTAAATTGCATTAACAGATGGATTGAATCAAGATCACATGAGGTACTAGTACCACTTAATAAAGCTTAATAGACCACACCTAGAATACTGCATCCAGTTTGGGTCACTACAGTCTAAAAAGAATGCAAAGAAGAGCAACAAAGATGATGGGGGACTGGAGGCTAAAACATATGAAGAAGCATTGCAAGAACTGGGCACAGCTAGTCTAGTGAAGAGAAGGATCAGGGGTAACATGATAGCCGTGTTGCAATATTTGAGTGGCTGTCATAGAGAGGAGGAGGACAATCTACTTTCCAAAGCATGTGAAGGCCATACAAGGAACAATGGATGGAAACTGATCAAGGAGAGATTCAACTTAGAAATAAGCTGAAATTTTCTGACAGTGAGAGCTATCAACCAATGGAACAGCTTGCCTTCAAAAGTTGTGGGTGGAGTGTGGTGAATCACTGGAGGCTTTCAAGAAGAAACTGGACAGCCACTTGCCAGAAATGTTATAGGATCTCCTGCTTAAGCAGAGGGGTGGACTAGGTGACCTACAAGGTCCCTTCCAATTCTGTTATTCTGTTCTGAAGTCTCTATCATGTTTCTTAGGAGCCATGTAATTGGCAAGGTGTGTGAAGGCCCAATTTGCTAAGTGTCAGAGTTGCCCCAGATAGATCCCTTAGGAAAGAAAGGCCCTTAACTCCATTTGATTGAAGTGATAAGTTATTTTACTAAAGGACACTGCTTGCAGGCTAGATCTAAGTTTCCCACACGAAAAAGGTACAAAATGTTTCCCCTCATCCTAGCCCTCTCCCCATGACCAGTGAATATCTGCTAAGGTCTTTTGAGAACACTGAGATGTTTGGATTAATCCACATTCTTTTTTCAGGGTACATGGCCTTGGGTACAGGCACAAACTGGTTCCAAGCTGCCGTATTCTTCAAATCACCTGGAAAGAATTCAAGGATAATACTGATAATTTTTTTGACAGTTACAGAGCACTAAACTATATTCAGTTGGTTAGCAAGCTTTTTATAGCATACAAGACTTGTCATCAAGGATTTATTTTCTGCATTCACATTTGGATTTCTTTCAATAACTAAGTGCAGTCAGAGACAAATATGGTGAAGTTTTCACCAAGACATTTTTATTCACCATACAGCATACAGGGAAATCTACAAATGCTAGACACAATGCTGTCCCGACAGCCTATATTGCTAGTTAATTCCACTTGGTGTCATTTTCTTTGATCCTTGGTGCACCATGGGGGGAGAGGGTGAACTAGATTCAGAAACCAGATTTAGGAGAAGACCTCCAAGGTCCTTTCTATCTCTATTATTCTGAAATTTGAATGGATGTAGCCAGTGGGGGGATTCAAATATTTTTGCCACCGGTTCGGTGGGTTTGGCTTGGTGGGCGCGCTTGTACGCATGCACACAATTTGCGTGCATGTGCGCACCAAACATGCACTTTGCACAGGCACAGAGGCATTTGCACAGGTGCAAAGGCATTCTAACTAGCCTCCTGCAAGCCTGCACGATGCCGGTCACTTCAGCAGCTGCCACGCGGCACTATTCTGTGCCGCACAAAGCAGCTGCGCTTCAAATTCAACAGATAAAAGTGAGTATGGGAACATGGGTGGGTGGGTGGGACAAAAAGCAGAGCGGCGGAGAGAATCGGTTCGGTCTCCGCTGCTTATCGCTGCTACCGGCTCACCAGAACCAGGCCGAACTGGTAAGAATACCACCACTGGGTGTAGCATAAACACCAACTTTCAGGAAGCCAGATTTTTGAAAAAAATGTTCAGTGCCATCTATTCATTCAATTTATTCAAATTCTCAGTCTAAATATTTTTGTATATAATGCAGGAAAGAAATATTTCCACAACTAGCATAGCAAAGTGTTGTGACTCGAGACTTGAACCTGATCAGTCAGCAGATGTGGGTTCGAGCGATGAAGAATATCTGGCACTGAGATTCGAGCCTGCATTATTAAGTGACTTAGAGGGGAGTCAAGTAGAGGGAGAGGAGTTGGATTTGAGAGATGAACCTGATTTATTGGAGGTTTCAGAGTCCACTCCCTCTACTTCCCCAATTACATCTCAGGTATTAACTGTTAATCAGGAAAGTGTGTCAGAGGTTTCAAGTGGTGAGGAAACTGCCGGATGCTGGATGGATGCCAGAACTAGGAGAAGATTGAGACGTCAATCTCAATTAGAAAAGAGACGTCCAGCAAAGGATTAATTAATGAGACTGACATGCCCTCTCTTAGAGGATATAAGGGAGCGTACGACTTTGTAATCTTTGCTGGAAAACAAAGTGGAAAGAATTGCGTCTGATTACTGCGTTGTGATTTACGAACTATACAGAATTGCCGGACAGATTCTAGGAGGATTGCCAAGGAACTGTGATAACAGGGCAATTGAATCTTCTGTCTCTGGTTTTGTTTACGTAAAGTATTTGAACTCTGTAACTCAAAGTTTTCATCTGTGGATACAGGTGGGACAGAACAGCAAAGTATACCATTTACTACAAACTATGTCCTAGAAACAAAATTTCAGAAAAATCCTACATAATGAATGCTTTTACTGTCCTCTAGACTGATTGTGACAAAACCAGTAGCTACTGTGATATGCTACATAAAATTATCATATCTTCATTAGCTTAATATCCAGGCCTTAATGACTCTTTTTATTTCAAATATTGTCTAATTGTTCAGAGCAATTCAGGCTCTTATCAAGTCAGCAGGTGTTGTTTAATAGCAAAAATTGATAGAAGTTCACTTGGAACAGTTTGACTTGATTAAACTTCCTTTAATGTTTAATGTTTAAACAATAACTGTTAATTTTCCTGTTTATTTCTTTCTTCCTATACTTCCTATGGTCTTTACACAGAAGATATAGTGCTAACAGTCTCAGTCTTCAACATGATTTATCTAAATTAATAAAATTTCACCTGCATTGGCCGTGTTTAACTTATCTTTTAATCCATTTTGTTTTATTTATTTTAGCTTTTATTTTATTTCTGTTTTTTATTATATAAGTCTAATTAATGGCCGAAATAAAACTGACTGACTACAGTTTGTCTCTTAGGCAAAAAATGTAGATTACAAAATATTGCTGTAGTTTAGCAAAAACATGGATACTCCCAAATCCCCTATGTCAGATTTAGCCATTTATTTTCAGAAGATTTAGATTATGTCATTAGGAATAACTTTTTTATTATATCTGCACATTCTAGAATGTTAAGAAGGATATTGATGACAATCTGATGAGTCATTCCAGTTATCCTGCTCTACTGACTTTGAAGAGTGAAGGCAACCAGCAAGTGATGCTTCAGTCTCTGAAATCTATGGTTCAGCATGTTTTGGAACAAAAAAAGAAACTAGAAGAAGAGCTGCAGGAGTTTAAAGAGCAGATTGAGGAAGCTGGGTTCTCTTCCATTTCTCAGCTAAAGTAAGTCAGACTGACACCAGAAAATATCTGGGCATCCAGCAATCTGAGTTCTTATCAGAGAGCTCAATACATTTCAGTATAGAAACATAAAGACTATTAGGCTTGCCCCAGCTGGGGTCCTTAGGAAAGAAAGACCCTCGACTCCATTTAGTTGGAATGATAGGTTCTTTTACTAAAGTTAAGGGGTCGCAGCTAAAGAAAAGCTAGATATGAATATTCTTGTGCAAAGGTTACACTTTCCCCCTTTCCTCAACCCTCCCTCGTGACCAGTTCATCAATGTCCAATGACTTTCAGATAATTTGAAAACGGCTTGGCTGTTTGGTGTGACTCAATGCAGTTTCACATTTGTTCTCAGGCCAGTGTCCTTGAAGAAGACTGGTGTATTCTGAGCTTGGCACCTCTGGATTCCATTAAAGCTGTCACCTTCACCTTCCCACCTTTTATCTTTATGTTCCCATCAATACTACTTTACATTCCCTTGCCCTTTCCCCCCCCTCCCTTGCATTTTATGACAGGATGCCAGCAAAGCATAGAAGCTGCAGATGACACCTGACATTCTGCCCCCCTTTTCAGAGACATTAGTCCTATATGAAGAGAAAAAAATGGGAAGGGAGAGAAAAGAGAGAGTAGACTTAATTTGTTGGCATTCAGTGAGGTTTATCTGGGTGTCTATCATGGAACTTTCGAAGAAGTTTTGAGGCACTTATGTGCTGAATGTCTACCATTCTATCTCTGAAGGGGGAAGACTTTCCAAGCTACTAGATATTGGATTTTTGCTCTGTGTGTGCAAGAATCTAAAATGTCTTTGACTTCAAAGAGTTGCTCTCCTTCAATCAGGATGGGATCAGGCAGTGATTTCATGACAGGGCATAAAGGATAGCTAGTTGATTGTTTTAGTAAGCTGCAATAGAATACCAGATGAATGCATCTACAGGTTTTTGACAGATCAAGTTGCACTGTTACTGGATTAATAATTTTGCTGATGGGGAAAGGGCCAATGTACTTTGGACCTAACTTCTTTAAAGATTGTCTGGATTATAGGTACCTTAGTAGACAGATAAACTTTGTCACCAAGTCTGAATTCTTTTGGTTTAGAGCGTTTCTTGTTGGCTTGTTTTTATATGATTCTCAAGCTTTTTCAAACACTTTCTGGACTACTGGCCTGTGTTTTGTGATTGTGAAATCCATTCACTAGACTTGTGGTTTGTGATGTAACTTGAGGCAATTCAAGGATAAATACAAAATCCTGCCCAGAGGCCATTTTAAAAGTAAATCCCATGCTGTCATGTACACTGTTATAATATGCAACCTCAGCAAAAGGAAGGTCTGTCCAATTATTTTATTGATAATTAATGTAGCATCTCAGATATTGTTCTAGGACCCCATTTGTTTGTTCACATAGCCCATTCATTTTTGAAAGGTGGGAGGAGCTAAGCCCCTTCATGATTCCTAGTAATTTTAGGACTTCATACCAAAAGAATGAAGTGAATTGAACGTGAGTTCTAAAATGATTGATTCTGGTGCCCCATGAAGTCTGTATAGATGTTGCATGAATAGCCTAGCTAAGGTGCATGCTGATGGGATTTTTTGGCAGGGCACAAATGTACTTGTTTAGAAAACAAATTGGTTATCACTCAAATTACTGTGTTTCCAGAGCTTTCCAATAGCTCCACTATAAAGTCCATTGAGATCTCTTTCCAGGGTACTTGGGTTGGAGGATTCCCAGTGTTTTTCCATGGTGTCTTTTGACTGAGGCACAAACAGGATGGCTACATAGGTTTCTGTGTTCTTTTTGAGTGATGGCCACCAGACTTGACTATTTATTTTTATTTTATTTATTTATTTGATTTGTCAATAGGTATAAGTATATACATAGTTATGGATACATGAAATGGGTACATATAAGAAAAATAAAACGAACAATAGGACAGGGACAGTAGGCACATTGGTGCGCTTATGCACGCCCCCTACAGACCTCTTAGGAAAGGGGTGAGGTCAATAGTAGACAATCTAAGGTTAAAGTTTTTGGGGGTTGAGGAAGAAACTACAGAGTCAGGTAGAGTATTCCAGACATTGACCACTCTGTTGCTGAAGTCGTATTTCCTGCAATCAAGTTTGGTGCAATTAACCTTGAGTTTGTATCTATTGTGTGCTCTTGTGTTGCTATGGTTGAAGTTGAAGTATTCATTGACAGGTAGGACATTGCAATGTATGATTTTATATACCATACTTAGATCAGACCAAAGACGGCGTAATTCAAGGTTTTCTAGGCCTAGAATTTCAAGTCTGGTGGCATAAGTTATTCTACAACAAGTAGAGGAGTGGAGAACTCTTCTTGTGAAATATTTCTGGACTTTCTCAACTGTGCTAATATCAGATACGTAATGTGGGTTCCAGACTGATGAGCTGTATTCGAGTATTGGTCTAGCAAATGTTTTGTATGCTCTAGTTATTAGTGTGGTATTGCCAGAGAAAAAGCTACGTAGGATTAGGTTAACAACTCTTAATGCCTTTTTGGCTATGTAGTTACAGTGGGCTCTAGCACTTAGATCATTTGAGATGAGTACTCCAAGATCCTTGACAGAGCTTGGATCATCAACAAGATCTTGACTATTCAGCTTGTATTTTATTTTCTGATTTTTTTTCCCAATATGTAAAGACAGGGCATTTATTTGTTGAGATTTGAAGTTTCCATTTGTTTGACCATTCTGATACATAGTCAAGATCTTTTTGAAGGGTAGCAGTATTGTCTGTGGTATTGAACAGCTTTACATCATCAGCGAAAAGAACGCAGTTGCTCTTGATATGATCACAGAGGTCATTTATGTAGAGTATGAAGAGAGTTGGTCCTAGAACACTGCCTTGGGGGACACCACTATTGACAGGTACAGAATTTGATAGGACACTCCCAAATTTGACCATTTTTTGTCTGTTTGACAGGAATGCTTCTATCCAGTTATGCAGTTGTCCAGAGATACCATAAGATTTTAGTTTTAGGAGTAGTTTGTCATGTACCACTGAATCGAAGGCTTTACAGAGGTCTGTGTAGATTGCGTCTATTGCTTTGCCCTGATCGAGTTGTATAGTCCATATGTTTTTGCAGTGTTAAGAGTTGCAGATTACAGGATAGTTTTTTTCTGAAACCAAATTGTTTATTAGAGAGTAGGTTGTTTGTCTCTAAGTGGAGGATAATGGATTGGTTAATAATTGATTCCATGACTTTACAGGAGACGCAGCATAAGGAGATTGGTCTGTAATTTTCAACTAGGCTGGGGTCTCCCTTTTTGAAGATGGGGATGACTGTGGCTTGTGACCATAGGTTAGGCAAGGAGCTGGTCCTGAAAGATTTTTCAAAGATTATGCTTAGAGGTTCATGAGATGTAAGTTTTTTTACAGAGCTAAACTGTTTTTGAGTCATGGCTTTTTTGGAGGATGACAGTGGCTCTCGAGGACATAATTTGCCTGCTACCCATGCTAAGCCATCACATAGTGTGCACTTGGCCTGGTGGGTTTTAAACCATTCATCTTTCTCTAATTCACCTTTCAGCACAGCAATCAAGTTGTCCACAACTTGGGTTTTAAGCTTCCCTTGCCCCTTGTGATGGCTGGGACTACCAGCTGCTGAGATGGGATAACTGGTCTGATGACTTCAGGTTTGGAGCTATTATATTATGGGAGCCTTGATAGAGCATCAGTCAGAAAGTTTTTTCCCCTCTAGGTAATACCATAACATTAAATGGTTAAAATTTTGGCCCTACTGGACTTGTTTACGGGACAGGTGTCTCCAGGGCCTCTAAAGTTTTCTGGTCTATCCACATTTCAAATGGAGCTTTGCTTCCCTCTAAGAAATGTCTCCAAGTTAGAAGTGCCCAATGCACTATGTAGGATTCCTTCTGCCACAGCACCCATCTGAGCTCAGTCTCAGTGAGATTTTTGGAGATGTAGATGCATGTTCATTTTTCTGTAATAGAACAGCCTCCATGGCTACATCGCTAGCATCAGTTTGGATGATAAAAGGGGCACTTGGATTTGGATTTGGATTAGCACCGGCTAGGTGGCAAACAAGTGCTTAAGTTTTTTTAATGCGGTTTGGCACTCCATGAACCACTTCAGGGACTGGCTAAGCTTAGGTTTCCTTTCCCCTTTGGTATTTTGTAGGGTGGTGATGGGTAGTGCTATTTGCACAAATGATGGGATAAACTGACAATAGAGGTTAGCAAATCCCAAGAAGCTTTGAAGTTGCTTCCTGGTACAGGGAGGAATCCACTCTAACATTGCTCTCACCTTTTCAGGGTCCATTTCTATTCCCTCGTGAGATTTGTAATACTCCAAATAATCAATTTTACTCTGGTGGAATTCACATTTAGAATATAGCTGAGTTATCTTGCAAAGTTTCTTGTACATGGCTCACATTAATTCACATGCTTGGTCATAGTCTTGGTGTTGAGCAAACTATCATCTAAATAAACTAAGCCCCCTCCCCTTTGTACAGGTGTTCATGCAACACATCATTTATCAATTGCATGAAGACAGCACCCAAAAGGGAGCATGCAGAATTGGAAACATCCTATATGGCAATTAAATGCAGTTTTCGACTTGTCTCTATACTTGATCCTAATTCAGTAGTTGTAAGGACTTGCCTCTCCTACCCCCTCAAGAAATCAGAACTCTTAAAATAGGCAGCATTTCAAAAGGAACTCTTTTTGGGGGGAGATAGTGATAGCAAGAAGAATAGGGAAGATCTGAAGTTCCTGCTCAAAATTGTTAGATTAAAAGTTGTAGAAACCTCTCCCCTGTGTCCAGTCCAAGGTGAGCCAATTCGCAGGTTTGAAGTTGTTTTGGGAACTTTGAACTATGAAGGTGATAAGAAATTGTTCTCAGGCACTGCTTGCTCATTCCTCTGGGTCTGAGATAAAACAGATGCCCAGACTCATCCCTCCCCACTCCCATTCCCAGGAAAATACATCAAAATAAAGGAAAGACCCAAAATAAGAAAATATCATAAAAGTGCACCAGAGCTCCCTCCCATCAGAATGGCAGTGTCCTGATAGGCAGGGGTCCCCAACCACCAGTCCCCAGACCGGTACCGGTCAGTGGATCATTTTTTACCGGGCCCCAAAGCTTGGGTGCCATGAGGGAGAGAGAGGGAGAAAAGAGTGCTACAGTATGCCCAGCGCTAGTCTTCCTTTTCCTCTCCTTCTCCTTCTCCCCCATCAACCACACACACGCATGTGTGCAGATAAAGCTGTTGCTGTTGCTGCTGCTGCTGCATCACTACCTGAAGGAACAGATTGAGCACAGGCGCTGAAGGAGCGCCACGGCGTCTGTCACCAGAGCGCAAGGAAGCAGCAGCAGCTGCGGCAGCGGTGGCTGCTGCACCTCCGACTTTCCTGGGGAAGGTCATTCCCTGACCAGTTGCACTTCCCAGCCCATGCTTGCACCCCTCGCCCCCCCCGCCCACTTCCTCGCAGGCAGAGGCGGGAAGCTGCGAGGAATTCAGGCGTGCTTTCTAGCCGGCTGTGCCAAGTCTCTTTTTTTTTTTTTGCCCGAGGCTGGAAAGAAGAAGGGCGACGGGTCACTGAGGAAGGTGAGAGAGACTGGGAAGGGAGAGAGAAGCCCAGCTAAAGCAGCTCTGTGCTGCTTTAGGGACTAGTAGTAGAAGGCGGCGATTGGCAGCACTTGCCACCAGGCGATGCTTCTGGGTTTTCGGTTGGAAAGCGGCATTTGGGTGCTTGTGCCTTAGTTTTGTCGAAGGGGGGGGCAGCTTCAAGAGCCATCCTGATGGCAGTGGAGTCTCACATTACACAGGTACCGGTCCGTGGAAGAATAAATAATCATGAAACCAGTCCCTGGTTCAAAAAAGGTTGGGGGTCACTGCTGATAGGGATCTATGGGGACTTGACATGCTGCCCCCCCTAGGAGAAGGAGAGATCCACCTCAAAGAAAAGAAAATAAGGGGAGAAAGAAAACACAAGTGGTTAGTTAGGCTTATCTGGATAATGGACATGAAACCATTTGAGCAGCCTAGGGGCTCTGACATGCATTTTATGTACCTACTCATTTTCAGACAAGGGGAGGTTATTCCAAACCACCAGGTACTGGGTTGTTCTATGGTGTTCTCTTGAATCAAGTATTTCCTTGATTTTGAAATGCTGCTCTCTCTCAACCATAATGGGCTGTGGCGGTGTGACAACCTTAGGTCTTAGAGGTGAGGCTATTTATGATTTTAAGAGGTTGCAGTAGAATATTGGATGTATTTGTCTCAATGATTTTGGCAATTGGAGTTCTACCATAACTGGGTTTATAATGTGTGTAATGGGAAAGGGTCCTATGAATTTAGGTCCTGGTTTTTCTTAGGGTTGCAGAGACTGTAGGAACTGAGTTTGAAAGGTATATCTTATCTCCAACTCAGAATGGTTTTGGCTGTTCACTTTTTATCTGCCTGCTCTTTGTAGGCTGCTCTCAGTTCATCTAAGGTTTTGAATACAACTGGCCAGGTGTTTTATAGTTCATGCTCATTCATGGAGGGTATGGTGGGTTCTGCAGCTGGGAGTTCCAGCATTGGGTTAAAGTCCTGACCAGTGGCCACATGGAAGGATGTAAATCCGATGCTGGTACAGACTGCAGTATTGTACGTGACCTCTGTGAAGGAAAGGTCAGTTTAGTCATCTTGTTTATGAAGCATCTAAGATATGCTTCAGGACCAAGTTAGTTCATTCCAATCCACCATTCATTTGCAGTTGATGAGTTGAACTCAGTCCCTGATTGGTTCCCAAAAGGGCCAAAAATGCCCAGAACTTGGAGGTGAACTGGACCCTGCAGTCTGAGATTATCCATGGTGGGGCACCATCTAGGCAATATAATGTGGTGTAAGTATAGTTTGACTAGTGTTTTGGCTGTGGGGATTTTTTGGCATGTTCTCTTTTGAAAACAAGTCCATCACTAACCAAATGACTGTATTTCCTGTGCTTTCAGGCAGTTCTACATCCATAAAATCCATAGAGATCTCTCTCTCCAGGGTGCTGAAGGCTCAGCTACTGGTCGCAGGAGGCCAGGTGTTTTCACCATCATCTTTTGATAGAGGCGCAAATAGGGCAGTTGGCTACATAGTTCTCAGTGCCCTTTTTGAAAGATGGTCACCAAAAATGCCTTTTTAGTAAATGAAGAGTTTTTTCAAATCCAAACTACCCCACATTGGAGTCATGGCACGTGTGCATGTCTTTGACTGGCTGGACATACCAAGGCAGGTCATCGTTCATCAAGCAGGTGTCTTTATGGTTTAGGAACCATTGAGCATTGACCAAGGCCTGCTTAAAAGCTAGGGTGGTGGCATTGTCTGGAGATGGGTCCCCTTTCATCTGTGCCCTAGTGGTCACTCAGGCTGCTAACTGTGAAGCAGGAACCATGGGCTTAACTATTTCTAATTTGGTGCTGTTATATTGTAGATATTGTGACAAAGCATCAGCTAGGAAGTTCTTTACCCTGAAAGGTAATGGTGGGTGAAGTTAAGTAGCTGGAAGCACTGGCCCCAGCATGCTTGCTTAGGGGATAGTTTCCTTGGGGTTTTAGGATTTCCAGGTTCTTATGGTCAGTCCACTCCTGGAATGGAATTTTCAGGAAATGGTGCCAAGTGAGGAGGGCCCAACGGACAGTGTATTTTTCCCTCTCCCACACTGCTTATCATTGCTGTTTCTGTAAGTGTTTTTGTGGTGCATGCACAGGGTTGCAGCTGGCCCTCTTGGAATAACATGGCTCTGACTGCTATATTGCTGACATCAGCCTGGGTTTTTCTGGGTCCAGGTATTTTAGCACTGGCTCGGTGGAAAAAAAAGTCTTTGTAGCTTTTTGAATGCAGCTTGGCATTCCATAGAGCCCTTTAAAGGCTGGCCAGGTTTCGGCTTGTGCCCCCTTTCATCTTTAGCAAGTTAGTGATGGGGAGTGCAATCTGGGTGAAGGTTGGAATGAATTGCCTAGAGAAGTTAGCAAAGCCAAGGAAGCTCTGTAGTTGCTTCCTTATATGGGGAGGCAACCATTTGATCACTGCCTGAACCTTCTTTGGGTTCATCTCTACTCCCTCATGGGCACTTTCTCTGGGTTCATCTCTACTCCCTCATAGATAATTTATTTTTTCCTTGAGGAATACGCATTTCAAGAGCTTAGCTTCATGGCACGGAGTTTATTTAGGATCATATGGACAAGCCTCACATGCTCCATTTTCATTTCAGTGTAAATTACTATGTCATCAAACTCCCTTATAAAGGTGTTCATGGAGCACTTCATTTATCAGCTGCATCAACATGGCTGGGAGCCCTGCAGCCTGAATGGGAGCATGTTAAATTGGAAACATCTGAGGGGGCAGTTAAAAGTGGTTTTCCACTATTCTCCCTCTTTAATTCTGACCCTGTAATAAGCCTCGCTGAGGTCCAATTTAGAAAAGAATTCCCCTTCGACAGGTGGGCTAACATTCTTTCATGAGAGGAAATGTCAGGCCTGCTTCCATTCAAAACCCAAGAAAGAAAACTTCCCAACTCCACTGTGGTACTTTTACTGAAAGGAATGCCAGATCCGATCCAAAAGGCGTGAAAGTTACACATTGAAAATTTCCCCAAATCCTTCCCCCCAGAGACCCAGGCTGAATGCCCAATCCACATCCCACATAGTGTCATGTGGAGCACATCTTCAGGTGCTTTCATCCATCTGGAGTTCTAGGACAGTTGGCCTTGACTGGATGTAAACAATTCCATTCAGCATTCTTGAGAGCAAACCTCCCTTTTAGTTTACATGGGCCTTCATCACACCAGCTCACTTCCCAAACCCCAATGCCATTCCTCCCCATTACTATGGCAGCTGATAGCAAGCATGCATCAGTGGGAAAACCCATGCTGGAGATCTGCCTGACATTTGGCCCTCCTGCAATAGAGGTGTTAGCCCTAAGTGAAAAACACAAGGCAAAATAGATAGGATAGAAGCAATCCTCCAGCTCTCGCGGGGTCATCAATTAGATCTTTGGCTTGGGGAGTTTCACCCCGGGAAGATTTCTATGCTGCAGTCTGTGGGAGGGTGGGGTGGGAACACATCTGAGTTCCTCTTGCTGAATGCCTCCCTGAGGTCCCCATATTCCTTTGGGATTTTCTCCTCTCTGTCTAGGTGTTCGCTCGCTGCAGCTCCTAGCTCCCTCACAACCTTGGCTCTGGTTGGGGTTTTGCCTCCCGCTCTTCCTGGCTGTGTGGAATGGATTTGTAAAAGCTCCGTCCTCCAATCCACATGAGGATTCCATTTTTGGAGCCAGGATAATCCAAGAAAGAGGGATCACTCCATTCCGAGGGCTACAATGAAACTCAGTATCTCTCTGTGATCCCCCATCCACATCTCCACTGGTTCAGTTACAAAGTGAGCTGGGCCTTCCCCAGCCACTGACCCATCCAGCTGGCAAAATGCTATGGGTACCCTCAGTGTTCTCAATCTCAGTCCCAGTTTCTCAGATGAAGGTACTTGCAGCTCCACTGGGATGGTCATGGAGGTTGTCATTGGAGTCTGTCTCACTCTCCTCTGGGGTAGTTGGAGTTTCCAGCTCCTCCTGGCCAGGAGGGGCAAACTCAATTACTTCCACCCCATTCAGTGCTGTTTTGCAGTGCTTTGCTGGCTGCTTCTCAGGCTTCCTGTCCCCAGCAGTTGTTGGCTTGGAGCTTGGCTTGGTGAGGCAATCAGCTGCTCAGTGCTTCCTTTCCACACCTGAAGCATGCCGTGGATTTTAGTGTGGCTGCTGGCCCACCTTTGGCAGCTCTCGGGGCCTCTTTAGGGGCAGAAGGGGAAGGCTTGCTCCAGCTATGACTTCCATGGTGCTGGTCTCTGGCCAGATCAATTTCCACCTCGGCTGTCAACACATACCAGCACTGAAGGTCTCAAGGGGCTCCCCAGGAAACACAGCTCTAATAGATTTCTTCATGAAGCCCATCTTTGTTAAGCTACATCAGGACCTCTGGGGACCGACCAGCATTGCATGTGGCAGGCCAACTCATGAAACTCCTGGGTGTAATCTGCTACTGACCTCTGTCCCTGGTTTATGGTCTTCATCCTGGTCCTAGCCTTGCGTTCGGCTAGGGAGTCCTCATACCATGTGTGGAGCACCACCATAAATTGGTTATAATTCCTCTGGGGGGTTGGGGGATATCATCATTGTGAAGGATGACCATCCAATCTGCTGTGGCCTGTTCCAGGGCCATGGTGACACATCTCACTTTGGCTGCCTCTGAAGCAAAGTCCTCCCCATACTCCTGCATGTGATTTCAGACTTGAGTTAGGAAGAATCCCTTCATATTTTACCTCCAGCTGAGGAACCTTTGAAATTTGGCACCTCCGGGGCATAGCCCTTCCTGCTGTGCGGGGGGAGTGGGCTTCAGCAGTGGTGGCTAGTGGGACAGCTGCAGCTGAAGCTGGTCCCTACAGGAATCACAGCTGGGGTTACAGAAACCCTTCCTGCTGTACGGGGGGAGTGGGCTTCAGCAGTGGTGGCTAGTGGGACAGCTGCAGCTGAAGCTGATCCCTACAGGAATCACAGCTGGGGTTACAGAAACGTTGGCTACCCCTGCTGCCTCTCCAGTTTCTTCATGCGCTGGCAGGACATGCTTCTGAGTGAGGGCCCCCCAAGCTCTCTGACTCTTGAGTACTTCATGCATAAGTCAGTAGGAGTTTCTCTTTGTTCGCTTCCTGCAAGGCATCATCTCTTCACCGGTGTCTGGTGACAGTCACTCCCGGGGGGGGGGGTGCCCCTCCAGTTCTTCCATGCATCTTACACCCGGGGACCATCTGGCTTGGACCAATTTCTCCTTGAGCTGCAGCTCCTCCAGCCACTCTGTCTCCTAGCAATGGTGAGTCTGGGGGGAGGTCGACCCCAGCACCCCCCAGTCTTCCTAGTCACTCCCATAGGTTGACATTGTGTGCTCAGCCTCCTCAGTAGACTAGGACTCCAGGTTGGCCAATATAGCTGAACTTGCTTAATGTCAGGCCTGCCTCCATTCAAAAACCAAGAAAGAAACCCCCGACTTCATTGAGGTAGAGAAGAGGTACTTTTACTGAGTTTGAAATGGTAGTGGCAAAAGGAAGCCAAGATGTGATCCAAACGTGCAAAAGTTACATATTGAAAATTTCCCCAAATGCCTCCTCTCAGAGACCCAGGCTGAATGTCCAATTCATGTCCTGTATAGTGTCATGTGGAGCACATTTTCAGGTGCTTTTGCCCATCTGGAGTTCTAGGTCGGTTGGCCTTGACTGGGTGTAAACAACTCCATTCAGCAGCACAGTAATTCTTGAGAGCAAACCTCCCTTTTAGTTCACATGGGCCTTCATTACAACAGCTCACTTCCCAAACCCCAATGCCATGACCTCCCTCCCCATCACTATGGCAGCCGATAGCAAGCATGCATCAAAGGGAAAACCCATGCTGGAGATCCAGCTGACAGGGGGAGGATATATGTTCTCCATGCATATTGCATTAAGACCCCTGTAATCAATGCGCACATGAAGAGATCCATCTTTCTTTTCTTGGAACAGTCCTGGGGCAGTAACTTTGAGTCTAGCTGGTTGAATGAAGTCCCTGGCCATGTTCTTGTCTATGAAGGTGCATAATTCCTCCAATTCCTTGGGAGTCATGGAGTATAGTTTTGGCTTTGTCAGCTTAACTCCAGAGACTATTTCAATTGTGCAGTCCATGGGCTGGTGGGGAGGAGGCTCATCTGAGCCCATCTCGCTAACACCTTGGCTAGGTTGTAGTACTCCTGGGGTATGCCCTGCAGTAGCTTGCCTTTTGAGCTGTGGCTGCTTCTTTGTTTGGCTTCTCTCCCTGTTTGTGATTGCCATTGTGAGTGGCTGGCTCCCCTCTTGGCAACTTCTAGAAGCCCTCCTTTCAATTCACCCATGGGTTCTATCGCTTCAGCCATGTCAGCCCTAAGATGAGGGGCCATTCCATCCCAGGTACCGCTACAAAAAAAAGAGTTTCAATGTGGTTCCCCATGGTTACCTCCAGGGTCTCAGTGGCAAATTGGCTGGGATTCCGCCCTCAATGGACCCGTCCAGTTGGCAGAATGCAATTGGGTTCTTTAGTATCTTCAGGAGGATTCCCAGTTTCCCTACCAAGGTTGGTAGTCTAACAACAATGAGTCTAACAAGACCCTTAGCTTGACTTTCCTTTCCAAGCTGGGGATCAATAGTTCTAGAGGAAGGGTGTCCAGCTCGATCAGCCCACTTACTAGGGGGTCATTTTTGAAGTCACTGTCGGATGGCCCTGGATCCTCTTCTGATGGGGTCAGTGTTCCCCCTCTAATCTTCGGGGAGGTAGTACACTTCTTGAAAGTCCAGTTTACTTAAGATTTTCCCTTTTGCAAGTTAAGGAAGCATGTCTTTCATTGGAGGTAGGGGTAAATGTTCTCAACATATATTTCATTAAACCTGCAGTAATCAACACATAGACAAAGGGACTTGTCTTTTTTTTTCCCCTAAAAAGCACTGGAGAGACTATGTGTGATCTTGCCAGTTGTATAAACCCCTGCCTTAGGTTTTGATCTATGAATGTCTGGAGCTCCTTAAGCTCCCTCAGGATCATGGAATACAACTTAGGTTTGGGTAATTTGGCCTCCAGAAGAATCTCTATGTATCTGTGGGACAGTGAAGGGAGACTGTCTCCGAGCCCTTCTTGCTGAAAACTTCCTGCAAGTCTCAATATTCTTTAGGTATCTGGAGGTTGGGCTGGGTCAATCCCTCATTGTGGCCCCAATCTCCCTTGTCACTTTTTTGCCTAATGATGCAGAGTTAGATATGGCCAATCTCTTCTTGGGTCCCTCCTAAAATGCCCTTTATCAAATCTTTAACTCAACAACATTTGCTCCCTCCAGGGCTGTTTCTTGGACCCTCAGGGCTGGCTTCCCTGGTTTCTTAGTGGGGCCTGATAAACCTTTTGAGTTGAGTGGCTTGGCAATCAGAGGTTTGGGGCCTCTTTCCCGCTGTCAGGATTCCGGCACTTAAACCCATTTAAATCATAGCCTCAAGCCAAACTTCCAAAGCTTCAAAAGGATTTATTGGGAGTTAAAGGTGCAGCATTGCCTGGGTGTAGCTGACTCTGAGACACATAATTCACTGTCACCCTTGACCCTGGTTTTCCCCCCACCCTCTGAGTGTATCGTGATTCATATTCTCCAATGGGGCACATCCATAGCCAAGAGTCATTAATCATGCTTTCCAGTTAGATTTTTGTGTGGCAGAAACATTGGTCATCTAGTTACTATCTTTGAAAATATTTATGGAATGCAGTTTTGGTTTTGCAAGCTGCTGCACTGCTCCCCCTCCCTTTCTGTTGGCAACTCTAAAAAGACCAGGGAAATATTTTATGAGTTGACACCCATACTTGAAACAGCCACTGGAGCATTGGTGTGGGATTGGCTCATATCCCACTTGCTTCAGGGCCTCTTTTTTCTGGAAGGGACCTTCTCCACCCATGGCTGGGGCAGTTTCAGGATTGGGCTAAGTCAATCTCAACCTCTTCAGCCAGAACATACCATCCATGGAGGGTGTGCAGGGAACACCTAGAGATGCAAGTGTAGACATCAACATTCCACCCATCCTGGAGATATTATCAGCCAATTGGTCAACCTGCATGCCATGTCTTGGAATTCCTGGGTGTAGGCTACTACTATAATCATCAGCCCTGGCTTATATTCTTGATCCTTGTTCTTGCTTTGTAATCAACAAGGGGTCCTTCAAACCACTTTCAGAGCGTCAACTCGTAAATAATTTCTGTCAACTCGTAAATAATTCCTATGTAACATCCTATCTCCCCACTGTTAGACAGACTATGCCATATAAATCATCCCTGGGGCAAAACTACCAAAGGCCAAAATGTATGCCATGATGCCCCGGGAAATGCAAGAAATGCATAAATATATAGACAAAAACCTAGCAAGAGGATTCATCAAGCCAGTCAAGCCACGGGTTGCAGCCCCAGTCCTATTCAAAGAAAAAAAGATGGGACTATGAGATTATGCATGGACTTTAGAGCTATAAAAGGGCTGTGTGTACACAATCTATATCCCCTCTAACTCATGAAGGACATGGTATTTCACCTGGCCAAAGGGAAGGTCTTTACCAAATTAGACCTCAGAGAAGCATACTATTGAGTCCACATCAGGAAGGGAGATGAATGGAAAACAATATTCAACTGCCCCCTAGGGTGCTTCCAATTCAAAGTTATGACTTTCACCCTGCAGAGAGCCCTGGCTGTGTTCATGCAGTTAATAAATAAGGTGCTACATAGGCACCTTTATAAAGGAGTCGCTGTCTATCTAAATGACATTCTCATCTACACTGAGATGATAGATGACCACATACCCCTAGTTTGCCAGGTACTGGAAAACTTCTAGTGGCAAACCTGTTGTGGCTCCGGGCTTGGATTCAGCTCCTGTGACTGATATGAGTTCAAGTGAGTTGGTCATGGCAGAAAAATATGAACCGGCATGGCTCAGTGATTGGACTGGTAACCAGGATGAGGAGATGAATGTGACAAAGGACGACAGACCTGATGTATTAGAATTGTCAGGACCTTTGACCTCCTCTGGTTCCTTATCTGATCAACAGCCAGGAATGGCTGACAGGGAAGTTTTGAGAGAGTCTTCTAGTGGAGATGAGAACTTGGAAAATTTGTGGTTAAATGTAAAAAACAGAACACAGTTGAGAAGGCAAAATCAGCTGGAGCGAATGAGGAGAGCGAGTCAGTAAATTAGCACGTTGCCTCAATAAGTATAAAAGGACACAGCTGGGCTGGTACATTTTGCCAGGAACAAAGTGACTATTTGAGTGAGGACGTTACAGCAAGAAGCTCTGAGACTGGAGATTTATTGCCAGGACTGGTTTGCCGGACAGAGTAAAGATTTATGCTGTTTCTGCCAGCCGTTATCTTGTAAGACTTCTTTCCATTTGATTTAATTGTGAAATGGCTGCTTTCTGTTTTGTTCGTTTGAATTTTGAAGGGGAGTCATAACACAAACCTGTATATCAAAATGTGAATTTCACCATGCACGGTTCGACTACCTGGGCTATTGAGTGTCAAATAAAGGCATAGAAATGGACCCAGCCAAAGTACAAGCCAACTTAGGCTGGCAACCCCCTTGCTTCTTGGGGTTCACAAACTTCTACTGACAATTCATTCCCTCCTTTGCAAAGATTGCCAAACCTGTGATGGACCTCCTAAAGACAAGGAGCCCAGGAACAAAACCCCACCTGGAACAAACCTGACAGTGGGACTTAACTAGCCAAAAGGCATTTGAAACACTGAAAGAACTGTTTGCAAAAGAACTGGTGCAGAAGCATCCTGACTGAGAACAACCCTTCATCATCCAAGCAGATGCCAGTGATGTGGTAGTGGGAGCAGTATTACGCCAAAGAAATAACCAAAGAAGCCTACAGCCCTGCGCCTATACCTCCTGCAAACTCACGAACACAGAGAGATCGCCTCTCCATCACGGGCTGCATGGAAAAAAGAGGCTTCTGCAGTGGGCACTGCAAACCTGATGCCACCTTCTGGAAGGGGGCAGAAACCATTCAAAGTCTGGACCAACCATAAAAATCTGAAGGCCCTTAGGACTCCACAAAAACCACCACCCAAACAAGTCTGGTGGGCTCAATACTTCAACCAATTCGACTTCATGCTAAAACACATCCCGGGGGGGGGGGGACTTTCTGGCTGATGCCCTCTCCCAGATGCCCCAATATAAATGCAAATGGGAGGAGATCATAGTTGCCATCATCCCTTCTACCCAAATAGCTGCCCAAGTGACCACCAGGTGACAATGCCGCAACTGGCAAGACCAAACTGCTAGCGATCTAACCACAAAACTCAAGGGCAAACTGCTAGCAAACCCCTGGTTCCGGGACAATCAACATATCTTGACAAAAAGGCATTCTCAGCTACTCTTTGGCACAAATGCAGGGAGAAAATAAGACACTCTTCGCTTCAGTATTTCATAACACAAAAGCTTATTGTTTATTCCTTCCTCCACAAGGAGTCCGAGATAATAGCTAAGCAAACAAAATAAAGTTGGATCTAACCCAAGTTTCCTGAGACTTGATATTTATAATGATTTCCCCTCATTACCCTTCATTACCCCTGATTACCCTTATTACCCATGATTACCATTTTTAGTGATAATTATTCATATGAACTCAATCACATGAATTGTGGTTAATGCATAGAGTTTCACCTCACAGCATTTTACATAGACCACACATATAATTATGATACAGAGTTTATTCTGATGAAGAGGAATGCCATCCTTCAGGTTGCTGTGGCTTCAATGCAAACACGTGTGTTGCGTAGTCACAACAGGCATGCTCTAGCATGGAAGGGGATGAAACTGTACACTTAGTGCGGAGGTAATTCTGGTGGCCTGCCATAAAGAAAGACATTGACAGTTATGTGAAGAATTGCACCATCTGCGGTGCAATAAAAAAATGACCAGGAAAACCCCCGGACTACTTCAGAGCTGAGCTGATGAGGCCATGGGAGGAGATAGCAATAGATTTAATCCAAGGCATCTATTTGCAGTGCACATATGTTCCCATCTTGCCCGCCACCACATCAAAGAAGGAACTGCACATGTCTTCTCAGATGCATCAATGAAGGCAATAGCAGCCAATAGCAACCTTAGGTCTACGGCAGGGAAAACAACATTCACATTGATTTCGTCATGGAAAAGGCAAAATTAACAGCACAGCAAGATCATACCATATCAAGGTTGGAACTCTGTGTTGCCATGTTGGCCATGGATCTAGCAGATCTGATAACGAAGATGATAGACCTTGAGCTAGAACCCTCCACCTTCTATACGGACAGCAAGGGGGTGCTGGAATATATACACATAATGAGAACAGATGCTTCTATGTCTATGTGAGCAATAGAGTGGAAAGGATCAGAAGGTCTTCAAATATTGAGCAATGGCAGTATGTGCCAATAGGCCAGACTCCAGCAGACATGGTCTATTCCTGCATTCCAGTTAGCAGAGTCGACCTGGCTAAAAGGCCTTGAGTTCTTGGCTCGCCTAGACACCCTGATGTCAGTGGGACCAAAATATCGTTAACTTCTAGATCCAGATCAAGATGCCAACATTCCACCTCAAGTGCCTGGCAGGAAGATGACTGTACAGGCCATCTGCTTGTTGATGGCAGTCAAGGAAAATGGAAAACTGCCTCTTGAATGCCCCCAACACTCACTTTGAGTGTTTCTCCCGATGGATATCTCTCGTATTGGGTGTAACAGTGATCATCCATGCCATCGTCCATGCCCAACATCACAAGACAAGCTTCCCAGACAGATATCTCCAAACTGAGAAAGGAATTCTATGAAGTGTGCAACAAGACATATACCTGGGGGAATTCCAATGTCTAAAAACTAAGAAGCCTACTCTGAAGTCAAGTCCATTTCTGAATCTGAATCTGTACCTCAACAGCCATGACTTACTTCACGTAGGGGGGCATTTAGACAAGGCTGAAATAGACCCAAAAATCAAACATCCCATCATCTTTCCCACCCAGCAATATGTGACTAACCTACTGGTTCAACACCCCCACAAAACCGTCAACCAACACTTTACAGAAGGTGCCATCAGAGCTGCTGGACTCTGGATTGTGGGAGCTAAAAGATGCATCATGACTGTTTTGCACAAGTACCTACACTGTCACGAACAATGGGGTGCAATGCAAGACCAGATGATGGCTGACCTGACACCAGAATGTCTTAGTCCCGAACCGCCATTCACCAATGTAGGTCTAGATGTCTTTGGCCCTTGGTTAGTGTCTGCCCACCAGACCAGAGGTAGTCAAGCTAACAGCAAACGTTGGGCCGTTCTTTTCACATTTGAGCCATCCACGTTGAAGTCATCTAATCCATGGATACCTCCTGCTTCATCAATGCTCGAAACCTACCAAGGTCCAGTCAAGGCATTTAGACCTGACCATGGAATGAACTTTGTAGGAGCTTGCAAGGAATTACATATTGATGAAGGTATTTGCCCCGATTCGGCAATTGACAGTTACCTAAAGGCCAAAATTGTGTGTGGACATTTAATCCTCCCCATGTATCATATGGGAGGAGTGAGGGAATACATGTTTGGCATAGCCAGCAAAATCCTGAATTCCATGTTGATGAAGACACCTATGCTGATACATGAGATCCTCACCACCCTCATGGCAGAAGTGGCAGCTATCATCAATTCTCAACCTTTAATTCCAGTTTCCTCAGATCCTGAAAATCCAACCATTCTCACCCCAGCCACCTTGCTAACCCAGAAGATAGGTGACTGGCCAGCACCATCAGGGAACTTCATTCCCAAAGACATGTACAAACATCAGTGAAGACAGATCCAACTGCTTGCCGACACTTTCTGGAAGCGATGGAAGCAAGAATACCTGTCTACCCTACAAGGCCACTGTAAATGGAAGACCAAAGAAGCGAACCTTGTCTTGTTAAAAGACAGGGATGTGCATCAGAACTCTACCTCATTGTTGCATTGTTTGATGCTATATTACTGTTCACTTGTTTGCTTTAGTGAGTAGCTAGTTGGTAGTGGAATTTATAATTCCAGTGCTGGTTAGACAGTTTATAGTTAGTTTAGGAATTAAGAACTATTCCCTTAAGGGATTGCCTTCTGGGAAATGTAGTCTAAGATCACATGGGCACACCTGGGTTTCTGTTTGGCCATTGGGTCAGACCTCTGATTGACTGGAGGCTAAATTGCTTGTGTGCTAGGCACCAAGGCCAGTTTGAATCATAGCCATGTGGAGGGCAGCATGCTTATCTCAACATGGGGGTAGAAATCCACTTTGTTTCACACTACGGAATGGGATCAGATTGTGTCTCTTGGAAGAATCTCTTAATTGATTGTGAGTTTTTGATAAGAGAATACCTGATGACCAATAAACTAATTTGCATGAAAGCCCTTCTGTAGAGTTTATCTGCCAGTCTCGAGCAAAAGCAAAAAGCAAGAGACAGGACAGGGATATTGATTCAAGATTTCTTAATTCTTTCTAATTGTGCACTTTTCTTGAAAACTTCCAGTGATGGGGCACCCATCTCAGGAAGGTTTTTCCAGTGCTTAATAGCTCTCCTTAGCTCAAGTTTTATTTACCTCACAATAAATGTTTCCACCCATTGGATTTTTACTTATCCCTAGGTATTCTGGGGATTAAACCACACCTTCTACCTTGTGTATTCTGGAAATTAAACCACACCTTCTACCTTCTACCTCAGTATTAAAAGATTGCTATCATGTCACTTTTTAGCCTGATCTTCTGAAAAACTAAACATACCTTACATACAGTAGCTAATTTCTTTCACTGCTAGATTTTAGCCTCCAACTACTTTTATCATGTTTGTTACTGTTCTCTGCCCTCTTTCTAATTCTTCTGTGTCTTTTTTGCACTGTGGTGATAAGAATTTGATACAAGTATGGTCTAATCAGTGCAGTATAGAGTAGTGTTATGACTCCCCTTCAAAATTCAAACGAACAAAACAGACCCCCGCAATAAAGGCACAAGCCTTCCTGAAACCTTCTCGAACGTTCTCACGCCGTTAAGCGAAGGCGGAGTGCTCCCAACTTCATCGGCTCCTCCGTCTTAACCGTAGCTTGTGAATGAAAAAGAGAAGGTGGTTCCACAACGGGCCGTCTGCTTCCGCGCTGTTGTAAACGGGCTTCAATCCGTAAGCACTGAACTATCAATGCATCCATGCATGGACCAGCTCATCTTTGATGGCATCAGACAAGCCTTCCTGGAATGCAGCCATATGAGCCGGTTCGTTCCAGTTAGAGTCCATACACAGCAAACGAAATTCTGCAACGTATTCCTGCAGGGAACGTTTCCCCTGATTAATGTCCCGTAACTATCCACAGTTTGACTTTTAATTGGGTTTTCAAACATAACCCTCATTTGTTGCAGAAAACCCTGAAAATTATCCAGTAAAGGGCTATCTTGAGTTAACAAGGGAGTAGCCCATTTGGCAGCCTGCCCAGACAAAAGACTAATAATAAATCCTATCTTAGCCCGGTCATTTGGAAAGTCTTCAGGCCTCAAGGACATAAATAATTGACACTGCCCCAGAAATGCCGGAAACATGTCCATTTGTCCTGAAAATTTCTCCGGCATGGATACTGGGCTTTTCCTCACAGGAGGGGCAGGGGGAACAGCAGCAGGGCTTGGTAAGCTGGAAACATAATTCAGCAATTGTGTTACCTGATTCTGAAGCGTCACATTGCTTTGCAGTAGCTGATTAATTTGTTTTCTTGCTGCTCTACCAAATGCTGCAGTTGATTTGAATCCATCTTGCTTTAAAGATGGTTTGTTTGGGCCAGGAACAATAATGTTATGACTCCCCTTCAAAATTCAAACGAACAAAACAAAGCAGCCGTTTCACAATTAAATCAAACGGAAAGAAGTCTTACAAGATAACGGCTGGCAGAAACCACAGCATAAATCTTTACTCTGTCCGGCAAACCAGTCCTGGCAATAAATCCTCAGCCTCAGAGCTCTTTGCTGTAACGTCCTCACTCAAATAGTTATTTTGTTCCTGGCGAAATGTACCAGCCCAGCTGTGTCCTTTTATACCAGGGGTGTCCAACCTTTCACCTTCCCTGGGCCACATTAGAAGATGAAAATTTGGTTTGGGCCGCACATAAAATAAAATAACAGTAACCATACCCGATCATCCCAAAAAACCATAGAAAACAGAGTTAACATATTAAATTTATTTGGAAATAAAGTTAGTGAGATGTTTTTATTATTTATTATTTATTAAAAATTATTTATTTTTTATCACGGTTTTTCTATCACAGTTTTTTTATCACAGTTTATTTTCCGGCCAAATTTTGCGGGGGGAAGCTCGCCTGCCTCACGCCTACCTCTCCTCCTGCAAATAGCCCGGCTGGATGAGGCAGGACTGGAAGGCAGAAGCAGCAGCAGCAGCGGCGGGGGCAGAAGCTGCGGCGGGGAAAGGCTTCTGCCCCCGCCGCTGCCACCGCTTCTGCCCCTGCCGCCGCTGTTGCTTCTGCCCCCGCCACCGCTTCTTCCTCCACCACCGCTGCTGCTTCTGCCCCCACCGCCGCTGCCCCCCCACCGCTTCTTCCCCCGCCGCTGCTTCTTCCCCGCCACCGCTGCTGCTTCTGCCGCCGCCGCTTTCTGCCCCCGCCACCACCCCGCCGCCGCTTCTTCCCCACTGCCGCCGCTTGCCGCTGCCGCTTCTTCCCCGCCACTGCTGCTGCTTCTGCTGCCGCCATTTCTGCCTGCCGCTTCTTCGCCACGCCGCCGCTCTTCCCTGCCGTGGGGCAGCAGTGGCGGGGCAGAAGCAGCAGCGGTGGCGGGAGAAGAAGCGGTGGCGGCGGGGCAGAAGCGGCGGGGCAGAAGCGGCAGGGGTGGCGGTGGGGCAGAAGCGGTGGGGGTGGTGTCGGGGCAGAAGCAGCGGCGTCGGGGGCAGAAGCAGCAGCGGTGGCAGGGGCAGAAGCGGCGGCGGTAACAGCAGGAGGTGGTGCTCTGACGGCGCCCGCCTTTTCTCTTGCTGCTTGGCCTGGCGCTCGCCTCGCCCCGCCTTGCGCCTGCCTCTCCTCCTCCTTCTCGCTGGCTGTAGCACGATGGTTGGGGTGGGCACTGGGCCGCATTACGAGGCGACCTGGGCCGCATGCGGCCCGTGGGCCGCGGGTTGGACAAGCCTGTTTTATACTCATTAAGGCAACGTGCTAATTTACTGACTTGCCCTTCTCATTTGCTCCAGCTGATTTTGCCTTTTCAACCGTCTTCTATTTTTTACATTTAACCACAAATTTTCCAAGTTCTCATCTCCACTAGAAGACTCTCTCAAAACTTCCCTGTCAGCCATTCCCGGCTGTTGATCAGATAAGGAACCAGAGGAGGTCAAAGGTCCTGACAATTCTAATACATCAGGTCTGTCGTCCTTTGTCACGTCTATCTCCTCATCCTGGTTATCAGTCCAATCAGTAAGCCAGGCTGGTTCATATTGTTCTGACATAACCTCTTCACTTGAACTCATATCAATCACAGGAGCTGAATCCAAGCCCGGAGCCACAACACTATCCCTCACCACAGGGCCCTTCCCCCGGGTCTGACGATCCGGATGCGGTTTCGAAGGGAAACGTTCATGAAAGTCCCGAATGATGTCTGGAGCATGAACTGCAGACACATCCGTCCATGAACAAATTTCCGAGTCATCCACTCTCCTCCCGACTAAATACTGAAAACGACCCTTGAGCCAACGCGAATCAGTAATGCTGACCACCGTGTCATCAACCTCCGCCTCCTCACGGGGCGTTGATGGGGAAGTCGTACCAGCTGGAGCACGCAGAGGACAGTCCGGGGAGTATAATCTCCCCTTTGGCAATGGAGCGTCTGGTATTAGGTCCACGGGACAATCATAAGCACGATGTGGGGGTAATTGGTCTGCCTCCTGTTCGCTGAAAACATCGGAGAAGTCCGACAGCTCCGAAGGAATCGAGACAGCAGGAGCGGCGATATCTTAGATGCCTCAGGTGGTCCACACATTGTAAGCTTGGAAAAGAAATGGCGTTCTGCGACCAAGCCACCAACGGATCGTGCAAACGCAACCAGGACATTCCGAGCACCAAAGGGAGATGAAGGTTCGAGGTGACATAAAAACTTATCGCCTCCTCATGATCCCCAATATGCATACGGACTGGCTGAGTAGCACAGCGAACGGGTCCCGACTTGAGTTCACACCCATCTATGGTTTCCACCTTAATGGGTGGATTCACAGGAATCAATGGAATTCCAAAATGTTTAACAAAAGCACAGTCCATAAAGCTGGTTGTAGCCCCTGAATCCACCAACGCAACAGCGGGAATTCCCTCCTTCTGTGACTGTAAAAAAATTCGAGTGTCCAAAAGTAAATGCCGAGGAGGGCCAGGATTTGCTTCAGCAATTTGAGGTGGGGATGTGAAACGTGCCCGACCTAGGGTTTCCTTGAGGTCAGGTCTACCCTGTTTTCCCGACGAGCCAAGAGTGGTTTCAGGTACGGGTCTGCGGGTCCCTCTCCGTTTGCAGGAATTAACAAAATGTCCCAGACCCCCGCAATAAAGGCACAAGCCTTCCTGAAACCTTCTCGAACGTTCTCACGCCGTTAAGCGAAGGCGGAGTGCTCCCAACTTCATCGGCTCCTCCGTCTTAACCGTAGCTTGTGAATGAAAAAGAGAAGGTGGTTCCACAACGGGCGTCTGCTTCCGCGCTGTTGTAAACGGGCTTCAATCCGTAAGCACTGAACTATCAATGCATCCAAAGTTAAAGCCCACTCTGCATGGACCAGCTCATCTTTGATGGCATCAGACAAGCCTTCCTGGAATGCAGCCATATGAGCCGGTTCGTTCCAGTTAGAGTCCATACACAGCAAATGAAATTCTGCAACGTATTCCTGCAGGGAACGTTTCCCCTGATTAATGTCCCGTAACTGTCCACAGTTTGACTTTTAATTGGGTTTTCAAACATAACCCTCATTTGTTGCAGAAAACCCTGAAAATTATCCAGTAAAGGGCTATCTTGAGTTAACAAGGGAGTAGCCCATTTGGCAGCCTGCCCAGACAAAAGACTAATAATAAATCCTATCTTAGCCCGGTCATTTGGAAAGTCTTCAGGCCTCAAGGACATAAATAATTGACACTGCCCCAGAAATGCTGGAAACATGTCCATTTGTCCTGAAAATTTCTCCGACATGGATACTGGGCTTTTCCTCACAGGAGGGGCAGGGGGAACAGCAGCAGGGCTTGGTAAGCTGGAAACATAATTCAGCAATTGTGTTACCTGATTCTGAAGCGTCACATTGCTTTGCAGTAGCTGATTAATTTGTTGTTTTTGCTGCTCTACCAAACGCTGCAGTTGATTTGAATCCATCTTGCTTTAAAGATGGTTTGTTTGGGCCAGGAACAATAATGTTATGACTCCCCTTCAAAATTCAAACGAACAAAACAAAGCAGCCGTTTCACAATTAAATCAAACGGAAAGAAGTCTTACAAGATAACGGCTGGCAGAAACCACAGCATAAATCTTTACTCTGTCCGGCAAACCAGTCCTGGCAATAAATCCTCAGCCTCAGAGCTCTTTGCTGTAACGTCCTCACTCAAATAGTTATTTTGTTCCTGGCGAAATGTACCAGCCCAGCTGTGTCCTTTTATACTCATTAAGGCAACGTGCTAATTTACTGACTTGCCCTTCTCATTTGCTCCAGCTGATTTTGCCTTTTCAACCGTCTTCTATTTTTTACATTTAACCACAAATTTTCCAAGTTCTCATCTCCACTAGAAGACTCTCTCAAAACTTCCCTGTCAGCCATTCCCGGCTGTTGATCAGATAAGGAACCAGAGGAGGTCAAAGGTCCTGACAATTCTAATACATCAGGTCTGTCGTCCTTTGTCACGTCCATCTCCTCATCCTGGTTATCAGTCCAATCAGTAAGCCAGGCTGGTTCATATTGTTCTGACATAACCTCTTCACTTGAACTCATATCAATCACAGGAGCTGAATCCAAGCCCGGAGCCACAACAGAGTAGTATTATCATATTCCATGTTCTTGACACTATACCCATATTGATGAAGTCCAAAACTGTATTCCTGGTTGATTCTTAATTTGTAGACTACCAAGCCCCCCAGTTCTTTCTCATGTATTGATAAATCAGGTACCACCCACCTGTACATCTGGTTTTTCTTGTCTACATTTTACCATGGATTGACTGGGTGGGGCAAAGGAGTGGTGGGCAGAGAGGGGTGGGGCCAGCCAGGGGCACTCTCCAAACTGGGAGAATCATAACAACTGGTTCTATAGAACTGGTCCGAACTGGTAGAATCCCACCCACTGCTTACAACTAAAATTGAGCCTAAAATTGATGTTGCTAAGTAAGACATTTTTACATTGAGTTTTGCCCCATTTTACAACCTTTGTTGCCACTGTTGTTAATTGAATCATTGTAATTCTTAAATTAGTAATATGGTTGTTAAAGTGAACCTGGTCTACCTATTGTCTTTGCTTGTCAGAAGGTCACAAAAGGTGATCACATGATCCTAGAACACTGCAACCATCATAAATGTGAGTCAGTTGCCAACTGTCAGCTGATGCTCCATTCAAAATCCAAGAAAGAAATACTTAGACTCCATTAATCAGAGAAAAGATATCTTTTACTGGAAATCAAGTGGTAGCGACAAAAGAATTCTGAATCTGAGAAAATGGGCACGTAAATCACATATACAAAGTAATGGCAATGTTCCCACCCCCAATAGTTCAAATGGTTCTTCCAATTAAAAGTTGTGAATATCATCATGTGGACATCTCCAGGTGGTGATGAGGCTTCTGTCCGTTGACCTTGGCATACTTTGATAAAGGTTTGCAGCTGTGCATAGCATAGAAGAGAAAGCTAAGCAAGGAATAGAAACCTAAGCAAGAATGTACTCCCCCCCCCCCCAGTTTATATAGTTCTAGTTTGTAACACCTCCAGCTCACTTCCTATAATTGTCCCCTCTCCTCCCCCCATTACTTATGACAGCCGAAAGATGCAAAGCAAAGGGAGAAAATCTTGAAGGCTGACATTCGGCCTTCCTAGAAAAAAGACGTTAGTCCTATAAAAGAAGAAAACATAGAAGACAATAAACAGGTAACATTAAAATACTCATATTTTTAGGGTTTATCAGGATATTTAGTATGAAATGCTTTCCATTGACCCACTCAGCTTGGGAAGAGGGAAAATGTTTCCAAGCAACCAAATATTGGAGTCGACCCCTCCGTTTCTGAGAATCTAAAAAAAATTTAACTTCAAAATGTTGTTCGCCTTCAATTAGCAATGGTACAGGAGGATCAATCTGGGTCAGTCACAAATCAAAAGTATGTTCAGGTTTTAACAGACTAATGTGGAAAACAGGGTGGATTTGTCAAAGAGTTTTTGGTAATTTCAGTTGGACCACCACAGAGTTTACAATTCGTTCAATTGAGAAAGGGCCAACATACTTAGGGCCAAGCTTTTTTGACTTTTGGGTGGTTTGCAAATATCTGGTGGATAAAAAGACTTTATCACCCACCTGATATGGTTTTTGTGGAGTTCTCTTTTTGTCTGCAAATTTCTTATGAGCTTGATGTGCATCATCTAATGCTTTATGAGTAACCGGCCAGGTAAGCTGGAGTTGTGTTATCCATTCATCTAATGACTGAATGTTAGGCTTCTCCCATGGAAGTTCAGGTATGGGTACAAAGTCTTGCCCCGATGCCACTTTAAACGGAGTAAACCCAGTACTACTATGTACGGAATTGTTATATGCCACCTCAGCAAATGGCAATAGGTCAGCCCAATTGTCTTGCTGATAATTTATGTAACATCGAAGATACTGTTCCAATACCGAGTTAGTTCTCTCACAAGCCCCATTGGTTTGTGGGTGGTGGGCAGAGCTTAAGCCCTGGGCGGAGCCCAATAACTTCAGGAACTCCTTCCAACAGTTCGAGATGAATTGGACACCTCTGTCTGAGATTATGCATTCAGGAACCCCATGTAACCTGTAGATATGTAAAATAAACAGTTTAGCCAACGTTTTTGCAGATGGAATCTTCGAACAAGGAAAACAAATCAGTTACCACCCAAATAACTGTGTTTCCCCCACTTTCAGGTAATTCCACTATAAAATCCATAGAGATTTCCTTCCATGGAGCCATTGATCTAGCCACATTTTGTAGTAAGCCTGCTGGCTTACCAGGGGGCCATTTGGCAGAGGCACAGATAGAACAACTAGCTACATAAGTTTCAATGTCCTTCTTCAAAGTAGGCCACCAAAATTGCCGTTTAACCAAGTGTAAGGTTTTCACGAATCCAAAATGACCAGCCGCTTTAGAATCATGAGCTTGCTGTAATATTTGGCCCCTCAGTTTCTCTGGCACGTATAATTTGGCTCCCACCCATGCCAATCCATCTCTAACTGTACAATTATTTGAGTGAGCAAGGAACCAGTCATCAAGTTTTAGAGCATCTCTTAATTGTGCAGTCAAATCATTCGATAATTCCACCCCCTTCTTCTTCTTTTGGGCTCTGGTAACCACTGGAGCTGCCAACTGTTTGGTGGGGACAGTCGGCCGTACCACTTCCTGGTGAGCACTATTATATTGAGGTAGTCTAGATAGAGCATCCGCCATGAAGTTCCTCCCCCTGCAATGTACTTCAATGAAAAATTAAAGTGTTTAAAGTACTGTGCCCAGCGACCAGTACTGTGTTTGGGGGACAGCTTCCGGGGCGTTTTCAAGGCCTCCAAATTTTTATAATCAGTCCACACCTCAAATGGGTGTTTTGCTCCTTCAAGAAATGTCTCCAAGTTAACAGGGCCCAGCGAACTGCAAAAGCTTCTTTTTCCCAGACAGCCCATCTCCTTTCAGTTTCAGATAATTTACGGGAGGTATATGTGCATGGTTGTAAAGTCCCCATCTCATTTGCTTGCAGTAACACCGCTCCAACTGCTACGTCACTCTCATTGGCTTGGATCACAAAAGGAGCATCCATGTCTGGGTGCTTGAGTACTGGTTCAGCAGCAAACAGTCATTTCAGCTTTTCAAAGGCAGCTTGACATTCCATGGACCACTCCAGTGGCTTACTAGGCTTTGGTTTCACCTCCCCTTTGGTTTTTAGGAGGTTTGTGATAGGCAGTGCTATCTTCGCAAAAGCCAGGATAAATTGTCGGTAAAAATTGGTGAATCCCACGAAACTCTGAAGTTGTTTCCTGGTGCATAGAGGGGCCCATTCCAACACAGCACGAACCTTCCCTGGATCCATTTCTATGCCCTCATGTGAGATGCGATAACCCAAATAGTCAATTTTCTCCTGATGGAATTCACACTTGGACAATTTTGCATACAGCTTAGCGGCTCAGAGTTTTTCCAAAACTGACCGCACTAGTTTCACATGTTCATCACGAGCCTCTGTGTAGATAAGGATATCATCAAGGTAAACCAAAACCCCTTTGTTCATGTAACACTTGATTGATAATTTGCATGAATACTGCTGAGGCCCCCTGTAGGCCAAATGGAAGAACGTTGAATTGGAAACAACCCATCGGGCAGTTGAAAGCATTCATCCCCTTCCTTAATTCGAACCCGGTAGTATGCTTCTCTCAAGTCGAGCTTCGTAAAAATTTTCCCCTTGGCCAGGTGGGTCAACATGTCCTTCATCAAGGGGAGGGGGTACACATTTTCCACGGAAATAGCGTTCAGTTTTCTATAATCAACACATAAGAGAAGGGAGCCATCTTTCTTTTCACGGAACAACACTGGAGCCGCTACCCGGGGTCTAGCGGGTTGGATGAAACCACATTCCAAATTCTTATCGATAAATGACCGCAGCTCTTCTAGCTCCTGCAGTGTCATCGAGTACAACTTCAGTTTTGGGAGTTTCACCCCGGGTAAAATTTCAATACTACAATCTGTTGAACAATGGGGCGGAAGCTCATCCAAGGCCTTTGCACTGAATGCTTCCTTTAAGTCCCAATATTCCTCTGGAATTTTCTCCTCCCCCTTCAGTTTCTCGGTACCCGTGGAGGCCAGTTCAGTGGAATTCTTGAGTTTCGGTTGGGATCACCCCTCCCCTTCCAAGCGCTGGTCAGTACATATGTGCAATGACCCCTTCCTCCAGCCGACGTGGGGGTTCCATTTCTGCAGCCAGGGCAATCCCAGTATTAGTGGCCGTTCCATCCCAGGGGCCACAATAAAACACAGTCTCTCTCTATACTTCCCCATTGTCATTTCTATGGGTTCCGTTATGAAACGTGCAGTCCCTCCCCCCACCACTGATCCATCCAATTGGCAAAAGGCTATGGGCATTTTTAAGGTCTTTAGTCTTAAGCCCCTTTTCTCAACTACTTCTGAGCTGACTACACACCTTATGCACCCAGAGTCTAACAAGGCCAGCATTTTCTCTTTGGCTCCCGATGTGGGTACCCTTAACTTCACTGGAATGGTCATAGGGCCCTTGTTTGGACTTACCAGTGAGTCATCTTCCGATTCAAATTCACTCTCTTCAGAAGAGGTTGGAGTTCCCAGCTCCTCTCCTTTCAGAGGGGTGACCTCTACAACCTCGTCCACTTTAAGCACCGTTTCGTGAGGCTTCGCTAGGGTTTTTCCAGGTCTTTTTCCTCCTCCTGGTGCCCCCTTTAGTTCCAACTTGGCCCGGCAATCTGCAGCCCAGTGACCTTCCTTCCCACATCGGAAGCAAGCAGTGGTCTTGGGTTTTGCCGCCATCCCTCCCTTTTGGGGTTTTAAGGCTTCTCGAGGATGGGTGGGGGAGGACTTGCTCCAACCAAAACCCCCGACGTCTGTTTCGGGTTAGATCAATTTCCATCTCTGCTGCCAGCACATACCACATCTGCAGCTCATTGGGGTCTCTTCTGGCAATGCAGCTTTGGTATACATCTTCATTTAACCCATCCTTGAATACTTCTATCAGGGGTCCCTGGGACCAGCCTCGAATATGACATGCCAACTCTCTAAATTCCTGGGTGTAGTCGGCCACTGATCTCCGCCCCTGATTTATGGTCTTCATCCTAATTCTAGCCTTACATTCAGCAAGTGGGTCTTCAAACCTGGCCTGCAGCGCAGTCATGAACAGATCATAATTCATCAGCTGAGGGGCATGCAAAGTCACCATCCACTTTGCAGCTGTTCCCTCCAGAGCCCTGGTAACACATCTAACTTTGGCTACTTCTGAGGAAAAATCCCCTCCATATTCCTCCATATGGCTCCAGACTTGTGCCAGGAAAAATCCTAACTCCTTGGGACCCCCCCCTCCACCATACTTTACTTCCAATGGAGGCACCTTTGGAATTCTACATCTTCTGGCAATTACTCCTCCCGCTGGGGGCCCCTGGGCTGCTGCTGCCTGTTGCGCTAGCTTGGGTTGATTTATGGGGGTGGTGCTCTGCTTCTTCTGGCTGGGGCTGCCTCCCCCTCCTCTCCCTCATAACCGTTGTTCAGTTTGAGGTTCTCCGATAGCTTCATTTAGAAGATGAATGGCTTGATTTAGTAAAAAGTTCTTCCTTTCCTTCTCTTGCCATGGCTCTTCTCTTCCATGCTAAAGGGTAGTAGTCACTCCTGGAGGAGGCTTTTCCTCAGGATCCTTCCAGCCGACTCCCATTTGGGTTTTACAGCTGGTTTTTCACCAAGACTTAATTCTTCTAACAAGTCAGCTTTCCCTGCCACCTCTAACATCAGGGAATCTTGTCCTCCAGTCGCTCCCAGGTCTTGTTGGTCACTGGCTGGATTTGACATTGTGTTCAGACCCCCTTGGAAGAAAATTTATTAATTCTCTGGGTGGGCTGGTAAAGTGAGATTCAGAATAATGTCAGTTGGTGCTCCACTCAAAATCCAAGAAAGAAATACTTAAGACTCCATTAATTAGAGAAAAGATATCTTTTACTGGAAATCAAGTGGTAGCAACAAAAGAATTCTGAATCTGAGAAAATGGGTGCATAAATCACATATACAAAGTAATGGCAATGTTCCCACCCTTAATAGTTCAAATGGTTCTTCCAATTAAAAGTTGTAAATATCATCATGTGGACATCTCATGTGGTGATGAGGCTTCTGTCCATTGACCTTGGCATAGTTTTAAGGTTTGAAGCTGTGCATAGCATAGAAGAGAAAGCTAAGCAAGGAATAGAAACCTAAGCAAGAATGTACTCCCCCACCCTAGTTTATATAGTTCTAGTTTGTAACACCTCCAGCTCACTTCCCATAATTGTCCCCTCTCCTCCCCCCATTACTTACGACAGCCAAAAGATGCAAAGCAAAGGGAGAAAATCTTGAAGGCTGACACCAACTGTCTGAATTTTGACCACATGACCATTGGGTCATGTGAAAAATGGTTATTAATCACTTTCTTGATGATGTTGTAACTTTGTTACAACAAATAGTTCATTTAGTGACTAAATGAACTATTGTAAGTTGAGGATGACCTGTATTAGGACATAGGAATTTCAATAGCAAAGTGCATATAATAGTTGTCTGATTTATAGCAAATCACTTTTTTGCAATCTGGCAGAAATGGGTTTTCTTTTTGCAGTTTAATTACTATTTTTCTTTTCCCAACTTACTCACTTTTCAGCTGAGCTTTTCTTTTTAAGTAAACCTGCTTCTTATTTTTTTTAAGAAGCATGTAATAAAGTACATAGCTCAAGGAGATAAAAATAATAATTAAGAATAAATATGCTTATTTCTGCCAGGTTTCTAACTAGTGACATTCTACATGCAGGCAATATGTTACTGAACCTCCATTCTTTTGACTAAAACAAACTTAAGGGGGACAATCTTCAAACTGATGGAGTCTCAAAATACTTTTTCTGTCATTACTGGGGGAACAATAACTAAAAAAGTGTGGACGTTAAAAAATATTTCATTTTGAATGTTAATCTCTGTGTTTCAACAGGAAGGCTCTGCTTAGTCTATGTCTAGAGAATGCAGAACTCAAGGAACAAATTGGAGAAGCAAAGTTGTCAGAAGTTTGGGAGAAAAAGGAGGAAAAGAAAGATAAAGAGGACTTGAGGCAGTGTATCAAGAAACTGCAAGAGAAACTGTACACTTCAGATATTGTGATTGGCCTCCTTAAAGAACAATTGACTCTAAAAAACCAAGGATGTAAAGGTGCCATCATTCACCAAATGACACCTAACACAGCTCTGATAAATGAGCAAGAGCAGTGCACTTGCCATGCTGTCTGTGACCATTCATCGTTGTTGCATTGCTCACCCAATCAAATTATGGGCAATCCAGAAGAAACCCAGGTATGATCAGGTTTAAAGAAATTGATTAAACTAACACCTGCCATCATTAATTAGTAATGCCTATTCACCTATGGGTCATACTACTCTTTGGTCTTCTATATTAGAAAAGTCTAAGTTTCGGCCTCTGTGATTAGTTGCAGCTGCTACTCATAGTCCACCTCTGGGGTTGCTGCTATTTTCTATCATAGAGAAGTAAATTATGGTGGTGTGAAATATCCCAAATAGTCAGTGAAAACTAATTACGTTCAATAGCCATGAAAATATGGCTGATTGTGGGGAAGGGGATTTGAGTAGTGATCAAAACCACATATGCTTATTTACCAAGTTCTACTTGTAAACAAAAAAGCAGTGCAAATTAAATGCAATATACTTTTTATAATAATTTAAAACAGCTGTGACTGCTGCTTTCTTTAGCTATGCCTATTCTGTATTATAACCCACCTGAGAGAATATTATTTTTTTTATATCCCATCTCCCTCACAGAGTGACTCTGGACTGTGTACAGTAAAATAATAAAAGAAATAGATAGATAGATAGATGATAGATGATAGATAGATAGATAGATAGATAGATAGATAGAGATAGTGATAGATAGATAGATAGATAGATAGATAGATAGATAGATAGATAGATAGATAGATAGATAGATAGATGATAGATAGATAGATAGATAGATAGATAGATAGATAGATAGATAGATAGATAGATAGATAGATAGATAGATAGATAGATGATAGATAGTGATAGATAGATAGATGATAGGTAGGTAGATAGATAGATAAATGATAGATAGGTAGATAGATAGATAAAGGTATAGGTATAGGTATAGATGGATGGAGAGAGAGAGAGAGAGAGACATCACAATCTCTGGAACTTTTTACTTCAGACATGTTAATTGATGGGAGCTTAACTCCTATTGCTTCCTCCTCTGTCGTGCCCCACTTAGGCTGCTCATCCCCAGGAAATGGTGCTGAACTGTCAGCTATTACTTTGACAGCATTCTCTGTGGCCCTCTCCCTCACACCAATGGACCTCCACCACACAGGCACATTTGATGTATCAACCAGATTCATTTGTTGTTTTGGCCATGATCTTGTAACCAGCCTGGCTTGTTTCTATGTCCATGTCTATTGTGGCTTGAGGCAACTCTGCTAGGCTCCTCTGTATTCAGCCCAGACAGGCTAAACCTCTGCAGGACAAATCTACATGCCCAAAAGGGGATGGGGGATGGGAAGTGGCTGGAGAGAATGCCACCAAAGTAATAGCTGACAGTTCAGCACCATTTCCTGGGGATGAGCAGCCTAAGCGGGGCGCGATAGGGGAGGAAGCAATAGGGGTTAAGCCACCATTGATTAACATGTATATATATATCTATTCATATGTGTGTGTGTGTGTGTGTGTGTGAGAGAGAGAGTTCCAGATAAAACTGAAAAAAAAGTTCTCTGGAACTAAAAATTTATATTGTTCACTAAGCTTTCGTTAGTCTCTGCTAATGAAAATTACCATCATTTAGAGGGTAAAACTACCATTAAGGAGATATTAACCAATGGCTGTTGTGTGCAGCATTCTTTGACAGCATTCTCTCTAGTTCCCTCCCACATCCCAATGGACTTCCGTCTTAAAGGCCCCTTTGTTTTGTCCACTAGATTCATTTGTTGCTTTGCTCGTGATGGGAAGCAGTCTCTGCTCTTCTTGCAGGATCTTGCTTGATACCTCAATGCTTGGTAGACTGGTAGCAGTTCGATATGCCAGTTTTAATTTAACTGATGGCAAATTGGTCGATTTTGCTACAGCCCTCGAGTCAATGATTTCTCAATTAGAGGTTACTGAAGAGGTGAAAAATTCCATTAGACAACAGCTGATAGGACTCATTACTAGCCATAAGCACAGTGTCACCTTATCAAAATCTGAAATGTTGGCCCTCCAGGAATTGAGAAAAGACAATTCCATTGTTATACTGCCAGCTGATAAGGGTAGGGCAACATTAGTCATGGACAGAACAAATTATAATAAGAAGGTCTATGACCTCCTCAATGACAAGAGCACCTATTGACTCCTGGATAAGATCCCATGTTATCTTTCAAGAACCAAATTAACAAGATAGCCAATAAACTCAAAAGACAGGGAAAAGTGAATGAAAAGAATCTAAAAATGATTTGACCAAAAGACTCAGCCATAGCATGATTCTTTGGATTACCAAAGATCCACAAGACAGAGGTACCCTTGTGCCCCATTGTCTCCCTTTGTGGCACTCCCACATTTGGTTCAGCCAAATAGTTATATGGACAGCTACAACGTCTGATTGAAGGCACCACTACCAACATGAAATCTTCCACCGACTTTCTACAATGGTTGGAGAGAGTGGAAGTTGGGGAGGATAAAACAATGGTGTCAGTTGATGTCGTATCACTGTTTACATCCATCTCCCAGGAGTTTAAAAGAACTAATTTTAAAAGAACTATTATTGGAGAAGGAGTCACGAAACACCAAATCCCCTAGCACAAACTATCTCCTCTTCCTGTTGAATTTCTGCCTTAGAACCTATTTTACATTTAACAGCCATACATATGAACAGATACACCTTTAGGATCTCCGATCTCAGGGGTGATCACAGAGGCAGTCCTCCAGAAATCAGAATATGAGACAATAAAAATATACAAGCCCGATTTTGGGGCATGTTATGTCCATGACACATTTGTCATTATTAAACAGCAAGATAAAACCAGGTTTATGAAAATCCTCAATTCCATATACCCAGACATTCAATTCACGATGGAAGAAGAGGCCAATAACACGCTGGCCTTTCTGGATGTACTAGTCAGCTGTAACCCAGACAGGAGCCTTAACACAGCTGTACATCGAAAAATCATGAGCACAGACCATATTTTGCACAATGAGAGTAATCACCCCACTGTGCAAAAAGTCAGTTGTAATCAGGCACTGTTCAATAGAATAGATACCCATTGTAGCACACTGATAGCCAAAGCCAAAGAGCAGGCATACCTCTATCAAGTCTGTAAGCTCAATGGTTATTCTATGGACTTTATTCAAAGATGTATTGCACCTAGTGCCCGACAACCTATTGAAGGTGCTAGTGGAACATCTGCGTGGAGGAGAATGCATGCATTCTCTTGATGCATGGGGTCAAGGTGGTGCACAAATCAGATCAAACGTTGAGAATGAGAGTGGTGCACCCCAAAAAAACATTACCCAAAGAACATGCATCTTCAGTGGTTTACCATATCAACTGTAATAACTGTGCAAGCAACTGTGTAGGGGAAATGGCTAAGTGGTTATAGACCAGAGTACACGAACATGAATTGGCTGTCCAGCTCAAAGAGCAGCACTCCCAGATCTGGACATATATGAAGGAACACAATGTGGTGGTCTGGCACTTGAAATGAGACGCAGGGAACTGTCTGAGCAAATGCCAGCCCTGAGAGAACCCAGGTACCAGCTTTTATTGAGAAAGCAAATGCAAGTACAAAATCAAAACAATGACCTCAACATTACCTCAGCAGCATTACCTCAGCAGGGCTGCGAAAAGTCCCATGAGAATATCTAAACACGGAAAGTCCCACGGGAATGGCTCGGCTATGTACTATGAACTTTCACCGATATACCTGGTCTCTCTAAGCTTTGCAGACCCAAACAGGACCAAACACCCATCATAAAGGCAATACTGCCCCCATGAGGAGTGTTTGTAAAATCCCTAGATCTATGCATTAGCTGTACGAAAGACTTACAGAATATGATGAATAAGATATATTACCACATTCCCTCCTTTTTTATTTATTCAAAGATAGGGGGTGTTTTAGTGGCATAATACACAGTTCCCTCGCGACTTGGTTTCGTACGCTGAAAAGCTGAGGTACACATTTGAAATAGATTGAACATTGAATACAGCAACATAACATAATAAGTATAATAACAATTATTACAACTAATTGAAGCAATAAACGTAACCATGAGCTGTCAGGAAGCCAATCCCATAGCAAAGCCCAAAGTGACTTATTGAAGCCATCTTTTCCTGCTTCGTGTTCAGCTATGCGGTCTTCCATATCATGAACAGTTCTTGTAATGTTAGGCTCATAATTATATATAAAAACACAACAATGTGAATGAATTAAAGCACAAACTCCTCCTTTAGCAGCTAACATTATGTCTAAAGCATAACGATTTTGTAAAGTAACTTGGCGAATTTCAGACACTTCTTCATTTAACATCTTAATATTCTTAACCGTATCATTAAACATAGCAACAGTAAAATTATTTAAAATATGAATATCTTCATAGTTCATAGCTATTCCCAAAGGTGGGATTGCTGCCCTAGAAATCTGAGTCCACAAATTACCACCCACAGTCAGGCCAGAATCAACTTCTCGATTTCGAATACGCATCCCAATTGGTAAACCCTCTAATTTATAGATGACAGGAATTACAAATCCTATAGTACACACTCCAGACCAATCCTTTGGCCATTGTTGATAGGCAGTGTCCCCACATAGCAACCATAACCCATCCGGAAGAGGAAAGTATTTTAAATGCTTATGATAGGTATTGTCAGAGGCTTGACTTTCCCAACTCCACATTAGCCACATCCAAGTACAGAGAACATATGCTCCGTGACCAATGTCAGGCCTCTTAGTGACTGTTTGATTTATACAACAGTCATAGGGACCTTTCAAAGTCCGGGATAACGTAGAAGATATCCGATTTATGCAGTTGTTCTTACCAGTAATGCTTTTTACACATTTCATACATCCTCCTTCCAAAGGAATCACCTTCTTGCAGAGTGTAGTATTTCCCAGCAAAATAGATTGAGTCCCTACAGGGGGGCGGTAATAACAAACCGAGGCTTTGGTAGTGAAAGTTACCTTTGTTGTGAACAATGTTTGATTCCACTCTTCAGGGTCCGGACCCCAGTGAAGCCAATGATTAAAATCATTATAATCTAAATTAGCACTGGTTCGCTCACTCAAAGGAACACCATGTAACAAAACTCCACCTTTCCCAGACCCAGGTACATGCATACAAAGCCAACAATTAGTTACATTTAAACTCTTTGCTGCAATCCGAACGTCCTTGATGTAGGAATTTTCCTTCCATAAATTATCTCCAAGGTCTCTAGTTTCTGAGATAATAGCAGCTCTCCGCCTCCGTATTAGAGTCCGTGGAGGCATAAGACGAATGGAAAGAGAGGTTGTGTAAAGTAACTTAGGCAACTCCAATTGACACCAATATTGTCCATAGTCTGAAACAGAAACATTTAAAAGAATCAGAGTTGTAGCACAGGCTGAAGATATAATATCCTTATCAGGTCCCGAGTAAAGAATGTCTTGATCCTTATGCCAGGACCAATATGCTGGAAAAATCAAAGGATGCCGCTGTTTGCAGATTAATTTAGTCCGATTCCCCAAAGGAACCTGCTGCATACAAGTTGGCAATCTCAGATAAGCAGTCATCTTTTCCCAGCCTTCACAGCGCCGTGCCTGGATTGCCGGCATCAAGAGAATCAGGAACCACAGGTACGGAATCAGGAACCACAGGAACGCCATCCTGCTCCTCCGAAACCTCCTTCACTGGCACCTGCGAAGGCCCCTGCGAATGATCAGGCCGAACGCATCGACCAGGAACCCAACAAATTTGACCAAGATGTTCTACTGCTGCATAACCACGTCCCCACGTAATCAGCTCAGCGGGAACCCATGCCGGATCCGGAAGGAACCGCACCAACACTCGAGGCCTCACTGCATCTGTAGAAGGAGAAGAAAAATGCCTGCTGGCCGCACTCGCAGGGGGGTTACCAGACAAATTTAGAAAATTTAAAGTATACAAAGCAAGATTTAAATGATCTTGAATTGCCGGAAGCCCCAGGAGCTTCCCTCCTTTTTTATTTAATTTAGCTAACATGTTCTTGAGCGTGCCATTATAACGCTCCACAATAGCTTGTCCTGTGGAATTGTATGGAATCCCAAATTTATGTTCCACGGACCACTGTTTGCAAAACTGATCAAAGACTGTGCTCCGATAAGCCGCACCATTGTCTGTTTTTAAGGTTTGAGGCGTACCAGCAACTGAAAATGTCTTAATGCAATGATTGATGACATGTTTAACCGCTTCACCTCTTTGAGGAGTAGCCATTAGAAATCCTGAATAAGTATCCACAGTCACATGTATATACTTCCAGGGTGCAAATGATGGATACTGAGTAACATCCATTTGCCAAATCATTGAAGGTTTCAACCCCCTGGGGTTGACTCCCATAGGAATAGCCGTGCCCTGTTTTGAACAAGTTGGACATTGTTGAATTATGGCAGCAGCTTCTGCAGCAGTAAGCTTAAATTGATGTGCCAACGCTTTAGCATTTTGATGAAAATAACTATGACTGTCCCATGGCTGGACAGTGAGAACTGAAGTTACAGCACTGTCAGCTTTGGCATTGCCCTGTGATAAAATTCCAGGTAAATTACTATGACTACGAATATGGGCAACAAAACACACATTCACACGCTGCTCCAAACATCCTTGCAACAACAAAAGCAAACGTAGAATATTGGGTGATATTCCAGGAGACAAATAAGAACCTGCTACAAAGGGTAACAAATTATATACATACAAAGAATCCACTATTAGATTAAAATCCTGATTTTGAAAATTTTGAAAAGCCAAAACTACAGCAGCAAGTTCTGCCTGCTGGGCAGACTTCTGCTCTGATGTCACTTTTGTATGCCAAATTCCAGATTTATCTTCCCAAACACAAGCACCAAAAAAAAAAAATTTTTTTCCTCCATCAGTAAAGACTGTAGGAGCATCTGATATACTGATTTAGGTCACACCCTGTCCCATTGATCTCTCATTTTGCTGACTTTGACCCCCTCCAGGAGCCCGACATTGTGCTTTAAAATGTCCAGGCTTCCCACAATTGAAACAAGTTCCTTTATTATTTCCTGCCTGCAGAGCCAGAGCTAAAGTCTCCATGTTAAAAGTCTGACTCCCCACCTTTCTACATGCGTTAATTAAATCAGCGATCTCTCGCTCTCCACTCGCGATAAGTGGATTCAGGATCTTTCTGCAATCTGCGTTAGCCTGTTCTACTGCTAACTTCAAAAGCAATTCGTTCCGGGCAAATTGATTGTCAATTTGCCTTTCAATAGCCACTTTCAATCTACTAATGAAATTTTCATAGGGTTCATTGTTCCCTTGTTTGATGTTAGTAAAGGTCTTCTCACCACCTTCGCCGTCAGGGAGAACCCCCAGGGCTTGTAAAATTAACTGTGGGAGAAGAACGAACCCCTCCTCAGGCATTCCATCTCTCTGTTGTTCTACTGTTGTATAATTACCAGCTCCATAAAGCTGATCTGCAGTAACATTTGCTGTTCCCCTTTGAACTGCCAGCTGTCTCCATTTCTGATCTAACACCAAATATTGGGCTGGAGTTAAAATCATGTTCAATAAAGCTCTCCAGTCAGCCGGAATCATTTTATTTCCATAGCCAACTGCTTCTAACAATGCCTGAGCATATGGCGATCTAACACCATATTCTTTGACTGCTTGCTTAATTTCCTTTAAAATCCTGAGAGCTAGGGGCTTCCACACGCGCTGCGGATTTAAAGCAGCGTCCACACCAATTTCTACTGGATTAAGTTGAATCTCCACTCCAAATTCTACCAAATCATCTCCTGATAATTCCCCTCTATTTGTTGCTTCTTGAATAGCTGCAGTAACTGCATCTACTTGAACTCTTAAAGGCAAACTCTTATCTTCTGACAAAGTATTTTTAGTGCCTGACAGTCCTCTGGATTTATCTGGAGGTGCTGTCGGCGGCAATAAACGTACCGCATGGTAAGGCGGCAAACCTTCTTCGGGGGGTGCTAGGAGCGGTTGCTCATGAGTAGCTAACGCATCCATAACCACCCTCCAGGTTAACAAAATTGAAGAAGGGGCACGAGGTTCCTCGTGCAAAAATATCCCTATTTTTTTCCAGGACTCTACTTTAATACTACCTCCCTCTGGATATGACTGAATATGTTTCCAAACATACTGTAATAAGTCCTCAATTTCTTTCTTTCCTACTTCATGTCCTCTACTATGAACTCCAAACTTAAACCTATTCCAAGTGATCCCTCTCAATTCCCTAATGTGCCTTGTCTGAGCCTTCGAGAGATCTCCCCCCATACTCACGAAAAGAATCTATCTCCGTCCAGCGAAGAAGATGAGGGCCCAGTCGACGTCCGCGACGATGAGTATAGGATGCAGGAAACGTATAGCCTTTCAAAGCTATCACGTCGGAACGTATAGCCTTCCAAACTATCACGTCGGGGTCACCACTTGTGGTGGTCTGGCACTTGAAATGAGACGCAGGGAACCGTCTGAGCAAATGCCAGCCCTGAGAGAACCCAGGTACCAGCTTTTATTGAGAAAGCAAATGCAAGTACAAAATCAAAACAATGACCTCAACATTACCTCAGCAGCATTACCTCAGCAGGGCCTCAGCAGGGCTGCGAAAAGTCCCATGAGAATATCTAAACACGGAAAGTCCCACGGGAATGGCTCGGCTATGTACTATGAACTTTCACCGATATACCTGGTCTCTCTAAGCTTTGCAGACCCAAACAGGACCAAACACCCATCATAAAGGCAATACTGCCCCCATGAGGAGTGTTTGTAAAATCCCTAGATCTATGCATTAGCTGTACGAAAGACTTACAGAATATGATGAATAAGATATATTACCACAACACAAATCACATATTTAATTTTCAAGAGGCCGAAGTTGTTGTCCATGATGCAACCAAAGAGGGATGCTTACTGAAAGAAGCCTAGTTTTCCAACAACTCCATCAATAGACATATCGAACTGCTACCAGCCTACCAACCACTGAGGCTCCAAGAAAGATCCTGCAAGGAGAGCAGAGACTGCTTCCCATCACGAGCAAAGCAACAAATGAATCTAGTTGGACAAAACAAAGGGGCTTTTAAGACAGAAATACATTGGGATGAGGGAGGGAACTAGAGAGAATACTGTCAAAATCATGCGCACAATGGCCGTTGGTTAAAGTTATATAAAGGCACATATCTCCTTAATGGTAATTTTACCCTCTAATGTTAGCAGAGGCTAACAAAAGCTTAGTGAACAATATAATTTTTTAGTTCCAAAGATCGGGATGTCTGTTTCTTTTTTACACACACACACACACATGTATGTATGTATGTATGTATGTATGTATGTATGTTTTTATGGGTTTCCAGAAGAGCAGAGACCTGTCTCACCTCTGGCAGAAACAACAGCAGAGAAGACTCTCTTCCTAGAATCTGCCAGTCAGAATTCTTTGGTTGATGGGGGCCTGTAACATACCTTCCCTGCCTGACCTGGGCTGATGAAATAGGGTGAAGACACCTGAAGACATCTTGGTCCCATGCCATGTGGAGCTTTATAACCAACACCTTGAATCAGACCCAGAAGAAAAGTGGCACCCAAAGCAGGTCATGTAACTGATGTGTTACATTTGAATTCTTTTTTAAAAAACAAGTTTTATTTCAGTTTTCCACATTTTAAAAAAGTCTCTTTTTAGTGAACAGCATGATTACAGGATTCCATATTTACATACAAATATGACCATAGTTGCAAATTCAATTTTTACATTCAGCTTTTTATCTTAACAATGCTTTAATCCATTTTCTATTTTATTATATTATACCAAGTGCTTGCCTCTTATTTAAATCATCAGTATTTCTCATATCTTCACAATTATTATATTTTAATATTTTTAACTGTCACATTTGCAAATTTCATCGCATATTCTTATTACATCCTTTCATAAGTTCTAATTTAATACAATCATTTTTGAAAATAATGGTTTCCCCTCTATGTTATCAATTTAAGTGTGCCACCTCTGAAAATTTACATATTCATTCATTATCTCCCCCTTTAAATTAAACATGTAACTTTTATCACCTAAAATTGAAATTAATAATCCCTTTAAAACTACATAACATATATACCTTTTAAATCAGATTCTGCTGGTTTTTCCCCTTCTTGATTTCATAACCTTTATTTACGATTTCAGAAAAGAAAACACCTTGATCTATTCACTTAATCCTAAATTCTGATATTAATTCCATTTCAGCCCTTCTCCTATATCGTTTCAATTATTTCAATATATTCAATACACTTATTCCATTGATTATTCCATTCATTTTTATGCATTTAAAACAGAGGAGCCTGCATTCCAGTACTGGAAAGTATCAATTCCATTACAACCCTTCTCGTATTTCATTTTAATTATTTCAAAATATTTAAAAAACATATTCCATTAATTATTCCATTCATCTCTATACATATTGTGATGTAGTGTTTGGGGCACTGTGCTGGAGTAGCTTTCAAATTTCATTGTATTCGTGGAATGCAATGACAATAAAGGTATTCTATATATGAGAAAAGAGTATACATTCCAATACCAAAGAGTATCAGTTCTATTTTTCATCTTAGTAATCTATATATCTCTATTTACTACAATATTCATAACCTTAAGTATATTTATGCTATCCCCCATCACCTTGCAGAATTCTTTTAAAATATTAATCAGCCATTATCTCTGTGTCTTCTAAATAGACAATTTCTTTTCATTTTTTTACACTTCCCATATTTCTTTGTTTCCAGATCCTGTTTCTTAACCCTTCTTTTCCCTTTCATTTTTCCCTTTATTCTTCCACTCCAGTTTTCATCCCCCTCCCTATTTGTAACTTCCTTCCACCCTTTAATTTTCTGCTGTTTCTTTTTGCCTTTTTAAATTTTACAGATATTCCACTTTTTATTTACCTTCTTACATCTCATATTTTTATTTCCCACTCTTTTACTCTTTCTTTTCAGAATTCTTTGTTTCCAATGATAGTTAAAAATGGCCTCTTCTGTAGTCAATTCCACCTCCTCTTCTGTCTTTTTTCTTTGTTGTTCATATTCTTCAATCACGTTTTCCAAAAATTTTAAAGCAAAACCCAATGATTCATTTCATTTTTGTAATGTTTCTTTCATGTTTCTAAGTTCCATTTTAAACCCAGAAGAGATATCTCCATTTTGCACATTTCTCTCTAATAATTTAATCAAAATAGTGTCTATGAGGTTAGTTCCAACAATCAACTTTTATTTTATTCCTCTCAAATTTTTAGATCACCAATAGTCCAATACCAAGTCCATACCAAAATCAGCAAGTAATCCCAGGGCAGAGTCTTCATACTTCTTTCTTTGTTTCAGTGTTTCAATTTTCAAAGTTCTTGTTTTATTGTATCAATATTCCTTTAAGTTTTTAAGAAACAGAGTCTTTATAAAAAAAAAAAAAAAACACAAGTTAGAATTAACCACCAGATGGCACCCTTTACTATAACAAATCTTCACCCCCTTTTAAAAATTCTTCTATTCAGGGCTTTTTAAACCACAATCTTTCAAGAAAAAAATCAAATCCACTTGGTATTTAAGTTTTCCCTTTGACAATTTCAAATTCAGCCTTATTAATGCCTTTGTATATTTATCCAGATTAATTAAATGGTTTCTTCTTCCGGCTTCTACCTTTCTCGGTTCAAAGCTCCACAGCTGTCAAAAACAGTTCACGCCCTTTTTCCCCCCCCTCTCTTCGCTGTTTTGAATCTTTTCTTTAAAATTCTTAATGATCAATCCTGGGGTACCTTTCATTTAATTATATTGTCCAATCATCCTGTTTCTCATGCTATCCGCTTCTTTCTCTCTCCTGCACAACCTTATTCCAACTGACTCTTCCCCTTCATGGTGGCCATTTTAGACCACCGCTTCAGATGTCTTTGGGAGGGAGTGTTTGCCAAGCCAGGAGGGGATTTGTGACTCCCCTCTACCCAGTTGGCGGTCTCCCCTTCCTCTGCCACCCCATGAGGTGGCTTCTGCCCCAAATCTAACGGATTGGGGCTCTCCGACAAAGCACAGACCAAAGCCATGGACGATTGTGGTCAGCAGTCTGTTTTCGGGGAAGTCCAACCAGAAGTCCCCCCAGTGTTACATTTGAATTCTTGATCACCCAAGATTTATAGAGACTGAAGCTTCTAAGTACTTTTCAAGCATAGCCCCATGTAGAGCATGTTGCAATAGTCCAAATGGGAGATGACCAGAGCATGAGTAAGCGAGCAATATGATCCTTTTTGGATAAACGTTTTAATACATAGTACAAATCTTGATAGAATGAAATATTAGGTATATACAGAAGTTGGCCAGGCATCAAGTTTATAAGTCAGCATTTTGATCTTCTTGAGGCCTTTTGCTGTTGTAATCTCATAGGAAAGTGCATGACCAACATTTTTCACCCTATTGGGGCTTTTAAATGGGAATTTAGGGTTACGATGGGTGTATGACTTTAATACAGATTTGTTTTGATTTAATATGAAGGGGGATGAGAGTTGGAGGCTTCCCCAAAGCAGTGTCCTCCCAATCCCCTACCCCTTAAAATTATCCCTAAAAGACTGACAAAACAACATGAGAAAGGGAAAGAAACTCCAGACTAAATTTGAGGATTACATTTGGTGATTTATTATATGTATATTGACTGTGATTGTGATTGGGATTGACTATAATTTTTTAAAAAACCTTACACCTTAAAAGAAATTGCAACTACAAGAGCATCACTGAGGGACAGGAAGAAAGAATGGATTAAATAAAGTTCAGTGGACTAAGTTAAGTGACAGAATAATCCTCAATAATGACAATGAAAGAGGTGTTGCTTATAAAGCCCTACTTGTAAGAAACTGGACAGAAAAAAGAAAAAAGGGGGAAAATATCCAATTCAATTCAGAACTTTAATGATAATAAGAAGAAGGGGAAGATTGAGTATATATATATATATATATATATATATATATATATATATATATATATATATATATATATATATATATATATATATATATATATATATATTGGTTTGGTTTCCCGTAGATTCAAAGTGTCTAGGCAACGTTTCGATGAAGTCTCATTCATCATCATCAGGCCTCTGTCTTTGGCTCTTGCTTTTAGTATCACATACAATACCAAGAACCTCAGAAAACAAATATATATATATATATATATATATATACATACATATACATACATACATACATACATACATATACATATTTATAAACACGGGTTGGCAAAATTTAAAGATTTAAAGAGTGGATAAAATTCTAATATATATGGATTAGAAATAGTAAATAGCAACTATAAAAATATCTGACAACACAGTTTTATTCATATGTGATTATGTTATGTTGTACTATTCATACCATAGCATACGATGTACGCTGCTCAAAAAAAATAAAGGGAACACAAAAATAAGACATCCTAGATCTGAATGAAATATTCTTATTAAATACTTTGTTCATTACATAGTTGAATGTGCTGACAACAAAATCACACAAAAATTATCAATGGAAATCAAATTTAGCAATCCGTGGACGTCTGGATTTGGAGTTACACTCAAAATTAAAGTGGAAAAAAACACTACAGGCTGATCCAACTTTGATGTAATGCCCTTAAAACAAGTCAAACTGAGGCTCAGTAGTGTGTGTGGCCTCCACGTGTCTGTATGACCTCCCTACACTGCCCCAACTCCTGGACAGTCTGTGGTGCAACGTGGCATTGGTGGATGGAGCGAGATATGATGTCCCAGATGTGCTCAATTGGATTCAGGTCTGGGGAACAGGTGGGCCAGTCCATAGCATCAATGCCTTTGTCTTGTAGGAACTGCTGACACACTCCAGCCACATGAGGTCTAGCATTGTCTTGCATTAGGAGGAACCCAGGGCCAACCACACCAGCATGTGGTCTCACAAGGGGTCTGAGGATCTCATCTCGGTACCTAATGGCAGTCAGGCTACCTCTGGTGAGCACATGGAGGGCTGTGTGGCTCCCTAAAGAAATGCCACCCCACACCATTACTGACCCACTGCCAAACCGGTCATGCTGGAGGATGTTGCAGGCAGCAGAATGTTCTCCACGGCATCTCCAGACCCTTGTCACATCTGTCATATGTGCTCAGTGTGGACCTGCTTTCATCTGTGAAGAGCACAGGGCACCAGTGGTGAATTTGCCAATCTTGGTGTTCTCTGGCAAATGCCAAACGTCCTGCACGGTGTTGGGCTGTAAGCACAACCCCCACCTGTGGATGTCAGGCCCTCATACTCATGGAGTCTGTTTCTGATCATTTGAGCAGCCACATGCACATTTGTGGCCCGTTGGAGGTCATTTTGCAGGGCTCTGGCAGTGCTCCTCCTGTCCTTCCTTGCACAAAGGCGGAGGTAGCGGTCCTGATGCTGGGTTGTTGCCCTCCTACGGCCTCCTCCATGTCTCCTGATATACTGGCCTGTCTCCTGGTAGCACCTCCATGCTTTGGACATTACACTGACAGACACAGCAAACCTTCTTGCCACAGCTCGCATTGAAGTGCCATCCTGGATGAGCTGCACTACCTGAGCCACTTGTGTGGGTTGTAGACTCCATCTCATGCTATCACTAGAGTGAAAGCACCGCCAGCATTCAAAAGTGACCAAATCATCAGCCAGAAAGCATAGGAACTGAGAAGTAGTCTGTGGTCACAACCTGCAGAACCACTCCTTTATTGGGGATGTCTTGCTAACTGCCTATGCTTTCCACCTGTTGTCTATTCCATTTGCACAACAGCATGTGAAATTGATTGTCAATCAGTGTTGCTACCTAAGTGGACAGTTTGATTTCACAGAAGTGTGATTGACTTGGAGTTACATTGTGTTGCTTAAGTGTTCCCTTTATTTTTTTGAGCAGTGTATAACAAAATGTTCTGTCCCACCTGTATCCACAGGTGAGAATCTCACGTTACAGAGTTCAAATACTTTACACAAACAAAACCAGAGACAGAAGATTCAATTGCTCTGTTATCACAGTCCTTTGGCAATTCTCCTAGAATCTGTCTGGCAATTCTATATAGTTCGTAAATCACAACACTGTAGTCAGACGCACTTCTTTCCAAGGCAAAATCCACTTTGTTTCCAGCAAAGATTACGAACTCGTACGCTCCCTCTCTGAGAGAGGGCATGTCAGTCTCATTAATTAATCCTTTGCTGGACATCTCTTTTCTAATTGAGATTGACATCTCAATTTTCTCCTAGTTCTGGTATCCGGCCAGCATCTGGCAGTTTCATCACCGTTTGAAGCCTCTGACACACTTTCCTGATTAACAGTTAACACCTGAGGTGCAATCAGGGAAGTAGATTCAGGGAAGGGAGTGGAGTCTGAAACCTCCAATAAATCAGGCTCATATCTCAGATCCAACTCCTCTCCCTCTACTTGACTCCCCTCTAAGTCACTTAATAATGCAGGCTCGAATCTCAGTGCCAGATCTTCTTCATCACTTGAACCCACATCTGCTGACTGATCAGGTTCAAATCTCGGAGTCACATCAACAAAATATATGTGTGTGTGTGTGTATGTGTGTATGTGTATATGTATATATGTATTAATGTATAAATGTATATATGTATACACACACACTAATACAGAATTAGATTAATCGCTATATTATTGTTATATATACCCACAAAGATTAGATTAGTAGTATTTAATAATTAATATTTAATGTTATAACAATAGATTGGGAGAAATTGTAACAGAGGAAGAGGGAAGATCTAAGGAAAGATTCAAATTAGTATATATTATTTTGGAAAAACATTTTTCGGGCAGTGAAGATGACAAGTACAACAACCATAAGTAAAATAGAAAAGAAAGCCTCTTTGAATCCAGTGTCCACAACATCATCTCCATCAAATCAACATTTGATAGATAGCATGCTAGGCATGGAGAAATCAAATTCAACATTGAATATGCAGAGCATGCAGATTATGTTCCTCATGATACAGGAAGCTATGACAAAGACTCGGGAGTCAATGGCAAGAAATCATGATAATAGGGACCTGGTAGAGACTGTCGTATTTCTCAAAATGGAAAAGGCAGACTTCTTCCTGAGGTTCCAGAATATAGTTGAGGTTCCAGAAGATTTAGTCAAGACTATGACAGAACTACTAGCAGACACACTACAGAAAAGTAAACAAGACATACAAGGAGACATTGATGAGGCATACAGAATACATACAAACTACACAAGAAAACATAGATTACCAAGAGAAGTACATGTAAGGTTCACAAAAAAGGCAACAAGAGATGAAGTATACAAAAGAACAAGGGATGAACCTATGATATATAAGGGGAGAGAAATCCAAACACTAAAACAGATACCCAGGAGAGCGAGGGAACGGAGAAGACACTATCAATTTCTAACTATGCAACTGACTAAACATGATGCTTAGATGGCTTATTCTGGAAGGAATTATGATTACATGGCAGGATAATAAATTCAAGACTGATACACCAGACAAGGCACATATGTTTTTTGAACAATACTTCATGACAGATGAGGAACAGGAGAGTAGGGAAGAAATAGAAAATAAGAGTCAAGAGGAATAACAATTAGAAGAAAAGGAGGTAGAATGGGAAGAAAGAACAAGATTGGAAAAGGAATGAGTGGAAAGAGAGGATACAAGAACAAAAATACAGAGAGACAAGGACAACTAGGAGACTGAGACCCATATACAAATAACAAGATGGAGGAGGAAATTAAGATGCTCTCAATCAACATCAATGGATTGAACTCCCCTGCAAAAAGAAAACAAATGTTGATTAAATTACAAAGAGTGAGTTTGGACATAGTCTGCCTCCAGGAAATGCACATTAAGAAACAATATGCTAAGCTTCTAGAATATCCAAAAATTGGAAAACTCTAGCACGACAAAAAAAGAGGAATAGCTCTAATATCAAGGAATCGTTAAGGCCTAAACATATATACATAGATGGGGAAGGAAGAATATTAATGATGGAGATAGCAACAAATCAGAAACAAATACTGCTCATCTCAATATATGCACCAAATAACAATCAGAAAGAATTTATAGGAAAGTACATTAAAAAATAACAGACTATGAAAATGTATGCCTAATAGGTGATTTCAATGCAGTAGTGGATATCAAAAAAGATTATAGAGGTAATAAAAGAAATGTAAAAGAACACTTACAAATACATTTTTTGAGATGGTACAAGAATTAAATCTACAAGACACATGGAGGCAGTAGTGCAATTCTACTGGTTTGGTCCAGTTCGGGCGAACCAGTAGTGAAAAATACTACTGTTCAGCCAAACCGGTAGTAAAAAAACAGCTACTGGTTCGGCCGATCTGGTAGTTCTTTTTTTTCCTCATGATGATAAGCTGTTCCGATGATCAGATGTGCTAGGATCCCCCTTGCTGTCTTAATGCTTCACCCAGGAGGCTTCCCTGCAGACCAGGAAGGCAAAAAATGCAGCGTGGTGAGGCCATGCAGCACCTTCCCACACTCCATTTTTTTTTTTGCCTCCTGGGCCTCAGGGAAGCCTCCTGGGAGCAAAAACAGTCTTCCAGGAGGCTTCCCTGAGGCCCAGGAGGCAAAAAAAATGGAGCGGGGGGATGCTGCACAAAAAAATAAGTCACATGGCCACACCCACCAAGCCATGCCCACCAAGCCACACCCGCAGAACCAGTAGTAAAAATAGTTGCATCCCACCCCTGCATGGAGGGAATTAAATGTAAAGAACACTCAATACACATTCTACTCAAATGTACATCAAACATGGTCAAATATCAATATGGTATGGACTGGACTGGAAAAGGAATCAACAAGAGACACTACAGGAAGAACTTTAAAAATGGGAGTTAGAACGACAGAAAGAGCCCCAAAAATGAAAATAAAAGAAAAAAGAGACCTTATAAAACATAGACTAAATTTGATGGTACAAAAAGTTAAAATGGCGAAACAAAACTTTTATGAACATGCAAATAAGCCAGGGAGATGACTAGCATATAAACTAAAAAAAAGAAAAAGAGAAGAAAATAATACATCAACTGCAGGAAGAAGAGGGAAACATATAGCACCAAATTGACGTTAAAAAGAAGATAATTTAAGAATTTTTCAATAACTTATGGTCAAGAAAATATCCCAGAAGAAAATATTAAACAGTACTTAGATAAGATGGGTTTAACAAAAATAGCAGATACAAAAAGTTAAATGATGTTAAATGAAAAAAATAACTATGGTGGAAATAGTCGAGGCAGTAAAGAAACAAAAAAATAACAAAATGCCGGGCCCAGACGGATTCCCTGCAGAATTATATAAAATTATACAAGGTCCATTAGGGGCGTTAATGTCGGAGATGTATAACGAAGCCCTTGAAGAGGCCAAACTACCTAAATCTTGTTTAGAAGCATATATTACATTAATTAAAAAATAAGGTACAAATCATCAACAGATAAAGAACTATAGACCTATTACATTGCTAAACACTCATTATAAAATATTTGCATCCATAATTTCAAATTTTTTAAAAAAATTGCTAAATGAGATTATACATCCAGAGCAAAATGGGTTTTTACCGAAAAGACAGCTGAAAAATCTTGAGAATGATTATGAACATATTAGAATATTATATGGCACACTCTGGGAAACAATTAGCATTGATCTTCCTAGATACACAAAAAGCATTCAATAATTTGAACTGGCAGTTTATCATTTTACAATTACAATTTACAATATGACTTTTGGGAAGAAATTTGTAAAGAAGGTGCAAACAATATACTCTATTCAAACGGCAAAATTAATAATAATTGGTAATTCCAAATTTCTAAAGATGTAAGACAAGGATGTCCACTATCACCTTTGTTATTCATTTTAACTTTAGAAGTGCTACTTGGACAAATTAGACATGGACAAGAGATAAAAGGCTTGAAAATAAAAAAAAGAGGAATATAAAGTTCAAGCATTTGCGGATGACTTGGTATTTATCTTAGAGGAACCATTGGAAACAGGACCCAAATTTGTCCAGAAACTAGAGGAATTTGGCAAATTGGCAGGACTTAAAATAAATAAGAATAAGACAAAGATAATAACAAAAAACAAAAAACCTCACTAACACAAAAAAGAACTGGAGGAAAAATGGGGATGCAGATGACCTAAAAAGTCAAATACCTGGGAATATGGCTAACAGCAAAATGTGCAATGATTAAAGAAGATAATTACAACAAATTGGTAAAACAAATAAAAATAGATTTGGATAATTGGAGAAAATTACAACTCTCACTTACAGGAAGAATTGCTACAATCAAAATGAATATACTACCAAAAATGTTATTTTTGTTCCAAGTAGTACTGATAAAACTAGGGGAAATTTTTTTTGAAGACCTAAACAAATTAATAACAAAATTCATTTGGCTAGGGAAAAACCAAGAATTAAAACTATTACAGGACAGTAGACATAGAGGTATGTGTTTTACAGGGAACCGCTAGGATTGGACAAGATATTGCAGAGATCAGAGGAAAACTTTATTTTAAAAAAAACCTATACAACTACTTATTGAGATTCAAAATTGAAGAAGAGACAGTAAAGGAAACAATGATAACCTGGGCAAAAAATTTTCAGCTATACTATAGAACTAGAAAATTGAGAAATGGGGCAGGGGGGAGGATTACAAATTGACAATGTCAGCAGCATACAGAGAAAATCTATATAAAATGCTTTACAGATTGTACCCACCCCCAGCAAGATTAGCAAAAATGTTTCCAAATAGATCACTGGAATGTTGGAAATGTAAACAAACTCAAGGAACATATTATCATATGTGGTGGATGTGCCCAGAAGCAAAAAATATTGGATAAGGATAAGAGAGTGGCTAGAGGAAATAATCAAACAACAAATAGAGTTAAAACTGGAGATAGTCTTACTAGACATAATAACGGGAAAATATGGTAAAAAAACACACTTAATAACAGTGGCCAGAATTGTTTATGCACAAAATTGGAAATATAGTACTATACCGTCTGAGGAAAGTGCGATAAGAAAGTATTAGAGTGTGCCGAGATGGATAGACTGACAATGGAAATAAAAGTTAGAAGAGAAACTGAATATTATTTGATTTGGAGTGCATGGTACAATTGGTTAAATAGTAGATATAAAGATAAATAAAGAATATGAAATAGTACAGTAGGATAATAAAATGTAAAATATGTATTATAAAATATATATTATACATACTTTAGTACAGTGGTTCCCAAACTTTTTCAGTCCACTGCCCCCTTGGTGCTACAAACCCATCCTAATTTGTGGGTGTAGCTTGCTGGTCATGTGACTGGGTGGGTGTGGCTTGCTGGTCATGTGACTAGGTGGGCGTGGCTTGCTGGTCACATGATGGGGTAGGTGTGATTTGGTGGTCATGTGACTGGGTGGGCATGGCCAGGTGACTGGCAAACCAAATACATAATACATAAATACATAATGGCCAAATACATAATGGCCAGTTGTTTAGCAAGTGTTCTAATTTATGACTGGCCTCTCCAGAGATACTTGACCTGTTTTTGGAGTTTTGACAGCCATGCACACACATACACGTGACACACTCCCTTCTAACCCTGTTGGAGCAGGTCATTGCACTAGAATTGACAAAGCATCTCTGATTAGATTCTAGCAGCGAATAAAATCTAATCAGAGATGCTTTGCCGATTCTTGCTGATTTGTTTTATTTGTATCTTATTATTTTATGTTGCTGAATTGCATTGACATGTGTGTCCCTTCTTGTGCACAACCCAGAAGCTTTTGTGATTCTTTGCAGCAAAAATTCCTGACCTCTGGCTTTGCTCTACTTTTCAAACATGCCGACACTGCCGCGTTCTTGGTGCCGGCCCCAGAGTCCACCCCATTGAGCCCACTGCATTGGAGGGACCTGCCCAAGCAAGTCAAGTCAATGGGGTGAGCCTAAGAGAGGGAAAGAGAGAGAAAGAAGAGGGGGTGGGAGGAAGAAAAGAAAGAGAAAAGGGAAAGAAAGAAAAAGGGACAAAGAAAGGGGGGGTGGAAGGAAGGGACAGAAAGAAAAAGAAATAAAGAAGGAGGGAGGGAGGGAGAAGAAAAATAATGAGATATCTATTCTAGTCCAATCACTTGCTCCAGCAGGGTTAGAAGGGTGTGTGTGTGTGTATGTTCTCCTTGTAATTTACCAGTACATTTTGGTTTTGTCTTCTTCAGAATTGGCACTGTAATACATTGGGGAAAAGTAATTTTTAGGGTGGAGATCTGGTCCAATGGGTCCTGTTTAAAGCCTCAACAAAATGTGAGTTTCCTGATAGTCTTGACCATGTTTTGTCCACAAAACCTTTAATAGAAGCCAAAGATGTTTCAATCTGGAAAAGGGCCTCAGTCTAAACTAGGCCTCATTTCAATCAGATGCATCAGCTCTCTCTCTCTACCCCCCCCCCAACCACCTCCCTCCCTCCCAGACTGGCTTTGCTCTACTTTCCCAATGTGCCTGCGGGGCTGGCGCTTCGAACATGGATAGATGGATGGATGGATAGAGAGAGAGAGAGAGAAACAGAGAGAGAGAGGTAGGTAGGTAGATAGATAGATTGGTAGATAGATAGGTAGATAGGCAAGCAGGCAGGCAGACCTTTTGGATGAATGTATGGATAGGTAGGTAGGTAAGTGTTCCATATTAGCAGGCTTGAAACCCTGCATTCCTATTGGTCAACAAAGACAACGACCTGATTGGACAGCCAAGATGGCTGTGATTGGTTTGCTGAGAGTCTACCGCGATTGGATGAAACCAATCGCGGGAAACTCAAAGCGATGTCATTGGCAGCCTAGCCGTGGCCAGCTCTATAAAAAGAGCCACTGTGAGTGCTGTTTTTCACTCGGGACTAGCCTATAAAATAAAGAGCTATTGTTCACTTAACCCGAGTCTCTTGTCTCCATGAGTCCGACCTGCCGAACTTAACACTGGCGACGAGGATGGGATTGTGAGACAACAATACAATCCAGCACGTGACAAACGGCGCAAAACGACCATCAAGATGGCCAGCAACACCACGCCACCCGGACCCTTTAACCTGGCCACTGAGGACTGGGAGTCCTACATCGACCGGTTCCAGATGTTTTTGGAATGCAGCAACCTGAAAGATGCCAATGGCAACCGGAAATGGGCCGTATTCCTAACACACTGCGGGCCCGCCGTGTTTAAAATGGCCAAGGCCTTGGCGAAACCTGCGGACATCAAGGTGATGGATTGGGATGACCTCGCACCCATCCTCCGAAACCACTACGCCCCAGCTGTGCCCACTCTCATTCACCGGCACGATTTTTACCGAAGAGACCAGCACAAGGGCGAGAGCATCAGCGAATTCATGGCTGATCTAAGGGACCTTGAAGGGTTATGCGGATTCACTGACCTAGAAGAGGCCATGCAAGACCGGGTCATCCTCGGCCTAAAAGACCCCACACTAGAAAGCAAGCTGATGGCCAAGGGCAGTATGTCCCTCGCTGACACCATAGCCGAAGCGACTGCAGCAGAAGCCACCCGCAAATCGGTGGCCCGAATGTGGCGATCAAACAGAACTGACCGCCATCCTGTCAGCGAGATGGTCTCAACATCGGAAAAACACACCACCACCACCCACCACGGCAACATCGAATCCCCCTCTGACAGCGACTACGAGGAGGAAGAAATCCACCGACTCCAATCAGAGCATGATCGATGGGACCAGCAGAGTCGTAAGTCGGGGTTCCAGTGCGCTAGCTGCGGAGGCGATCACCCCCGTTCTGAATGCCATTTTCTTGATGCCATTTGTTGGCATTGCGAGAAGCAGGGGCACATCGCCAAAGTATGCCAAAATAAACGTAACCACAGTCCCCGGTGTCGAGGTGGCAGCCCTAGACGATGAGACGGCACCCCCCCAAGTATCGGGATCACCAGACTGGCAGCCGATGGAGCCGAGACGGCCGGAACAAACGATTCAACGAGGTGCAGCGGAAAGAAGAGACCCATCCAACTGTTGTCATTGGCCATTCATCAACCATAGATGCCCAAAAGGTACGCGTAACAGTGGACATCGAAGACCAACCATGCACCATGGAGGTGGATTCCGGATCCTACCTTTCCATGGTCTCGTGGCACACCATCAAACTCCTAATACCCAGCATTCGCCGACATGAGCTAAGTGACCAAAAGCTGACCCTCAGAGACTACCAAGGGAACCGCATCCCCGTAGCTGGCATCAGGCACTTCAAAATCACGTTCAAAGGCCAGAACAACATACTGCCACTCACCATCATGGACAAAGACTGCCCCAGCCTGCTCGGGCTACAATGGTTTGCGCCGCTAGGAATAGAAATGGCAGGTATCCACCACACAAACGAAGAAGATTGGGAGGCGACACTCGTATGAGATTTCCAAGAGGTCTTCGATGACACTTTAGGCAAGTACAAGGGGTCCCCAATCTCCTTCAACCTCAGCCCAGACATCACCCCATCCGTCTCAAACTGCAGCGAGTGCCTTTTGCGCTCAAACCCAAAATCGATGAGCAACTTAATAAGCTCATCGCGCAGGGGGTATTAGAGCCTATGGACCATGCCCGCTGGGAAACACCTATAGTCACCCCTATCAAGCCAGATGGCTCCATAAGAATCTGTGGGGACTATAAGGCCACCCTCAACCACGCCCTACAGCAAAGTGCCTACCCCGTGCCAGTAGTTCAGCACCTCCTGCACTCACTGGGGGGAGGCCGGGTCTTTGCGAAGCTCGATGTGGCACAAGCCTATCAACAGCTGCCAGTTGACGCAGAAACCGCCGAGACACAAACGATTGTAACACACCGGGGGGCATTTAAATGCAACCACCTCCAATTAGGCATCAGCGTTGCGCCCGGTGTCTTCCAAAGCCTCATGGAAAGGCTGCTACAAGGAATAAAGGATGTAGTGCCTTACTTTGATGATGTACTAGTGGCAGCGGCTAATAAAAAAACAACTAGAAAAACGTCTAAGGGCGGTACTACAAAAATTCAAAGACGCTGGCCTGAAAGTTAAGAAAGAAAAATGCCAACTTTGCACCAAGCGAATTGAATTCTTGGGGTATCTCCTAGACAAACACGGAATTCACCCCACTGAGAAAAAACTCAAAGCCATCAAGGAAGCCCCAAACCGAAAAACAAGATAGAACTTCAGGCCTTTATAGGACTCATTAACTTTTATAATGTTTTCCTACCCCAAAAGGCAACTGTGGCGGAACCATTGCATAGACTGTTGGATAAAACCGCTTCCTGGACTTGGGGAAAATGGGAGGAAAGCGCCTTTCAACAAACAGAAGACCTCTTAACCTCCAACACAGTCCTCATCCAATATAACAAAACCCTACCGCTAACAATCACATGCAACACATCGCCTTTTGGAGTGGGGGCAATTCTCAGTCATACCTTGCCAAACGGGAAAGAGGCACCTGTTATGTCTCACCTGTATCCACAAGTGAGCAATCAAAATTCTAAAGTTCCAAAAATATAAGCAACCAAAAACAAACCCCAACAAAGAGAACTGCTGAGGTTTTTCCAGTCCTCAGCAGTACTTCTGAAATGTTTGGCAATCCTGAAGTGCCTATAAATCACAATGCCTCAGATAATCTTCACAGTACTTTCGCTCTGACAAGACACTTTGCTTCTGGCAAATTTCTCAAGCCGATCCATTTCCTTTTATCCCCTAAGGGGGCGTGTTAGTCTCATTACTTAATCACTGGCTTGACGCTTCTTTCCCAATTGAGAATCTCAATCTCCATCTATTTCTCACGTCAAGCCAGGATCCCTCAAAGTCCTCCTCCTCACTTTAAACCTCTCGCACGTTTTCCTGATTATCTGTTACCGGCTGCTGCGTAATCAGAGAGGGAGTTTTGGGGGAGGGAGAGGGAGAGGACTCCAACACCTTCAATAACTTAGGTTCATCTCTCATAGCTAAGTCCACTTCCTCATCCCGGCTACCTTCAAAATCACTTAATAATGCAGGTTCAAATCTCATTGCCAGATCTTCTTCACTCGAGCTCCCATCTGCTGATGGACCAGATTCAAATCCCGGAGTCACAACAGGCACCCATCGCTTTCTTTTCAAGAACCCTGTACAAACTGGAAAGAAACTACAGCCAGCTGGACAAGGAAGCCCTAGTGATCGTTTCCGGAGTGAAAAGGTTCCACGAATACGTCTACGGTAGGACCTTTTCAATCATTACTGATCACAAACCTCTGCTAGGCATACTGGCTGGCAACAAGGCCACCCCAAACATCCTGTCACCTAGAATGACTAGGTGGTCTGAGTTCCTGGCCGCCTATAATTACCAGCTCATTCACCGACCTGGTACAGACATTTTGCACGCTGATGCTTTAAGCCATTCCCCCCTTCCAGATGTGCAAGACGACCCAGCACCCACAATACCAGTCCTTCAAATAGAAACTCTACCCAGCCCACTCCTGACCGCGCCAGACATTGCCCACGAAACAAAAAGAGACAAGCGGCTGGTGCGAGTCCTGAGCTGGATTGAGAGGGGCTGGCCAGAAAATGACAAAACCGAACCTTTTAAAGCCTTTAGGACCCAGCAAACTGAACTTTTCTCACAAAAAGGGTGCATACTTTGGGGAGACTGGGTGGTAATACCAGAAACCTTACAAAAACGAGTGTTGGACATGCTGCATGAAGGGCACCCAGGCATCATCCGAATGAAAGCCCTGGCCAGAAGCTACACTTGGTGGCCAGGGATGGACAAGCAGATAGAAACATGGGTAGCCGCTTGCAACAGATGCCAACAAACATGATCCCCCCCCCCCCGAGAGGCCCCTGGTCACAGATCCATATAGATTTCGCCGGCCCCACCAAAGGACACACTTTTCTAATTACCGTCGATGCTTATTCCAATTGGCTGGAAGTTAGCACTATGAAAACAACAACTACTGAAGCTGTCATAACAAAACTCAACAAACTCTTCGCCACACACAGTTTGCCAGATGTGCTAGTGTCCGACAACGGACCACAGTTCACAGTGCTGGCATTCAAACAATACCTGGCTGACCGTGGCATCAGACATGCTTTAACATCGCTCGCCCACCCAGCGGCGAATGGGCGGGCGGAACGAATGGTTCAGTTTACAAAAAAACCCATACAAAAAATTGAAGATGGCAACATTCAGGAAAAAATAAATAAAATGCTACTCATCCAACATATCATGCCGAACACTACCACAAACAAATGCCCAGCGGAGTTACTTATGGGCAGAAGACTCCGGTCACCACTAGACCGCTTACACCCCACCTATAACCCAGAAAAAAACCCAGGCTCCACCAGCCAACACCGCGCATTTAACATCGGCGACACTGTTTTTGCAAAGAGTTTCACTGGAGACCCTCTCTGGGTACCCGCACAGATCACCCAAATTACTGGACCCCGGTCATACCGCCTAGAAACAACCGATGGACGGAGCTAGAAGTGACACATCGACCAGTTACGGTCAAGGCTTGCCAGCACATCTCCCACAGACGGTAACAAAGAAATTGGGGGGGGGAACCTCAAACATTGGAAAAGGAAATTTCTTAACAGAACACCCCCCAATCAGAAGCCAAATAATCAACCAACCATGCTCACCTGAAAATGCAGAACTGTTGCAGACGGGTGCTTCACCTGGAAGGAGCAGCTGGACAAGCTCAACCAGCCCAGAGAATCCAGGCAGGAGCGGCAGAGCGAACAACTCGACCAACCTGGATGAACCAGGCAAGAGTCACAGCTATAGGCCCGGCTCACCCTTCCAGGCAGTTCCATCGAGATGGTTGAGAGCGACGCGGAGCCCGTCCGAACCTGGCAACGACCAGAGACATACTGAAATGTGCAGGTCAAGTAGGCAGGTCTGTAGACCCACCTACCTACGTGACTACGTCACCCCGCCCCTTGGGCGAAACCAAGAGGGGAGGGGTGTTCCATATTAGCAGGCTTGAAACCCTGCATTCCTATTGGTCAACAAAGACAATGACCTGATTGGACAGCCGAGACGGCTGTGATTGGTTCGCTGAGAGTCTACCGCGATTGGATGAAACCAATCACGGGAAACTCAAAGCGATGTCATTGGCAGCCTAGCCGCGGCCAGCTCTATAAAAAGAGCCACTGCAAGTGCTGTTTTTCACTCGGGACTAGCCTATAAAATAAAGAGCTGTTGTTCACTTGTCTCCATGAGTCCGACCTGCTGAACTTAACAATAGGTATGGTAGATAAGTAGGTAGGTAGGTAGGTAGATCTATATTGATAAATGAGTAGGTAGACAGGTAGGCAGGCAGGCAGGCAGACATTTTGGATGGATCGATAGACAGACAGACAGACAGACAGACAGACAGATAGATAGATAGATCTATATTGGTAGATAGGTAGGTAGGTAGATAAGTAGATACAGAAAGGCAGGCAGACAGACAGGCAGACTTTTTGGATGGATGGATGCATGCATGTAGGGATGGATGGATGGATGGATGGATGACAGACAGACAGACAGACAGAATTTGACAGTGGGAAAGTAGAGCAAAGCCAGAGTGGGAATTGAAGTCCACACAAGTTGCCAAGCTTGAGAAACACGGGCTGAATGTATCAACCCAGCCATTCTGGTTTAGAGTTTAGCATGCTGTTTGATTCTGGATTTGTCAATGAATAAACCATGGTTAAGATCTTCCTGCTCCTTAATGCAGCTGCCCCTCTGCCCCTTCTGCAGCCCCCTGCAGCTGCCCCTCTGCCCCTTCTCCAGCCTCCTGCAGCTGCTCCTCTGCCCCTTCTCCAGCCCCCTTTGGCATCCAATTTTGCAATGTCAACATCCCCAGGGCAGTAATGCAGCTGACCTCACCCTCTTTACTTCAACCCAAGGTCCACTTCCATCGGGCCAAACAAGGGGAGGTACTCTGCACATGCTCAGAGACTCCCAACTTCAGTGAAGCGTTCCGCCCATCTTTATACTCCGCCCGGGAGGAGGAAGGCGTGTGGAAGCAGCCCAGACCAGCGGAGGTGGCGGGAACGATCACTTGGAAACTAAGCAAGCAAGCAAGCGCAGGGCTCAGTAGGAAGAACCGGGCTGCAGAGGGAGGCTAGGTTCTAGGTCCGGGACAGCCACGTAGAGCCGAACCAAACCGAGCCACGTGCCTTGGAGAGCCGCAGCTGTACCCATTCTGTGCACAAGCCCGGCTGGCTGGAGAGGCGGAGGCTGGGTGGGCACTGCGCGCTCCTTTGTTCTCCTCTGGGGAAGGGGGACCTAACGCCAGACCACCCACCCCTTTCAATGCGTGCCTTGGGAGGGTTTTACTTTCAGGCCTTCTGGCGCGCCTCCGCCACTTCCACCGTAGAGGGCAGCCTGCAAGCTTAAGGCGTCCTCTTTCCACCACCTCCCAACTCTTCCCTCCCAGGCTTGGCAAGGCTCACTGCACACGGGTTCTACATTCGAGGTGCCGGCTACGAAGCGATGAAACAGTCAATGGGCTGCGTGGCCGGCAGTCAGTGACCCTACGAGGCCAGAACCTTGAATGCCCCCCTGCCAGCCCCCTTGCCTCTTACTGCCCCCCCAAGGTATCCCACCGCCCCCCAGGGGGCAGTACCACCCACTTTGGGAACCACTGGTTTAGTAGAATAACATAAACACACACACACACACACACACAATGTATGGAAATGTATGTAATACCGATACTGAAGTGTTGCAAAAAATGAAAATTGTATTACAAAATGAGGAAAATTGTTCAATAAAAATATTTTTTAAAATTATTCCTAAAAGCAAAGTACAGACGTATGTACCTTTGCTAGTGAAATTTTGCCAAATGTTAGGAAGGGGATTCAAACTGTATGGCATACATTATCCATCTGTCAGACTGGTCCTGACCAGACATGTAGGCTAGAAAGACCCTCGACTCCATTTCTTGGTTCTTCTACTAAAGTCAAGTGGTTACAGAGAAAGCAAAGCTGGATCTGAGTAGTCCTGCTGAAAGGTTGCAATTTTCCCTTTCGAAAAAGGGCCTCCTCCCTTGACCAGTCCATTAGTGTCCAATAGTATCTGTTTTTGATGTTTTGAGAACAGCTTTCAAGGATGGCACCTCTCTGATGTAGTTTTGCATACATTCTCCTTGATCAACTGGTTTAGTCTGGATTGACACCTTTGGTTCCTGTCACTCTGTCATCCCCTTCTTTTTTCCTGCTCATTCCCATGCCCATTCCTTACTTCCCTAATTGCCTCCCCACTCCCATGCATTTTATGGTAGGATGCCAGCAAAGCAAAGATGCTGAAGATGGAAGGCCTGACTCCATCTACATTCTAGGCCAAATAATACAAAGCCCACCCACATCTATCATGCCATTTCTTCTGATGGTTGAAGCACTCATGTTTCTTCTTGCAGGCTGAAGGAGACAGAGGATCAAGTAATTTTGGTCAGAAGTCCGAACATCCCCCGTGGAGGCAACAGTGTCACAAATTACAAGACAGACTCTTGGTGTCAGAAGCCACCATCCAGGCACAGATAGCCCAGCTCAAACTATACAAAGCTCTACTCAGTGAGTAATATTACCACCAAAAGTGACAAGATGCATAGTTCTTCAACATTTGAATTACTTGGATGAAAATATGAAGGAAATCCTTATCAACTGTACAGTATGTATATACTTGACATAAAATTAGGCTAAATAGTTAATACCTGGAAGAGACAAGTGCAAATCAAAATAATCTTGAGAACTGGGCCAAAAATAACATTTAACAGTGACAAATTGCAAAGTATCTGTACTATTTTGCTGGATTTTGAGGAGGGGTGTTATTTATTTATTAATATTTTTATTTTATCTGCTTAGTCCCTCTTTAAACAAAAGGAACATGTTATTGAGTTGAAGGACTTCCAAAGAGGGTACCCATGAAAAAGCCTTCTTGCCAGCTTCACATCTAGATATTCCACATTTTTAGTAAAGATTAAAAGAAACCTAGAAAATGCATGATTGTGACAAAAAAGAAAACCCTTTGTTGAATTAAGTAAAGGAGAAGCTCCAGCAGAGTGAAAATTAAAAATAAAATCAGTGAAATTATCTCAGAAAGAAATTGAAATAAGAGGATGCTGAAAGGCATAGTTTAGCAATTTGTATGGAAACAATATCAATATGTGAACTGAAATCAATATTACTTAGTTGTATCAAAAATAATAATAATTAATTCAATGAGAAGGTTTAAAAAGTGTGTTAACATTCTGTTGTGATTGACAAATGAATGAACTATTTTCCTGTTTGGGAGTAGACAGGACATGATATTCCAGCTAAAATGTCTGAAAATTATTAAAAATTATATAATTACATTCAATCCAAGTTTTAAATAAATGATAAGTCTGGATGTGAAAAGTACTTATTTCATTTTAAACATAATGTGCAACGTGGCCATATAATTTCTAAACTTCAAAAACCCCAGTGCTTGCACAGCAATATGGACTGTTTCAAGAGAACATTCCTCCTTTCTGTAGAACTTTCTGCAATGGCAAATGACTACATAACAGTGTGTCTTCATAATAGTTTAAACAAAGCTGAAAAAGATAGGTCAACCACCTCATACATATAAATCTTTTCCACAAAAAGTAAGTGAAGTCTTCAGTCCATCTGCACAGTTTCTTTGTTGAACAGGCAGATACCATTGTAGCTAGTGGTCCTATCACAGATATCTTTTTGGATAATGTTCCATACTAGCAGGCTTGAAGACCTGCATTCCTATTGGTCCGGAAGAGTCGGACCACGATTGGACGAGATAAAGCACTCGTGTTCAGTTCCTAAGGGGCTTGCCGCAATTGGGTAAAACCAAGCGCAGCAAGCTCAAAAGTCTGTCATTGGCTGCCTAGCCGCGGCCAGCTCTATAAAAAGAGAATCTGTCTCAGAATTCTCAGATTCTGTCTCAGAATCTGTTCGCTAAATAAAGAGCTGTTGTTCACTACTCGTGCCTCGCCCACCAGACTTGACAAATAATCTCACCAAATTTGCTATCATGGTATTTTTAGTGGATTTTATGTACTTAATCATAAGTATGTGCACATGGAGTCCTCCAAACCTCATTGAATAACTCCTGCCTTTACCAGACTAAAACTATTAAGTTTTAAACCAAACTATTAGTATGCATGCCATATCTTGTGAGGATCTGGATTTCTGGCAGAAGATCAATGGAAAATAACTAAAACATTTCTTGTGACAGGTGAACCTGTGGTACAGCAGGATAACAAGCAGATGCAGGTGGATATGCAAGACCTGGGCTACGAAACCTGTGGGAGAAGTGAAACTGAGGCTGAAAGGGATGAGGCTACAAGCCCTGGTAATATAAGATGTTTCTCTAGCTGCCATCCTTAATGCTTTCAATTGTTTGACTTATAAAGGACTCCTAAATACTCTTGAGCAAAGAATTCTTAATATAAGAAGGTACAGAAAACAGAATATTTCAAAAATCCATTTTGGTCATCAATAATTCTTAGTCTTTTTGTTGTTGTTGCTTTGTTTTACTTAGAATGCAGAGATCATGATGAGCAACTAAAGTTTTGGAAGAAATCACTGGAGGCCCCTCTAAAAAGAGTGGTGAAACAGGAAGCATGGGTCAGCCAAAGTGATGCTGCTGCAGTTCTCCATCGGCATATTCAGGTCCTCCAGATGCAATTGCAAAGTTCCCAAAAAATTATCCAGAACTTACAAAGTTGTGTGCACTCTATATCCACTATCAGTGACTATGGTTCTATGGGAGATCAGTCATTCAAACTGAAGCAAGGCAATTCTCCTTCCCACAGTATGACTGATGAAGATGAAGCCTGGCAATCTGATAGCTTTGGGACTTTCTGCCCACCAAGTCTCCAGCCCAACAAAGATTTTTCCAGACTTATACAGAGAATATCCTTGCTGGAAGCTTATCTGAATGAGACTAAGCCAAAGGAATTTTTGCCACAGGAATTGAAATGTACAGCCTCCTTGGGGTAGGACATTCCAAGATGCAGGGATAAATATGATCAGCTAAATCATTGGCATAGGTTTCTGCAATATCACAATGGGAAATAAAGTATCTACTTCAAGAGGTTGGCTTTTACATATTCAAGCAGATGGTATGATGAAACTAAACTTCATTGGGCAGTTAATGTCTCTACAGTACAATTCTAGCTTCCTTTTTCTGATAACACCAAATAATAATTCTCTGCATGAAAACTACTGCAAGATAAGTACTAGATAAAATTAATATAAAACACTATATTATGTAATATATGAATCATTTCTGAATTATCCACTCTCCTGTTAAGATTTTGTAAACTCACTCTAGAATGTGAGAGTGGATTCAGCTCTCAATGATGAATGTATGAGATACTTCAAATGTCCTTCTGATGAATGGGGCAAAGTGCACAGAAACAAGGCAAAATTTGTTTCTTACTTGTTCTGAAGTTGGATCTCTTAATAACTTTGGCTAATTGTTTGCTACCTTTTCCCCAAGGAAATATGACTCACTAATCCAAGCTCAAGCTCGGGAGCTCTCCCATCTGCGCCAGCTGATACGAGAGGGACAAAAGATGTGTCATATGCTAAACAAATACTTCAAGGACACCATCAAATCCTTTGAAGAGCTTCTACGGAGCACTGACATTGACTACTACTTGGGGCAGAGCTTCCGTAAACAACTTGCAGAAGGGAACCAGTTGGCAGACCAGTTGGCCAGAAAACTGAATCAAGGTGAGTTCAATAGGCACTCGCAAAGTTTAAATTAGAAGCTTTATTTGGGGGTTTTCAAAATAGATTTCCTATAGCTTTCTTTCATCAGTACTTCTGCATTATAGCATAAAGGGTAGTGTTCCAAAAAGATGTACATCTCATACATCTTGAAAAGATGTCCATGCCCCACAGTTTGGTGACCACTAGACAATAGATGGACTTATTGAAAAAAAGTACTACACAATGCTACAGAAAGAAAGAAAGAAATGTAATGCAAGTGACAGACAACTCCATAGAGATACTGAAAACTATATGGGGAACTTGCATAAAGAGCCTGCATAAAACTCTATAAAACAAGTGTTGGAATTTCTGGCCTTAGTCCAGGATGCCAACCAAATAAGTGAGGGGTGCTGTACATAGTTGATTTCATACTTTATCACTATGAAACATGGAAATAAAACTGATGCACACCCTCTCTTTTTCTGTGTGTGTGTGTGTCACACACACACATCCCTCAACAATAAAATCCCATAAACACAAGCACAACTTAACAATGTGGGAGAAAGTTAGTACCCTGTATTTCATTAGATTAAGCCTAATAAGTGCATGTCCAAAACAGCTAATGGAACTATAGGTGAAAGCAAACCTACAATTAGGCTTTACAAGGTCATAGTATGTCCAACATAGATTATGGAGAAAACTATAAAATCATGGGCACAATATGTGAGTAGCTTAAAATGGAAGCTAGTTGGAAACATTGTAATGGCATCTTTTTTATTCTGTAAATAATGCTACTCTGTTTTTAATTTTTCACTAAAAAAAAAAAGGATTGGATTTCAAGTGATCGATACTTCTGGTTCTATGATGGAGAAGCTGCATAATTACTAACTTTTTAAAATTCTGTTTTTAGGGAATGATCTAAACATGGAGGACAAAACAAGTCCAGAATTGCTTATGAGGTAATTATTATGCATTGTTAGATACATGCTTATTTTGGAATTATCCAAATTACCTTGTCATTCATTTTACTGTATAATTTGCATGTAGTTGAGGGGGCTATATAGCTTGCAACTTGATAAGTGCTCATTTGTATTTATTTATTTTTATCCTTTTGGCCAAGTTGCTTGCCTCAAGAAAAAATTCCTTCTCAAATTGTCAAGAAACAATTGTCTTTCTTAATAAAATATAGGGTACTTCAATTTATTGAATACCTTGTGCTGGAATCTATTCCATACCAGTATGAAATCCTTTAGAGCAATAACAAAATTAATAATAATAACCCCACATCCTGTGACAATATCTGTAACACCATCAAATATCCACATTTGCCTATCTCAGTTCCTTGGGAAGAACTTGATAGGTGGGCGAAAATGTCAAGTCCAATCTGAACATCTTGCTGACTGTGCAAAGAATCATAATATTCTTCATGGGATTATTTAGATCATTTGCAGACTGTAGGAGTTTATTGGCTGACTAAGGGTACAAAGATCACAGGATCAGAGAGAGGGGAGTTATATATTCTGAAAGAGTGGGCTGTATCAATATCTTTGATAATCTTCAAGGTTTCCCTTTCCTCAGGATGAACAAGGAGCTGCAGAAGAAACAATCCATCAAGGCACTCCACGCAAAACTACAAGAGTGCTCAGTGACCTCTTCCAATAGCCATATTATATCTGAGTCTCCCTACTCTCATAGCAACATCTCCTTCCTCTCTGATGGTCCAGGGGTCTGCTCTGATGCGGATGACTTTAGTGAGAATAATATAAGTGAAGGCCAAGTCTACAATGTTCTAAACAAAGGTATAGAACTTAAGATCTGGAGGGATATATATCCTTATGATTTATACGACTGTTTCCTAATATGATTTGATTGCTATTGTACTCTATGAGTATCATTAAGTGTCGTACCTTATGATTCTCGACTCGATGAATGTATCTTTTATGTATACTGAGAGTATTTAGAGCAGGACAAATTCCTTGTGTGTCCAATCACACTTGGCCAAAAAAGTAATCTATCCTATCCTATCCTTTCCTATCCTATCCTATCCTATTCTGGTTTGGCAAGTAAGAGAAACTGTAACCATGGCTGGAGGTTTTCAATAAAAGATTCGTCCAGGATAGTATAAAGTCTCTTGCTTTGGGCAGGGGATTGGACTAAAAGACCTCCAAGTTTTCTTCCAGCGCTATGATTCGATAAGATTAATAATTCTATCTTATTTATTTGACAAACCAGAGTAATCTAATTATAAATAAGTTGTTTTCATCTTATCCTAGTAAAAGGCTAGTAAAAGGAGAGGTCTAGGACAACTAGCTGCAGCCAGCTTGGTATGGCCAACTCACCTCTGCTAACTTGCTCCCACCAAGTTGCCAACAGGAGAAATCCACACAGCCAACTCACCACAAGGACAACTCACCAGCGGTGGTTGGAGGGAGAGCTGGGTGGATGGAGGAGCAAGCAGAGCACACAGCATGGTGGCTGGGGCCTTCATATTTTCAAACCCCTTGCTAAGGGGTGGGATTCAAAATTTTTAATAACAGATTCTGTAGGCATGGCTAGGTTAGCATGGCCATGTGACTGGGTGGGCGTGACTTCTTTCTTTTTTTCAGCAAACACACACACACACACACACACACACAATTTTTTTTGCCTCCTGAGCCTCAGGGAAGCCTCCTGTGGGGGGCATTTTTGCTCCCAGAAGGCTTCCCTGGGGCACAGGAAGGCAAAAAATGGAGTGGGGGGGGCACAGCACCCCCACACACACCTTTTTGCCTCCTGGACCTCAGGGGAGCCCCATGTGCGAAGAAGTAAGACAGCGAGGGGGATCCTGGCACAGCTGATCATCAGAACAGCTGATCGTCGGAAGGGGAACAAAAAAGAAATACCTTAAGGAGTGACTGGGTGGGGGAGAATGCAGTCAGAAATGTCGGGCATGCAAGCAATGTTGTGCATGCATGATAAGGATTGATTCAGCAGGGAAGGGAGGGGAGGGGAGGGCAGAGAGGGGCGAGGCTAGCCAGGGTCATGATTTGCCGGTTCTCTGAACTGCGCAGAATCATAACAACCGGTTCTATAGAAATGGTTCGAACTAATAGAATCCCAAGCCTGCCCTTGCTGCTACTGCCACTGCAGCAGGCTCTGAGCAGAAGAGGCTGGAGACAGCAGTGGCAGTCAGGTTGAGTGGTGGGAAGGCAGCAGCAACTGAGGGATTCCCATTTTCACACAACCCACTGCTGCCACATTGGGCTCAGGCCTGTCGCTTAAAGCCACTGCTGATGTTGCCACCATGCTGGCCTTGGAACAATGGCAGTGGCAGCTGTTTCAAGCCTGCCATGGCAGCAGTGGTTTCAATCCCAGTGTGGCAGTGTACTGGAGGGTAAAAATAGGAAGTCCTTGGCCACCACCATATCTCTATCACCCATCCCAACACACTCTGAGCTCTGCCCACCCACTCACTCATCCTGCTCTCCCTTCAGCTCCCTGCAATGATTGGCTGTGTGGAGTTTTCCTGCAGTGACTTGGGAACAAACAGTTGGCAGTGAGCTGGCGATTTGAGCTGGCCACGGTGAATTATCCCATTCTATAAATTGAGTTCCAAAATCTGATATTACTTTGTAATCTTATGAGTGGCATCACTTCTGTTTCTGTAACCTGACTCTCTGACTCACCAACACTGCCTGCCACTTCTGGACTGGTAGGCAGTGTCGGCAAGTCTCCTCCAAAGGCTTCCAGTCTTGGCGCGAAAAAGTGTTTGCATACCAATGGGAGGCTTTGGAACAGCAAAATTGTGTTGCTTCAAGCCTTCCATTTACATGCAAACACTTTTCACATGCAGAATGGAAAGCTTCTGGGTGCCCTGATCTTGCAGGACTTCAGGCACCCATTCTCTGCAAATGTAGATGGGTGCCTAAAGTCACGTGAGATCATGGCCCCCAGAAGCTTCCCATCTCCAAGTGAAAAGTGTAAGCATGCCATTGAGGCGCTGTGAGGTGGGACAATTTCACCACCCCACAGCATCCCATGGGCATGGAAATGAAGTTTCCCTTCTCCAGGCAAAATGTGTTTGAGTGCCAATGGAGTGCTTTGAGGTGGCGCAATTTTGCCATCCCAAAACTTCCCATAGGGGCTCAAACACTTTTTGCCCAGAGAATGGAAGTTTGGTTTGCATGCCTATGGTTTCCATTTTCTGGGGAAAAGTGTTTGAGCATCAATGGGGCATTATGGGGTAGCAAAATTGCACCACCTCACCACACCCAACAGCATGCACTTTTCACCCAGAGACTGGAAGCTTCTGGGGGCCATCATCTTGAGGGACTTCAGGCACTGCTTTGGCATTGAATAGATGCCTGAAGTCCTGTGAGATAAGGGCACCTAGAAGCTTCCAGTCTGCACGTGAAAAATGTTTGCACACCATTAGGAGGCTTGAAGCAATGTGATTTCGCTGCCCCAAAGGCTCCCAACACTTTTTTGCACTGAAACTGGAACCCTTTGAAGGAGACTCACTAAGGCTGCCTGCCATTCCAGAAGCACCCTCAGTGAGTCAGAGAAGTGGAGCAAGGTGCACTCATCTTGCTCTCCCTCTGCTCTAATTGCTTTGCTTTTGGAACTCTGAGAGCCGGCAAAGAAATTTCAGCAAAGAGACTGGAGAGGAGACAGCTTGCCAGATCTTCACAAGGTAAGTGTGTGTCTCCACTGGCCTGCTTGTGGAAACCCAGTGTGGCAGGATGGTGGAAGAAGCAACTGTGGGGAGCATGAGGTATCTCAGTGGGTCAGGGGAGGTCTTGGGTGGTCTTAAGCAGGTGGTTTATTTTATTTTATTCTCCTCCCCTCTCCTCCTCACTCCACTCCTCTTTTTTCCCCGTCCTTCCCTCTCAACCCTTTTCTCCCCATCATGCCTCGTCAATCTTTTCTATGTTTTACTCTTCCTGCTATTTACTTCCCATGTTGAGAAACATTATCTTTAATTTTGTAAACACAGATACATTGAAAGATTTTTTTAAAAGAAAAAAATATCAATGACCTTAATTCAACTCTCACTCTTCAGTATGTGGTCCATACCTCTTGAAGCCTGGTTGGTAAACTGCAAGAATGCAGGAGCAACTTGTTGAGGGGCATTCTGTTGGAGCAGTGTGAGAAGTAGTTATAACAGTTGGGCAAGTTGGCCAAGCATAAACTTTGCCAGATTAACTGCTAAGATCTATATGAATTACAGAAAATGGAACATTCAATAAATTTTCATACAGAGAATAACACAGCAACTAGTGAGAAGCACCAGACCCATGAAGGTTTCTGAACCAGAGATACAATGTTTCTCCTCTTACTAAATACAGCTAAATTCGACATCATATTTGTCTGTGAAACATGGCTCAACGCATCTCTCCCTGACTCCATTACCACAGTAAGAGACTATCATGTTTACCGATCAGATCGTGAAATCCATAGAGGAGGTGGAGTTGCTATCTTCTATAAAAAGTCCTTACATCTAAAAAACATCCAAGTTACCCAAGAGCTTGCTCTTCCTAAGACCATCGTCTGTGAACTGTCCTTAAATTTCACATTTCAATTCTTACTATGTTACAGAGCCCCTGATTATGACATCGAACATGTAAACAAGCTAAATTCACTACTAACATGGGCAACAACCTGCCCACACACTTGTATCTTTCTTGGTGACTTCAATCTACCTCACATTAACTGGACCCTAAATGAATGTATAACTGAACCCATACGTGCAACCTTCTACAATGCTGTAACAAATCTGGGACTCGAACAACTAGTAACCAACAATACTAGACTTAACAACTGCCTCAATCTCATCTTCTGCAAAAGTTTGAATTCAATTTACAGAATACAAATTAAAGAACCCTTTTCCAACAGTGAAGATGTCATGAGACCCTTCAACAAGTCTATCACTGATAACCCGGTTGGATGGAAAAAACTATGTTTCCTGGTCTATGAAGTGCAATCTACTTCTGCATAGAGAAGGGTTATGGAATGTAGTTCAAGACCCACTGGATGTAAATGCTTGGGATCCAGAAAATGAGGACAATGCCAAGAAGCTTGCTGACTTTAAACAGAACAACGAATGAGCTCTTTGTATAATTGGACTAACACTGAGTGACCAGCAGCTAGTCCATATTCATGGAGAAGTGTCTGCTGCTAGGTGTTGGGAGAATTTGAAGAGGATTTATGTTCGTGACAGTGTAGGTGCACACATACATCTTACACATAAACTGTTTAGAGCACGTCTTCTGAAAGGTGGAGATATGTTAGCTCATTTGAACTTCATGAAAAGAACTTTTCAAGAGCTACGTGAAAAGGAACTGATATTTTCAGAGCTGCATCAAGTTTACATCATTCCTTCTTCATTGGATGAAAGTTGTGATGATTACGTATCTTTACTGGAAGTCCTGGCCAGAGATAAACTGACATTGACTGACAAAATTGGAAGGTTGTTAGAAGAGGCAAGAAGACGGCTGGATAGGGACCAACTGAGAAAGGAACAACCACAAGAAGAGGATTTGTCTTCAACTGCCTATACCATTAGGAAATGTTTTTCTTGTGGGGCTAAGGGACATATAGTGAAATTCTGTAAGAAGAGAAAACAACAGAATACTGGCAATCACCAGAAGGCTAAGAAGAATGTTATTTTAGCTATGTCTAGCAATTCAACTGTAAACCATGATTTGTGGATAGTTGATAGTGGAGCATTGCAGTGCATTACTAAAAATAGAGGTTTGTAACTATGTCCACGAGTAAGCAACATGTATCATTGGCAAATGGATGGAAGATGAAAGCATCTGGTGAAGGTACTGCATATTGTTCATGTGTAAATGAGCATTTAGCTGTGTTATATGTACCTAAACTGAAATTTAATTTGTTATCAGTACATTAATTTCAAAATGTTGAAGCAAACTGTTGAATTGTCAGAGGGAGTAAAATTAAAACCCTGTAGCAAGTACTTAAACTGTAATGCCTGTAACCAGGAGAAAAGCAAGGTTACTCCAGCAAACAGACTGAGTGGGTTTAAGACCAAAGAACCTTTAGAGGTTGTTTTTGCTGATGTAATTGGTCCTTAAAAACCCAGTTTGGGTGGTGCGTGTTTTGAGTATAATGGATCATTACTCACAGTATGGTTTCTGCTATCTCATGAAAAACAAACAGAAACATTCCAACATTTCTTTAATTGGCTAAGGTTTGTAGAGAGAAAAATGAAACAACAGTAACTTTAGTTACTGATAACGGAACTGAGTTTATTAACAATAGATTCCAAACTATGTTAAAATTGCCTGGTGTTGAGCATAAATGTTCTGCACCTTATAGGCCACAACATAACTCATTTGTAGAATGAAGAGGGCAAACATTACAAGCCATGGCTCGCACTATGTTATCTAATTCAGGTTTGCCTGAAACTCTGTGGGGTGAGGCCATAATGTGTAGCAACCATGTGTTGAACAATGTAGTGAACATAACAACTGGAGAATTGCCATTCACTTGTTGGCATGGCAGAAAACCAAATTTAAGTTATCTATACACATTTGGAGCTCCAGCATGGGTGCATATTCCCTCACAAGTAAGACTGAAAAGGCAATATAGAGCTAGGAAGTTATTTTTCATAGGTTACGAAGCCAACCATAGATCGTTTAGATTTTGGGATCCAGGCACAGCTAACGTTTACTGTAGCACTAGTGCTAAATTTCTTGAGCATGTTGGATGGCATAAACTGGAACAGGAATCCAGCAATGATATTGTAATTTACACCCAAGTAGTCCCTAAAGATGAAATAGTTAAACCATCAATAGCCATTAAAGAGGAAGAACAGGCACAGGAAGAGGTAGGACAACAGGCACAGGAGGAAGTAGAACAGGAGCAGGTGGCACAGGAGAGTCCACCAGTAAGCCCTGTATTACCGAGACGTTCAACCCAAGTAACACGACCACCTGATATATCAGGCTAGTATAGCATGCCAAGTAAATATAGTTCCTCCTAACTATAATGAACTGAAACTGTATCCTGCTAAGGATCAGGCTGCTTGGCAGGAAGCAATGGATAAGGAACTGGAATCATTAAAAAAAATGGAACGAAAATGTTAAGTTACCACCAGGTAAACATGCCATAGGGTGTAAAGGGGTTTATAAGCTTAAGACATGTGTGGATGGGACTGTTACCCATAAAGCCAGGTTAGTAGCACAAGGGTTCAATCAGACAGCAACTATGATGAGGTGTTTGCACCTTGTTTGAAGGCTACAACATTACATTACATTACTAATTGATGTAACAGATTATATTGTTGTTTATGAAGACAACCAATCAGCAATACAAATGGCTTCCAATCTTGCTGTAAAGACAAGATCAAAACACACAGATTTAAGATATTTAAATGTGAGACAATGTATATGGACTTAAACTGTAAGGTGTTATATATTGTCCTACCCAAATGGGAGAATGCATGTCAGAGAATAACATAGCTGATCGTTTTACAAAAGCCCAAGGCTCTGTAAAGCATAAGGCTTGCTGTGAAGGATATGAACTTAAACTGTAAGGTGTTATATATTGTCCTACCCAAATGGGAGAATGTTAGGAATTGATAGTCACCTAACAGTTGGGTTGGAAATATATAAACCAGGATAGACGTTTAATGCTATCTCTTTTTTTAAAAAAAAAACAATTTTATTGGTTTTTAAAGACAAACAAAAACAAACAAAACATAAAAACATCCAGCTTTCTTTCATAAATGTGCCACCAGTGTGTCGGTTGGTTTACAAATTTTTTGTGCATCCATTTCATAGTCTCAATTACTGTTACACTGCATACTAACTCATATTATCAATCAAAAATTGAATACCCTAGTATCACCATTAATCAATCATTTGACTATAATTTTGTTCATTCATACTTTGCGAGATAACTATAATTTACTTAGTTTATTTTATAACAATTCATATAATCCTCCCAAATCTATCCTAAAAACATTTTATAGATATGATAACGAAGAAAAAAATACATCTTTATATGTTCATTATTTTCTAAAATTCTAAATATTCTATTATTGTATTTTATCATCCAACCATTGATAGAAAAGGTCTCAAATTTTATAAAATTGTTTATCTTCTTTTAAAAAAAAAACAATTTTATTAGTTTTTAAAGACAAACAAAAGAAACAAAACATAAAAACATCTAGCTTTCTTTCATAGATATACAAACAGTGTGTCGGTTGGTTTACCAATTTTTGTGCATTCATTTCGTAGTCTCAATTACAGTTACATTACATAATAACTCATATTATCAATCAGAAATTATATACCCTAGTATCACTATTAAACAATCATTTGACTATGATCTTATTCATTCATACTTTGCGAGATAACTATAATTTACTTAATTTATTTTATAACAACATATAATCATACCAAATCTATCCAGAAAACATTTTATAGATGTGATATCAAATAGGAAAGAAAAAAAAATCTCTTTATATTCATTATTATCTAAAATTCTAAATATTCTATTATTGTATTTTATGATCCAACCATTGATAGAAAAGATCCCAAATTTTATAGAATTGTTTATCCTCTTGTTCTCTAATTTCAAATGTCAATCTATTCATTTCAGCACATTCCAATATTTTCTTAATAATTTCTTCCTGCAATGGTATTTTCTCATTTTTCCAATTTTTAGCAAATACAATCCTAGCCGCTGTTAATACATTTACAATCAGGTATTTCAAATCTTTATTATATGTATCAGGTAAGATTCCCAATAAAAAGATCTCTGGTTTCAAATCTATGTGTTTCTTTGTCATTTTTTCCAACCACATGCGAATTTTAGTCCAGTATTTTCTAGCATCCTCATAAGTCCACCACATATGGTAATATGAGCCAGGTATCTGATGACATTTCCAGAATTTTTCAGACTTATTCTTGAACATTCTTGCTATTCTTGTCAGGGAAAAGTGCCACCTGTAAAACATCTTATACAAATTTTCTTTATAAGCTGTTGACATAGTCATTTTATAATTCTGAGGCCACAATTCTTGCCATTTCTCTAAATCAATCCCATATCCAAAATTCTTCCCCCAAACAATCATAGTTTCTTTGACTTGTTCTTCCTCTAATTTAATTTCCAGTAAATAACCATATAATTTTTTTAATCACCTTTTCATCAGTACCTGTCAAGATCTTATCTAGATCAGTCAATTTATCATAAAATCCCTCTGTTTTAAAATCTTGATCATACCTTGAATGTATTTGCGCATATGAAAACCAATTCATCTTTATACCTTGTTCCTCTAAGTTTTGCATCGATTTAAGTTCACCCTTTTCATCCAGTATTTCCCCATATCTAACTGTTTGTTCCTTCTTATAAATTATAGGATAAGAAAATGCTTCAATGGTCGATAACCAAACTGGAATTTTCAAATAACATTGTCTTTTGATCTTCTCCCAATTTAACCACAAAGACTGTATATAATGTCTTCTAAAATAGCCCTGCGTTTTAGTTCCCTTATACCATAGAAAAACATGCCAGCCCAACAACAAATCATGACCTTCTAATGTCAACAATCTAGTCTTTCTTAGTGTTATCCATTCCTTGGCCCACATCAAATTTGCAGCTTGATAATACAACTCCCAATCAGGCAAACCAGAACCTCCTCTAATTCTGGCATCTTGCAAAAGTTTTAACTTCTCGCTTTCTTACCTTGCCATATATACTTCAACACAATTTTATTTAACTCTTCAAAAAGTATTTAAAAAAAGTATTTTTTAAGTCTTTCTGCCAAAATTGAAGCAAAGATTTTATAGTCTGCATTTAGTAAAGAAATAGGTCTATAATTCTTAATTTGCAATGGATCAGCCTCTTCTTTTGGAATAAGTGTAATATAAGCTTCTGACCATGTTTTAGGTATCATCTTCTTTAACATAGCTTCATTCATGACTTCTAGCAGTGGAATGCTCAATGATTCTTGTAGTGTTTTATAAAATTCTGCCGGAAGCCCATCTGGACCTGGTGCTTTTCCATTATTTTGCTTCTTAAGTGCTTCAGTTAATTCCATCATTGTTATATTACTTTCTAACATTTTTTCAATCTCCTTAGGTATCTTAGGTAGATTAGCATTCTGTAGATACTGTTTGACTTTTTCCTCATCAATATCCTCTTGCTTATATAGTTGCCCATAGAAGTCTCGAATAATTTCCTTTTTCTCTTTATTACCATAGCAAACCTGGTCTTGATCATCTATTAACTGTGATATTTTCCTTGATTCTTTCTCCTTTCTCAATTTGTATGCTAACCATCTACCTGGTTTATTTGCATCTTCAAAATAGTTCTGTTTAGCACTTCTAATTTTCTGTGCCAATTCTTCTTTCTCTATTTGGCCATTTTATGTTTGATTATGTCCAATTTTAATTTAATGTCTTTTTTCTGTGGCATTTTCTGTAGTTCTTTTTCAAGATTTTTATACTCATCTTCTAAAACTTTAGTGGCTTGCTTTTTCCTGATATTCTTTTTTCTTATATAGTCTATTATCAAGCCTTCATTGTGTCCCAGACATTCTGAATTGAAGTATCTTCTTTTTTATTTTCTCTAAAGAAAAAGGCCAATTCTTTCTCCATCCATTGTGTAAAACCCTTTTCCTTTAAAATAGTATTATTTAACGTCCATCTCGATCTTTTCTTTTGTCCTTTCCATTTAATTGTCATTGGATTATGGTCTGCCCAAGTACTTGTTTCAATGTTTGTTTCTTGAACATTAGATATTAGTTCTGTTGAGATCCATATCATATCTAATCTGGACCATGATAAATGTCTATTTGAATAAAAAGTATATTGCTTGGTATTAACATTTCTTTCTCTCCATATATCTTTTAAATTTAATTCATCTATCATTTTAAAAAAGGATTTAGGGAGAGTCTTTCTGTTTTGCTTTGTAGTTGTTGCTGTATAGTCCAGTTTATTGTCTACAATTCCATTAAAATCTCCCATCATAACTATATTGACATAGTCCAGTCCAATTATTTTCATGTGTAATTTTTTGTAGAATTCTTGTTTATCGTTCGGAGCATAAATTGCAATCAGGAGTGTTTTCATATTATTATCCATTATTTCCACCATTAATAATCTTCCATCTTCATCAGTATAAATCAATTTTGCTGGAATAGCCTCTTTAATGTATAAAACCACTCCTCTTTTCTTACATTGAGTCAAAGAAGTAAATATTTTCCCTAATTTTGGCTGTACTAACAATTGTTCATATTGTTTTTTGATATGTACTTCTTGTAAGCAAATTATATCAAATTTTAATTTCTCTAATTTGTGAAAATGTTTCCTTCTTTTAACAGCTGAATTAAGTCCATTTATATTCATTGTAATCAGTTTTTTCTCTTCCATGGTTATATCTTATAATTAGGTTTGGCAGCTCTCGTAGATCTTGGTTCACGTTGTTCTTTGATCTCCACCTGTCCACCTACTGCGCCTTCCTCTTTTTCAGTCCCCATTTGGTCCTCTTGGAATTCAATTAGTGAGACCCCTTTTTCTGCCTCTTCCTCTCTCTTTCCAAAAAATTCTGCGTAGAGAAGTTCTGCTTTCTCAATTGAATCAATTCTATGTCTCTGTTTTTGCCATGTAAACATTAGTCCTTCTGTAATCGACCATCTGTAATTCACCTCCTTTTTCAATAACATTTAGTCAGGAATCGATATTCTCTTCTCATCTCTCTCATTCTTCTAGGTATTTGTTTTAAACCACAATCTCCTTGCCTTTATATTTCAATGTCTTCTCTCTTGCCACTTGTAATATTTGTGTTTTAATGGATTTTTTTGTAAATCTGATGTGAACTTCTCTTGGTAAGTTGTTTCTCATCGCATATCTTGTAAAGACTCGGTATACCTCATCTACCCCATCCATCATCTTTTCCTCTGTTATTTCCAAGGCTTCAGCCAGAATTTCTATCATTATCGCAGCTAGGTTTTGTCCTTGTTCTTCCTCTATATTTTGAAATCTGAGATAGAATTCTGACCTGTCCATCTCCCACTTCAACATCCCACTTTTATCTTGTTCAACCACTGTTAGTCTGCTGTCAATGTTTCCAATCTTCTCCTCTCTTTGTTTATCTGCTTCTTCAATTTTTTGGAATCTCTCATCATATTTCACCATCATTTGTTGAATATTTTCAATTTTTTCATCAGTCTTGCCTGTTCTTTGTTCAATATTTTCTGTTCTTTGTTCAATATTCTCTATTCTCTTTTCAATAGTATCTGATTTTGTTTTAATGTCTTTAAAGGACAAACTAATGTCTTGGATTCCTTGCATAATCATCTGTAGAGTCACTTTTTCTTGTTCTTTATCTTGCTTTAACATTGTCTGAATTAAACGTTGACCTCCAGATGGTGGGGAGGCGGAAGTGGAAGCTGAGGCGCCAGAAGGTATGAGTTTCCTACTCATTTTGAACATTGAAATCTTCAAATTCAAGTAGCCAATTATAATCCAAAATGTGGGGTAAAGGTAGTAAAAGATAAAAAGCCCAATAAAAGGAAAGAAAAATTCTTCAGGTTCTTCAAGACTTTAATCCAATTATAAAATGGTCAGTTGTAATTCAGGATAAAAAATGAAAATAAGAAAAAGAAAAAAGCCCAATAATAATAAAAAAAAGAATGAGAGAGAAAATTTATTCAGGTTCTTCACACCTTAATCCAATTAAGAGGTCTCAAAAGTGAAAAATAAAAAAACAAAAAAAAACCATAAAGATGAATCAAAAATATGGATAGCAAAAAAGGAAATCCCAATGGAAAAAGAAAAAGGAGAGATTCTGAGGCTTTCCCTTTAAAACAGAAGGGAAAAATAGAAATCTTACAAAAATAAAGATTTTTTTTTTCTTTTAAGGAAAAAAAAAGGAAAGGAGTACAGTAAAACTGGTAAGGAGGGGCGGCACAGCTAAAAATGAAATAAAAAAGAACACACTGCACTTTATTTAATTATCCAAAGCTCTTATTAAAAGTCTCTTCTCCACAAACTTCAAAACCAAACTTCAATTCTTGATAGAAGTCTAGAAGAACACCTGTAATAACACTCTCGTTCTTCCCTTTATCTTATCAAGTTGCAATGTCCTTGAAAGAGGAATCTTTCACAGTTCTCTCAACTTCAAGTAAAATTCGAGTTCGTGGTCGTGCCAAACAGTAAGATCACAGCTCACCAACTCAAATCCCCCAGCAACTAAGACTAACCTGAGCACAACCAAGCCCCCACCTGAACAGAACACGCCTCCAACCAATCAGAACACGGCCAACCCCCAACCAATCAGAACACAGCCAAACCCCTACCAATGAGAACACACCCCACCCAATCAGAACACAGCCAAGCCCCCACCCAATCAAGTCCCACCCCACTAGCAGTTAAAAGGAAGAAGCAGCTGCAATCTCACATCACTCTGAGAAGCACGGAGCCGGAGACAGAAGCCTGAAGATGATGAATGAGACTTCATCGAAACGTTGCCTAGATACTTCGAATCTTACGCGGGAGAAAACCCGAACAACCAAAGATCCACATACAAATACCCGCGAGAACCTCAGAAAACATGTATATGTATATGTATATGTATATGTATATGTATATGTATATGTATATGTATATGTATGGAATAGATTACTAAAGGGAGCCTCTAATCTAGAAAATTAGAAAGTCAAAAAAGAGAAGAAAAAATAAAAATATATGGAAAAAATCAGTCCAGTTAACAAAGCTAAATCACGATAAAAGTCCAGTAGGAAAAAAAAGTAAAAAAGTAAAAAGCCAAGCCTCACTTTGACGTTTCCATTTAAAAGCCTCCACTTACTCAGTTCTGTCAAAACTTTTACAGATTTCCCTTTTTCTTAGGATGTCCTTTAAGTCTCAGAATAATAGTAAAAAAAAAGTTCTCACCCAACCGACACACTTTCTCTTTCAGTCTCTTCCATTGCAGAGCTGTCCCAACTTCAGCAGCTTGATGGCTGCCTCTCAGCCGCTGGTAAAAGGGCTTCTCCTGGATCAACCAGGGACTTTGCGGTGTCCCTGGGATCCACAGGATGTGCCCTTCACTATCACTGTCTCTACGGGACGGTTTAGGTCCGTTTGGACCGACCAGGGGCTGAGATATTGGCTGCAATCTTGGAGCTCGATTGCAGACCGTACCGTAGCGACGCCAGCGATGCCCACTTTCTTCTTGTTCTCTAATTTCAAATGTCAATCTACTCATTTCAGCACATTCCAATATTTTCTTAATAATTTCCTCCTGTGATGGTATTTTCTCATTTTTCCAATTTTTAGCAAATACAATCCTAGCCACTGTTAATACATTTACAATCAAATATTTTAAATCTTTATTGTATGTATCAGGTAAAATTCCCAATAAAAATATCTCTATTTCAAGTCTATATGTTTCTTTGTCATTTTTTCCAACCACATGCGGATTTTGGTCCAGTATTTTCTAGCATCCTCACAAGTCCACTACATATGGTAATATGAGCCAGGTATCTGATGACATTTCCAACATTTTTTGGATTTATTCTTGAACATTCTTGCTATTCTTGTTGGGGGAAAATGCCACCTCTAAAACATCTTATACAAATTTTCTTTATATGCTGTTGACATTGTCATTTTATATTTAATGCTATCTCTTTAAGGGAATGCTAAAATTATAATTGGGTGTGGTTCCTCAAATGGCCATAAGATGGAGCCAGAAACCTGGGTTGTTAGTGTTCTGTTGTTGGTAGTTGCTAGATGTTCTGATGGTCGATGTTCTTGGTTCCTGCATTTTTCCCTATTGACTGTTGCTGATCATCGTTCTTCTTGGATTGCTGTAAGTCTGTTACTGAACTGTTTATGATACTGGACTTTGATCTGGATTATCCCTGGACTGAAAACTGACTGCTTTAACTGTGTATGACTTGGACTGTTTGTTGGACTTTGCTTAACCATTTACTGGAAGAAAAACCTACATTTTACTATTCAATGTATCTGTGTGCTGGTTGTGTGTTATTCAACATCACTCTCACTACGTCTCCCTGTGTGCACTCATTCTCCTAATGGGGAATTACCTCAACACCTTTGATTCAGTGATACACAAAAAACTACTACTAAAACTAAAATCTTATTGTATCTCTGGACACCTGCATAACTGGATAGAATAAATAAATAAATAAATGTGCTTTCATAGAGGGAAGGAGTCCCTGTGGATTTTACTCTGCTAGTTGTTGCTGAGTATAGGAGGTGGTGCTCATCTCTGTTTTGAAGCCATGAGCCAGTGCCATCCAAAGATGTTTTTGTAGTCATGTGGCCAGCATGATATCATAGAGGGCTTTTTCCTCCCCACAAAAGTAGTATCTATTTATTTACTCACATTTGCATGCTTTCAGACTGCTTTGTGAGGAGGAACTAGGTGAAGACAGGCACACATCCTGTCACATGATGTTGAGTCTCAAACCTGGGCTGTCAGCTTTCCAGCTGACAAGCTCAGATTCTTAATCGCTGAGCCATCATGCCACTCTTCTTCAGAGAGAATCTTCTGAAATAATGAATATGTTTCCTTCTTATCACACATGCAGTGTGGACCAAAACAATGGTTCCATCTATTTCTATTGGGATGCTGGCATTCTAGTGGGAGCGGGGAGGATTGGAAAGATCTCTAGATGAAGTTTCTGTTTTCTGCACTGCTGTGCTGTGTGTTTTTGTTTCTATCTACTACATTGCTGTACCCAGGGAGGGGTTTGCACTGCTTTAATTTTTTTTTTTTTTTAGTGGAAAAATTTAGTTTCTGCCTAGACCTCTTGCTATCACAAGTCTTTCAATAAAAGCTCCTTTTGGAACAACATCAGTTCAAGAGTCCTGCTTTCTTGGGAAGATTGGAGAGAACTTACATTAAGCTGGAACTGCAAATTGGTCAATCCAGAGAGGCAACAGCCCTACCATGGAGACTGTGCACATCATGTCTGCCCAGGGCAGCAACCACGAAGAGGCTGAATGCTGAGGGAGAACCCCACCCCCAAGGCTCAAGCAGAAGAGGCCCTCAATGCCTAGATTGAGGAGAACCTCGCCTCATGCACCGCTGCCAAGCTGAGGTGGTCCATCAGTGTTGGGAAGAAGGAAGACTGGAGTGGCAGGGCCAAGGATGCCACCCTCACTCATGGGAGCCACCAACCCAGCTGGAAGCAGGACATGGAAGATCTCTATGATGACAACAAACTGGAAGAAGCCCAAGACCAGCCAACCAACTCCTGAAGGAAGCCATGAACTTCTTGAGGGAGGCCATCCATGGCATGTGGATCCAGGGAACCCCGGTTTGCACCATGGGTGAGATAGGAGCACAAAAGGAGGCTACCAATGAACAAAGGGGATCCCCAACCCCAGGGGCATCTACTGAATAGCAAGGGCTATGAGCAAATCCATTGCTACCATGGAAATCCACCCCAGAGACATCTCAATGCAAAGCAAGGCCTGCAACTCAACAGGAGAAGGTTTCCACCCTTGGAATGGAAGGCGCCCCCCTTGGCAGGATGCCAAGCAGCTGGAAGTTTTCCTTGCACACATACTGACCTACATGCAGGAGTATGGAAGGGACCTCACTACTGAAGGGGCCAAAGTCACAGTTGTCACACTGGTTCTAGAAGGATCAGCTGTACATTGGATGATGAGCCTCCATAATGCAGATGCACCAGAGCTCTGCAACTTTAACCACTTCATGACAGCCCTGTGATGGAGATTTGAAGACCCCCTAGCCAACTGCAAGGCTAGAGATGCATAAAGTATAGCAGACAGGGAAGCAGTGAACATCAGAACATCTAGCAACAACAGAACTAACTACCCAGGTTTCTGGCTCCATCTTATGGCCATTTGAGGTACCACACCCAATTACAATTTTAGCATTCCCTTAAAGAAACAGTACCCTGGTTTATATATTTCCAACCCAACTGTTAGGTGACTATCAATTCCTAACGGGCCAAACTATCTATGCTATGACTCCTTGGGAACTGGATGAACTGCACCGATTTATAGACAAAAACCTTGAATGTGGGTTCATCGAACCAGCGAGACCCAAGGTGGCTTCCCCAGTCCTGTTCTGGAAAAAGAAGGATGGCTCGTTACACTTATGTATGGATTATAGAAATTTAAATGTTATTTGCATCTACCCCAGGGGTCTGCAACTAGTAACCAACAATACTAGACTTAACAACTGCCTCAATCTCATCTTCTGCAATAGTTTGAATTTAATTTACGGAATACAAACTAAAGAACCCTTTTCCAACAGTGACCACAATATGATTGACTTTTGTCTCAATATACGCTCAAATCATCACAATGACATAATCCCCAATTATAACTTTAAAAAAGGCAACTATGATCTTATAGACAACGATCTCTCATCCCTTGATTGGCAATCTCTATTCACTGGATGCAATACTGTTGAAGTCCATTACAACACATTTTTACTTGAAGTCAACAGAGTCATCAAACTATATGTACCAATAACAACTCCCCCCACAAAAAAAAACAGATTACCCATAACAATAAGGAAAGAGATCACTCTGGCAGAAAAACAAATCTGGTCACGTTGCCAACTTCAAAAGCCAATACAAAAATTTATGCCACCAGATAAAGACTGAATGCACCAATTATCACATTAAACAAGAGGAAAACCTTCTACGCACCAATTCCACCCGCACTTTTTACAATTTTGTAAACAACAAACTAAAAGACTCAAGGTCCATCCTACCCCTTGATAGGACCTAATGGTAAAGACTGCAATGACAATACCATTAAAGCCAACATCTTTAACACATTCTTTGGCTCAGTATTTGTAAACAGCAATGGATCATGCCCAATATTTCCTAGCTGAATCACAGAAAACTACAATGATCTAATACATATCGATTTTACAGAAGACAATGTTGAAAAAGCACTACACAATCTAAAACCATCTCTATTTATTGGACCGGACGGAATATGTGCCTACTTTTTGAAAAAGCTATCCACTGCCATAGCAAAACCTCGAAGCATAATCTTTGAAAAATATTTCAGGACCAGCTCCTTGCCTAACCTATGGTCACAAGCCATGGTCATCCCCATCTTCGAAAAGAGAGACCCCAGCCTAGTTGAAAATTACAGACCAATCTCCTTATGCTGCATCACCTGTAAAGTCATGGAATCAATTATTACCCAATTCATTATCCTCCACTTAGAGACAAACAACCTACTCTCTAATAAACAATTTGATTTCAGAAAAAAACTATCCTGTAATCTGCAACTCTTACACTGCAAAAACATATGGACAACTCGATCAGGGCAAAACAATAGACACAATCTACATAAACTTCTGTAAAGCCTTTGATTCAGTGGTACACAACAAACTACTCCTAAAACTAAAATCTTATGGTATCTCTGGACAACTGCATAACTGGATAGAAGCATTTCTGTCAAACAGACAAAAAATGGTCAAAATTGGGAGTGTCCTATCAAATTTTGTACCTGTCAATAGTGGTGTCCCCCAAGGCAGTGTTCTAGGACCAACTCTCTTCATACTCTACATAAATGACCTCTATGATCACATTAAGAGCAACTGCGTTCTCTTCACTGATGATGTAAAGCTGCTCAATACCACAGACAATACTGCTACCCTTCAAAAAGACCTTGACTATGTATCAGAATGGTCAAACAAATGGCAACTTCAAATCTCAACAAATAAATGCTCTGTCTTACATATTGGCAAAAAAAATATCAGAAAATAAAATACAAGCTGAATAGTCAAGACCTTGTTGATGATCCAAGTTCTGTAAAGGACCTTGGAATGCTCATCTCTAATGATCTAAGTGCTAGAGCCCACTGTAACTACATAGCCAAAAAGGCATTAAGAGTTGTTAACCTTATCCTACGTAGCTTTTTCTCTGGTAATATCACACTACTAACTAGAGCATACCAAACATTTGCTAGACTAATACTCGAATACAGTTCATCAGTCTGGAACCCACATTACATATCTGATATTAGCACAGTTGAGAAAGTCAAGAAATATTTCACAAGAAGAGTTCTCCACTCCTCTAGTCATTGTAAAATACCTTATGCCACCAGACTTGAAATTCTAGATCTAGAAAACCTTGAATTACGCCATCTTCAGTCTGATCTAAGTATGGTATATAAAATCACACATTGCAATGACTTACCTGTCAATAAATACTTCAGCTTCAACCATAACAATACAAGAGCATACAATAGATACAAACTCAGGGTTAACCTCACCAAACTTGATTGCAGGAAATACGACTTCAGCAACAGAGTGGTCAATGTCTGGAATACTCTACCTGACTCTGGTTTCTTCCCCAAACCCCAAAAACTTTAACCTTAGACTGTCTACAATTGACCTTACCCCTTTCCTAAGGGATCTGCATAAGCGCACCAACGTGCCCACCATCCCTGTCCTATTGTTTCTTTTATTTTTCTTATATGTACCCATTTCATGTATTCATAACTATGTATATAACTATGTATATACTTATACCTATTATCTTGTAAGCAATTGACAAATCAAATAAATAAATAAATAAATAAATAAACTTTAAACACTCAAAGAGCCATTTGGACCTGTTTCCCACAGAAAAGAAAACACTGGGAGCCACAAAACCTGAGTGGGTGTGGCCAATTCGACATCACTCACTCTCACCCAGTCATATGACACCCCCCCAGCCATGCCTACCCAGGTTTTGTGGCTCCCAGTATTATCTTTTGTCTGTGAAACGGGTCCAAATGGTTGCATGGCTTACTATACTCTCACAATGGTATCATTTTCTGAGTTTTCACTGTAATGGTTGTCTAGATACGTTTAGCACGTTAAAAAAGACAAAGCTAAATAGCAGGCAGAATTAGCCAGTAAATGGGCTGCCTGCAGCCATACTGCTGCCAGTTTAATTTTCTGAAGTGCTGCTGGGCTCCACTAACAGCTTGGCTTGCAGGAACTGCGCTAAATGGGCTTGCTATCACCACACCATTGTTTTAAATAGAAAAATAAACACCCTGCCCAATGCTGCCTGTTGAGTAGAAACAGCTGTATCCTAGTTGTTCCATATCCATAGACTTGAAGCTTCGCATTCCCATTGGTCCGTTTAGACCTCTACCTGATTAAACAGCTTGAACAGTTCTGATTGGCTCGCTAAGAGCCTGCCGCGATTGGCTAAAACCAAGCACGGCAAACTTGAAGCGGCGTCATTGGCCGCCTAGCCACAGCAAGCTCTATAAAAGAGCCGCCGCGGCTGCTATTGTCCCTTAAGCTTATTCCAGCCAGTAAATAAAGAGCTGTTGTTACTAAGCTGAAGTCTCTCGTCTTAAATGAACCCGACCTTCCGAACTTAACACTGGCGACGAGGATGGGATAAAGAAGACAACGAGACAATCCAGCACATGGCAAATGGCGCAAAACAACCATCAAGATGGCCAGCAATGCCACACCACCTGCACCCTTTAATCCGGCCACTGAGGACTGGGAGTCCTATATCGACCGGTTTCAGATATTTTTGGAATGCAGCAACCTGAAAGACGCCAACAGCAACCGGAAATGGGCTGTATTCCTATCACACTGCGGGCCCGCCATGTTCAAAATGGCCAAGGCTTTGGCGAAACCCGCAGACGTCAAAACGATGGATTGGGACGACCTCGCACCCATCCTCCGAAACCACTACGCTCCGGCTGTGCCCACCCTCATTCACTGGCATGACTTTTACCAAAGAGACCAGCACGAGGGTGAGAGCATTAGCGAATTCGTAGCTGATCTAAGGGACCTTGGAGGGTTGTGCGGATTCACTGACTTAGAAGAGGCTATGCAAGACCGGGTCGTCCTCGGCCTAAAAGACCCCACGCTACAAAGCAAGTTGATGGCAAAGGGCAGTATCTCCCTCGTCGACACCATAGCGGAAGCAACGGCAGCAGAAGCCACCCACAAATCAGCAGCTTGGATGCGGCGATCAAACAGAGCCGACCGCCGCCCTGTCAGTGAGACAGCTTCAACATCGGAGAAGCATATCACCACCACCCACCACGGCAACACCAAATCCCCCTCTGACAGTGACTACGAGGAGGAAGAAATCCACCGGCTCCAGTCGGAACACGATTGACTAGACCGGCGGGGTCGTAAGTTTGGGGTTTCAATGCACCGGATGCGGAGGCGATCACCCCCACTCTGAATGCTGTTTTCTTGATGACATTTCTTGGCATTGCAAGAAGCGGGGGCACATCGCAAAAGTATGCTGAAATAAATGCAACCTCAGCCCCTGGCATCGAGGAGGCAGCCCGAGACGACGAGACGGCACACCCCCCCAAAGCATCGGGACCACCAAACTGACAGATGGAACCGAGATGGCCGGACCAAGCGATTCAATGAGTCGTCATCGGCCATTCTTCTACCATAGACGCCCAAAAAGTACGCAATTACCGTAAAAATCGAAAACCAACCATGCTCCATGGAAGTGGATTCCGGATCCTACCTCTCCATGGTCTCCTAGCACACCATCAAGTGCCTAATACCCAGCATACACCGACACAAGCTAAGCGACCAAAAGCTGATCCTCAGAGACTACCAAGGGAATCGCATCCCTGTAACCGGCCTCGGACACTTCAAAATCTCATTCAAAGACTGCACCAACATCCTGCCACACACCATCGTGGACAAAGACCATCCCAGCTTGGCTCGGGCTACAATGGTTCGAGCCGTTAGGAATAGAAGTGGCTGGTATCCACCACACCAACAAAGAAGACTGGGAAGTGGCACTTGCATGGGACTTCCAAGAGGTCTTCGACGACACCTTAGGCAAGTACAAGGGGTCCCCAATCTCCTTCAATCTTAACCCAGATGTCGCCCCTATCCGACTCAAACCGCGGCGAGTGCCATTTGCACTCAAGCCCAAAATAGACGAGCAACTAAATAAGCTCATCGCCCAAGGGGTATTGGAACCTATTGACCATGCCCATTGGGAAACACCTATAGTCACCCCCATCAAACTGAATGGCTCCATAAGAATCTGTGGTGACTATAAGGCCACCCTCAACCATGCCCTGCAGCAAAGCGCCTACCCCATACCAGTAGTCCAACACCTCCTGCACTCACAAAGCTCGACCTGGCACAAGCCTATCAACAGCTACCGGTCGATGCAGAAGCCACTGAAGCTCAAACGATCGTAACACACCGAGGGGCATTTAAATGCAACCGCCTCCAATTCGGCGTCAGCGTAGCACCTGGGGTTTTCCAAAGCCTCATGGAAAGAATGCTGCAAGGCATTAAGGGAGTAGTGCCGTACTTTGATGATGTATTAGTGGCAGCAGCTAATAAAAAACAACTAGAAAAACGCCTAAAGGCTGTACTCCAAAAATTTAAAGACTGGTTTGAAAGTTAAAAGAGAGAAATGTCAACTATGCACCGAGAAATTCGAGTTTTTGGGGTACCTCCTAGACAAACACGGAATTCACCCCACCGAGAAAAAACTTAAAACCATCAAGGAAGCCCCCAGACCGAAAAACAAAGCGGAGCTTCAAACGTTTCTTGGACTCATTAACTTTTATAATGTTTTCCTACCCCAAAAGGCGGAACCCTTGCATAGACTACTGGACAAAACCACCTCCTGGATTTGGGGAAAACGAGAGGAAAACGCCTTTCAACAAATAAAAAATCTCTTAACTTCCGACGCAGTCCTCATCCAGTATAGTGAAATTCTACCACTAACGTTGACATGCGACGCATCACCTTTTGGGGTAGGGGCAATCCTCAGTCATACCTTACCGGATGGAAAAGAGGCACCCATTGCCTTCTTTTCATGAACCCTGTCCAAGCCAGAAAGAAACTACAGCCAGCTGTACAAGGAAGCCCTAGCGATCATCTCCGGAGTGAAAAGGTTCCACGAATACGTTTACGGTAGGACCTTTTCAATCATTACTGATCATAAGCCCCTGCTAGGCATATTGGCAGGCAACAAGGCCACCCCCAACATTCTGTCACCTCGCATGATGAGGTGGTCTGAGTTCTTGGCCGCCTATAACTACCGGCTCATACACCGCCCCGGCAAGGACATTCTGCATGCCAATGCCTTAGCCACTCACCCCTCCCAGCTGTGCAAGATGACCCAGCACCCACCTCCCACGTCCTCCAAATAGAAATCCTACCCAGCCCACTCCTCACCGTGCCAGACATTGCCTGCGAGACAAAAAAAGACAGTCAGCTGGCGCGAGTCTTGAGCTGGGTAGAACGGGGTTGGCTGGAAAATAACAAAGATGAACACTTTAAAGCTTTCAGGAACTGGCAAACTGAGCTCTTTGCTCAAAAAGGGTGCATACTTTGGGGTGATCGGATGGTGATACCAGAAACATTACAAACCAAAGTATTGAACATGCTGCACGAAGGGCACCCGGCATCATCCGGATGAAAGCCCTGGCAAGAAGCTACACTTGGTGGCCAGGAATAGACAGACAGGTCGAAACATGGGTCGCCGCATGCAATAGTTGTCAACAAATGCGACCCACCCCACCCACAGCACCACCTCTGGAATGGGAAACACCCAGAGGCCCCGGTCGTGAATCCACCTTGATTTCGCTGGCCCCACTCATGGACACACATTCCTGATAACCGTCGATGCCTATTCTAATTGGCTGGAAGTTTGCACTATGAAAAAGACAACCACAGAGGCTGTCATAATCAAACTCAACAAACTTTTTGCCACACATGGGTTGCCTGATGTAATAGTGTCCGACAATGGGTCACAGTTCACGGCATTGGCATTCGAACAATATCTGATGCCCGGGGCATCAGACATGCATTGACATTCCCCGCTCACCCGGCGGCAAATGGGCGGGCGGAACGAATGGTTCAGTTTACAAAAAAAAAAACCTACAAAAAATTGAAGACGGCAACATCCAGGAAAAAATCAATAAAATGCTACTAATACAGCACATCACGCCGAACACAACCACTAATAAATGCCTAGCAGAACTACTTATGGGCAGAAAGCTCCGTTCACCACTAGACCGTTTACATCCCACCTATAACCTGGAGAAACCCCTAGGCTCCACCAGCCGACGTCGCGCATTCAACATTGGCAACACCGTCTTCGCAAAGAGTTTCACCGGGGACCCTCTCTGGGTACCCGCCCGCATCACCCAAATAACCGGGCCCAGGTCCTACTGCCTAGAAACAACTGATGGGCGTAGCTGGAAGCACCACATCGACCAGCTACAGTCAAGGCTAACCAGTCCCGACATTAATAAAGAAATCAGAGGGGGGGAAACCTCAAACATTGAAAATGGAATGCAAGCAGAACACCCCCCTGACCAAACCCCCAAAATAAACCAACCATACTCACCTGAAAACTCAGAACCGCTGCAGACGGGTACTTCACCTGAAAGGAATGGCCGGACAAGCTCTATCAGCCCAGAAAATCCAGGCGGGAGCAGCGGAGCGAACGACTCGACCAACCCGGGCGAACCAGGCGGGAGTCGCAGCTATAGGCCCGGCTCACCCTTCCAGCCAGTTCCATCAGCGGAGTTGAGAGCGCCGACCAGAGACTAAATGAAGCGCGCAAGTCAAGTAGGCAGGTACGAAGACCCGCCTACCTATGTGACTATGTCACCCCACCCCTTGGACGATACCAAGAAGGGAGGGGTGATCCATATCCATAGACTTGAAGCCTCGCATTCCCATTGGTCCGTTTAGACCGCTACCTGATTGGACAGCTTGAACAGTTCTGATTGGCTCGCTAAGAGCCTGCCGCGATTGGCTAAAACCAAGCACGGCAAACTTGAAGCAGCGTCATTGGCCACCTAGCCACGGCGAGCTCTATAAAAGAGCTGCCACGGCTGCTATTGTCCCTTAAGCTTATTCCAGCCAGTAAATAAAGAGCTGTTGTTACTAAGCCGAAGTCTCTCGTCTTAAATGAACCCGACCTTCTGAACTTAACACTAATAGGTTTCTGTGAGAAGCTGTTTTTGTTCCTTCTTGCTTTATCCATCTGGTTCAGTTCCAAGCTGGGAGAAAGACACTGGAAACATGGAGGCTGATTAGGAAGATGGTTTATTGATGAAGCAGAACCACATGGGTTTGTGGTTCTGGGCAGCTGACAAAATGGAGTTGAGAGTGGATGGTTTTTATACCTTCTTTGGGCTTTGTATTTGAGCCTCCTGTTCCTGTGCAAGAATGTATCATTTAATATTCTATTGGCTGTTGTCAGATTCCTATGGGGTCATGTAGGGGTTATGTAGAGGTCATATCTGGCTCCACAGCAGTGGTGGGATTCAATTTTTTTTTTACTACCAGTTCTGTGGGCGTGACTTGGTGGGCATGGCAGGGGAAGGCTACTGTAAAATCTCCAGTCAGAGGTGGTATTTGCTGAATACTACCTCTACTCTACAGGCAAAAGAGAAAATGCAAATCCTAGGTGTTTGTCTGAGCAAATTTTGTAAACCTTTTGTTTGTTGCTTATCTGAATTTCTGTCTTGACCCAGTCTTTCTGAATGGATTACCAAATCTGCATTTCTAAAAGTTTCTGCTTGAGGCAGGGAAATTGGGATGATTTCTGAATAGGCTGGCCCAATCTTTTTTAATTGGCACAAAATATCTGCTGGGAGCTATTAAGAAAGGCTTGGGGGCTGCTTTCTATCTCCAAGAGCATGTTTTTCCATTTCTTCTTTAGGAAAATATAATATTCTGCTTTTTTTAATATTTCCCAAAATATTTCATTCTCCTGGGGTGGGTGCTAACTTTCTACAATCTTTTTTTTTTTTAAATATAGTTTATTAATTTTTACAATTAAAACCAGTCACAATACATACACAAATAAGCAAAAAAAAGAAAGAAAGAAAAGAAAGAAAAGAGAAGAGGAAGAGAGGGAAAGAATTTTAAGAAAAGAAAGAAAGAAAGAGGTTACAGGATTAAAAGTATTCTTATTTTAACAGTTTGCAAGATCTTCTTTTGTTTTCATCACCTTAACTTGTGTCATATAACCACACCTGTTTTTAACTTATATCGCTACCTCGCTGTTATGTATTGATACTTTTCTTTTATGCCTTATAATATATTATTTATCTTTGGTCAATCCAATTATACCAACAATTCCAGCTGTCATAGTATAGTGAAGTGTCTTTGTTTTTTAGCGCCAAAGTCAATTTATCCATTTCTGCGCATTTTGAGATTTTTTCAATAATCATTTCTTCTGATGGAATTTGGTGTTGTTTCCAATGTTGAGCGAAGGCTAATCTGGCCGCTGTTAAAATGTGTATTGTTATGTATTTGGTTTTTTGGAAATTTGCTTATCAAAAATCCCTAGTAGGAAGGACTCTGGTTTGTATTCGATCTGCTCTTTGGTGATTTCTTCCAACCAAGTTTTGATTTTCTTCCAATACTTTTGGGTTTCTGCACAGGACCACCACATATGGAAAAAGGTTCCTTCTTTTTTCCTACACTTCCAGCAATGCGGACTCATGTTGGGGTGCATCTTCGCTAACCTCGAAGGGGGGAGATGCCATCTATAGAACATTTTATAGATTTTCCTTGTATGCTGCCGATTTGGTAATCTTATTGTTTCTGCCCCAAACTTTCTCCCATTCCGCTAATGTGATGCTGCGCCCTACATTCTTACTCCAAGCAATCATATTTCCTTTTACGATTTCTTCTTCTAGTTCTGTTTCTAATAAGTAGTTATAAAATTTTGTTATGTTTTTTTTATTTGATCCTAATAAAATTTTATCTAACTGTTGCAATTTGTTATTAATTCCGAATTCTTTTTTGTCTTGTTTATATCTGCTTTGAATCTGAAGATAAACCCATTGATCAATTTTATGTCCTTGCTCTTGAAGATCCAGCCTCGCTTTCAAATTTCCTTGTGGGTCTAATAAGTCTTTGTATTTAATCATTTTGGTAAGCTCCAAATTGTTTGGGTGAATCATTGCCTCCATTGTTGAAATCCATACTGGTACTTTTGTATAATGTTTTTTCCTTATTTTCCTCCAAATTGTTAATAGTGCGTCTCTAATTAAATGTCTATGGAAATATTTTTGACTGGTTTTCCTACGTCCCATAGAAAGGCGTACCCCCTTTGTAAATCATGGCCTTCTAGAAATAGTATTCTTTTATTGGTTAAACTCACCCAATCCTTCAACCAAACTAATGAGGTGGCCATATGGTATAACTCCCAGTTTGGAAATGCTAACCCTCCCCTGCTCTTCATATCCTGCATTGCTTTTACATTTATTCTGGGTTTTTTCCCTTGCCAAATAAATTTCAGGGTTGTTCTATTGAGTTCTTCAAAAAACTTTTTATGTAATTTAATTGGGATTGTTTGGAATAAATACAAAAATTTAGGTAGAATGTTCATTTTAATAGTAGCAATTCGGCCTAGTAGTGAAATTTGAAGTTTCCCCCACGATTCTAAATCTTTCTTTACCTGATGTATCAGTTTATCATAATTGTTTTCTTTAAGTGTCTTACAGTGTGGGGTTAGCCAAATTCCTAAATATTTCACTTTCTTTGTCACTTGTATCTGCATTATTTCTTCTAGTTCTATTTTCTGTTTTTCTGTTAGGTTTTTGGTCATTAATTTGGTTTTTTTTTGTTTATTTTAAGTCCCGCTACTGCTCCAAATTTCTCTAATTCACTCATCAATTTTGGTCCCCTGTCTTTTGGTTCTTCAAGGAAGAAAATCATGTCGTCCGCAAACGCTTGCAATTTATATTCCTCTTTCTTAACTGTTAATCCCTTTATATCTGAATTCCGCCTAATTCGTGTTAATAATGTCTCTAATGCTAATATGAAGAGCAGGGGAGAGAGTGAGCAACCCTGTCTCACTCCTTTTTCTATCTTTATTGGGCGGGTGCATTCCCCATTCACTATTATATTAGCTTGTTGTGTGTCATATATAGTTGTTATAATATTTTCAAATTTGGTACCCAGATTCAAATTATAAATTTTTTGAATTAAAAATTGCCAATTCAAATTATCGAAAGCTTTTTCTGCATCTAGAAACATGAGTGCTACTTGTCTCTCTGGGTGGGCTTCATAAAATTCTAGTACGTCTAATACTATTCTTAGATTATTCTTTATTTGCCTAGTTGGAAGGAATCCATTTTGATCTTCATGTATATACAAGTTTAGCAATCTTTTAATCTGTTTGCTATAATAGAAGTGAATATTTTATAATCAGTATTTAAGAGTGAAATCGGCCTGTAATTGTTTATATATCTGGGATCTGTATCCTCCTTCGGGATCAGCGAGATCAGTGCCCCCTCCATGAGTCCGGCATCCTAGCTGCTAGTAAAACGTCATTAAAAACTTCCACCATAAGTGGTCCGATTTGATCTGCTATTGCCTTGTACAGCTCCCCTGGGATCCCGTCTGGGCCCAGGGTTTTATTATTTTTCTGGCTCTCTATTGCTGATTTCAATTCCGATTCAGTAATGTCTTTATTTAATAGTTCAGCCATTTCTTCCCCAATTGCCTTATCCTTTACTTCATCTAGATAATTCCTTATTCTATCTTCACTGACATCCTCTCTTTTGTATAAATCTTCAAAGTATTTATGAATGATTTCTTTTTCTGTTCTATTTCCTGGTATGTATCTCCTTTGCTATCTATTAACTGGTATATCAGTCTCTTCTCTTTCTTTTTTTCAATTTATAAGATAGCCATCTTCCTGGCTTGTTGGCATGTTCAAAATAGATTTGTCTAGTTAAGTTCAAATTCATAGTCATTTTCTCTTGATCAATTAAATTCAGTTTGTGTTTGACTATACTTATCTGATTTTGCAGTTTGGATTCTTTTGGGTTATTTTGTAGAAGGGTTTCTAGCTCCTTAATTCTTTGTTGTAATTTGTTTTGTTGGGAATATTTTTCCTTGTTTCTCTTAGCATTATAAGAGATTGTTGTGCCTCTTATAACCGCCTTCATCGTATCCCAAACGTTTTGTTTCGTGGTTTCTCCGTTATCATTTTCTTTAATAAAAAAAATCAATTCCTCCTTTAATTTATTAATATATTCTTTCTCTCTTATTAATTGAGTGTTTAAGGTCCATCTTTTCTTTGGTTTTGCCCTGCCCTTCCATATTACCTGTATTGGATTATGATCTGCCCATTCATTAGGCAAAATTTCCACTTCTTTTGTCTCATTTGCTATCTCTCCACTCATCCATGCCATATCAATCCGTGTCCATGTTTGGTGGGATTTGAATAAAATGTAAATTGTCTTTTTTTCAGGATGTAATCTTCTCCATATATCTGTCAGATTTAGCTCTTTCATCATTTCCCTACAAATCTTGGGGAGCTCTCTCTTCCCCTTTTTATTCTTCCCGGCATTACTGTGATCCTTTTGGAAATCAGCAATGGAGTTGAAGTCCCCTACCATACAAATATTTCTTTTTTGCAATTCAACCAATTTTCCATATAGGTGTTTAAAAAACTCTTTTTGGTCTCCATTTGGGGCATATATTACTACTAAAAGAATTGGAATATCATTAATCCAGATCTGCAAACCCAGAGTCCTTCCTTTTAAGTCCGACCATATTAGCTCAGATTTCAAATCCTCTTTCACATATACTGCGATTCCCTTCTTTTTCTCCTCATCTGCTGATTTAGGACGAACACCCTGTCCCATTAATCTCTTTTTTTGCTGACTTTGACCCCCTCCAGGAGCCTGACATTGCGCTTTAAAATGTCCAGGCTTCCCACAATTGAAACACTTTCCCTTTTGAGCACTTCCTGCTTGCAAAGCCAAAGCTAAAGTCTCCATGTTAAAAGACTGACTCCCAACCTTCCTACATGCATTAATCAAATCTGCGATTTCTCGCTCTCCACTTGCTATAAGTGGATTTAAAATCTTTTTGCAATCTGTGTTAGCTTGTTCTATTGCTAACTTCAAAAGCAATTCTTTCTGGGCGAATTGATTTTCAATTTGTCTTTCAATAGCCAATTTCAATCTGCTAACAAAATTTTCATAGGGTTCATTGTTCCCTTGTTTGATGTTAGTGAAAGTTTTCTCGTCAGCTTCGCCGTCAGGGAGAGCCCCTATGGCTTGAAAAATTATTTGTGGGAGAAGAACGAATCCCTCCTCAGGCATACCATCTCTCTGTTGTTCCACTGTTGTATAGTTACCAGCTCCGTAAAGCTGATCTGGGATAACATTTGCTGTTCCCCTCTGGACTGCCAGCTGTCTCCATTTCTGATCTAACACCAAATATTGAGCTGGAGTTAAAATCATATTCAACAGAGCTTTCCAGTCAGCCGGAATCATTTTATTTCCATAACCAACTGCTTCTAACAACGTCTGAGTATATGGCGATCTAACACCATACTCTTTTGCTGCTTGCTTAACTTCCTTTAAAATCCTGAGAGCTAGAGGCTTTCCACTCCGCCATGGATTCAACGCAGCGTCCATTAATTTCTACTGGATTAAGTTGAACCTCTACTCCAAACTCCACTAAATCATCTCCTGATAACTCCCTCTATTTTTTGCTTTTGAATAGCTGCAGTAACTGCATCTACTTGAACTCTTAAAGGTAAACTCTTATCCTCTGATAGAATATTTCCAGCGCCTGACAGTCCCCCGGATTTATCCGGAGGTGCCGTCGGTGGCAACAAACGTACTGCATGGTAAGGCGGCAAACCTTCTTCGGGGGGTGCTAGGAGCGGTTGTTCATGAGTAGCTAACGCATCCATAATCACCCTCCAAGTTAACAAAATTGAAGAAGGGGCACGAGGTTCTTCGTGCAAAAATTTCCCTATCTTTTTCCAGGACTCTACTTTAATACTACCTCCCTCTGGATATGACTGAATATGTTTCCAAACATACTGTAATAAGTCCTCAATTTCTTTCTTACTTATTGCATGTCCTCTACTATGAATTCCAAACCTAAAACTATTCCCAGTGATCCCTCTCAATTCCCTGATGTGCTCTTTCTGAGCCTTTGAGAGATCTCCCCCCATACTCACGAAAAGAATCTATCTCCGTCCAGCGAAGAAGATGAGGGCCCAGTCGACGTCCGCGACGATGAGTATAGGATGCGGGAAACGTATAGCCTTTCCAAGCTATCACGTCGGAACGTATAGCTCTTCCAAGCTATCACGTCGGGGTCACCACTTGTGGTGGTCTGGCACTTGAAATGAGACGCAGGGAAACGTCTGAGCAAATGCCAGCTCTGAGCGAACTCAGGCAGCAGTATTTATTGAAGATTCAGAAAACAAATGACCTCGACAAGATAATAACATACAGGCACAGAAAGTCCCGCTGACGAAAGTCCCTGCTGTGTACCTTGAATTATCACCTATTTCCCTGTTCCTTCTAAGCCTGCAGATAACAGGATGAGACACTCCTGCGTAAAAGTACTCCTACTCCCACCAGGAATGCCTGCATATCCTTATCTCTATGGCTGTACAAAGGACTTACAGAAAATGATTAATAAAATATATTACCACATAGCAACAATGGTGTGCTGGAAGATCTGCAACCAATACCATTTGCCTGACTGTAAAAAAAGAGAAAATAACAGAAAATGAAGAAACTAAAGTGTCTGGGGTTTTGAATTCAAACAGACAGGTGTTGTCATATGACACCTCAGATTTAACAATTGTGGATAAAAAAGACAAAATGTCTGGATAGTGGACATGGCAATACATGAACACAGAAGAATAGAAGACAAGAACTGGAGACGATAACAATACAAAGACCTTCAAATAGAAATAAAACAACTGTAGCAAAAGAAAACAAAGGCAGTACCAATAGTAATAGGCACCTTGAGTGCAATCCCAATACAACTGGAGCACTACTTGAATACCATCAGCATTTACAAAATCACCATCAGTCAATTGCAGAAGGCAGCTTTATTCAAAATAGCTTACATCCTGCAGTGCAGGGGTACCAGTGCAGGGGTACCAGTTCTACCAGTTCTCACCTATTCTCTAGAACCTGTTGTTAACTTTCTAAGTAGTTCGTAGAACTGGTTGTCAGAAGAAATCTCCTTTTAGTTTTTTTCACTTTACAGAGCTAATCCTGTAAGGAAGGCAGGAAGGAAACATTCTGGTATTGTTTCTAGCGTAATCTTTATGCCCTCCTTACAGAAACTGCCTCTCCGTTAACCCTTATTACATTCTTGACAGTACACCTAGACTTCCTGTCTCTGGAGTTTTTTTCTTTGCTGGTATTTTCTTAAAGGGGAAGGGTTGTTTTAAGTTTTTTATACTGCTGTTGGGAGAAAATACTGTTGAAGTTTACATACCCTTTCTGAATTTGGTCTAAAACTGGTTTTTGGTAACATTTAATTCTGTACTTGGTAACATTTAATCCTGTGTTTATTGATGGGATAATTTTCCCTATTCAGCTCTGTTTGGAAGGAAAAAGGTTAATCTCTGTTCCTGAAAATAAACTGGATTGAAAAATCTGGCTAGTTCCTGTGCCTATTTGTTCTGATAATTCATTTAACAAGCAACAGCTACTGTTGTGTACTGTACTGTGGACCAGTACTGTACTGTGTTTGAATTTTTTCCTGCCTCATGATTTCTTTTTCTATCTGGGGAGGGAGTCTTCCTTCGCTGCTTTAGTGGTATCTGGGTTATCACTGTCCTTTCGGGGTGTACTTCCAAGAGGCAGGATGCCAGCTTGGCACAGATTTTTTTACTGCCTTTCTGGGGTGCATGTGATCTTTCCTTAAATCTGGATGATTTTCTTGGGATATCTTGTCAGGTGAATGAGACCAGCTGGTGTCTTTAAGTGGTGCAAATGGATGTAAGGATTGCTTCTCCTGGGTGTGCTTTTTCTGGAGAGCTTAAATGACCTGTCTGCTAAAGGGTTTCACTTTGTGAGCAAGAGTTGGCTGCTGATATCATTGCATTTTAACTATTTTAAACACCCTGCCTGATTTGTAACTCCATCTTGCAGGTGTTTTTAATCTAATGATTGGTATTTAGGGCAACAAAGAAACTTTTTGTATTTTTGTACAGGTATTCCTTGACTTACAACAGTTCATTTAGTGACTATTCAAAGTTACAATGGCATTCCCATGGTCACAAGAGGCCAGGCAAGGAGAAGCGCCCCTTGATATGAGTGATGTTGAGTTGGCCATGACCACCCAGTCACACGATCACCAAGCCATACCCACAGAACCAGTTATTAAAAAAATTGAATCCCATCCCTGCTGCAGTGATACCTTTAACACCATCAAACATACACATCTACCTATCCCTTGGGAAGAACTTGATAAGTGAATAAAAATGCCAAGTCCAGTCTAAACATCTGGCTGATTGTGTGAATCATAATTATAATCTGGCTGTAAAAAACAGGAAGAGCTTGTCTCTGTAGAACAGTGCCAATACAATGATATCCTCTTATTTCTCATACCCCTCAAGATATGTCTGTGTTGTGACGAAAGATTTGTCCATAGGAGCTTTCCTAATCTTCTTTTGTTTGTTTGTTTGTTAATTTATTTATTAAATTTATATGAGCAGCATCCATGTCACAAAACATGACTTTGGGCAGTATACAACAATGTAATAGTTTGTTACATTTATACAGAAAAAAGGACCATATTCCTTTGTCTGTCATAGTGGGCATGATATGTATCTTTTCTTTGATAATTTGTCTCTGTACCTTGGCATCCAACGTTGCCATCAATAAAAGAATCATTTATTGGCATTTTTCCTGCAGGTGGCCCAATTGTCTCCTCCAAAAACAGCTCTCATGTTTGCCATCATGTTCCTCACTTATTTCATGTGCAAAATACTGCTGATTGGAACACTAACTCTAAGGAACAATTGGAGGAGAGCTGTATTCCTCCATGTACTCATCCATTTAGGCAGCTTCAGGAGGAGCTTGTCTCTGCATCATGTTGTCCACCAGCCCTTCCTACCCAGAAACCCTCAGGTACATTCTGTGATTCTATCCTTTGGTGAATATGTGAGAATTGATTTCAGTGTCACAAATAAATTGGTCATTTGGGTTATTTAGGGCATTACATGTAAGAGCTAAATAAACACATAAGAAATCAGTTTCAAGAATAGTTTTATAGCATCTTTGGGTATATTTTTCTTCCTTGGGAATAGAATGCATGACAAGTGAAAGTTTTAATGATACTACTATTAACCTATAAATATCAGCAGAGGGATACAATCAAGATCAAGTGAGGTATTAATACCACTCTATAAAACCTTAAGACCACACCTAGAATAGTGCATCCAGTTTTGGTCACCACACTATAAAAAGGTTTTGAGATTCTAGAAAAAGTGTAGTGAACAGCACTTTTGATTAGGGGACTGGAGACTAAAACATATGAAGAATGGTCACAGGAACTGGGCAAGGCTAGTCTAGTGAAGAGAAGGACCAGGGGAGACATGATAGCACTCTTCCAATATTTGAGGGGCTGCCACAGAGAGGAAGGGGTCAAGCTACTTTCTAAAGCACCTGTAGGCCAGACAAGGAATAATGGATGGAAACTGATCAAGGACAGATTCAACCTAGAAATAAGGAGAAATTTCATCCAATGGAACAGCTTGCCTTTGGAAGTTGTGGGAGTGTCAGATCCGTGTATCTGCCATTCTTCAATGAAAGAAGAAGACGGGGGGAAGTTGGTACAAGTAATCCTTTCTAATGTAACATGAATATATTAAATCTTATATCTTATTGAATCTGTATAACTTGCACATGATATACAACAGGAGGACTGGAGCCAGATGTCTAGAAACTTGTCACCTCTTGGAGAGATAGCTAGAGGAGAAGGGACCATAAAAATTCCAGCTCTGGAAGATACCCCTGGGAAACTCTTCTAAGATATGTTCCCAGAGAAGGGGAGGGGGGAATTAACATGTTGGTTCTTTGTTTGATTAAATCCATATCTAAATAAGGGGAGGAGTTCTAACTCCCTTTATCTATTACTGTATACTTGGAAGCATCTTAGATTCTGCTTTGACTAGTGCTGGGGTTCACTCCCTATCAATAAAGGATTCCTTTTGAAATATCTAGCTTTCAGAAGTTCATTCTTTTCGGTTGAAGGGAAAAAGTCCATTGTTTACATAAAGCAGAATCTGCAAAAGAGGTCAACCCAGAGAGGAATTTTTTTTAAAAAAAAACTTCACTCTCCCGAGGGGACCCTGCAAAAATGTCTGAATATAGCAAGGAGCAAGGCGAAGCTGAATGCTGGGGAGAAACTCTGACAACTACCCAGCCAGACACTGACTTTGTGTACCCCATCAAAGACAGTGAAGCTACCTGCAAAAACTCCACAAAGCCCCAGTGGTCTATAGGCGTAGGAAAGAGAGACAGCTGGGATGGAAGAACCAAGGGAGTAACCCTCACCCAGGGTAACCGTAAACCCAGGTGGAAAATGGAGCTGGAGGCCCTCTCTGATCAGGAAGAATAGGTCAAGGAACCATGGCAGATGACCAACTGAAATGGTACATAAATCACCTTGCGAGGGATGCCCTGGAGGACCTCAATGTGAGGGATGAACCAGGTTGCCAACACAGGAGAGCGAGTGAACCAGAAAGTGAGAAAACCATCACCCCTGATCCTGCTGAGAATGATCGGGCATTGGAACAAGCTGGAGGACCAAAAGCCATACCAAGTACTCGACCTCTTGCCACCCCAGAGCAGGGAATTAACACTGACCAACCCAGAGACATACAACTGCAGAGAAAGATCCCGCCCTTGGGGGTAAAATTCTATGGGGACCCCCAGAAACTGGGATTTTTCCTGGCGCAAGTCATCATCTACATGCAAGAATACAGGTGGAATTTCACAACCCAGGGGGCCCGAGTACAAGTCGTTACCCTGGCCCTAGAAGGTGCAGCAGCCAGATGGATGGTGACTCTCCACAACGTCAATGCCCCAGAACTGAGGGACCTCAATCGATTCATGACAGCCCTACACCACAACTTCAAAGACCTCCTCGCCGATAGAAAAGCCCACGACTGCATTAGAGTTGTAAAGCAAGGCCATTGCCCAGTAGCTGAGTAGCTGAGGAATTTTGTGACCTGGCCGGCCGAGTCAACTGGCTAGAAGATATCCTAGATGGACTCAATGATGGACTCAATGATGACCTGCCTGGACTGTGGGGACCCAAACCTCCTGCATGAATGGTACCTGATGGCAGGGGAGGCAGAGATAGACATGACCTGTAACCAGTACCGCAGTGGCAAACCTTGGAGAAGATCCCCACCCCAGGGAAAGCGGGAATTATTCAAACCCCAAACCACCATGACTCCAAGACCATCTGGCTGCTTTAAGTGTGAAAAGAAGGGACACCGCATAGCAGAATGCCATTTGAAAACCCCTCCCAGAAAGTCAGAGCACCCATCAGGGGAAAACCTGGAACATCCAACCCTTGAGGAAAGGAAACTGGCCTGAGAAACCAAGAAGCTGTGAGGTTCTGGTCCCCCCCAACCCAGAGGAAAAATCCCCAATGCTCCAAGGAGACCCGAGCCAGTCTGAAAGTGATCCGGAAGATGACCCACTGGTAAGCAACCCAATTGAACCAATCACTCTACGTCTAAGACTGTTTATCCCCAGCTGAGGGAAGGGGGAAGAAGTTGCAGTGTTACTGGATTCGGGATGCACCTGATGCCTCTAGCAGAGAAATTGGGAATCCAACTTAAAAAATTGGAAAATCCCATCGCTTTTTGCCAATTAGATGGAACTATAGCGGGGGGGGGGGCAGCTAGGTTTGCCACCGAACCTGGAAATAAGACTAGGAAACCATAGTGAGATGCTCACATTCATTGTAGCCCCAGAAATGGAAGGCCACTAGTCCGAAGTATCACATGGCTACGGAAGTGGTATCCAAAAATAAATTGGAGGAGAAGAACCGTGCATTTCCAGAAACACGTAGCATTTGAAAATAGCCCAGTGGAAAGGGAAAAATGGAGACAGGGAACCAGCCATGGCTGGTCAGCCGGCTGAACCCATTAACATCCCCAACGAGTACCAGGATTTAGCCCAAGCATTTAGCAAGGAGACTTCTGATGAATTCCCACCCCATCGCACTACAGACTGCGCTATTGAAATCCTACCATGGGCTAAACTTCCAAAACCACAAATGTCCCCCAGAGAACTAAAAGAACTCAGAGCATTTATCAATAAAAATCTAAAAAGGGGCTTCATTGAACCTACCCAACCAAAAATAGCAGCCCCAGTATTATTCCGTGAAAAGAAAGATGGCTCTTTGCATCTATGTGTGAATTACAAAAATTTAAATGCCATCAGTGTGGAAAATATGTACCCACTCCCCCTCATGAAGGACATGTTAACCCACCTCTCTAAAGGAAACATTTTTCAAAGTTAGACCTATGAGAGGCATACCGCATCAGAATAAGAGAAGGGGATGAGTGGAAGATGGCTTTTAATATCACATTGGGATGCTACCAATTTAAAGTGCTCCCTTTTGGATTACAAGGAGCACCTGCTGTGTTCATGCAATTAATTAATGAGACCATGAATTTTTGTACAAAGGGTTCTCGTTTATCTCGATGATATTTTAATCTACACCAAAACAAAAGAACACATCAATTATTCCAAGCAGTTCTCACAAAACTCCTAAATGCCAAACTATATGCAAAACTCTCTAATATGAATTCCACCAAGAAAAAACAAGGGAATAGAGTTGGACCCACAAAAAGTAAAAGCTGTCATCAATTGGGTGCCGCCCCATACTCAAAAACAACTGCAAAGCTTCCTGGGTTTTGCAAACTTTTACCACCAGTTCATTCCAGCTTTTGCAAATATCGCCCTCCCCATCACAAACTTGTTAAAAATGAAAAGGGGAGAGAAACTCAAACCATGGTAACCCCTTACCTGGATGATGGAATGCCAAGCAGCATTCGAAAAACTTAAACAACAGTTCTCAGCAGAACCAATCCTGAAACACCCAGACCTTGAACAACCATTTGTCATCCAAGCCGACGCTAGCAATGTAGCAGTTGGAGCAATTCTACTCCAAAAGAATGGACGTGGACAGTTACAACCATGTGCTTATACTTCCAAGAAACTGACAGAAACCAAGCAAAGTTGGGCCATATGAAGAGGCATATGCTGGGCGATGGGCACTTCTCACATAGAGACATTTCCTAGAAGGGAACCAAATCCCCTTTGAAGTCTGGACTGATCATAAAAATCTAGAAGCCCTGAAAACTCTACGGAAACTCTCAGAAAAACAAGCAAGGTGGGATCAATATTTTAAAGGGTTTAATTTCACTCTCAAATATCTCCCAGGGTGAAAAAATTTCTTGGCAGATGCCTGTCCAGGAAACCCCAATACAACAGCAAAAAGATTGAAGTTATAAAACCCATGATCCAACCAACCCAAATTGCAGCCAAAGTAATTACCTGGGCACAAGAGAAGAAAGAATCACTGACTGACAATGCAACAACTTCAATATTTAAGGAGGTGCTACTTAAGGATGACTGGCTCCAGGCTAACAAAGACACTTGCTTACTCAAAGATGGGCTAGCCTGGGTAGAAAACAAATTTTACGTCCCTACCAGCCAGAGGAAGTCATGAAACGTTGCCATGACTCAGAAATAGCGGGACACTTTGGTTTTGTAAAAACCCTGCACCTCATCAAAAGACAATTTTGGTGGCCATCTCTCAAAAAGGATATTGAAAACTATGTTGCTAGTTGCCCCATCTGTGCTGCTGCAAAAAGAAGACAAGAAAAATCTCCTGGACTTTTACAAACAGTGGCAGAACCTTCAGCACCCTGGAAAGAGATCTCTATGGACTTCGTAGTGGAGCTCCCTGAAAGTGCAGGAAATACTGTCATTTGGGTTGTAACTGATCTTTTTTCAAAACAGGTTCATTTTGTACCATGCCAAAAGATCCCAACAGCCAAGGCCTTGGCAAAGATGTTTTTAATACACATTTATCGCCTTCATGGAGCTCCCCAATGGATTATCTCAGATAGGGGTGTACAATTCACATCCACATTTTGGTGGGAGTTTTTAAACCAATAAGGCTCCATCCAGGGGTTTTGTCATCGTCCAATCACCCCCAGACTAACAGCAGAGCTGAACGATCGAACAGCGTATTAGAACAAAAGTTAAGATGCTTTATTAATTACCAACAGGACAATTGGACTGACCTCCTTCCTTTTGCAGAGGTAGCATACAACAATTCGGTCCACAGCAGCACTGGTTTCACCCCATTCCAGGTAGCCACAGTCCAAGAATTCAACCCCATGCCAGAACTACCCACCAAGAAACCTGAAATTCCCTCCCTTAAGGAGTGGTTAAATAATTTGCAAGCCACTTGGGCAGTGATCAGACTAGCTTTACAAGAGGCTAGAGCAGCTTTTAAAGCTCAAGCAGACAAAAAACAGCTGTGATCCTAAACCATTCAAAGTTGGGGACCGGGGTATATTTGTCCACAAAATTCCTAAAATTGTTGCAACCCTCTAAGAAACTGGGAGCTAAATTCATTGGGCCATTTCCCATCTCCAGAATTATTAATCCTGTTACGGTAGAGCTTCTATTTCTCAAAACACTTAGACAGGTTCATCCAGTATTTCACTGTAGCCTACTCAAACCAGAGATCGCTTCGAACCTTAGACTCCCCCTTCCCACACCTCCAACTCCCATTATGGTACATGGGGAACAACATTTTGAAATTTGATTTGCGCACTCACCATGGATCCACACAATATTTAGTAGCTTGGAAACACCTTCCTTCCTCAGAAAATGAGTGGATAGCCAAATGACATGTAAAAGCACCCACATTACTATGGAAGTTCCACCTGAAATACCCTCACAAACCATCCTAAGTTGTAAATGTAACATATGTTTTATGGCTTCCAGGTGGATTTATCAAATTTTTGAGGAGGGCAGTATGTCAGATCCATATATCTGCCATTCTTCAATGGAAGAAGAAGGGGGGAAGTTGGTACAAGTAATCCTTTTTGATGTAACTTGAATATATTAAATCTTATATTGAATCTTATAACTTGCACATGATATACAACTGGATGATTGGAACCAGATGTCTAGAAACTTGTCATCTCTTGGAGAGATAGCAAGAGGAGAAGGGACCATAAAAATTCCAGCTCTGGAAGATACCCCTGGGAAACTCTTCTAAGATACGTTCCCAGAGAAGGGGAGGGGGGAATTAATATGTCGGTTCTTTGTTGACTACATCCACATCTAAATAAGGGGAGGGGTTCTAACTCCCTTTATTACCGTATGCCTGGAAGCATCTTAGATTCTGTTTTGACTAGTACTGGATTCATTTCCTTACAATAAAGAATTACTTTTGAAATACCTGGCTTTCAGAAGTTCATTCTTTTCGGTTGAAGGGGAAAAGTCCAGTGCTTATAGGGAGCTTCATCACTGGAGACTTCCAGGAAGAGATTGGACTGCTATTTGTCAGAAATGGTGTAGAGACTCCTGTTTGGAGGGGGTTGAACTAGATGACCTACAAAGTCCCTTCATGAATTTCTTAAGGTGCCAAAGTTAGTTCTTATCTTCTGAACACTATAATGATTCTCTTTTTCATTTTGCTTTGTTTTTGAATGAATATAGGTGCTGATTTTCTAGAGGAACACATGTTTGAGATCCAAACTCTCTGCCAGCGTCTAGAGAAGTCCATCTATACCAATGACCTTTTGCGGGAACAATTGGAAATATATCTCACCTCAATGGCAAAGAGCAATGGTGCGAGAGAAGCAGAATCATCTGTTATTGTAGTGTCAGAGATAACATGCATGTGCTATCATCAGTACCTAGATCTTATCTCCATTTTTATCTATCACCTAGTTCAACTTAACAGAAAAAAAATAAAGTGGTTTAATGGTATAAATAAGAAGATTACAATTGGCAACATATTTTGATAAATACAAATTTATTTATTTGATTTGATTTGATTTGTCGATCGCTTACAAGATAATAGGTATAAGTATAAACATGAGTCAGAATACAAGAAATAGGTACGAATAAATGGGGACAATAGGACAGGGACGGTAGGCATGATTGTGCACTTATGCATATCCCTTACAGACCTCTTAGGAATGGGGTGAAGTCAATAGTGGATAGTTTAAGGTTAAAGGAGTGGGGGTTATAGGATGTAACAACAGAGTCAGGTAGTGCATTCCAGGCATTGACCACTCTTTTGCTCATACTTCCTGCAATCAAGTTTGGGGCGGTTTACATTGAGTTTGTATCTATTGTGTGCTCTTGTATTGTTGCAGTTGAAGCTGAAGTAGTCATTGACTGGTAGGACATTGTAGCAGATAATTTTGTGTGCTACGCTTAAGTCTAACCATAGGTGGCGTAGTTCAAGGTTGTCCAAGCCCAAAATTTCAAGCCTGGTGATATAGGGTATTCTGTTACAAGCAGAGGAGTGTAGTACTCTTCTTGTGAAATATTTCTGGACTTGCTCAATTGTATTAATGTCCGATATACAGTGAGGATTCCAGGCTGATAAGCTGTATTTGAGTATTGGTCTAGCAAAAGTTTTGTATGCTCTAGTTAGCAATTCAATATTTCCAAAGGAAATATTCATAAGATAGATAGATTCATAGATTCATAAGATTAGATTTATAACTCTTAATCCCTTTTTGGCAATGCTGTTATAGTGAGCTCTGGCGCTTAGGTCATTTGATATGAGTACTCCAAGATCCTTGACAGAGTACTAAATTAATAGTTACTGTTATTAAAGTTGTTAAAATTGAAAGTTATTAGATATTTTGAAAGTGCCTGGCCAATGAAGAATTTGATGAAGTTATGTGTGGGACTGCCACTTTAACTTCATTTTCATTAAAAAGCAGTGCTACAAAGGTTTAAGTATGGAAACATGCTTAGTCTTTAGTATTTTGAGTCACATAATTTGAGTACAAAAATCTAGTAAAGAAAAACCATTCTATTTTGTGCCTACAAATAAAGTTTTATTACATCCAACCATTAGGAGGGCAAGTGATTTCTGAATTCTGAGCTCTTTTAATGATTGCCTTCTATTTTATTTTATTTATTTGTCGAGCATGTATTGGATAACATATAAGTATAAACATGAATATTAATACATGAAATGGATAAGAATAAAAGCGAACATTAGGACAGGGACAGTAGGCACATTGATGTGCTTATGCACACTCCTTAGAAGACCTCTTAGGAATGGAGTGAGGTCAAGAGTAGACAGTCTAAGACTGAAGTTTTTGGGGTTTGGGGAAGAAACCACAGAGTCAGGTAGAGTATTCCAGGCATCGACCACTTTGTTGTTGAAGTCATATTTCCTGCAATCGAGTTTGGTGCGGTTTACCTTGAGTTTGTATCTATTATGTGCTCGTGTATTGTTGTGGTGAAGTTGAAGTAGTCATTGATGAGTAGGACATTGCAATGGATAATTTTGTGTACTATGCTTAAGTCAGACCAAAGTCGATGTAGTTCTACGTTGTCTAAGCCTAAAATTTCAAGTCTGGTGGCATAAGGTATTCTGTTACAAGTAGAGGAGTGGAGGACTCTTCTTGTGAAATATCTCTGGAATCTCTCAATTGTGTTAATGTTCAATATGCAATGTGGGTTCCAGACTGATGAGCTGTATTCAAGAATTGGTTTAGCAAATGTTTTGTACACTCTAGTTAGTAGTATAATATTACTGGAGAAAAAGCTACAGAGGATTAGATTTACTACTCTTAATGCCTTTTTGGCTATGTTGTTACAGTGAGCTCTAGCACTTAGATCATTAGAGATGAGTACTCCAAGGTCCTTGACAGAGTGGGGGTCATCTACAAGGTCATGTTCATTTAGCTTGTATTTTATTTTCTGATTTTTTTGCCAATATGTAAGACAGAGCATTTGTTTGTTGAGATTTGAAGTTGTCACTTGTTGTCTATTCATTAATTTTGTTACTTACTAGCATATCAACTTACAGTACTTGTAAAATTTAGCTATTGGAAAGATCGAACATCTAGAAAGCAACATTCTTATGCCAGCAACACTTCCAAGCAGACATAATCCAGCTATTTTGTGTTTTTTTTTCCTAATTGAAGAATTTTAAATTATGAAGGAGAAAAATGATGACAAAATGGAACAGAAGATAGTATTTGAATGCTTCCATTCTCCTTCTCCTTCCCAATATCAAGTGATTTTTGCTTGAATCAAAAACTTTTCCTGAGTAGCCTCTTATTTCTTTTACAACTATTTCGGTGGGATCATGAGGGATCAGTAGAGAACTCTTTTAATATATCGATATATTATAAGACTTAATAAGCTCATGTATTATAAGATCACCTCAGATAGCTCTCTCAATTCTCAGAGTTAGAGCACCTGCAGAAGGCTCAGCTTGAGTTACATTCAAAACTCCAAGATGGCAAGATGAAGCTGGAATGGCAGCGGATTGAGCGGCAGCAACTACAGGAAGACATTCAGAGCAAGCAACAAGATCTTGTACAGCTTCAAAAGGAGGTCATGGCTTTACAAATGAACAATTCTAGGTGAGCTAAAGCTGGTGGGAATCTGCTGAAAAAAGGGCATAGAAAAGGGTATCACAATTAGACGCATTTATGAAACTCACTGACTGGATGGCCAGAATTCTCTTCCACTGCTGCTTTTAGTGATGTGCATCTTCATAATAAAAACTGGTCTGGCAATTCAATGACTTAAAAAAATTATCGTGGCAGAAGTTTATTGAGGATCACAATTCAACCACAGCATTTAATCCATAAAATATTTTGAATAATAATGTTATTTCTACAGTGTCATTAAATTCCTTGAGAATCCAGATGGATTCATAACTGGCTGACAAACCACACTCAATGTGTAGCCCTTAATGGAACTACCTCTACAAAGAGGGAAGAGAGCAGTGGTATATCCCAAGGTTCTGTTTTAGGCCCAGTACTATTTAATTATCTTCATATATGATCTAATGAGGAAATAGAAAGGAAACTCATCAAATTTGCTGGCAACACTAAACTGCCAGGTATAGCCAGTTAGGCTCAAGATCCAGATGGATCTCAACAGACCTCAACAGACTTGAACACTGGGCCCTATCTAACAAAATGAAATTCAATGTAGAGAAAAGGAAGGTTTTACACTTTGTCAAAAAATGTATAGGTACAGTTTAGGTGAAATCTGGCTCAACAGCAATAACTGTGAGAAAGGATCCCGGGGCTCTAGTGGATAATCATTTAAATATGAGCCAGTAATGTGTGGCGGCAGCTAAAAAAGCCAATGTAATCCTAGGCTGCATTAACAGAGGGATAGAATCAAGAACACATGAAGCATTAGTAGCACTAATCCTTAGTAAGATCTCACTTAGAACATTGTGTCTAGTTTTAATCACATATTATAGAAAAGAGTACAGAAAAGAACAACTAAGATGAATAGGGGCCTGGAGACTAAAACATATGAAGAACCTTTGCAGGCATTGGTTATATCTAGTATAGTGAAAAGAGATACTTAGGGGTGACATGATAACAGTGTTTCAATATTTGAGGGGCTGCCACAAGGTCAACCTATTTCTCAAAGCATTAGAAGGCAAGGCAAGAAACACTGGTTGGATAATCAAGGAGAGAAGCAACCTAGAACTAAGCAGAAAATTCCCAACAATGAGAACAATTAACCAGTGGAACGGTTTGCTTTCAGAAGTTGTGGGTACTCCATCACTCTTTCAAGAAGACACTGGACAACAGCTTGTATGAATGAGCAGTGAGTTGGACTAGAAGACCTCCAAGTTTCCTTCCAACTCTGTTATTCTGATGTTCTGTTATTTTTGGTTTTATTCTTAGATAGTTCTTGAAAGGATTTCTTTAATAGACCTTTTGGTAGAAATTAATTTATCGGCTTATTTCTTCTAAAAACAGTTATTAAACATAGACTTAGGAAAAAATAACTGGAGAAAACAGACAAAAGAAAGAAGTGAAATAAAAAATAAGAATGGACTAACATCCATTTTTGTGACTTCTATGTGAATCATTTTGAAATAGCATTGCTCTCCACAAGCATCTGAAAGGAGAATGAAGAATATATTTCTATAGGGCATTACTGCAGGGGTGGGATTCAAATCTTTTAACAACCTGTTCTGTGAGCATGGCTTAATTTGTGGATGTGCTTGGTGGTTATGTGACTGGGTTGGCGCGGCTTGCTGACTGGGCATGGTTTGGTAACTAGATGGGCATGGTTTGGTAGTCACGTGACCGGCTGGGCTTGGCTGTCATGTGACTGGGTGGGTGTGGCCAGGTGAGTGGCAAACCAAATACAAGTGGTCCTTGCTTAATGGCTGGTTGCTTAGCAAGTGTTTTAATTTATGACTGACCTCCCCAGAGCTACTTGACCTGTTTTTGGAGTTTTGACAGCCATGCACACACACACACACACACACACACACACACACACACACACACCCTTCCAACCCTGCTATTCTATGATTCTGTAAGGATCTCCTGCTGAAGCAGGGGGTTGGACTAGAAGATGACCTCCGAGATCCCTTGCAGGCCAGCCCTAGATTGCTGTGCTGTTACAAAGAGTCTTCTGAAGCCAGGGCTTGTGTCCTTCTTTCCTCTCTTTTTTTCTCGCTCCCTCCCTCCCTCCTTCCATGTATCTATCCATCCAGCCATATATCTCATTCACTTTCTCCTCCCTTTCTTTCTTTCTTTCTTTCTGTCCCTTCCTTCCATCCCCCCTTTCTTTTTCTATCCCTTTTCTTCCTTTCTCTTTCCCTTTTCTCTTTTTCTTTGTCTCTTCCTTCTCTCTCTTTCTCTTTCCCCCCCTCTCTCTCATTTTTTCCTCTCTTTCTCTTTCTCTCTCTTTCTTTCTTTTTCTCTCTCATTCCCTCTCTTTCTCTCTTTCTCTATCCCTTCCCTTCCTCCTTCCCTCTCTCCTCCTAAAGCTAGGAGATCCACCTGAAACCCCCCCCACACACACACACACACTACCCGGCAGTGTCACTCATGATGAGGGTTCTTCCTGGCCAGTCTCCCAGAGTCCCAGGTACTGGGTGTGATTGTCCATTTACACTGGTCCTGCATTGCCCGGAAAAGCCGGCAGGCAAGGCTTCCAGGTCCAACAAAGGGGACGTAGGTGGGACTTCCTTCCCTCCCTCTTTTGGGGAAAGGAAAGGGCCCAGCTGGGAACTTCAAGCAAGGTGTGCACTGCAGCCTCGCCCACCCCACCAGCAGCTCTGGGTTAGGCAGCAGTTTGGGCTTTCCCAATTGCCTCCAAACTTACCTTCCTCCCGTGGCTGGTAGCAGAGGGTAAGGTGAACCAGCCAGGGCAGAGCCATTACCAGTCGGCTCCCCACCAGCCCACATCTCATCCCTTGCTCAGATTCTTTGCAGCTGCTGAGCTCGCAGCTGCCGAGGAGTACGGAAGGCAACCAGGAAGCACAAGGCTACATCCCCACATCGCCCCTGGCAGAGGTAAGGGGTGAGAGGCAAAGGGGCAATGCAGGCTGGGAGGCATAGCGTAGTGCTCCCTGGTCACCCACCCCACCCCCACCCCTTGCAGGCAAGGTCTAACAGCTGCAGAGAATCCAGGCAGGGGACAAGATGCAAGCTGATGGAGACCCGAGCAGCGATGGGTCACTTTCCTCTCTGCCACCAGCAAGCCAGGTAAGCTCAAGGCTGGGGACAGTGGTGTGCACTGTAGCTTTACCCACCCTGCTGGCAGGTCTGGGCTAGGCAGCGGTTTGGGCTTTCCCGACTGCCTGCAACCTTCTTTCCTCCTGCGGCTGGTGGCAGAGGGAAAGGTGAGCCAGCCAAGGCAGGGCCATCGCCACTTGGATCCCTGGCAGCTCGCATCTCATCCCTTGCTCGGATTCTCCACAGCTGCTGGGGCTTGCGGCTACTTGGGGGGGAGGTGACCAGAAAGCATGAGGCTACACTGCCCGCATTGCCCTTCTGCCACCCATCCCTCCCTCACTAGGCCAAGCGTTTTAGCTGAGTGCGGGGGGCAACCAGGAAGCATGAGGCTACACCGCCCTCATTGCCGCTGGCAGAGGAAAGGGGTGGCAGGTAGAGGGGCAATGTGGGCTTGGTGGCATAGCATCGTGCTCCCTGGTCATCCCCCTGCCCTCACTCCTAGCAGGCAAGGCCCAGCAGCTATGGAGAATCCAGGTGGGGGCCAAGATGCAGGCTGGTGGGAACCTGAGCAGCAACGGATCAGCCCTGGCTCACCTTCCTCTCTGCCACCAGCAAGCAAGGTAAGCTGGAGGCTGGGGTCAGTGGGTGGGGGGAAGCTTGCTAGGCCATGAGTTCTGCATGCTGCAGCACTGGTGGCTAAGCAAGCCAGACAGCCACGACGGTTGGAGGGGAAGCTTGCTAGGACACAAGCGCCACATGGGATGGAGCCATGGTGCTGGTGGCTAAGCAAGCCAGACAGGGATGGTTGGGGGGGAACTAGCTAGGCCACAAACACTGAGGGCAGTGGCGGTATGGCGGTGGTGGCCTTGGCCAGCCTGGGAGTCAGGACTCAACTGGGGCTTGTGGTGGTGGTGGCTGTAAAGGTGAGGGCAGCAGCAATAGCACAATGGTGGCAGTCTAGGCTGGCCCAGGAGTTGGGACTCAACTGGGACTGGCGATGGCAGCAGCATGTAGGTGACTGGGGCTTGCGGAGCCTCACTCACCTAGGGAGATCATGGCGGAAGGCAGACAGCAATGGCTGGCAGGCAGGCAGGTGGGTGGGCAAAGACAGACTGCAGTCAGTGATGGTGCATGGCCAAGATAAGGAGGGGCAGGGCGAGGCAGGTGGAGAAAGAATGCAGTGATTGTTGTGCATCTGCGCAATGTTGGGAGTGACTAGGCAAAGAGTGGAGAAGCAAGTGGAGAGGGGCATGGCCAGCTAAGGGCCTGATTTACCAGTTCTCTGAACTAATGAGAATCATAACAACCGATTCTACCAAACCAGTCTGAACCGGTAGAATCCCACCCCTGCATTCCTGCAAAAATTCCACAATTGCTCAGTGAGCTTCTTCTTGGCTGCAAGTTTGGGCTTTCTCCATCTTTCTGGCTATATGAACTTCCCAAAGTACAGGGATGAGGAACTTCAAAGGGCAGAAACTATGTGAGATAAGGGATTCTTTGGGTGATGTAATTTAATCTGTCCACAGTTTTTGTTGTTAAAAGAAATCCACTGATAACATTATTCAGATTTAAATCATTTGAGTCAGATTTGCAGTCTTCCCTTTAGGAATTTATCGCAATGCTTAATAAATACCCCATTTGTCTAGGATAGTTTGAGAATTCCTGCCCAGGAAAGGGTGTTCCGGGACAGGAATCCCAGGAATAGAATTCTCTTCTAATCCGATGATTCTGTCTGTGAGGGATTGCAGTGTCTTTCCATGAGACTTCAGTGATATCTTCAGTGTGCAGATTTTGGCAGAACATTAGAGCAGTGCAGTAACATGACAGTTTAGCCAACAACAGAAACCTCAGTCATGACTCCTGTTTGTGGGTGGGGGGATTTTTGCAGGCTTCAACACAGAATGATAATGCTTCAGCAGCAGTGTAAAGAAAACAGAACACTCTTCCAGACCCAGCAAGCTGAATTATGTGTCTATGAAGCACAGCATGGACCACTGCAAAAGGCAGTCTCTGGTATGTCCTTACTCCTCCCCCTCTAGCTTTGTTACTATACTACAGGATATAATGCAGCGGCCCGCGTGGTTTTATGCAGACCCCGGTGTGCAAATGTGTCACCTCTCCTGCAGGAGCTGCATTGATTGCCAATTTGCTTCTGGGTGCAATTCAAGGTACTGGTTGTCACCTTTAAAGCCCTTCATGGCTTGGGTCCGGATTATCTGAGGAAATCTCTTGCCAGTGACATCTACCCGACCCATTAGAGTGAGGCGGCAGGGAATATTGCGGGTCCCACCCCTGAGGGAGATACACCTGGTAGGACCTAGAAGAAAAGCCTTCTCCATGGTGGCTCCGTCTCTCTAGAGCATCATTCCCCCAGAGATTAGAATGGTCCCCTCATTTAATACTATTCCAAAAGGCACTGAAGACTTGGTTTTGCCAGCGGGCCTCGGGAACCCAGAAAGGGATGAAATTCATCAAATGGGTAGTGTGATCTGCTGTCGTTGGGGTAGGGGGTGGGAGTTGGTTTTTGTTTGTTTTGTTTTTTTGTTTTCCCAATTTTTGTTCTATTGTACTTTACTAATTTATCTGATTCTTTTTATTAGTTTTTATTGTTTTTATTTTTATTTTTTGTTTTAAATATGATTTTACATTGTGTAAGCCGCCTCGAGTTGCCATGGGCGAATAGGCGGCAATATAAATCAATCAATCAATCAATCAAATAAATAAATAAATAAATAAATATTAAGTTAAAATATTCTAAGATTTCAGAAAGCAGCAGGTCCAGCTGAAGTTTCCTGCACAAATTGCTATACTTCTCTTCTTTTTGTGGTTGTAGAAAACTGCAACTGAGTCACTGTTCAGGAACTATAGTTGCTGATGCCAGAGCAATCCAGAACTGTAACTACCAACCTAGACTGACAGCATGGTTCTTTCTTTGTAGGGATGCATAAGCTGCTGCTGACAGAAGATGTGAAGAACCAAGGAATTCATGTCATAGGATACCTTCAGGACTATAATACTCTTAAGAAACAGATTTTGGATGCTAAGACTTGGATCCACCAAATGGCATCACTTCTGCGGTCTGACCTGAAACCACAGGACAACATGGTAACTGGGAAGGTTTGGTTGCTGAGAACAGAGTAGTCTTTCACTGAGTTTTAAATTCCTCAAGGGTTCCTTCTTTCACCACTGGAAACAGTTTTTGCCAATATTCTGAATATATTATAATATGGATTCTAATAATTCATAATCCATCTCCATATTATTGGGAATGGTGCACTACTGAGCTCTTTCAAGCAAACAATGGTAAACTTCTAACCCAAGAGTGAGAAAACCATAGTCCCTTGCCAGAAGGAGGAAGGAAATATCAAACGCTACCAAGAAAGTCAGTGAGGAAAATAATATAAGATATTTGCATTAACCAACCTCTCTATTTTCACAGATTTTCTGCCAAAAAAACATCAAGAAATTACTTGTCCATACCAGTACTTTGCATCAGATCCTGGAGAAGTCAACTTCCCTCCTTACAATGTTTTGGAGAGCACCACCTCCCATGCCTCTCAGCTCAGCTCAAATAAGGCAACACACAAAGGGAAGTATCTTGCTATTACTGCAGAGCTGTTTCTCCCATTGGAAAATTTGAGGTGACAATTTGATTGGCCTAGATAAATAATAGCTGAAAATCCATCTCAATATTGTAGAATTCTAAAAACCTTTCCCAGTCCAGTTTAAATAGTGCTGATTGGGCTTTTCCATCTATGACAGTATATTGCAAGCCCCTCCCCATACCCAACGATAATAGGGTGTTTGGAAACCAACCATTTTTCCAGCTTGTGACCTGTGTACTAATCCTAGAGCTGTGTCCTTTGATAAGAACATGCCTCTTCGCCTCTATACTCCTCAAGATGGTTTATCTCCCTTCCTCTTTTACTCAGAACCCTTTAGCTTTTTAGATGACTCAGGATGATTTCCAAGTGCCCCTTACTTGCATCCCATTCAGTGGTGGGATTCAAAAATTTTCACTACCGGTTCTGTGAACGTGGCTTGGTGTGTGTGACTTGGTGGGTGTGACTGGATGGTCATGTGACTGAGTGTGCGTGGCCAACTCGACATCACTCAGGGCAAGGTGGGACAGCACCTTGGCCATGCCCACTCAATCACATGACCGATGCTGCAGAGACAGGGCAATTTCCTATGTATCTTTCCCCCCCCCTTGGACTGACAAAATAAAAGCCCATCTAAAGATGGGGACTGCCTGCTGAGTCTTCCTCCCAAATGGGTTTTGTTTTGGGATGGTTTTTTTTTTGTTTTGCCAGAAGCCCCTTGGAGATGCCCTATTTTTTACCGAACAATTTCTGCACCACCAAATCTTACTGTACCTTGTTGCTGCGGTGCTGCTTGTTGCTGCTGTGGGTGCTGCTGCAGCCATCAGGCTGCCCAAGTAAAGAACTGCACCAGCTCAGGGTGAATGTGAGGAGCAAGAGGGGAAGCCAAAGCACTCACTCCATAGCAGCCAACTTTGCGCTCTCTCACTCCAATGTGCGCTTTCCCACTCCGGTTCGATACTCCCAGTGAGTTCAAGGAATGTGAAGGGAGGGAGACACGGTGCCTATGAGGAAAAGAGGAGGAGGTGAAGCCCTGGCTATCACCCGGGAGGGAACTGCAGAGGGACATACCCCTGTCGTTCTTGCCACTGCTACTTTTGCTCTTGGCTTCTTCCATGTGAGGGGGTATTTTGGCATGCAGTGGGGATAAAAGTACAACTGCTCAGTCTCTCACCTACAAAAACGAGGATGGGAGTCTTTCCAAGCAAGCCACAACAAGCAGCAAAAGAGTCTAAAACTAGGGTGCTCTTAAAGTCAATCTTGAAGAGCTGGAAGACATTTTGTTGGATTGCTGCCGAACTCATTGTTGGGAGAGGTATAGCCCCTGAATACATGAGAAACCTTAGGCCAAGTTCTTTTAAAGTTCAGACAAGTCCTCCTTCTTGGCCTCAAACATACATAAAGAGCAAACACGCACACACCTCACAGTGCCGGAGCAACTTGCCCATGCACTGTCTCATCAAAGAAGGTCCCGGTGCTATGAGGTGTGTGTGTCTTTGCTCTGTGTGTATGTTTAAGGCCAAGACAGAGGAGATGACTTGACTGAACTTTTTCTGCTTCGGAAGCTGCTCGGAAGGCAGCCGCCGTGGCCTGTCCCTTTATAGTTCCCTCCCTCTCCAGCCACCTGGCTTCAGTGTGCAGAGTGACTGGGACCAGGAGAGTCGAGCCCTTTTCCTTTGGGCTGCCTTTGCACAGTCGGATGGTATGCAGCATCGTAGTACCTTAAAGGAACAGACTGCAGCGGCTGCCTTCTGAACAGCTCTGCTGCAAAGGGAGGCAGGAAAGTTCAGTTAAGTCTTCTCCTCCTTCTCAGGCGTACACTCAGAGCGTGCACACATTTCATCTTGCCGGAATCTTTTGAGAGGAGACGGCATGTGGGCGAGTCCCTCTGGTGAAGCAGGCTGTTTTCCTGGCCAAGTCTAGCCATGAGCAACAGCAGCAGGCAATGGGGTTCACGTGTGCAGCTGATGCAAAGAACTGGGCGGTGACGGTGACGATGGGACTTCAGGCCTCTTTTTTGGCCTGTAGTTTTCAGTATTTTTGGTGCAAGAAGCCTGCAGCCGCCATCTCTTTTTCAGTACAAGAAGCCTTCAGCCGCCGCCTCTTTGCCAGCTGGAATGGAGCTGGCAGTGGCTGGAGGCTTCTTGTGCCAAAAACTACTGGCGGCTGGAGGCTTCTCACGAAAGGTGGCTAAGTCTCACCGTGTCCCCCCCAACAAGGTGGTCCTTCAGAACAGAAGGTGAGCAAGGTGAAGGCTGAGAGGGCAGCATGTGGGTGGAGGCCCTGGGGAAGGCTAGAGCCAGGGACTGGTGCATTTCCTGACCCAAGACAGAGGGTGAGCAGGTGGCATGTGGACAGAGGCCCCGGGGAAGGGGGCACGTCTCCTGACCCAAGGCGGAGAGCGGGCGGGTGGCATGCAGGTGGAAGAATGGCAAGAGCCAGGTCCAAAGGGTGGCTGAGCTTCACTGTGTCTACCCTGAGGCGGCAGCCTAGGCCAGCCCAGGAGTCAGCACTTGACCAAGGCTTGTGGCAGTGGAGGGAGGTAGGTAGTCTGGGCAGGGAGTCGACTCGATTAGGGCTTGCGGTAGCCTAGGCTGGGCAGGGAGTCAACTCAACTGGGGCTTGCTTGTAGGCTCACTCACCCAGGGAGATCAGGGCCACAGAAGGCAGCAATGGCAGATGAAGGCAGGCAGCAATGGTGGGTGAAGGTAGGCTAGTAATGGCAGATGAGCGGGCGAGATGAGGAGCGACTGGGTGGGGCGGGGTGGGGTGACTGGGGAGGGGTGAGTGGGCAGGCAGGGTGAGCAGCGAGTGGTCTGGGGCAAGTGGTGACTGGGCAGCCAGGTAGGCGGGGACAGGGCCAGCCTGAGGTGATATTGCAGGTTCTCCGAACTAATTAAAATTTTCGCTACCAATTTACTTGAACTGGTCTGAATGAGCTGAATACCACCTCTGATCCCACTGCATGTTAAAATACCAACAATTCATTAAGTGTGTTAAGAAGAATTAAGGGAATATAAGAGGGACAAGGAAGCATCATTGTTAAGCTGATACGACTTCCCCTATTCTTCAATTTGTAGTGGTATGGCAGACATGGCCCTATTTGCCCAATTCATTGCAGCCGACCATATGTTCCACATTGTTCCATCTAGAGTCTCTTGTAATCATTTTGAACAGTTTAGAGTTGCTGGGACTGAGAAACCCTTTTGTGCTATGGTAGACAAGCTCTATGACAAGAATAGGTAGGCAGTAATATGGCAGATTGATGTATGAGGAAACAAGAAAAAGGGGATACAAGAAGTCAACAGTAACACAAGAATACAAGATAAATTATGGGTATTGATGGAGATGCAAAAACCAGTGAGAATAGTACATAGAGATATAGCTTAGTAATCACAAAACAGAGAAATTAAAATGGAGAGGTAAAAGAACAGGAAACAAATAGCTCTATGCATTTTGGCTCTAGACCAGGGGTCTGCAATCTGCGGCTCTGGAGCCACATGCAGCTCTTTCGGCCCTCTGCTGCGGCTCTCTGTTGGCTGATCCACCATTGACTGGCCCCTCCCCTCCCCATCACTCCTTGTCTGGCCTGAGAAGGTAAGGGTGATGGCGGGGGATGGAGACTTGCTCCATATTGCAGAGGAGATGACTGGGTGGGAGTGAATGATATTGAGTTGGCCACACCCACCCAGTAATACCAGTAGGCTCCTGGTGTTTTCTTTTCTTTGAGAAACTAGAGCAAATGGCTCTTTGAGTGTTTAAGATTGCAGACCCCTGCTCTAGATATGCCCATCCTTAACTTCCCACTACCACCATAAATAAACTTTTACACTGGCTCAGTAACTTCTACATAGCTTACAAATATGGTATTTTAGAAGACTGGGATGAATTTTAAAATACATTCTCTTCATATACGAAACATTACAGTCCATCTAATCTTCAGAGGAATGTACACATCCAGGTTACTTGATAAAATATAAGCTCCTTCCTTTTTTAAATAATATGCAATTATTGTAGTCATCCTAAGAGATAAAATACTTGTTTTCACAGGATCAGACAGTAGATGAAGAAATCCAAATACTTAGAGCCAAGTTGGCTGTGCAAGAGAATCATGTGCAGAGTGCTAACCATATTAAAGGAAATTTGGAGAACTTTATTCTCACTCACTGTAAGTGTCCTCTTTCATGGAATGGATTGGATAGGACCAATGTCCTGCTTCTGGTACTCAAGCATCCCATGAGCATAACTCTACAGCATTAATGGGTCTGTCTGTGTGTCACAGTCTCACCCCACTATGTTTTATTCTCTGCATCTCAAACCATTCTTGAATGAGTTTGAGCCACTGAATATGCAGATGAGGGGTAGGAGTGACATATTTAACTTCCAAGTTTATAGTAGCTGCTCCTGCAGGATCTTGGGAAATTTGTGTTGGAAGGAGTGATATCTTCCTAGAATTTTTCAAGTGTCAAATGTCCAACAAGTTTGGAAATCTTTTCCACATGCCATTGAAATGGAACTGAAAATGCCTGTCTCAATCTATTCCCTGATGAAAAGAAGGAAAATTAAATCTGCTAATGAAAGTTTCAATTAGTTATAAATTAGACAAAAGGGCTAAAAAATCCTTATGAAACCCTATTTCCAAAATGACAATGGCTAAGTTTTTTGAATACAAAATTATTCATCTTCATTTGCTAAATCTATATATCAGAAAGGAACATTTCACAATGGACTTGCCAAGTTAGGCAACTAACAGAGAGATGAGTTGGGGACAAAGAAACTAATTCAAATTATGGTTGACACTTTCTTTGCTACAGTGACTGGAACATACAATGTGCTGAAGAAAGCAAGAATCAACCTGGAGGTATGTTCACTTTCACCTCTCCTTCATAAAATGCTGCTATTCCAAGACTGAAGATGGAGACAAGGAAAGCTGCCCCAGGAAATTTCCTGCCCTAGAAAGAGGAAGCCTCCAAGTTATTGAGCAAATTGTCTGCTACTATGCATTGCCTGGCCAACAAAAGTCTTAATTAACATATGAATAATCAATAATCAGTTTTGTGCTTCCCATTCTTGTTTTTTACCTACCCTTTTTTACTTTTTATCTAACAAGATATGGGCTTTTACAATCCTAAAGTTGAGCTTAGTATGCTAATATTGACTTCAAGGTGAATGTCTTCAGCAATTGATGCTGCTATACATATGCCTCAATCTTGATCTGATAAATAGGCATCCTACTTTTCTGTTCATAGGGCCATCTTTCATTTATATTTTTGTGGTCAGAGCATAAATTATAACCAAGGGTATTAGCATGTGTTAAAATAACTGCTATGAATGCTTCAGAATGGGAGGAGGGGTATTAGAAAACAAAGCCTAGTAGAAATGCTTGCATCTCTTCTTTATATCATTTAATTACAGGAGATGTCTCAGCAGCCTAAAACCATTTCTTCCATTGGCCATTGAAGAAACTGATTCATCCACACAGTCAGAAATATGGAGAAAGAAAAATAGATCCAACAGTCACTCCTAATCCACCTAAGCTTTTTCAAATCATCTCTTCATATGCTCTGCTGTTGGACTCTGGAAAATGTATTTGGAAATGCTCCAAACATTAGTGCAATACAATAACTGGACTAAAGTTATATATATGGAGTGCACAAATACACAGAGAGACTAGACTATAGCCAACATGTTATTGTTAAGAGAAAAGGATGCTGTAAGAATAGCATCCTCAGAGAAGTATCTTAGTATTTGTATGGTGCAAGAGTCTGTTTATGCTATTAGGATTAATGATCATGCATTATCATTACTATGGTTGATTGTACAATCAGCCAGATATTTAGATTGAATTTGGCATTTGAGCCCTTCACAAGGACAAGAAAATTAGATGTAATTGTTTCATGGTATTAAAAAGTATCATTGCAGGATGGATGTAAGCTCTTTCCAGTAAAGTTGCCTTTTGCAATTGAGTAATGATGATTTTGTCAGTGCTGATGGTATACAAATAGTGCTCCAGGTGTTTGAGATTGTACCCAATTATTGCAACTACCTTGCTTCAAAGGAATATGACCTTGATGCATTCTTGGCAAGGGAGACGTTGTCAGCCCGACAATAAGACACACTTATTGGATGGATTTTTTTTTTAACATCTGAATTCCCACATTTTTAAAAAAACATCCTATCTGCAATTTACAGGTGATGGAAATTGGTTCATGAATGGCATCTTATTCTCAGTATAAACAGGGGTGTACTGCCTCCTAAAGAAACAAACTTTTCATATTATTGCAAACACTGCCATTCTCTTGATATTTTAAGAGACTTTCAATGTGAGTTTTAGGCCTGAAATTGGTTTGGAGGCTTTAAGATATAATCTGGAGGAGGAAAACCCTGTGAAAAACAGCTTTTAAAATTGTCAATGAATGTATCTTTCTTTTAAGCTGCTTAAATTAAGAACTAGGAAATTTGTTTGTTTTTGACAGTAGCTTTATTTGGATAATCAATAAAAGTAGAAAGTTTGGGGAACTATGATTTATTCCTCATATTTATGTTATGGACTTGATTCCATGTTTGTTCAACAATAAACCTGAGATGTGACCTAGAGTGAAATTGTACCTTTAATTTTCTACTGATCTAAAATGATTGATTGAATCATTTAATGATGTTCAGGATGAGTCTTGAGCAAATTCATAGATTAGGACTGTATCTTCCACCTGGTTTGTCCAAACAAGGACAAAAAAAACCTTTTGGCACAAAAGAAAGTTTAACAGCTACCTACTGTTCCTCTGAGATGGAGTAATAACCTGACTAATAACCCCTAGGATGGACTATTTCAATGGACTTGACAAATGAGCAATGAGCTTGGGGGCACTTGGTATCTGTAACAGGAAGAGTTTTGTCATGTTTATCTTTAGATCACCTCATGACTGGATTGTTTTTCTGATTGTAGTCCTATATATTTTGATAGATATACCCATTCCACGCAACTATGAAAGGTAGGCTCTACTTTTCTGCACTTATGAAATACTTACCCAGGAAAGTTTTTTGGCAGGTGTACTTTGTTGTTGGATTGGTCTGGTTCTTTTTTTCTTTCCAGTTTAGTCACCTGGTATCCAAGTATTTCTCTTTTAAGTATTCACCTTATTAAGATAATACTCTTAATAGTTGCTGGTACTAAATAACTTACAATTTTGTGGCACAGATTTTTTAAAAAAACTGTCCTAAAATGTTTTTGAAGTCATGGTATTAATATATTACACAAAGCCTTATTTTCTTATTTTTCTCCCAGTACCAGATAAGAGACTAAGCAAGAAGACAAGTGCAGGCTGAGAACCACATTTCTTACTTCCCAAGTTGGTCTGTGCTGTTCTCAGAGAACTCCAGCCACTAGAAATAAAAACTTTCTACTAATCACCCCAAGAAAGGGCTCTAAACTAACTCAAAGTCCAACAGGAACTTAGAATTAAGTTTATTCTTGTTTCATATTTTTATTACTTTGGCCTAAATTTTATGAATCACATTTCTTTGGTTTTTTTAAAGATTTTCTATACGTATTAAAAGTCGTCCTAGATCTCTAAATTACCTCTTAAAGATAATATTTGAATAGCATCAATTAAAGACTCTGAGTCAAAAGAGTTATTCCCCAATGGAAATGTAGGAGATATTAACAAGATAACACAAGCACCAGTTGCCACCCTATTTGTGTGCTCCAATAAGACAAGAATAGGGACTAGACTTTTTTCTCCTGCCACTGCAAGCAGGTAATGTAGTGTTTCGTATCTGAACTAGAGAAGACTCAGCTTATCCAGCTCTTCCTGATTTCAATAAATTTTTGAACAAATGATACTACATTTGCAATTAGACACAGATCATATCTGACAAGACAGACCAATTCTTGAGACAACATGAAGTGGGAGGCATAGAGTACTGGAGGCCCAACAGGAAAAAAAAGTGTTCAGAACCAGTCAAGCTATGCATGATCACAGAATTCCAAGGCTGTAATAAAGCTTGGAGGTCTTCTAGTCCAATCCCCTGACCTTTGAAAGCCATTTTTTTAAATTTCTTGAGTTCTATCTGTTTATCAGCTGTATCTCAAAGTCCATGGCTTATAAGATAGGTTGAACTTACAAGATGTTACCAGATACATTCTGATTTTGGACAAAAACATGTCTGCCTTCCTATCCTATGGTGGATTTTTGGGGTGAGGGGGAAGATGAAGAGATATATAAGTGAATTCAAATAGCAGAAAAAGAAATGACATTCTTCTTCAAGGAAAATAGAAAGGAAGAGACCTCATTACAAAATGTATGGGATACAGTGAAGGTATATCTCCTAGGATTAGAATAGAATAGAATAGAATAGAATAGAATAGAATAGAATAGAATAGAATAGAATAGAATAGAATAGAATAGAATACCTTTATTATCATTGCATTCTACAAATACAATGAAATTTGAAAGCTACTCCAGCACAGTGTCCCAAACACCACATCACAATCACACTAGAGTATTTAAAAATTAAAATCATTAACATAATCAAAACCTAGTCTAAAACCTATCTAAAACATATAGTAAGTTAAGATAGTTTTAAAATGCCACTATATACATAGGGCTAATTCACATATGCATTGTTTGATTCAAGACAATTATTGCCTTGGAAAAGAAACTGTTTCTCAGTCTATTAGTCCTCATTTTAAAACATCTATAATGCCTCCCTGATGGTAACAGTTCAAAATATGAATGTCCAGGATGAGAATGATCTGTGGAGATTTTTAGTGCTCTAGAGAGGAGTCTGGTCTTCGCAATCTCTTCCAAAGAAGAAAGAGAGCTACCGATGATTTTTTGTGCTGTGTTTATAACTCTCTGGAGCATCTTCTTATCCACTGCAGAGCATCCAGCATACCACACCCTTACACAGTATGCCAAAATGCTCTCGATGGTAGAACGGTAAAAAGTAACCAGCAACTTCTCACCCAGACCACTCTTTTTCAGCAGCCTCAGAAAGTGCAGGTGCTGTTGGGCCTTCTTTGCTGTGGCCATAGTGTGGACTGACCAAGTAAGGTTGTCAGAAATATGTGTTCCTAGAAATGAACTCTTTCCACACAGTCTCCATTGATATATAGTGGGAGAGGCTCTGCTTTGTATCTTCTGAAGTCTATAATCAATTCTTTTGTCTTTTTGATGTTCAGGGCGAGGTTATGACTCTTGCACCACTAGACCAGTCTGAGAACCTCTGACCTATAGGCCGTCTCATCTTCTCCTGATATGAGTTCCACCAACGTGGTGTCATCTGCAAATTTTATTATAGAGTTAGTGGGACTCTATATTAGCTATTTCCTATATAGGAAAGAAAAGTAAAGAAAAGCAACACTGGGGGCAGAGTACAACAGATTAGAACTGGAATTGCAGGAAAAGCCACAAGAAAAGAAGCTCAAAAATCAAATGGAAATAATAAAATACAAACTGAGCCTACTTGAAAAAGAACTAGCACATAAAATTAAGAATATAAAACAAAACTTCAAAAATACTAATAAATCAGAAAAATGGTTGGCATATAAACTTAAAAAAGAAAAAGAAACAGATACAAAGTTTGAGGTGAGAAAGGTACATTACAACATCAAAATGAGAGCAAAAAAATAATAATTCAGAACTATTATGAAAATCTCTATGACTAAGAGGAACTATTGGAGGATAAAATAAAATGATATCTAGAAGAGACCAGATTCTCTCTTAAAGTCCCTGAAGAAATAAAAGCTACATTATCATTATAGGATAACAATGTTGAATTAATAGAGGCAATCAAGAGACAGAAGAAGAATAAAACACCAGGGCCAGATAGCCTACCAGCAGAATTCTATAAACAATTACAAGATTTTCTGGGACTATTACTGCTAGAAGTTTACAATGAAGTTTACAATTTACAGTGAAGTTTACAATTTACAATGAAGTTTACAATGAAGCTAAATTAGAATGAAGCAATTAGAAGCTAAAATACCAAAATCCTGGATGGAAGCAAATATCACCTTCATACCAAAAGAAGATAAAGACCAGTAGTGGGATTCATTTTTTTTTTTTACTACCGGTTCTGTGGCCATCGCTTGGTGGGTGTGGCAGGGGAAAGATATTGTAAAACCAGTCAGAGGTAGTATCTGCCGATTTTCCGAACTACTCAAAATTTCCACTAACGGTTCTCCAGAACTGGTCTGAACCTGCTGAATACTACCTTTGACGCAGACTTATTGCAGATCAAAAACTACAGAAACATCTTACTTCTAAATGTGGACTATAAAATCTATACATCAATAATAGCTGAAAGATTGAAAAGATTCCTAAATGAATTAATGCACTCAGACTAGAATGGTTTCCTGCCGAATACACAAATTAAAAACAACATGAGAATCATTTTGAACACATTGGAATATTATGAAACACACCTGGAAAAACAAATGGCCTTGATGTTCCTAAAGCTCAGAAAGCATTTGATAATGTAAACTGGCAATTCATGTTATTGCAGCTATAATATATGGAATTTGGGGGGAAATTTATCACTATGATCAAGGCAATATACACCAAACAGACTGCAAAAGTGTTTGTGAATGGGGACATAACAGAGAATATCAATATTAAACAAGACAAGGATGTACATTGTCCCCCCCTACTATTTATTTTGACTCTGTTGTTAAAAAATAGAAACATTCGTCAAGATATAGAAATAAAAGGCATGGAATGAAAAAAGAAGATTACAAATTACAAACCTTTGCAGATGATTTGGTTTTCATCATGGAGGAACCACAAGAAATGGGATCCAAATTAATAAAGAAAATAGAAGACTACAGTGACGTTGCAGGATTGAAAATATACAAAGAGAAAACTAAAATTTATTTAAGAATCTTACAAAGGAACAGAAAAAAATTTAATAGAAAAGATAGACATTCAGATAGTAAAAAAAGTAAAATATTTGGGAATCCACCTATCAGCGAGATGCATAACCATAAAAGAAGACAATTATTTAAAATTAACACAGCAAATCAAAACGGATCTGGAAAAGTGGAAAAACATGCAATTATCACTATTAGAAAGAATAGCCACTATTAAAATGAATATCTTACTGAGACTGTTATACCTGTTCCAAACAATAACAATAAAGCTAGAAATGAAATATTCTGAGGAACTGTATAGAATGGTAACCAAATTTATATTGTAAATTTGATAAATTTGCAAGGTAAGGAAGGCAAGAATTAGGCTGAAATTAATGCAATAGAGGAGGTTTTGGGTTGCCAAATTGGGAACTATATGATCAAGCAGCTACCCTTATTTGGCTAAAGGAATGGATAACCCTGAGACATAGACAACTACTTGTACTGGAGGGACATGATTTATAACTGGGGTGGCATGCCTTTCTATGGTACAAGCAGCACAAAACACATAAATACTTTCAGGCACACTACGTTAGAAATGTTCTGCTCTTAATATGGGCAAAAATCAAGAAAAAACACTATCTGAAAATACCGGACTGGCTCTCTATGATGGAGGCACCCACATACCAAAATGTGATAGATATGGGAAAAATTGTAAGATACAAAGATATTTTAAATGAGAAGGGGGAATTGAAAAACGAACAGGAATTGAATAGCCAAGGGATAAATTTGAAGTATGACAACTTTTTATCTTTCCCCTAAATTTGACACTTGAAATAATACATACTTTCCATACTGATTCTGCTTAGCACAAAGTACTACATTTTGAAATAGTGAAACAACAATAAAAAAGGGATTGAATTTATAATATAATCAAAACAATATTCCATAGAGAAATAAACTCTTACTTTTAAACATTTTGTATATTCCCTTTAATACATTAACTCATAATATTTCAATTTTCTAACTCAATTTCAAGCACTAATATCTACAATACAATCTTATATACTTTTGCAGAATCATATATTAAATTATAATTTACCCTTTGTCTCTGAAAAAAATCTTTTTTTTTAATATCTTGTTTTAAACCTTTATGGCTTCTCTTCCCTTTTTCCCTTCCTTTCTTATCAATTCTAGTCTTTTTATACCCCCATCTCTCAAATTCCACTTTTTTGATTTTCCCTCTCTGTAGTGTTTCTCTTTTCTGTTGCTTTCTGGCATTGTATAGATTTTTCATCTTATTTTCCCCTTTCTTGGTTGCTTTTTTAGGTTCTGAATTCTGCATTTTCTTTCCCCCCTTATTCTTTTCAGCTATGATTTTTTGTCCATTAAATACTTTCTCTTGAATGTATTGTCCATTAAAGATGGCTTCTCCTTCTTCATCCCAATCCTCTTGTTCTTGTATTTCTTGGTAAGTAGAAATCGCCATTTCCAAAAAACGAAAGATAGATCCAAGAGAGTCCTTGCCTTCTTGTTAATCTTGTTGTAGCTTTTGAAATTCCATTTGTAATTCTTGCACAGATAATTCCATTTTTTTATTATTATTATTATTATTATTATTATTATTATTATTATTATTATTATTATTATTATTATTATTATTATTTTTAGGAGCAACCCAAATGTTTCTAGTCTTTCAAGAAATAGTTCCCCAAAAGTCACAAAGTCACAAAGCAATCCAAAACAAAGCAGACTGTTCCATTAACACTTTCTTCTTCTTCTTCTTCTTTTTTTTCCCCCTTCCTCCTGGGGTGAAATTCAATTAGACCCTTTCAAATATTTTTTTAGAAGCCTTATTGTCATTAATTTCTAATCTTATAAACTTCAAGCAGTCTTCTTCAATAAAGTCTTAGGATAATTTTTTTTACCTCTTCCTTCCCACTTATAGCAATAAACTTTTAATTTTTAATTCCAATGTTCCAAAATCTTTTATTCCCATAAATTTAGTATGGTGACATTGTACAGATACAATCTAGATATTATAAAGATGTTAAACATATGTTTTTTTATTAAAAAAACCAACAGAATTGGATCAAATTTTAATAGGACTGAAAAAGAAACTTATTTAAAAATTCTATAATTTTATTGACTGTTAGAATGGAAGAGGAGCAAGTAAAAGAACCCATGATAGCATGGGCTAAAAATGTTGGGTATTTGATAGAATTGGACAAATGCCAAAAGTTGTGGGACAAAAACTATAAATTGACAACGTCCACTGCATATAAAGAAAATTTATGCAAAATGTTTTATAAATAGCACTTTCCCCCAGAAAGACTAGCTAGAATGTTTAAGAATATGTCGGGCAAGTATTTGAAACCCCGGGCTTGTATTACTACATATGTCCAAAAGCAAAAAATATTGGACTAAAATACACACCTGACTGGAAAAAATGATAAAGGAACATATAGATTTAAAACCGGATTTTTTCTGTTGGGCATCATACCAAACAAATACACTAAAAAGAATGCATAATACATATATTAACAGCAGCCAGAATAGTGTTTGCACAACACTGGGAGGGCGAGGAGATCCCCACAGAAGAAAAGATAATAATAAAAATTTTAGAATGTGCAGAAATGAATAAACTAACATATGAAATTAAAGAAAAGAAAGACACTGAATATTTTGAGGTATGGGATCTGCTTTTTATCAATGGTTAAACAAGAGAAGCAGCAGTTAGAACTTCGAAAACTACAAGAGAAAAAGTAATTTTAATATTAGGTTTGACCACTTTAGCTTATTAATTTTAATTAATTTTGATTAGTACTAACAATATGTATTAATGAGGGAAAAGCACTGTTATTGTAAGATTACTATTAGAGAATTTCTGGATGAAGATGGTGCCCAACAAGGAGGGTGAGGTTCTAGCTCCCGGACAGCTTATCACCTTTTAGATCCTTTTGAAACTCCACCTTCACCAGAAGTCATCTGAAATCATGTGCTAAAGCTCCCGTCAATAACCAAGATCCCTTGACAAGCTCCCGCAGTCTTCTCCAGCAACCATAGCCTTTCATCCCCGAGCCCCTGTGAAGCGCAATTCCCCAGTGGCAAGGCAGGGCAATTTCCTGGAGGTAGGGCCATTGGACAATCTCCCGCAGCCTCCCCAGCAGCCATAACGCCTGAGCCCCAGTGAAGCACAAATACCAGGAGGCAATTAAAGAGCCAGGAGGCAATTAGAGAGCCAAGCTAGAGCACAGCCCTCCCCACTCCGCCTTCCAAGCCCCGGACAAATACAATTCACCGGAGGCAGCCAGAAAGCCAAGCCAGAATGGACTTAGTCAGCCAATCTAAATCCCAGCAAGAAAAACTTCTTATTTTTTTGTTATTACTAGGAAACAATCTTGCTAGAAAAATAATCCTACTATCATCTACCTTACCAAACAGTCTCTTACCATCCTCTGCCTCATCAGGAAACAATTACTTAGCAGCCATTAAAAAAAAGAAACCACGTGGCTTCAAGGAGACTTCCTACGTGACAATCAAGCCCACCTTGACTGCTTAAACTTAAACAAAAGCCTAGCTGATCTCCTAAAAAAATCAGATACATTCCCTTGTCTATTCCCTTGTCCGTCATGTTTTCCTAAGCTAAACAAATTGAGTACCCTGCCTGACAGAGTTGATAGCATAGAATCACTCATTCACTCAATAGAAGAATGCTTAGCAACACGTTTTGATACAACTATACAAGCCTAATCTCTCTTGAAAAAAAAATACAGCACAGATAAGTAAATACCTATCAGCTCAAAATCAAATCCCAACTCAACAACCACTACCACAACTACTACCTCAACTACAACAAAAAATAACCACCAAATCACAGCCACAAACAATTACTATCCGATCAAAAAATTCCACAAATGATATCCCCTTACTCATCAGAGATATCATGGAATGTGATCAGAAATGTCCAAATGCCATCTTATTTGGTCTTGAAGACACCAACGAATCAGACGACATCACCAAAGTTCGCAATATCATAAGCAACTCAAATACAACAAACATCTCTCCTGAAAATATCATTGAAATAATCAGAGATGGCCCTGAGTTCAAATACAATGACAGCTCTGTGGCCCCAAGATTTTGTAGAGATGTTTGCAAAAATGAGTCCAGCAAACATATTCATTCATACAATAAACGCCATTGCAAAAACCAATCCCAACCACAAAAAACTTCACTCAAGATCAGACTTATCCATACTGCAAAGAATCCGCTCCCATGAACTCTGCAATGAACTCAAAAGACGTCTAGATAATGGAGAGAAGGATCTCTACATTGACTACTGCGCTGATTGTATCAAAATAAGCCACAAACCCACAACTCCACATCCAACCCTACCTCATCCAACCCACCATCACTCAAAACTAGGCACGCACGCCCCTAACTACCTCAATTCCAACTACAACTGGCCCTAAATGCAAGCTACTCAATGCAAGAAGCCTTGTGAATAAAATACCTGAATTTCTCCTCTTACTAAATATGGCTAAATTCGACATATTTGTCTGTGAAACATGGCTCAATGCATCCCTCCCTGACTCCATTACCACAATAAGAGACTATCATGTTTACTGATCGGTTCGTGAAATCCGTAGAGGAGGTGGTGTTGCTATCTTCTGTAGAAAGTCCCTACATCTAAAAAACATCCAAGTTACCCAGGAGCTTGCTCTTCCTGAGACCATAGTCTGTGAACTGTCCTTAAATATCACATTTTGATTTTTACTATGTTACAGAGCCCCTGAATATGACATCGAACATGTAAATAAGTTAAATTCACTACTAACATGGGCAACATCCTGCCCACATGCTTTTATCTTTCTTAGTGGCCTCAATTTATCTCATATTAACTGGACCCTAAACAATTGTAAAACTGAACCCATATATGCAACCTTCTATAATGCTGTAAAAAATCTGGGACTGGAACAACTAGTAACCAACAATACTAGACTTAACAACTGCATCGATCTCATCTCTGCAATAGTTTGAATTCAATTTACGGAATACAAATTAAAGAACCCTTTTCCAACAGTGACCACAAAACAGGGCAAAGCAATAGACACATAGACTTCTGTAAAGCCTTTGATTCAGTGGTACATGACAAACTACTACTAAAACTAAAATCTTATGGTATCTCTGGACAACTGCGTAACTGGGTAGAAGCATTCCTGTCAGACAACAAATGGGTCAAAATTGGGAGTGTCCTATCAAATTCTGTACCTGTCAATAGTGGTGTCCCCCAAGGCAGTGTTCTAGAACCAACTCTCTTCATACTCCACATAAATGACCTCTTAAGAGCAACTGCGTTCTTTTCGCTGATGATGTAAAGCTATTCAACACCACAGACAATACTGCTACCCTTCAAAAAGACCTTGACTATGTATCAGAATGGCCAAACAATGGCAACATCAAATCTCAACAAATAAATGCTCTGTCTTACATATTGGCAAAAAAAAAAAAATCAGAAAATAAAATACAAGCTGAATAGTCAAGACCTTGTTGATGATCCAAGATCTGTAAAGGACCTTGGAATACTCATCTCTAATGATCTAAGTGCTAGAGCCACTGTAACTACATAGCAAAAAAGCCATTAAGAGTTGTTAACCTAACCCTATGTAGCTTTTTCTCTGGTAATATCACACTACTAACTAGAGCATACAAAACATTTGCTAGACAATACTTGAATACAGCTCATCAATCTGGAACCCGCATTACATATCTGATATTAACACAGTTGAGAAAGTCCAGAAATATTTCACAAGAAGAGTTCTCCACTCCTCTACTCGTTGCAGAATACCTTATGCTACCAGACTTGAAATTCTAGACCTAGAAAACCTAGAACTATGCCGCCTTTGGTCCAATCCAAGTATAGTATATAAAATTATATATTGCAATGTCCTACCTGTCAATGAATACTTCAGCTTCAACCATAACAATACAAGAGCACACAATAGATACAAACTCAAGGTTAACTGCACCAAACTTGATTGCAGGAAATACGATTTCAGCAACAGAGTGGTCAATGTCTGGAATAACTCTACCTGACTCTGGTTTCTTCCCCAAACCCCAAAAACCTTAGACTGTCTACTATTGACCTCACCCCTTTCCTAAGAGATCTGTAGGGGTCGTGCCTACCATCCATCCTATTGTTTTTTTTTATTTTTCTTATATGTATTCATTTCATGTATTCATAACTATGTTTATTCTTATACCTGTTATCTTATAATCGCTTGACAAATAAATAAATATTACCAAGATGAATATTACTCAAAAGAATTGTAACCAGACAACACACTGTCTATATGGATTTTGAACATGTTGCTCTATTTATATTAATAAAAAAGTGAATTCAAAGACATAATTTCAAAGCATTTCTTTCAAAACCCTTATAGAAAATATTTTCTCTTAACTCAGGACAACGCAGGTACCAGTGTCAACACAATGATTGTAGCTATTCTCTTCTATCGATGCTTCGTTTCTTAGCCGAGGGAGCCAGTGTTAATTTTGAAACAAACTGCACATTTTTGCTGTCATTACAGTGCCCGTACATTCTGTTTTTGAAATCTTCGCAAATCCGTCGCTTTCGAAGAAAGGGAAAATCAAACCATCAAACACTTAAAAAATAAACAGCACAAGGAAGTAGTTGGATGTGCACGCCTTCTCACGTCTCCTGCGTGTCCCATCCCACCTCCCCGTCCGGGCGTGGTTTCTTTCTGGTGCACAAGTGGAAAAAGAGGGCGAGCGCGCTGAGTGAAAGGCCGCACGGTAATGTGGGCCAAAAATGGGTGGAGGGGGCTGATAATGGGCTGTAGTGGCGGCGGCGCTTTGCCGGGAGGTGGGGTCGGAAGTTATAACCGTGGCAAGTTACTACAGGGCGGCCGCTGAGAGACGAGAGAAGTTCGGGCCCTGAAGTCCTTGATCGGGCGAGGAAAGGAGCCCCCGGGTAATACGATCCGATGGTTTCTTCCCCCTTGTTACCCTGGGATGAGCGTGGTGGTAAACTCTAAATCGATCCTACTCGAAGACTCCCTGTTTCCTAGAGGCCGAACTGTTTTCTATAATGTGCATTAATCGTAGTTATTAAGTTGTTAAATATCTTTACATTAGTAATTGGCATTTAACATTGCTGAAATTAATTAGCAAAAATATTTTCATAGCATTAAGTAATGAATTTAGGGATCAATTCAGGCAAAAACGGATGTAGGTGTGATTGTATAGTAATGCATATTTATTACCAATAAAAACTAATCCGAACCCATGAGGTAATTTAAATACACACAGTCAGTGAGAGAGAGAGAGATTCATCCCCAAAAATATAAATCTGCGTCTTCCCCCATTCCCTTCTCTGTCATCTTTTTGAGATTTCATCAAGCACTACACAGAGTTTGAAATTATATGCTGCTTTAGGGTTGTGAAGTAGGTTGGGCTGAGACAGAATGAATGACTGGCCCAAAGTCACCCAGCTGGCTTTCATGCAATCTTACTATACCAATTACCCCAACTTCTGTTGGATGACAAATTCTGTCAAGCAAGATGTTAAAAAAAAAATCTTAATTGGTCTTGCTGATAACTTTCTTTCAAATGTGAAGGAAGGAAGAAGAGGATCAGTTATCTTTGAATCAATAGTAATCTAGGAACAACTTTGCTGAGCAAGTGGAAATAGCAGAAACATTGGGCCAATATAATGTTACCATTTTTTAATTTTAAGGGAAAACAAAAATGTATAATTATCAAACACATTTTGGGAACTTTTTGTTAAAATAGCAGATTTTAATATATTTAGAGCAATGACAAGTAGGATTCTATGGCACAAAAAACAAATGGTTTAAACAAGTTCAAATTTTCTGAGAATTTTGAATATTGAAGCATAATTGTGAACTAATTCATTAGGGAAAAAATAATGAAGGACAGCAGAAATATACCATGTAAAAAGCTTAGTAAACATCCAAAAACAAAAAAGGACAAACAAAGAAAACAGTCACAAATAGGCAACCTGTAACTATTGGACTGATGTCAAGAAGGTAATACCAGAATCATATGATGTTAGCAAAGAATGCATGCAATGACAAAATAGCATATTTAGATGAATTCAGAATAAAACGGGTGTGTGTGTCAATATGCTCTTCAGGTTTCTTTTTACAATGGCTTGTATAAATAGATGCTGTAAATGTTTATCAAATGTATGATTGACATACATTTGGGTGAAATAAGTAGAGTAGTACTGAAGAAGACAGAAATAAAACAGTAATGAAATGAATATAAGACAGCAGTGTAATGTGGCTTCAGAACAGTCAAATACAATTTAAAGCTGCATCAACTGAAATATAATTATCAAAACAGGAAGCAGTTCTTTTGCCTTTGTTAGATTTAATCTCAAGTGTTGTGGCCAGTTTTGGGCAACATACTTTAAGAAAGATACAAAGGCAGATTCAGAAAAAGGCAATGAGAATGATCTAGGGCCGTGATGGCAAACCTATGGCACTCATGCCGGCATACGAGAGGTTGCATGGAAGAACCTTACTGCGTGTGCACGCATGCACCACCTGCCTGAAAGCTGATTGTCTTGTATCTGGCACACATGTGCAGGGGCAGGGGGTGCATGGGAGACGCATGTATAGAGATGTGTGGGGCACACGCAGGGTTGTATGTGCAGGCACACAATGCATGGGGTGGGGGGATTGCACATGCATGCACAGAGACTCATGGCGTGCATGGGGGATCATACGCGCATGCGCAGGGGTGTGGGGGGCACATGCATTGCTTTCTGGGTGCTGGCACACAAGTGCACATGCATGAGTGCATGTGCAATTTTCAGCACAGGAGACAAAAAAGGTTAGCCACCACTGATCTAGGGACTGGAAACTATATCCTATGTAGAAAAATTAAAGGAGCATGGTATTTAATCCTGAGAAAAAGTGACAAAAGTATATGTACAGATCATCCTTGCTAAATAATTGTAATTCGGACTGGAATTCCATCACTAAATGAGGTAATCATAAAGTATGAAATCATTTGAACATGCTGCTTAGCAATGACTTTTCTAGCAGTCCCCAGTTGCAAGGACTATGAAAGTCATCAAACAACGACTTCCTAAGACTGCAGCTTCTGACTTCCTGCTGGTTTCCTCATTGACTTTGCTTGTCAGAAGCTGAAAGGGAAGGTTGCAAATTGTGAGCATCCTATATCATGATCACATGATTGAAGAGGTGCTGAAATGGCCAGAACATTGAAGACCATCCATAGATATTATTTGTTCAGCTCCTTTGCAAATTTGAATGTTTGCTGAATGAGTGATCATAAATTGAAGACCACCTGTAATGGAGCTGTCCATATACTTGAAAGGATGTCATTTTCATTTCTATGGGTCATAGAATAATGAAATTAAGTTATAAGAAGGCAGATAGCAATTGCACTGAATGTTAGGGAAAAAACCTTTACTAATAGTAAGAGTTCAACAATTGCTTAGTGTGTGGGCTTCCCTTTGGATGAATTCAAGAGGAAGCATAATTTGGATTCCTACAGTATATAGAGCACATGGCTGGATGTGTTGGCCTACAAAGTCTCTTCCACCTGTGTGAGTCTAGGTATAGAAACATTTAGATTGATGCAACAAACTTTTTCTCCTTCTTCCAACAGATAACTATCATGCCAAGTCCTAGGAACAGTCCAAAGAGCATTCATGAGAGACGGGCTTATGGAAGTGGGCTAGAGTTCTTGTCATTGACAAATCAGAGAGGCCCAATATCCCCAGAAAATATGTCTCACCATAAAGACTCTCCTACTAGTACTGGCCCTCAACAGGCTTTACCTGAAGAGGACTGTATGAAGCTCAATCCTTCTTTCTGGAATATTGCCCTGCATTCTCTTATGGATGTTGATTTGTGGGCCTCTAAACTACTGGGTGTATGTGCTGGAGAGAATTCCCCATGGGGCAGTGTCCGTCCTCTCATGATGGTCATAGAGGTGTCAGGACATGGAATTCCTTGGCTAACTGGTACATTGTACGGGCTTTACAGAAGTGGCAACTCAGCAGGTCGTGAAGTGTTGCTCAATCTACTTTTTGGTAAGAGCCGCCTTTACCTTACCCAGGAGGTTTTGTTCTTTATATTTGTTATATTTCTCTTGTGATGATTGGCCCAAGATGTGAATAATATCACAAAGAATGATAGACATAATATTTTCACCTTTCTATCCTTTGATTTTCTTTGTAGATAGTTTCCATAATAGTGAAAATTCTTTTATATGGACATGATGCAGTACTGTTCTCCCAGATTCAGATTGTTTACAAACAGCATTGTGAACTTTGGTTGAACATTGTAATGTAGAAACCCTAGGAATTAATTAAAACAAAACTAAAGTACTAGTGTTAGAAAATGTCCTAAAATGCATATCTGTAAATGAAATAATCATCCAATGCAGGTCAAGTAATTTAAGTATCTTAAAATCATATTTTGTGCCGTAATAGGCAAACTATGCATGGAATACATAATAAAAACAGCTCAGCCACAGCCCTCCAAATATTCTTCTTTGCCAAAGGGCCATTGTATACTCCTGCTACACTGTGAGTACATTCAGACCATGTTTGGACACAATTATTATTTGGTGCATATGTAGGCCCTAACAAGTACTTTACAAGGGTACATATTAAGTATCTCAGATCCTATTTAAAATCCTGTGTTGTGTTTCAGTTGTGATATTCCATCATGGTACCAACAGTAAAGTTGAATATATATTTTCAGATACTGAACTAAACTGCTTTTCCTTCTCTAAATCCTCAGGTCCTTAATGACAAGTTTGTTTACTTCTGGTCCATGTATAAAAACTCTGAAACGTTGGGGGTTTTCCTTAACCCATGTGCACATGCTAGAGCAAGAATTTACTGTAAAGATAGTAATAGCGCCTCTTCACACTGGAAGACATCCTTAACTGCTGTGGAAACGTATGCTATTAATAAATCTTTGACATTTAATACTGACCTTTTTAATGCTTGAAAGGCCATTAAAATATTGGAATGTGTTTCAAGTGTACATTCATTTACATTCATTACAAAAAGATTGAAAAACCGTCTCTATTATGCCAAAGAACTTCAGGTTTTTTGCTGCAGGATAGTAGAAAAAGGTTCTTGAATCTGCTATTTTTCTCAAGATTTGTTTGCTTATTTCAATTTCTCCAAAAGATGCTATAGCGTTTGACTTGATTGATAGTTTTAATGTTCTTGGCTAATTCTTTGGTAGATATATACTTCATTAACTTTGTTTTGTTTTTCCTCAGAATAGTGCAATTACCTACACTGTTGAAAGAGTGCTGTGTATTGTCAATCACTTATTGGCTTTGGAAAGCACAACAGGACAATGACAAGACACTAAGGATAATTACAGATTTAGAAAGCATTGGAGCTGAGTCTCCCTAAACTATGAATTGTAGAACATTTTTTACTCCAAATTCAACAGGCACCAAAATTATGGCAGTATTGGTATTTTGTAGGACATTCAGAATCTTTTTGCACATTTTCCAGAAATGGGCTGCATCAAGCTTTTGAATTGTGTAATGTACAGTTTTGAACCTAAAAAATCCTCTAAAACTAAGTAGAAGGCAGGGTGATTACCTAAATTAGGTAACAGTCTGTTTTGCCTCCTGGCCTGCTGCCCTCAAAATGGTTGAGCTGAATGAGAAGAAGCATGATGTCCCAAGATACTTCCTAGAGTTTAGCGGCAACAGCAATAGACTGTGCCAAGACTGCCATGACATGAGGAGCTGGTGGTGGTAGCAGTTGGTTCCAACATTAGAAAAAGCCTATGGGAGATAGATGGGAAGAAGCAGCCTATTAATATAGGCAGTCCTCACTTACAACAGTTCATTTAGTGACTGATTAAAGTTATAACGGCACTGAAAATGACTTCTGACAGTTTTTCACACGACTGTTGCAGCATCCTCATGTCACCTGATCAGAATTCTGATGCTTGGCAACTGATTCATATTTATGACGATAGCAGTGTCCTGGGATCATGTGATCACCTTTTGTAGTCCTCTGACAAGTAAAGTCAATGAGAAAGTCAGATTCACTTAACTGTGTTATTAAATAACTGTAGTGATTCACTTAACAATTATGGCAAGAAAAGTTGCAAAATGGGACAAAATTCACTTAGCAAATGTCTCACTTAGAAGCAGAAATTATGTGGTCAATTGTGGTTGTAAGTTGAGAATTACCTATAATGCTGCCTATTAAAAAAATCCTATATTGTATTTCAATTATAGCTAAAGTGGGAAATGGTGGCTGACTGGCCAGATCACAAAGTCAGCAGGCATCTGGGTTTTGATAAGACCCAGCACATTTTCTCTGTAGACGTAATGACAGTTCAGAAGTACCTGGACAAATGAGCATTGTGGTGAAGTGGACCTAGATGTGGAAATATGCATTAGTTCCTGGGTCAGAATATTAAGAGGTATAATTTCTTAGCTATGGAAAGCCATAGTTATAATATGATTGTAAGCCTACAATTCTGCTGCAAAAGCCAAAATAATCCTACATTTGAACAGACTTCACTAAAACCTACAATAATGTAATTATTTTGTAATTTGGTGTGTAGTGCTATAGAGCACTGCACACCAGAGCAACTAGACACAAGAACAGTTTTTTCCCGAACCCCATCACACTGCTAAACAAATAATTCCCTGCTTGTATCCTTATTATTTATATTGACTGTTTCCTAGTATGATTTGATTGCCTATTTGTACCCTATGACTATATTAAGTATTGTACATTATGATTCTTGACAAATGTATCTTTTCCTTTTATGTACACTGAGAGCATATGCACCAAGACAAATTCCTTGTATGTCTACTCACACTTGACCAATAAATTCATTCATTCATTCATTCTACATCTGAAAAGTGAATTCACAGGCAATATTGTTATTTGCCGGGTTTGAAGCTTTGTAATTCATAGTGTTTTCCTTTATATGAAAGTTGTTTCTTTGTCTTATCTCACAGCTCTGACTCTTGATCTAGTTTTGGTGGCAGCAGTAAAAGGACTGGTGAAACGAAGACGCCCAGTCCACAACAAGATGGATATGTTTGCCACTGTCTCTGTGGACAAATATTCCTTTCCTTCAGGCCATGCTACCAGAGCCGCCATGGTGTGCAGATTTATATTACATCATCTTGTACTTGCAATCCCTCTGAGAGTGCTGGCTGTACTTTGGACCTTCATAGTGGGAATCTCTAGGATCATGCTTGGCAGACATAATGTAACAGATGTGGTCTTTGGGCTAATCATGGGCTACATGCAATATAATTTGGTGGAATATTTCTGGTTGTCACCTGTAAATGCTCCTGTCCTCTTTGCCTTGTGGAACTGATAGTTCTTAAGGGAAGAGGGATATTTGCCTTAGTGTAAACATGTCATACTTCATCTGATCATCAAATTAAATGAGTAGAGCCAAGATTTTCATAATATGTCTGATTTAACATAAGTTTACTCTGGAAGTCTTATTCACAAAAATAAGGCTTACCAGGCAGCAGACACTCTCGCGTGATTTTATGCAGTATTGAGGACATTGATACATAAATCGTATTAAAAATTGGATCTATAAATGTAGGTTGGAGCATGCCATTTATATTGTCGAATCTTCTCACCTATGCTACACCTTGTTTAATCATGATTTGTGAGTTTATCAACACATAAAACAACACAAACCGATACTTTGGGATGACAGAACACTGGAACTGCTTTTGATCAGATTATCCACTTGTGCTGTCCTCTTATTTTTATGGGATTTGTGATTAGACTAGAAATAATTGTGTGAATTAGTAAAATGAGTCTGCTTTTAGTACAATAAGACACAAAAATAATGATAGAAAATTATAAAACACTATTGTCAAACTGATTCCATAAATGGTATGTATTCCAATTAGTGCTAATAGCTTTTGATATTCAAATAATAGCATTTATTGTAGTTTTAGCTATTCTGACATATAAGTTGATCAGATTTTTGCAGAGTTTAAAATTTTGCTTTATAAATCGTATCCATTTCTTAATATATAATGTGAAAAAAAAGCACCCTCTTTGAGATCTGTAGTTTGGCCTATCAGGACATAGTAAAAATAACGTAAAACACAGTAGACATCACAGTAAAACACCATGTCATCATTTTTTACAAAGAAAGCCAACATGGAGAAGCCATGTGTGCAAAACGAAATAACATGTTTCCCCGAAAATAAGACCATCTTATTTATTTTTTTTGCCACTAAAAAAGGCACCAGGTCTTACTTTTGGGGGGGGGGAATGTCGTCCATTGACTCACCTCACTTGTTGCCCTCACCCTTTTCGCTGTTAGAGGCTTTCAGGAACTTCTGCGGCCAGCAAGGCCTGCAAGGCTTTCCTGAAAGCCTCTAGCCGATAATGGAGCTCTGGATTGATCTGGAGCTCTGTTATCGGCTGCAGAGGCCTTTAGGAAAGCCTTGCCGGCTGCAGAAGAAATGGGCCAGCAATTTTTATCCATGCACCCTGGAGTGGGCGGGGTCTTAATTAGGACTTATTTTGGGGGTAGGGCTTTATTGGGCGCATGTGTAAAAATCAAGCTGGGTCATATTTTCGGGGGAAACGGTATACCTTATGATTCAATATCATGTAGAACCACCTTAGTATCAATAACTTGAAGTAATTCTTTTCTGCATGACTCACATTATTGTGGAGGAATTTTGGCCCACTCTTTTTTACAACATTGCTTCAGTTCATTGAGGTTTGTGGGCATTTGTTTATGCACAGATCTTTTGAGGTCCTGCCACAGCATTTCACGTCAGTGTTCCAACTAACCAACTCCAAACCAATAAACTCAGAGACAAGCAGTTCCTCAAAGTTCCATTTTATTAGAGTTGTTGTATTGGCACATCTGGGAGAACTTGAATCTGAGAGCTCCAGGTTTTCCCTTCCCAAAAGAAAATCAAAAAATCCATCCCCCTGCACCCATCAGTCCATCACATGGCCCAATCAAATCTTCGTTCCTACTGAAGACATTCCTTCAGTCACTCCCAGGTGCAGAGCAACATGCCCTTGACCAGGGGTCTTCAAACTTGACAGCTTTTAGACTTGTGGACTTCAACTCCCAGAATTCGTGCTCCAGTCATGTTAGCTCAGGAATTTTGGGAGTTGAAATCCACAAGTCTTAAACTTGCCAAGTTTGAAGATCCTTGCCCTTGACACTCTGGGAAAGAGTGTCTAATCGTCTACCTTACTATGAAATCCCCCCTCCCAAATTCCCAGGCACCGAATATGGCAGCCTCAAAGTTCCGAAGAGAAAAATGGCTTCCAAGGCTGACATTTCAATTGGGTTGAGGTGTGGACTTGTGGCTGGGTCATTGCTACAGCTCGATTCTTTTTCAGCCATTCTGTTGTAGATTTGCTCATGTATTTGGGGTCATTGTCCTGTTCCATGACCCAATATTGGCCAAGCTTTAGCTGTTGGAAAGTTGACATTTGGTCTCACATTTGACTCTAGAACAGTCCCAACCTTTGTGGCTTGGCAGCGGGCTGGGGTCGGGGGGATGGGGCTGTGCAAATGGTGAGCTGGCACGTGTGCTTGCAGTTCCACTCACTTGAGAGAGAAGCCTTTGGGGTACGGTTTCACACTCCTTTAAGCTTCTCCATGCCAAAAGCTTTTGCAAAGGGATGGAAGGCCTGAAGCAGCATGAGATTGCTCCCCCAAAGCCTTTCTCTGTAAAAGTTTTTGGTGCAAAGATAAACCTTTGGGGCCATGGTCTCATGCTCTTTCAGGCTCACAAAGGCTGTTAGATGCCCCCAAAATGGATCAGGTGTCCTGCACAGGCAGCCTCAGTAAGTCACACTCAGTCTCTGCTCTTGGAGCATCAGGAGTAGGTAGTTTAGCAGCCTGGCTGGGGGGGTGGGGGAAATCGGGCTATGTGAATAGCAGGCCAGTGCTCACACACATGCATGCAGCTCCACTCATGCATCCTTTGGGGCACCACATGAAAAGTGGAGCTGAGTGCATACATCAGCCTGCCTCTCACGTGGCCCAGTTCTGAATAGGCCAGGGCCCGGTAATATGCTGCAGCCTGGGGGTTGGGCACCTGCTCTGGAATACTTTGGTATACAGAGTTCAGGGTTGACTCAATGATTGCAAGGTGGGTGGATCTTGTGGTTGCAAAACAAACCCAATAATCACACACTCACACACACACACACACACACACACACAACCATGCTTTACAGTTGATGAGATATTTATGCTGATTTGCTGTGTTTGGTTTTCACCAAATGTAGTATGTGCATTATGGCTAATTTTCTTCACTTAGGTCTCATCTGTCCAGGCAATGTTCCAGAAGTCTTGTGATTTGTTCACATGCAACTTTGCAAACCTAAGCTTGCCATGTTCTTTTTAGAGAGTAGGCTTTCTCCTGGCAATCCTTCCAAAGAACACTGTATTGGTGTTTTTCTAATTGTATTGTATTGTTAATGAACTTGTAAGATTTAACACACTAACTGAAGCCTATAGAGTCTGAGATGTAACTCTTGGATTTTTTTACAATATCCTGAGTGTTGCATGATCTGAAGTGAATTTGCTGAGACGTCTATTCCTGGGAAGATTGACAATTGTCTTGAATATTTTCCACTTGTGAATAATATTTCACTTTAGAATGATAGACTTTTAAGTAATTTAGAAATGGCCTTATACTCTTTCCCAGATTAATGGGCAGCAACAAATGCTTTTCTAAAATAATTGATGTCTTTCCTCTTTGGCATTATGTTAACACACACCTCAACACTGGAGATCAGCAAACACCTAAAACTTGGGCTTTTATAGAGGGTAGTGACACTTGCTGATGATCAATTGATTAAGAGCACCCAATTAGCATCTGGATGCTACTTAGCCATACCTATGGAAGCAGTAAGGGTGTACTTAGTTTTTCACACGTGGCTTTTCCATTTTGCCTTTCTTTTTGTAAAATAGATGATGATATGATGTAATATGTGTACATCTGAGATTGTATTTTCCTATTTTTAAGAACTAAAGCTCAGATAATTTTTACTTTGTCCTAATACGTAAAACCATAGAACTGAAATATGAACTTTCTTTTTCATATAACTGTAGCTTTTGTTGCAGCCGCTTTCCTATCAGAAATATAAATGGTGAAAAAATAAGATTTCATTTTCCAGACATATTTTAGTTGCATTAGGAAAAGGAAGTGAGCTATTTAATCAGTCCATCAAAGATTAGAAGGAGGACAAATCTAGAATACCTCTGAAAGCATTCTATATGACAGAAAAATTTATACTTCAGTGATGCTAGAATATATATACATTAAAAACCAGTTAAAATATTCTCAGTTGTAGACCTTTAATGTGTTTTATTAGGTATTTTTAAAACAATTTCATGTGACCAACCTGATTTTTCAATCATTTTTGCAGTAATCATTAAGTGAATCACTATGGTTGTTAAACAACCCATGATTGTTAAGCAAATGCCAGACATTAAGTAAACCACTTTTCAGCAAAACCATCATAAAATGCAACTATATGACTCTGGGTTCCTGCAAGTAGCTATAGAGGCAGCTGGTTCAATCAAAAGGTCAAAATTCAATCCAGAATTCAAACAGCCAAGACAAGTTTGTCATCCAATCCAAAGACTAAGATTTCTTGTTTAAACAAAATATATTGGAACAGTTTATATTTTCCTTGCATCGTAATAAATTGTATACATGGGAATCATTCTTGCTTGAATTTGATTAAATTTTCTTTTTTATTTAAACAAATTTTATTAATTTTTAAAAACAATACACAAACAAACAAAATGTAGAATATAATAACGTAAGACATCTTTTCTAAAAAAACAAATAAAACATCTTATTTAAAGACAGGACAATTCTAAATTATCACATTTCCATACAAGCACAATTTAATATGTATATTTATCTTATCTGTTCAAGTTCATATCTTTTCCCAACTTCTCTTTATTTCTCCCTTTCCTTCTATTCAATTGTATTTCTTTTGCCTTGGATTATATATATTCATTGTATCCATCTGTCTTATTTACAATTTCGTTATTCTCTTCCAACATTCTTCTAGTATTTTATTAATTCAAACATAGACAAACAAGACACAAAACATAAATACATAAAACTTCTTTTTGGAAAGCGGCTTACCCCGGATTACATCTTTTTGTACAGACATAAATCAAATTCTTGCTCACTTAATATACTATTTCATATCTTATTTAACATTCTATATTTTTAATATATTTTCTCTCTTCTATTCACTCTTCTATTGATTTTTTTTCCAGATTTAAGCTTCCTGTCAGATATTGTCAGAATTGTGTCTTTTATCCAATATTGGGCTAAATGTATTCTCAATACAGCAAGCATGTATGAATAAATGATGCTTTTTGTTAATATACACTGGAATTATAGTAAAAAATAATCTCCACACTTTCTTAATAATATGTATATCTTTTCAAGTACTATGGAGCTTTAAACCCTGTTGTGTTAAATATTTCCCTTTTTGTCATGGCATTTCCAATGTTTATTACTATATGATTTATCTATCTTGGAAATTATAGATGTTGTGTATCAGCTATTAAAATATTTTATACCAATTTTCTCTTTATTATGTAGATTTTATATTTGTTTTGTCTCTGTCTCTGTCCTATCTACATAGGATTTCTATATCCACTCTATCTGGTGGTATTGGTTTTGTATGAGCATTGCAAATGCTGTCATTCTTGTCCCTCCTTAATATGAAAATTTTATCCTTCCAACAACTTGTAAAGCATCACCTGTGGTGTATTGTGGCCTTCACTGAATATATTTCTTTCTGTGTCTTTAATCTATTCAATGAATCTGCATGGACCATGTGATTATAACCATATATGATTATATTTTTCTTACTTACTGTAATTATGTCCAGGGTGAAAAGCATTTGAAAGAAAAGATAATGGTGTAATTGTTGGGTGTACTATTTTCCTTATGGAATCCCATGATTTTATCAAACTGTTATCTGATTACAGTAGCTGTGACTTACAGAAATTCATTTAGTGACCATTCAAAGATACAATGGCACTAAAAATAGTGACATGACTATTTTTCACACTTCTAGCATACAGCATTCCCATAGTCACATGCTCAGAATTTGGATGCTTGGCAACTGACATGTATGACGGATGCAGTATCCTGGGGTCATGTGATCACCTTTTGTGACCGTCTGACAAGCAAAGTGAGGAAGCCAGAATTGCTTAACCACCATTTTACTAACTTAACATCTGCAGTGATTCACTTAACAACTGTTGCAAGAAAGGTCATAAAATGGGACAAAATCACTTAACTGTCTTGCTTAATAGTGGAAATTTTGGGCTCAATTACACTGATAAGTTGAGGACTACTTGCATATTGTATGTCCTTTTATATTCTTTGCATCTTGTTACTATAAGTATATAAAGTCCATTGGCTAGGCCAGCCCCTTCCAAATTATAATGAATAATTTAAAATTTTGAGGAGCAAGTCTTCCTCCGTCTTTTGAATCTTGTAAAAAAATTAACTTTTTTGCCATAATTTAGCATAATTTAATTTTGATATATATTTTGCTAAGCATTAATTGCCTTAATCGTACATTTCAAATCTGCCATTCATTTCAGTTTTAGGAACACCAAGGTATATACCTAATTTGCATTAGGTATAATATTTATTCTGAGTCTTTGATTCAACATCTATTATAAAGTATATAATATCCATTATTTTCTCTATAGCAGGAGTGTCAAAATCAAGACCTTTGGGCCAAATCTGGCTCACAAGGTGGTTAAATCCGGCCTGCAGTTCTGCCCTGGAAATAGCGAAAGACTGGCCCACGGCACCTTGGCCTGGACTAGGCCAATCAGGTGCTGATCTGCCACCTGGAGGTGGCCATCCAGGCCAGACTGCAATCAATCTTAGATCCATGGTCCTGCGTCTGCTCTTCGCCTGGGCACGCACAGAAAAGGCGGTGGGCGCATGGGACCTGGAATCCTGAGGACTGCGTGCTCAGCGCTTCCCTTCATCCAGGACGCCAGCCCTCATGCCTCCTGTGTGCACACCCAGGGGGTGGGGCTGAAGCAGTGCTGCACATCGGGTGGGATTCAAATTTTGTAAGAACTGGTTCTATGGGCATGGCTTAATTTGTGGGTGTGGCTTGGTCACATGACAGCGTGGTTTGGTCATGTGACTGGATGGGTGTGGCTTGGTGGCCATGTGACTGGGTGAATTGGAATCCTACTGTGCTAACTTCATTCTGAAGTTCAATATCTAGGGATCTTTCTAGTTCTTCTCTTACCTGAGTGTAAAGAAGTTGTTGTTCAAGTGACAAGCGACAAAACTTATCATAATGGGTAATTCCTCCCCCCGCATTTGCTTCTTGCCATAAGAATTAAAATTGACTTTCCAGGACAAATGGAACCTATATTGAAGGAGAAATTGGCATCTAAATTAATATTTACAATAATGCATGCACCTCTACTTTTTATTGTCCTAATTCACTCTCCATGTGTATCTAGGTACTTGGAAAAGAATTCTCAAAACGTCATGACCTTAAGTGATTTATAATAGGAAAATAGTTCCAGTTGCATTGGAGCCATAGTTTTTGCGATGATAGACTATCACTGCTGTGATATTTATAGGCACTGATATAATGGAATGTGGGAATGACCTTGAGAGACAAGGTAAAGAGACACAACTGGTAAGAGGTAGATGAGCCTACAACAGGAATGTGGGCAAAGCAAGTGACTAAGAAGACACTCCCTACAGTAGTAGGATGCAAAAATTTTCACTACCGGTTCTGTGGGCGTGATTTAGTGAGTGTGGCTGGGTGGCCATGTGACTGAGTGGGTGTGGCTAACACAACATTACTCATGGCAAGGTGGGGCAGCACCTTGCTGTGAGTGAGGTCGAGTTGGCCATGCCAACCCAGTCACATGACCTATGCTGCAGAGACAGGGTGATTTCCTACATAGCTCCCCCCCCCCTCCCTTGGGATGACAAAAGCCCATCTAAAGGACACTAGCGCAAGGAGTGTGAAGGGAGGTAGACACTGCGCCTCTGAGGAAAGATATAAAAAGCTATTTTTGTTCTCGGCTTCTTCCATGGGGGCTGAGGAGTGACAATGAACAATCAGCAAAGTCTTCCAAAGAGGGAGGTTTAGGGTGAGTTACTGGGGAGGGGGCAGCATGGGAGGGGATGCTTTGGCATGCAGTGAGGATAAAGGAACAACTGTTCGGTCTCTCACCTACCAAAACAAGGATGGGAGTCTTTCTAAGCAAGCTACAAGCAGCAGCAGAGAGTCTAAAACTTGGGCACTCTTAAAGTCAATCTTGAAGAGCTGGAAGACATTTCATTAAATCATCCCCCAAACTCATTGTTGGGAGAGGTGTAGCCCCTGAATACACAAGAAGTCTTGGGCAAAGTTTTTCCAAAGTTTGGCCAAACCTCCTCCTTCTCGGCCTCAAACATACACACAGAGCAAACATGCACACACGTTATGGTGCCAGGGAGACTTGCCCATGCACAGTCTCATTGCAGAAGGTCCCAGCACCATGAGTGTGTGTGTGTTTGCTCTGTGTGTATGTTTGAGGCCAAGACGGAGGAGACGACTTAGCTGAACTTTTCCAGCCTCGAAAACTGCTCAGAAAACAGACGTTCTCCCCTTTCTCCCAGCCAGTGTGGTCATGCAGTCTCCTGGCTAGGGGGGAGAATGCTCTCTCCATTCTCCCAGCCAGCGCAGCCATGCGGCTTCTCAGCCAGCATTCAGAGGCAAGCAGGAAGATTCGGCAAGCTCCAGGAAGTTCCAGGAAGCATGGGAAGCGCTGGGAACAGTGGGAAGCTTCAGGAAGGGACGGGAAGTAGCAGGAAGCTCCAGGAAGTGGTGCTGGGGACGGGGGCGGGGGCTAGTTAGCTAGGCCATGAGCGTCATGTGCAATGGAGCCATGGAACGGCCACGGAAGCAATCCAGGCAAGCCTGGGGACAGTGGGGGGAGCAGCGCAGCAGCCTGGGAGTTGGCAGTCAACTGGGGCTGGCAGAGGCGGTGGCGGCAGCGGCAGGTAGGCAAGGCTGGGAGTCAACTCCACTGGGGCTTGCCATGACAGTGGCAGCCTAGGCTGGGCCAGAAGTCGACTGGGGCTTGCTTGCAGGCTCACTCACCCAGGGAGATCGGGGACAGAGTGGAAAACAGGCAGCAATGGCAGGCAAAGGCAGGTTAGCACTGGGTAAGTGCTGGGCAGGGCGGGCGGGTCAAGCGACAACTGGGCAGGCTGGGGTGGGGCCAGCTAGAGGTGGTATTTGCTGGTTCTCAGAACTAGTTAAAATTTCCAATATCTATTTGCCTGAACTAGTTCAAATCGGCTGAATACTACCTCTGCCTCCCAGCTTCTTCGGCTATAAAAGAGGCGGAGAGAAATGTACTTTCAGACTTGCAGAATTGTGATACTATATCTTTATAGTAAATCCAAATTAGCTCATATGATTGTGTTTCTTATCTGTTTTACCATGCTAAGGTTGATAACTACCTATCCTTTGTCCAGATAAACTTTATAATGGCTGTTGTGCTTGTTTGTGCTAGCAAACAAGTACAGTGATCACTATGCATCTTCCAGGCACCTGTATGGTGCTCAGATATTTGAAATGCTTAATTTTCTCTGTTTCTTTTCTCTCGATAGTTCATTTAATTCTTTTGGGGTTTTCTCAGGCAACGCTCACAGTAATAATGGATTATAAAACTTTTTAAAGCTTTGAGAGCTTGTCTAAGTCCTACAGGGTTTAAGGAAGAGACAGTCGTATCTGTATATAAAAGAACCACAATATACACATGCGCCCTCAGTTTTGAGGAACAGTAAAGATGCAAACTCAGACTAGATTATCAAGCTGCAAAGGAATTTTATGTTAAATAAAGTGGGGGCTAAAATAAAACCTTATCTAGCTTCATTTTGAACAGGGATTGAATTTGAGGATCACATCTAATTCTAACCTAATTGAACATGAGATATACCATTCCATGTAATTCTAACCTAATTGAACATGAGAGATACCATTCCATGTTTCTATTACTCAATATCTCCCAAAGAATTTTTCCTGAAATTGCATCAAAAGCTGAAGGCCTATAAACAGTGTAACAAATATAAGCCTGTTGTTACAGCTAGATTTTTATGTAAGATGTGTAAGCCTAGACTTCAGTCTCATGTAGAATTAGATTAAATTAACAGAGTTGGAAGGGATCTTGTAGGTCATCTGGTCCAACCCCACACCCAAGCAGGAGACCCTACACCATTTCTGACAAATGGCAGTCCAATCTCTTCTTGAAAGCCTCCAGTGATGAAGCTCCCACAACTTCTGAAGGCAAGTTGTTCCATTGGTTGATTGTTCTCACTGTCAGAGAATTTCTCCTTATTTCTAGGTTGAATCTCTCCTTGATCAGTTTCCATCCATTATCCCTTGTCTGGCCTTCAGGTGCCTTGAAAATAGCTTAACCCCTTCCACTCTGTGGCAGCCCCTCAAATGTTGGAACACTGCTATCATGTCTCCCCTGGCCCTTCTCTTCATTAGAGTAGCCATGCCCAGTTCCTGTAACCATTCTTCATGTTTTAGTCTCCAGTCCCCCAATCATCCTGGTTGCACTTTTTCTAGAATTTTAACTCTTTTTTTATAGTGTGGTGACCAAAATTGGATGTAGCATTCTAGGTGTAGTCTTACTAAGGCTTTATAGTGTGATAAAAATCAACTGACAAAAGGGGGTGGGGTGGGGGGAATATTTCAACTGCACAAAAGTCTCCCCTCCTCTTTCCACTTTTCCCCATTTCTCCCTCTCTCTCTCTCTAGCTTTAGTAAATCACAGATATTCCTCATAAATATCTTTCCCACCATGGGGTATTTATATACAACATTTGTCTTAACAACAACAACATTGAAACCTTGCAGCTTTTATACAAAAGGAACTCTCTCTCTCTGGGTTGTCAGCACAAAGGTCTTAGGAACTCTTTTTCTTATGAGCCTCAGAGCTTATCACACACATTTGTACAGCAATCAGACTTTTCTTGTGAACCAATATCACATGCATAACATTCAATTTTTCTATTTAAAACAATCATAATTATTTCAGGGAACTTTTCACAAGCCAATAAGCTCAATTTTCTTAAAACAACAATTTGTGTACCATCCTCCCATAAGGTTTGGAAATAATTACACATAGACACTTTCATGCAAACATACCATTATGAGCATCCACAGCTCATTCTTCAATCAGTGGGAAAGGGAGTGGCTTTAATCAAAATGTGATTTTGGGCCCTAACCACTACCCATTTTCCACAGCTCCAAATGCAAGCCAAAAAGTTTACCTATACAACATTTGCCGGCAGTCCAAACATATCACAATCATTTCAATCCCATTCACTTCATACTATTATTATAGACATATATCTAGAAAAGTTTAACAGAAATCACAACACATTAATCAAAGGCAAATTATCTACGTCTTCCCATTTAGACAGGCTTTTACCTTTTTACTACCTGCTAAACCCCGGGAGGGAAGAAAAATAAACCACTTTTTTAGGAATGATAAATCCTCAAGATTTATTTCGAGATATCACTGTAGTTTCTTCTCTTCCTATCACACATAACAGCAGTGATTAACCTCACTTCCTAATTGTTTTCGCGAATGTCTCACATTTACTCAAAGTCACACCCAGTGTTCTTAATTTTCATTAATCACAGGAGTTTTACTACCTGTCACCCTTCAAGATTTTTTTCCTTTGCTTTGCATCTTTCGGCTGCCATAGTAATGGGGGGAGGAGTGAAATAATTGGGCTTTGTGGGTATGGGAAATGTACTGGAGGTTTAGAGATGGACTGTATAAGTTGGGGAAAAACTTTCTTGTTTATGCTTCTTTGCTGTGCTATGCGCAGACCCAACTCTTTATCAAAATAGGCCAAGGTCAGATGCCTGCATCACCACCTGAAGACGCCAACATGACATTAAATACAACTTTAATTTGATGGACAGTTTGAACTATTGTGGGTGGGAAGGTTGCCATCACTTTGTATATGTGGTTTTTGTGTGCAATTCCTCAGATTCAGAATTCCATTGATTTCCAGTAAAATATATCTTTTCTCTAATTAATGGAGTCTAAGTGTTTCTTTCTTGGATTTTGAATGGAGCACTACCTGACATTATTCTGAATCTCAGTTTACCAGCCCACCTAGAGAATTAATACTTTTCTTCCGAGGGAGTCTGAAAACAATGTCTAATCTAGCCAGCAACCAAGAGGATTTGGGAACTACTGCAAGACCAGCTTCCCTGCAGGGGAATACACCCAGGAATTTAGAGAGCTGGCATGTCATATTCAAGGCTGGTCCCAGAAGACCCTGATAGAAGCTTTTAAAGATGGGTTGAATGAAGATGTTTTTCAAAGCTACATCGCCAGAAAGGACCCCAGTGATCTGCAACTCTGGAATGTGTTGGCAGCAGAAGTGGAGATCAATCTGACCCGAAACAAATTCAGGGGTGGTCTTGGTTGGAGCAAGTCCCCTGCACCAGCCCTTGAGAAGCCCCAAAGCCTCAAAAGGGAGGATCAGCAGTAAAGCCCAAGACCACCACATGCTTCTGATGTGAGAAGGAAGGTCACCGGGCTGCAGACTGCCATGCTAAGCTGGAGCCAAAGGGGGTGCCAGTTGGAGGAAGAAAACCTGAAAAAAACTCCAGTCAAGCTGCGCGAAACGGCACTTAAAGTGGAGGAGGAGCTGGGAACTCTGACCTCTTCTGGTGAGTGAATCTGAATCTGAAGACGACCCTCTGGTAGGTCCAAACAAGGGCCCAATGGGATTAAGGGTACCCATGTTGGAAGCTCAAGGAGAAATGTTCGCCTTGTTAGACTCTGGGTGCACAAGGTGTGTGATCAGCTCAGAAGTCGTGGAGAAGTTGGGTTTAAGACTAAGGACTTTAAAAACTCCCATAGCATTTTGCTAACTGAATGGATCAGTAGCTGGGGGCGGCCCTGCGTATTTCATAATGGAACCAGTCGAAATGACAATGAGAAGGCATAGAGAGACTTGGTGTCTTATTGTTGCCCCAGGATGGAGCACTCCTTACTACTAGGCTTGCCCTGGCTCCGGAAGTGGAACCCGCAAGTGGATTGGAGAAGGGGATTGTTATGCATACGTACTGACCAACCCCCAGAAGGGAAGGGGCAGTCTCAGCCGAACTCCCAGGATTCCACAGAGCTGGCATCCATGGGCAGTGAGAACTTGGGGGGGGGGGAGAAAATCCCTGAACAATATTGGGATTTAAAGGAGGTGTTTAGTTTAGCAGTCGCTAACCGATGGGCCGTGGCCCACTGGTGGGCCGTGAGAAAATTTTGGTGGGCTGCAGAGAAATCCCCTCCCCAGAGCACCCCCCCCAAAGCAATTAACCCAGGCTGTGCCGAAACACACCACTGCACCGCCCACATGGCCCATGGGAACCCTCCCACCCACCCACTCCTTACCCAGCAAACTTGCCTGCTAAATTGCTATTTTTCCTTTTTCCAATCATCATCTGTTCTGCTGTGCCAGAAAATTTAGATTAGCTAGGAAGCAGGAAATGGTTGGATTTCTTGCTTTCTAGCTAGTCTTTATAGAGTTTGGCTCTGCTTTTAATCATAGCTGAACCTCCCTTAGGACTGAAGGTTTGCTTTCAAGCAAATTTTATGTGACAGACTGAGCTAGCCAATGGCAGATAGATTTCTGAATGAATCTGTGATTCTGTGAGCAACTCAATCTGCCTGCCTGTTTTGCCCGATTTTGGGTAAAAGTTGCTCTTTTTTATAAAAAATTCAATATTTACATAAATATTTATAATATTTACATACAAGCCATGTCCAGCCAGTCACATGACCACCAAGCCACACCCACAAATTAGGCCATGCCCACAGAACTGGTTAGTGGTCCCTGGGATTTAAAATTATGAGTTTGGTGGTCCCTGAGATCCAAAAGGTTGGCGACCCCTGGTTTAGTGAAAAGGCATCGGATAAGCTCCCCTCACCATCGTACAACAAATTGCAGTATTGAAATTTTAACAGGAGTGAAACTTCCAAAACCTAAACTGTACTCAATGGCACCGTGGGAGCTAGAACTGAAGTCATTTATTGATAAAAACCTTGAACGAGGGTTCATCCAACCTGCTAGGCCTCGAGTAGCGGCCCCAGTATTGTTCCACGAGAAGATGGCTCACTTCGTTTGTGTGTTGACTATAGAAATTTAAATGCAATTTAGGTGGAGAACGTGTATCCCCTCCCCTTGATGACATGTTGACCCATCTAGCCAAAGGGAAAATTTTTACGAAACTCGATTTGAGAGAGGCTTACTACCAAGTTCGAATCAAGAAGGGAGATGAATGGAAAACTGCTTTTAATCGCCCAATGGGATGTTTCCAATTCAACGTTCTCCCATTTGGCCTACAGTGGGCTCCTGCTGTATTCATGCAAATGATAAATGAGGTTTTGCATGAACATTTATGTTATATGTACAGAATAGCCCTTGAGTAACAAGGATATGCACATGGAAACCTTTATGAGAGTAGTTATGAATAATTATTCAGCCACACAAAGATACACTAAATTGAGTTAAAGTTTACTTTAAGAAATAGCACAGTCCAATAAACGGTCCAGGTCATATACGTTTTACAGTGCAAAGAATATCCAATTACAAAGTCTTCTAACCAGTTGCCTTTGTCATTTCCAGTAAACAAAAATATCAAAGTATAAGCACAGCATAAATACAACAGAGAACCTTAGATAGCAACAGAATGTCAGAGAGAGCACACTATGATCTCTAGCTCCCTCTTATGGTAATTTGCAATATAATCAACCAATCAGAATATAGTATAAATCAATGCAGTGATTTTGTCTTAAAGCTACAAACATACATTGTTGGTTTATATATTGCCAATTGGTGGACAGATTCCTAACAATTTATACAAAGAGGTACTGGTTTATCCTTATCTACACCAAGATTCTCGATGAGCATGTCAAATTAGTATGATCAGTTTTGAAAAAACTTTGAGCTGCTGAACTGTACGTGAAGTTATCCAAGTGTGAGTTCCATCAAAAGAAAATTGACTATTTAGGCTACCGCATATCACTTGATGGCATAGAAATGGATCTGGGGAAAGTTTGCGCCGTTTTGTAATGGGCCCCTCCCCACACCAGAAAGCAATTGCAAAGTTTCCTGGTATTTGCTAATTTTTACTGTCAGTTTATCCTGGCCTTCACGAAGATTGTACTGCCTATTACAAACCTCCTAAAAACCAAGGGGGAGGTGAAACCAAAGCCCAATCGACCGCTAGAGTGGTCCATGGAATGTCAAGCCACTTTTGAGAAGCTGAAATGACTTTTTGCAGTAGAGCCAGTGCTAAAGCACCTGAACATGGATGCCCCTTTTGTAATCCAAGCCGATGTGAGTGATGTAGAAGTGGGGGCATTGCTACAAGCAAACAAGATGGGAATTTTGCAACCGTGTGCATACACCTCCCATAAACTAACCGAGACAGAAAGAAGATGGGCCATTTGGGAAAAAGAAGCTTAAATGCTATATAAATTATCAACAAGCTGATTGGTCAGACTTATTACCATTTACTGAGATGGCATACAACAATTCGGTTCATAGTCATACTGGTTTTACCCCATTTAAAGTTGCTTCAGGGTAAGACTTTGTACCCATACCTGAGCTTCCACAGAAGAAATCCAATGTTCAGTCACTGAATGAGTGGATAACCCAACTCCAGCTTATCTAGCCAGTTACCCATAAAGCTCATAAGAAACACGCAGATAAAAAGAGAGCCCCACAAAACCAATATCAAGTGGGGAACAAGGTTTTCTTGTCCACTAGATATTTGCAAACCACACAAAAGTCTAAAAAGTTGGGGCCCAAATATGTTGGACCTTGCCCAATTGAATGAATTGTGAATCCTGTGGCAGTCCAACTGCAATTACCTAAAACCCTTAGACGGATTCACCCTGTTTTTCATATTAGTTTGTTGAAACCTGAACATGCCTCCGACCTGAGACCTCCTCAGGTTGAAACACCCCCCCACCCAAGTTCCTCTTTTGATTGAGGGTGAACAACATTTTGAAGTTAAAGAAATTTTGGATTCAAGGAGAGAAAGAGGTCGACTCCAGTATTCAACTGTTTGGAAACACTTCCCTCCTTCCCAGTCAGAATGGGTAAATGAAAGGGATGTTTGAGCCCCTAGGCTCATGCAGGCATTTCGTGCGAAATATCCTGACAAACCTTACAATTTTGTAACAGTTGTAACATGTATATTATTCTTTTATCTTGTATTCTCTTTCCTTTATAGGGCTAATGCCTTTATTGCAGGAGGGCCGAATGTCAGCCTTCAAGATTTATTTCCTTTGCTTTGCATCTTTCGGCTGCCATAGTAACAGGGGGAGGGATAAAATAATTGGGTTTTGTGGGTGTGCGAAATGTACTGGAGGTTTAGAGATGAACTGTATAAGTTGGGGAAAAACTTTCTTGTTTATGCTTCTTTGCTGTGCTATGTGCAGGCAATTTTTTATCAAAATAGGCCAAGGTCAACAGACCACATGACCCACATGACATTAAATACAACTTTAATTGGATGGACAGTTTGAACTATTGTGGGTGGGAACGTTGCCATCACTTTGTATATGTGGTTTTCATGCACAATTCCTCAGATTCAGAATTCCTTTGATGCTACCACTTGATTTCCAGTAAAAGATACCTTGTCTCTAATTAATGGAGTCTAAGTGTTTCTTGGATTTTGAATGGAGCACCCCCTGACACTACCTGTCTCTAAGCATTGTCACTTCCTTCTACTGACATAAATTCCCCAGAGGGGAAGAGGGGGACTAGAAGGAATTTCTTTTTCAGGATCCTTAACAAACATTCCGTTTTGGGGCCCCATATTCCACCCAAGACTTTTGCTTCCTCTTTTAACTGTTTCCTTTAACAGAAACCACTCTGCATTTCCAAAAGGAAGGCACAATTATGCACACACTACTGTCAATTATTCAAGGAGGGATAGACCACCCAGTGAGACTTAACCAAGTACCTCCTTATGTACTAGTACTCACCTGGGCACTGGTGCCTGGTCTTTCTCTGCTTGGGCTTGGGCAGCTCCTTGTTCAGGGTCTCTAGCAATACATTTGAAGAGCAAATCCACAATCCACCACTGGAGAAGGAGCCTTCTCCATACCAGCCGCTGAAATCAGTGGGTGCCCCCTGGTCTACAGACAACTCTCCTCTACCAGTGGCAAGGTGAATGTCTTCGAGTCCTGGTTCAGAGCCAATTGTGATAAAAATCATCCATTCAGGTATTCAGACAACTGAATATTGGAGACACGTGAACAATATATAAGAGCTTTATGAAGCTTTTGCAAAAAGGAATTCTGCCCATGGGCAGAAAACATTTTTCCCAGGAGGGCTGGGGTTCAAATATTCAGTCTCTGCCCCTTTCCTGGGTTCACAATCTATCCAAGCTGCATATCTCCCTACGCAATACCTGTTATTGTAGCATAACATCTGTTTCCTTGTGCTGTTTACCTATTTCCAGTTCCAGTAAACTCCATCATTAACATGACACTGGTCACTGTAACCTGCCAAATATATAATCTTTATACAAAATAGAAAATTCTTACATAATTTTCCAGTAAATTATCTTAGGTTAACACAAAGGTTAAAAATGGCATTACCATTGATTTATATTTTCACATGTATAATTCTACATATCACAATAGAGTGGTATTAGTGCCACTCTATCTTGATTGTATCCCTCTATTAATGCAATTTAGGTTTGCATTGGCTTTTTTGGTTGCAACTGCACACTTCTGGCTCATATTTAACAGGTTGTCTACTAAGACGCCAAGATCCCTCTCACAGTTACTGCTATAAAGCCTGGTTTCACCCAGTCTATATGTGTACTTTTGGTTTTTCTTGCCTAAGTGTAAGACTTTTCTCTACATTGAATTTCATTTTGTTAGATAGGGTGGAGTGCTCAAGTCTGTCAAGATCCATCTGGATCTTGAGCCTATCTTCTAGGGTGTTAGCTATTCCTGCCAGCTTAGTATCATGTAGAGTTATAATTGCAGGAATGTTCCAATCTCGGGTGGCAAACCTCAGATAAAGAATGTTTCCAAGCAAATACAACTCAGGCAAACAAAGTCACTAATCTATGGATAAAGGAAAATTAGAGAAGGGAAGTAGACATATGTTAGACTTTAACTAGAGATAATTAATTGTATGGATTACTGTACTAAACAGTAACCAAAGTTGAGCAGTAACCAAAGTTAACCAATGATGGAGGATAACCAAAAATGTATATAAATGCAAGACTATACTCCAATAAAGATCATCATCATCATCATTCAGTTGTTCATGATCAAACAACTCGACTGCCTCGTCATTACAACAAGTGGTGCTTGAACAGGGACCCTCTTACTTGGTCCAGCAAGGATTTCGTGCACCTTCAATCCTTTGTGGTTTCTTCAACCTTTTGGTTTCTGTAAGTATGGGGTCTTCGCTTTCTGAGGAACAAAGGAAGCATGTAGATGAATTAGGCTATTTGTTGAAGAAAAATAATACCGAGGTACCACAGAGAAATCTCTTAAGGCTGTTCCAGGAGATTGCAGCTCAGTGCCTATGGTACCCAGAAAAGGGGTCTTAATTTTAACTGATTGGGAATGTATTCGGAAAACATTGCATACTGAACCTTGAGCAAAAATAGAAGTTTTGCATGTGTGGCATTTATGTAGGCATGCAATTGAAACATTTGGTCACAATGAACTTTCTCTTTTAACACCTCCACCTTCACGTTATACTAATGCTGTCATTTGTCCCCCTTCTTCACCTGAATATATGTCTTCAATTCAACTCTGGAAGATATGCTGCGAGTCTGCCAGGATATTGGATCACAAACTTATAAAATGCATATGTTAGCAGCTGCTATTCAGAAAGGACAGCGACCAATTGGTAACTCTTTTAAGTGTAAGAAGCCTGGCCACTTTCAGAAGGACTGTCGTTTTACACCTTCTATGCCTCAGAATCGTCCTTCTAAGAAGTGCCCTATTTGTAAAAAGGGATTTCATTGGGCCAATCAATGTCGGTTTCAGTCGGGAAACTTGCCAATGGGTGTGGCACCCACCCAGAATCCAAAGTGTGCCTTTCCCATCACTCTGACTCCTCCAGCAGTCTCTCTCACTCCTCCCCAGTCACAGCCGGTAGCACTGGGATCAATTTAATCACTCAAGAGGAAATTGAGTTTAAATTTCCCATGGAAGTTAAAATAGTTCCATTTCAATTTAAAGGTCCTCTTCCTTCAGGATTAGCTGGCTTAATTTTGCCTCATTCTTCTGCACACAAAAAGGGTTATTTTGTTGTGCCTGGGGTAATAGATTCAGATTACACTGGTATCCTCATGATTCAGATTTGGGTGAATCTTCCTCAAGTTCTTTCTTGTAATTCTTCTGTTGCTCAATTGCTTCTTCTTCCATATGAAAATCCATCTCCTGGTATAGGTAATCGTGGGGATGCAGGATTTGGATCAACTTCTTTATCTGTAGGCTTACTTCATCAGCTAAACTCCTCTTGTCCTTTGTTAACGCTCTTCCTTAATAAACAACCATTTCAAGGGTTATTGGATACTGGAGCCAATGTTACTGTCATCTCCTCTTTACAGTGGTGTGGTGGTCTCTCATGGAAAAGATGAGACACAAGCGAGTGTTCTCGGGATGAGAGCCCAGAGCAAATTCCAGTGCTCTCTTTTATTGAGATTTTAGTACATGGTAAGCATAGCAAGTAGAGTCACATTGTGGATTACAATACTTAGATATAGTACAGACTTGTTTACAGTTTTCTGAGCTGCTTGTCTCTAGTGTTTGTTTTTAATTTCCTTGCACTATCTCAGTGACCTTTAAGCAAGCATGTATGTATAAAGTCTTAGATTAATCATTACCCAATACCCAAGTCAAAGTTTTATTCCCACATCTCCCGTTTTAGTTTTTTGATGATCGTGGATGCCTCGGTAGCTTTTCGCCATCTGCAACAGCAGTTCTCCTTCCGTAGGCTTCACCCGACACATTCCTAAAAGTCCAGGGAGACATCGGATACAACAGCATACGCAAAGAGAAAATATAATAAGCAATATCACTCCAACAATTAGGTGACAAATCCATGAACCATCTGGCAACCAGGACCAAAGTGCAGACCACACATCCAGTCCCTCACCCTCCGATTGTAATGGATTCTCCTTCAAGGTTCGTTCCATATGCTGTATAGTAGCTGTAATGTTTGGAGAATAATCAGAGATATACATGCAACAATGCGTATGAACCACAGCGCAAACTCCCCCTTGCGCAGCCAAAATAGTGTCCACTGCATATCTGGTTTGCAGGACAAAGTCAAGAATTTTGCCTTGCTCTTCTTCAAGCAGCTTTAGCGTTTTAATGGTGTCATTAAACATAGTAACTGTCCAATTGTTTAAATGATGTAAATCTCTATAGTTCATCATGACTCCTAAAGGGGGAATAACTCCCCTTGTCCAGTAGTCATGGGTCAAAACAGAGTTTACTTCCGTTGCAGAACGCGCATTGCGGATATGAGCAGTCCCCAAAGATTTTAAAATGACATGAGATGGGATTACTTTCCCAAAGGTGCAGACCCCTTTCCATCGTGCTGGCATGTGATCATAGGCCATCTGTCCACACAGCAACCATAGATTTGCTCCCAGGAGATGACCAACCTTATTTGGCTCAGCATAGATTAGTTTTGCAAAGGACTCCATTAACATAGCCAAATGAGTGGACGATGGTGCGTTATTCCCATTTGCACATTTAGGCAGCTGGTTTTCTTCCATGGTGGGACAGCATGTGGCAGGAATGTATGGACACCCATTTTCATTGATCAAAGATGTGATATCAAATTTAGAAATGTTATGTACAAAGTAAGTAAGATTTTTAGTTTTCATGTCATCCGGATAAACCCGACTTCCATTGCCAATAACAATTGTTTTGTTACAAAATGGATATGTTCCCAAGTAAGTCATATTCTCTACCGTTTCATTGTGGGTCCAGCAGATACCCGCCACTTCTTGGATCCGGCTTCCAAGGTGTAAGGTATTTATGTTACTTGTAGTCCAACTGCTAGACCACGTCCCTGAACAACCATAGCATTGTCCCCTATACCAGTCGCCTTCGGCCAGAGGTACTGCAACCATTGGAAGCCCTGATGTTTTGTGAGTTGGCATGTGCATACATACCCAACAATCAGTTTTATTATGAAGGTTTGCTAGCTTCTCCATGTCCTGGATCAACGTGTTTCTTTTCCATTCCCCCAAATCCACCCCCTTGCCCCTTTGGCTGATGATAAGGACGCACACAGTGAGCAGGAACCCAAACGACTGTCCCCTCATCTTCAACGGCAGTGTATCCTCGGTCCCAAGTTATCAGCGGGACAGGTCCTTTCCACATTGGATCTGGCAGTCTCCTATACCGAACTTTCGGTCTTGGCGTACCTGCAGAAGGGGAGGAAGCAAAATGCCTACTGGCTGCCGTAGCAGCAGGGGATCCTGTCATGTTTAAAAAATTTAAAGTGTATAAGGTAATATTAAGAATGTTTTGTATGTAAGGCAAACCATATCCATCCACTTCCCCCATTTTTGTTTTTATATGAAGGAGTGCTTGTTTGAGTGTCTGATTAGCTCATTCCACAATGGCCTGACCAGTGGAGTTGTAGGGAATGCCAAATTTATGTATAATTGACCATCGATGACAAAATTCCGCAAAGGTGGTGCTGATGTAAGCAGGGCCATTATCGTTTTTTATTTCCATTAGTGGCCCCACATGTGTGAAGGTACGGAGACAATGGTTGATTACATGTTTTGTAGCCTCTCCTCGTTGAGGTGTTGCCATAATGAATCCTGAATAGGTATCAACAGTGACATGCAGATGGTGCCATGGTTTGAAAGGAGGGTGTTGTGTGACATCCATCTGCCATAGTTGACAAGCAGCTGTTCCCCGAGGATTTACTCCTTGAGGAAGAGCACTGGATTGGGCACTGCAACTAGGACATTGCTGAATAATAGCTGCAGTTTCTGCAGCAGTGAGACCAAATTGTTTACAAAGAGCTTTGGCATTCTGATGAAAATAGCTATGTGAGTCCCACGGAGTAACAGGGGAAAGCAAGAGGCAGGACATGGCCGAGACGGCCGTGTCGGCCACATCATTCCCTTCCTGCAGCTCCCCGGGATGTGGCTGGTGGCTGCGAATATGTGCAATATGCAAAGAATGTGTGCAAGAATGAAGACAGCTTTGCAGGGCTAAAAACAAACTCATAAGATTAGCATCAACAGATGGGGAAAGATAAGCAAATTCAATGTTAAGTATCAATTGATAAACGTAAAGAGAATCCACAATTAGATTTAGCAGTTCTTGTGCAAATTCCTGTAAGGCCAAAATAGCAGCAGCTAATTCAGCCCTTTGTGCTGATTGCTGAGGAGGGGTAATCTTTGTTTTCCATACCCCTTCCTGTCTCCATGCACAAGCACCGTAGGTCTTACCACCGTCCACATAAACGGTCATGCCCTCAATTGGCTGCTTAGCAATAACTGAATTAAAATTTACAGATACGTTTCTAAGCAACTGGAAATGGGGGTCACTGGGGGTATGGCAAGAAATCTTCCCTGGCTAATTTTCAAGAGCAATTTGCAATTCAATGGATTGACTATACCAAGTTTCCCACAAAGTGAGGGAGATAGGTAAAAATAACTGAACTAGATCTATGCCATATAAATGTATACTATGATTCCGGCCTTTGATGATTAACTCACTATAAAGCATAGCCATAGTAGAAACTGTTTTTCTGGGAGTGTTCTGCAAATGTAACCATTCAATGATATAAACCTGTGTTTCATGTAATTGAAATAAAGCTGCCGTAGGCAAGGCTGGAGTTTGTAAAATTGCCAAAGCAAATGGAGTATCAGGAATGCATCGATCAACCCAACGCTGCATTAAAGCCACATTTATGTGTGCCAGTACCTCCCTTTGTTCTGCTGATAAGGTTATAGCAGAATCCGGTCTCACGGAGCCCTTTAGGGCCAAGAACAAGGGCTGGAGCACCGCTGTAGTTAACCCCAGGTAGGGTCTAACCCAGTTAATTGTTCCTAGTATTTGTTGTAATTTTACTAGAGAAATTTTTTCCTCAATTTTGATTTCCGGAATGACTGGATGAGCATAGGTTGCAAGGACCTTATGCCCTAAGTAGGCGTATATGGCGTTTGACTTTGAATTTTTTCTGGAGCAATATGAAGTCCAAATTGCAATAATACCTCTTTAAGGCAAGGTAACACTGCCTTAACCGTTCCCAGTGGGCCAGGAGCTGCAATTAAAATATCATCCATGTAATGGTAAACCTTCCACCCAGGATGGGAGGTTCTGAATGGAGCCAGAGTCGTTCAAACATATGACTGGCACATCGTTGGACTGTTTAGCATTCCTTGTGGCAAAACCTTCCATTGGTAATGAAAGGTAGGTGCATTGTTATTCAACTCAGGTACGGTAAAGGCAAATAATTGCTTGTCATCTGCATGCAAAGGGATAGAAAAGAAGCAATCCTGCAAATCTACTACAACTAGATCCCAATTGCGCGGGATCAGGTTAGGGTTAGGCAAGCCACATTGTAACGCTCCCATTGGTTGAAGGATGGCATTGACAGCTCTCAAATCATGTAAAAATCTCCATTTTCCATTTTTCTTTTTGATAACAAACACCGGAGTGTTATACGGACTAGAAGTTGGCTCAACGTGGCCTAATTGTAGCTGCTCAGCTACCAATTGATGTAAAGCTACAAGTTTTTCCTGTGGAAGTGGCCATTGGTCAATCCAAACTGGCTGAGAGGTTAACAGTTGTAACTTTTCCATTATCCAATAACAATTTTTGTGACAGCAAATCTCTACCCCATAAGTTTATGTGCAGGGGCAACACAAGAGGTTGAATCCTTGCGGTCTCGCCAGTTGTTCTATGCAATGCCATCAACCAATGTACACTACTTCTTGCAAACTGCATACCACCTACGCCACAAACAGCCATTCATTGGCCATTCAAGCGCCCATTCATTTGGCCATTCCTTTTGGCGTATCACAGAGACATCTGCTCCGGAATCTATAAGGCCAGAAAATGATTTTCCCTGAATTTCAATTGTCATTTTAGGTTGGTCTGTAGTCAACTCTTTTGTCAGAGCTAGCAATTCTGCAGCAACTGGAGAACTGGCCATTTCAGTGGACCCAAAACCGCCAGTTCGTGGGATCCCAATTAAAGGATTCATAGGAATGTATGGAAGCAATAATAATTGGGCAATAGATTCACCGGCCATTAATGATGCAGGAGTATCAGTGTACAATTGTACCTTAATAACCCCTTTATAATCTTGATCAATAACCCCTGGAATAACAAAGAACCCCTTTTTTGATGCAGAAGACCTGGGAAGTACCAACCCCACTGTTTTTTCTGGTAGTGGTCCATGCAAATGAGTGTCCTCAATGTACACTTGATTAGGAAAAGTCACATCAATCGAGTGCAACGTTTTTAAACCCAAACCTGCACTCCTGGTAGTTGTAGGCGATGCCTTTTGTAACAGCCTTGAGAGCGGGGCTAGCTGCACGCCCCAAATTTAGTTTCCTGAATTTTGGTTCTGATCAGAGCGACATTGGTTTGCCCAATGAAACCCTTTTTTGCATTTCGGACAGACCGACTTCGGGCGGATGTCCTTATTTTTGTTTTTGTTAAACGCCATTCCCCCCCCAGGGGCTCGGCACTGGGCTTTAAAATGGCCAGGCTTCCCACAATTAAAACAGTTCCCCGTAGGTTTCATCCCTCTTTGTAATGCCATAGCCAAAGTCTCCATGTTGTAAGCCTGAGAACCCACCACTGCACATGCCTTTAACAGATCAGCCAGAGTAACCTCACCTCTAGCCACCAAAGGCTGTAAGATACGCTTGCAGTCAGCATTTGCATTTTCGACTGCCAATCTCAGCAAAAGTTCCTTTGCCGCTTCCTCATTGGAGATTTGCCGGGTAATAGCCAATTGTAGTCTTTCCACAAAATCGTTATAAGACTCAGATGCTGTTTGCTTAATTTGAGAAAAAGACCGTGCCGGGGTTCCCACATCCTGGATGCGGGATAACGCCCCAAGGACAGCCGCCATAACCACGGGAAGTGCATGATCAGGCAAATTAGTAGCTTGATCAGCAGTGGATTCAAACAAGCCTGCCCCATAGATTTGGTCTGGCGTATACAGCCACCCCGAATTCCGTCCCCTAGCTTCCCTTTGGTACTCTGAATCAAAAACCACATACTGAGTAGAGCTCAATATCATTCTCATTCAATCTTTGCAGTCATTAGGAATCATGCGTGAAGTAGCCAAACTTGTCAGAAGACCCTTTGTAAAAGGACTTTGAATACCATAATCTTTAGCGGCTTTCTTGATTTCCCTAAGTACTGCCAACGGAATCGGAACCCATTCTGCCTGCATGTTGCCTTGAGCATCCACTTGCCTATTAACTGGAAACAAATTCATCTGGGGAATCTCATCAGGCTCTAATTTCCCCTCATTAAAAGCCTGATGCATCATTGCTTGAACTTTTCCCATTTGTGGCTGGGGTTTCTCCTCCACAGGCGTAGGCGCTGTTGGGGGTGAGAAAACACACTCCAGTTTTGGAGTCGGAGGGTACAACACAACTCCTTTATAAGGAGGAGGTTCTACTAAAGGTTTTAAAAGAGGTTGTTGCTGGGTCTCTAAAGCAGTCATAACCACCTTCCAATATGTCAAAATTTCAGCTGTTGACCGTGGTTCCTCATGAAGGATAGTTCCAATTCTCCTCCATGTGTCTAACTTTAAAGAGCCCTTGTCTGAGTACTAGGGGCATTGCTGCCAGATCTCTTGCAGCAGCTTTTTCACATTACCTTTTGAAAGAACTATATGCTCCCCTCCGGATGATTTAAAGATAAAGAAATTTGTCCTGACTAACTTCAGCAGCTCACTAACATGACGTTCCTGTGGCTGAGAAAGTTTCCCCCCCCATGTTTCCTGAAAAATCCTATTGTCCAGCAATAGTTAAGTACGTACTTTACCTATTCCAGGCGATGAAACACAGAGGTCCGGACACGTACCACCTGCCGTGGATCACGTCAGGGTCACCACTTGTGGTGGTCTCTCATGGAAAAGATGAGACACAAGCAAGTGTTCTCGGGATGAGAGCCCAGAGCAAATTCCAGTGCTCTCTTTTATTGAGATTTTAGTACATGGTAAGCATAGCAAGTAGAGTCACATTGTGGATTACAATAATTAGATATAGTACAGACTTGTTTACGGTTGTCTGAGCTGCTTGATTGTTTCTAGTGTTTGTTTTTAATTTCCTTGCACTGTCTCAGTGACCTTTGAGCAAGCACGTATGTATAAGGTCTTAGATTAATCATTACCCAATACCCAAGTCAAAGTTTTATTCCCACACAGTGGCCAGTAGTGGCCAAAAATGACAGTTTCTTCATTGTGGGGAATAGGAGGTCCTACAGCTGCTTGGCAGAGTGTTCAAGAAATTAATGTTACAACATCTGCTGGTAAGTCCTTTTTCCTACAACCATACATTCTAGATATTCATACTAATATTTGGAGCCGTGATATCCTTTCTCTTCTTAATGCCCATTTGATTTTTGATGATGGCTCTTCCTGTTAAATGGCTCTGTTCTATGCCGGTTTGGGTGGAACAATGGCCATTATCAAGGGAAAAACTCACTGTTTTACAACAATTGGTTCAAGAACAATTGGCTGCTGGTCATATAGAACCTTCTACTAGTCCTTGGAATACTCCTGTTTTTGTTATAAAAAAGAAAAATGGGAAACCTAGAATGTTGCACAATTCCTCCATTCCAATTCTTCCTGAATTACAAGTACAGAAATCATATACATTAGTACAATGGCAAAAATTACTTGGCATTATTAATTGGGCATGCCCATTCTTCTACATTACAACTGGTGATATGTTGTCCTTATTTCAGTCTTTGAAGGGAGCACAATCACCAGGAGATCTAGTTGTATTAACTGATCCTCAAAGAACATGACTTCAAGAAATATTGAATAAGTTTAAGCATTGATATGTGGACAGGATAACATCCTTAACAATAGGACTTTGCTTAGTATTCTTCCCACTACACCCTTACCCACGGGATGTCTTTATTCTAATGCGTCCCTGCAAGTGGTCAACATTCATGAATGGATTAATTTGTCAGCTACTAGGTTATCAATCAGCATTAGAGGATTTGATTATTAAAGGTCGTAAACGAGCCTTACTTCTTACAGGACAGGATCTCATTAGCATAGCTTTCACTCGTACAAAAGTTGAACATGAGCATTTGATGATGATTTCAGAATCATATCAGATCGCCTTTTCTCAATGTGTGGGAAACTTGTTATATTCTTTACCCAAGGATCCTAGAATAGTGGTTACTACTACTTTAAATCCGGCCTTTTCTTCCATTGTTGTGTGAAATCCTATTTCTAAAGCTCTTACAGTCTTTACCGATGGATCACTTACAAGGGGTGTGGTTGTGTGGCAGATTCAACAAAAATGGTATTCTAAATTTACTGCCACGCAGACTTCAGCTTAACGTGCTGAGCTGGCTGCTGTGATTTTGGCTTTATGATTGTTCAATGACCAACCTATTAACTTGATCATTGATACTCAATATGTGTATTTAGCTATGCAATCTCTTCCCTTTTCTTATTGTGCTCTCTCTTTGGATAAGAATTTGTTATCCTTGTTTTTATCTTTAAAAAATAGTTTGGAAACTCGCTTGTATTCTTTGTATGTAGAACACATTCGAAGTCATACTCCCTTTACTAATGCCTTGACTGAAGGAAATCGGAAGGCAGATGAATCCTTAAAGGATGTTGCGTCTTTGTTTGCTGATCCTGTTGCTAGTCATTCTTATTTTCATCAAAATGTCAAATCGCTTGCAAAGCAATTTAAAATTTCATTATCTCAAGCCCAGGATATTGTCCGTGCTTGTCCAGCTTGTCAGCAACTGGCAGTTCCCTTTCCAGTAGGTGTCAACCCACGAGGAATCCAAGCTAATCAAATTTGGCAAATGGATCTAACTCAATTTTCAACCTTTAAGCCATACTGTTATCTTCATACGCCTATTGACACTCATTCACACTACCTTTGGGTTACTGCTTCAAAACATGAATGTACTTCAGATGTTATTTCTCATAGCCTATCCACTTTTGCTGTAATGGGTCAGCCTTCTCAGTTTAAAACTGACAATGGCCCCGCTTATATTAGTAAGGAATTTCAAGCCTTTTGTCAGAAATGGAATGTTACTTTAGTGCACAGAATTTCTTACAACTCTCAGGGCCAAGCTATAGTTGAGTGAGCTCATCGTACTTTTAAGGCATTGCTTCAGAAACAATTAGAAACTGAGTCTGGCCCTTACCATCTGCGAAAGATTCAAAATCTCATTGCTGTAGCATTATATACTTGGAATTATTTAACCTTTTTAGATTCTCTTGCAGACTCACCTGTTAATTTGCGCTTTTGAACTACTGAATCTTTAGCAAGGCCTTTGGTAAAGTATCGCCAAGCTCCAGATCCAACCTGGAAAGGCCCTACACCGCTGATCATCTGGGGTCGTGGTTACACCGCCATGAAGATCCTTCTACTCGACAAGCAGTGGGGGTTCCAGCACGCTGTGTTCGTCTGTATCATGGCATGGCATCAGGGCCTTCACAACCCGATTCTGGATTTCAATCTTCATCTCAACACGGAAGTCCGTCTTCCAAGGTCGACGCGCCCGCAACCCATCACTTGGGGCCAGGTTAAATCTACTACATATCAAGCTCAACAACAACTGCAGCAGGCCCCATTACTTCAGACTCCTGAAAATCTTGTTGCTGCTGTTTTTGCTATTATTACTTGTTGTGACTAGGAGGTTTGAACCTGCTCTGTCAGAAGACATAGGCTCGAGTGATGAGGAAGATCTGGCATTAAGGTTTGAGCCTGCCTTGTTGAGTGACACAAATGGGAGTCAGGAGGAAAAGGAAGATAGGGCATTGGGGTTTGAACCTGCTTTGCTGGAAGTTTCGGAATCCTCATCCTCTCCCGGACCTTCCTCATTAGTTACACCTGTGTCGGTAGATAATCAGGAGAACGTGCCAGAGCCCTTGGATGTAGATCAGGGGTGTCCAACCTTTCACCTTCCCTGGGCCACATTAGAAGATGAAAATTTGGTTTGGGCCACACATAAAATAAAATAACAGTAACCATACCCGATCATCCCCAAAAACCATAGAAAACATAGTTAACATATTAAATTTATTTGGAAATAAAATTAGTGAGATGTTTTTATTATTTATTATTTATTAAAAATTATTTATTTTTTATCACGGTTTTTCTATCACAGTTTTTTTATCACAGTTTATTTTCCGGCCAAATATTGGGGAAGCTCGCCTGCCTCACGCCTACCTCTCCTCCTGCAAATAGCCCGGCTGGATGAGGCAGGACTGGAAGGCAGAAGCAGCAGCAGCAGCGGCGGGGCAGAAGCAGCGGCGGGAAAGGCTTCTGCCCCCGCCGCTGCCACCGCTTCTGCCCCTGCCGCCGCTGCTGCTTCTGCCCCCGCCACCGCTTCTTCCTCCACCACCGCTGCTGCTTCTGCCCGCCGCCGCTGCCCCACCGCTTCTTCCCCGCCGCTGCTTCTTCCCCGCCACCGCTGCTGCTTTTGCCGCCGCCGTTTCTGCCCCGCCACCACCTCGCCCCCTCGCTTTAGCTCACTGCGCTGCCACGCCGCCGCTTTTCTGCCGCGGGGCAGCGGTGGCGGGGCAGAAGCAGCAGCGGTGGCGGAGAAGAAGCGGTGGCGGCATGGGGCAGAAGCGGCGGGGCAGAAGGCAGGGGTGGCGGCGGGCAGAAGCGGCAGGGGTGGTGTCGGGGGCAGAAGCAGTGGCGTCGGGGGCAGAAGCAGCAGTGGTGGCAGGGGCAGAAGCGGCGGCGGTAACAGCAGGAGGTGGTGCTCTGACGGCGCCCGCCTTTTCTCTTGCTGCTTGGCCTGGCGCTCGCCTCGCCTCGCCCCGCCTTGCGCCTGCCTCTCCTCCTCCTTCTCGCTGGCTGTAGCACGATGGTTGGGGTGGGCACTGGGCCGCATTACGAGGCGACCTGGGCCGCATGCGGCCCGTGGGCCGCGGGTTGGACAAGCCTGATGTAGATCAAACCGAAGAATCTTGGTTTGATGCAAGGAACAGACGTAAGCAGAAACGGCAAGCACAAACTGGAAGGAGATGTCGAATCAGGGACTGAGTAAGAGACTGACATGCCCCTTCAGGAAATATAAGGAGGCGTGTTAGCTCTGAAGCCTTGTTCGGATCAACTTGTTGATTTGCGTTTGCAGTTGGACAATTTATCCTGTTTGGAATTCATCTCTGATTCATAGTGCTGCTCGTTATCATAATTGGCTGACAGCTTCTGGGAAAACTGCCAACAACAAATTCAGTTAAAGGAAAGTTAACTCTGTTGTTCCTGGTCTTTTCTGTTTGTATATTTTCCTTTGGACATTTGGACTCTCACCTCGTGGCCACAGGTGAGACAGAACATTTTTGATCCGAACCCTTAATTCCATTTTCTGACTAAAATGGAGCAAAAACAGCTAGAGCAGCAGCAGCAGCAGATATCTCAACCGTTGCAAGATAACCAGGTTTTGCAGCAACAAGTCACCCAGCTGGTTAACCATCTTACGCTGATGCAAGCCCCTGCTGCTCCTCCTGCCCCCCCCGTAGGAAATGCCCAGTAGCTGTGCTGGATAAATTCTCTGGACAGCCTGAAATGTTCCTGGCTTTTATGGGGCAGTGTCAATTATTTAATGTCTCTTCAGCCAGAAGATTTCCCTGATGACCAGGCTTGGGTGGGGTTTGTTATCAGTCTTTTGTCGGGTTCGGCTGCTAGGTGGGCCACTCCGTTAATGGTGCAAAATAGTCCCTTACTAATAGACTATCAGGGCTTTTGGCACCATCTATGCTCAATGTATGAGGACCCCATAAAAGCTCAGACCGCCGCCAGACACTTAAAGGAACTTCGCCAGGGGAAACGCCCATTGCAGCAGTTCATTTCAGAGTTTTGTTTGCTCTGCATGGACTCTGCATGGAATGAGGCAGCCCAAATGGACGCTTTCCACGATGGTCTGGCAGAGGAAATACAAGACGAGTTGGTGCATGTGGAGCTGGCTCTAACCCTGGGTGCTCTGGTGGTGCAATGTTTGCGCATTGACACCCAGCTTCAACGGCACAAAACTAGACGCTCACCTCCGGAGCAGCCCTCCCTTTCAAGGACGCAGCAGCATCCTGTGCAACCAACGCCCCATGTCTCCCACAGTGCCGTGGCAAGGACCGAGGAACCGATGGAGTTGGGTGCGGTCTGCCCTCATTTGACGGCACAAGAACACACACGGAGATTCCAGGGGGGCTTGTGTCTGTATTGTGGGGGGTCTGGACATTTTGCAAGTTCCTGTCCTGGTAAACGACGGGGGGCACGAAAGCCAGTGCCCGAATCTAATATTGTACAGTCGGGAAACGGGGCAGGCCTGGCCTCGGGGAAACCCTAGGTCGGGCACATATCAAACAACCGCCTGAAGTAGCGGAGGTGAACTCTGGTCCTCCCCGACATTTGCTTTTGGACACGTGGGTTTTCTTGCAGTCCCGGTCGGAGGGGATTCCTGCAGTTGCGTTAGTGGATTCGGGGGCTATGACCAATTTTATGGACCGGGCTTTTGCAACACATTTTGACATTCCCTTGGTTGCAGTGGAGCCTCCCATTAAGGTGGAAACAATTGCTGGGCGGGAACTGCGGGCTGGGCCTATTTGTTTTGCTACTCAGCCGGTACACCTGGTCATTGGGGACCATAAGGAGGCGATTAGTTTTTACATCACATCGGACCTCCATCTCCCCTTGGTTCTCAGAATGGCTTGGTTATGGTTGCACGATCCTCGGGCAAGGCCATTTTGTTCCCGAGTCTCCAGTGTGTGGAAAATCTACGACACACCTGTGCTGGTCAAGACATCGCTGCCCCCGCCGTCTCTGTACCACCTGAACTATCTGACTTTTCAGATGTTTTTAGTGAGAAGGAGGCGGATCGGTTACCCCTGCATCAGCCCTATGACTGTCCTGTGGACCTACTGCCCAATGCTCCGCTACCCAAGGGTCGTCTGTATTCTATGTCTGAGCCCGAATTGGCTGCTCTTCGCGATTTCTTGGACAAGAGCTTGGCCCGGGGGTTTATCCGGCCATCGTCGTCTCCTCTTTCCACTCCTGTCCTTTTTGTAAAAAAGAAGACGGGAGATTTATGTTTGTGTTGTGAATACAGCCAACCTACAGCCAATGCTATTACGGTGAAGAATAGTTATCCTTTGCCACTCATTCCAGAGCTGATGGAGCGGTTGAGGCCACTATTTTCACCAAGCTCGATCTTCGAGGGGCCTACAACCTGGTGCGTATGCGCAAAGGAGATGAATGGAAGACGGCGTTTGGTACTCAATATGGCCACTTTGAATATACCGTGATGCTGTTTGGGTTAACCAACGACCTTGCAGTCTTCCAGCATTTGATGAACGATATATTAGGGGACATGCTTGATTGGTTCGTGGTGGTGTACCTAGATGACATTTCAATCTATTCTAATTCCAGGGAAAGCCACCTTCGCCAAGTCCGCCAGGTATTACAATGTCTTCAGGAGCATAAACTCTATGCAAAACTGGACAAATGCCTCTTTTTCCAGACTTCCATAGAGTTCTTGGGGCATATCATCTCTCCCGAAGGCATTGCCATGGACCCATGGAAAGTAGAGGCTTTGTGTAGTTGGGAACCCCCTCATCGAGTGAAAGATGTGCAACGTCTCTTGGGGTTCGCTAAGTATTACAGATAATTCATCCCGGGTTTTGCCAAGCTGACGGATCCCATCACCCAGCTCCTTCGCAAGAAGGTCCCGTTCCAGTGGGGACCCCCGCAGCAACAGGCCTTTGAGGCTATCAAGAAAGACTTTATTGCAGAACCGATCTTGACGCATCCTGATCCCCATCGCCCGTTTGTGGTAGAGACGGATGCATCCAACGTGGCCATTGGGGCGGTGTTGTTACGAGCCCCAGCAGATGGCGCACCTCTTTTTCCATGCGCATATTATTCATGGAAACTTACTACTTCCGAGCGCAATTATACAATCTGGAAAAAAGAGTTGCTGGCCATCAAGGCTGCGTTTGAGACCTGGCGACATCACCTTGAGGGGGCTCGGCATAAGGTGGAGGTTCGGGCGGATCACCGTAATCTGGAGCACTTGACCACTGCTAGGAAGTTGAACCAACGACAGATCCAGTGGTCATTATTCTTTGCTAGGTTCAACTTTTCGGTCCCTTACATTCCCAGTGGTCAAAATCAGAGAGCAGATGCTCTATCCGTAAACTGGAGTATCTTTGTCCTGAGGAGCCCCTTCCTCCACGTACGATACTGCCACCGGAATCTTTGGCCATTATCCAGGAACCGGTGGATTTAAGGGCTCGGGTACAAGAGGCGCAGCGCTTAGATGATTGGTCGCAGCAAAGAATGAGGGAAATTGGATCTGACTCCCCATGGACTCTGGAGGAGGGTTTACTATGGCATTGGGGCCAATTGTACGTGCCCACCAGAACACTTAGAGCCCTCATCATGACCCAATGTCATGACAACCCAGCTGCGGGCCATTTTGGGTTCTTTAAAACCCTTCATCTGGTCACAAGGACTTTTTGGTGACCTCGAGTCTGGCAAGATGTCTTCGCTTATGTCGCCTCCTGTGTACCGTGTCGACAAGCAAAAGCCGCATTGGGTGCGCTTCCTGGTCTCCTTCAACCACTACCGACTCCAAACCGACCCTGGGGTGCAATCTCCATGGACTTTTTAACACATTTGCCCTCTTCGTCGGGTTATATGACAGTATTTGTGGTGGTTGATATGCTAACCAAGATGGCCCACTTTATCCCCTGTCGGAAGTTACCATCGGCTCGTGTTACAGCCCAACTATTTCTGCAACATGTATTCCATTTGCATGGCCTACCAGACAGGGAAGTTTCGGATTGCGGTGTCCAGTTTACTGCTCAATTCTGGAAGAGCCTAATGACTGCATTACAGGTGCAAGTATGTTTGGCGTCGGTGCACCATCCGGAGACCGATGGTGGGACTGAGAAAGTAATTGGCATCCTCGCCCAATACCTCAGATGTTTTGTCAACCATCGACAGAACGATTGGGTGACCTATCTCCCCTTGGCGGAGTTTGCCTTTAACAATTCTCAGCACACCTCTACGCACATGATGCCTTTTTACGCAAATGTGGGTTACCATCCGAGGTTTTTCCCCTTGTCGAGCTTGGATTCCCGGGTTCCAGAAACACGAGACTTTTTATCTGAACTACATTCCATGCACCAATTGATTTCCCAACAATTGGAATGGGCTAAGGCAGAGTATAAAAGGTTCGCAGATCGTTCGCGTCGGGCGACGCCTCCGCTGGCTGTGGGGGACAGGGTGTGGTTGTCCACGAAGCATCTCCGGGTTGATCGTCCGGTTAAGAAGTTGGATCATCGCGACACTTCCGGCTTGTGGTTCTTCAGTGCAGGCAGGATTCCGTGGCTCTGCACGGTTTCTGCCTGTGTTCACTGCCTGAGTGCCTCGAGCCATTTGGCTTCGGGGCTAAGCCACCTTTGTAGAAGGTGGTGAAGACTGGGGGGTTCTGGCAGGGACGAGAGAGATCGCATCTCTCTTCCCTAGCCGGCTAAAACTCCCTCTCCGACGGCAACTGAACGGTGATCTTTTATGGCCGCCATTTAGAAGAGCCCAGCCAGGGAAAGAAATGTGCTGGAGGGGTTTGTGAAGAAATGAAACTGATTTTGCTGACCGGGACAAAGGAACAGTGAAAGTATCCTGGTATTTAACACCTACTAAAGACACATTGTTCCCAGACTGAGTAAGCAGCGAATGGATATCAAAGGGAAAACTTTTTTTCTTTTCACTCTCCTTCCAAACAGAACAGCTTTGAGAGAAATCGGAAACCCGCACTGAAGGTATGCTAAATGCTAAAGACTGTGCTAATGCCAAAGGGATATGGATTTCTAAATATTTAAAGAAAATTTTTTCTTCTGCTGTGAGTGGGAAGGGAGAGGAAAAAAAATTGAAATTGAGAATAAGGAGCAGACTGCCTAGAATTTTAAAGAGCCATTTGAACATTAATAAGACTTCAAAAGACATATTATAATTGGAATTTTGTGATTTAATAGCAACCCCAGAAAAAGAAATGGAAGAAGGGAAAAAGTGCTAAATGAAATAGTTTATCTGGATTGTTTGGTGACTTTGCATCTTTTGGGAAACTTTTTTTCTTTGTTTAAAAACACTCGGGTGGTTGTTTTGGAAAAAATTTTCCTCTTCATAATGGCACCACTTTTGGATGAATTTAAAACTGAATATCTAAAATATAAAAAGGAAGAACAAGACTGGAAAGATACCTTGGACATTCTTTTTCAATCTCTAGAAATGGTGGTGCATTCCTATGGAGAATTGATTGTGCAGCAGGATAATTGGGACAAAGAAGGAACCATTTTTGATGAACATGTGACCCTATTGGGGGAGAAGAAGGAGGAAGAGGAAAAGGAAAAAGGGATTCTAAAACTTAAAAAACAACCAAAAAGATAAAAATGAGTTGAAGGGTGGATATAAGATAAGGAAACAACAGGAAGGGGGAAAGCACAAGAAGGAAAGGGAGGTGGAAAGACAAAGGGGTGAACAGGGTAAGGAAAAGAAGAAGCAAGGGAGAAAGGAGGGGGTGAGAAGTCTCAATGATGGGAAGCAAGATTTGAAGAAACAAAATTTATTTATAGACAATGGGTAAATTTAATTGAAAAAGGGATTCTGTAAGGTACATAAGATTGTGTTATTATAGGCATTTATAGAATAAAATGTTCAAGATATAAATATATAAATAAGTATTAATAGGTACGATTAAAATTTTTCTTTTTCTCTTTATATATTGTGTGACTTTAGGATGTGCTAAACAGAATCCCAATACAAGTTATGTGTGATATTAAGTATTATCAGGTTAGGGGAAAGAGTTAAAGGCGTCATACTCTAATTAGTGTACAGGAGAGGTTTTGTTTAAAGAGAAAAAATGAATGGATAGTTGAGAACAGACAAAGAATGTTAAGTATTATGACTTGAACTGAGATGAGTAGAATAAAATTAAGAGAGTTAAAAAAAGGAAGAAGCTATATAGAAAATGGAAAACGGTAATAATATGGAATGATATATAAAAGGAACGTGATTTTTGAAGAGGTGTCTGTATGATGAGTTTTAACCCGGGATCAAGCAACTTTCAGAAAAGATGTTTATGTTTTTATGTTTTATGTCTTGTTTGTTTGTTTTTTTTATTGGAAGAGAATAATGAAAATGTATAAGACAGATGGATATAAAAAATGTATACAATCTAAAGTTAAAGAGATATAACTTGAATAAATAGAAGGAAAGGGAGTAATAAAGAGAAGTTTGGGATAAGATATGAAGATGAACAGATAAGGTAAATATATATATCAAATTGTGCTTGTTTGGAAATGTGATAACTTGGAATAATTCTGTCTTTAAATAAGTTGTTGTATTGGCTTTTTAAGAAAAAAAAAATTCCTATGTCATTATATTTTATGTTTTGTTTGTCTGTGTATTGTTTTGGAAAATCAATAAAATTTGTTCAAAAAAAAAAAAGAAGTTGGATCATCGCTTCATTGGTCCCTTCCCTATCGAGGCGGTCATCAATCCCGTTGCTTATCGGCTCACCCTACCGTGCTCCATGCGCATTCATCCTGTCTTCCACCGTTCCCTTCTGGTTCCTGAAACCCCATCGTGTACTCTCCATTCTTCCGCTGGTAAGGTTTCTCCATCTGTACCCAGTGATGATTCTGCTGTTCATGATATGGTGGTCAGCATTCAGGATTCTCACTGGCTGAAAGGACGATTTCAGTACTTCGTCGGGAGGCTGGAGAATGGATCAGAGGCTCTTTCCTGGGAGGATGCTTCCACGGTTCACACCCCGGACCTTATCCGGAGATTCCATGAACGGTTTCCATTAAAACCGCATCCGGATCATCAGACTCTAGGGAAGGGCCCTGAGGTGAGGGATAGTGTTGTGACTAGGTTTGAACCTGTTCTGTCAGAAGACATAGGCTCGAGTGATGAGGAAGATCTGGCATTAAGGTTTGAGCCTGCCTTGTTGAGTGACACAAATGGAAGTCAGGAGGAAAAGGAAGATAGGGCATTGGGGTTTGAACCTGCTTTGCTGGAAGTTTCGGAATCCTCATCCTCTCCCGGACCTTTCTCATTAGTTACACCTGGGTCGGCAGATAATCAGGAGAACGTGCCAGAGCCCTTGGATGTAGATCAAACCAAAGAATCTTGGTTTTTTTTTTTTTTGAAAAAAAGTTTTATTAATTTTAACCACGAACAAAAACACATAAAACATAAAACATAAAAACATCATCCTCCTTCATAAATTTACAGACAGTGTATCGGTTGGTTTACCACTTTTTTTTGTACATCCATTTTGTAGTCTCCATTGTAGTTATATTACATAATAGCTCATATTATCAATCAATAATTATATAGCCTGGTATCATTATTAAACAATCATTTGACTATAATTTTGTTAATTCATACTTTAACGAGATAACTATAATTTACTTAATTTATTTTACAACGAATCATCAAGTCATACCAAGTCTATCTTAATAAAATTTTATAAAAATAGTATCAAAGAAAACGAAAAAAAAAGAAGTATATATTCATTGTATCCTAAATTTCTAAATGTTCTATTATTATATTTTATTATCTAGCCATTGATAGAAAAGGTCCCAAACTTCATAGAATTGTTTATCTTCTTGTTCTCTAATTTCAAATGTCAATCTACTCATTTCAGCACATTCCAATATTTTCTTAATAATTTCTTCCTCTGATGGTATTTTCTCACTCTTCCAATTTTTAGCAAATACAATCCTAGCCGCTGTTAATACATTTACAATCAAATACTTCAAATTTTTATTATATGTATCAGGTAAGATTCCCAATAAAAAAATCTCTGGTTTCAAATCTATATATTTCTTTGTCATTTTTTCCAACCATATGCGAATTCTAGTCTAATATTTTCTAGCGTCCTCACAAGTCCACCACATATGGTAATATGAGCCAGGTATCTGATGACATTTCCAGCACTTTTCAGATTTATTCTTGAACATTCTTGCTATTCTTGTCAGGGGAAAATGCCACCTGTAAAACATCTTATACAAATTTTCTTTATATGCTATTGACATTGTCATTTTATAATTTTGAGACCACAATTTTTGCCATTTCTCTAAATCAATCCCATATCCAAAATTCTTCCCCCAAGCAATCATCGTTTCTTTAACCTCTAGTTTAATTTCCAACAAATAACTATATAATTTTTTGATCACTTTTTCATCAGTACCTGTCAAAATCCTATCTAAGTCAGTCAATTTATCATAAAATCCCTCTGCTTTAGAATCTTTAAGATACCTTGAGTGTATTTGCGCATATGAAAACCAGTTCATCTTTATACCTTGTTCTTCTAGGTTTTGCATCGTTTTAAGTTCACTCTTTTCATCCAATATTTCCCCATATCTAACTGTTTGTTCCTTCTTATATGTTATAGGATAAGAAAAGGCTTCAATAGTTGATAACCAAACTGGGATTTTCAAATAACATTGTCTCTTAATTTTCTCCCAATTCAACCATAAAGACTCCCGTATATAATGCCTTCTAAAATAGCCCTGCGATTTAGTTTCCTTATACCACAGAAAAGCATGCCAGCCCAGTAGTAAATCATGTCCTTCTAATGTCAACAATCTAGTCTTTCTTAATGTTATCCATTCTTTGGCCCACATTAAATTTGCAGCTTGGTAATACAACTCCCAATTAGGAAGGCCAAATCCTCCTCTAATTCTAGCATCTTGTAAAAGTTTTGATTTTATTCTCGCTTTCTTACCTTGCCATATATACTTCAACACAATTTTATTTAATTCTTCAAAATAATCTTTGCCAAGCCTAATTGGTATTGTTTGGAACAAATATAAAATTCTGGGTAAAATATTCATCTTGATTGTTGAAATTCTACCTATCAATGACAATTGAAGGTTTTTTCCCATTTCTTCAGATCAGATGCTATCTGCTGTTTGAGTTTAATATAGTTATTCTCTTTCAATGTGGTACATCTTGACGTCAGATGTATCCCCAAATATTTAACCTTGTTCGTAACTTGGATTTTCAATAAGTCTGCCAGTTCTTCTCTTTGTTTTAATAACATGTTCTTTGTCAGAATCTTTGTTTTATCTTTATTTATTTTCAAACCAGCCATCTCACCATATGTCTCTATCTTTTCCAATAGTTTTAAGGCTGTCTCTAGAGGATTTTCCAGAATGAAAACCAAGTCATCCGCAAAGGCTTGCAATTTAAATTCCTCTTTTTTGACTTTCATTCCTTTTATATTTTGGTCCTCTCTAATATTTCTATTCAACACTTCCAAAGTCAGTACAAATAGCAAAGGTGATAATGGGCATCCTTGTCTTGTGCCTTTTCTTATGTTAATAGAGTCTGTAAATTCTCCCTCTATCATTACTTTTGCCATTTGCTTATAGTATATGGCTTCTATTGCTTGAATAAATTTTCTAGCAAAGCCCATCTGTTCCAATAGTAATAACATAAATCTCCAGTTCACATTATCAAATGCCTTTTGGGCATCTAAGAATATCAAAGCCATTTGTTTTTCAGGATGCGCCTCATAATATTCCAAAATGTCCAAAATTACCCTCACGTTGTCTTTAATTTGTCTCTTTGGTAAGAATCCATTCTGATCAGGATGAATAAAATTGTTTAAGTATTTTTTGAGCCTTTCTGCCAAAATTGAGGCAAAGATTTTATAGTCTGCATTCAATAAGGAAATAGGTCTATAGTTCTTGATTTGTAATGGATCGGCCCCTTCTTTTGGAATAAGTGTAATATAAGCTTCTGACCATGTTTTAGGTATTTTCTTATTTAACATAACTTCGTTCATGACTTCTAGCAGTGGAATACTCAATGATTCTTGTAATGTTTTATAAAATTCTGCCGGAAGTCTATCTGGACCTGGTGCTTTTCCATTATTCTGTCTGTTGAATGCTTCAGTTAGTTCCATCATTGTTATAGTACTTTCTAACATTTTTTCAGTCTCTTCAGGTATCTTAGCTAGGTTAGCATTTTGTAAATACTGTTTAATTTTTTCCTCATCAAAATCCTCCTGTTTATATAGTTGTCCATAAAAGTCTCGGATAATTGCCTTTTTCTCCTTATTACCATAGCACATTTGGCCTTGATCATCTATTAACTGTAATATTTTCCTTGATTCTTTCTCCTTTCTCAGTTTATATGCTAACCATCTACCTGGCCTATTTGCATCTTCAAAATAGTTCTGTTTAGCACTTCTAATTTTTTGTGCCAGTTCTTCTTTCTCTATCTGACCCATTTTATGTTTAATTATGTCCATTTTAAATTTAATATCTTTTTCTGTGGCATTTTCTGTAATTCTTTTTCCAGTTTTTTGTGATCATCTTCTAGAGCTTTAATAGTTTGCCTCTTCCTAATGTTCTTTTTCTTTGTATAGTCTATTATTAATCCTCTCTCATATGCCTTCATTGTATCCCAAACATTCTGCATTGAAGTATCTTCTTTTTTATTTTCACTAAAGAAAAAAGCCAATTATTTCTCCATCCACTGTGTGAAGTCTTTTTCCTTTAAAATAGTATTATTTTTAATGGCTTTCTTTGTAAATCTAATGTAAACTTCTCTCAGTAAGTTATTTCTCATCGCAATCTAAAACCATCTATATCTATTGGACCGGATGGAATATGTGCCTACTTCTTAAAAAAGCTATCCACTGCCATAGCCAAGGAAGGCAGAGCTTCGTCGCTGCAATACAGCTGCAATCTCGGGGCTCCGAGATCGCAGCTGATATCTTTGCCCCTGGTTGGTCCCAACGGACCTAAACCGTCCCGTAGAGACAGTGATAGCAAGGAGTGCATTCTGTTGATCCCAGGGACATCGCAAAGTCCCTGGTTGATCCAAGAGAAGCCCTTTTACCATCAGCGGAGAGGCAGCCATTAAGCTGCTGAAGCTGGAACAGCTCCGGAAGGAAGAGACAGAAAGAGAAAGTGTATCGGCTGGTGAGAACTTTTTTTTTTTAATATTTGGGACTTAAGGACACTCTAGAAAGAGAAGAAATCTGTAAGATTTTTGACAAAACTTGACAAAATTGATTTAGCGGCAATTTTTTAAAGAGAAATGTCAAAGTGAGGTTTGCCTTTTTACTTTTACTTTTTTTTACCGAACTTCTACTGCGATTTAGTAATTGTAACTAGATTGGTTTTTTCTCTTATATTTACCTATTCTTTTTTCTCCTTTTTGATTATTTTTTTTTTAGAATAGAGGCTCCCTTTAGTAAAATTTTTAAATATATATATATACATGTATATATATACTTTTTTTTTTATTAGGCTTTTACTGGGAAAGAAGGGGGAGTGGATTAAAGAAATTTTGTAACACTGCCAACTAGAGGCTTGAAAATACTTTATTTGAAGCTGAGAGGACTGTGAAAAATTCTCTCTCAAGGATACTGGAGCTTGATAAGATAGAGGGAAGAACACTGGAGAATGTTTTTACAGGTGTTCTTTGGGACTTCTACTATCAATTGAACATTTGAAGTTTGGCTTTGAAACTTGTGGAGAAGCCATAATAAGAGCCTTGGATAATTAAATAAAATGCAGTGTGCTCTTTTTTTTATTTTCTCTTAGCTGTTTTATCCCTCCTCTTCAATCCCACAGTATCTTGTAATATTTGTATATTTATTTTTTATTTTATTTTATTTTATTTTTTAAAGGGAAAGCCTCAGAATATCCTTTTCTTTTTCTTACTGGGACTTTTGCCTTTTCCATTCTTATTTTTGATTTACTTCTATGGCTATATTTTATTTTTTGAGACCTTTCAATTGGATTAAGGTATAAAGAACCTGAAGAACCTCTTTTTCTTTTTTTTGTTATTATTTTTTAATATTATTAGGTTTTATTTTTTTTCTCTCTATTTTTAATTTTTATTCTTGAATCATTACTGACTATCCCACAATAGGATTAAGGTCTAGAAGAACCTGAAGAACCTCCTCTTTTTTCTTTTTAATTTTCTTTTCTTTTTAATTTTGGGCTTTTTATTTTTTATTGGCTTTTTCTTACGTTTTCCCTTTTTCTAATTGGATTATAATTGGCCACTCTACTAACTGGATTAAAAGAGCTTGAAGACCCTGAGCTACCCAAATGAGTAAGAAAATTTTACCTTCTGGCATTTCAACCTCTGCTCCTGCCTCCCCATCAGCTGGAGGACGACTTTTAACAATGGCGAAGCAAGATGAAGCACAAGTGGATTTAACGACGATTATGCAAGGAATTCAAGAACTTAAAATGAGTATTGAACAAAGAACGGAGAGTATTGAACAAAGAATTGGGAAGACTGATGAAAAAATTGAAAATATTCAACAAATAATGGTGAAATACGATGAGAGACTTCAAAAAATGGAGACAATTGGAAATATTGATAGCAGATTAACAATGGTTGAACAAGATAAAAGTGGGATATTGAAGTGCTCCCACTTCAATGGACAGGTCAGAATTCTGTCTTAGATTTCAAAATATAGAGGAAGAAAAAAGGACAAAATTTGGCTGCAGTAATGATAGAAATCCTGGCTGGAGCTTTGGGAATAACAGAGGAAAAGATGATGGATGGAGTAGATGAGATATACCGAGTCTTCACAAGATATGTGATGAGGAACAATCTACCAAGAGAGGTCCATGTCAGATTTACTAAAAAAACTATTAAAACACAAATATTACAAGTGGCAAGAGAGAAGGCGTTGAAATATAAAGACAAAGAGATTGTGGTCTTAAAACAAGTACCCAGAAAAGTGAGAGAGATGAGAAGAGAATATCAATTCCTGACTAAAATGTTATTGAAAAAAGAGGTGAATTACAGATGGCTGATTCCAGAAGGATTAATGTTTACAAGGCAAGAACAGAGATACAGAATTGACTCAATTGAGAAAGCAGAAGTATTCTACAATGAATTTATCGAAAGAAGAGAAATAGAGACAGAAAAAGAGATCATCTCAACTGAACCTCAAGAGGACCAAAGGGGGATGGGAAAAGAAGAAGGTGCAGCAGGTGGACAAGTGGAGACCAAAGAACAACGTGAAGTAAGATCTACAAGAGCTGTTAGACCTAAATACAAAATCATGGAGGAAAAAAATTGATTTCTATGAATATAAATGTACTGAACTCAGCTACCAAAAGAAGAAATTTTTTTCACAAATTAGAGAAGTCAAAACTTGACATAATTTGCTTACAAGAAGTACACATTAAAAAACAACACCAACAATTATTGGTACAACCAAAAATAGGGAAAATTTTTACTTCTCTGACTCACTGTAAGAAAAGAGGAGTGGTCTTGTACATTAAAGAAACTATTCCAGCAAAACTGATTTATACTGATGAAGACAGAAGAGTATTAATGGTTGAAATAGTGGATAACAATACAAAAACACTCCTGGTTGCAATTTATGCCCCAAATGATAAACAAGAATTTTATAAAAAATTACATATGAAAGCAATGGGATTGGACTATGTTAACATAGTTATGATGGGAGATTTTAATGGAATTGTAGATAATAAATTGGACTACACAGCAATAGCATCAAGACAAAATAGAAAGACTCTCCCTAAATCCTTTTTCAAAATGATAGATGAATTAAACTTAAAAGATATATGGAGAGAAAGAAAGAAATGCTAAAATTCAACAATATACTTTTTATTCAAATAGACATTTATCGTGGTCCAGAATAGATATGATTTGGATCTCAACAGAATTAATATCTAATATTCAAGAAATAAATATTGAAACAAGTACATGGGCAGACCATAACCCAATGACAATTAAATGGAAAGGACAAAAAAGATCTAGATGGACATTAAATAATACTATCTTAAAGGAAAGAGACTTCACACAATGGATGGAAAAAGAATTGGCTTTCTTCTTTAGTGAAAATAATGAAGAATTTTGGTTTGACGCAAGGAACAAACGTAAGCAGAAACGTCAAGCACAAACTGGAAGGAGATGTCGAAGTAGGGACTGAGTAAGAGACTGACACGCCCCTTCAGGAAATATAAGGAGGCGTGTTAGCTCTGAAGCCCTGTTCGGATCAACTTGTTGATTTGCGTTTGCAGTTGGACAATTTATCCTGTTTGGAATTCATCTCTGATTTATACTGCTGCTCGTTATCATAATTGGCTGACAGGTTCTGGGAAAACTGCCAACGACGAGTTCAGTTAAAGGAAAGTTAACTCTGTTGTTCCTGGTCTTTTCTGTTTGTATATTTTCCTTTGGACATTTGGACTCTCACCTCGTGGCCACAGGTGAGACAGGACAATTACTGCTAACTCTGTTACCATTTTATTTTGTATTTTCTTGTGTTTCTGCTCAAAATGACACTTCTCTGGTTCATCTTAACCCTAATTTGTGGGTTCATCATGCCCAATATATGTTTATGACCCATGGCACAAATATTACTTTATACTATGAGCCCCCAAATGGCATTTGGTCAAATTTCTTTTACCCCTAACTTGATCATGTCTTCTACATTGATTGCCTCACAACTACAATCTATTTCACACTCCTGGCTATTTTCTACACCCCCTATGCAATTGAATTCTGTCCGTTGGCGTTACTTGAAAGTTAAGTCAATTTACAAGGGGTCTGTGTTTCTGTTGTCACGCTAAACACACTTAGCTTCATAATTGGTCTGATTATGATGCTGCTCAGCACATATTAAAAAACCTAGGGAATTATAGTTATTGTTCTGACTACTATTGGTTGTCAGGTACCTTTAATTCTTCTTTGCATGGAATTAATATAGCTCCTGATATGTATCCTGACAATTTTCCTATTTTTAATGCCTCTGATTAATCTAATACAGGATCAATATGCGCTGGTTGGCAGTTTAAGGATCCTAATATGTTGTTCTTTTTTGATAAATATGCCACTAATGTTCATCCTCAGAATTATCAATGTGCAACTATAGGTTATTTTACTCTACCTGTTCAAATAGGTACGCTCCCATCAACTCGACAGCGGCGTTCCTCTCTGGGGCCTACATGTAATGATGAAGTCATTACTGACACACAATTGTCTTCTGGTTCTACATTTGGCCATGCATTGGCAGGGCCCGTTACAGGAGTCCTTACTCTAGGCTCTTATCCTGGCATAATTGCTCAAGAAAATAGACAATCTATTCTTGGTCTCACCTGCAGACTTGAAAAATCCATCAATGCTACCGCTGCTATTATTCGTGATTTGCAGCATGAAATAGAAGACTTAAATCAAGATGTTTTACAGCAGCGTTTTGCCATAGACTATCTTTTAGCTGGTCAGGGAGGGTTCTGTACGTTAGTTGGACGCCGTGGATGTGCTGTGCATTTTCATTCTTTGAATAAAACTATTGAGGATGAGCTTGCCAATTTACAATCATACATTCAAAATAATATCCATGCTCATTACTCACCTTTTGAGTGGCTAACCAATTGGCTCCCTGATTGGTCTTGGCTCAGACAGTTTTTCTTTTATGCTATAATTATTATTATTGTACTAATTGCAACCTGTTGTTTTATTCAATGTATTCCAAATTTATTCGCATTGTTTTGTCCTGCTTCCCCCTCTCTTAATCCTCTTCAACTGCGATACATTCATAAATCTTTGAATCCTCCATTTAAAATAAAAAAACAAGATTATGTAGAGTTGTAATTGCAGGAATGTTCCAATCTCAGATGGCAAACCTCAGATAAAGAATGTTTCCAAGCAAATACAACTCAGGCAAACAAACTCACTAATCTATGGATAAAGGAGAATTAGAGAGGGGAAGTAGACATATGTTAGACTTTAACTAGAGATAATTAATTGTATGGATTACTGTGCTGAACAGTAACGAAAGTTAAGCAGTAACCAAAGTTAACCAATGATGGAAGATAACTAAAAATGTATATAAATGCAAGACTATACTCCAATAAAGATCATGATTCAGTTGTTCATGATCAGACAAATCGACTGCCTTGTCATTACAACAGTATCATCTGAACATTTGGCAAGTTCCCCTTCTGTTCCCTCATCTAAGTCATTTAAGATATTGAAGGGTACTTAGCCTAAGACAAAACCTTTTGGCACCCCACTGCTTACTTCTCTCCATGTAGACATAGTGTAAGCACTGGAGTTTTTCCCTTCAACCAAAAAGAATGAACTTCTGAAAGCTGGATATTACAAAAGGAATCCTTTATTGAAAGGGAGTGAATCCCAGCACTAGTCAGAGTCTAAGATGTTTCCAGGCATACAGTAATAGATAAAGGGAGTTAGAATTCCTCCCCTTATTTAGATGTGGATTTAGTCAAACAAAGAACCACATGTTAATTCCCCCCACCCCTTCTCTGGGAACATATCTTAGAAGAGTTCCCAGGGGTATCTTCCAGAGCTGGAATTTTTATGGTCCCTTCTCATCTTGTTATCTCTTCAAGAGATGATAAGTTTCTGGACATCTGACTCCAGTCCTCCAGTTGTATATCATGTGCAAGTTATACAGAATCAATATAAGATTTAATATATTCAGGTAACATCAAAAAGGATTACTTGTACAAACTTCACCCCACCTCCCTTCTTCCATTGAAGAATGGCAGATACACAGATCTGACACATAGACCCATTAAGGACTACTCATTGAGTACGGTTTGTCAGCCAGTTATGAATTTATCTGGTGGTGATGCTATCTATCCCACTTTTTTTCTAGCTTACCAAGAAGTGGATTGTGATCTACTTTGTTGAATGCCTTGCTGAAGTCTATTATGTCCACAGTATTTTGCTGGTCTACTAATTTAGTCACTATGTTGAAGAATGAAATAAAATTGGTTTGCTTTGATCTGTTTTTAACAAGCCCATGCTGGCTACCAGTTATAACTTTACTCATGTAGATGTTGGCAGATCTATTATTTTATTATCTTTTCTGGTATCTTCCTGGATATTGATGTTAGGCTGATTGGTCTGTAGTTTCCTGGGTCTGTTTTCTTTCCTTTTTGGAAGATGGGAACCACATCAACTCTTTTCCAGTCCTCTGGTAGTTCCCTGGTGCTCCAGGATTTTTGAAAGATGTGGTACAGTGGTTGGGAGATGAAATCTGCCAGCTCCTTTAGAACTCTGGGATGTAATTCTTCAGGTCCCATTGATTTGTATTCATCAAGATCAGACAGGTATTCTCTTACTTTTTTTTTTTTTGCTTATTTTAACTTTTGCTTTTAGTCTGTCTTTTACAGTTATGTTTTTGGTAGGTTGGGCTATAGTTCCTTTTTGCATGAAGACCAATGCAAATAATGAGTTAAGCAGTTCTGCTTTCTCTCTGTTGCCTGTTACTTCCTTGCCATCTTCTCTCTTTAGTGGACCAACTGTTTCCTTAATTTTTTTCTTGTTATTTATATGTTGGGATGATTGAGATGAAAACCAGCTGGCTTATTGCCCAGTACAGATAGTACTCGATTTATAACCACAATTGAGCCTCAAATTTCTGTTGTTGAGCGAGATATTTGTTAAAGGAATTTTGCCCCATTTTACAATCTTTCTTGCTTCAGTTAAGTGAATCATTACAGTTGTTAAGTTAGTACCATTGACTTTGCTTGTCATAAAATCATAAAAAGGATCACATGACCTGGGACACTGCAGCAATCATAAATATGAGTCAGTTGCCAAGAGTCTGAATTTTGATCATGTGACCATAGGACTGCTGCAACAGTCATAAGTGTGAAAGATGGTCATAAATAACCTTTTTCACTGCCATTGTAACTTTGAATAGTCATTAAATAAATAATTATAAGTTGAGGACTATCTGTATTGCTTCTTTCTGTAGCCAATCTTGTAATTAGTTATTCAAGTATAGGCATAAAGTTTGCTAATCATATTTAGCAAATTTATGGAGCAGATAAGGTAGATTCTACCCCCAATCTCCTTTTTAAATTTTGGCACAATATGGTAATAACAGCACCTCAGTAATAACCTTTGTGATCTAAATAAGAAAAAAAGATGCCCACCAGTTAGCATTTCCTTCAACACGGCACCTTAATTCTAATCACATTATTGATGAACCACTTGAAGAAGGTTGGGGTAGGGAATCCTCATCACAGTAAATGGACAAACTGAGTGGGATTTTATGCTAAGTGCTATTTTCTCTGATGCTCCATTTTCAGATAATAAGGGTACATTGCATTATACTTTAGTTGTTTTAAATTTATTTTATACTGGTCTTAGATTATAATAATGAAGAAACACTGCGTTATAATATTATATAATATATACCATATTTCTTTTAAGCAGAGAATTAATGTTTAAGACTAGATTAGGACATTCCTTTCTATTTGTTTCTAAAAGTGCCTAGAAGTTTAACTACTTAAAATACAGAAAGAAAGGCCAGAGTTTGCAGTATATTTGTTAAGAAGTAAAAAAGGGAATTATTCTTTCTGCAGAATATCAGTAATAAGCTACTAAAAGTCATTAATATATTCATGTTTTTTATTTGTTTCATCTCTTCATTGGGGTTTATATTGTATGGATTAGAGTTTTACCACAGATTTTTAAAATTGTTATATTGTACCATATTTCTCCAAGAATACGGCCACCACCAATAAGAAGGCCCAGCGTGATTTCTAGGCATGAGGGGAAATTAAGCCCTGCCCCCAAAATTTAGGCCTTTTTAATCCATGCGTTTCCCCGCCATTTCTCACATCGTTCATTAAAACTACATGAGATGAAGAGAAATGGGGGGGAAGGGGAGGGAGAAAACTTGCCTTTAGGAGCGCCCTGCAGGTAGCCTAGGCTAGAATACCCCAATCTACTACCGATAGAACATCGGCCAGTAGAAGCTCCCCAAAGGCAGAATCACCAGCCACTTCTATCAGCCAGTAGAAGCGGCCTCGGGGCGAGCGCCCACGTGTACTCCCCTTGCCATGAAGCCATTTCCATCGGCTGGTGGAAGCTCCCCAAAGGCAGAGTCACCAGCCGCTTCTATCGGCTTTTAGAAGCAGCCTCACGGTGAGCACCCACACGCACTCCCCTTGCCACAAAGCTGTTTTTATCAGCCGATGGAAGCTCCCCAAAGGCAGAGTCACCAGCCACTTCTATCAGCCGGTAGAAGTGGCTTTGTGGCAAGGGGAGTGTGCGTTGGGCACTCACCCTGAGGCCGCTTTTACCGGCCGATAGAAGCAGCTGGTGACTCTACCTTTGGGGAGCTGCTATCGGCCAATAGAAACGGCTTCGTGGTGAGGGGAGTGCATGTGGGGTGCTCCTGTCAGGAGCACTCCACGGGCAGCAATGCCTCACCCTGAAGTGGCTGGTGACTCTGCCTTTTGGGGAAGCTTCCATCGGCTGATAGAAACGGCTTCGTGGAGAGGGGAGTACGTATAGGCGGTCGCTGCGAGGGTGCTACCAGCTGAAAGATTTCCTCCCCCACGCACACCCCACCTAGAGCGCCCCCTGCGCACTCACCTCTCCACAACGCCACTTCTACCAGCCAATAGAAGCGACTGGTGACTCTGCCTTCGGGGAGCTTCCATCGGCCAATAGAAGCAGCCTTGTGGAGAGGTGAGTGTGCATGGGGCACTCTAGGGTGGGGTGCGTGTGGGGGAGGAAATTAAGTCACCCCTGAAAAGACATCCTAGCCATTTTTCAGGGCTCAAAAAAAAAATAAGACCCAGCCTTATTTTATGAGAAGCATGGTATATCCAAAAATAAATGTTTGATTGCAGTGGGGTACAAGTCCAATTATTCAGATCAAATCAATCAAATCTTGAATTGGCCCATTCAGAATCATTGCTGTGGGAGAAATTTAGCATAGAAGGTTTTTCCTATTAGAAGTGTACAGAATACTCTTCTTGCATTTTTATTTAGTTCTGTATGGATATATCCTAGAGAAAGGAATGTTTAACTATACCTTTTCAAATCTGCAATTCAAAAAATTCAAAAGGGGCCTCATACTTTTTACATCAACTTTTTAATCATGTGGCATTTGAACCCATTCTATTTCTAACAGTTATATTGTATTCGTTTATATAAGTAGCAACTGTATTTTAAAAACAGTATAGAAACAATTGGCTTCAGAAAACAATGAGCCTCTGGCATAGATAGTATAGGTTCTACTAAAGTTCATTCATCCTGCTCTGTTTTCTAATCTACAGAAAGCTAACATAGGGTGCATATATGTGAATACTATATTTTGCACACTGATGTTAATAAAGCTGTTTAAATGCAGTGCATTTCTTTTCTTTAATTTCTACCGAATCTGGTTATTCTGATTTTTAAATCTGATATTATTTACTGATTTATTTCTACTATCAAAAAGTTTTAGAGAATAAAATTGTATTCAGTAACGAACAAGTACAGGTAGCCCTCAATTTACAACCATTCATTTACTAACTGTTCAAAGTTAGAACAGCTCTGAAAAAGTGAGTTTTGACAGTTTCTTTTACATTTATAACGGTTGCAGCATTCCCATTGGTAACTGGTATGTATTTAAAACAGTTGCAGTATTCTGGGATCATATGATCATCATTTGTAACCTTCCCAGCTGGCTTCAGACAAGCAATGCCAGATGTGCTTAACAACCTAATGAGTTACTTAACAACTATGGCAAAAAAATGTCGTAAAGTGGGATGCAATTCATTTAACAAGTGTCTTACTTAGCAACAGAAAATTTGAGCTCAGTTGTGGTCTTAGGTCAAAGGCTACCTGTATTAAATAGCAATTTGTGGAACAGTCAATTTATTCATATCTAAATTCTATGAACGTGCCTCATTTTCAGAATAATTATACCGATTTTCTTTTGACAGTAACAATTCATTACTAACAACCAAAATTCCTGTTTCTAACAAATTATAACAAAAGAGGTTAAATGACTAGTTATTTGTGACACACCAACATTTTGCACTGCTAACCAGTCATCCTTATTCTGTCAAAACTTTATATCAGACTGTGTTCTAGTAGTATACATAGTCCTTGACTTACAACCATTTATTTAGCAACTGTTCAAACACCATGTACAGCGGTCAAACCAATTTACAACTGGTCCTTGCACTTATGATCATCACAGTATTCCCAGTCATGTGATCAAACTTTGGGCACTTTGCAACTGGTTGCAGAATTCCAGGGTTATGTGATCCCTATTTGTGACCTTTCCAGCTAGCTTCTGACACAGCAGCCATTAGCAGAAGCCTGATTTGCTTAATGGCCATGTTATTCATGTAGGTGATTCACTTAACTGTGTCCAAAAGGTTGTAAAATCAAATGTGATTCACTTGATTGCCTTGCTTAGCAATGATAATTCTAGTTCTTGTGATTGTAAATTGAGGACTTCCTGTAATTAGTATGCTTGGTGATGGCATAATTCTATATTCAAATATTAATTGGATTTTAGTATGAGTAGTTTTAATCCCTACATTTATGCAGCTGCAGAGATACTGTAGAATCATCAAGTTGGAATAAACATTGAGGTCTAGTCCAACCCCGCTACTCTGTGCAGGATCCACCACAGAAATGGCCTGCTTTTCTGTTTCGTGCTCTACACATTAGGCAGAAAAAGAGGAACGGCTGGTTGCTTTACTGAATCATTAGTTTCGTTCAGCTGTGCCTCTTTACAAAGAATTTCCATTCCAGAATTCGCTACCGAAAGATGCTTCTTACCATCAGTTTTGTATTCCCAATCTTCAGCCTTACACCATACTTACCTTTTGCCCAGGTTTACCCGATTGTATCTGAAAAAATCAGGACATTAAATGGCAACCTTCCTTCTTCCTGGGCGAGAGATTCCTTTCTCGGAGAGATTTCTATTAGTAAGAGGAAGCACAACAGCTCCCAACATCCTTTCCCCATTGTCCTCATCCCCCTTTGTCCGGCGCAGTGGAGAAAAAAAAAAAGACTAGCGCTTTGAGCATGCGCCGCCCTTCGATTTCTATTTTTGGCCATTTTGATAACAGGCGACTGTTGAATAAACAGGAGTGGGTCGGGAGTAATTCTTCAGGTGACTTCTTTGGATAGCGCCCTCCAGGGGAAGGAACCAGCGAGCACAAGGAAGAAACAAAGGTAAAAATTCTACAAATTCTTGGTTTCATGGGTGAAAATCAAGCCTGAGGCGGCCTGTTTTAGTGTAGAGAAAGGCAGTTCTCCGCGACAAGCTCGAAAAAGCTGTTTGCGTGTTCTCCCGGCGTCACGTCCCAGAGTGACGTCAATCTCAGAATCTAGCGCCGACTGCCCGTCGCTCACTTGAGTGATGCTGATATGTATAAGACACCAAAAGTACGCGTGAGCTCTATATTGAATCCCTGAGGAGAGCTCCTTAAATCCCATCAAGTTCAATGGAAATTGAGGCTAGCGACTGTAGTTGGTTTGTACATCTTGCATTCTTCGGAAGGTCGCAGGAGTTGATCATTTTTGTATCGTTCTTTAAAAATCGTTTTAGAGAAATTCTGCAGTTAAAGGTGCATTTTGGCTTTCTTCCACAAATAGAGTTAGGACAAGAAAAGCTCAGCTTTGCCTGATCAAGAACGGATTCCCAAGAATTTTGTCCGAGGTAATAAATAGAAATTGAGATCACATGACTCAACTGTCTCAAATGGAAATATAGAAATCTTTAATTCTTTATTCCATTCATTTCTTAGAATTTCCATAAATTTATTAGTAAGTATAGAGATCAATCTTTTTATAGTGTCAAAAGATTTAAGAAGTTCTAGTATCTTAGTTGTCTCAGAATCTAAGAATAATGCTAGTCCAAACGATGTTATTAACAAATATTATAACTATGTTGTCATTGGGTTACATCTGGTAGAGGATAATTGTCTCTTAACGTGTTAGAAATTCATCTTCGTCATTTATCAATTGATCCAAAGTCAGTATCGACAGTTCTGACTAATGTTTCCATATCATATTTTCCCCAATTTTTAAAATTTAGTTTTCCCATAAAGTTAATTTAGCATAGGAAAAGGGTCAAATCTTTTTTTAGATATGTTTCTTATATAATTGTTAACAGAGATACTAGAGGTTTAGTATAATTACATGTTATTAACTAAGTAATATATTTTAGTATATGCATACCTGGATATATAATGGATTCACCTACATTTTCTCTGTTCACAACAAAAGGAAGCAGTGGTGGAATGGAATGCAAAGGTGGGGAAATGGTATCTAGGCAACTGAGGCATCTCTGGAAGTTTCCAAGGACACTGAGCATGGCTAGCTGTTTTTTCATAACAAAATGAACAGAAGTGATTGGTGGACACAGTTGTGGGTGGCCCAGAGGCAAAGGGAGAAATAAGTAAGCTTGTGTTTGTGCAGGAAATTCAGAACTGGTGTCACTTCTTCTGTGCCAGTGTAGTTTTTCAGTAAAGTATTGTGAGAATCAAGGATATAGCTTATTGATCTAATACAGGGTTCGCCAACCTTTTGGACCTCAGGGACCACCAAACTGACTCCTAACCAGGTGCAGGGTTTTCAGGAACCCAAAGTGCCCTGCCTACCTGGCATCATGGCTCCTTTGTAGGACCTGCACCCACAGACTATTAAGGACATATAGTTTAGTCCCTTTTGAGGCCAGCTCATCTCTAATGGTCAAGAGTGTCAGAGTTTGTAGCTATCCAGCCAGCACACAAGTAAACAATTCAGCAGGATTTATTTATAGAAGAAACTTCTTTATATACAATAATATAAAACATGATGCATGTATGTATACAACACTCATGCAGCTCTTGCAACATGGTAGAAGAAGAAGTAGCAAATACAAGAAGACAAGAAGTAGAAGCAAGGACTAGAACTAGAAGCAAGGAGTAAGGGCAAACAAACAGAACAGTTAAGCTAAGCCATGCCCAGGCTCCGAGCTGCCTGACATGTCTCACAACAAATCCTGTGTCTCAGTCACCAAACGGTTCCCATTGGCTGACTTGTTATGGCTATTCCATTTCATAAATTCTTTTTTTTAAAGTTTTATTTGTTTTATTGGTATAATATATACAAATTCCATTTCAATCAAACTGTTTGTCTGGGTACAATTATTCTTAGGCAATCATAATCAGAGTTTTACAATAATATGTATCACAATAACATTAATACTGTAATGACAATATTTTGTTCGTCCGTTTTAACAAATTTCCATTTTAACGTTTATCCTTTTTATGTCCCTTTCTTTCTAACTTCTGTTTTTATTGTTTAGCCATTGATAAAATAATTCCAACATTTAGTAGATTTATCCTTATACATTTTCACTAATCTTGGTGCCATCTATAAAACATTTTATACAGATTTTCTTTGAATACAGTTGACATAGTAAGTTTAACATTTCTATCCCAAAGTTTCTGCCATTTATCTAGTTCTATTGCATATCCAAAAATTTTAGTCCAAATAATCATTGTTTCCTGGAACAGATGAAAAATTGATAAAGAAAATATTTTGTTATTTATTGGGTATTAAACTATATTTTCTTTTATCAATTTTTCATCTATTCCAGTTAGTATCTGGTCCAATTCTGGTAATTCTTTATTAAAACCATACATTTTAGCATCTTTCTCATATCAAGATTGTATCTGCATTTGTGGCCACCATGCAATGTCCATCCCATTTAAATCCAGAATCATAGAATAATAAGGCTGAAAGAGACCATACAAGTCTTCTAGTCCAATCCTCTGCCCAAGGCAAGAGACCACTGCCCCACACGCACCTTTACTGCGCTTTGGCTGAGCCTGGCACTTGCTTGAGAAGGGTGTCCCCGTGTGTGTGCACCCTTCCAGCCCCACCACAGCCAGCCGGGGGTTGTGAGAGGAGAAGGAGAGGGAGGAGGAGGGTCGCCTGAAGGGAAACCTCCACCATGGCTGGTGCTCATTCCTCAGCCAGCCCAGATTTCCAAAAGGAAGAAATAAAAAGAGTAGCGAAGAGCCCCAAGGAGAGCTTGTTGGTTGGGCCTAGGATTGGCTTAGAGGGTGAGAGAGACACACACACACAGAGAGAGGGGAAGATAGGGAGAGGGAGAGAGATACAGAGGGGGAGAGGAGGGAGAGAGGAAAAGAGGGAGAGAGACACATACAGAGAGAGATACAGAGAGGGAGAGGGAGATACAGAGAGAAGAGAGTGAGAGAGAGTGGGAGGGGGAGAGAGACATAGAAGGGCTTTGTGGCTGGGTAGGCATGGCTAGGGGGTCATGTGGCTGGGTGGCAGTGAGTGACATTGAGTTGGCCACGCCCTCCCAAGTTTTGTGGCTCCCAGTGTTTTTTCCTGTGGGAAACCGGTACAAATGGCTCTTTGAGAGTTAAAGGTTTCAAACCCCTACTCTTAACTGTTTCAGGTACTTTCGGAAGTTCAGATTGTTCCAAATATTGTTGTATTTTATCTTCTGATACTTTCTCCTGGTCATACAGTTTCCCATAATACTCTTATAATTTTTTATCCTCATTCTGCTAATAAAGGGTCCCTTTCTGATCTATTAATCAATGTATCTTTTCCACCTCTCTTTTTTCAATTTATATGCCAACCATCTTCCTGATTTATTTGCATTTTCAAAAAAAAATTGTTTTGCATTTTTAATTTTTTGTGCCAGTTCCATCTTTTTCCAATAAATTCATTTTGTGTTCTATCAAATCTATTTGATTTTTTTAATTTCTTTTTTTCATGGTTCTTTCTGTAATTCTGATTCTATCTTTTGTGTTCTTCCTCTAATCTAGACTTATTTTGTTTCTTATTATTATTTTTCTTCCCCGTGTAAGTTATAATTAGTCCCCAGGTATATGCTTTAGCAGTATCCCATATAGTTTGCGAGGAAGTCTCTTCTTTCCTGTTCTCATTTAAAAAAACCAGTCCAGTTCTTTTTCTATATTTTGTATAAATTCTTTATCTTGCAATATTGCTTGGTTCAAAGTCCATCTCAATTTTTCTTTTTTGTCCTTTCCATACAAGTTTTATCGGAGTGTGATCTGCCCAAATATTGGGTTCTATTTCTATCTGTTGTACATATATTTTCAATTCTAAAGACATCCATGCCAGATCTATTCTAGATCTATTTATGCCTATTTGAATAGAATGAATACTGATTTTTGGGGGGGTGCGCTTCTCTCCACACATCATGAATTTCTATTTCTTCTGTCATTTTAAAAAAAGATTTGGGAAGTGTTTTTCTAACTTTTTTTACTACCCTTATAGTTAAGTTCTATATCTACAATTGTGTTGAAAGTCTCCTACCATACAAATATTTTCATATTCCAATTCTATAATTTTCTTATGAAGTTTCCCATAAAACTCATCTCGTTTGTTATTAGGAGCATATATCGCTATTAACAATATCTGTTTTTGGTTCGTTGTTACCTCCATCAATATTCTTCTATCTTCATCTGCAAAAATGTGTCTAGCATTTATTGTTTCTTTAATATATAAAACCACCCAGCCCTTTCTTTTGCTGCACTAATGAAAAATATAGTTTTCCAATTTGGGGGTATTCTAGTAGTTTACTATATTGTTTTTTAATGTGTCCCTCTGCTATTAGCCATTTAAAATTTACATCATGTTTTATTAGTTCTCTTGTCAAAATTGATACTGTTTCCATATATCTCTTACTTTTCTGGGTATTTGTTTCAAAACTGCTATTTTTCCCCCTTTGTATTTCAATGATGTGTTTCTTGCTCTTTGAAGTATTTCTGCTTTTACTGCTTTCTTCGTAAATCTCACATGTACCTCTCTGTGAAGTTTATTCCTTCTAGCATAAATTATATATATTCTAAATATTTCACCCATTTTAGAGAGGACTTCCTGTTTACTCTTGTCCAATGCATCTGCCAACAGTTCTGCCATTGTTTCAGTGAGGTCTCCTTTTTCCTCCTCAATATTTTGTAATCTCAGGAAATATTCAGCTCTATCCATCTCCAGCGTAATTATAGATCACTCATGATCCGTATCTACTTAATCAGCCTGTGATCCATGTTGTCCTCTTTTTTATCTATTTGCTCTGTTTTCTCTTCCATTTTCTGAATCAGTTGTTCATTTTTTGTTATTATTTGCTCAATGTTATCTATTTAATCCTCCATCTTTTGTTTCATCTTATGCATCCTATCTGCCAAATCATCGTGGTTCTTGGCCATGGCTTCTTGTAGTAGTTGAAACATGGTTTTAATCTCTGATTAAAAATTATTAAATTTCTCATTCTGCAACATGACATCAATCAAGCTTTGGCTCGAGGGGCTCAATGCCGCTGCTGGAGCTGCTGTTGATGGTGCAGATGTTGCATTTTTCTCCCTGCTTTACTTAAATTTGTATTGCTTGCCATTTTAATAATTTTAGCTAATAGAATATTTCAAGTAATTATTTAACATAGCCAGCCAATCAATATTCAAGCAATCAATAATAATCAAACAATACAATACTCCACAATACCCTGCTTAAAGAGCACACCTAAAGCAGTCCAACAATTTCCTTTCTTTTCGTTTCTGTGGTTCCGAGAGTTCAGAGAGAGTGGGTAGGCCAGAGGAAGCATTTGCTGCTAATCAAGAGACAACCTGAGGCACAGCTGGGGGTGCAACAGTTGACCATGTTGCCAACATTGGGAGTCCAGTTACAGCACTGAGGTAATGTGTGGTGCTCCATAAGATCTGAACGCAGATCCTGTGATTGTGGTGACTGGCAGGGCATGGCTGTAGCCCAGCAATAAGCCTTCAAGGCCTGCTTTGCTGGTTAGGAGGTAAGAGGAACAATTTTAATCCAGATGAGGCCCAAAGGATGTAAGCACTGGACTTTTCTGCTTCAACTGAAAAAGAATGAACTTCTGAAAGCCAGGCACTTCAAAATGAATTCTTTATTGAAAGGGAGTGAACCCCAGCACTAGTCAAAGCAGAATCTAAGATGTTTCCAGGCATACAGTAATAGATAAAGGGAGTTAGAACCCCTCCCCTTATTTAGATGTGGATTTAGTCAAACAAAGAACCAACATGTTAATTCCCCCCTCCCCTTTTCTGTGAATGTATCTTAGAAGAGGTTCCCAGGGAGTATCTTCCAGAGCTGGAATTTTTATGGTCCATTCTCCTCTTGCTATCTCTCCAAGAGGTGACAAGTTTCTAGACATCTGTCTCCAGTCCTCCAATTGTATATCATGTACAAGTTATACAGATTCAATATAAGATTTAATATATTCAGGTTACATCAAAAAGGATTACTTGTACCAACTTTCCCCCCCCTTCTTCTTCCATTGAAGAATGGCAGATATACGGATCTGACAAGGGGTAAGTAAGAGATTATACTCCCCATCCCCTCCCCTACCAGGAACCAGTATTCCCTCGGGCAGTTCCTCAGCCTTTAACCCACCAGCTAAAATGGCGGATTCAGAGAAAGAAGGTGACCATAGCCCCTCTACATCCAAGGACAGATCTAGGGGCAGGCAAAAGAAAAAGGCTCCTGAACCTAAAAAGATCTCCAGGGCAGAGTAGCAGGTTAAAAGGCCTGCATGCTGCTGGGGGGAAGAGCCACAGATCACCACCCCCGGATAAGTCAGCTCCTTCCTCTCAACCTCCATTGTTACAAATTGAGGCCTGGTCTTCTGATAAGTCATCTGCGTCAGCTCACCTTCAGTTTCTTTTTTTTTTAAAAAAAAATAGATTTTATTGAATTTACAGTTTAAAAACACATCGATGGTACATTTACAAAATAGAAAGAAAACGGCTGGGGGAAAAGAAAGAAAACACCCAGCTTAACACACCGGATAAGGGCCGGTTGGGGGGAAGAGAAAAGATATAGAGGGAGAGGGAAGAATAGGGTAGAAAGTACAATTAAAAACGAACGATATCTTTTTGTGACAGTCTGTAAGGATCATTTCTCTTCGTCATATACAATCTACTCCTCTTTTCCATTATGTTTAAGTTACTCTATATCATTTACATAATTTGTCTCTGTGTAAGCCAATTATACCATGAGTCCCAGTTGTCGTAAAATATTGAGGACTCTTTGTTTTTTAACGCTATCGTTAGTTTATCCATTTCAGCACACTCACAAATTTTCTGAATAACCATTTGCTCTGAAGGTGTATGAGGTGATTTCCAACATTGAGCAAACGCTAATCTAGCCGCAGTTAGAATATGGATTATTACATATTTTGTCTTTTTGGATAAATATCTATCAGAGATCCCTAACAGGAAGAACTCTGGTTTATAGTCTATTTGTTCTTTAGTTATCTCCTCCAACCATTTTCTGATTTTTTGCCAAAATTTTTGGGTAGTTTTACAAGACCACCACGTGTGGAAAAATGTTCCTTCAGTGCTTTTGCATTTCCAACACCTTGAGCTCATGTTAGGGTTCATCTTCGCCAACCTCGAAGGTGGTAAGTGCCATCTATATAACATTTTATACATATTTTCTTTGTACGCCACCGATTTCGTAATCTTGATGTTTCTATTCCAGATCTTTTCCCATTCTGTTAATGTAATGCTTCTTCCAATATTCCTACTCCACGTTATCATGTTCCCTTTCACTATCTCTTCCTCTAATTCTACTTCCAATAAATATTTATAAAATTTGGAAATATTCTTTTTATTTGATCCTAATAAGATTTTATCTAAATATTGTGATTTGCTATAGATTCCAAACTCTTTGATATCTTGTTTGTATCTGCTATGGATTTGTATATATAACCACTGGTCAATTTTAAATCCCTGTTCCTGTAAATCCTGTCGAGTTCTTAATTTTCCTAGAGGGTCTAATAAATCTTTATATTTAATCGTTTTTGTTATATCCAAATTGTTGGGATGAACCATTGCCTCCATTGTTGAAAGCCAAATCGGAATTTTTAAATAATGGTTTTTGCATATTTTTTTCAAATTAGTTAATAATGAATCTCTAATAAGGTGTCTATGAAAATACGACTGTTTAGTTTTCCCCACTTCCCATAGAAATTCCCAATTTGGGAGCGCTAGCCCCCCTCTACTTTTTGCATCTTGTAAAGCCTTAATATTGATTCTAGCTTTTTTCCCTTGCCAAATAAATTTAAGTGTTACCTTATTTATATCTTCAAAAAAAAAAATTGGTAATTTAATTGGGATTGTCTGGAATAAGTAAAGGAATTTTGGTAGGATGTTCATTTTGATCGTGGCAATCCTGCCCAGTAGAGAAAGCTGCAGCTTATTCCAGGATTCTAGGTCTTTCTTAATTTGCTGTAATAGTTTATTGTAATTATTCTCTTTGAGCGATTTACTATGTGGTATTAACCATATGCCTAAATATTTGACCTTTTTTGTTGCCTGTATCCCTATGGTTTTTTCTAATTCTTTCCTATGATTCTCTGTTAGATTTTTAGTCATTAATTTTATCTTATTTCTATTGATCTTTAATCCTGCTACTGAACCAAATTGTTCTAGTTCTTTTATTAGGTTATGTCCTTTTTCCATGGGTTCCTCTAGGAAGAAAACCATATCATCTGTGAACGCCTGTAATTTATATTCCTCTGCTTTGACCCTTACTCCTTGGATTTCAGAGTTTTGTCTTATCCGCATTAACAGTGATTCTAAACCAAGTATAAATAGGAGGGGTGAGAGGTGACAACTCTGTCTGATGCCCTTTTCAATGTTTAATGGGCCTGTTTGTTCACCATTAATTAGTATGTTGGCCTGTTGGGTGTTGTAAATTGTTGTGATAATGTTCTCAAATTTAGTGCCCAGACTCATGTTATAGATTTTTTGTATTAAAAAGTGCCAATGTAGATTATCAAATGCTTTCTCAGCATCTAAAAACATGAGTGCAAATTGTTTCTCTGGATGAACTTCATAATATTCTAAGACGTCAATAACGGTTCTTAGTTTATTTTTGATTTGGCAGGACAGAAGGAAACCATTTTGATCTTCATGAATGTATAAATTTAAAACTTGTTTTACTCTATTCACTATAATTGAGGTAAATAATTTATAATCAGCGTTTAAAAGTGAGATTGGTCTATAATTGTTGATATATCTGGCATCTACGTCCTCCTTCGGAATTAACGAAATCAACGCCCCCCTCCATGAGTCTGGCATTTTGGCTGCCAAAACTACTTCATTAAACACTTCCAGCATCAGTGGCCCTACTAACTCTATTGTAGCTTTGTACAATTCTACTGGAATCCCATCTGGACCAGGGGATGTATTATTACTTTGGTTCTCCATTGCAGATTTCAACTCAGACCATGTAATATTCTTATTTAATAATTCTTTCTCTCCTTCCCCTATTGTTTTATCATTCGTATTCTCCAGATAAGTTCTTATTTTGTCTTCATTGATTTCTTCCTTTTTATATAATCTTTGAAAATAGTTTAATATAATATCTTTTTTCTTCTCAATCTCATGTTGTGGTATGCCTTTCTCATCTATTAGTTGGTGTATCCGTCTCTTTTCTTTTTCTTTTTTAAGTTTATAAGATAGCCATCTTCCTGGTTTATTAGCGTGTTCAAAATAATTTTGTTTGGACCTTCTCAAACTAACTTCTATTTTATCTTGTTCAATTAAATTCAGCTTATGTTTGGCTAATATTAACTGGTTTTGTATTCCTTGGATCTTAGGGGTTTTTTGTAATGGTATTTCTAAGTCTTTGATTTGTTGTTGTAATATGTTTTGTCGGGCATAAGTTCTCTTGTTTCTCATAGCATTATAGGAAATTGTTGTACCTCTTATAATTGCTTTCATAGTATCCCAAATATTCTGTTTTGAAGTTGTTTCATTATTATTATCTTTTAGGAAATAGTTTAGCTCCTCTTTCAGTTTATTGATATACTCTTCTTCGTTTACTATGTGGGTATTTAGTGTCCATCTTTTTTTTATTCCTCTCCTGTCTCTCCAAATTAGCTGTATTGGATTGTGGTCAGCCCATTCATTTGGTAGGATTTTAATTTCTTTTATTTCATTAGCCAAATCCAAATCCATCCAAGCCATATCTATTCTAGTCCAAATCTTATGTGGATTGGAATAGTATGTAAAATGTTTCTCTTCCAGGTTCTGTTCCCTCCATAAATCTTTTAAATTTAACTCTTTCATCATTTCCTTACATGCCACAGAAAGTTCCCTTTTCCCCTTCTTGTTTTTTCCCATATTACTATGGTCTCTTTGGTAGTCTGCAATGGAGTTTAAATCACCAATCAAGCAAATGTTCCTTTTTTCAAAGCCTACTATTTTTTGGTGGAGGTGTTTAAAAAATTTCCCTTGGTCTTCATTTGGGGCATAGATTGCTACAAGTAAAAATGTGATGTGGTTTATCCAAACTTGTATAACCAGAGTTCTTCCTTCGGGATCTGACCAGGTTAATTCTGCCTTTACATCTTGTTTTACGTAAATTGCAATTCCTTTTTTCTTGTGTTTATCAGCTGGTGCCGTAAAAAGTTTCCCTAATTTTGGACAAATTAGATGTCTTTCATCATTTTTCGAAATATGTGTTTCTTGAAGACATATCTGCGTTATGTCGAATAAGTTTTGAAAATATCCTTTTTTTTATATTGAATTTAATCCATTTATATTGATGGAGAACAACTTCTTCCCCGCCACCATTTATCTACGTCTGCTTAGATTTTTGCCTAGTAATGATTCGATTCTCTTGTTGTTGTGAGGTTTGCTTTTCTCTCCCAGGTTGTGGTTTATCACTTCCTGAAATTGGAGAAAGTCGTTCCTTTTGGGTTCTGTGACGATATCGGTCCTCCTGTGGTCTCCTTTTAAGTTCTTCTTTAGTGGATTGACCATCCGTATCCATGAGCTGTTGATAAAAGTCTTGGGCCTATTCTATCGATTCTATTTTGATTTTCCTCTCTTTCCACATAATTAACATCCCTTCCGGGATTAGCCATTTAAATTGGATTCCTTTTTTATTTAACTCATTAGCTAGAAATTTATAATCTTGTCTTATCATCCTCACTTTCTTTGGAATTTGTTTTAAAATCGTAATTTCTCTGCCTTTATATGATATCGTTTCCTCCCTAGACATTTTCAAAATTAAATCTCTCAGACATCTCCTAGAGAAGCGGATATGGATTTCTCTTGGGCAGTTGTTGCGTCTGGCCTAGCTTGTGCTAACCGTATATACCTCATCAAACTCTTTAATTAGGTCATCTTTTTCTTTTCCTAACCATTCAGCCAATATTTCTGCCATCAAATGTTCCAATTCTTCATTTTTTGCTTCAGCCACATTCTGGAACCTTAAATACGCCATTGCTTTGTCCATCTCGAGGTGAACCAGTGAGTCTTCCGTTTCTCTAAGTACATTTTTAAATTCCTCATCCATCCTTTCAAAGTTAGTCTCCATGAGTGTTGTTCTACTCTCTATATCTTTTAGTTTCACTTCATTTTTCACCATGGCCTGCAGTAGGGACCCTATCTTACCCTCCACCTTCGATATATCCGCTTTCATTTCAGCCTTCAGTTTCCCCATCTCATCTTTCAATTCGCTTATATCTGCTCTAGTTTCATTGTGATTTTTAATCATCATTTCTTGCATTTTAGATATAGCTTCCTGCAAGGATAATAAGGAAGTTTGTGTATTAATGTTGGGGACATTAGGCTGCTTTTCCCCTGTTAAGGACTCCTCAATAGTTTTTTGAGTTGTTGGTGGGGTGGGTGTTAACGTAGTCGATAGGGTCGGGGTAGCCTTCCTTCCTGTTTTTAAGGCCACGGTTGTCGTGGATGTCATCTCTCTAAGTATTTGTTTTTGTTGATGCACAATTTTAGATATATTATCCCAAATCACCATTCAGTGTTTGGGTCTTGTATTTGAAAGTCTATTCTCGTATTTCAATTTAATATCTCGTTCCACAGTCTTTTCCCCTATATTATAAATAGATATCTACTACAGTATTCTAGTCTATGTAATAAGAAAATTGGTCAGCAATAGTACATCAATTAACACTTTAAGGAATTAATCTTAAATGTCTTAAGTAGTCTAAATAATTTATAAATAGTTTATATCAACAGAGTTTATCCCTCTTTACTATTAATACTTAAAACAGTAATCTCTTAACTCTATAATAATAGTATACCCCCCCTCTTTCTTTCCCCCCCCCAAATAAGTAGAATTATGTAAGCTAGGAGATACAATAGGGAGGCAGGGGGCAAAACAATAAGAGAAAGGGTAGGAGAGAGATTACCACAGCTTCAGAAAATCAACAAACAAAAAGCAAGGAAGTCATCTTAAGGAGAAAGTAGTGCCAAACTAGTAATATTAAGTAGTACCACGTAATAAAGGAAGCAAGTTGGGTGAGCTAAAAGTCCATCTTCCAGCTAGAGGATTCTTTTCAGCATTCCAATCAGCAAATGGTGTAATGTGCTGACTAATCTGCAGTCCCAAAACTGTCTTTCCCAGCCTTCTGTTTGTCTCTGCCTTCTTCCTCTTGCTTCTTCTTCTTTCTTTGCTTTCCAACTTTTAAATCAACATACAAATCTTCCAAAGTCCAATATAATGCTCAGTTTGTCTTCTCCACGATATTAAATAGATGTGATAGTCGTGTTGTACTCAGATCTGAGGATTCATCGGACCCGATCAATGCCAGTATTCTTTCACCTCCGTCGCCTCCCTTTTCTCAAGTAAAGTCAAAAACAAAGGTCCGAAAATCAGATGAAGCCCCTCACAAATTCTGGACCTCCGATCTCCTGGTTTTAACAATCTCCCTCTTTCCCCAGAGCTTCCCTTTCACAGGGTAAAATCTGCACTTTCACTTTTGTGCTTAGGCTTTTCCACTCTCCATTATAATCCTTTCATTTTCCCAGCTGCTTTTCTGGCCGCTTTCCGCCCAACTTCTGAAAGGTGCTAATCATAACCAGGAGAGAAGAATTTACACTGTCATTCTTCTGTCATTCTGCTCAGTCTTCAAAGGTTCCAAGTTATAAACCGTTTCTCTGTTCCTGTTACTCTCGACCTCGCAGGCTGTCACTGCTTTGCTTATTCACCCAAGTGGCATAGAATGACAGTTTACTCTTCTGCTCCGGGCTCGGGAGCTTCCCTCTTCGCTGTCAGGGGGTTGCCTTCCCCACTCTACCGCTCAAGGTTCTCCATGTTGACACGAACCTCTCTGGGGTTCGTGCATCCCTGGGGGATCGCTCCTGGCGCCAGAAAAGGTGTTCAAAGACCGCAACAGTCTTCTTCACCTCCATTCGCCCTGTCCTGCCACCGGAAGCTCTCCAACCTTCAGTTTCTAGAAGGAGGCAGGATTACGAAAGGGATTCTCTCACGACCTTCCAAGCGGTTTCCTGGGAGCCCACTCCTAAGAGGTCTAGACCAGGAGTGGAGACAACTTTTAACCCCATGGTTGCAGGCCTACGTGACCCTGAGAAGGCAGAGCAGGAATTACCTACTCATATGGCCATTAGACAGGGAATTATGGAAATTCTCCAAGCAATGAGAAGACCTGAATCTGTGGTATCTGAATATTCAGAGCCGAATCCTTCCATCTTTTCCAGGAGTAGACAGTCCTTGAGGAATAGGGCTTTTCCTGACCCATCCCTACATAGCCTCCCATCTAGGGCCCTAGAAGTAGACGAGAGAATCTGACATCTCTACTGCTGAAGACATGGGCCTTCTAAGACCAGCTTTTCCTGGTTTCTTTGAATCCCATAAGTTCCGGGCATTACTGTTTAAGGCTAGGAAGATGGCTTAATTGGGGCCAAAGGCAGATGTTGGGGTCATAGAGGGAGATATAATAACATTTCCAGACCAATTCTTTGCTGAACCAACTGTACGCCCTGAAAAGGTACTGGCCCCTAGATTATTTTTAAATGTCATAAAAAAACAACTGGATTCAATGGGCACAGCGGCTGTGTTGCCAGCTAACTAATGCCACTACTTCAGTATGGGTCCTGAACTCACCAGCTCATTGCAAGTGCCATCAGTGGACAGTCTGGTTGCAGCCTTGGTATCGACTTCATCAAACCCTGCAGATCCAGAAGAAGCCTTGAAGGTGGAGGATAAAAGAATTGAGCAGTCCCTCCAGCATACGCACCAGGTGGCTGCATGGGCAGTCAAAGCTGCATCGGCTGCCTCATTCTTCATGAGGGCCTCCTTACACTGGCTTCACTAACTACAGGACAGGATTCCTGCTGCAGATGTCCCGGTCCATCAGGACATCCTTAAGCTAGTAGCAGCGGCTGAATTTACAGCAGATGCCACCTTAAATAGTGCCAGATTTGCAACCAAAACCATTGCCACTTCAATGGCTGCTCGTAGAAGGTCTTGCTGAAAAACTGGCAGGCTGGTGGCCAGCACAAATGGAAGGTGCCCCTATAATGGGGGACAAATTGTTTGGGGAAGTCTTAGGTTCCCATCTTGTAGAGACCAAAGACAAGAAGTTCCTTTCATCTCTGACAAGGCAGTCAAGTTTCAGGGCAGTTCCATATTCCCATTGGTCATCTTTCAGAGCAGAGGGCAGTATTGGGGCTCAAGGACCACAGAGGCAGGCTTTTAATTGCCAGGAATGCCCACAGGAAAGAGCAACCAGAGATAGGCCTCAATACTCAGGCAAGCAGCCCTTTCATGGGAAGGAAGTTGCTTCTTCGTCACTTCTGTTAATTGGGGTAGTAGTTCTCCCATTGGGGGTCTATTATCCAGTTTTGTTGCCCAATGGGAGGCTACAACATTCACCGGTTGGGCCCTAAATACCTTCAGGTATAGCCTTTTTTTAGAATTCAGGTCTCAACCCTCCTGGTTCTATGTGCCTTGCCCTGTTTTCAGGGAGGCATCCCGTAGAAAACTCATGGAACAAGCTATTCAACACTTGCTGGATATTCAAACCATACAGTCAGTTCCATTGAGTCAGCAGGGTAACGGATTCTACTCCTGTCTGTTATTCCTAAAGCCGGGGGGGGGGGGCTGGTGAGCTATTTTTGACCGGAAAAGGCTCAATATTTGTGTTACAAACGTTTCAGGATGCATTCACTAAATCTATTCTGGAAAGTGTCAGGGAAGGTGACTTCCTCACCTCAATTGATCGTACAGAGGCTTATCAGGATTTGCCAGCAGGTTTCTACGCTTCAGCTATGCTGGGTATTACTTTCAATATAGGGCTATGCCCTTTGGTTTATCTTTTGCCCCTTGGGTATGCACTAAGATTCTGACTGCATTGGCAGCTTGCTTGAGAACCTTCCTGGTAAGGGTGCAGTGTTACCTGGATGATACCTTAATTCAATCATCCTCACAGGAATGGGCCTTGAAGGACCTCCAGGTGACAATTTCTCTTTTGCAAGACCATGGTTTCTCAATTAACGACAAGATGAGCCATTTCATACCAACCAGATGTCTATTACATCTTGGAGCAAACATTAACACTGTGTCTTGTAAGGTGTTCCTTTCACAGGAGCACAAAGATAGTCTTCAAAAACTTGTGGGGGAGATCACAAGAGCGGATAACTCCTTTGGCCCTTCTCTTCTAACTCTTAGGCAAGATGATCTCTTGCATATCCATCGTGCCTTGGGCTAGGTGGCTTTCTAGAAAGTTACAGTGGTTCCTCTTGCCCTACCAAAAGGCAGGCAAGAGCCATTTGGCATTTAATGTCATAGTCCCCACATCAGTCAAGCAGACATTGCTATGGTGGTCCTCCCAGGCAATAAATGCAGGTCCCTTATTCAAACAGCCGCCTCACCTGGTCATCACCGATGCCAGTCTCCTCAGCTGGGGGACTCACCTGCAGCCACAATTGGCTCAAGGCCAGTGGTCTGTTTTGGTGAAAGGAAAAAATATCAATTGGTTAGAGTTGAGAGAGGTAAGATGGGCTCTCAAGAAATTCAGAAGCACTATACAGAATGTACATGCCCTGATTTTGACATAATGTCACCACTAAGGCACGTATTAACAGGCAGGGTAGCACCAGATCCAGGGCTTTAATGTTGGAAGCAGAATGTCTGGGTCTTTGGGCAGAGAGGAACCTCTTATCCATCAGAGTGGAACATATTTCTGGGGTAGAAAATGTACAAGCAGACTGGCTTAGCAGGGCCAGAATTGACCCCTCAGAATGGAGTATTCCCCCTCTTTTATTTCAGGAGCTGACAGGATGGTTCGGACTATCGGTTGTGGACTTGTTCGTGTCTCCAAACAATGCCAGACTCCCCAGGTTTTTCACCAGGTTCGTGACACGGGGCTGAAGGGACCAGTGCCCTCAGAAGCAGGCGGCCTCAAGGTCTCCTTTATGCCTTCCCTCCTGTTCCTCTTTTACCAGCGGTCATCAGAAAGGTACTGGAGGAAGAGGTCATATTTCTGGCTCCTTACTGGCCCAGACATCCCTGGTTTGCGGACCTGGTAAATCTCTCAAATTGCCCAGCCATGGAGGATTCCTCCTCACAAAGTTTCATTACACCAAGGGGAGATAATTCATCCAGAGCCTCAGTGGTTCCAACTGACCACATGGCGGTTGAACGGAGTGCTCTGAGGAAACAAAACATATCAGAAAAAGTCTTCCACTCTATACTAGCAGCTAGGAGACCCTCCACTAACTGCTAGGAGTCCCTCCACTAACTGCATTTATGAAGCCACATGGAGGGTTTCCTGTCAGTGGTGCAGTAAGATTGGGATCACTCCCTTTTCTGCCTCAGTAGGCAACTTATTGGAATTTCTAAAGGAAGGGCTTGACCAAGGACTCTCAGCTATCAACCTACGTAGACAGGTGGCCGCCCTCTCTGTTGTCTTGTATATTCATAGGAAGGGATCCTTGTCTCTTTAACAAACTATCTGTCAGTTCCTAAAAGGAGCTTCAAACCTTAGACCACCTGTGGTCCATAGGTTCCCCACTTGGGATCTCTTTAAAGTGTGAAGGGCCTTAATGAGTGATCTATTTGAGCCTCTCAGATCCATCAGTTTACATCTACTATCACTTAAGGTAGCCTTTCTAGTAGCCATCACTTTGGCTAGAAGAATCTCTGAGATGGCTGCTCTTTCAGTCACAGAAGATCTGTGTAATTTCTACCTAGATAGAGTTGTTTTGAGATTAAACCCCTCTTACATCCCCAAGATCAATTCGAGGTTTCATAGAGCCCAAGAACTTATACTGCCAATTTTCTGTCCCAATTCTACTCTCAGCTTCTTCTGGATTTAGTGATGAAAAAGACTACTCACGCTGAACAAGTAGTGAGCTTTTATTCTTTTTCCATTCCAAAACATCAGGTAACAATGAAGCATAATAGTTTAAAGTCAGCTCTGGCTTCATCTGCAGCCAGAGATGTATTTATACATGTCATACATTAACTAATCACATAATTAAGGCATCCAATGAAGACAATGAGCACAACTATCTGGAATATCTATCACACCTGTGTACGTTCTTGTCATGTTATTGTTCACTATGAAATATACAGGTTATGTACTAACTGCCATTAACACCCATATCCCCGTCACCAACACCATCCATCACTCAAAGCACCTAACACTTTCCCGGAGAGTCTCGTTCTGTGCAGTAAACTACGTTCCACTGCCAACATCTTGTTGGCAACTGCTGTCATCTAGCTGCATCCATCTGCACTCACCTGCCTGCACTATAGGGAAAACACCGATTAAGTTCATCAGACATCGCAGCCACAGAGGGGATTAGTCCAAGTACGGCAAGCACGCCAATCCCTCAGCAGCTGCAAGACCACTGCATGGTAAGACCACGGACTACATTGTCGTGGCTCCACAGAACCAGCATAGGAGTCGTATTGGAGTCATGACAGGCGGCCCCCTCTACCAGGATCTATTCTGCAAAATAACACAACAGTAAGTTAGTATAGACAAAGGTTTCAACATGGACCCAGGTTTATCAGGATATTTAGTATGGAAGCGTTGTAATAGTCTACCTGCACACATATCCACACGAAGTACCCAGGATGCGTCTGTTTCTGGGTATCCTTTCCAGCGCACTAAGTACTGCACGTTATTTCTTTGTATGTGGGAATTGAGTATTTCATCTATTTTGAATTGGTGTGCGTTTGTCGACAATATAGGGCTCACTGCCTGTGAGTCACCCTCAGATTCAACAGGCTTCAGTAGGCTGACGTGGAAAACCGGATGGATACGTCCCAACAACAATGGTAATTTCAACTTTACTGTGATCCAGTTAATAATGTTCATTATCGGAAAGGGCCCCACATATTTGGGTCCCAACTTTCTGTTATTTAATCTCAATTTGATGTATTTTGTAGATAAATGTACCCTATCCTCTACTTGGAACGGTCATGACACCTACGCATAATTGGAATGGGCGTGGCATATTCTGGATGTTCGCAGAGCATTGAAAATATACATCCAGCGAACACTTCCAGTCTGTACAACAGAGGCACTTTTGTGTCCTTCCCAGCCAGGCACATAAAAGGTGACTCTGTCTACAGTAGGTAGATGGATTCAGGCCTGCATATCTAAGGCCTATCAGAGTAGGTCTCTTCCTTGGGGGGTGATGGCCCACTCTAACAGAAGTGCGGCAACAATGGCAGCATGGGCCAATCAAACACCCATTTAAGAAATCCGCCGAGCAGCTACATGGTCATCACCATCACCATTTATCTGACATTACCGATTGGATGTCTTTGTGTCGGCTGATGTGGCCTTTGGTAGGAGGGTTCTACAGAGCGTTCATATGCGCCAATGTGAGTAGGACCAGACTCAAGCCCTCTCAGGGACAGTCCAGCTTTGGTATCTCCCACTCTCTCTGGACTCTCAGAGCCATAGAGAAGAAAATGAACATTGGCTTACCTGAATGTTCCTTTTCTCCTGTGGCATAGAGAGTCCAGCCCCACCCTTATTCGTCTGGTCTGGGTGTGGGTTGGGGGAAGCGATAATGTATGTATAAAAAATCTTGAAACTGCAGTCACATCCAGACTGCCAAGTGCTTTGTCAAAAGCTGGGGTGTGGCCATGGCGCAGGGCAGAGCTTCAATTAATGTGCAGACTCAGTCCAATAGGCCGAGGACTCGAGCCTACCCACTCTCTCTGGACTCTCTACATCACAGGAGAAAAGGAACATTCGGGTAAGCCAATGTTCATTCTTTCCAGTTCTTCTTTTCAGATCTCGAGTCACTGCTCTTTTAGCTGTTATGTTTCACAAAGCCAAAATATCCATAGTCCTAAATTCTCTTTAAAAAGGTTGTTTACTTTTTTAATGTATTGTAATCCACAGAGGCCCGCCAAACATCAGGCTTATACCAAACATATTATAATCACCAAAAAGTACAGCAGAAGAATAATAAATCTTCAATTGCATTATAAACAATTTCTGTTCTTTTCCAGTTTCAGTTACTCAGTTTATAAAATCCATATCCAAATAGAAAGCTTTATATGCTTAAAACTTATACTGTTTCCACTCTCTTTCTCTGCAATTTTCTCTGTAAAGTCTCCAGATGTAGCCAATTTATCTGTGTCTTACAACAATGTTCTTTCAATAAACCACCACAAGGTCATTCAACACTTTCCCTTTCTTTCCTTGATTTTCACTATATTGATTTTTTTCCAGCCAGCAGATGTCACTGTTGCACTATTTCCTCCTCTGCTCCTCTCCTTTAATTTCTTTTAGCTTAAGCCAAATCTTTCCCTTATTAGGAGTTCCAGAGTCCAATTTGTATTAAAAAAAGTTTTAGAGTAAAACTGCAATTAATAATTCCATTAGATTGGCCAGTCCAGTTTTCTTCTTTTAACTTTATTTCTCTTGAATATTTCAAAAAGTTCACTTTGTTTATCCAGATCTGTTTTTGACTTCGTGTTTGTTGCCACTATTCTTGGGGATGGCAGATAAATAAATCCACCCCCTTCTTTTACAGTCCCACTGTCACTCAGACCAGTTTTAAATGGAGCAAATTCCTCAACAGAAGTTGGAAAATTCTCACCCTGTCGCCAAATTGTTCCTTCTCATTCTTCTCCAGTCAGTCTGTCACAACTTAGGTCCAGGATGCAATGGCCATCTTTTCCTGCCAGATGTGAGAGCTTTCCTCTGGATCAAACAAGGAGTTAACAATCTCCTTGTGATCTATGCAGAGTCCTCTCTTCTTCACTACCCCTCCAGGATGGATTAGGTTCATCAGGACCCTCTGGCAGAAGCAATTCGTAGAATCTCCATAGAGCCCTATGGAGAGCACATCGTATCGTACCAACGTCAGCACGCCTCTCAGTTCTTAAATTCTTATATACTGACATTCCTCCCTTTATGACTGGAATAGACAAAACCCGACAACTTAATATTCTTCCCATGGTGCACTCTACCCAATGGCTTGATCATTATATCTGCCAGATTGTCCTCTGAAGAACAAGCTAATTAATTTACATTTGATGGCTTATCTTACATTACAATATTTAATATCTACATGCTTGCTTCTATTTTTTACTCTGTCAGCTGTTGCCATTTTAATGCAAGAAGCATTATTTTCAAACACTGTTACAGCTTTATTTACCTTTACATTTAAATCCTATAACAGCTGCACGTACCAAGTTACCTCTGTACAAAGTTCAAATAGAGTAATAAATTCTTCTTCCACAGTAGAAATGGCTACAGTTGTTTGTTTTCCGGACTTCCAACCAATTAAAGCCCTTCCAAATAATACCACAATCCCAGACTTTTTGTTTCTTTACATTATTGGCATAATCAATATCAACATAACATTTCAACTTTAATTCTTCAAAGATCTGTATTTGAAGACTCAAATTCACAGTTCCCTTCAAATACTTGAGAATCCTTTTTTACACCATTCCAATGCAATTATGCAGCAGTAAAGTGACTTAAGATGCTTGCAGCACAAGCTATGTCTGGTCTGGACCATTGTGACAGATATAACAGGCTCCCTATTGCTGACTGATATATGTCTTGATCATAGTCTTCACTTTTGTCCTCACCTAAATTGTTACAAAAATCTGTGCTCATAGGTGTTGGAGCAGAATTACAATCTTTCCTGTTATGTCTCTCCAACAGCTGTTCAATTTTTCTTTGAGAACATAACCACCTTTTTCAGTTTTTTGTATCTCTACACCAAGATAATTTTGTATTTCACCTAAATTTTTCAAACTTCTCCAAATTGATTAGCAAATTCTTTTACCTGTGACACATCTTTTGCAATGAAACAAGATCATCCACAAATGCTAATAATTGACAATCCCCACCTTGTAACTTTACAGTATATATGCAACCAATCAACCTTGCAACTCTTGAACCCAAGACCCTTCAATGCCATATCTAAACAGATATTCCAATTCCTGGCTGACTGCTTCAGTTCATAAATGGCCTTGTTCAATTTATACACTGTGTTAGGCTTTTTATTTTCATATCCTAATACTTGAACCATGTAAATTTCTTCCTTTAATTCTGCATTGAGGAATGCTGTAGTTATATCAAAATGCCAAATTTTATGGTCACGTGCTGCTGCCAACGCTAGTGCCAACCTTATGCTTTAACTCTTTACTGTAGGTGTGAATATCTCATCATAGTGCACGTTTTTCCTTTGTGAAAAACCTTGTGCCACTAATCTTGCCTTATATTGTACCTCATTGTTGGATAGTACTTTCTTTTTGTACACCCATTTACATCCTACAGCTTTGCAACCCTGTGGCAAAGTTATAGATGGGAACAGTTTATTTTCACCCATGGATTTCATTTCTTTATCCATGGCTTCTTTCTACTTCATTTGTTCAATTTTAGGTAATGCCAATACTTCCTTATAGTTCCTTGGCTCATACCATACATTACACACTTTAACTTCACTAGCAGAATACCTGTCAGGTGGAATTCCCTTGTTCTATTGCTCTGACCTGCATGGCATTGACTGCTCCTGTGTTTCAATCCTCTCTGAGTCATCATCTCACCAGGCTCCTTGTTCTTTTTTAGCTTCTCCTCCCTGAACGCTGTCACTGTCACTAAGTGAGTTATGATCACTAAGTGGATCATTGTCACTAAGTGGATCATTCTAAAAATTGGCATCAATTTTGTTCCAATTTTGCTCTTCAGACCTGGAAATCACTATTCTTTTGCTCCCATTGCTAAAGTGATAGCTCTTTGAGCCAGACTCATATCCCGTAAACCTGAACTTCTAGCCTTTGATTGACCTTTTCTCCTGATTGCTTTTGGAATATACACCCATGCATTGTTCCAAACACCCTTGAATGAGAGATGGCTTTCTCCCATATAATACTGCATATGGAGTATCATTAATAGATGAACTCCACAGCCGATTGATTAAATAATTAGCAGTCAACATGGCTTCACCCCAATATGACCTCAGGCAAGAACCCTCCAGCAATGAGTCCTTCATTATTTGTAAGACTCCATTCTGCCCCTCATCTATACCATTCTCAGCTGTTGTGTATGGATTAGTGTGCCTGTGTTTTATTCCTAACTGTCCCAACCACTGTTGAAAACTTGCTGACATGAATTTTGAACCTCTGTCAGTTTGCAGCTGGCATGCCTATTGTTTATATTTCTTTTCTACAAAGCCTACCCATTGTTTAAGTTTCTGGAGCACCTCTATTTTACTTTTTAGTAAATAGCAGAAACCAAATCTGCTGTACATGACTAATGCATACTTTGCTCCTTTGGTTGGCATTGGCCCAACCAAATCTGGATGTACCAGCTCTAGAGCTCTTGTTGTCTGCCTTGCGCTACTCTTGTTTACTAGGAATGCATTGGACTTTGATGATTTACATACTGCACACTCTAAGAATGCTTTATATCCCTTTAAGTTTAAAACTTCTGCAAACTGTTGCATCTTTTGCAAAACTCTGAAGTTGGCATGGTCAAGCTTTCTGTGCAAGAGATGAATACATGAATCATGTTGTGCCACATTTCCAAATGTTTGGAAAGATTATCTTGTTATATGCCCCGTGCACAAACACTCCCATTTCTTTTTATGAGACCTCTCCCATTTACAAATGTCTCAAAACCTTGTTTGTCTAAACTTGAGACACTCAGTAAATTATGCTCCATTTCATGCACACATAATATGTTACTACACTTTTCCTTTAGACATGATACCAGCACACCACCTTTTCCTGTGACTTTAGCCTTCTGGCCATTTGCCACTGCATCACCTCCAGCTGGATCCATTCTGAAAAATAATTTTGAATTATTAACAATTGTTTGACTAGCCCCACTGTCTATTAACCATTTGTCTCTGCTATTACAATAGCTAACTTTTGCAGCAGCAACTTGACCAGTTGTTGTCTTCCTTGCAAGCAGTCTTTCTTCAAAGGATTCTTATCACCACATAAGAAACACCACCTTTCTGTCTTCTGTTTCTTTCTTTGTAGAAAACCTTTGCTGGGCTGTAATCTGTTCTTTGCTCTTTCTCTGGTCTTTGTAGGCATCCTTTCTGTTGCTTTGGAATGTGCAGACATCTTGTCTGTTGCTTTTCTCTCTCTGCTCTGCAGCCCAAACAATATAATTCTTCTGTTCCAATCGGGGCAGAGATCTCTCCTGGAAATCAAAAGCCATCCTGCAAGCTTTCTCAGCCTTGTTCTCTCTCTCTCTCTCTCTCTTTTTTTACACAGGCTGTCCTTCAGCTTAATTACAGTTCAGTCTTACTGTGTGCTCTGGGCCCATAACCTGTTAGAGTTTGCAGCAATCCAACCAGCACACAGGAAAATAATTCAGTAGGATTCATTTATAGAAAAAACTTAAGCAACAGAGTTTCTTATATAGTGTCTTTGAAAATATTGTATGTATTTTATTCTTTTCATAGCATAAAAAGGCATGCCATCCCAGTCCCTCCAGCAATAGTAGTCTTCTACATCTTAGATTTATCCATTCTTTTATCTGTTAGTGTGGAAGCCTGGTAATAAAGCTCCCAATCCAGCAATCTAAAGCCCCCATTATTTTTAAATTCTTGCAGCATTTTCAGTTGTATTCTTGCTCTTTTTCCTTGCCAAACATATTTCAAGATTATTGTATTTAGCTTATCAAAGTATTTTTTCTCTAGTTTTATAGGGATCATTTGGAACAAGAAAAGAGCCTTCGGCATGATATTCATTTTTATAGTTGCTATTCTTCCTACCATTGACAGTTGTAAGGTTTTCCAGTTCTCCAAGTCCAATTTAATTTGTTGTATTAACCTTGTATAGTTATCTTCTTTAATTGTTGCACATCTTGCTGTTAAACATGCTCCCAAATATTTAACTTTCTTGACTGCCTGAAAGTCAATTCATTTTTCTTTTTATCTGTAAGGTTTTTAACTAGTATTTTAGTTTTCTCTTCGCTTATTTTCAATCCTAGAACTTCTCCATATTCTATTTTTTTTCATTAGCTTAGGGCCAATTTCCAATGGTGGTTCTAAGATAAATACCAGGTCATCTGCAAATGCTTGTAGTTTATATTTTTCTTTTTATTTCCATACCTTTTATTTCTGAGTCTTGTCTAATACTTCTATCTAATACTTCCAATGTTAATATGAATAATAATGGGGACAGCAAACATCCTTATCATGTGCCTTTACAAAATTCTCTTATTTAAATTAATTTAAGTAAATTAAAATTCTCCATTGACTCCCCATTCTGTCAGTGTTCCAACCAAACTCTCCAGTTCAATTCAGCACTTGGAGACAAAGTAAGAATTTATTCATATTGGCACATCTGGAAAACCTGAATCTGAATTCCTGCATTTTCCCCTGCTATATTAAATTCACACCCAGCCCCCTTACTGATGACCCTCAAGTCACACTCTCCAATCCACTTCCATTCTGAACTCCTGCCAAGTCCAGTCACTCCCCTCCAAACTCTAGCGACTTGACCTTGGGCTCTGGTGAAATAATGTTGTGGCTATCCTCCCTTATCACTTTACTTTCATTCCCATGGTTCCCTTCCTCCCTTGTGGCAGCCCCAAATTCAAAGAAAGATGGATGGGGGGGTGACAGGCTGCCTCCCCTCAAGCAATGATAATGTCCTGAAATGAAACAAGTGACGAGGTTAGTAATACTGCAACTAACCACCTCTTCCTCCCCCAGGGGGCCCCTTTGGCTTATCAGGAAATTTTTCATGAAATTGTTTTACTAAACTATCTGCTTTTACATCCCAACTTTTTACCCAAGTGGCTTCAGACAAAGGGTGCCACTTTCACTGAATTAAATATTGTAAGCTTCCTCTATGTAATCTAGAGTCAATAATTTTCTTTATCTCATAATGAACGGGCAGCAGACTCAGACAGTGAGGAGGTTGGGGAGGAACTTGGACCAGTCCTGGAGTCTGGGGAAGGCTCTAATGGATGCTCTGCATCAGAAGCAGAGATAGGGCCAGGGCTGTCCGACATTTCTCAGCTGCCTTCAGAGTCAGAGATAAGTGGGGAAGAACAGCTGGAGCCTGTTCCAGATGCGCATATGAACAGAGCTGTCAGGAGAGGAGAACAACTAAGGAACAGGGGCCAACTCTGAAAGAAAGGTACACATGGATGCTGAATGGCCCCTCCCTGGGGAATAAATAGAAGCAAAGGGGGAGTGGTGGTTGCAGGAGACAATTAGTTCACTTATTATTATGAAGATTTGCTTATCGTGGTTCGTGCCTTGGAGACTCCTTGCCAGGAATTAATTTACAGCTTTGCGACTGGAAGCTCTCTGCCTGGCAATTATCCAGGGACTGATAAGGTCTGTTCTTGCACTTAAACCTTAGAAGTATTATTGCTGGGATTTTGCTGTTTGTGAATGCCATGAATCTACAGTAATTAAATAAAAGGAGTTTTTTTGGGAGAATGAGTCTGTTTCTTGGTTCTGCTAAGCCTGGGTCTGAACAGCTGGGTCTGACTTGGGAAGTAACAGCCAGCTTTAGTAAGCTACTATGGAAAACTGGATGCACTTTCCCAAGCAAGCAAGGGAGACTCGACTGCAGTTACTGTTCTGACCCAACCGGGTTCCCAGAGAGCAAACACAGACAGGCAGCAGCCCCCACCTTTCAAGATTAATCATGAATGCTGTTCCTTTACAGATAAAAGGCTGCTTTCCAACAATTAGCTCCAACAAGAAAGAGCCTTGCCAAGTTGTTTGTCAAGGCTGCCAGAAACCCAGAGATAAAAACTAATTTACAAGATTCACGAACTAAGATGTCCACCAGTTGAGCTTAAGAGCTTCTTTGCTTTCTGCAATGAATGCTTTTCCAAACCTGGCTTTTATCCTCTTGAGGGAGGGGCCATTACCTTGCAGCCTTACTGCCGAGTCGCCTGTGCTGTTGTAATTGTTCTTTCCTCTGAGCAATCCTTTGTGCATGTGCACTTGGCACAGACTCTCCGGGAACCTCCTCATCACTGCTGCCAGCGCCCACAATCTCTAAAGGCAGCAGTCTACTCCCTAATGGTCTTGGCCCTTCATCAGAGTCCTCACTCTCCTCAGCCATCTGCACATGCTGCCCGCTAACCACAACAGTTACTGGGTTGATAACTTTCACTATAGGGAATGGGTTTAAGAATTTAGGACCTAGCTTCTTTCTGGGCAATCTCAGCCTAAGATATGTGGTCGATAGATAGACCCTATTGCCCACTTTGAAAGGTGATCTAAATTTCAAACCTTTATTGTCAGAGTACAACATGTGTACAATGAGATTGGCTGAGTTTCCCTTCGTGTACCCCCCAACACAATACAACTCTCAGTGAAGACAGAAAATCCCTAGCCCAGTGAATCCTACTAACAAATACACAATCCTATTGCACTATATGAATTTATTGCATGTCACGCTGGCCCCACAAGCCAATCATACTATGTTGCTGTAAGGTTATTTTCCATTCAGGAGTCTGACAGCCCATGGATAAAAACTGTTCTTCAGCCTGTTTGTGCAGCTGCCTATGCTTCTATATCTCCTTCCTGATGGTAGGAAGAAGTGCTGACCAGGTGTGTCATCCCTGAGGATTTTCCTCACACTTCTAAGGCAGCAAGCCCTAGTGATGTTGTCTAGTGGTATCAGGGGACAGCCCACAATGTATTGTGCTGTGCTCACCACCCTCTGTGATGTCTTTCTATCTGTGGCTGTCAAGCCGGCATACCATACTGTAATGCAGTGAGTGAGGAAGCTTTCTATTGTGGACCAGTAAAAGGAGGTCATCAGTTGTTGTTCCACTTTGTTTTTTCGCAAGACCCTGAGGAAGTGGAGTCTCTGTTGGGCCTTTCTGGCCACCTGGGTTGTGTTGATTTTCCAGGTGAGATCTTCACTGAGGTAAACTCCCAGGAATTTAAAGGAGAAAACTCTTATTGTGGCCCGGCGGTGGCTGACGGAGCTGGCAGCAGGTCAGACAATTGCGAGGAGATTGGGGAGGAATCTGGGCCAGTCTTGGAGGCTGATGAGGGCTCGAACGAGGGCTCTGCATCGGAGGCAGGGATGGAGCCAGGGCAGGCTGGCAGTCATCAGCTGCCTTCAGACTCAGACAGCAATGAGGTGGGAGAGTTTCTGGAATCGGTTCCCATCCTGCACATGCACAGGGCTATCAAAAGACAAGAACAATTGAGAAAACAGGGTCAACTCAGGAGTAAGGCTGCACCTGAGAGATGATTGGCCCCTCCCATAGGACATAAAAGAGGAGTGAAGGGGCATGAGCTTTTGCAGGAAGCAATTAGTTCATCTGGTCGATTCAAGCTTTGAAAAGTTCTGTTTGACTCTGTATCAAGTTTTGCCTTGCCCTGCATTTGGCAAATAATTCTCTGGCAGCATTCCAGGTGTGATAAAGTGGGTGTTTATAAACATCCCCTGAAAGTCTGTTTGTGAAGACTTGCAAGCTGTGAATGAATGTAATTCACAGCCATGGAAATAAAAGAGGTTTTGCCGGGACTACGATTGTGTTTTATACTTTCTAAGGAACCCTAGGTTAGAACAACTCTCTCCATGCAGCTCCCCTCGATGTAAAGTGTGGCAGGTTCCTCTCCTTCTGGAAGTCTTAACACCATTTCCTTTGTCTTGCTGATGTTCAGGTGCAGGTTGTTTTCTAACCACCAGGTGGATAATTTTTGAACCTCCCCCCTGATCAGTGTTTGTCTGCTTGAAGTTTGTATTACTCAGCTGCCTGGGCAAGAGCGCACTTGATATTCTCCCACTCCTTCTGTAAAGAGTTCATCCATTCAGTCAAGGACATCAAGGTGGGAGTCTCTAGGCAGTTCAGCCATTGGCACAAAGTCTATTCCACTGGTAATCTGGAATGGGGTTAAGCCAGTGCTACTATGGACTGCATTATTATAAGCCACCTCAGCAAATGGCATCAGCTCGGCCCAATTATCTTGCTGGTAATCCACATAACACTTCAGGTTCCACCATTGTGTTGGTTCATTCTGCAGCCCCATTCATGCTTGGATAAAAAGCCGAACTCTACCCTTGTGAGGACCCCACCATAGGAACTCCCGCCAGTACTTTGCAGTGAACTGCACTCCTCAATCCGAGATGATTCGCCGTGGCACTCCATGTAATCTGTAAACCTGATTGATGAACATTTTTGCCAGTTTCTTGGCTGAAGGTAATACAGGACAAGCAGTAAAATGTGCTTGCTTACAGAAGAGATCAACCACTGTCCAGATAACTGTATTCCCCCCCACTTTCTACCAGAAAGTCCATTGCTATTTCCTCCCAGGGACAGCTGGGATAAGCTACAGGTTGAGCAGTCCTGACAGTTTCCCAGGTCATATTTTCATTGCCACACAAGTGGAGCAGCTTTTGATATAATCTTCTACATCGTCTTTCATCTTTGGGCACCAGACTTGACGCCATGTCAGGTGGAGTGTTTTTAGGAAGTCATTGTCCAGCCAGCCTCGAGTTGTGGCTGTTTCAGTCTTAGCCTGGCAAGGGCATACAATTTGGGACCCTTCCAGGCTAAACCATCCCACGCCGTCAGATTGGGGTTATCCTTCAACCATTTTTCTTTTTTCCCAAGATGGCACCACCGATGATGGCTGCCTCAGTGAAATGCTCTCTAATGGTTTCTTTATTGTTTCTTATTCTCTGCAATTCACTATGGATTTTATACTCACGAGACCATCTGCTAAGAATTGGGCAATGTTTCTTTAAGGAGCAGCTTTGTGATTCCTCACTCCCCCCTCTTTGCAAACGCGGAGGAGATTCTAACAAATTCCCTGGTGCTATGGATTACAACAAACAAAGGAAAGAAGTGGCAGCACCAAAAAAGGAGACGAGGTAAAAGAGCGGGAATTTTGAATAGACTAAGGAATGGGGGGAACCCTATCCCTTCAATCTTTCTGAGTAATTTACGCTCACTTGCTAACAAGATGGATGAAATACTCCTTTTAAATAGATGCAATTCTGATTTCTATAACTCAGCAGTTCTCTGCTTGAAACCTGGCTTAATTCATAACAGCATAAATATCCCAGGATTTCAGATAGTTAGTTCAGACAGAATTGAAGAGACATCAGGTAAAAGGAAGGTGGAGGATTATGTTTATATATCAACAACAGTTGGTCTCAGGATATAACTATAATATATAAATCCTGTGATGAAAATTTAGAGTCTTTACATATCAACTGCAAGCCATTTTATTCTCCATATGAGTTCTCCTCATTTCTCCTAATAGCTGTGTATGTTCTTCCACAAGCTTGTGTAAACAAGACATTACAAACTCTAGCTGATCAAATTATGGAGGCTGAAGCCAAACACCCAGATTCCCTTCCCATTATTTTAGGAGATTTGAATCAAGCAAATTTAAGGAAAGAGCTCCCAAAATATTTCCAGCATGTCAATTGTCCCACCAGAGGCAAAAATACTTTAGACCATTGCTACACAACATTAAAAGATACTAATAGGTCTTTACCATGAGCAGCTGTGGGTCACTCTTATCACTGCATGATTCACCTTGTACCTGCCTACAAAGACTTAAAACTACAAAACCAACAATTAAATCAGTGAGGACTTGGACTGATGAGGCAGAGCTGAAGCTACAGGCTTGCCTTGACTGCACTAGTTGGAATGTTTTTGAAGATACCTCTACAGACCTAGATAAGGTCACAGATACTGTAACATCATATGTCAGCTTCTGTGAAGACCTATATGCCAGGTTCCAAGAAATACAAACATTATAAAATGAACTCAGAGGCATTTCTGTTCCTCAAAGAACTATTTTATTTAATTGTACATCTTGGCACGAACTGGTGGAAGCCAATACTGAAAGTTTCCCGGGCTTCCACGTCACTATAGTTAAACTTATCTTTTTTCCCCAAAACAATATGTCATGTTGTCCAACTAGGAGATGAAATAGTTTCCTGGCAACTCCGCTCCTCCTTCCTCTGGCCAAACAGCAATTGGAATGCAGCTGACTCATTGCCCAGCTATGTTGTTTTGGCTGGAGCTTCACCTCAGTTCTCCCCCACTTCCATTCTCAACTGTGTCAAACTGAATTAATGCAATTCCACCAGCAAACTAAATTCAGGCTTGACAGGATGCCCCCCTCCAACTGGAGGAATGTTCCTGCAAGACATAAAGCATAAGGCAATCACTTATGCCACTAACCTCCCCCCTCCCCTCACCGGGAGGCCACTTCAGCTTCTGAAGGTACTTGTCATGGAATTGTTTTATCAACCTATCCGCATTTACCTTTTAACTTTTAACCCAGGTTGTTTCAGCACAGGAATATCCCTTCTACTGTATCAGATATTCTAACTGGCCTCTCTGTACTCTCAAGTGCAAGATCTTTTTTTATTTCATAGTGGGTTTGACCCTCAATCACCAGCGGTTTGGGGGGAAGCCGATCCACTGGTGTGACTTGTGAACTTACTACCTGTTTCAACAGTTTACTGTGAAATACCGGATGTATTTTCCCGAGTAACCTGGGAAGTTGAAGTTGTACTATAGCTAGGTTAATAAGTTTAACTATATGGAATGAGCCCATATATTTAGGACCAAGATTTCTTGAGGCCAATTTTAATTTCAAGTATTTTGTGGACAAATACACCTTGTTCCCCACCTTAAACCCTGGTTGAGGAGCATGGTGGTTATCAGCCTGCTTTTTATATGACTCCGCTGCTTTACTCAGGGCTGTTTGGTATTTTGCCATGCTTTTTTCAATGACAGTATCTACTCTGTTAGCGACATGGAGGAGGGTGGCTCTCTAGGGAGCTCAGGCATAGGAACAAACTGCTGGTCACCTGGAAAGGGGACAGACCGGTGCTATTGTGCACTGCATTGTTATATGCTACTGTAAGGTCCCAGAAGTTTCCCCGAGCCACAGAGATGCCAAAGAGTGAGACTCGAGATGAAGCTTGCAAAAATAACATCTTTTTTTATTTGGCCAAAGCAAAAAGTCTGGATGAATACTATGTCCAAAACATAAAGACAAAATGCATGTAAGGAATAGTCACATCCTGCAAGAATGGCTCAGAGTGTTATATACATTTTACGCTGATAGAAACCAAGTTTATCCAATCAGAGACAAATGTTCATTATTAATATGGGCAATGTCTTGCTCATGCCCTCCCCCTTCCTTATGCATGGACCGTTCTTTGTCCATGCTCTGTCCATACTTTGTTATTTTACACAGTATCCGTTGTCCTTGTGTGTTCGTGTTCCTAGGCAGCCGCACCTTATCTACAGAACAGGATGTTCCTGGGAATTGTCTCCAAGGATGTGTCTAGCTCCGAAGCAAATTGCAGAGGCAAGAAACCAGATAGAAAAGGATACAATTCTGTTCCTTACAAATGATTCCCATCCTTAGTACAAGCAACTTCTTTAACAAAACCAAAGAGCAAAGGTTAGATTGATTCATGTCAATATGTCCTTTCATTTTCCTCCCTTTTCTTATGACAGGTTGCTTCCTGTCAATGGTGGCTAGGGGGGCATTTAAGGACCATGTGTTTTGCTGGTCTAACGGGAGGAGGGGTGGAGGAGCGGGTCAATGGACACTGAGGAGGCTCTCCCAGTGATGGGAGAGGTAACCATATGCTGGATCAGAGGGATGGAACAGGAAGAGAAGGAGATCTCCAAGGGCTAAAAACACTAGAAATCCAATCCATTTCCAGTGAGAGAAGATACTGCCAAACCAGTTGAAGTCAACTGCCCCAGTCCAAGTCTGTACTGGGATGTGAGAAGTTTTCCCCACCCTTGTAGCAATCTCCTCCATAACTTTTTCTGGACCATCTCTCTGTAAACAACAATTTGTGAGATAAAATTTTCAACACATACCTCCTGTTGCTGACAAAAAGTGTAAAGCAAGTCTATACTGACATTTATATAGCTGTTTTAAACTAAGCTGCCATTTAGCCATTAAAGTTAAAACAATAGCAGTTTCATTAGCTATTATTTCAAGCACAAGTTGTAACCTTATAAGTCTATTAACCACACATACACATGCTCCATACTAATGGCTAGGCAATTGCACATAAGCAAACTTTCCACATATCCCATATAAGCCATCTGTAGCATGCCAGTTAAGAATTTCATTACCCACATCCGTCCATAACCCACCCAGTCTAGGTGCATTTTCAAATGAGTTACTAGGTTTTGTCAGGTTAATTCCAAACTGAAAGGTTACATTAAGCAAAGAAAAGTCCTTTGTTTGTAATGTATGGTTTTTCAGATTAATCATTCCATTATATTCTCCCCCTATTAGTTCTACCCATAAGAAAATTATAACCATTGCATCAAATCGAAACCTCCTATATCTTCAGGAATTATGATATCTATCTCCTAAAACTACTGTGTCCAAGACAGGTTGATCAGGTTAAGTGCCCCAATTTTTACACATTTAGTCTACCCACTGTTCTACTATTACTATATCACAAGGTTCTTCACAAGTGCATGCTGGTCCACAACCACAACAATGTTAACAACAACAACATTCAAATGATACAGGTCTTCCGCTTTGAGCTTCTTCGGTGACAGACCAAAGCCTCATCTCTCCGAGGCTTTGATCCGTGCTCACCACTGGAGCGCCCTGAGCTGGCTGGTTTTGGGGCTAAGCCACCCCGTAGAGGTGGTGAAGAGGGGGGAGACTGTCTGCAGGGTTGAGGAGAGCCGCATCTCTCCTCCCCAGCTGGCCATTACTCCCTTTCCCGAAGGCAGTTGTAGCGGTGCTCAGAAATGGCCACCACAAAGAAGAATTCGACCGGAAAAGAATGTGCAGGAGGAAGATAAGAGAAAGTTTTGGTTGACCAGGTCAAACAGCAAAAGCAATAAATAAGGTACCTGGAATTTAAACTTAACAACATTGTCCCCAAAGAAGATTTTGAAGCTGTGAAGGAGAGAGAGAAGAGAAAGGATTAGGTTTTTTTTCTTCCCTTCCTTGTGCTGACAGCTAAGAGACTTAAGCAAGAAACTGAAAAAAACAATCCACTTTAACATTAATAGGCATCTAAGCTGAAAATAAAAGTCAAAGGGATAATAAAGATTTCTGGACATTTAAAAGTTTTTAAAAGCTGGAAAGGAGAAACAAAAAAGAATAGAAGGGCAGGATCTGGAAAAAAGGAAGAGACTGCCTGGAATTAAGGAATGGAACTGTAATTAAAAGGAATTTACAGTGAAATTTTAACAAGATTCCTCAAAGATACATTTTAATGGAAACTTGGTAACAAAATAATAGAACCCCAGGAAGAGAAAGTGGAAAAAAGAAGCAAGTAGAAACAGCCTTGGATTATTTGGATTACTTGGTGATTTTTGGTTTTTGCATCTAGATGACTAAAATTAACCGGGTGGTTGTTTAAAAGTTTTTTAAATGGTATCACTCTTAGAAGAACTGAAAACGGAACTTAAAAAATGGAAAGAAGACGCACAAGAAGGGAAAAGTTCTTTTGGCTTCTTGTTTCAATTCTTAGAAATGGAAATCTGGAACTATGAGAAGCAACAAGAAATGCTTGCAGAACAAGAAGATTGGGACAAAGAAGAAGCCATCTTTAATGATCAAATAATTTTAAGTGGAGGGAAAAAAGAAAAGGGGGGAAAGAGAGTGAAAGGTTTAAGATTAGAAAAAACAACCCAAAAGAAGAACAATTTGAAAGATAAGTATAATATTAGAAAGCAACAGAAGAGGGGATTACAGATGAGAGAGTTAGAAGTAGAGAGAAAAGGGGGTAAAAAGGGGAGGGAGAAGAAGAGGGGGAAGAAGGCAAGGAAAAGAAGTTGTAAAAGACAGAAACAAGAAATGGAGAAAGAGGGAAAAGATATAAGAATTGTAACCATAAGTTTGTTTAGAGATAATGGGTGAAAATTTAATTGTAAAAGGGATTCTGCAAAGATACATAAGATAGCTTTGTTATATTACAAATAGAAATAACTTTAGAAAATATGATGATGGATAAAGTATTTATTGTAATGCAGTGGGATGTTTGTTAATAAATAAATGAATTAAAATGATTGAGAGAATTAAAAGGGAACATTTTTAATTATTAGTAATGATTTATAAAAATATAAGTGAGAAATATGGAAAAAAAAGAATTAACTATGGAAAGTTTATATGTGTTCCCAAGGAAGTATAATATTCAACTGAAAAGAAAAGTTAAAGATATTAAGATTTTAATGCATATTAATGATAGAATTGAATTGGAATGGAATGTGTTTTATTTACATATATATATAATTTTTTCTTTTTAAGAATATAGTGTCTACTTTAAAAATAGCAGAATTCGATTGGAAGTTATGTGTTATATTGAATGCTATAATCTTAAAGCTATACATTGAAGCTTAAATAAGAGCTTGAATGGATAAAATTAAAGGATATAAAGGTGGCATACTCTAATTGGTAACTACAGGGAAAAATTTGCTTAATAAGAAAAGATAATGTGAAATTAAAACAGGACAGACAAAATTATAAATATAATGATTTGAATTGAGATAATTAAAACAAAGTTGAGAAAATTAAAAGGGGAAAAATTATGTAGAAAATATAAAATGGTAATAAGATATGGAATAGAATATAAAAATGAGCATGAAATTGAGTTTTGTGTCTGTATGAAGAAGTGATAACCTGGGACCATGCTATTTTCAAAAAAGATGTTTTATTTGTATTTTGTTTTTGTGAAAACCCAAATGAAATTTTCAAAAAAAAAACATTCAATGATACAGTTACAATCACAGAACCAACACATCCTGTAGGGTGCAAAGTTCCACAACTTCACTTAGGATCTTCAGATGGAATAACATAGGCCACCACTCAGGCAGGAAAAATCAAAAAGTTGTACTCCTGCAATGAGAAAAAGAAATCACAAACAAAACCCATTAATACCACCATGACCACATTAGTTTTTGATAATGTTTATTCTCAGCTAGTCTTCTCCAGGAACCACTTTCCACTCTTTAAGTTCATCAACTGGTCCTTTTACATGCTTGTAGTGGATCTGCCCTTTGTCTTTGTTCGGACTGCTGTTTCAGTGGTAAGCAGAACTTGGCAGGACCTGTCCCAGGTTTGGCTAAGTTTTTCCTCACATCAGCTTTTTATCAGGATCCAATCACCAGGCTGGAATTTTCTCTGGGATCTTGGAGGCGCCCACAGTTCTGCTGTGGTTCCCAGTAGTCTTGGTGTGCTGGCCACGGACACGGAGGCCCTGGAAGTGGTGCTGGCCTTGATGGGCCCTGATCTTCAGGCACTCCAAATCCTTGCACAGCTTGTTGTCCAGCCCATTGGGCAAGACCTGCCTATACTTGCCATCCTTGCAGTCCTTCTGCCTGTTGAGGAACCAGTCAGGGATCTTGTGGTGGTGACCCACTTGACCTCATCCTCTGTGAGCTCCCCAGCTTGCTTGGTCAGGTCGATGTCTGCTTTCTACAACACCATGTGAGCATAGCGTCTGCCCATCCCTTGATGGCGAAGGCGATCTTGCGCCACCCATCAGTGTTGGTGTTCAGGACATCCAGGATGTGCTAGAACTTATGGACAGCAAATTTGGGAGGTAGGGTTTGAGCTAGTAGTCCTTTGTTTCTGAGGTAAGATAAGAAGAGAGGACAAGTATACAGCTCTTTACAAAATATATATATCTTTACTTTCATATTGTGGAATTTCCAAATGTGATAATTCAAACATTTAATAAGGTAAAGTGTCCCTTTTTGGACAGGTTCGAATTCTGAGCAAGGCCAAGGGTAAACATTTGGTCTATAGCATAGTTGAATTTGCATTCCATGGAATGTGACATTCCCACTGAATTCCCACACTCCATGATTGATTGAAGTACTTTTGCAGAAAAGTGAGTTGCTGTCTATACTTTCTACTATCCCATATCTAGGTATTATTTGTTCCAGTATAATTTTGGTGATTACTGCTGTAGCGGCTCTCATGGTTGGATAAGCCTCAACCCATCCAGTCAAGTGATCCACTATCATCAATAAATAATTAAATCTACCCACTTGAGGGAGTTCAATAAAATCAATTTGAATGCATTGAAATTGTCTCACGCTAAATGTTTCCCTCCCTTTTCTTTAGGAGTATGACTTATTTACTAACTCTTTTACATACTATACAAGTCACATATTTGTTTAGATACTGTATACAATCCACAGTATTCATAAGCTTCCAAAACAAATCACATCATACCTTAGTCCCCCAATGAGAACCCTGATGATGTAGTACTTCCAAAATCAATATTTACCTTCCATCAGGCAATACCCATTTCCATTCTCCAATTTCTATTGCTCCCACTTTCTCTAACTCCTTCTCATAACATTAAACATTCCTCCTACCATTGCCATCCAAATCAACACAAGTCTGTGCAGACCAACTTAACTTTCTAGCTAGCTAGACCAAAGGTCCGTCTTTTCCTTCTATTACTTTCATGCAACTATCCCAACACAATAATGTTCAAGATCAAATCCTCCCTATAAGACTCCTTTTAACCTTGACAGATAGGATCTAGCATTTTAAAATCCTCAAAAGCCATTCCCTTATACATGTAACACTAGGCTTTTGGTTTTACATACAAGTCTTTATTCAACCTACAATATCCAGGCAATGCTAGAAATTTTCTCTCATTCTACATATTGTAATCTCTTACTCATCTCTGTAACAATTCCTAAAAGGACTTTTGTCGCTAACAAACAAACAAAGAATGCCATAGGATGAAGCATCTTGACTCCTAAGCATCCATAAGGCACACAGACATAAAAGAGGGTGGTAAGAAGAACTTCAAAAATAAAACAATCTAAATGAGGTATTTTGAGTCAATGTTCTAAAATATATTTGAGTCATACTTTAGTGTCAAATCTCTGCTTTGAGGAAAATATGGATTAAGAGCATATACAGAGTGCGCCTGGTTTGACTTTTGATTCCCTTGTTGAGCTAAGCTTAGCTCCATTGTAACTGGGAGCTGAGCCAGCTGCAAAGATACAGTTTCTAGGCAAACTGCCAACCTTAGCCATCTAAGGTTATTTTGTTTGCAGAAGCGCTGAGAAAAATCATGATCTCAAAAACTTCTAGGAGAAAAAAATCAAATCAAATCAAAATTGTATTCAGATCAGCAGAGCTTTCTATGTGCATATGAAACAGATGCAAAACAGTGAAAGGCAAGGCTGCAGAAGCAGGTTGCCCCGCCTTTCTCAGGCAAAAGCTCAATGTTTCAACTAAGCAGAAAAAAATGGTTAAAGCAAATCAGTCATTATTTACAATTCTTTTCTGGGAGCTTTTTCACAAGCCAATGAGCTCCATTTTCTAAATAATTTTGTGTACTGTTATTAGAGGGTCTCATCCTCCAGGTTTGGAAATGATTACACACAGACATTCACACACACATTTCCAGGCCTGGGGAGGTTTTGTCCCTTTAAATCTCCACTTTTTCTTTATTTAGCAACCTGTAGCTTGTTCTCAGAGCAGTGGGATAACGCTTAGGGTGTTCAGGATAGGCAGAATCGGAGCCTACCAGCAAATGACCAGGTCAAAGTCACTGGATAAAATTTTCCAGGAGTGCTCTTGACTTTGCCTCTGGTCCCAGCTGGTTTCTTCCATTTGCCATAGTGAAAGCCACTGAACTTCAAGGAGTTCAGCTTGTGAGGAGCTGAATGCAGCCATCTCGATGAACGGTCCCTTCGAGCTCCACGTTCCGGCGCCAGAAAATGTATGGTCCCAGAAATTTCCCTGAACCACCAGCTTCTAGGGATTGCAGTGGTCTCCACTCATTGGCAGCTTCGGTTCCTGGTGGTCACTGTGCTCCTAATGGCAGGAGAACACCATTGATTCTGTTGGCAGGGTTTGCCAAAGGATTGATTCTTTGGGTCTAACTCCACTCCAGTTCTCAGCCTGCATGGCCTCTGCTACGCCGCTTCTGCTTCCGAAGGGTAACAGCAGATCCTGCATGGGTCCAGTAGACCCTTCACCAGTCTCTGGTTCTTGTTCCATCTTCCCTGGGTCTTTATGCTCCTGATGCGTGTAGAGAGCATTTCTAAGCTCAGGACCCTGTGCAGTGGTACCATGTAAGCACAAACTGTTGTAATTTTCTTTTTTAGGGGATTCAGGCTAATGTCAGTGTTTCAACCAAACTCTCCATTTCAATTCAGCACTCAGAGATAAAGTCCATCCAAGTAAGAATTTATTAAAGAAGTCATATTGGCATATCTGGGAAAACCCGAATCTGAATTCCCGTATTTCCCCCTGCTATATTAAACTCACATCCAGCCCCCTTACTGATGACCCTCAAGTCACACTTTCCAATCCACTTCCATTCTGAACTCCCGCCAAGTCGGGTCCAATCCATGACTCGGCCTTGGGGTCTGGTGAAAGAATGTTGTGGCTATCCTCCTTTCTTACTTTACTTTCATTCCCATGGTTACCCTTCTGGCAGCCCCAAATCTGAAGAAAGATGGATGGGGGCTGACACATTCTCTATCACTTTTGCCATTTGTTTGGAATAAATTGCCTTAATCATGTTTATGAACTTCTCATCAAAGTCCATACAATCTAGCTGTTGTATCATAATTTGCCAATTTACATTGTCAAATGCTTTCTGTGCATCTAAAATGATCAGCACCATTTGTTTTTCAGAGTGAAAACTGACTAACCTATTTATCAAGCATAGTTGATAAAGTTGCATGGAGTCCCCCTGTAGAGTAATCTCTGATCGGGGGTGGGGGTTCAATTTACCGCTAAATTCTGGAAGGAATTCATGAGAGCCATTAGGTACTCACAGGGGCTTAGCTCAGCATTTCATGCGAGTACTAATGGGGCCACAGATAGGACTAACACCATGGTAGAGCAATACTTAAGGTGTTATGTAAATTAACAATCAGACTGGGCAGAGGTGTTTCCATTTGCTGAGGTAGCATATAACAATACAGTGCACAGTAATACCAGTCTGTCCTCTTTCCAAGTGACCAGCGGTGTAGAGTTTGTTCCCATGCCTAAGCTCCTTAGAGAGCCACCCTCCTCCATGTCGCTAACAGAGTGGATGGAGTCACTGAAAAAAACATTGGAAAATACCAACCAGGCCCTGAGTGAAACAGCAGAAGCCTATAAAAAGGCTGACAAACATGGATCTCCTCAACCAGAATTTAGGGTGGGAAACAAGGTGTACTTGTCCACAAAATACCTGAAATTAAAATTGGCCTCAAAAAAGCTTGGTCCTAAATATATGGGCCATTTCTATTATTAAAGTGATTAACCCAGTTAAAGTATAACCTCAGCTTCCTAGGTTACTAGGGAAAATACATCCGGTATTCCACAGTAGTCTATTGAAACTGTTGGTAAATTCACAAATTGGACCAGTGGATTGGGCTCCCCGCAAACTGTTGGTGACTGAGGTTCCAACGCACTTTGAAATAAAAAGGATCCTGGACTCGAGGGTACAGGGGGGCCAATTGGAATATTTGATACATTGGAAGGGATATCCCCTCTCTGAAGCAACCTCGGCTAAAAGTTGGAAGGTAAATGCAGATAGGTTGATAAAACAATGCCCTGACAAGTACCCTCAGAAGCCAAAGGGACTTCCCGGTGGGGGAAGGGGAGATTAGTGGCATGAGTGATTGTCTTTATGCTTTATGTCTTGCAAGAACGTTCCTCCAGTTTGGGGGGGCATCCTGTCAAGCTTGAATTTAGTTTGGTGATGGAATCGTATGAATTGGTTTTGACACACTTGAGAAATGGAGTGGTGGGGAGAACTGAGGTGGTTGAATCAGCTGCATTCCAACTGCTGCTCGGCCAGAGGAAGGAGGAGTGAAGTTGCCAGAAAACTATTTCATCTCCTGGTTGGACAATGTGACATATTGTTTTGGAAAAATGAGAAAATTCTAGCTATAGTGATGTGGAAGCCTGGGAAATTTTCAGTACTGGCTTTCATCAGTTCGTCCCAAGATGTGTAATTAAATAAAATGGTTCTTTGAGAAATTGCAATGCCTCTGAGTTTGTTTTATGGTAATTGCATTATTTCGAACGTGACAACAATATTTTAATATAGATAGATGTGAAGAACAGACATATGAATAAGAATTAAGTATTTAAAAAGGGAAAATTAGAGATTGAACGATGATACTGTTAAATATACTTAAATAATAGTATGATCAGCAGTGAAATAATAAAGTCAAATAGTGAGCATAACGAAATAATGACAGAATATATTTTAATATAATTTATATTGTGATTGGTATCAGAATTGAATATTGAAACATTGAATAATAAAATAAGGATGAAATTTTAATAGAAATTTGATAGATGTGAAAAGTTAAATTAGGGAAATATGAATATGAATTAAAGTATTAAAGCAAGTGAAAGTTCTAATGGATTAGAATAGAGACAGAAATAAAAGAAAAGGGGAATAACAGTATACATTTTTATATTATTTTATATTATATTATTATATTAAATATAAATGTAACAACAAGAGGGAGGTTGAGAAATTGAATGGTGGTAGTATCAGGTATGTTTAAACAATATGAAATAATGAAATATTATAATCTACTATAAATGTGTACTATAATTAGAAATATATAAGCTAGATAAGTGTAATAATCATGAGTAATCATATTATTTTTATTTGTACCAATATGTATTGCACCCAGGTGTCACACTGTTCACACATTGATATGTATATGTTATGTAAAACTTGACAAAAAAGGAGTTACTTTACTTTATGTAAGAGTCTTCCTTATTTTCACAATAGAGTCTCCAGTAATCACAAAGTAGATAGTTATAGGACAGTGAGTATCACCACAGTCCTCCAAATGAATGTTGTTTATTTCTCTTATCAGAAATTTTTCTAAACTTGTAGAAGTATGGTATATCCCATTCACTAGTAGATGGCACCCTCAGCTTAGGTTTCAATATTGTTTCAAATCTGATAGATTGATTGATCCAAATTTACTTCAATTTATGGAAGCAAAGTCAGTTATTCAAATAGATTCAAATAGGTAGTTCCAGCATTTTATAATGCCTTTCCAAAACAATGCCTACCCGGTTTAAAAATTCAATTTTCTATTTTTTAAAAGGTCTTCACCTTTTCTCCCCTTTGTTCCTTTCTTTCAGGTCTAGGATTTTTCTCTCTATGGTTGTTTGCTGCTTTAAGAAATAGTTCTAAGAGTCTCTTTTCCTGGATTTTCCTCTTTCTTTTTTTTCTTTAAAGTTTGGGTCTAAATTTTAAAAAAATCTTCTCACTCAGCTCCAATCACTGTTTATCTACCTCACTCCTGCACATTTCTTTGTTACCTCAGCTGTCCCAGCTTTATGGCAGCCATGATGGCTGCTCTTCTCCTCATCATGGATGAGAGGGAAGAAACCCTGGGTCAGGCAGGAAAGTTGGTGCTTTCCATGACCTACAGGGCACCCCACTTCATCACCCCTACAGGGTAGCTATAGCTCCTTTCGGAGTCCTCCAATGGGAGGAACTCAGTTTTATTCTCGCTTTCTTCCCCTGCCAAATGTATTTTAGCACTATTTTATTTAGATCTTCAAAATATTCTTTTTCCTAGTCTAATTGGAATTGTCTGGAATAAATATAAAATTCTAGGCAATACATTCATCTTAATTGTAGATATTCTCCCAATCAATGATAATTGTAAATTTTCCCATTTTGTCAAATCTGTCGCAATCTGTTGTTTGAGTTTAAGATAATTGTCCTCCTTAAGTGTGCTACATCTTGGTGTTATGTGTATCCCTGAATATTTAATCTTATTTGTGACCTGGATCCCCAAAACTTCTTCCAATTCTTTCTTTCATCTTGGTAATATGTTCTTTGTTAAAATCTTTGTTTTATCTTTATTTTCAGACCTGCTACTTTCCCATACTCTTCTATCTTTTCTATCAGTTTAGGTGCTGACTCCAATGGATCCTCTAATATGAATACCAGGTCATCTGCAAAAGCTTGCAATTTATACTTTTCTTTTTTTAATTTTCATTTCTTTTATTTCTTTTTCTTCTCTGATGTTCCTATTCAGCACTTCCAGTGTTAACACAAACAACAGAGGCGACAGTGGACAGCCTTGTCTAGTCCCTTTTCTTATATCTATAAAGTCTGTTAGCTCTCCATTTATCATAACCTTTGCAGTTTGTTTACAATATATCGTTTCTATGGCTTGGGTAAATTTTTTACCAAAGCCCATTTGTTCCAATTGTAGCAGCATAAAATGCCAATTCACATTATCAAAGGCTTTTTGTGCATCTAAAAACATCAAAGCCATTTGTTTTTCGGGATGTGTCTCATAGTATTCCAGTGTGTCTAAAATTATTCTCATATTGTCTTTAATTTGTCTCTTCGGCAGAAATCTATTTTGATCAGAATGAATAAAATTGTTTAAGTATCTTTTCAGTCTTTCTGCCAGAATTGAAGCAAAAATTTTATAATCTGAGTTTAATAGGGATATAGGTCTGTAATTTTTAACTTGCTGTGGGTCTGTGTCCTCCTTCAGTACAAGTGTAATATGTGCTTCTGACCATGTTTTGGTCAGAAAAGCTCTTCCTTGTCATAACTTCATTCATAACTTCTAATAAGTGAAGATTCAATGTTTCCTGAAATGTCTTGTAAAATTCCAAACCGTCCGGACCTTTCCCAATATTTTGCTTTTTTAAAGTTTCTGTTAATTCCATCATTGTTATTTTACTTTCTAACATTATTTCAATATCTTTGGGTATCTGGGGCAGATTTGCTTCCTGTAGGTACTGTTGAATTCTTTCTTCCTGAACATTCTCTTGATAGTACAATTTTCCATAATAATCTTGAATAATTTTTTTCTTCTCTGCATTTCCATAGCATACGTATCCTTGTTCGTTTATCAAATGATTTATCCCTCTTGAGCCTCTTTCCTTTCTCAATTTATATGCTAGCCATCTGCCTGGTTTATTTGCATCTTCAAAATAGTTCTGCTTTGCATTTTTAATTTTTTGTGCTATTTCCTCTTTTTCCAATAGCCCCATTTTATGTTTAGTTATGTCCATTTTAATTTTAATGTCTTTCTTTGTGGAAATTTCTGTAGCTCTTTTTCCAGCCTCTTGTAGTCATTTCCAATGTTTTAAAAGTTTTTCTCTATTTTATGTTTCTTTTCCTTGTGTAGTCCATTATCAAGCCTCTTGTATAAGCCTTCGGCGTGTCCCAGAGGTTCTGTAATAATGTATCGTCTTTTGTGTTTTCTTTAAAGAAGAAAGTCAATTCTCTCAATTTTCTGTTTAAAATCTTTTTCCTTTAATATTGTATTATTTAGAGTCCATCTAGATCTTTTTTGTCCTTTCCATACAACTGTTATTGGATTATGATCTGCCCAGGTACTTGTTTCTATTTCAATGCCTTGTATGTTAGAGAGCAATTCTGTTGACATCCATATCATATCTATTCTGGACCATGATGCATGTCTATTTGAATAAAAGTATATTGTTTATTTTATGCATCTCTCTCTCCATGCATCTTTTAGGTTTATCTCATCTACCATTCGAAAGAAGGATTTTGGCAATGTCTTTCTAGTTTCCTTTGCTGCTTTCTGTGTTTTATAATCCAATTTGTCATTTATTATTCCATTAAGATCTCCCATCAGACAAATATTAGCATAGTCCAGTTCAATTATTTTCATATGTAATTAAGTGTCTTTAGATTATTGTCCATTATCTCCACCATCAAAATCCTTCCATCATCATCTGTATATATTTGTTCCGCAGGGATTGTATCTCTAATGTATAATACCACTCCTCTCTTTTTACAGTGTCAACGCTGTAAATAATTTCCCTAATTTTTTTTGTTTCAATATGTGTTTGTATTGTTTTTTAATATGTACTTCTTGTCAGCAGATTATATCAAATTTTAATTTCTCTAATTTATGAAATATTTTTCTTCTTTTAGTAAGTGAATTCAGTCCATTTATATTAATTGTAATCAGTTTTCTCTCATCCATTTTAGACTTTATAAGAAGGATTTGTTGCTCTAGTAGATCTTGGTTCTTGTTGCTCTCTGGGTACACCACCTACAGCTCCTTCTTCTTTTTCATTTACTGCTGTACATTCCTCTTGAAATTCAATTAACGACTCTTCTTTTCTTGCATCTTCCTCCTTTCCTGTGAAATATTCCAGATAGAATAACTCAGCTTTTTCAACTGTATCAATTCTGTATCTTTGTTCCTGACAGGTAAATATGAGACCTTCTGGTATCAGCCATTTGTAATTTATTCCTCTCTTGAGTAACTCTTTAGTCAAAAATAAATATTCTCTTCTTTTCTCTCTCATTCTTCTCGGAACCTGTTTCAGTACCACTGTTTCTTTATCTTTGTACTTTAGTGTTTTCTCACTTGCCACCTGCAGTATTTGTGATTTAATTATTTTCTTAATAAATCTGATATGAACTTCTCTTGGTAGTTTATTTCTCATTGCATATCTTGGGTAGACACGAAAAACCTCGTCCATTCCATCCATCATCTTCTCTTTAGTTATCTCTGCTTCTGCCAAGATTTCTGTCATCATTTCAGCAAGGTTTGCACCCTGTTCTTCTTCTATATTTTGGAATCTAAGATAGAATTCTGTCCTATAAATTTCCCATCCCAGTGATCCCAGTGATCTGCTCTTGTCTGTTTCAACTTCACTCAGTTGGGTATCCATATATCCAATCTTCTTATCTTTTTGTACGTCTTGTTCTTCAATTTTCTTAATTCTGTCCTCATATTGCATCATCATCTGTTGGATATTTTCAATTTTCTCATCTGTCTTTTCTGTTCTTTGCTTGATATTCTCCATTCTTTTTTCAATATGTTCTGTTCTCTTTTCAATATTATCTGTTTTTGCTTGTATCTTTTGAATTCCTTGCATCTGCAGTGTCACTTCCTTCTCCTTCTCCTGTTGCAACATCACCTGTATTGATCGTTTTCCTCCAAATGGTGAGGAGGAAGAAGTCGGGATTGAAGAAGCTGAGGCTGGTATCTTTCTGCTCATCTTACAATACTTAATAGGAAAAATGGGAAGAAAAAGCAAGAGCAGACAACTGCCACTCCAATAAAAAGTAAAAGCAAAAAATAAAAAAATAAAAATGGGAAGGGAAAAAATCTTCAGGCACTTGAGTACCTTAATCCAATAGGTTCCAATTATGTAAAAAGAAAAAGAAAAAAGAAAAAAAATGTAAAATGGAGAAAGGATGAAAAATAAAAAAAAATTAAAAGACAGAAATCTGTATATTCCCCTTGATAAAAAGGTAGAGCAAAAAGAGGAGGGAGGGAGAAAAAATGTAATCTTATTCCTGCATTAAAAGACTAAAGTCCAAATATAAAAATCCAACTGGAGGGGAAGTAAAAAAAAAAAAAGGAGGGATAAAATGCAGTTCTGTCAGTAAGCAAAGCACTGCCACTAAGTATTCGAGGTTCTTTACTAAATCAAAAAACAAAATTTCCAGTTCTCTTTTCAAGGTCACTTCAAACTTCTTTCTTTCAATTTCAACTCCAGACTCCAGCTATCAGTAGTTCCACAGAGCACCTGCATAAACAATCTACATGCTCTTCCCACTATCTTTTCAGTGAAAAACTCAAGAGTCCTTGAATATAACACCAAATGTATCACCAAGAAAGAAAGAAAAACAATGTAGCCTCCCGGTGGCAGTGTTACTTATTTCCCTTCCCTTTCCCTTCTCTAATATTTAAGCCAGGAATAAATAAAAAAGAAGGGGAAAAAAATCTTGTCCAAGGAGTTATTTGAAAAAAATAAAAGTTAAAAAGGAAAGACCAGTCCAGTTTAAAAATTGAAAAGCTTTTACAAAAATCCAAGTTCCAATAAAAAGAAAAAAAACCTTCAGGTTTAATTTGTTCTTAATCTCGCCGCTTGACCACTTTTATCTTCACTTTTAAATTTTACTTTTAGTCTTTTAGGGTGTTCTTCCCAGAAAATAGTAAGTAGAAATTTATCTCACCAAACTGACACACGTTTCTTTCCAGCTTTCTTCCATTCTGGAGCTGTCCCAGCTTCAGCAGCTTTATTGGCTGCCTCTCCGCCATGGGAAAAAAGGGCTTCTCCTGGATCTACCAGGGATTTTGTGATGTCCCTGGGATCGACAGGATGTGCCCTCCTCAGTCACCATCTCTACAGGATGGTTTAGGTCCAATGGGACCATCCTGCAAGGGAGATATCAGCGGCGATCTTGGAGCTTCAAGATCGCACGCTGTACTGCTGCGATGCCAGCTCTGCCCTCCACTGATCCTGGAGTTTTATCACCTAATCTGCGACTTCCCCCTTGAGATTAGCGGTCATGATGTTCACTATCACAGCCTTCGATAGGTAGGCTAGAGCATAGTGGTCTAGGTGAGCCCATACCTGGTTGAGGAAAAATGACAGTTTTCTGGGTCCTTATCAAACATGGTTTTCATTGGCAGAGGGTCTATCGGAGGTGGAGAGGGAGGTGTTCGCAGGCTGAGGAACCAACCAGGGCCCGGGTAATAAGGCGATGGTTGGTAGCTGGGCCATCCAGGGGGAACCCAAGGCTGGCCAGCTGGGCTCGCTGCTGCCACTGGAGGTTCCTCCTTGTGTCCAGACTTGCTGCCACTGCTGATTGGGAGGACAAGTTAGCTGCTCGGGTTTCTGCAGCTGGATTTGGGCTCTGGCAAACTGGAGGTGGCTGAGCCACCCAAGCCACCTGTGCATCAGCTCCACTCCCTGGATCTCCATATGGTTGAATCTCTCTCTCAGTTGCTCAACTGATGGGCTGGGGGTATCTCCATTCCCTCTGCTCATCCCATTCAGCCATTCTCTTCATTTTTCATCTCAGGAGAGGAGTGGCTAGCACCTGAGTTTCACTGGATTTCAGGGTCCTCCTGTGTCAAGAGTTCTCCTCTGCTTGATAGAGGTCCTCAGCAGCCAGGGCTTCTCCTTTACCAGTGGCCTCTAAGTCTTCTCTGTGCAGACCTTCAATTTGGTTGCTGGGAGGGGGATTCTCTCTCCAGCCTGACTTGCCAGTTGCACTTCACCGACTGGAGTTGTGCCAGGAGTGGCAGGAGTCTCCCCCTTCTCCATCTTTAAATCTTCCATGACTGTTCTCTCCCCTTCCAGAGTCGCCCAGTAGGTGGCTGGGGTTCAGGACCCTCCTTTTGCAGAGCAAAGTTTAGGAGAGTTGGTTTAATGTAATGATCCAACTAACAAACACAAGCAAATCAGAATTCTAAGGCTGAGGTCTTTCTCTAAGAACGTCTTTATTGGGTACATCATATCGGCATGATCAAATGGAAAACCAACTCTAAATGTTTCCTGTGGTTTCAGAATAATTAATAGAGGAAATAACAGCCCAAAAGTCATAGGTCATGTTGGCCAATTAGTTAATTAGTGGGCTCTCCAGGCACTCTTCCCAGTCTCTATCCACCACCTGTAGAGATGACCTTGAGTCCAATGATAAAGTTCTATGCTTTGTCTGACAACATATTTCATCGCCCTGTCCCGTCCCCCATCTGGGTGGCAACTAAGGAATAGAAAAATGGCTTCTGCCAGGTTCAATTCAAAGTTGACCGTGATCTTGGAATCACTGAACAAAATATTTCAGAGCTCCTGGAGCACGAGTAAGCTGCCAGAGGATTGGGAAAGAAATTACAGGTGAAACTTGAAAAATTAGAATATCGTGCAAAAGTTCATTTATTTCAGTAGTGCAGCTTAAAAAGTGAACCTAATATATGAGATAGACTCATTACATGCAAAGCAAGATAGTTCAAGCCATGATATGTCATAATTGAGATGATTATGGCTTACAGCTCATGAAAACCCCAAATCCACAATCTCAGAAAATTAGAATATTGTGAACAGGTTCAATATTCTAGGCTCAAAGTGTCCCACTCTAATCAGTAATTAAGCCATAACACCTGCGAAGGGTTCCTGGGCCTTTAAATGGTCTCTCAGTCTGGTTCAGTAGGAATCACAATCATGGAAAAGACTGCTGACCTGACAGTTGTGCAGAAAACCATCATTGACACCCTCCATAAGGAGGGAAAGGCTCAAAAGGTAATCGCAAAAGAAGTTGGATGTTCCCAAAGTATCAAGGCACATTAACAGAAAGTTACGTGGAAGGGAAAAGTGTGGAAGAAAAAGGTGCACAAGCATCAGGGATGACTGCAGCCTGGAGAGGATTGTCAGGAAATGGCCATTCAAAAGTGTTGGGAACTTTCACAAGGAGTGGACAGAGGCTGGAGTCAGTGCATCAAGAGCCACCACACACATGGACTTCAAATATCGTATTCCTCTTGTCAAGCCACTCCTCAACAACAAACAATGTCAGAAGCATCTTACCTGGGCTAAAGAAAAACAGAATTGGTCTGTTGCTCAGTGGTCCAAAGTCCTCTTTTCTGATGAGAGCAATTTTTGCATCTCATTTGGAAATCAAGGACCCATAGTCTTGAGGAAGAATGGAGAGGCACACACTGCAAGATGCTTGAAGTCCAGTGTGAAGTTTCCACAGTCTGCGTTGATTTGGAGAACCATGTCATCTGCTGGTGTTGGTCCACTGTGCTTCATTAAGTCCAGGGTCAACGCAGCCATCTACCAGGAGATTTTGGAGCACTTCATCCTTCCTTCCGCAGATGAGCTTTATGGGGATGCTGACTTCATTTTCCAGCAGGACTTGGCACCTGCCCACACTGCCAAAAGCACCAAAACCTGGTTCAATGACCGTGGGATTACTGTGCTTGATTGGCCAGCAAACTCGCCTGACCTGAACCCCATAGAGAATCTATGGGGCATTGCCAAGAGAAAGATGAGAGACATGAGACCGAACAATGCAGAAGAGCTGAAGGCCGCTATTGAAGCATCTTAGTCTTCTATAACACCTCAGCAGTGCCACAGGCTGATAGCTTCCATGCCACACCGCATTGAGGCAGTAATTGCTGCAAAAGGGTCCCAAACCAAGTACTAAGTACATACGCATGCTTATACTTTACAGATGTCCGATATTGTTCTATGTACAATCCTTGTTTTATTGATTGCATGTAATATTCTAATTTTCTGAGATTGTGGATTTGGGGTTTTCATGAGCTGTAAGCCATAATCATCACAATTATGACACATCACGGCTTGAATTATATTGCTTTGCATGTAATGAGTCTATCTCATATATTAGTTTCACCTTTTAAGTTGCATGACTGAAATAAATGAACTTTTGCATGCTATTCTATTTTTTCGAGTTTCACCTGTATGTTCCAGTTTTCAAAAAAGGGGAAAAGGGTGCAGGAAGCTACAAACTAATCTGCTTGACATCAATATGTGGGAAAATCCTAGGAAAAAAACATAGGCAGATTTGCAAGTAGCTAGAAATGAACAACGTGATTAATAGAAGTCAACAAAAAATTGATAAAAAAAAAACCTGTGCCAAACAAACCTTATTGCCTTGTTTGATAAAAGTGACTAAATTAACAAATGATTTGTACAATACTGTATGTTGATGACATACAGTAGTTTACTTAAACTTCATTAAGGTATTTGACAAAGTAGATCATAGTCTGCTTCTAGATAAGATCGAACTGTATAGGATAGACAGATAGATTCACAGTTGGCTGACCAACTGCACTCAGTGTGTGGTGTTCAATGGAACTATCTACATGGAGGGAACATGCAGTGCTCTCAAAGTTCTGTCTTGAGACCAATATTCTTCAACATCTTCATAAATGAGTTAGATGAGGGGATAGAGGAAGTGCTCATCAAATTAGCAGATGCCAGAAAGCTGGGGGGAATTGCTACCACTTTGCAAGATAGACTCAAGAATCAGAAAAATCTTGACAGACTTGAGGATTGGCCCCTAGCTAATAAGATGCAGCTTGGTGGTGAGAAAATATCCTGCACTTAGGCAGGAAAAACCAAATGTAAAGTTATAGAATAGTCAGTACCTAGGTCAACAGTAATAACTATGAGAGGGATTGGGATGTCCTAGTGGGATAAGCCAACAGTGTGCTACAACTGCCAAATTGTTGATGCAAAATGTTGATCAATAGAGGGATAGCATTAAGATCATGAGAAGTGACAGTACCTCTTAATACTGCACTAGTGAGGCCACATCTGGAATACTATATCCAATTCTGGTCAATAAGAAAATGTTGAGATCCTAGAAAATGCAGAAAAGACCAACAAAGATGAGGAGTCTGGAGGCTAAATGAATGGTTAAGGAGATTATCTATGCCTAGCCTAATGAAGAGGATCATTAGAGGTTACATGACCTGAGGGTAGGACAAGAAGCAATGGGTGGGTGTTCATTGAAAAAAAACCAACCTGGAACTGACAATAAGAGCAATTAGTAGAAGAGATTACTCTCAGAGTTGTAGGTGCCCCTTCACTGGAGATTTTCAAGAAAACAAACCTAGCCCCTTACTGGATTGGGAAGAGGATGATTGCTTCTTTGTGGAGGAGGGAATGCCAGCTATAGTAGTATGGCAGTCGGGACAAGAATAATATTAGGAAAATTTTAAAGGAAACTTGGATTTGGTCACCAAAAATTATCACTAATAGCACAAACAGTCTCTGCCATATTTGACCAGCTCCTAGAAGCAAATGGAGGAACTAAAGAACTAATGTCTCTAAACGGGAAAACATATCAATAAGTTAGATAAAGAAGTAAACAGCAAAGCTCACATTCCAAAGCTTACCCATGATGTTTAGCCAGCCTGTGTGGACTGAGGGCCTCAGGGCAGAGAGGATGCAGTGAAGAAGTTGGTCTTGTAGAGACACAGCATCTTACTCCAAGTTGCTAACACCCCTCTGAACAGGGGCAGGTGGCATAATAGGATTTTGATTTCTCAATCCCAACTCTTACATATATATGTATATTCCAATGAGCCAACAGAGATTTATTGGCTTCCCGATACAATCTATCATTAAAAGATTAGAGCAATAGAGGATTTTTTACCAGCAGAATTACTTAAGAAATTTCCTGATTGGTGGGGTCCAGTATTGGTAGCTCTTTTTACACATGTAAACAAAACCTGCCATATACCAGATGGGTAGAAGATGGCAATAGTTGTCCCCAATGATAAAAAAAAGATATAAAAAGGATCCTAGTAATTATAGGCCCGTCAGTCTGATTGACTTTGTAGCAAAAATATGTGCTAGGTATATGCTGATGATCCTAAATACATATTGTAACAGTTTGCTCTGTGCTGATGATATGATTTTATTATCGTATTCACAAGTAGGATTACGTAGGCTATTAAGAAGATTCAGCTCCTACTGCCAGGATAACTTCCTAACCATTAGTAAATCTAAATAAAAAATCATGGTGTTTGGAAAAGATCATTAGAGACATAAATGGTAATTAGATGGTGAACCAATTGAATAGGTTAACACCTTTGTATATTTAGGCATAATTTTTTCCAAGACCAGATCTTGGGCTTGCCATCATCAACAGAGTACGAAGCAAAAGCTCATTTGAATTTACTGCTTAAATTAAAGAGTTACCCAGGGTCCCTAGTCCTATTAATTAAAGTATATAAAGCTAAGGTTACTCAACTATAGTACTTGAACAAAAACAGTCCTAGCATTTGAGATGTATTTTGGGTGTAGATCTAAGAACATCTGCTGCCACAGTTAGAGCTGAATTGGGAATTCATGCTATTCATGCATTATGCAAAAGTAGAGCGTATAACTACTGGCACAAAGTCAATGAAATGGAGACATGATAGACTCCCCAAGTTATGACTACTAGGACAAATAAAATCATAATCACAAATCTCCTGGATCACCAAACTAACAAATTTTGTAAGAAGCTGTGGCCTTCCTGTCTCCTGCATAACATAAGAACAATTTAAAAAAAGAGCTGCCAAAAAAATTAAGGATACAGAAACACAAAATGATAGCTATCCTTGATAAGGAGGATAACTTGAAATGGCTGAGCAAATACAAACTTACTTTTCGAATAGACAGCTATTTGAAGTTACAACTGCTAAAAGATCTTAGGAAGATATTTATGCAAGCAAGTTTCAAACAGCTTGACACAATGGTCAGATATGGGAGATTCCATTTTACCCTACAATGGACGTCTCTGCATTTGTGGAGCGGCAGAGGTAGAAGACCTGGTTCACATCATGTGTGATTGTTGTCTGTGTAGGAGCATGAGAGACAGGTAAAAATCAGAGTTGGCATTCCTTCGAAGTGTGACAATATGATTTACCCAATAAAGAATTTATCTGAGAAAGTGCTTAACCTCAGTGTTCTGATTTGCTTGGGTTCGTTAGTTGGAACCTTTACATTAAGCCAACTCTTCTTTTAACATGCCCTGGATAAGGGCCAGCCTCCAGGTTGCTGAGTCCCAGCCACCTGCCCAGCTGCTCTGGGAAAACAGAAGACTCAAGGAAGATTTATAGATGGAGAAGGAAGGGAGAGACAGCAGTTAGTTCCAACCCAGTCACATCTGTGACTGTAGCACCAACCAGTCAGGTGGGGAACAGAGCCTCTGCTCAGGACACCAGACCAAAGCTCTGGATGGAGCAGATGGTGGTCTGAGAGGATGACCTTACCACTGTCTCCTACCAGGCAGAAGGTGGGCCAGTTCACAGAAGGATTCCAAAGGCCACTGAAGCAGAATTCCCCATGAGGTCCTCCTGGTTGCTGACCGACCTGCTCTCAGGATGGAGAGTGAAGAGGACAGCAGAGTGGGATGACCAGAGGGAATGAAGGTACCTGACTATTTCTACAGCCCATCAGTCGGGTAGCTAAGAATGAGATTCGACGATATGGAGATCTAGACTGTGGAACTGAGGCAAACCTGGAGGGGGAAACCATAGAGTGGGTGACCAAACTCCACAATGATGACACACTAAAACTGGGGATCGTTGATGCTTTCCTGGGAGAGCTGAGAGCCAGATTTGGGGATGAATCCCAGGCCCTATAGGCTGAGATGAAGATCCAAGATGTGAAGCAAAGGGATAGACCGACAAAGGAATGTATCTGAGAATTCTGCAGAGTGGCCAGAAAGCTAAAAAAAACTGGTTTACAAGTTTAAAGAGGGGCTTGATTGTGAGCTGCTCCAGGCTGGTGTCTATCGAGGAGCCCTTGATTGAACCCAGGAATGCTACTGAATGGCAGTTGTGCTGGACCTTGAGCTAACACATTGCAAGAAGGGAACTTCTGAGGTGAAACTGAAGAAAAGCCAGGAGAGATGCCAGTTTGGGCGGCAGATGGTCACACCCACAGTGTGGAGATCCCTCCTGCCTCAGGCCAAATGCCCATTAAATGCTTCAGGTGAGGCCAGCAGGGCCACCAAGAAGCCGAGTGCCTAGCACCTACACCTCAGCAAAGAAGCAAGTAATTGGGTGCAGCCAAGCCAAGGAAGCCACAGAGGAAGGCCAGGGAGAAGTTAAACTAAGCTATAGAGGTCTCTTCTCCCTCAAGCAGGGAAGAGAACTCCAACTGAAAGAGGCCAATAATCTGCGCCCTATGATAGCGAGGAAGAAGGCGAGCACAATCCAATGGTAAATTAAGCCATCCGCCCATTTGCAATGCCCATGAAAATCGTGGTGCCAAAGATGGATGCAGGGAGAGACAGTGGCTACTCCCAACCCAGTCACATCTGTGACTGTAGCACCAGCCAGGCATGCTTTAATAGACTCAGGCTACATCCAATGCCTAATCAGCTGACAGTGCTAAGACTGGGGGTTTGAGCATGCAAGTTACCCCAAGCCATAAGGTTTGAACAGGTTGGTGGATCACTAATAGGATCCCCTGCAATGCACCTGACTGAACCAGTCCGACTATACATAGGTCAGCATTGGGAGATTATCCACTTTATAATAGTCCCAACGATGACAAAGATAGTGAACCTAGGGCTTTCCTGGCATGATAAGTGGGGCCCAACGATCTGGTGGGAAGGGGGATGGAGGAATATGAAATTAGGAGGGGGACCTTCCCCCCTCCAACATAGTCCCTGAGGAGGGACCACCCAGCAAGCCCCCATCTTCAAAGAGCAAGTGGCTGAAGGTCCAACTTATTCCTAGGGAGTGCCATGACCTGGCAAAAGTATTCAATAAAAAGGAGTGCAATGTGCCTCCTACTGCCCTACTGACTGTGCTATCGAGATTCTGCCAGGAGTAAAACTCCCCAAACCCAAAATGTACTCCATGACCCCAAAAGAGATGAAGGAATTGAGGGAGGCTGGATTCATCCAGCCCACCAAGTCCCACATAGCAGCCCCAGTACTGTTTAAGGAGAAGAAAGATGGAACTATGAGATTATGACTGTATTTTAGGGGGATTAACACCATATGCATGGAAAATGTGTATCCTAATAAAGGACATGCTAGCTCACTTATGAAAGGAAAGATCTTCACCAAATTAGACCTAAGGGAGACATAATACAGAGTATGAATCAAAGAAGGGGATGAATGGAACACCACGTTCAACTGCTTCTAGGGAGCTCCAATTCAAAGCAATGCCATTTGGCCTCCAAGGGGCTCTGGCTGTGTTCGTGCAGTTGATTAATGAAGGATTACATGATCAAGTACAAGTAGTATACTTAGATGACATTTTCATTTTCACCAAAACAATGGAAGAACATGTCCAGTTAGTCCACCAGGTACTCAAAATATTCCTTGCGGCAAACCTCTATGCAAAGCTGTCAAAGTGTGAGTTTCACAACATCTGCCTAGATTACCTAGGGTATTGAGTATCAAGTGAGAGGATAGAGATGGACCCAGGGAAGATGAAAGCCATCTTGGAATGGCACCCCCTTAGACCAACCAACAGCTGCAGAGCTTTCAAGTTTGCAAACTTCTACTTGAAATTCATCCCCTCATTCAACAAAATAGCCCTGCCGATCACTGAGCTACTGAAAACTGGAAAAAGGGGACCAAAGCTGTGACCCGGTCAGCCACTGGAATGGACTGTGGAATGCCAGAGGGCATTTAAGATGCTCAAGTGGCTGTTCACAAAGGAACCAGTCCTTAAGCACCCGAACCCCAAAGAACCGTTCGTCATCCAGGTGGATGGCAGTGATGTAGCCGTGGAGGCAGTGCTCCTCCAGAAAAACCAGGAGGGGAAGCTACAATCAGGTGCATACACCTCCAGGAAGCTGACCTACCCTGAGAGACGATGAGCAGTGTGGGAAAAAGAGGTGTTCACTGTCTGATGGGCCCTGATAACATGATGTCACTTTGTTGAGGGGAGTAAAGTGCCATTTGAAGTCTTGACTGATCATAGGAATTTGGAGGCACTTAGGACCCCTCAGAAACTTTCTCCTAAACAAGTCAGATGGGTGCAGTATTTTAACCACTTTGACTTCTCCCTAAAGAACATTTGGAGCGGGGATTTTCCTTGCCAACACTTTGTCCTGACAGCATCAATACAAGAGCAACCGAGAGAGGAAGTGATCAACACCATCATTCCCCTCACACAAAAGGCAGCACAAGATGACAAGATGACAGTTTCAGAGAAGGTCAGGGAAGCCGGGGGGCGGGGAGTTTACACAGAAACTTAAAGGTCTGATCCTTAGGCTGAGGGACAACAGTCAGCTCCTAACCCTCAGAGATTAAATGGCATGAAAGGGGTCCAAATTATACATCCCCAGTACCCTCTGGATTCAAGTGCTTCAAAAGAATCACAATGCTAAACAAGCCAGCCACTTTGGGCTCCTAAAGTCATGGCATTTTACCAGGAGACAGTTCTGGTGGCTGGGGATGAAAAAGGACATTGAAAGCTAATGAAAAGCTGTGCCACTTGTGCAGCCATGAAGAAATAGCCTGGGAAGCCTCCTGGACTGTTGCAACAAGTGGCTGAGCCATCCAAACCCTGGGAGGAGATCACAATGGACTTCATAGTATTACTGGAGATGGGGGAAAACAGCGAGGACAGGAATTGACCTGTTTTCCAAACAGGCTCATTTTGTATCCTGCTCCGAACTCCCATCAGTGCAGAAACTAGCCAAACTGTTCCTGAATCATACCTGCTGACTACATGGAATTCTAAGGAGAATCATATCCAACCCGGGAGGGGGGGGGACTCCAATTTATGGTCAAATTTTGGAGGGAGTTTGTGAGGCTAATTAGGTCCTCCCAGGGGCTTAGCTCAACTTTTCATCTGAGTACAAATGGGGCAGCAGAACGAGCTAATGCAATGATAGAGCAGTATTGAAGTGCTACATTTAATTATCAACAAACAAATTGGGCAGACCTATTGCCTTTTGCGAAGTAGCCTATAATAATGCCGTACATAGCAGTACAGTTCTCACTCCCTTTAAGGTAGCTATGGGAGTAGTTTGTTCTCATGCCAGAACTTCCCCGGGAATTCCCTCCCTCAGTGAGCTTAACAGAATGGGTGGACTCACTACAGAACACTTGGGGAAATGTGAAGCGAGTCCTACCTAAAGCCAGTGAAACACAAAAGCAACAGGCTTAAAAGAAGGTTTCCCCCCCCCCCCACCGAGGCTGTTCCACATCAGAGAGAAAGTTTACCTCTCTACCAAATGCTTAAAATTTAAAGCTGCCAAGAAAGAAACTGGGTCCTAAATTTATAGGATCTTTCCTCATCATACAAATAATTAACCTGGTCACAGTAGAGTTAAAGCTTCCCTGCCTGATAGGGAAAGTGCATTCGGTTTTCCACAGTAGTTTATTGAAGCCAGTAACAAAATCAGCATCCAGCCAGTTGAACAAGCAGCTATGTGCCTGATTGTAGTGGAAGGGGAAACCCATTATGAGGTGAAAAGAATTTTAGACTCTATAATCCATAAGGGAAGACTCCAATACCTAGCACAATGGAAAGGTTATCCTTTGTCAGAAGCTACCTGGGTGAAAAGTAAGGACATGAAGGTAGAGAGATTGGTTAGGAAATTCCATGAAAAGAATCCCCAGAAGCCAAAGGAAATGCTTGGGGAGGGGAGAGGTGAATAGAGCAAGATTAAACTGTGTCAGTACCTTCCAGGTTTCCTCACACACAAAGGGGAGCCAACTGTTAACTCCAAACTGAACCTGACAGAAGCCATTTTCCTGATTCAACGTTGCCACACTGCATGGAAGGGGGGAAGGAGACTGAAATGCGTTGCTAGATCCAACATAGATCTTTCTTGGGAAAATCAAGGTCATCTCCTGGGCGATGGAGGAAGGACGAGATGAATATACAAGAAGCCCAGTAATTAACCTAATTGGCCAACGTGATTAATGATACTGGGGAAGGGGGTCATTACTGGTTTTAACTATACTGCAACCACAGGGAAAGTCAGGGTTGGCTTTCCTTTGAAGTGTGCCGATATGATTTACCCAATAAAGAAGTTCTTTGAGGAAGTGCTTGACCTCAGAGTTCTTATTTGTTTGGGTTCGTTAGTTGGAACCTTTACAATAGGTTGAACAGCAGGACAACCAATATAATCAAGAAATTATGTCTTATGAAGAAAGAAGGAAGAAACTAGAGATGAGATGAGTGATGATGGGTATGATAGGATTCTTCAAATATCTTGAATGAATTGGAAGAATGGATTTCCAACCTATGTTAGAAAAATTTCCCAATGGTAAGACCAGTTTGTCAGTAGAACCAGTTATCCTGGGAGATAGTGGACTTCTCTTCATATAGTGTCTTAAAGGAGAATCTAGACATCTTTCTGGAATATTTTAATTTGGATCCTTGGAGCAAACAGGGATACTTAATAGTCAGCTTCCTGTTCAGTGACTTTATTATTGTTATGAATGTTTCAATTCTGCTATTGATTTTGGAAGTCTGTTGATTGCTGCATTTCTTTCGCATTCTTTCTCATGGCTGAAAAAGCTTATTGTCTACCCACCACCTATAAGAAAATGCAGCACTCCTCTCTAGCTTCTTTGGAAATAGAGGACTACATTATGTCTGTGAAATTGTTATTGGCCCTAATTCTTTTCTTTTGCTATCTTCTTGCAGTGGAGCTATGGGGAACACCACAAGTGAAAGGATGTCAGGTGAGCGCCACAGTTCCAAGATTCATCGCTCAGAGGGAGCCGTCCACCATGCCAAAGATCATTCACACAAGATCATGGTTGGCAGCACTGATGACCCCAACATCTTCAGCACCCATGAATCTAAGGTACAGTATTTGGATGATGCTTTTTTATGATTTTTAAACATTAATTTATGAGATAATTGGCCATTTTACGGCCCTTAAGTAATTCTATCAATTTCTCTCCTTTATAATGCTTAAAATAACTTGGAAAAGTGCTCATTCATCATTGGATTATTCCTAAATCTAGGAAATAAGATTTCAATTTTCAGGAAGACTTGGACAAGATATAACTTGCCTTCTTTTTGCAGCTTCTTGGAGAAAAAGAGTTTGTATCGTGGCACCATGACTTGGATGAGTCAGTTAAACCATCCCAGCAGGCTCGTCCCACAGTCATCCGCTGGACAGATGGAGGCAAAGAAGTTTTCATCTCAGGCTCTTTCAACAATTGGAGTGCTAAGATTCCTCTCATTAAGAGGTGAAACAGGGTGATATGTGATTCTTTAAAAAAACTTTGCTCAATATTATTTATGGAGGGGGAGCATTGACTCTTATTCTACACAGGGGAAGAAGTATTGGTTAAATATTTTAAACCCAACTAAGGCTAAAATATGCTGTTTTCATGTAGAAATTCTGAAATGAATCAGATATCAGAAGTAGAGGATTCCTTAACATCTGTAAAATAACATTTATTTTAATGATAGCTGATCCAAGCCTTCTGGATCTGAATGAAAACATGTCTATATAAAAAAATATGCTTAAATCACTTTGTATACTGTTATCTCATTGTCGGTTCCAAGAATCTTACAGGAACCAGACTGGGCTAGTTTATAAAGCAGCAAATAATGAACATTAATTATATATCAATCTCTTTTCTAAAAAATACTGAAATAAAGTTTTAATCAGTGGTGGGATTCAAATAATTTAACAACTGGTTCTCTGCCCTAATGACCAGCTGGGTAGGCATGGCTGGGTGGGCATGTGACTGGGTGGGCATCGCCAGCTCGACATCTGTCACATCAAGGGGCTCTTCTCGCCTGGCCTCTCGTGATCATGGAGATGCTGCTACAGTTGTGTGCAAAAAATGGTCTTAAGTCACTTTTTTCAGTGCCATTGTAACTTTAAATGGTCATTAAATGAATGTTGTAAATCAAGGATTACTTGTACAAAAATACAAAAAGGTTCTTTGCTTGCAAAAAGCTGCCCTAAATACCAATCATTAGATTAAAAATACCTGCAAGCTGGAGTTACAAATCAGGCAGGGTGCCAAAGCACCCTGAGGAATTAAAATAAGTAAAATGCAATGATAACTATCAGTAGCCAACTCTTGCTCATAAAGTAAAACCCTTTAGCAGAGAAGTCATTTAAGCTCTCCAGAAAGAACACACCCAGGAGAAGCAATCCTTAGATTCATTTGTACCACTTAAAGATGCCAGCTGGTCTCACTCACCTCACAAGATATCCTAAGGAAATCATCCAGGTTTAAGGAAAGATCACATGCCACCCAGAGGGGCAGTAAAAAATCAGTGCCAAGCTTGCATCCTGCCCCTTGGAAGTACACCTCAAAAGGACAGTGCCAGGAACCACTAAAGCAGTGAAGGAAGACCCCCCCTCTAGAAGCCATGAAGAAACCATGAGGCAGGAAAAAAATTCAAACACAATACAAATAATTAAATCACAACTGTAGCTGTCACTTGTTAAACCAATTAACAAAACAAATAGACACAGGAACTAGCCAGATTTCTCAATCCAGTTTCTTTTCAGGAACAGAGATTAACCTTTTTCCTTCCAAACAAAGCTGAATAGGGAAAATTATCCCATCAATAAACACAGGATTAAATGTCATCAAGCACAGAATTAAACGTCACCAAAAATCAGTTTTAGACCAAAACTCATAAAGGGTATGTAAACTCACATTTGAATGTCAATCTTTCTAGCTAGCCAAGAAACCTTACTGAATGTCACTCATCTTGGTTCCTTGTCATTAAAAGCTCCTTTCCGGCAGCTTTGCTTTGTTATTCAATTATTTCTTCAAAGTGATGATCAATTGCATCCCGGCTGGAAGTATTTCAAGGAATATTTCCTCCCAACAGCAGTGTAAAAAGCTTTCCCCTTTAAGAAAGTCAAGCCCCAGCAACGTATCACCAAAGGAAAAAAAACCTCCAGAGCTTAGGCAATAGGAAGTCTAGGCGTACCACCAAGAATGTAATAAGAGTTAATGGAGAGGCAGTTTCTGTAAGCAGGGAAATAAAGATTAGGCTAGAAACAACACCAGAATGTTTCCTTCCTGCCTTCCTTACAGGATTAGCCTTGTAAAGTGGGAAAAAACAAAAGGAGATTTCTTCCAACAACCAGTTCTCCAAACTGCTTAGAAAATTATCAACGTTCTAGCAAATAGGTAAGAACCAGTAGTACCCAGGGGTGGGATTCTACTGGTTTGGACCGATTCGGGAGAACCAGATGTTTGGATAGTTCACCAAACTGGTATTTCAACCAACCAGCTGGCCCCACCCACCCCTCCCAGGAGTCTCCACATGGCCCATTTTTGAAGGAAATAAGTACAGGGTCTGTGCGGAGGCTCTGGGAGGAGGAAAAATGGGCTTTCTGGAAGTCTGGATGGCCCTGTTTCTGGCTTCAGGAGAGCCTCCTGAACCCAGGGGAGGCCGTTTTTGTCCTCTCAGAGGCCCAGGAGAGGCCTCCAGACCCTTGGGAGGGCAAAAGACGTCTGTCTCAGAAAAACTGGAAGTCGTGAAACAGGCCTATTTCCAGCTTCCATTGGGCCTCCAGAGCCTGGGGAAGGCCATTTTCGCTCTCCCAGAGGCCCATGAGAGGCTTCTGGAAAAACCTGGGAGAGTGAAAATGGCCTCCCCTGGGCTCTGGAGGCCCACCGGGAGCCGGAAACAGGAAGTTCCAGTAGGCCACACCCACCATGGCCCAGCAACCGGGTAGTGAACCAGTTGCTGAGATTTTTGAATCCCACCCCTGGTTTTAATCTATTTCATCTTAACTTCAGATCAGGTCAGTATTTTTGTTGAGAATAAGTGGAAAATAGAGTTATAGTTTTCTGTTGGCTTACAGGCAGATGTGGTATTCGGCAGGTTCTGACCAGTTCTGGAGAACCAGTAGTGGAAATTTTGAGTAGTTCAGAGAACCGACAAATACCACCTCTGACTGGGCCCGCCCCCATCTATTAACTGCCTCCGAAGTCCCAGCTGATCGGCTGAGTCTTCTTTTGTTGCCCTGCACAGGAGAACGGAGCTGGAAAGCAGGTTAGTGGGATAGGGAGGGAATAAGATTTTGCAGTAATCTTCCCAGGAGTGGGGAGGGTATGGGGATTTTGCAGTAACCTTCCCCAAGGAGTGGGGAGGGAATGGAGATTTTATAGTATCCTTCCCCTGGAGTGGGGTGAGAATGGAGGTTTTGCAGTATCCTTCCCCTAGAGTGGGGTGGGAATGGAGATTTTACAGTATCCTTCCCCTGGAGTGGGATCGGAATGGAGATTTTACAGTATCCTTCCCCTGCCATGCCCACCAAGTCACATCACACCCACCAAGCCACACCCACAGAACTGGTAGTAAAAAAAATTGAATCCTACCACTGTTTACAGGATAGTACTAGGTTCCATGAAGTCAAATACAACTTATATTATCCAACACAAAGGATTTCACTCAGATTTGTTGATTTCATTTTATTTTATTTCATTTATTATACTTTTATGCTGCCCATTTCCCTATAAGGCATGACTGCTGCTTACAATACATAAATATACCAGTACATAGCAGTACTTGTAAGCTCCAGCTTAATTTTCTGGTTCTAAAACAAATGCTATGTGAAAAGTGTGGAACGTTTTGTCCGATTTTGTCTCAACAGACCAACTGTAGTTTTTTTCATTCTCTCCCCCTTTCAAACATCTTAGTGTCCCTGATAGCAAATCCTTACAGCCAGAAAACAGGTGTCTTCCCAGATTCTCACTGGCTGAAGGTTGACTCAGCCTTCCATCCTTCCAAGATTGGTAAAATTGGGATCCAGATTGTTGGGGGCAATATGCTGAGTCTGTAAACCGTTTAGAGAGGGCTATAAAGCACTGAAGTGGTATATAAGTCTAAGTGCTATTGCTATTGCCATTCCACAAACAAAAGAATATTCACCAGATTCTTTCTAAAAAATGAAATGCCTCTGTATAGATTGGCACTTTGACAGCATTTTAGATTCAGAATTAAATAGAGAATGCAGTATAACAGTGATAGATATTGCAGTGATTTAGTCTGCTCTTTCAAACTTCACTAAATGAGGGTGAAATTATCTTCAAATCCAGAAACAGTTTGAAATTTAGCAAATGAAATGTCTCTCTGAATATTTCAACATCCAAATCAGTACTTTTTACCTTATTGCACTTGTGCCATTGTGTGCTTCAGTTTGAAGTTGACACAGTGGAGTACCCAATCAAGAAAAACATGGACACCAAGTTTCAAATTATTTTCTACAGTGTTATCATTTTTACTAAACAGTAACATTTCAAACTTTCTTATGTGACTCCTTTTCTTTTTAAAAAGATGCTGCTTTATGAAGAAATAAAAAATACGGCATGACTTATAGAAGGAGAAACTGATGAACATCATCTATTGCCCAGAAGAATCCCATTTTTGAAATGTTGACAGAGTGACAGTCTAGTTTTAAAAGTCAAGTCTGAAGTGTAAAGGTTTAGCAATTAAGGATGAATGCTGATTTTCTGAAAATCTGCTCTGTCCTCCTGCTCCCAAATCCATCAAACTCTCTATTTGATACTATTTGAGAAAGAGGTACAAGTATGGGAAGTGGCTTAAAATTAGGCAAAAAGTTTTGTGATGGATATGTTAGTCCTCCCATTTAGATTAAGACTGTCTAGACATGCTTCCTTCTGGTTGAAGATGTTCAGATGGTTAAGATGCACTCCTTGGCCATCTGGGAGATTTCTAGGTCAATGCTGATAGGCCATTAGCTAAACAAGTTATTAGAGCATCCCCAAGTGAGGGACACCTTTCAGTCTCATCTACACCTCCCTTATCCAGAATGGCCAGACTGACTTTGACCTGTTCATGTCTCATTCTAAAGAGATTGCTTGATTACTTTTTCTCTTTAAAGATTATTTCTTGAGCAGCCCTGTTAAATCAGCTCCATGGGATTAGAAGAAGTCTTGGAGGTCATCTAATTGAACTGCCTGCCCATTGCAGTAATCCTCATTCCATCTTGGAAAAAATGCCACCCAAACCTTTCTTGAAAGCACCTATAACTTCAAGAGGCGGGTGCTTCGCTGCATAATTGTCCTCACAGTTCAGAAAATGAATATTTCTATTTTCACCAGTTTGGTAGGTCTCTTTTAGGTTCATTCATGGAAACTTTCGTGAAGTAGCTGTGTGCATTCTTTTTGAAATAGTTGAAGCTGCTTAAACCATCTTTTTCTTTGGTTGAGTTTGTCTATGGCTGAGTCTGTCTTACTGATTTTATAAAAGCGAGATAAAAGAATCAAGACAGGCCACTTATATGTGTGTGTGTGTGTGTGTGTATATATATATATATATGCTGTGTTTCTCACTGTGGATCACTATCTTCTTTCAGCAATAATGACTTTGTTGCTATTCTGGATCTTCCTGAAGGTGAACACCAGTACAAGTTTTTTGTGGATGGCCAGTGGGTTCATGATCCCTCTGAGGTAATTCTGTTTTCTTCTATCTGTTTTCACCCTGATGGTTGAGATGCCCTGCAGAGCATGAGTATGGATGAAGTAAGGCTTGGAACCTCACAGGCATCCTGCCATCAAAGGCTGAAGCAGGGAGAGGATGGAAAGGCAATAAAGCTGTGTGTGTACATAATGGGAAATAGAGAGGAGGAATGACAGATGATAAATACGAGAGCAGCCCAGATCCAGTTTTGTATCAGCATCCCAAGGCCAGGCACCCTGAGAAAATCTAGAGATTACTCCAAACATATTAGCGTTCTCAAAACATATTGGCTGGAAACAGACTGGTCATGAGGAATGGTATCGGCTGCGGGCAAACCTTTCTGTATTTTGTGAGCATGGGAAAATTCAGAGGTAGTCTCATTTTACTGCAGCTAACACCTTAAAGTAAAAGAGCACTTTGTTTTAACCAAATGGAGTCAAGGGTCTTTCTTTCCTAAGGGATCAGATTGGGGCAATCTAACATTAACCTAGCTCTGCAGTTGTGGTCAACCCAGAGTGGAAAACACTTCAACCATGAGGATTGTGCAAATGAAGTCAGCTCAAGGAAGTGACCAGGAAGAGATGGAAGCCTCTCAAAAAACCCTCCTGGAGGGCTGGATTTATCCAAGTGTCTGGGAGAGGACAACCCACCCAGATCCTTTCCTTGGTGGGTCGGAAAAAAGAAAGAGTGGGAAGAGTAACCGATGGGAGTGACATTCACCTGTGAGAGCCATGGCAGAAGATAGAAAAGCAAAAGGTGCAGGCAGTGCTAAAGTGGGCTCCTTCCCACACCCGGAAGCAACTACAAAGCTTCCTGGGATTTGCAAACTTTTACTGCCAGTTCACTCCCTTGTTTGCCCAGATAGCCAATCTTCTAAAGACAAAAGGGGAGGGAAAATCCAAGCCCAGCCAACCACAAAAATGGACTATGGAGTGCCAGGCTGCATTTGAAAAGCTTAAGCACCTATTTGCAGTGGAGCTAGTGCTGAAACACCCAGACCTTTGTCATTCAGGCTGATGCCCATGATGTCACAGAGGGTGCAGTGCTTCTGCAGGAAAATGAGCAAGGGGTCCTACAGCCATGAACCTACACTTCTTAAAACCTAATTGAGATGTAGTGGAGATGGGCAGTTTGGGACAAGGAAGCCTATGCAGTATAGGCATTCTCTCAGGCATTCTGTCATTAAAGGCTGGAAGGGGGAGAATGGAAGGGCAATAAAACTGTGTATGTACATGATGGGAAATAAAGAGTGGGGAATGATAGGTGATAAAGACAGAGCAGCCTGGATCCAGTTTGTACTAGCATCACAAGGTCTGGCATCCTGAGAAAATTTGTGGATTACCTGCATTATCTTAGTATTCTCAAAGCATTTTGGTAAGTTCTGATTAGCTGGAAACATAGTGGTCATGGGGGGAGGGATGGGTTGCAACCAAACCTTTCTGTATCTAGTGAGTGCAAGAAAATTCAGAGCTAGCCTGAGTTTACTGCAGCCAACACCAAAAAGAAACCTCTGCTTTAACAAATTTAGAGACGGTCTTTCTTTTCTAAGGGATCAGATTGGGGCAGGTCTGACAGTAACAAAGATTGGTTTGTTGCTGCTGTTTGCAGATCTAAATAAGCCAGAATTCCAGGCTGCAAATGTCCTTCGGGAACCAAGGAAACACTCTTGAGAGAATTGAATTCCCAAAAGTAAAACTTTTTTGAATACACCATGCTGGTACTGAAGAAACAAAACCAGCTCTGGTTTCCTGCGAAAATGCTTGCCCAGTTAAACAACCCTTCTCCTTCTCCCCATCCCTGGTTGATCACATTGTCCAATTATGAGTTGTCTTTTGATATGAGAATGGCCCATCTCTTTCTGCTGGGTCCAAGTTCTCATGATCTCTGCATACATTCTCCACATGCCATCTCCCTCCCCTAGTTCATTGGCAAGTTGAAAAGCAATAGGTTTGAAAGAAGCAAAGCGGTTCATAATAAAACTTATCCGAAAAATAAGCCCTAGCAAGTTTTATGTGTATGCCTAATATAGGCTCTACACCCAAAATAAACCCTGTTTAAGAGCTTGCACAGCCGATCAGCTACCCATTCCATTTGGTTGCTTGTGATGCCATGGCCATGAGGTGAGGCAAGGTGGTGGTGGAGCTCTCATGCACCCCACACTGGCTTATCTCAAAGCCCCTGCAGCCAGGCCATCCATGCCCTGACACCACACTTCACAGCAGCAGCACTAGTAGTCTATGTGGCCACCAGCCCACTTCTGCTTCCTCACAGCTGCAACAGAGCAGGAGTCTGAATGGTGTGTTGGTGCTGCAGCCGCATGGTGAGGCAGGTGTTGGGGTGTGAATGGCCTGGCTGCAGGGGCCCTGAGGTAAGCCTGTGCAGGGCACATGGGGCAGCTCTCCCTGCCTCACCTCATGACCACAGCACCAGCAGGTCACTTGCCCTCCTGCTCTATTGCAGCCGCAAGCAAGCAGAAGAATTGGATTGGCAGTCACACAGGATCCTGCTGGACGGGGCTGCTAGTACCACAGCCATGAGGCAAGGCAGGAATGGCCTGGCTGCAAGGGCCCTGAGTGGGGTGCATGGGGCAGCTCCACCCTGCTGCCTCGTGGCGACACTGGCACACCATGCAACCTCCTGCCCTGCTGCGAGCAAGCAGAAGAAGTGGGCCTCCTGTATATGGGAAAAAATTAAGACACCCCCCCCCAAAAAATAATTTTGTGCTTATTTTGGAGCCCAAAATAAAATAAGACCCTGGGTATGAAGAAAATGAGAAACATACATACATGGTATACATACATGGGTATGAAGAAAATGAGAAAAGTCCCCAAAGTGAGTTCACAGGTAAAGCAGAATTTGAACTGAATTAAAACTGGTGGTATGCCTCCTTCTACTCTAGTTTGAAATGTAAATGATTGAGCATTATGGAGTTGGATCTAGAATGTGAACATGATCAGGACAACCTTTATACAGTTCTTGTTTTGTGAGCAAAATCTCTGTTGAAGATATTCGATTTTATATAAATTCTTAATTCTGTCTTCTATTTTTTAGCCTGTAGTGACCAGTCAGATGGGAACAATAAACAATCTGCTTCATGTCAAAAAATCAGATTTTGAAGTGTTTGATGCTTTAAAAGTTGACTCCCTTGAAAGTTCAGAGACTTCCTATCGAGGTGACTTTTCTTCCATTTCTAGCATGAATATTAAAAATGATGAGCTGGTTACTTTAACTCAATACTATTTAATTTTCTTTAGAACTTTCTGGTTCCCCGCCTGGAATTTATGGCCAAGATATGTATGTATATCGGCCTGAAGAGCGATTTAAATCTCCACCAATTCTTCCTCCACATCTTCTTCAAGTCATCCTTAACAAGGATACTAATATTTCCGTGAGTACCAGTTCCTAAATGCCTATCTCCACCAGCTCTACCAATTCAATGTGTCAGGGTTGGGGTGCTCCAGGTTACTTCAATTAAACATTGCCATCTATCAAGACCCTGGAAACGCACCTTCGCTGTCACAGTGCCTGCCCTCTGGAAACTTCCCCTTGTGACCTGGATGAAGATGTAGTTTATCTCCCAGGCCTGTGACAAGGGTGAGTTAAGCCACCTTGAATTCTTTTATTTTTTCCATTCAAGTCTGGCTCTGTCATCTTACTATCTTTTATTTCCTACTTTTGTTTTTAATTGTAATTTTTTTAAAAAAATATTTTTACTTGTGAGTAGGCAGGTGTCATTGGGAATCAAGAGAAATACAAATTTAATCATAAGAATAAAATTATAATAATCATGTTTCCCCAGGGTGGGATTCAAATTTCTTAACAACCAGATCTGTGGGTGTGGCCTAATTTGTGGGTGTGGCTTGGTGGTCATGTAACGAGTGGGCATGGCCAGGTGGCCATGTGACTGGCAAACCAAATGTAAGTGGTCCTCGCTTAATGACCAGGTCCTCGCTTAATGGCCAGTTGCTTAGCAAGTGTTTTTTGCCAGTTTCCTAGGCTTGGGGAGCCCTGGAGAGGGCAGGGCGAGGCCCAGGCAGCTACAAGGAGCTACGGGGAGGGCAAGGCGATGCCCAGGCAGCTACAAGGAGGGCTGGGCGAGGTCTGGGGAGCTACAGGGAGCTACGGGGAGGGCTGCAGAGGGCTGGGCGAGGCAAAGTCAACATCACTTCTTTGTCCTAATGACTCAGTATTTAAAAAAGATATACCAAAACAAAAGGTAGTTTATTTTGTCATGCCTTTAAGGCTTAAATAATAAAAAGGTACACAAAACTATATTGTTACATTTTAAAATATTAATCAAAAACTATTACATAACAAAACTTTACAAAAAGCAATAACACTTATTTAAAGTACTGCCAAATTGCTTTTCTATTATTGTCCCGAGTTACAGTTTTCTTGTGTTTAACACGAGCATCATCAGCTGTGTGATGTGCCTGTAACCACTTCTTTATTATAGGAACAGGGTCCCATTCTTACAGAGGTAATTAGAGTGATGGTCAGGAGGTTTGTAATATTGGAAACTGTAAGGCGACTTCTGCCCTCTGAACAAATTATGTTCATCTGCGAGAAGCCCCTTTCTGCCTCTGCTGAACTGACTGCAATAGTTTTAATAATATCTCTAGCCTTTTTAATGCTGCATGGAATTGTATCTTTTAGTACATTTTCTATGAAATCATGATAATCATTAATATTGATTTCATAATTGAAAATTTCACCAAATGCAACCAATTGTTCTTCAGCTACACTCCATGGAACCACCACTTCTTCAATGTTCCAATAATCTGGCTCCAAATAATTTAGAAATTTTAATCGATCAGTGTCTTTGAATTGGCAGCCTGTTTTTAAATGTTTGCAATCCATCAATCTTTTCCTCAAATTAGTTACAATTCTTTCTATAAGTTTTTCATGAGGCAGTCCCACAAATCGATGATTTTGTATAAAATTTATATTTTTAAAGGTTTCTGAAGTAATTAATTCATCAACCTTTTTTTCATATGCACCCTTTTCCTCTATAAGCATTTCAAATGATCTAATTGATCTTATCACAAGTTTTTCAGCCTTTATAATGTCTATATTTCTCACTTGCAATGCATTAGAAAGAAGAGATATTTCAGTTAGCACATCAATCATCAAGGCCAAATCAGTGAGAAAATATGTGTTTTCAAGACAGGCAGCCATACCGGAGTATTTTTTATTTGAACAGAAAAACTGATGTAGCTCTGGATAAGCCTGCCATACAACTACAGGCAGCCCATCTTGGTCCAAAAACTCTACCAATTTTTATAATTTCAATCTTAAGTTGTTTGGAAATTTTGTTAAGTTCAATTAGGTTCTTATTCGATTGATGGGAAATAGAATATATTTTATCAATAAAAATTTGAAAATGGTTGATTTGCTTTATTTCCCTAATAGAATCATCTAAAACAAGTTGCAGGCGATGGTTTAAACAGTGCCATATTATAATATTTGGAAACTATTTGGCTGTCCTAGTGCTTACCCCAGATTTTCTCCCAAGCATAACACTGGCTTCATCAGAGCAAAATCCAATTAAATGTTTCTCCAGATAGTTTCCATTAAACCCAACTTTATTTAAACTTTCTATAACCGAACAGCATATCGTCTCTGTATCTGTAATTCTACTAGTTCAAGGAAAATTGTTGGTGAGAAAGCTGGATCCTCAACTTTTAATTACAGTATAAGAATTTGGAAGATATTGTTGAGGCTTCATCAATTATCAAACAGATTTTGTGAGTTTTCTCAATAATTTTGCTAAATAAATGTTTCCTGATGTCTTTTACAATGAAATCTACTATTGCAACTGCAGTTTTACATGAATGCAACCCTGTTCCCAAATCGAAACCATTTTTCATTTGTAATTCAATCAGATCTTCTATATATGAAAATGTTCTGCACGTTTGTGCCAGACTATATGTCAGCTGGTGCTCCTTTCAAAATCCAAGAAAGAAACAGACTCCATTAATTAGAGAAAAGATATCTTTTACTGGAAATCAAGTGGTAGCATCAAAGGAATTCTGAATCTGAGGAAATGAGCACGAAAATCACATGTACAAAGTGATACAATGGTCCCACCTACAATTGTTCAAACTGTCCATCCAATTTAAATTTATATGTGATGTCATGTGGCCATCTTCAGGTGGTGATGAGGCTTCTATTCGTTGACCTTGGCCTATTTTGATAAAGAGGTGCGCTTGCACATAGCATAGGAAAGAAGCATAAACAAGAAGCTTCTCCCCCCAAACTTATACAGTTTATTCTCTCAAACCTCCAGCTCGCTTCCCATAACTATTTCACCCTTCCTTCCCCGTTACTTATGAGAACCAAAAGATGCAAAGCAAAGGAAAGAAATTTTGAAGGCTGACACTGTACACTGTAGTAAACACTCTACGTGTACTACCCAGATATTTCTCAGTCATCTTCTCCAGTCCTTTGCTTATGACATCCTGCTCACATTGCTTCAACTTCTCTGTACAGATGTTGTGAGCCTTAGATGAGAAATGTTCCTTCAATTTCTTTCTGAAGGAAGCTTGTTGTATTTCTTTACTCTTTCCTTGATGGTTCAATTTGGTAATTCTTCCACTCCTTAGCTCCATGGACACTTTTTCTTTCGTCGAAATTTCAAATATTCTGCAATGCTTGCAACCTATTTTTTTCTGGGAAAAATTTTTTCCCTAAAATTATTGTACTGTTGCGGTGTCCAGCAGTCAGGAAGGTTCCCTTCAATGTCTGATTCAGTTCTTCCAGTACCTGATGATGTGCTGGCTCTTTCCTCTGGTCACGATGTAGATGATGTGCTGGCTCTTTCCTCTGGTTGCGGTGTGGATGATGTGCTGGCTTTCCCCTGGTTGAGATGTGGATGATATGCTGGCTCTTTCCTCTGGTCATGGTGTGGATGATGTGCTGGCACCGCTATCCTTAGACTCCAATGGTTGCGGTTGTGACTTTTTTGGATCTCCTTTTGTTTTCTTGCCGAAGAAAGCAGACAAACTCATTTGCCTTTTGATTTTGGTAATATGCTGCAAAAAAAATTCAACAATGTAGGTTTGGACTCGATTGTTGTAAGTTGAGTGGTGAAGGCAGTGGCAAGTGAAGAAAGCAGGTGAGGAACGGAGATCAGTAATATTCAATTACTTTTAAGAGTCCCTGACACTATAGCTAGTGTTAGTGTTTAAAAGATGTTATGGAAGAGGAACAAGTTTCACCAGACAAGACTGAGACAGAACTGAAAGTGGATTTGAAAATGACAGTCTATAAAAAAGATGTTGCACTGTGTATATAAAAGAATGGCTGATATTTTCATAATTACAATTCATTAATTGAAAAAGAAACACTTAAAATGGAAATATTAACAAACCAAGGGAGTTTGTTATTTTGTGCCAGTAGTGGCCCAAAAATCTTTCCTAGCCAAGACTACTTACCTGGACCAACGGTCCCTAATGGAATGCTCTCTCTATAGCCAGGGGAAGCTATGTTTGGTCGCCTAACCTTTTCAGAATGCAGCTTAAAAATGTACTGAAGCTTTTTACAGCCTTATGCAGATATATATAGTACAAAAAAAAAGATAAGGGTAATCATCTAAGAAGTTAGATTAAGAATGGAATTGATAGGCACATTCACAGAGCAATACTGAATTCTTTTTCTGAAATTTATTCCTTAGTTTTAAAAACTGGAATATATGAATTCAGTATTGGGCTCTGTTAGTGTAGCTATTCAAGAGGATGTAGTGTCAAGGTTAACAAAAAAGGTAAAACAACATATAGATTTAAATTTTAAAACCAGAAACATATATGTTGGTACCCACGTAAATAAACATTAAATACATATTTAATGTTACACGTGTTAACAGCGGCTAGAATTATGTTTGCACAACAGTGGAAAAAAGAAGAGATCCCCATAGATGAAATGAAATTAAAAAATTACAATGTGCAGAAATGGATAGAGATAAGATGTAGAAATTAGGTGGAGAATGATCATTGCTATATATGAATTAAATACAGAAGTTTGATAATTATAAACATGTTGATATAATTAACAAAATTAAAAATAACCCAATACAAAGGAATTTGAATAATTTTTCTGTTACACTGCTGTACTTATTGATATTTGTTTCCTATTAGGAAAAAGCAAAGCAGAAACCTAAGTATCAATATGTAACAGCAGCATAACAAAACAATTTTCATTTATTAAATATTTTATAATACTTTATAATATAATAGAATTACAGAGGTAAGGTAAAGGATATATTATAGAATAGATTAGTGATTATGAAATGAACATTATAAAGTAGATTAAGTAAAAATGATGATTTACTCGCATAAAATGATGCAATATTAGTAAAGTCTAGTAAGTAAATAATAATAGTAATAATATAAATATATATAGTGGATTTATGATATAAGGATTAATGCAAATTGGAAGGGAAAGACTGCAGAGATTGTGCACAAGTGATTTGTACCAACCGACACACTGTATGTAACTGAAGATGGTTTATGTTTTATGTTTGTTTTGTTTATGTTTGTGTTTTTTTAAAAAAAAACTTTTTGTTTTTTTTAAAAATCCATTTATGTATGCATGCAAGTTTTTGTTACATTGATGTTGCTATATATTGATTTAAGCAGAAACAGATAATGTATAACAACAACAACGTAATGAGAAGTTGCCTGCCTCATTTTTGGTAAGTTGCTTTTTTATTTATGTATGTATTTATTTTTTTAGTATCTGTTTTTGTTTTTATTAATCATAAAAACAAAACAGATATTAAATAAATAAATACATAAATAAAATTATGTTACTATTCATCTTGATGTTTCTTTCTCCTGTGCTTTTTCCTAATAGGAAAAAGCAAAGCAGAAACAAGTATCAATATATAATAATATATTGTAACATTTTGTTTCCATTTATGTATGCATGCAGGTTTTCAGTAGGTCTACTGTTTTTATCATTCTTAAAAATAAAATCCATACATAAAAAACCCTGGTTTTTGGAGCGTAGGTGCGGCTGAGAGGGTCGGGGCCAGCCAGGGATCCATTTTACCAGTTCTTAGAACTACCGGTGATGTTAACAACTGATTCTGGAGAACTGGTGCAAACCGGTAGAATTCCACCCCTGTCTTTCCCCCGATACTTCATGATCACAAAATTCTCAAATCAGAATCTTGGAACAAGATAGTCTATGCCTACCTGTGGTGATATGTGTGTAAAATAATTTTTCATAAATGTCCAGATTGAAATGGTGTTTTGACAGATAATTAATGAACAGGAAATAGTTGCATGATGAGAGTCCTGTATTTCTTTCAGTGTGACCCTGCCCTCTTGCCAGAGCCAAACCATGTGATGCTAAACCACCTCTATGCACTCTCCATTAAGGTAATCTAATGTCTGTTCTTATCGTACTCTACCACATCTTGCTGTACATCTTGCTGTACACTACTCTCTCTACATAAGAATGGAAGAAATTGACTTCTTGTCCAGTTCAACATTTCAGATTTCCAAGTAGGATAGAAATGTTTGTAAAGAAACCAAAATGTGAAATTCCAGTAATGCCTGAGGCTTTTAGCTTCTCTCCCTCTTGTGGGTTGTTTTGCATTGGTGCCATATCATTGGTGCATGATTGTTTCCTCTCAGGTTTCCTAGAAGGAGGCATCTTGTATCTATTATTCTCCACTCACTTTATTTTTAAAATTTGGGAAGGAGATAGAAAATGAAATCACACATATGAAATATTTCCCAGATAATAAAATTGTGTGGATTAATCTGTTTCCTCTATAATAATTACTGTCAAGTGTTATACTTATTTAACTGCTCTCTTGTGTTTTCTCCCATAGGATGGTGTCATGGTGCTTAGTGCCACTCATCGCTACAAGAAGAAGTATGTCACCACTCTTCTTTATAAGCCTATTGGAGTCTGATTCCTGCATATTTCCATAGAGACTCAAGGACTTTTGCTTTTTCTGCATATGCCAGAATACCAGTGGGCATGAAGATGGGCAGTCAGCTTCCAGATTATTTTATCAGACACAAAGGTTTGGATGACTCAGCCCCTATTCTGTTTTTTAAGCACAATGAAGCTCTTCATTCCTATATGGCTATTCAGGACAAACAACTTGATACTGTTTCAAGCTACTGAGATCAAGTTTTGGGTGCATTATTATTATATTTTATATATTACAAATTGTGAGGTTGGCTTCTTCCTGAAACAAGAAAACTTGCCTTGCAATCTTCCCTTCCATATTCAAAAAGAAAGTCCAGTGCCACCCTCTTTTCAAATCATATGGCCATTGTATACAAGTCACGGTGGCATGGTGGAGGCTGTATGAAGCCTCCAAATACAAAGACCATGTATCTTTAAATATAGAACAGCTCTTGTTCTCAAGTATTGAAAGTTTCTTTCAGTAGAAAATGAGATGGTAATTAGACAAATTTTGGCCTAGTAAAGTAGAATTGCTATTATGTTTTCAGTATCTACTGTTGTAAAGCCTTTTCTCAAGTGGGTGACTTGGTTCTCAAGAGAATGGCAATGGTTTTCAATCATACAAAAGACTTCTTTTTTTAGGAAGCAGTATAGGCCTGTTTGTACTGAGAATAAGAAAAAAATTGTACCATTCGTGAGCCAATTTTCTGTCTGTAAATCCCCAATAGGTTTTTTTTTTAAATGCTGATGGAAATAATAATCAAAGAAAAAAATGAATTGGGCTAAACACATCTTATTGTTAGACCAAGGCTACATTTTGAAGTCATAGCAATTTGAAGGTAAGGTAGCTACGCTAATAAAAAAAATGTAATAACGGTATATTGGAATATCTACAAGAAATACCATTTACCTGCAAGCAAGTATTGCTGGGGCCACAAAAGAGACAAAATAATAGAAAATTAAGAAGCTACAGTGTTCTGGGACTTTAGAATTCAAACAGACAAGCACCTGCCAGATAACACACTAGGCTTAACAGTTATTGATAAGAAACTCAAAAATGTCTGGATAGTGAAAATTGCAATACCTGAAGACAGCAGAATAGAAGACAAAAAATTGGAGAAAATCACAAAATACAAAGACCTGCAAACAGAAGTAGAACAACTGGCAAGAGATAGCAAAGTTACTACCCATAGTAATAGGTACCATGGGCGCATTCTCAATACATCTGAAGCACCATTTGAACACCGTTGACTTTGACAGAATCACCATTAGTCACAATTATAGCAAAAGATATCTGTACTTGGAACAGCTTACATGCTGCAGTACCTTTAACCACCATGAAACAATCATATCTGCCTATTCCATGTCCTTGGAAATAACTTGATAGGTGGAGAAAATTACCAAATCCAGTAAAAATGTCTGACTGACTGTACAACCGACCATCATCATAATAGTAATGGATGATGTATCCATTCCCTAATCCTAACATTATAAATGAACTTTTGCACCATCCTCCAAAGAATCCAACAGTAAGACTAAGGTACCTTTGGAACTCAGTCTCTGAGGATGCCGTTCTTGGAGTACCCTTTTCTTTGAGAATAGCATTTGTGGCTAAGGTCTAGTATCTATGCATATTTATATACTCCATATAAATAGCTTTAGTCTTGTTATTGCACAATAACAAGATTAAAGCTATTTATATGGAGTATACAAATATATATACTCATTTTATATGGAGTAAAAATAGCTTTTTCTTGCCACAGTCATTTAAATGAAGAACTTAGGACATTTTTGATAGTAATTCTATTTGTTACTGTCGAGTATTTCCAAATAAATTTCCCAATGAGTCCCACAACAGAGCATATGAAGAAATGATTGAAAAACCTGTGTGCTATGCCACTTGAGTACATAGGTTTTACACTGCACTTGCCAGAGTTGGTTGCCAAAGTAATAGTGAAGTTTGGGATGAATTCTGGAATCCATGATCTGGGCAATGATGATTTGGTAGTATTTGGTTTTGCTGCTTAGCTTGGCTGGATTTGGACTAAATGTTGGGTCTATTTTTCTTTCTCCATCTTTTTTTTTTCTGGAGATATGAATGGATCCATTTCTTCCACGGCTAATGGAATAAATTAATTTAGGCTGGTGGGTCATCTCCTAGAAATGAATGATGTAAAAAAGAGATGTTAACATTGCTATTAGACCTTGTCTCCTACCCTCAAGCATTCACAGTACTGTTTTAACATATTCTAATGCCCTTGGTTAGAGTTTAATGATTTTAATGTAGACCAAAAGTAGATGCTATGAACAGAAGAGCAGGATACCTGTTTATGCTGTCAATAATCAGGCTATTTGTATAAAGAGGTAAACAGCTAAAGACACTCACCGTGAAACCAATATATTAAAGTCTGAGTTTTAGGATTAGATAATACTATCTTTTTAGATAAAAACAAAATTATGTAAAAAGCAAGAATGAGAAGCATAAATCTTCTCAAATGAGCTTTAACGCCTTTGTGGGCCAATTAATGGATTCCAGTAATGAAAATATGTTCCACAACCTGGAGGCTTCCTCTCCAGGACTAGGAGACTAACACCTTTTTAATCTCTCTCTCCTCAGCTCTGGAATACCAGCATTTTATGAAGGAGTGGTTAGATTGAACATAACTCTAGGTTAAGTCTTGATTTCTTCAGCACATCATGTGTCCTTCTCACTGTAGCAAAGAAAATGCCAACCATAAATTTATTAACTTATATATAAAATATGACACACAAGGAAAGCCATATTACTGATCTAGAGTTTGTTGTGCTTGGCAACCAGATACAGGAAGTCAGTCCTATTCAATCCATTTCATAAAAGAGAATGACACTTAAGTGAGTGAGACTGAAGTTTTCCATACTTCCTTTAATATGGTTAGTACTCTGCATACAATTCTATATTTCTTTAGCTACTGACTGCTCCTGTGAAAATAAGTATGGCCATAGTAATTACATATTGTTAAAAAAGGAAAGCTTCTATTTTATGAAGTAAGGTATAGTCCTCTGGAAGATTAGATGGATTGTAATTCTTCGTGTGTTGGCAGCTACAGTTCTGGATTTCTCTGGCATCAGCAGCTTTAGTTATTGCATATTGACTCCATTGCTACTCCAAAGCAGCCATAAAAAGGAATTAGGCATTTAATGAGTGGTTATCACGGCTAATTATTGTGCTAGGAGCAAAGGCATTTTTCTTGCTTACTGTTTTTAGCAATTTTGTTGACATACTTCATTTTTTTCAATGGTTTGACACAATTGTTACTGATATTATTTGGTACCTGTTATGAAGTGTGAGATATATGTGGAAAATATGCAACTTAAAACTCTCAAACACTATTTTTTTGAATCAGCAAATAAGCCAGGAAAGTGGTTGTCCCATAAATTAAAAATAGAGAAAGAGAAAAGATTAATCCAGCAACTGAAGGATGAAGAAGGGACAGTGTATTATCAGATGGAGGAGAAAAAGAGAATTGCGCAAAGATATTTTGGCGAGCTTTATAAGCAAGAAGAAGTTACGGAAGAAAACATTAGACATTACTTGGAGGGAAAAGGTCTGAGCCCAAACTCTGAAGAAAGCAGAAATTCTCAACAAAGAAATAACACTAACAGAGCTACAAAAAGCAATACAAAAACAAAAAATTAATAAAACACCAGGTCCAGATGGTTTACCAGGCGAATTATATAAAAATTTATCTGAAATATTTGAACCAATATTACTGGAACTATATAATGAGGCATTATGCAAGCTAGACTCCCAAGGTCCTGGTCTGAGGCATACATCTCCTTAATTGCAAAAGATGGCACTGATCAACAACTAATTGCGAACTATAAGCCAATCTCATTGCTAAATATGGATTATAAGATATTTATGACAATATTGGCAGAAAGAATGAAACCAATTCTGAGTGAACTTATACATACAAACCAGAATGATTTCCTGCCAAATAGACAAATCAAAAATAATATTAGAACAATACGAAGCCCACACAGCAAAACAGGCAGCCTTAATCTTCCTAGATGCTCAAAAGGCATTTGATAATCTCAATTGGAAATTTATGTTATATCAAAAAGTTGAACTTTGGCACCAATATAGAAAAAACATTACAAGAAATATATCCAAACAAAAAGCGAGTATATTATTAAATGAAGATCGCACAGGAGATTTTGAACTTGCAAAAGGAGTAAGACAAGGATATCCACTATCACCTCTGCTATTTATCTTGTCTTTAGAAGTGTTGCTAGCTGCAACCAGACAAAACCCAGAGATTCATGGAATTAAAATTAAATTAAAATTAGAAGAATTAAAATCAGGCATTTGCCAATGATTTCATATTTATAGTAGAAGATCCAATGAATTCGGGACCAATATTGTTGCATCAAATAGAAAAATTTGGGGAAGTGGTAGGATTCAAAATAAATAAAAACAAAACTAAGATGACAGTCAAAAAATGTACAACAAAACAAAGTAGAATTAGAAAACATAATGGGACTGCAAATAGGTGAAATACCTGGGAATTTGGCTATCACCCAGATGTTCATCACTCAAAGAGGACAATTACGTTAAATTGATTAAGCAAATTAGGAAAGAATTGGAATTATGGGCCAAATTGAAACTGTCCTTATTAGGTAGAATAGCAACGTTGAAAATGAATACTTTACCAAAAACTAATATATTTGTTCCAAATGATTCCAATTAAATTAGGGAAACCTTTCTTTATAGAACTAAATAAAATGACTTTTAAGTTTGTCTGGTTGGGCAAGAGGCCACGCATTAAAATGAAACTATTACAAGATAACAGGAGCAGAATGGAAGCTCTACTATCAGGCAGTGTTGAATTGGATCAAGGACTGGGTCAAATTAAGGAACAAGAGAACCTTAACATTAGAAGGACATGACCTCCTAATAGGTTGATATGCATTTCTGTGGGAAAACAAAAGTAATGTACATACCTATTTCAATCAACATCTAATAAGGGATCTTATATTAATAATTGATCACAATGTGGAAAAAAAATCAAAGGTAAGCATTACATGGAAATCCCACAATGCTGTCAACCCTGGAAGCCATCATCCATCCAGATAGATTAGACTTAAGGAAAATGGTAATCTATGAGGAATTATTAGATAGTCAAGGAAAATTAAAATCAAATCAAGAACTAAAGGAAAATGGAATCATAATTGATTGGTGGCCATATTTGCAAATCCAAAATAAATATTTAAAAGATTTAAAAGATTTTGGCTTTGACAAAGGGCAGAATCAATTAGATAAAATTTTAATGGGACCAGAACAAAAATTTATAACTAAAATATATAAATATTTTATAGATTTCAAAATGGAAGAGGAAATAATTAAAGGTACAATGATTGCTTGGGCACAGAATTTTGGATACACTATAGAATTACAGGAATGGGAGAAAATATGGAACATAAATTATAAGTTAACGGTATCCGCAGCATACAAAGAAAATATGTACAAAATGTTTTATAGATGGTATTTAGCTCCAATGAGATTGGGAAAAATTTATCCCAACATGAGTCCCAAATGTTGGAAGTGTAAAAAGTTGACGGTACATTTTACCACATGTGTTGGTTATGCCCCGAGACCAGGACATACTGGATCCAAATAAAAAATTAGTTACAAGAGATTACTGGGTATCAGATTGAGCTCAGACCGGAAACCTTCCTCTTAGGAATCATCAAAAATAGATTACTGAAAGAAGTAAAATATTTATTGCTACACATTACTACAGCCGTCAGAATAGCTTTTGCGCAGGTATGGAAAACCCCAAATACTAATGAAGAACTACCGTGTTTCTCCAACAATATGGCCTCCACCAATAGGAAGGCTCATCATGTTTTATCAGCATAAAATGAAATTAAGCCCCTCCCCCCAAATTAAGGCCTATATTAAACATGCAAAATGGGGGGGAATGGCGGGGGGGCTTGCCGTTAGGAAGTACTTCTGTTGTGTACCCGGATATGTGCTCCCTGCATTGACTTTGGTGTTGGTGGGGCACTTCGTATCAGGAGACCTTCCTCCACCATTGCTTCCCCTTCTCCCCATGCTGCCACGGTATTTAGAGCAACGCCGTGGCATTTGGCGCAGCCAAGCGCAGCCAGCCAGGGCTCCTCCCTGCAACCGGAGCCTGTCAGAGACACTCGGCTTCAGGCGCTTCTGTCGCTGCCTTCCCTTCGCCATCAAAGGCAAAGCCAATTATTTAAAAAATGACACCCTACTACCGGTACAACAAAGCCTCCCCTGCCCGAGAGGGCAGCCCAACCCCATGTGGGGAGGCGAATCTCCTGGGGCTGCAGCGCAGGATTGGCCCACCCTGGGAGAAGCACCCAGCTGCCATCCCTGCCTGGCGCCAGGCAGACCGTGAAGAGCTTCGCCTGGGGTGCCCAGCACAGCTGACAGGAGGGCCCTCCTGCCTGGCAGCAGAGCTCTCACCAAGGCAACGAGCGCCTCCCTGCCAGGCCCTCCACTCATCCCGCCAGGGCCGTGCCAGAGCCGTGCGGGCTGGGCAGAGCCGGGAAAGTGAGCTGTGGGTACGCGCCCACCTGCCAAGCAAAAGAGCTGGGCCACCCCGAGCTTGGCTTCCTTCCCAAATCCCTCCAGCCCGAACCCGAAGGGGCCATCGGGAGAGTCCACCTGAGGCAGTGATAGCGCCCACCCATCTGTGAACAGGGAGGCAAGGCGATGACCTGCACCATGTCCTCCAAGCTGAGCCCCGCTGAGTCAGTGCTGATGCCCGTGCCGCTGCAACATTTGGAGCTGCCAGCGCATTTGGAGATCTATGGGGACGGGGACGGGCTGGGCGAGGGGTGGAAATGATGGGCAGCTTTGGGCTCTCCGCCAGACCCACTGGCCAGGGAAGTAGCGCTATCACTTCACCTCCCTGTCCGCAGACAGGTGGGCGCTATCACTGCCTTAGGCAGCTTCTCCCGGTTGCCCCTTCGGTTTGCGCTGGAGGAACTTGGGAAGGAAGCCAAGCTCAGGTCAGCCCGGCTCTTTTGCTTGGCAGGTGGGCATGCACCCGCGGCTCGCTTTCCTGGCTCTGTTCAGCCCACACGGCTCTGGCGCGGCCCTGGCGGGATGAGCGGAGGGTCTGGCAGGGAGGCACTCGCTGCCTTGGTGAGAGTTCTGCTGCCGGGCAGGAGGGCCCACCTTCAGCTGCGCTGGGCACCCCAGGCGAAGCTCTTCACACTCTGCCTGGTGCCAGGCAGGGATGGCGGCTGGGTGCTTCTCCCGGGGTGGGCCAATCCTGCGCTGCAGCCCCAGGAGATTCGCCTCCCCACATGGGGTTGGGCTGTCCTCTCGGGCAGGGGAGGCTTTGTCATACCAGTAGTAGGGCGTTGGTTGGCTTTACCTTCAAAGGCAAAGGGAAGGCGGCGACAGGAGCTCCTGAAGCCGAGTGACTCTGCCAGGCTCTGGTTGCAGGGAGGAGCCCTGGCTGGCCGCAATGTGGCTGCACCAAACACCATGGCATTGCTCTAAATGCCGTGGCAGCACGGGAGAAGGGAAAGCAATGGTGGCGGAAGGTCTTCTGATATGAAGTGCCCCACCAACGCCGAGGTCAACATCCAAGCCGTCACTGCCCGCCCACCCAAGGATGCAAGAGGGAGGAATTAAGTCACCCCCAAAAAGACAGCCTAGCCGTTTTTTCGGGGGTCAAAAAAAAAATAAGGCCTGGTCTGATTTTGTGTGGAACATGGTAATAATACATAAAGTAACGGAAAGTGCTGAGATGAACATGTTAACACTGAAACTGAAAGAAAAAGATGACCTTGAATTATTATTAATTTGGAACAATTGGCATAAATGGTTAACAAACAGAATTAAGAAGTCAGACAAAAAGCCTAACGGAAATAATCCTTAAGAAAGTAAAACAAGTCTGAGATTAATCAGGAGGAAGGCATTTCGGAGGAGCCCCTGACAGGGAGTAAAGAGGAAGAGTGTTGGTTCGGTCCTAAGCAGCGTCATAGGGGGAAACGTGAGCAGCAACGTAGGAGGCGTGGGAGGGTCAGAGAGTGAGCTGAGTCATTGAGCCACACCCCACAGGGATTAAAAGTGGGTGTGTTTTCTCCTGAAACTTTGTACGGGATTTTGTACTTTGTACTTCAGATTTTCTTTGTGGACTGCCTTGTGATTTTCTGTGAGTAAAAATTTATTTACTATCAGTTCGGACTTGGCAGGCAGGACGTGTTGGAATGCCAAGAATATTATCAGTTCCAAAGAATTAACTCTGTGAAGTTTGTGTGCCTGTGTTTGTGTGAGTTTGTACTCTTTCATCTTTTGGGAAAGAGGAAAGGCGAGACAGAACAATGTATTATGGATATTTAAAGCAAAAACATGTATAAATGCCAAGAGCTCTGTTGATACCATGATGTTTTACAATGTAACAAAAGAAACTCAATAAAAATATATAAAATAAAATAAAATCAGCCTCAAATAAAAGGTCTAGCAAGAGCATTAATTCATTAAGCTATAATGTATGCAGGAAAGCAACAAGTGGCAAGCCTTACACCCAGGGGTGGGATTCAAATTTCTTAACAACTGGTTCTGTGGGTGTGGCCTAATTCATGGGTGTGGCTTGGTGGTCACGTGACTGGCTGGGCATGGCTTGAATGTAAATATTGTAAATATTTATGTAAATATTGAATTTTTTATTTAAAAAAGAGCAACTTTTATCCAAAATCAGGCAAAGCAGGCAGGCAGATTGAGTTGCTCACAGAATCACAGATTCAGAGATCTATCTTTCTGCTATCGGCTATCTGTGTCTGTCACATAAAATTTGCTTGCAAGCCAACTCATTTGCTAGCAAGCAAACTCACAAAATTAACTCACAACACACCATGTATATAAATATTGAATTTTCGTTTTAAAAAAGAGCAACTTTTACCCAAAATCAGCCAAAGCAGGCAGGCAGATTGAATTGCTCACAGAATCACAGATTCCCTCAGAGATCTACCTTTCTGCAATCTATTGCCTGAGTCTACACTGAAAAATAGAAGCTCCAATCCTAAAGAAGGTTCAGCTCTGCTTTTAGATTAGCTAGAAAGCAAGAAATCCAACCATTTCCTCCTTTCTAGCTAATCTAAAAATCCTGTCACAGTCACAGCTGATAGTTGGAACAGCTGATGGTCGGGGGGAAAGGAAAAATAGGAACTTACCAAAAATTTGGCGAAGGCACAAGGCAGGCAAGTTGGATGGCACGCATGCCAGGTAAGGGGTGAGTGGGCGGGGTGGGGCCAGCCAGCAGCACTATTTGCCGATTCTCCGAACTGCACAGAAACACAACAACCTGTTCTATAGAACTGGTCTGACCAGGTAGAATCCCACCCCTGCTTATGCTCACAGGAAGCATAGATTGACCTAAAGTCGTTTCTGCACACACAAGGGGGGCTTCAAACTGCCACTGCAAACCAGGAAATGTGAGTTCCAATGGCATAGTAGAACTTTAAATGCAGAGTTTTGATCCACCTTATGACCCATAGATATAAGCGTCTCACAATGGCCGAAGAAGGCATTTTATGGCCATGATTTGCTGTTATTGTTGGATTATTCAAGGCTGTTTGGACCCATTTTGGAAGATGCTCCTTTATTCTGAAAGCCAAACACCTATCAGTTCTTTTCCCCCCCCATGTTTTTTTTATTTTATTTAAATAACATATAAAAATTCAATTTCAATCAAACAGTGTGTTGTCTGGGTACAATTGTTTTTAGGCAAACATAATCAAAATGTTTACAATAATATTCATCATAATAACATTAATACTATAATAATATTTAACTTATCTAACAAATCTCCTTTTTCACATTTATCCTTTTGATGTATTTCTAAATTCTGTTTTTATTATCTAACCATTGTTAGATAATGACAACAAAAGTTACATATTTCTGTTTTTATTATCTAACCATTGGTAAAATCCCATATAAAAAAAAAATTCAGTTTCTCCTTTGTCCTTAATAGTAAGCGTTAGCCCATTTCTACACATTCTAATATTTTCTTGATTACACTCTCATCTGTCAGGATCTCATTGATTTTCCATTGTTGTGCAAATACAATTCTGGCTGCAGTTAATACATGTAAAATCAAATATATAGTCCTTTTATCATATTTTTCTGGAAGAATGCCCAATAAAAATATTTCTGGTTTCAAGTCTATATGCTGCTTTATCATTTTTTCCAACCAAGTATGTATTTTATCCAATATTTTTTAGCTTTTGGGCATGTCCACCACATATGGGTATGAATCAGGTATTTGGATGCACTTCCAACATTTAGCGCAGGGCTGCCGAACTTGAATTCATTGAGGGCCACATCAGGGTTGTGTTTGACCTTGGGGGCCGGGATGAGCATGGCCAGGGTGGGCATAGCTAGCTTGACGTCATTTTCAGCTACAATGGCCTCCTGCCACCCTCTGCCAGTGAAACAGGAGCTCAAGGGGTCTCAACCCTGCTGAGCTCCATTTACACTGGCAGAGGGCAGCAGGAGAACCGCGCAGCCGAAAACAGAGCTCGGGAGGGCCGTGCAGGGCCCTCCTGAGCTCCATTTTTGCTAGCAGAGGCACTGTGGGCCAGTCCTTTGCTGTTTCTAGGGCAATCCTGTGGGCCAGATCTGCCCCCCTGGCCTTGAGTCCTGATTTAGCGGATCTATCTTTATACATTTTTGCCAGTCCTGTTGGTGCAAAATGCCATCTGTAGAACTTTTTATACAGAGTTTCTTTATATGCAATTAACATAGTCAATTTAACATTTCTATCCCACAATTTCTGCCATTTATTGCATATCCAAAATTTTTAGCCCAAACTCATTGTCTCCTTTACCTGCTCACTTTCAAGTTTAACACTTAACAAATAACAATATACACTGCTCAAAAAAATAACGAGAACACAAAAATAAGACATCCTAGATCTGAATGAATGAAATATTCTTATTAAATACTTTGTTCATTACATAGTTGAATGTGCTGACAACAAAATCACACAAAAATTATCAATGGAAATCAAATTTAGCAACCCACGGAGGTCTGAATTTGGAGTTACACTCAAAATTAAAGTGGAAAAAAACACTACAGGCTGATCAAACTTTGATGTAATGTCCTTAAAACAACTCAAAATGAGGCTCAGTAGTGTGTGTGGCCTCCCTACAACACCTGGGCATGCTCCTGATGAAGTGGCGGATGGTCTCCTGAGGGATCTCCCACACCTGGACTAAAGCATCCCCAAACTCCTGGACAGTCTGTGGTGCAATGTGGCGTTGCTGGATGGAGCGAGACATGATTTCCCAGATGTACTCAATTGGATTCAGGTCTGGGGAATGGACGGGCCAGTCCATAGCATCAATGCCTTCATCTTGCAGGAACTGCTGACACACTCCAGCCACATGAGGTCTAGCGTTGTGCATTAGGAGGAACCCAGGGCCAACTGCACCAGCATATGGTCTGATGGTCTCGGTATCTAATGGCAGTCAGGCTACCTCTGGCGAGCACATGGAGGGCTGTGCGCCCCCCCTAAAGAAATGCCACCCCACACCATTACTGACCCACTGCCAAACCAGTCATGCTGGAGGATGTTGCAGGCAGCAGAGCATTCTCCACGGCATCTCCAGACCCTATCACGTCTGTCCCATGTGCTCAGTGTGAACCTGCTTTCTTCTGTGAAGAGCACAGGGCACCAGTGGCGAATTTGCCAATCTTGGTTTTATCTGGCAAATACCAAACGTCCTGCACAGTGTTGGCCTGTAAGCACAACCCCCACCTGTGGACGTCGAGCCCTCATACCACCCTCATGGAATCTGTTTCTGACCGTTTGAGCAGCCACATGTACATTTGTGGCCCGTTGGAGGTCATTTTGCAGGACTCTGGCAGTGCTCCTCCTGTCCCTCCTTGCACAAAGGTGGAGGTAGCGGTCCTGATGCTGGGTTGTTGCCCTCCTACGGCCTCCTCCACATCTCCTGATATACTAGTAGCGCCTCCATGCTCTGGACACTACTCTGACAGACACAGCAAACCTTTTTGCCACAGCTCGCATTGATGTGCCATCCTGGATGAGCTGCACTACCTGAGCCATTTGTGTGGGTTGTAGAATCCGTCTCATGCTACCACTAGAGTGAAAGCATCGCCAGCATTCAAAAATGACCAAACCATCAGCCAGAAAGCCTAGGAACTGAGAAGTGGTCTGTGGTCACCACCTGCAGAACCACTCCTTTATTGGGGATGTCTTGCTAACTGCCTGTTTCTGTTGTCTATTCCATTTGCACAACAGCATGTAAAATTGATCGTCAGTCAGTGTTGCTACCTAAGTGGGCAGTTTGATTTCACAGAAGTGTGATTGACTTGGAGTTACATTGTGTTGTTTAAGTGTTCCCTTTATTTTTTTGAGCAGTGTATTTTCTTATCATTTTTTTAAAAAAAATTTTTTATTGGTTTTTAAAGACAAACACAAACAAAACATAAAAACATCCAGCTTTCTTTCATAAATGTACAAGAAGTGTGTCAGTTGGTTTACAAATTTTTTGTGCATCCATTTCACAGTCTCAATTACTGTTACATTGCATATTAACTCATCTTATCAATAAAAAATTAAATACCCTAGTATCACCATTAATCAATCATTTGACTATAATTTTGTTCATTCATACATTGCGAGATAACTATAATTTACTTAGTTTTTTATAACAATTCATATAATCCTCCCAAATCTATCCTAAAAACATTTTATAGATATGATAACAAAGAAAAAAATACATCTTTATATGTTCATCATTTTCTAAAATTCTAAGCACTCTATTATTGTATTTTATTATCAAACCAGTGATAGAAAAGATCCCAAATTTTATAAAATTATTTATCCTCTTGTTCTCTAATTTCAAATGTCAATCTACTCATTTCAGCACATTCCAATATTTTCTTAATAATTTCCTCCTGCAATGGTATTTTCTCATTTTTCCAGTTTTTAGCAAATACAATCCTAGCCACTGTTAATACATTTACAATCAAATATTTTAAATCTTTACTGTATGTATCAGGTAAAATTCCCAATAAAAACATCTCTGGTTTCAAGTCTAATATGTTTCTTTCTCATTTTTTCCAACCACATGCGGATTTTGGTCCAATATTTTTTACTGTCCTCACAAGTCCACCACATATGGTAATATGAGCCAGGTATCTGATGACATTTCCAACATTTTTTGGATTTATTCTTGAACATTCTTGCTATTCTTGTCAGGGGGAAATGCCACCTGTAAAACATCTTATACAAATTTTCTTTATATGCTGTTGACATTGTCATTTTATAATTTTGAGACCACAATTTTTGCCATTTCTCTCAATCCCATATCCAAAATTCTTCCCCCAAGCAATCATAGTTTCTTTAACTTGTTCTTCCTCTAGTTTAATTTCCAATAAATAACCATATAATTTTTTAATCACCTTTTCATCAGTACCTGTCAGAATCTTATCTAAATCAATTTCATAGAATCCTTCTGTTTTAAAATCTTCATCATACCTTAAATGTATTTGCGCATATGAAAACCAATTCATCTTTATACCTTGTTCCTCTAAATTTTGCATCGATTTAAGTTCACCCTTTTCACCCAATATTTCCCCATATCTAACTGTTTGTTCCTTCTTGTATATTATAGGATAGGAAAATGCTTCAATGGTCAATAACCAAACTGGAATTTTCAAATAACATTGCCTTTTAATCTTCTCCCAATTTAACCACACGGACTCCCGTATATGATGTCTTCTAAAATAGCCCTGTGTTTTAGTTTCTTTATACCATAAAAAAGCATGCCAACCCAACAAGTCATGTCCTTCTAGTGTCAACTGTCAGCCTTCAAGATCTTCTACTACTACTTTGCATCTTTTGTCTAAATTCCTGCTTTTAGGTTTCTATTTCTCGCTTAGCTTTCTTTTCTCTGCGCAGCTGCAAACCTTTATCAAAATATGCCAAGGTCAACGGACATCACCACCTGAAGATGTCCACATGATCATATTCAGAACTTTTAATTGGAAGAATCTTTTGAACTATGGGGGGTGGGAACAATTTCATCACTTTGTATATGTGATCTGCGCGCCTAAATTCTCGGATTCAGAATCCTATTTGATGCTACCACTTCATTTTTTAGTAAAAGAATCCTTTTCTCTAATTTATGGAGTCTAAGTATTTCTTTCTGGGATTTTGAATGGAGCACCGACTGACATTATTCTGAATCTCATCACCAGCCCACCCGGAGAAAATATCCAGTTTCCTTCCGAGGGCATTTGATATCATGTCATCTTCAGCTAGTGATCAGGAGGATCTAGGAGCTGTGGGGGGGGGCAATCTTTGCTGATACCAGAGATGCCAGCAGCTGAATTGCTAGCAGACCTTACCCTGGAAGAGGTTCCAGCTGAGAAACCCAGATGGTTGTTGGGAGTTGGCTGGAGGGATCCTGAAGAGCCCCGCCCTCCTGGAATCACCACTATCCAAAGGCGTGGGAGAGAGGAGTCATGGCAAGAGAGGGAAAGGAGAGAACTGTTACTGGATCAAGCCAGGCATCTGCTGAGGCATTTGGACAACCCCACACCGCATCAAGGTATGAAGGAGAAGGGGGAGCAAGTTCAGCCAGAGGCAGCCAAGCTGCCCCCACCCCCATAATTCAGCCTGCACCAGCGCAGCAGCCAACTGCAGCCCCGGGGGGCCCAGCGGGAGGTGTGATCCCTAGAACATGCAGAGCTCTCAAGCTGTCTCTGTTAGAAGTGAAATTTGGGGGAAATCCCAAAGAGTTGGGTTTCTTCCTAGCACAAGTTTGGAGCTATATGGAAGAATACGGGGAAGAGTTCACCTCTGAAGCAACCAAAGTGAGATGTGTTAACCAGAGCCCAAGAGGGAATAGCTGCAGAGTGGATGGTGACTTTATATAATGATAACTCACCCCAACTGCTGAACTATAACGTATTCATGACCGCGCTACGGGCAAGATTTGAGGACCCGCTGGCGGAGCTAAAGGCCAGGATCAGAATGAAAACCACAAATCAAGGCAGGAGGTCAGTGGCCGACTACACCCAAGAGTTTAGACAGCTGGCGTGCCATATCCGAGGCTGGTCCCAGAGAGCCCTGATAGAAGCATACAAGGATGGTTTAAATGAAGACATATACCAGAGGTGCATTTCCAGAAGGGACCCCAATGATTATATACCAATGATGTGGTATTTACTGGCAGAAGAAGAAATAGATTTGACCCGAAGCAGATGCTGGGAAGGCTCTGAATGGAGCAAGCCCACATTTCCAAGAGGCCCCAAAGCCCCCGAAGGGAGGAGTGATGGCAAGACCCAAATCCACTGCCTGTTTCCGATGTGGGAAGGAGGGCCACCAGATTGCAGACTGAAGGGTCAAGCTGGATCCAAAGGGGGCGCAAAAAGGAGGGAGGAAACCTGAAAACCCCCCAGCCAAGCCTCGCAAAACTGCGCTAAAGACGGGGGAGGTTGTAGAGGTCGCCCCTCTGGGAAGACAGGAGCTGGGACCTCCGACCTCCCCTGAAGAGAGTGAATCTGACTCGGAAGACAACTTCATGGTATGTCCAAACAAGGGCTCTATGACCATTCCAGTAAGACCGAGCGTGTCCTGGCCTTTAGCTCCGCCAGCGGGTCCTCAAATCTTGCCCGTAGCGCGGTCAAAACTTCTCAGGAAAAACGAAGTGTCTAAATATCATGTGGATGGTCAATGTTTCCCACCTAGAAGAACATGAAAATGAGCTCAATTTTGAAATCAACGCTTTTTCAAAAGTTATTCATTCCTGCTAAATTGATTTGGACCTTCCATTATGCCTTGTGAAACCTAAGGAAAAGCTAGCCTCTGAACATAATATGGATGTTCAATGTTTCCCACGTAGAAGAACATGAAAATGAACTCAATTTTGAAATCTGCACTTCTTCAAAAGTTATGCATTGCTGCTATATTGTGTTGGACCTTCCATTTTGAGATATGCTTTGTGTTAACATCCGTGCTTTTTCAGTTATACATTGCTGTTGTGATTGGAAGGATTGGTCCTGTTAAGAGTTTTGAATCTGATGACTGTTAGATCGTGGATTGACGTCAGAACCAGGAAACGTTCATCTGAAGGGCAAGCCAGTTAATTAGCACGTTGCCTTAGTGGGTATAAAAGGACACAGATGAGCTGGTGCCTTTTGCCAGAAACAAAATGACTATTTTGAATGAGGACGTTTCTGCAAAGAGATCTCTGTTTGTTTGAATTTTGAAGAGGAGTTCTAACCGTTTCTGCCAGTGGTTATCTTGTTATTTTCCTTCAGTTTGATTTGATTGTGAAACGGCTGCTTTGTGTTTGTTCGTTTGAATCTCCAAGAGGAGACATAACACATTGCTGTTAGATAGAGTTGGACTTTCCATTTTGAGATGTGCCTTGTGAAAACTTCTCAGGTAAAACTAAGTGTCTAAATATCATGTGAATGGTCAATGTTTCCCACCTAGAAGAACATGAAAATGAGCTCAATTTTGAAATCCCCGCTTTTTCAAAAGTTATTCATTCCTGCTAAATTGATTTGGACCTTCCATTATGCCTTGTGAAACCTAAGGAAAAGCTAGCCTCTGAACATAATATGGATATTCAATGTTTCCCACGTAGAAGAACATGAAAATGAACTCAATTTTGAAATCTGCACTTCTTCAAAAGTTATGCATTGCTGCTATATTGTGTTGGACCTTCCATTTTTAGATATGTTAGTGTTAGGGTTAGTGTTAGTGTTAGTGTTAGTGTTAGGGTTAGGGTTAGGGTTAGGGTTAGGGTTAGGGTTAGGGTTAGGGTTGCTGCTATATTGTGTTGGACCTTCCATTTTGAGATATGCTTTGTGTTAACATCCGTGCTTTTTCAGTTATACATTGCTGTTGTGATTGGAAGGATTGGTCCTGTTAAGAGTTTTGAATCTGATGACTGTTAGATCGTGGATTGATGTCAGAACCAGGAAACGTTCATCTGAAGGGCAAGCCAGTTAATTAGCAAGTTGCCTTAGTGGGTATAAAAGAACACAGATGAGCTGGTGCCTTTTGCCAGAAACAAAATGACTATTTTGAATGAGGACGTTTCTGCAAAGAGATCTCTGTTATGAACAGAAGAGCAGGATACCTGTTTATGCTGTCAATAATCAGGCTATTTGTATAAAGAGGTAAACAGCTAAAGACACTCACCGTGAAACCAATATATTAAAGTCTGAGTTTTAGGATTAGATAATACTATCTTTTTAGATAAAAACAAAATTATGTAAAAAGCAAGAATGAGAAGCATAAATCTTCTCAAATGAGCTTTAACGCCTTTGTGGGCCAATTAATGGATTCCAGTAATGAAAATATGTTCCACAACCTGGAGGCTTCCTCTCCAGGACTAGGAGACTAACACCTTTTCAATCTCTCTCTCCTCAGCTCTGGAATACCAGCATTTTATGAAGGAGTGGTTAGATTGAACATAACTCTAGGTTGTCTTGATTTCTTCAGCACATCATGTGTCCTTCTCACTGTAGCAAATGCCAACCATAAATTTATTAACATATATAAAATATGACACACAAGGAAAGCCATATTACTGATCTAGAGTTTGTTGTGCTTGGCAACCAGATACAGGAAGTCAGTCCTATTCAATCCATTTCATAAAAGAGAATGACACTTAAGTGAGTGAGACTGAAGTTTTCCATACTTCCTTTAATATGGTTAGTACTCTGCACACAATTCTATATTTCTTTAGCTACTGAACTGCTCCTGTGAAAATAAGTATGGCCATAGTAATTATTGTTAAAAAAGGAAAGCTTCTATTTTATGAAGTAAGGTATAGTCCTCTGGAAGATTAGATGGATTGTAATTCTTCGTGTGTTGGCAGCTACAGTTCTGGATTTCTCTGGCATCAGCAGTTTTAGTTATTGCATATTGACTCCATTGCTACTCCAAAGCAGCCATAAAAAGGAATTAGGCATTTAATGAGTGGTTATCACGGCTAATTATTGTGCTAGGAGCAAAGGCATTTTTCTTGCTTACTGTTTTTAGCAATTTTGTTGACATACTTCATTTTTTTCAATGGTTTGACACAATTGTTACTGATATTATTTGGTACCTGTTATGAAGTGTGAGATATATGTGGAAAATATGCAACTTAAAACTCTCAAACACTATTTTTTTGAATCAGCAAATAAGCCAGGAAAGTGGTTGTCCCATAAATTAAAAATAGAGAAAGAGAAAAGATTAATCCAGCAACTGAAGGATGAAGAAGGGACAGTGTATTATCAGATGGAGGAGAAAAAGAGAATTGCGCAAAGATATTTTGGCGAGCTTTATGAGCAAGAAGAAGTTACAGAAGAAAACATTAGACATTACTTGGAGGGAAAAGGTCTGAGCCGAAACTCTGAAGAAAGCAGAAATTCTGAACTATAACGTATTCATGACCGCGCTACGGGCAAGATTTGAGGACCCGCTGGCGGAGCTAAAGGCCAGGATCAGAATGAAAACCACAAATCAAGGCAGGAGGTCAGTGGCCGACTACACCCAAGAGTTTAGACAGCTGGCGTGCCATATCCGAGGCTGGTCCCAGAGAGCCCTGATAGAAGCATACAAGGATGGTTTAAATGAAGACATATACCAGAGGTGCATTTCCAGAAGGGACCCCAATGATTATATACCAATGATGTGGTATTTACTGGCAGAAGAAGAAATAGATTTGACCCGAAGCAGATGCTGGGAAGGCTCTGAATGGAGCAAGCCCACATTTCCAAGAGGCCCCAAAGCCCCCGAAGGGAGGGTGATGGCAAGACCCAAATCCACTGCCTGTTTCCGATGTGGGAAGGAGGGCCACCAGATTGCAGACTGAAGGGTCAAGCTGGATCCAAAGGGGCGCAAAAGGAGGAGGAAACCTGAAAACCCCCAGCCAAGCCTCGCAAAACTGCGCTAAAGAGGGGAGGTTGTAGAGGTCGCCCCTCTGGGAAGACAGGAGCTGGGACCTCCGACCTCCCCTGAAGAGAGTGAATCTGACTCGGAAGACAACTTCATGGTATGTCCAAACAAGGGCTCTATGACCATTCCAGTAAGACCGAGCGTGTCCTGGCCTTTAGCTCCGCCAGCGGGTCCTCAAATCTTGCCCGTGGCGCGGTCAAAACTTCTCAGGAAAAACGAAGTGTCTAAATATCATGTGGATGGTCAATGTTTCCCACCTAGAAGAACATGAAAATGAGCTCAATTTTGAAATCCCCGCTTTTTCAAAAGTTATTCATTCCTGCTAAATTGATTTGGACCTTCCATTATGCCTTGTGAAACCTAAGGAAAAGCTAGCCTCTGAACATAATATGGATGTTCAATGTTTCCCACGTAGAAGAACATGAAAATGAACTCAATTTTGAAATCTGCACTTCTTCAAAAGTTATGCATTGCTGCTGCTATATTGTGTTGGACCTTCCATTTTGAGATATGCTTTGTGTTAACATCCGTGCTTTTTCAGTTATACATTGCTGTTGTGATTGGAAGGATCGGTCCTGTTAAGAGTTTTGAATCTGATGACTGTTAGATCGTGGATTGACGACAGAACCAAGAAACGTTCATCTGAGGGGCAAGCCAGTTAATTAGCACGTTGCCTTAGTGGGTATAAAAGGACACAGATGAGCTGGTGCCTTTTGCCAGAAACAAAATGACTATTTTGAATGAGGACGTTTCTGCAAAGAGATCTCTGTTTGTTTGAATTTTGAAGAGGAGTTCTAACCGTTTCTGCCAGTGGTTATCTTATTTTCCTTCAGTTTGATTTGATTGTGAAACGGCTGCTTTGTGTTTGTTCGTTTGAATCTCCCAGAGGAGACATAACACATTGCTGTTAGATTGAGTTGGACATTCCATTTTGAGATGTGCCTTGTGAAAACTTCTCAGGAAAAACGAAGTGTCTAAATATCATGTGGATGGTCAATGTTTCCCACCTAGAAGAACATGAAAATGAGCTCAATTTTGAAATCTGCACTTCTTCAAAAGTTATGCATTGCTGCTATATTGTATTGGACCTTCCATTTTGAGATATGCTTTGTGTTAGGGTTAGGGTTAGGGTTAGGGTTATGCATTGTTGCTATATTGTGTTGGACCTTCCATTTTGAGATATGCTTTGTGTTAGGGTTAGGGTTAGGGTTAGGGTTAGGGTTAGGGTTAGGGTAAGGGTTAGGGTTAGGGTTAGGGTTAGGGTTATGCATTGCTGCTATATTGTGTTGGACCTTCCATTTTGAGATATGCTTTGTGTTAACATCCGTGCTTTTTCAGTTATACATTGCTGTTGTGATTGGAAGGATTGGTCCTGTAAAGAGTTTTGAATCTGATGCTTTTCCTTAGGTTTCACAAGGCATAATGGAAGGTCCAAATCAATTTAGCAACAATGCATAACCCTAACCCTAACCCTAACCCTAACCCTAACCCTAACCCTAACCCTAACCCTAACCCTAACCCTAACCCTAACCCTAACCCTAACCCTAACCCTAACCCTACCTAACCCTAACACAAAGCATATCTCAAAATGGAAGGTCAAACACAATATAGCAGCAATGCATAACCTAACCCTAACCCTAACCCTAACCTAACCCTAACCTAACCTAACCCTAACCCTAACCCTAACCCTAACCCTAACCCTAACCCTAACACAAAGCATATCTCAAAATGGAAGGTCCAACACAATGTAGCAGCAATGCATAACTTTTGAAGAAGTGCATATTTCAAAATTGAGTTCATTCTCATGTTCTTCTCCGTGGGAAACATTGAACATCCATATTATGTTCAGAGGCTAGCTTTTCCTTAGGTTTCACAAGGCATAATGGAAGGTCCAAATAAATTTAGTAGGAATGAATAACTTTTGAAAAAGCGGGGATTTCAAAATTGAGCTCATTTTCATGTTCTTCTAGGTTGGACATATTGACCATCCACATGATATTTAGACACTTCTTTTTCCCTGAGAAGTTTTCACAAGGCAAATCTCAAAATGGAAAGTCCAACTCAATCTAACAGCAATGTGTTATGTCTCCGCTTCGAGATTCAAACGAACAAACACAAAGCAGCCGTTTCACAATCAAATCAAACTGAAGGAAAATAACAAGATAACCACTGGCAGATACGGTTAGAACTCTTCAAAATTCAAACGAACAGAGATCTCTTTGCAGAAGTCCTCATTCAAAATAGTCATTTTGTTTCTGGCAAAAGGCACCAGCTCATCTCTTTCCTTTTATACCCACTAAGGCAACGTGCTAATTAACTGGCTTGCCCTTCAGATGAACGTTTCTTGGTTCTGTCGTCAATCCACGATCTAACAGTCATCAGATTCAAAACTCTTAACAGGACCAATCCTTCCAATCACAACAGCAATGTATAACTGAAAAAGCACGGATGTTAACACAAAGCATATCTCAAAATGGAAGGTCCAACACAATATAGCAGCAATGCAGAACCCTAACCCTAACCCTAACCCTAACACAAAGCATATCTCAAAATGGAAGGTCCAACACAATGTAGCAGCAATGCATAACTTTTGAAGAAGTGCATATTTCAAAATTGAGGACACAGATGAGCTGGTGCCTTTTGCCAGAAACAAAATGACTATTTTGAATGAGGACGTTTCTGCAAAGAGATCTCTGTTTGTTTGAATATTGAAGAGGAGCTCTATCCGTTTCTGCCAGTGGTTATCTTGTTATTTTCCTTCAGTTTGATTTGATTGTGAAACGGCTGCTTTGTGTTTGTTCGTTTGAATCTCCAAGAGGAGACATAACACATTGCTGTTAGATTGAGTTGGACTTTCCATTTTGAGATTTGCCTTGTGAAAACTTCTCAGGAAAAACGAAGTGTCTAAATATCATGTGGATGGTCAATGTTTCCCACCTAGAAGAACATTAAAATGAGCTCAATTTTGAAATCCCCGCTTCTTCAAAAGTTATTCATTCCTGCTAAATTGATTTGGACCTTCCATTATGCCTTGTGAAACCTAAGGAAAAGCTAGCCTCTGAACATAATATGGATGTTCAATGTTTCCCACGTAGAAGAACATGAAAATGAACTCAATTTTGAAATCTGCACTTCTTCAAAAGTTATGCATTGCTGCTATATTGTGTTGGACCTTCCATTTCCATCCGTGCTTTTTCAGTTATACATTGCTGTTGTGATTGGAAGGATCGGTCCTGTTAAGAGTTTTGAATCTGATGACTGTTAGATCGTGGATTGACGTCAGAACCAGAAAACGTTCATCTGAAGGGCAAGCCAGTTAATTAGCACGTTGCCTTAGTGGGTATAAAAGGACACAGATGAGCTGGTGCCTTTTGCCAGAAACAAAATGACTATTTTGAATGAGGACGTTTCTGCAAAGAGATCTCTGTTTGTTTGAATTTTGAAGAGGAGTTCTAACCGTTTCTGCCAGTGGTTATCTTGTTATTTTCCTTCAGTTTGATTTGATTGTGAAACGGCTGCTTTGTGTTTGTTCGTTTGAATCTCGAAGCGGAGACATAACACATTGCTGTTAGATTGAGTTGGACTTTCCATTTTGAGATGTGCCTTGTGAAAACTTCTCAGGAAAAACGAAGTGTCTAAATATCATCTGGATGGTCAATGTTTCCCACCTAGAAGAACATGAAAATGAGCTCAATTTTGAAATCTGCACTTCTTCAAAAGTTATGCATTGCTGCTATATTTTATTGGACCTTCCATTTTGAGATATGCTTTGTGTTAGGGTTAGGGTTAGGGTTAGGGTTAGGGTTATGCATTGTTGCTATATTGTGTTGGACCTTCCATTTTGAGATATGCTTTGTGTTAGGGTTAGGGTTAGGGTTAGGGTTAGGGTTAGGGTTAGGGTTAGGGTTAGGGTTAGGGTTAGGGTTAGGGTTAGGGTTAAGGTAAGGGTTGGGGTTAGGGTTAGGGTTAGGGTTAGGGTTAGGGTTAGGGTTATGCATTGCTGCTATATTGTGTTGGACCTTCCATTTTGAGATATGCTTTGTGTTAACATCCGTGCTTTTTCAGTTATACATTGCTGTTGTGATTGGAAGGATTGGTCCTGTTAAGAGTTTTGAATCTGATGCTTTTCCTTAGGTTTCACAAGGCATAATGGAAGGTCCAACACAATATAGCAGCAATGCATAACCCTAACCCTAACCCTAACCCTAACACAAAGCATATCTCAAAATGGAAGGTCCAACACAATATAGCAGCAATGCATAACCCTAACCCTAACCCTAACCCTAACCCTAACACAAAGCATATCTCAAAATGGAAGGTCCAACACAATGTAGCAGCAATGCATAACTTTTGAAGAAGTGCATATTTCAAAATTGAGTTCATTTTCATGTTCTTCTACGTGGGAAACATTGAACATCCATATTATGTTCAGAGGCTCGATTTTCCTTAGGTTTCACAAGGCATAATGGAAGGTCCAAATCAATTTAGTAGGAATGAATAACTTTTGAAAAAGCGGGGATTTCAAAATTGAGCTCATTTTCATGTTCTTCTAGGTGGGAAACATTGACCATCCACATGATATTTAGACACTTCTTTTTTCCTGAGAAGTTTTCACAAGGCAAATCTCAAAATGGAAAGTCCAACTCAATCTAACAGCAATGTGTTATGTCTCCGCTTCGAGATTCAAACGAACAAACACAAAGCAGCCGTTTCACAATCAAATCAAACTGAAGGAAAATAACAAGATAACCACTGGCAGAAACGGTTAGAACTCCTCTTCAAAATTCAAACAAACAGAGATCTCTTTGCAGAAACGTCCTCATTCAAAATAGTCATTTTGTTTCTGGCAAAAGGCACCAGCTCATCTGTGTCCTTTTATACCCACTAAGGCAACGTGCTAATTAACTGGCTTGCCCTTCAGATTAACGTTTCCTGGTTCTGACGTCAATCCACGATCTAACAGTCATCAGATTCAAAACTCTTAACAGGACCAATCCTTCCAATCAAAACAGCAATGTATAACTGAAAAAGCACAGATGTTAACACAAAGCATATCTCAAAATGGAAGGTCAAACACAATATAGCAGCAATGCAGAACGCTAACCCTAACCCTAACCCTAACCCTAACCCTAACCCTAACCCTAACCCTAACCCTAACCCTAACCCTAACACAAAGTATATCTCAAAATGGAAGGTCTAACACAATATAGCAGCAATGCATAACCCTAACCCTAACCCTAACCCTAACCCTAACCCTAACCCTAACACAAAGCATATCTCAAAATGGAAGGTCCAACACAATATAGCAGCAATGCATAACTTTTGAAGAAGTGCATATTTCAAAATTGAGTTCATTTTCATGTTCTTCTACGTGGGAAACATTGAACATCCATATTATGTTCAGAGGCTAGCTTTTCCTTAGGTTTCACAAGGCATAATGGAAGGTCCAAATCAATTTAGCAGGAATGAATAACTTTTGAAAAAGCGGGGATTTCAAAATTGAGCTCATTTTCATGTTCTTCTAGGTGGGAAACATTGACCATCCACATGATATTTAGACACTTCGTTTTTCCTGAGAAGTTTTCACAAGGCACATCTCAAAATGGAAAGTCCAACTCAATCTAAAAGCAATGTGTTATGTCTCCTCTTGGAGATTCAAACGAACAAACACAAAGCAGCCGTTTCACAATCAAATCAAACTGAAGGAAAATAACAAGATAACCACTGGCAGAAACGGTTAGAACTCCTCTTCAAAATTCAAACAAACAGAGATCTCTTTGCAGAAACGTCCTCATTCAAAATAGTCATTTTGTTTCTGGCAAAAGGCACCAGCTCATCTGTGTCCTTTTATATCCACTAAGGCAACGTGCTAATTAACTGGCTTGCCCTTCAGATGAACGTTTCTTGGTTCTGTCGTCAATCCACGATCTAACAGTCATCAGATTCAAAACTCTTAACAGGACCAATCCTTCCAATCACAACAGCAATGTATAACTGAAAAAGCACGGATGTTAACACAAAGCATATCTCAAAATGGAAGGTCCAACACAATATAGCAGCAATGCATAACCCTAACCCTAACCCTAACCCTAACCCTAACACAAAGCAAATCTCAAAATGGAAGGTCCAACACAATATAGCAGCAATGCATAACTTTTGAAGAAGTGCAGATTTCCAAATTGAGTTCATTTTCATGTTCTTCTACGTGGGAACCATTGAACATCCATATTATGTTCAGATGCTAGCTTTTCCTTAGGTTTCACAGGCATAATGGAAGGTCCAAATCAATTTAGCAGCAATGCATAACTTTTGAAGAAGTGCATATTTCAAAATTGAGTTCATTTTCATGTTCTTCTACGTGGGAAACATTGAACATCCATATTATGTTCAGAGGCTAGCTTTTCCTTAGGTTTCACAAGGCATAATGGAAGGTCCAAATCAATTTAGTAGGAATGAATAACTTTTGAAAAAGCGGGGATTTCAAAATTGAGCTCATTTTCATGTTCTTCTAGGTTGGACATATTGACCATCCACATGATATTTAGACACTTCTTTTTCCCTGAGAAGTTTTCACAAGGCAAATCTCAAAATGGAAAGTCCAACTCAATCTAACAGCAATGTGTTATGTCTCCGCTTCGAGATTCAAACGAACAAACACAAAGCAGCCGTTTCACAATCAAATCAAACTGAAGGAAAATAACAAGATAACCACTGGCAGAAACGGTTAGAACTCCTCTTCAAAATTCAAACAAACAGAGATTTCTTTGCAGAAACGTCCTCATTCAAAATAGTCATTTTGTTTCTGGCAAAAGGCACCAGCTCATCTGTGTCCTTTTATACCCACTAAGGCAACGTGCTAATTAACTGGCTTGCCCTTCAGATGAACGTTTCCTGGTTCTGTCGTCAATCCACGATCTAACAGTCATCAGATTCAAAACTCTTAACAGGACCAATCCTTCCAATCAAAACAGCAATGTATAACTGAAAAAGCACGGATGTTAACACAAAGCATATCTCAAAATGGAAGGTCAAACACAATATAGCAGCAATGCAGAACCCTAACCCTAACCCTAACCCTAACCCTAACCCTAACCCTAACACAAAGCATATCTCAAAATGGAAGTTCCAACACAATGTAGCAGCAATGCATAACTTTTGAAGAAGTGCATATTTCAAAATTGAGGACACAGATGAGCTGGTGCCTTTTGCCAGAAACAAAATGACTATTTTGAATGAGGACGTTTCTGCAAAGAGATCTCTGTTTGTTTGAATATTGAAGAGGAGCTCTATCCGTTTCTGCCAGTGGTTATCTTGTTATTTTCCTTCAGTTTGATTTGATTGTGAAACGGCTGCTTTGTGTTTGTTCGTTTGAATCTTCAAGAGGAGACATAACACATTGCTGTTAGATTGAGTTGGACTTTCCATTTTGAGATTTGCCTTGTGAAAACTTCTCAGGAAAAACGAAGTGTCTAAATATCATGTGGATGGTCAATGTTTCCCACCTAGAAGAACATTAAAATGAGCTCAATTTTGAAATCCCCGCTTCTTCAAAAGTTATTCATTCCTGCTAAATTGATTTGGACCTTCCATTATGCCTTGTGAAACCTAAGGAAAAGCTAGCCTCTGAACATAATATGGATGTTCAATGTTTCCACGTAGAAGAACATGAAAATGAACTCAATTTTGAAATCTGCACTTCTTCAAAAGTTATGCATTGCTGCTATATTGAGTTGGACCTTCCATTTTGAGATATGCTTTGTGTTAACATCCGTGCTTTTTCAGTTATACATTGCTGTTGTGATTGGAAGGATTGGTCCTGTTAAGAGTTTTGAATCTGATGACTGTTAGATCGTGGATTGACGTCAGAACCAGGAAACGTTCATCTGAAGGGCAAGCCAGTTAATTAGCACGTTGCCTTAGTGGGTATAAAAGGACACAGATGAGCTGGTGCCTTTTGCCAGAAACAAAATGACTATTTTGAATGAGGACGTTTCTGCAAAGAGATCTCTGTTTGTTTGAATTTTGAAGAGGAGTTCTAACCGTTTCTGCCAGTGGTTATCTTGTTATTTTCCTTCAGTTTGATTTGATTGTGAAACGGCTGCTTTGTGTTTGTTCGTTTGAATCTCCCAGAGGAGACATAACACATTGCTGTTAGATTGAGTTGGACTTTCCATTTTGAGATGTGCCCTGTGAAAACTTCTCAGGAAAAACGGTCTAAATATCATGTGGATGGTCAATGTTTCCCACCTAGAAGAACATGAAAATGAACTCAATTTTGAAATCTGCACTTCTTCAAAAGTTATGCATTGCTGCTATATTGTATTGGACCTTCCATTTTGAGATATGCTTTGTGTTAGGTTAGGGTTAGGGTTAGGGTTAGGGTTAGGGTTAGGGTTAGGTTAGGTTAGGTTAGGTTAGGGTTAGGGTTAGGGTTAGGGTTAGGTTAGGTTAGGTTAGGGTTAGGGTTAGGTTAGGTTAGGTTAGGGTTAGGGTTAAGGTAGGGTTGGGGTTAGGGTTAGGTTAGGGTTATGCATTGTTGCTATATTGTGTTGGACCTTCCATTTTGAGATATGCTTTGTGTTAGGTTAGGGTTAGGGTTATGGTTAGGGTTAGGTTAGGGTTAGGGTTAGGGTTAAGGTAAGGGTTGGGGTTAGGGTTAGGGTTAGGGTTAGGTTAGGGTTAGGGTTAGGGTTATGCATTGCTGCTATATTGTGTTGGACCTTTCATTTTGAGATATGCTTTGTGTTAACATCCGTGCTTTTTCAGTTATACATTGCTGTTGTGATTGGAAGGATTGGTCCTGTTAAGAGTTTTGAATCTGATGCTTTTCCTTAGGTTTCACAAGGCATAATGGAAGGTCCAACACAATATAGCAGCAATGCTAACCCTAACCCTAACCCTAACCCTAACCCTAACCCTAACCCTAACACAAAGCATATCTCAAAATGGAAGGTCCAACACAATATAGCAGCAATGCATAACCCTAACCCTAACCCTAACCCTAACACAAAGCATATCTCAAAATGGAAGGTCCAACACAATGTAGCAACAATGCATAACTTTTGAAGAAGTGCATATTTCAAAATTGAGTTCATTTTCATGTTCTTCTACGTGGGAAACATTGAACATCCATATTATGTTCAGAGGCTCGATTTTCCTTAGGTTTCACAAGGCATAATGGAAGGTCCAAATCAATTTAGTAGGAATGAATAACTTTTGAAAAAGCGGGGATTTCAAAATTGAGCTCATTTTCATGTTCTTCTAGGTTGGACATATTGACCATCCACATGATATTTAGACACTTCTTTTTTCCTGAGAAGTTTTCACAAGGCAAATCTCAAAATGGAAAGTCCAACTCAATCTAACAGCAATGTGTTATGTCTCCGCTTCGAGATTCAAACGAACAAACACAAAGCAGCCGTTTCACAATCAAATCAAACTGAAGGAAAATAAGATAACCACTGGCAGAAACGGTTAGAACTCCTCTTCAAAATTCAAACAAACAGAGATCTCTTTGCAGAAACGTCCTCATTCAAAATAGTCATTTTGTTTCTGGCAAAAGGCACCAGCTCATCTGTGTCCTTTTATACCCACTAAGGCAACGTGCTAATTAACTGGCTTGGCCTTCAGATAACCGTTTCCTGGTTCTGACGTCAATCCACGATCTAACAGTCATCAGATTCAAAACTCTTAACAGGACCAATCCTTCCAATCAAAACAGCAATGTATAACTGAAAAAGCACGGATGTTAACACAAAGCATATCTCAAAATGGAAGGTCCAACACAATATAGCAGCAATGCAGAACCCTAACCCTAACCCTAACCCTAACCCTAACCCTAACCCTAACCCTAACCCTAACACAAAGTATATCTCAAAATGGAAGGTCTAACACAATATAGCAGCAATGCATAACCCTAACCCTAACCCTAACCCTAACCCTAACCCTAACCCTAACCCTAACACAAAGCATATCTCAAAATGGAAGGTCCAACACAATGTAGCAGCAATGCATAACTTTTGAAGAAGTGCATATTTCAAAATTGAGTTCATTTTCATGTTCTTCTACGTGGGAAACATTGAACATCCATATTATGTTCAGAGGCTAGCTTTTCCTTAGGTTTCACAAGGCATAATGGAAGGTCCAAATCAATTTAGCAGGAATGAATAACTTTTGAAAAAGCGGGGATTTCAAAATTGAGCTGATTTTCATGTTCTTCTAGGTGGGAAACATTGACCATCCACATGATATTTAGACACTTCGTTTTTCCTGAGAAGTTTTCACAAGGCACATCTCAAAATGGAAAGTCCAACTCAATCTAACAGCAATGTGTTATGTCTCCTCTTGGAGATTCAAACGAACAAACACAAAGCAGCCGTTTCACAATCAAATCAAACTGAAGGAAAATAACAAGATAACCACTGGCAGAAACGGTTAGAACTCCTCTTCAAAATTCAAACAAACAGAGATCTCTTTGCAGAAACGTCCTCATTCAAAATAGTCATTTTGTTTCTGGCAAAAGGCACCAGCTCATCTGTGTCCTTTTATACCCACTAAGGCAAAGTGCTAATTAACTGGCTTGCCCTTCAGATGAACGTTTCTTGGTTCTGTCGTCAATCCACGATCTAACAGTCATCAGATTCAAAACTCTTAACAGGACCAATCCTTCCAATCAAAACAGCAATGTATAACTGAAAAAGCACGGATGTTAACACAAAGCATATCTCAAAATGGAAGGTCCAACACAATATAGCAGCAATGCAGAACCCTAACCCTAACCCTAACCCTAACCCTAACACAAAGCATATCTCAAAATGGAAGGTCCAACACAATGTAGCAGCAATGCATAACTTTTGAAGAAGTGCATATTTCAAAATTGAGGACACAGATGAGCTGGTGCCTTTTGCCAGAAACAAAATGACTATTTTGAATGAGGACGTTTCTGCAAAGAGATCTCTGTTTGTTTGAATATTGAAGAGGAGCTCTATCCGTTTCTGCCAGTGGTTATCTTGTTATTTTCCTTCAGTTTGATTTGATTGTGAAACGGCTGCTTTGTGTTTGTTCGTTTGAATCTCCAAGAGGAGACATAACACATTGCTGTTAGATTGAGTTGGACTTTCCATTTTGAGATTTGCCTTGTGAAAACTTCTCAGGAAAAACGAAGTGTCTAAATATCATGTGGATGGTCAATGTTTCCCACCTAGAAGAACATTAAAATGAGCTCAATTTTGAAATCCCCGCTTCTTCAAAAGTTATTCATTCCTGCTAAATTGATTTGGACCTTCCATTATGCCTTGTGAAACCTAAGGAAAAGCTAGCCTCTGAACATAATATGGATGTTCAATGTTTCCCACGTAGAAGAACATGAAAATGAACTCAATTTTGAAATCTGCACTTCTTCAAAAGTTATGCATTGCTGCTATATTGTGTTGGACCTTCCATTTTGAGATATGCTTTGTGTTAACATCCGTGCTTTTTCAGTTATACATTGCTGCTTTTTGTGATTGGAAGGATCAGTCCTGTTAAGAAGTTTTGAAGTGCAGATTTCAAAATTGAGCTCATTTTCATGTTCTTCTAAAGGTGAAACATTGACCATCCACATGATATTTAGACACTTCGTTTTTCCTGAGAAGTTTTCACAAGGCAAATCTCAAAATGGAAAGTCCAACTCAATCTAACAGCAATGTGTTATGTCTCCTCTGGGAGATTCAAACGAACAAACACAAAGCAGCCGTTTCACAATCAAATCAAACTGAAGGAAAATAACAAGATAACCACTGGCAGAAACGGTTAGAACTCCTCTTCAAAATTCAAACAAACAGAGATCTCTTTGCAGAAACGTCCTCATTCAAAATAGTCATTTTGTTTCTGGCAAAGGCACCAGCTCATCTGTGTCCTTTTATACCCACTAAGGCAACGTGCTAATTAACTGGCTTGCCCTTCAGATAACCCCGTTTCCTGGTTCTGACGTCAATCCACGATCTAACAAACCCTAATGAGCTTAACCCTAACCCTAACCCTAACCCTAACCCTAACCTAACCCTAACCCTAACCCCCTAACCCTAACCCTACCCTAACCCTAACCCCTAACACAAAGCATATCTCAAAATGGAAGGTCCAACACAATATAGCAGCAATGCATAACCCTAACCCTAACCCTAACCCTAACCCTAACACAAAGCATATCTCAAAATGGAAGGTCCAACACAATATAGCAGCAATGCATAACTTTTGAAGAAGTGCAGATTTCCAAATTGAGTTCATTTTCATGTTCTTCTACGTGGGAAACATTGAACATCCATATTATGTTCAGAGGCTAGCTTTTCCTTAGGTTTCACAAGGCATAATGGAAGGTCCAAATCAATTTAGTAGGAATGAATAACTTTTGAAAAAGCGGGGATTTCAAAATTGAGCTGATTTTCATGTTCTTCTAGGTGGGAAACATTGACCATCCACATGATATTTAGACACTTAGTTTTTCCTGAGAAGTTTTCACAAGGCACATCTCAAAATGGAAAGTCCAACTCAATCTAACAGCAATGTGTTATGTCTCCTCTTGGAGATTCAAACGAACAAACACAAAGCAGCCGTTTCACAATCAAATCAAACTGAAGGAAAATAACAAGATAACCACTGGCAGAAACGGTTAGAACTCCTCTTCAAAATTCAAACAAACAGAGATCTCTTTGCAGAAACGTCCTCATTCAAAATAGTCATTTTGTTTCTGGCAAAAGGCACCAGCTCATCTGTGTCCTTTATACCCACTAAGGCAACGTGCTAATTAACTGGCTTGCCCTTCAGATGAACGTTTCCTGGTTCATGACGTCAATCCACGATCTAACAGTCATCAGATTCAAAACTCTTAACAGGACCAATCCTTCCAATCAAAACAGCAATGTATAACTGAAAAAGCACGGATGTTAACACAAAGCATATCTCAAAATGGAAGGTCAAACACATATATAGCAGCAATGCAGAACCCTAACCCTAACCCTAACCCAACCTAACCCAGCCTAACCCTAACCCTAACCCTAACCCTAACCCTAACCTAACCCTAACCCTAACCCTAACACAAAGCATATCTCAAAATGGAAGGTCCAACACAATATAGCAGCAATGCATAACCCTAACCCTAACCCTAACCCTAACCCTAACCCTAACCCTAACCCTAACACAAAGCATATCTCAAAATGGAAGGTCCAACACAATATAGCAGCAATGCATAACTATTGAAGAAGTGCAGATTTTAAAATTGAGTTCATTTTCATGTTCTACGTGGGAAACATTGAACATCCATATTATGTTCAGAGGCTAGCTTTTCCTTAGGTTTCACAAGGCATAATGGAAGGTCCAAATCAATTTAGCAGGAATGAATAACTTTTGAAAAAGCGGGGATTTCAAAATTGAACTCATTCTCATGTTCTTCTAGGTGGGAAACATTGACCATCCACATGATATTTAGACACTTCGTTTTTCCTGAGAAGTTTTCACAAGGCAAATCTCAAAATGGAAAGTCCAACTCAATCTAACAGCAATGTGTTATGTCTCCTCTTGGAGATTCAAACGAACAAACACAAAGCAGCCGTTTCACAATCAAATCAAACTGAAGGAAAATAACAAGATAACCACTGGCAGAAACGGTTAGAACTCCTCTTCAAAATTCAAACAAACAGAGATCTCTTTGCAGAAACGTCCTCATTCAAAATAGTTATTTTGTTTCTGGCAAAAGGCACCAGCTCATCTGTGTCCTTTTATACCCACTAAGGCAACGTGCTAATTAACTGGCTTGCCCTTCAGATGAACGTTTCCTGGTTCTGACGTCAATCCATGATCTAACAGTCATCAGGTTCAAAACTCTTAACAGGACCAATCCTTCCAATCACAACAGCAATGTATAACTGAAAAAGCACGGATGTTAACACAAAGCATATCTCAAAATGGAAGGTCCAACACAATATAGCAGCAATGCATAACCCTAACCCTAACCCTAACCCTAACCCTAACCCTAACCCTAACCCTAACCCTAACCATAAACCTAACCCTAACACAAAGCATAGGTCTCAAAATGCAGTTCCAACCCACCCTAGTATAGCCCAACCTAACCCAACCCTAACCCTAACCCTAACCTAACCATAACCCTAACCCTAACCCTAACCCTAACCCTAACCTAACCTAACCCTAACCCTAACACAAAGCATATCTCAAAATGGAAGGTCCAACCCAATATAGCAGCAATACATAACCCTAACCTAACCTAACCTAACCCCTAACCCTAACCCTAACCCTAACCCTAACCTAACTAACCCTAACAACAACAAAGCATATCTCAAAATGGAAGGTCCAACACAATGTAGCAGCAATGCATAACACTTTTGAAGAAGTGCAGATTTCAAAATTGAGTTCATTTTCATGTTCTTCTACGTGGGAAACATTGAACAATCCATAGCACTGTTTAAGAGGCTAGCTTTTCCTTAGTTTCACAAGCATAATGGAAGGTCCAAATAAATTTAGTAGGAATGAATAACTTTTGAAAAAGCGGGATTTCACAATTGAGCGAGAAATTTTCATGTTCTTCTAGATGGGAAACATTGACCATCCACATGATATTGAGACACTTCGTTTTTCTGAAGTTTTCACAAGGCACATCTCAAAATGGAAAGTCCAACTCAATCTAACAGCAATGTGTTATGTCTCCTCTTGGAGATTCAAACGAACAAACACAAAGCAGCCGTTTCACAATCAAATCAAACTGAAGGAAAATAACAAGATAACCACTGGCAGAAACGGTTAGAACTCCTCTTCAAAATTCAAACAAACAGAGATCTCTTTGCAGAAACGTCCTCATTCAAAATAGTCATTTTGTTTCTGGCAAAAGGCACCAGCTCATCTGTGTCCTTTTATACCCACTAAGGTAACGTGCTAATTAACTGGCTTGCCCTTCAGATGAACGTTTCTTGGTTCTGTCGTCAATCCACGATCTAACAGTCATCAGATTCAAAACTCTTAACAGGACCAATCCTTCCAATCACAACAGCAATTTATAACAGAAAAAAAGTACGGATGTTAACACAAAGCATATCTCAAAATGGAAGGTCAACACAATATAGCAGCAATGCATAACCTAACCTAACCCTAACCCTAACCCTAACCCTAACCCTAACCCTAACCCTAACCCAACCCTAACCCTAACACTAAAGCATATCTCAAAATGGAAGTTCCAATACAATATAGCAGCAATGCCAACCCTAACCCTAACCCTAACCCTAACCTTCAACCCTAACCCTAACCCCTAACCCTAACCTAACACAAAGCATATCTCAAAATGGAAGGTCAACCCAATATAGCAGCAATGCATAACCCTAACTCTAACCCTAACCTAACCTAACCTAACCTAACCCTAACCTAACACAAAGCATATCTCAAAATGGAAGGTCCAACACAATGTAGCAGCAATGCATAACTTTTGAAGAAGTGCAGATTTCAAAATTGAGTTCATTTTCATGTTCTTCTACGTGGGAAACATTGAACATCCATATTATGTTCAGAGGCTAGCTTTTCCTTAGGTTTCACAAGGCATAATGGAAGGTCCAAATCAATTTAGCAGGAATGAATAACTTTTGAAAAAGCGGGGATTTCAAAATTGAACTCATTTTCATGTTCTTCTAGGTGGGAAACATTGACCATCCACATGATATTTAGACACTTCGTTTTTCCTGAGAAGTTTTCACAAGGCACATCTCAAAATGGAAAGTCCAACTCAATCTAAAAGCAATGTGTTATGTCTCCTCTTGGAGATTCAAATGAACAAACACAAAGCAGCCGTTTCACAATCACATCAAACTGAAGGAAAATAACAAGATAACCACTGGCAGAAACGGTTAGAACTCCTCTTCAAAATTCAAACAAACAGAGATCTCTTTGCAGAAACGTCCTCATTCAAAATAGTCATTTTGTTTCTGGCAAAAGGCACCAGCTCATCTGTGTCCTTTTATACCCACTAAGGCAACGTGCTAATTAACTGGCTTGCCCTTCAGATGAACGTTTCTTGGTTCTGTCGTCAATCCACGATCTAACAGTCATCAGATTCAAAACTCTTAACAGGACCAATCCTTCCAATCAAAACAGCAATGTATAACTGAAAAAGCACGGATGTTAACACAAAGCATATCTCAAAATGGAAGGTCCAACACAATATAGCAGCAATGCATAACCCTAACCCTAACCCTAACCCTAACCCTAACCCTAACCCTAACCCTAACCCTAACCCTAACCCTAACACAAAGCATATCTCAAAATGGAAGGTCCAACACAATATAGCAGCAATGCATAACCCTAACCCTAACCCTAACCCTAACCCTAACCCTAACCCTAACCCTAACCCTAACCCTAACCCTAACCCTAACCCTAACCCTAACCTAACCCTAACACAAAGCATATCTCAAAATGGAAGGTCCAACACAATATAGCAGCAATGCATAACCTAACCCTAACCTAACCCTAACCCTAACCCTAACAACAAAAGCATATCTCAAAATGGAAGGTCCAACACAATATAGCAGCAATGCATAACTTTTGAAGAAGTGCAGATTTTAAAATTGAGTTCATTTTCATGTTCTTCTACGTGGGAAACATTGAACATCCATATTTTGTTCAGAGGCTAGCTTTTCCTTAGGTTTCACAAGGCATAATGGAAGATGAAAAACAATTTAGCAGGAATGAATAACTTTTGAAAAAGTGGGGATTTCAAAATTGAGCTCATTTTCATGTTCTTCTAGGTTGGACATATTGACCATCCACATGATATTTAGACACTTCTTTTTTCCTGAGAAGTTTTCTCAAGGCAAATCTCAAAATGGAAAGTCCAACTCAATCTAACAGCAATGTGTTATGTCTCCTCTTGGAGATTCAAACGAACAAACACAAAGCAGCCGTTTCACAATCAAATCAAACTGAAGGAAAATAACAAGATAACCACTGGCAGAAACGGTTAGAACTCCTCTTCAAAATTCAAACAAACAGAGATCTCTTTGCAGAAACGTCCTCATTCAAAATAGTCATTTTGTTTCTGGCAAAAGGCACCAGCTCATCTGTGTCCTTTTATACCCACTAAGGCAACGTGTAAATTAACTGGCTTGCCCTTCAGATTAACGTTTCCTGGTTCTGACGTCAATCCACGATCTAACAGTCATCAGATTCAAAACTCTTAACAGGACCAATCCTTCCAATCACAACAGCAATGTATAACTGAAAAAGCACGGATGTTAACACAAAGCATATCTCAAAATGGAAGGTCCAACACAATATAGCAGCAATGCATAACCCTAACCCTAACCCTAACCCTAACCCTAACCCTAACCCTAACCCTAACCCTAACCCTAACCCTAACCCTAACCCTAACTTCACAAAGCATATCTCAAAATGGAAGGTCCAATACAATATAGCAGCAATGCATAACATGTTCTTCTACGTGGGAAACATTGAACATCCATATTATGTTCAGTGCATAATGGAAGGTCCAAATCAATTTAGCAGGAATGAATAACTTTTGAAAAGCGGGATTTCAAAATTGAGCTCATTTTCATGTTCTTCTAGGTGGGAAACATTGACCATCCACATGATATTTAGACACTTCGCTTTTCCTGAGAAGTTTCACAAGGCAAATCTCAAAATGGAAAGTCCAACTCAATCTAACAGCAATGTGTTATGTCTCCTCTGGGAGATTCAAACGAACAAACACAAAGCAGCCGTTTCACAATCAAATCAAACTGAAGGAAAATAACAAGATAACCACTGGCAGAAACGGTTAGAACTCCTCTTCAAAATTCAAACAAACAGAGATCTCTTTGCAGAAACGTCCTCATTCAAAATAGTCATTTTGTTTCTGGCAAAAGGCACCAGCTCAGCTCACGTGCTAATTGTGCCCTTCAGATTAACGTTTCCTGGTTCTGACGTCAATCCACGATCTAACAGTCATCAGATTCAAAACTCTTAACAGGACCAATCCTTCCAATCACAACAGCAATGTATAACTGAAAAAGTTAATGCAGATATTAACACAAAAGCATATCCAAAATGGAAGGTCCAACACAATATAGCAGCTAACCCTAACCCTAACCCTAACCCTAACCCCTAACCCTAACCCCCTAACCCTGAACCGAACCGAACCTAACCTAACACAAAGCATATCTCAAATGGAAGGTCCAACACAAATGGAACTCCTAACTCCTAACTCCTAACCTAACCCTATACCCTAACCCTAACCCTAACCCTAACCCTAACCCTAACCCTAACTCCTAACCCTAACCCTAACCCTACCCTAGCATATCTCAAAATGGAAGGTCCAACACAATAGCAACAATGCCTAACCCTAACCCTAACCTAACCCTAACCCCCCTAACCCTAACACAAAGCATATCTCAAAATGGAAGGTCCAACACAATATAGCAGCAATGCATAACTTTTGAAGAAGTGCAGATTTTAAAATTGAGTTCATTTTCATGTTCTTCTACGTGGGAAACATTGAACATCCATATTATGTTCAGAGGCTAGCTTTTCCTTAGGTTTCACAAGGCATAATGGAAGGTCCAAATCAATTTAGCAGGAATGAATAACTTTTGAAAAAGCGGGGATTTCAAAATTGAACTCATTTTCATGTTCTTCTAGGTGGGAAACATTGACCATCCACATGATATTTAGACAGTTCGTTTTTCCTGAGAAATTTTCACAAGGCAAATCTCAAAATGGAAAGTCCAACTCAATCTAACAGCAATGTGTTATGTCTCCTCTTGGAGATTCAAACGAACAAACACAAAGCAGCCGTTTCACAATCAAATCAAACTGAAGGAAAATAACAAGATAACCACTGGCAGAAACGGTTAGAACTCCTCTTCAAAATTCAAACAAACAGAGATCTCTTTGCAGAAACGTCCTCATTCAAAATAGTCATTTTGTTTCTGGCAAAAGGCACCAGCTCATCTGTGTCCTTTTATACCCACTAAGGCAACGTGCTAATTAACTGGCTTGCCCTTCAGATGAACGTTTCCTGGTTCTGACGTCAATCCATGATCTAACAGTCATCAGGTTCAAAACTCTTAACAGGACCAATCCTTCCAATCACAACAGCAATGTATAACTGAAAAAGCACGGATGTTAACACAAAGCATATCTCAAAATGGAAGGTCCAACACAATATAGCAGCAATGCATAACCCTAACCCTAACCCTAACCCTAACCCTAACCCTAACCCTAACCCTAACACAAAGCATATCTCAAAATGGAAGGTCCAACACAATATAGCAGCAATGCATAACCCTAACCCTAACCCTAACCCTAACCCTAACCCTAACACAAAGCATATCTCAAAATGGAAGGTCCAACACAATATAGCAGCAATGCATAACCCTAACCCTAACCCTAACCCTAACCCTAACCCTAACACAAAGCATATCTCAAAATGGAAGGTCCAACACAATATAGCAGCAATGCATAACTTTTGAAGAAGTGCAGATTTCAAAATTGAGTTCATTTTCATGTTCTTCTACGTGGGAAACATTGAACATCCATATTATGTTCAGAGGCTAGCTTTTCCTTAGGTTTCACAAGGCATAATGGAAGGTCCAAATCAATTTAGCAGGAATGAATAACTTTTGAAAAAGCGGGGATTTCAAAATTGAGCTCATTTTCATGTTCTTCTAGGTGGGAAACATTGACCATCCACATGATATTTAGACACTTCGTTTTTCCTGAGAAGTTTTCACAAGGCACATCTCAAAATGGAAAGTCCAACTCAATCTAACAGCAATGTGTTATGTCTCCTCTTGGAGATTCAAACGAACAAACACAAAGCAGCCGTTTCACAATCAAATCAAACTGAAGGAAAATAACAAGATAACCACTGGCAGAAACGGTTAGAACTCCTCTTCAAAATTCAAACAAACAGAGATCTCTTTGCAGAAACGTCCTCATTCAAAATAGTCATTTTGTTTCTGGCAAAAGGCACCAGCTCATCTGTGTCCTTTTATACCCACTAAGGCAACGTGTAAATTAACTGGCTTGCCCTTCAGATTAACGTTTCCTGGTTCTGACGTCAATCCACGATCTAACAGTCATCAGATTCAAAACTCTTAACAGGACCAATCCTTCCAATCACAACAGCAATGTATAACTGAAAAAGCACGGATGTTAACACAAAGCATATCTCAAAATGGAAGGTCCAACACAATATAGCAGCAATGCATAACCCTAACCCTAACCCTAACCCCCTAACCCTAACCTAACCCTAACCCTCCTAACCCTAACCCTAACCCTAACACAAGCCCTAACCCTAACTAACCTAACCCTAACCTCAACTCCTAACCCTAAACCTAACCCTAACCCTAACCCTAACCCTAACACAAAGCATATCTCAAAATGGAAGGTCCAACACAATATAGCAGCAATGCATAACTTTTGAAGAAGTGCAGATTTCAAAATTGAGTTCATTTTCATGTTCTTCATGTGGGAAACATTGAACATCCATATTATGTTCAGAGGCTAGCTTTTCCTTAGGTTTCACAAGGCATAATGGAAGGTCCAAATCAATTTAGCAGGAATGAATAACTTTTGAAAAAGCGGGGATTTCAAAATTGAGCTCATTTTCATGTTCTTCTAGGTGGGAAACATTGACCATCCACATGATATTTAGACACTTCGTTTTTCCTGAGAAGTTTTCACAAGGCAAATCTCAAAATGGAAAGTCCAACTCAATCTAACAGCAATGTGTTATGTCTCCTCTTGAGATTCAAACGAACAAACACAAAGCAGCCGTTTCACAATCAAATCAAACTGAAGGAAAATAACAAGATAACCACTGGCAGAAACGGTTAGAACTCCTCTTCAAAATTCAAACAAACAGAGATCTCTTTGCAGAAACGTCCTCATTCAAAATAGTCATTTTGTTTCTGGCAAAAGGCACCAGCTCATCTGTGTCCTTTTATACCCACTAAGGCAACGTGCTAATTAACTGGCTTGCCCTTCAGATGAACGTTTCCTGGTTCTGACGTCAATCCACGATCTAACAGTCATCAGATTCAAAACTCTTAACAGGACCAATCCTTCCAATCACAACAGCAATGTATAACTGAAAAAGCACGGATGTTAACACAAAGCATATCTCAAAATGGAAGGTCCAACACAATATAGCAGCAATGCATAACCCTAACCCTAACCCTAACCCTAACCCTAACCCTAACCCTAACCCTAACCCTAATTCTAACCCTAACCCTAACCCTAACCCTAACCCTAACCCTAACACAAAGCATATCTCAAAATGGAAGGTCCAACACAATATAGCAGCAATGCATAACCCTAACCCTAACCCTAACCCTAACCCTAACCCTAACCCTAACCCTAACCCTAACCCTAACCCTAACACAAAGCATATCTCAAAATGGAAGGTCCAACACAATATAGCAACAATGCATAACCCTAACCCTAACCCTAACCCTAACCCTAACCCTAACCCTAACCCTAACCCTAACCCTAACCCTAACCCTAACCCTAACACAAAGCATATCTCAAAATGGAAGGTCCAACACAATATAGCAGCAATGCATAACTTTTGAAGAAGTGCAGATTTTAAAATTGAGTTCATTTTCATGTTCTTCTACGTGGGAAACATTGAACATCCATATTATGTTCAGAGGCTAGCTTTTCCTTAGGTTTCACAAGGCATAATGGAAGGTCCAAATCAATTTAGCAGGAATGAATAACTTTTGAAAAAGCGGGGATTTCAAAATTGAGCTGATTTTCATGTTCTTCTAGGTGGGAAACATTGACCATCCACATGATATTTAGACACTTCGTTTTTCCTGAGAAGTTTTCACAAGGCACATCTCAAAATGGAAAGTCCAACTCAATCTAACAGCAATGTGTTATGTCTCCTCTTGGAGATTCAAACGAACAAACACAAAGCAGCCGTTTCACAATCAAATCAAACTGAAGGAAAATAACAAGATAACCACTGGCAGAAACGGTTAGAACTCCTCTTCAAAATTCATACGAACAGAGATCTCTTTGCAGAAACGTCCTCATTCAAAATAGTCATTTTGTTTCTGGCAAAAGGCACCAGCTCATCTGTGTCCTTTTATACCCACTAAGGCAACGTGTTAATTAACTGGCTTGCCCTTCAGATTAACGTTTCCTGGTTCTGACGTCAATCCACGATCTAACAGTCATCAGATTCAAAACTCTTAACAGGACCAATCCTTCCAATCACAACAGCAATGTATAACTGAAAAAGCACGGATGTTAACACAAAGCATATCTCAAAATGGAAGGTCCAACACAATATAGCAGCAATGCATAACCCTAACCCTAACCCTAACCCTAACCCTAACCCTAACCCTAACCCTAACCCTAACCCTAACCCAAAGCATATCTCAAAATGGAAGGTCCAACACAATATAGCAGCAATGCATAACCCTAACCCTAACCCTAACCCTAACCCTAACCCTAACCCTAACCCTAACCCTAACACAAAGCATATCTCAAAATGGAAGGTCCAACACAATATAGCAACAATGCATAACCCTAACCCTAACCTAACCTAACAACTAACCCTAACCTAACCTAACCCTAACCCTAACCTAACCCTAACCTAACACAAAGCATATCTCAAAATGGAAGGTCCAATACAATATAGCAGCAATGCATAACTTTTGAAGAAGTGCAGATTTCAAAATTGAGTTCATTTTCATGTTCTTCTACGTGGGAAACATTGAACATCCATATTATGTTCAGAGGCTAGCTTTTCCTTAGGTTTCACAAGGCATAATGGAAGGTCCAAATCAATTTAGCAGGAATGAATAACTTTTGAAAAAGCGGGGATTTCAAAATTGAGCTCATTTTCATGTTCTTCTAGGTGGGAAACATTGACCATCCACATGATATTTAGACACTTCGTTTTTCCTGAGAAGTTTTCACAAGGCACATCTCAAAATGGAAAGTCCAACTCAATCTAACAGCAATGTGTTATGTCTCCTCTTGGAGATTCAAACGAACAAACACAAAGCAGCCGTTTCACAATCAAATCAAACTGAAGGAAAATAACAAGATAACCACTGGCAGAAACGGTTAGAACTCCTCTTCAAAATTCATACGAACAGAGATCTCTTTGCAGAAACGTCCTCATTCAAAAGAGTCATTTTGTTTCTGGCAAAAGGCACCAGCTCATTTGTGTCCTTTTAAGGCAACGTGCTAATTAACTGGCTTGCCCTTCAGATTAACGTTTCCTGGTTCTGACGTCAATCCACGATCTAACAGTCATCAGATTCAAAACTCTTAGCAGGACCAATCCTTCCAATCACAACAGCAAAGTATAACTGAAAAAGCACGGATGTTAACACAAAGCATATCTCAAAATGGAAGGTCCAACACAATATAGCAGCAATGCATAACCCTAACCCTAACCCTAACCCTAACCCTAACCCTAACCCTAACCCTAACACAAAGCATATCTAACCCTAACACAAAGCATATCTCAAAATGGAAGGTCCAATACAATATAGCAGCAATGCATAACTTTTGAAGAAGTGCAGATTTCAAAATTGAGTTCATTTTCATGTTCTTCTACGTGGGAAACCTTGAACATCCATATTATGTTCAGAGGCTAGCTTTTCCTAAGGTTTCACAAGGCATAATGGAAGGTGCAAATCAATTTAGCAGGAATGAATAACTTTTGAAAAAGCGGGGATTTCAAAATTGAGCTCATTTTCATGTTCTTCTAGGTTGGACATATTGACCATCCACATGATATTTAGACACTTCGTTTTTCCTGAGAAGTTTTCACAAGGCACATCTCAAAATGGAAAGTCCAACTCAATCTAACAGCAATGTGTTATGTCTCCTCTTGGAGATTCAAACGAACAAACACAAAGCAGCCGTTTCACAATCAAATCAAACTGAAGGAAAATAACAAGATAACCACTGGCAGAAACGGTTAGAACTCCTCTTCAAAATTCATACGAACAGAGATCTCTTTGCAGAAACGTCCTCATTCAAAATAGTCATTTTGTTTCTGGCAAAAGGCACCAGCTCATCTGTGTCCTTTTATACCCACTAAGGCAACGTGTAAATTAACTGGCTTGCCCTTCAGATTAACGTTTCCTGGTTCTGACGTCAATCCACGATCTAACAGTCATCAGATTCAAAACTCTTAACAGGAACAATCCTATCAATCACAACAGCAATGTATAACTGGATGTTAACCAAAGCATATCTCAAAATGGAAGGTCCAACACAATATAGCAGCAATGCAGAAACAAAATGACTATTTTGAATGAGGACGTTTCTGCAAAGAGAGCTCTGTTTGTTTGAATTTTGAAGAGGAGTTTTAACCGTTTCTAGCAGTGGTTATCTTGTTATTTTCCTTCAGTTTGATTTGATTGTGAAACGGCTGCTTTGTGTTTGTTCGTTTGAATCTCAAGAGGAGACATAACACATTGCTGTTTGATTGAGTTGGACTTTCCATTTTGAGATGTGCCTTGTGAAAACTTCTCAGGAAAAACGAAGTGTCTAAATATCATGTGGATGGTCAATGTTTCCCACCTAGAAGAACATGAAAATGAGTTCAATTTTGAAATCCCCGCTTTTTCAAAATTTATTCATTCCTGCTAAATTGATTTGGACCTTCCATTATGCCTAGTGAAACCTAAGGAAAAGCTAGCCTCTGAACATAATATGGATGTTCAATGTTTCCCACGTAGAAGAACATGAAAATGAACTCAATTTGGAAATCTGCACTTCTTCAAAAGTTATGCATTGCTTGCTATATTGTGTTGGACCTTCCATTTTGAGATATGCTTTGTGTTAGGGTTAGGGTTAGGGTTAGGGTTAGGGTTATACATTGCTGCTATATTGTGTTGGACCTTCCATTTTGAGATATGCTTTGTGTTAGGGTTAGGGTTAGGGTTAGGGTTAGGGTTAGGGTTAGGGTTATGCTGCTGCTATATTGTGTTGGACCTTCCATTTTGAGATGTGCTTTGTGTTAACATCCGTGCTTTTTCAGTTATACATTGCTGTTGTGATTGGAAGGATTGGTCCTGTTAAGAGGTTTGAATCTGATGACTGTTAGATCGTGGATTGACGTCAGAACCAGGAAACGTTCATATGAAGGGCAAGCCAGTTAATTAGCACGTTGCCTTAGATGAGCTGGTGCCTTTTGCCAGAAACAAAATAACTATTTTCAATGAGGCGTTTCTGCAAAGAGTTTTTTTATCACAGAATCTCAAGAGAAAACTTCTAAGGAAAAGCTAGCCTTGAACAATGTTTGTTTAATGTTTCCGACCTAGTCATGAAAATGAGTAGAATTTTGAAATCTTTTTCAAAGTTATTCATTGCTGCTATATTGAGTTGGACCTTTTTTGAGATATGCCTTCTGAAACTTCTCAGAAGGAAGTGTCAAATATCATCTGGATGGTCAATGTTTCCCACCCTGAACATGAAAATAAGCTGTTTGAAATTGGAGAGCTTCTTCAAAAGTTATGCATTGTTTTTTATCATGGTTTATTTTCTGGCCAAATTTTTTTGGGCGGGGGGCGGGGAGAAAGCTCACCCGCCTCGCACCTACTACCCTCCTCCTGCAAATGGCCCGGCTGGATGAGGCAGGACCAGAAGGCAGAAGCAGCAGCAGCAGTGAGGACAGAAGCCTTCCCCCGCCACCGCTGCTGCTTCTGCCCCGCCGTGGCTTCTGCCCCTGCCGGCGCCACCGCTTCTTCCCCCGCCACCGCTGCTGCTTCTGCCCCCGCCGCCGCTTCTGCCCCGCCGCCGCTTCTTCCCTACCACCGCTGCTGCCCCGCCACCACCCACCATCGCTTCCCTGCCACCGGCGAGGCAGTAGCAGTGGCGGTGGCGGGGAAGAAGCGGCGGCGGGGCAGAAGTGGCGGCGGAGCAGTGGCGGTGGGGGCAGAAGCAGCGGCGGGGCAGCGGCGGTGGGGGCAGAAGTGGCAGCGGGGCAGAAGCGGCGGCGGTGGGGGGGCAGAAGCGGCAGTGGGGGCAGAAGCGGCGGTGGCGGGGGCATCAGCGGCAGCGACAGCGGGGGCAGAAGTGGCGGCGGCGGGGGCAGCAGCAGCAGCGACGGCAGGGGCAGAAGCGGCGGCGGTGGCGGTGGGGGCAACAGCAGAAGGTGGAGCTCTGACGGCGGTGAAGCTCTCTTGCTGCTTGGCCTGGCGTTCGCCTTGCCCCGCCTCGCGCCTGCCTCTCCTCCTCCTCGCTGGCTCTGGCATGAAGGTTGGGGTGGGCACTGGGCCGCATTACTAGGCAACCTGGGCCACATGCGGCCCATGGGCCGCGGGTTGGACAAGCCTGTTCTAAGGAAAGGCTAGCCTCTGAACAACGTATGGATGTTCAATGTTTCCCACCCAGAAGAACATGAAAATGAGGTAAATTTTGAAATCCGAGGTCTTCCTTAAAAGATGCATTGCTGCTCAATTGATTTTCACCTTCCATTTTGAGATATGCCTTGTTAAAACTTCTAAGGAAAAGCTAGCCTCTGAACATCGTATGGATGTTCAATGTTTCCGACCTAGTAGAACATGAAAATGAGGTATATTTTGAAATCCATGCTTTTTCAAGTTATACATTGCTGTTAAATTGAGTTGGACCTTGCATTTTGAGATATACCTTGTGAAAACTTCTCAGGAAAAGGAAGTGTCTAAATATCATGTGGATGGTCAATGTTTCCCACCCCGCAGAACATGAAAATGAGGTAAATTTTGAAATCCGAGGTCTTCCTTAAAAGATGCATTGCTGCTCAATTGATTTTCACCTTCCATTTTGAGATATGCCTTGTGAAAACTTCTAAGGAAAAGCTAGCCTCGGAGTATCATGTGGACGGTCAACGTTTTCCACCTTGCAGAACATGAAAATGAACAATTTTGAAATCGGAACCTCTTCAAAAGTTATTCATTGCTGCTATATTGAGTTGGACCTTCCATTTTGAGATATGCCTTGTGTTATCGTCTCAGGAAAAGCTAGCATCTGAAGATCATCTGGATATTCTCTGTTTCCCAGCTAGAAGAACATGAAAATGAGATAAATTTTGAAATCCGAGATCTTCCTTAAAAGATGCATTGCTGCTCAATTGATTTTCACCTTCCATTTTGAGATATGCCTTGTGAAAACTTCTCAGGAAAGGCAAGCGCCTGAACATCATGTGGATGGTGAATGTTTCTCACACCGCAGAACATGAAAATGAGCTTAATTTTGAAATCCAAGCGCTTCTTCAAAAGTTATACATTGCTGCTAAATTGACATTGAACTTCCATTTTGAGATATGCCTTGTGAAACCTTCTCAGGAAAAGGTAGCATTTGAATATCATGTACATATCCAATGTTTTCCATCCCGCAGAACATGAAAATGAGTTGAATTTTGAAATTGGAGTTCTTCATCAAATTTATGCATTCCTGCTAAATTAAGTGGAATTACCTGAAAGTGGGGGAAGCACAGTTATTTGGGTAGTAACAGACTTGTTTTCCAAGCAGGTACATTTCATACATTGTGCAAAAATACCATCTGCAAAAACCTTAGCTAAACTGTTTATCTTACATGTCTATAGGTTACATGTGTTCCTGAACAAATAAATTCCTGAAACTATTGGGCTCTGCCCAGAGTTTAAGCTCTGCCCACCCACCCACCAACTAATAAGGCTTATGAGAGAACTAACTTGGTATTGGAACAATACCTGGCTTAGATGCTGTATAAATTATCAACAAGATGATTGGTCTGACCACTTGCCGTTTGCAGAGGTGGGGTATAACAATTCGGTTCACAGTCATACTGGTTTTACCCCATTTAAAGTAGCTTTAGGGCAAGACTTTGTACCCATACCCAAACTTCCACAAGAGAAACTCAATGTTCTGTCATTGACTGAGTGGAACCCAACTCCAGCTTACCTGGCCAGTTACCCGTAAAGCATTAGATGATACTCATCAGGCTCATAAGGAACAAGCTGATAAAAGACAGTATCAAAAACTTTTGGGGTGGGATTCAAATTTCTTAATAACCAGTTCTGTGGGTGTGGCTTAATTTGTGGATGTGGCTTGGTGGTCATGTGACTGGGTGATTGTGACTTGCTGGGTGGGCATGGCTTGGTGGTCACATGACTGGGTGGGCGTGGCCAACTCTGTCATTTGCATGGGTGTTGCCTGTATGAGCCAGGAGGGAAGAAAGATCCAACCACTGTTCATGTGTGTGTGTGAGAGAGAGAGGTGGGGGGAGGGAGGTTAGTTCTTTAAAAAGCCCAGAGGAGAGGAAAAGATAAAGTTGTGCCAAAGAAATCCCAGGAAAGTGGCAAGGAAAGAAAAGGAACCCCTGCTCTGAAAAGGGGTTTGTTTCCCAAGAAAACAAAAGAGTCAAACCTTATTTACTCATACTTAAAAAGAAATAATTTAGCAGACATTAAAAAGCACTTTAGTTTAGCAAGCAAGCAAGTCACGCAGAAGAGGAGAGAAGCAGTTTCATTTTCAATAGACAGACTCAGAGCTTAACATAGCTTCAGAGCTGCAGAGCTTAATATAGAGCCACACCTAGACTACTTCTAGTTTCAGTTTTCAAACAGTCCTCATTGGCTGACTTAGTTGCTATGCCTATTCATTGGCTGATCTTGTTACCATGCTCTATTCTAGTTCATGAATATACTCTGACAGATCATAATGATGGGATTCCAAATTATAACTATAAAAAAGCCAATTATGATCTCATAGCTGCCGACTTCACATCTCTTGATTGGCACCTCCTGTTCACAGGTTGTAATACTGCAGAAAACCATTATAACACTTTTTGCTTAAAGTCAATAGAGTCATTAATCTATATGTACCAAAAACAACCCCTAAAGCCAAAAATAAAAACAAATTACCCATATCAATAAGAAATCTACAATCCAAGAAAAAATCTCTTTAATGAGCAAACAAAACTGGCTACATAGCTAACTTTCAAACCTTTACAAAACTTTATGCCACCAGATAAAGACCAAATGTACCAATCACCATTGCAAGAGGAAGAACTGTTAAACTCCAACCCTTCCTGAGCCTTCCATAATGTCATTAAAGCCAAACTTAAAGACTCAAAATCTATCCTACCCCTAAAAGGGCCTAACGGGGAAGACTGTAATGATAAAGCTGTAAAGGCCAACCTCTTTAATACATTCTTCAGTTCACTTTTTGTCAACAGCAATGGCTACTTCCCCCCATTTCCTAGTCACATCACAACAAATTGTAAAGAATTACTACATAGTGACTTTGCAGCAGTTAATGTTGAAACAGAACTATGTAACCTAAAGCCATCCCTATCTATTGGCCCTAATGGATTATGTGCCTACTTTTTGAAAAACCTTGCCACTGCGCTAGCTGAACCTCTAAGCACAATATGAAGTATCTTTCAGAACTGCCTGACTTATGGTGATTAGCCACGCTCATACCTATTTTTAAAAAGGAAGACCCTAGTCTAGTAGAAAATTACAGACCAATCTCACTGTTTGCATCACCTGTAAAACAAATAACCTATTTTCTAACAAGTAGCTTGGTTTCAGGAATAATTTGTCCAGTAATCTTCAACTCATACACTGCAGAAACATTTGGACCACACATCTAGACCAGGGTAAAGCAATAGATGCAATTTACATAACTTCTGCAAAGCTTTTGATTCAGTGCTGCATGACAAACTACTGCTGAAACTTAGTTCTTATGGCATCTCCGGACCCCTGCACGTGGATAGCCATGTTCCTATCAAACAGGCAACAATGGTCAAAATAGAGAAGGCCCTTTCAAATCCAGCACCAGTTAATAGCGGTGTCCCCCAAGGCATGTCTTAGGACCACATTCTTTCTACTTTACATCAATGAACCTATGTGACAACATTAAAAGCAGCTGCATCCTCTTTGCTGATGGCGTAAAATTATTTAATACCACTGACAATGCTGCTGCTCTACAAAGCGACCTTGACTATGTGTCAGAATGGTCATGCAATTGGCAACTCCAAATTTCAACTAACAAATACTCTGTCCTACACATTGGCAAAAAAAAAAAATCAGAACACCAAATACAAGTTAGGAGAAGCAATCTTGTTGATGACCCTCACTCTGTCAAGGACCTAGGAGTACTTAACTCAAACGATCTAAGCCCCAGAACTCACTGTAACAGCATTGCCAAAAAGGCTTTAAGAATTGTTAACCTTATTTTGCAAGGCAACATTGAATTGTTAACTAGGGCATACAAAACCTTTGCCAGACCAATTCTCGAATACAAATCCGCCTGGAACATGCACTGTATATCGGACGTTAACACAATTGAGTGAGTTCAAAGGTATTTCTCAAGAAAAGTACTCGACTCCACTCACAATGGGATTCCCTATGCCTCCAGGCTCAAAATTTTGGGCCTGGACAATCTGGAACTGCATCGCTTGCAGTCTGATCTAAGCATAGTTCACAAAATTGTCTGCTATAACTTCTCGCCTGTCAATGACTTCTTCAGCTTCAACCACAATAATACACGGGCAAACAATCGATACAAACTCAAGGTAAACCGCTTCAAACTCGATTACAGAAAATATGACTTCAGCAACAGAGTGGTCAATGCCTGGAATGCTCTACCCGACTCTGTTGTTACAGCCTCAAACACTCTCAGCTTCAATCTCAAACTGTCTACCATGGATCTGATTCCATTTCTAAGAGGTCCATGAAGTGCATAAGTGCACCAGGATGCCTACCATCCCTGTCTTACTGTCCCCATTTATCTGTATTTACTTCCTTTGTTCATGTTGATGTTCATACCTATACTTGTTATCTTGTACATGTTTGATAAACAAACTTTTTAAAAATCCAAAGTCCTACTTCCAGATTGGGAAACATACTATCAGGCAGCAGCTATGGTATGGATAAAATTGGATCAACTTAGAGAATAAAAGGATATTATTAATAGAAGGACATGACCTGCAAAGAGGGTGGCATAGTGTCATGCCCCTGGTGGAGACTGACTCTGAGGGAGAGGAGGAACAGCTGACAGGGAGTGGAAGTGTGGCCCCAGAGGTTGTGGAGGAGGCTGGGGAGGGGCAGAGGCCAGCTGGGCAGTCAGAGGAGGACCCAGGCCCTTCCCCTCTCCATCCTAGGGCATGCAGGAAGGAAAGGATAAGGGAGAGATGTGGTCAACTCAGGAGGAGAGGGCCTTGATCCTCTTCATGGGCTGCAGCTGTGACAATTGGATAAGAGGATGGACATGCATACTGGTGAGTGCTAGAAACAAAGTGTGGAAGTATCTCTAGTTTATTGTTAATCTCTGAGTTTGGCATCTGTCCCAGTGTGTGTTCTGATATCCATGGACATTTTCAAGCCCTTATCTTGCCTGGTTTGTGTTGTTTTTTACTCTTTATAATTTAAACGGCATTTTTAATTTAAATGGCATATCCTCCTTCTTGTAACTGCTTGTGTGGGAGTTTTTTTGTCTCCAGTCAAGGTTATTTGGAGCTTGGAAGCAAAGTGAAGGAATAAAAGGGGCTTCACCTGTTTTTTGTGGCTGGGTTTATTTTGTATCCCACCCTGGGTCATCACACATAGTTTTTTATTGGAAGGGAAAAACAAACAACACACCTACTTTCAAAGACACCAAATTAGAGATGCACTTATCCAGGTATGGAATAAAATCAAGAAGAACCACTATACTAAAATATCAAGTTGGCTGTCAATGATGGAGGTATTAATATACCCAAACACAATGGAACTGGCTAAAATGAGGAAATACAAGGATTTGCTCAATAAACAAGGAAGATTAAAAACAATACAGGAGTTAAAACAGTAAAATATAGACATTGACTGGTGGTCCTATATGGGGGTATAGGCAAGGTATAGAAAGGACAAGGAAGAATATGGATTTTATATAGACAAACAACAATTAGATAAAATTATCCAAGGAACAGAGAAAAAGATGATATCTAATTTTTTTTTTCCCCTGAACTTTAAAATGGAAGAAGAGGTAGTTAAAGAAATGATGGTAGCAAGGGCGAAAAATGTGGGACATAATATAGAATTGGAACATTGGGAAATAATGGGGGGGGGGAGATTATAAACTAATGTTATCTACAGCATACAGAGAAAATATGTACAAAATGTTTTATAGGTGGCAACTACCCTGCGCCAGATTGGTAAAAATGTTTGTAAACCAAAACCCAGAATGCTGGAAATGCAAGAATGAATGGGGTACATATTTTTGTTATGACTCCCCTTCAAAATTCAAACGAACAAAACAGAAAGCAGCTGTTTCACAATTAAATCAAATGGAAAGAAGTCTTACAAGATAACGGCTGGCAGAAACCACAGCATAAATCTTTACTCTGTCCGGCAAACCAGTCCCTGGCAATAAATCTCCAATCTCAGAGCTTCTTGCTGTAACGTCCTCACTCAAATAGTCACTTTGTTCCTGGCAAAATGTACCAGCCCAGCTGTGTCCTTTTATACTCATTGAGGCAACGTGCTAATTTACTGACTCGCTCTCTGCCTTCGCTCCAGCTGATTTTGCCTTCTCAACCGTCTTCTGTTCCTTACATTTAACCACAAATTTTCCAAGTTCTCATCTCCACTAGAAGACTCTCTCAAAACTTCCCTGTCAGCCATTCCCGGCTGTTGATCAGATAAGGAACCAGAGGAGGTCAAAGGTCCTGACAATTCTAATACATCAGGTCTGTCATCCTTTGTCACGTCCATCTCCTCATCCTGGTTACCAGTCCAATCACTGAGCCATGCCGGCTCATATTTTTCTGCCATGTCCTCCTCACTTGAACTCATATCAGTCACAGGAGCTGAATCCAAGCCTGGAGCCACAACACTATCCCTCACCGCAGGGCCCTTCCCCCGGGTCTGACGATCCGGATGCGGTTTCGAAGGGAAACATTCATGAAAGTCCTGAATGATGTCTGGAGCATGAACTGCAGACGCATCCATCCATGAGCAAATTTCCGAGTCATCCACTCTCCTCCCAACTAAATACTGGAAACGACCCTTGAGCCAACGCGAATCAGTAACGCTGACCACCGTGTCATCAACCTCCGCCTCCTCACGGGGTGTTGATGGGGAAGTCGTACCAGCTGGAGCACGCAGAGGACAGTCCGGGAGTCAGGAACCAAAGAGAGCGATGGAATACAGGGTGAATACGCATGGGCGCGTAAGGTGAGCCGGTATGCCACAGGGTTGATAACGCCTCAATTGGGAATGAACCGATGAAACGATGGTCCAATTTCCTAATTGGGCAATCGATCCAAAGGTATTTCATGGACAACCACACCTTGTCACCCACAGCTAATGGAGGCAGTGCTCGTGACCAGTCCACAAACCGTTTATAGTCCTCTTTCGCTCGTTCAAGTTGTTGTCTTACTAAACAGTGGACCGCTTGTAGTTCCTCCAGAAAATCTTGTGTCTCAGGAACCGGTGAATCCATCCAAGTTAATGGGAAGAAGTGCGGATGATAACCTACATTTGCGAAAAATGGTGTTACCCGAGTGGAGGTGTGCTGCGAGTTATTAAAAGCGAATTCTGCCAATGGGAGGTATTTCGCCCAATCGCTTTGTCGCTGATTAACAAAACACCTCAAATATTGGGTAAGAATGCCAATCACCTTCTCAGTCCCGCCATCAGTTTTGGGATGGTGCGCTGACGCTAAGCACACCTGAACTTGTAGCGCTGCCATTAACTGTTTCCAAAACTGCGCAGTAAACTGAACCCCACAATCAGAAACCACTCTATCTGGCAGTCCTTGCAGACAAAAGATATGCTGTAAAAATAGCTGAGCCGTAGTGCGGGATGAAGGTAATCTCCGACAGGGAATGAAATGAGCCATTTTAGTCAGCATATCAACTACCACGAGCACCGTCGTGAAGCCCGACGAGGATGGTAAATGCGTGAGAAAGTCCATGGAGATCGCTCCCCATGGTCTGCCCGGAGTCGGCAATGGTTGGAGGAGTCCAGGGGGCACACCCGATGCCGCTTTTGCTTGCCTACACTGGACGCAGGAAGCAACGTAAGAGAACACATCTGTGATGAACCCGAGGCCACCAAAAAGTCCGGGTGACCAAATGCAAGGTTTTATAAAATCCAAAATGGCCAGCAACGGGGTCATCATGACATTGTGTCATGATGAGAGCTCTCAACGACCTGGTAGGTACGTATAATAAACCCCGATGTCGGAGCAAGTCCTCTTCAATGGACCATGGAGAATCAGGTCCGACGTCCCCCCGTCTCTGCTGCGTCCACGCATCCAATCGTTGCGCCTCTCGTATGCGAGCCCGCAAGTCTACTGGATCTTGCAATACGGCCAAGGATTCTGGTGGTAACACCATTCGTAGAGGAAGAGGATCCTCAGGAGCTTGGGCTTCCGAGACAATGCGTCTGCCCTCCGATTCTGTCCACTCAGAACATAAGTAACGGAGAAATTGAACCTGGCAAAAAACAACGACCACCGAATCTGGCGTTGGTTCAATTTCTTAGCTGTGGTCAAATGTTCCAAGTTTCAGTGATCTGTCCGAACCTCTACCTTGTGCCGAGCCCCCTCTAAATGATGTCTCCAGGTCTCAAAAGCAGCCTTAATGGCCAACAACTCCTTTTCCCAGATGGTGTAGTTGCGCTCTGAAGCTGTGAGCTTCCTAGAATAGTATGCGCATGGGAAAAGAGGCGCGCCATCCTTCAAAGCTTGTAACAGTACCGCTCCGATAGCGACATTAGAGGCATCTGTCTCGACCACAAATGGACGATTCGGATCAGGATGCCTCAATATCGGCTCGGCTACAAACGTTTTCTTTAAAATGTCAAAAGCCTGTTGTTGCGGGGGCCCCCACACAAACGGGACCTTCTTACGGAGGAGCTGAGTTATGGGGTCCATTACTTTAGCAAAGTCCGGGATAAAAGTCCGATAGTAGTTGGCGAATCCCAAAAGACGTTGGACGTCCTTGACTCGACGAGGGGCTTCTCAACTACACAATGCCTCAACCTTTTAAGGGTCCATAGCAATGCCCTCGGGAGAAATGATGTGCCCTAAAAACTCTATCGTCAACTGAAAAAAGAAACACTTCTCCAGTTTGGCATAGAGCTTATGCTCCCGAAGACGCTGCAACACTTGACGGACCTGATGAAGGTGGTGATCCCTGGACCGAGAGTAGATTAAAATATCATCCAGATACACCACGACAAACCGATCCAGCATGTCCCGAAAAATGTCGTTCATCAAATGCTGGAGTACAGCGGGAGTGTTGGTTAGACCAAATGGCATGACGGTCTACTCAAAATGACCATAACGAGTGCCAAACACCATCTTCCACTTATCCCCCTTGCGCATCCAAACCAGGTTGTAGGCCCCACGCAGATCGAATTTAATGAAGATAGTAGCCTCCCGCAACTGCTCCATCAATTCTGGAATGAGCGGTAAGGGATAGCTATTCCTCACGGTGATAGAGTTCAGTTGTCTATAATCACAACAGAGACGCAGTTCTCCCGACTTCTTCTTAACAAAAAGAACGGGAGCCGAAAGAAGGGACAACGAGGGTCGAATAAATCCCCGAGCTAAGTTTTTATCCAAAACCTCTCAGAGTGCAACCAACTCGGGCTCCGACATGGAGTATAATCTCCCCTTTGGCAATGGAGCGTCCGGTATCAGGTCCACGGGACAATCATAAGCACAATGTGGGGGTAATCAGTCTGCCTCCTGTTCGCTGAAAACATCGGAGAAGTCCGACAGCTCCAAAGGAATTGAGACAGCAGGAGCGGCGATATCTTGGCCAGCGCAAACATGCCTCGGGTGGTCCACACATTGTAGGCTTGGAAAAGAAATGGCGTTCTGCGACCAAGCCACCAACAGATCGTGCAAACGCAACCAGGACATTCCGAGCACCAAAGGGAGATGGAGGTTCGAGGTGACATAAAAACTTATCGCCTCCTCATGATCCCCAATAAGCATACGCACTGGCTGAGTAGCGCAGCGAACGGGTCATGACTTGAGTTCACGCCCATCTACAGCTTCCACCTTAATGGGTGGATTCACAGGAATCAAAGGTATTCCAAAATGTCAGTCCATAAAGCTGGTTGTAGCCCCTGAATCCACCAGCGCAACGGCAGGAATTCCTTCCGTCTGGGACTGTAAGAAGATACAAGTGTCCAAAAGTAAATGCCGAGGAGGACCAGGATTTACTTCGGCAATTTGGGATGGGGGTGGAGGATGTGCCCGACCTAAGGTTTCCCTGAGGTCGGGCCTACCCCGTTTCCCGACGGGCCAGGAGTGGTTTCAGGCACAGGTCTGCGAGTCCTTCTCCGAGTGCAGGAATTTGCAAAATGTCCCGGACCCCCGCAATAAAGGCACAAGCCTTCCTGGAACCTTCTCGAACGTTCTCACACCGTTAAGCGAGGGCGGAGTGCGCCTAACTCCATCGGCTCCTCAGCATTAACCGTGGGTTGGAAAACTCTCAGTGGCGTGGGTTGTGCACGAGAAAACGAAGATGGTTCAATAACGAGCCGTTTGCGTCCACGTTGCTGTAAACGAGCTTCAATTCGTAAGCACTGAACTATCAATGCATCCAAAGTTAAAGCCGGCTCTGCATGGACCAGCTCATCCTTGATGGCATTAGACAAGCCTTCCTGGAATGCAGCCATATGAGCCGGTTCGTTCCAGTTAGAGTCCATACACAGCAAACGAAATTGTCAGGAAATGTCCCGTAACCGTCTGTCCACAGTTTGTATTTTAATTGGGTTCTCAATCATCATTTGTTGGAGAAAACCCTGGAAATTGTTCAACAATGGGCTATCTTGAACTAACAAGGGAGTAGCCCAATTAGCAGCCTGCCCGGTTAATAAACTGATCATAAATCCTACTTTAGACCGGTCGGTTGGGAAGTCTTCAGGCCTCAGAGAGATAAACAATTGGCATTGACCCATAAATGCCGGGAACCTGTCCATTTGCCCAGAAAATTTCTCCGGCATGGATACTGGGCTTTTCCTCACAGGAGGGGCAGGGGGAACAGCAGCAGGGCTTGGTAAGCTGGAAACATAATTCAGCAATTGTGTTATCTGATTCTGAAGCGTCACATTGCTTTGCAGTAGCTGATTAATTTGTTGTTGTTGCTGCTCTACCAAACGCTGCAGTTGATTTGAATCTATCTTGCTTTAAAGATGGTTTGTTTGTGGCCAGGAACAATAATGTTATGACTCCCCTTCAAAATTCAAACGAACAAAACAGAAAGCAGCCGTTTTACAATTAAATCAAACGGAAAGAAGTCTTACAAGATAACGGCTGGCAGAAACCACAGCATAAATCTTTACTCTGTCTGGCAAACCAGTCCTGGCAATAAATCTCCAGTCTCAGAACTTCTTGCTGTAACGTCCTCACTCAAATAGTCACTTTGTTCCTGGCAAAATGTACCAGCCCAGCTGTGTCCTTTTATACTCATTGAGGCAACGTGCTAATTTACTGACTCGCTCTCCTCATTCGCTCCAGCTGATTTTGCCTTCTCAAATGTCTTCTGTTTTTTACATTTAACCACAAATATTCCAAGTTCTCACCTCCACTAGAAGACTCTCAAAACTTCCCTGTCAGCCATTCCCGGCTGTTGATCAGATAAGGAACCAGAGGAGGTCAAAGGTCCTGACAATTCTAATACATCAGGTCTGTCATCCTTTGTCACGTCCATCTCCTCATCCTGGTTACCAGTCCAATCACTGAGCCATGCCGGCTCATATTTTTCTGCCATGACCTCCTCACTTGAACTCATATCAGTCACAGGAGCTGAATCCAAGCCCGGAGCCACAACACATTTTCATATGTAGTGGACCTGCCCAGAAGGAAAAAAAATATTGGAGTAATATTTGAAAATGGTTAGAAGAAATACCAAAAATTGAATTTCAACCAGAACTGTTTCTATTGGGCATAATAAAAGGAAAATATAGTAAAACTGATAGATATATTATTTTACACATAACAACTGCTGCTAGGATTACATATGCACAGCACTGGAAACAGGGAGATATACCACAAGAGGGAGCAGTGATAAGGAAAATTCTAGACTGTGGAGACAGGCTGACTTTAGAGTTAAAGGATAGAAATAAATTGATATACTATTCAGTCTGGTATGCCTGGTATACATGGTTTGAGAATAGAAAGAAAAGTAACACTGTAATTAATTAAAGGATATAAAGTTATAAATACTGAATGTAGAATTAATAGAAAATGTACTATGTAACAAGTGGTATATATAAGGAGTAAGGAATAATGAATTAATAGGAAAAGTAATAAGTAATAATAATAATGTAATAGAAAATTAAGAATATGATTAAGAAATGTAAATGATGTCTTCAATGTCGATACAATTGTACTTTTTAATGGTTTTTTTAACTGTTGGAAAATTGAATAAAGTTTATTTTAAAAAAATCCAAAGTCCTTTGGTGACACCAACCCTTTAGCCAGTGGTTCCACTTCTAGAATCCTTTGTTCTCTTACTGGATGTTAATCTTTCATTGACAGCGCAGATGAAAAAACTACTTATGTACCTAATTCCTTTACTTTCTTGCTTAGCTGCTCATAATCACTCAATATTGTTTTCAGGTACCTTTAACACCATCAAACATTTCAGATACCTTTAACACCATCAAACATCCACATCTACATATCCCAGGTCCTTGGGGAGGACTTGATAGGTGGATAAAAATGCCAAATTCAGTCTGAACATCTGGTTGAATATGTGACCAACTATAATAATATTAATCTATTATAATACAGTACAATTGCATTGCACTGGAGCATTATACTGTTCAAAAAGCAATGGGAAAATTCCCACCCCACAGCCTGTTGATAGCTGCTGAAAGAACTATGTTTCTTGCTGTTAATCTCTTCCTAAACTCATGATTTGGTATTTAAATTCCAAACTATTGGTCAGATCATTTCCACAATAATGATAATGTCCTTGCAGATGTGCATACTCTAGCAACAGTTTCTCACTCTCTTGATTTTGTTAAATACAAAAGCCATGGTATTTTCTTCCTGGAAGAATGGTACTTTAACTCAAGGAAGAGAATACACTTCTTTCAAAAGTGACAGCAGCAACCAAATGTTACTGCAATGGCATGCGGAGAATGTGTGCCTCTTCTCAGACTCTTATCCATTTGAAGTGTTGATTGCAAACTATTTATCTGTACTGTTTTGTGATTATTATTTTCTCTTCTACTCCAAAAGCTTTGCAGCTTTTGGTAAGAGGGCAATAGCCCTGAGAGAAGCGAATAAGCTATTTTCTACTACTTGGGAGTATTGTTTATAAAGTGGAGTTGAGCAGGTCCCATCTAACCACAAGAAGGGGTATTTTTTCTAAGGTGTGATCAAACTTGCATTTGGGTTGCAGCAATATTTTTATTGTCCCTACTGTTCTTTCCTGAATGTATATTTCTCATGTATAATACTTTTCCTTTCAATTATTGCTTAACTAATTTGATCATGTTTGCTAAAATTAAGTGGGGATTATCTACAATATTACAGTGGAAATATGAAATACAGTAGCTGGATTACATGAAGTATTCGTTCTTGTTGCTACTAAAATATGCCATAATTCAAGGTGCTGTTTGTCACTTTCAAAGCTCTACATAGTTTGACACCAGATTATTTAAAGGACTGTCTTTTCCCAGCACATCTACCCGACCTAGAAAAACAAGAAGGCAGGGAATATTACGGGTCCCTTCTCCTAAGGAGGTCCTTCTAGCAGGACCAAGAAGAAGAGCCTTTTCTGTGGTGGCTCCCTCCCTACGAAACATCATTCCAACAGATATAAGATTGGTCCCACTTTGACACTCTTTTGCAAAGCCATGAAGACATAGACCCCAGAGTAGGATGGAGCCTGTCAAATGGTTCATGTGAATGTTGTTACCGGAGGGAAGTGGTATTGCTTTCTTGTTGTTTTTGTTTTGGGTTTTTATCCTTGCAAACAGCCCAAAGTTATGAAAGTGAGTTGAGTGGTCATATAAATTTTCACAAATAAATAAATTTTAATAATACAATTAATAAGTCTGGGACAAATAAACTATACAATAGAGTTAGAAGTAGATTTCTGGATAAAATTATTATACACATTGTTTTGCATGGACCAAAATTACAGTTGAATTGACTCTATTTGTTTTTTGCTTGGTTAGATTCTAAAATAAATCTATTCATTGTCATAAAAACAAGAATTACTTACTCCTGAATTCAGAATTGGTATAAATTATTTTCTGAACCAATGTGACATTTATTCTGCCAAATAAACCAAATTTTGTTTGCCCATTGCTTTACTGAGGAAAATAACCCAAATTCCCAACCCTTTGGGCAGCTCCCTCATTCTAGAGTTTTCATTGCTTTCCTATCTACTATGTTACCCTGAAAATATGAACTACCCGATAGGTAAGTCCTAGCTTGATTTTTACAAATGTGCCCAATATAAGCCCTATCCCCCAAATAAGCCCTAATTAAGACTCTACCCACTCCAGGATGCATGGTAAAAATTAAGCTACGGTGGGGATTGGGGGTGGGGCTGCCATACTAATTTCCTTTGGACAGTTTCAGCCAGGCCTGGCAGCCTTGCCAGCCCATTTCTGCCTTGCCAGCCCATTTCTTCAGCCGGCAAGGCCAGCAAGGCTTTCCTGAAGGAAAGAGCTGCAGCTCTGTTATTGGTACGGAAGCCTTCAGGAAAGCCTTGCCAGCTGCAGAAGGAAAAGTTCCTGAAGGCCTCTGACAGCAAAAAGGAGGCTGGGGGCGACAAGCACAAGTGAGGTGAGTCAGTGAATGACATCCCCTGAAAATAAGATTTGGTGTCTTTTTCAGGGTCCTATTTTCAGGGAAACACGGGTAGTATCACAGTTACTACTGTTGAGGCAGATGCCATTTACTTTATATTTGTGCATTTGGTTTTTCTTGCCTAACTGCAGAACGTTACTTTTCCCACCATTGAACTGAATCTTGTTGAATAGAGCCTAAACAGAGCAGAGGACACTATGGCTGTGAGTGTAAGGTGTAGCATTTTGCATGTCCATAATGTGCTAAAACAACTGCCTTCCATCTATAAACAATGTCATGTGTAAGGTTGGCTTCAGACACTTCTAATTGGGGTCTGCAGAGCAGAGAAACAGAGCAATAACAAAACAACAAAAAAGAGCAACCCAGGTATGTGAAGATGGAAAAGAAAAAATAATATTGGTGGCCACCATTGCACATATCACACACCATCAAATTGCATCTTTGGCTTTCTTGCTGTGGGGAGAAGAAATATTCAGGCTAGAAAGTTAAACTATGATGTGTCAACATGCTGTGGCCAGCCAAAGCCCATCCCTAGCCCATCCCTAGCTCATCCCAAAATCTGGTCAAGGACCAGTGCATGGGATATTCTGGAAGTAGATGGGTAACATCATACTGTCCTAGAACAGAGATCCCCAACCCACTACAGTCCACAGCCCACTTGCACGAGCAATGGGCTCTTGACTTGTGCAAAGCTCCACTTACGCAAGTGGAGGGTGATCTTGCACAAAGCTCCATTCACATCAATGGAGCTTCGGGTGTGAGCACAAGTGCCCTTTGGTCACATGTGTGGAGCTTTGTGCAACCACAAGGGCCCACTGCTCACATTGTCAGCCTTGGAAGCCATATTTTACTTAGAAACTTTGAGGCTGCCACATTTTTGTGCCCGGGAATTTGGGAGGATTTCATAGAGAGGAGTAAGATTAGATTCAACAACATTCTTCTCAAAAGTCAAGGACAAGGTTTCCTGCACCTGGACAGGAGTGTCTGGAGGAATGTATCCAGTTGGAACGATGGTTGATTGGACTATGTGATGCAGGGGGTGGGTTTTGATTTTCAATTGGGAAGGGAAAACCCAAAACTTTCAGATTTGGGTTTTCCCAGATGTGCCAATATGACTTCTTCAATAAATTCTTACTTGGATGAATTTTGTTTCTGAGTACTGAATGAAATGGGGAGTTTCACTGGAATGCTGAGACACATTAGTGGAGTGCACAAGCACCCTCCATTCAAGCACCCTCTGCTTAGAATCCTTCCATCCCCCACTTCTATCCCTTCCACCATCCTGTCAAAACCTATCCAACTGATGAAGTTTTCCTTCTCAAGGAAAAAATAGTCCAATTGCCTTTTTGAAAAAGCACTTTTGAGACTACAATGACCTGAATGACTGAGAATCTCCATAGACATCCTGTAAGGGCTCTAGAGAAGATAAAAAATAACTCCCACTGGTGTTTCTGCCATGACTTTGGCCTACAGATTGCAGAGGTAGTGACTGGGAAAACATGATGGTTTTACCATGGCAGAATGGCATCTATGAGCATGCATGCCAATTCATGCTAATAATCCTCCTTCCATACTTTGTAGAACACATTTATCTTGGTTTTCATCATATTGGCTGCTTACATAATTGTTGTACAGCTATGCAAAAACTAAGGCATACATGAGGGATGTCAGCATTCCAGCAAAAACCAGATACCAATCAACAACTCTGAGACAGCATTTTCTCAAAGTTTCTTTTTATTGGAAAAGTCATACTGGCACATCTGGGAAAACCCGAATCTGAGAGTTCCGGAAAACCTCAGTAAATCAAAAATCAAAGCCAACCCCTACACCCACCAGTCCATCACATGGTCCAATCACCATCTGTTCCAACTTGAGCCATCCCTTCAACCACTCCTTCTCCAGGTGCAGGAATAACATGATCTTGACCAAAAAGAAGAATGCTATTGTGACTAATTACTAACACTTTAAAAATCCCCCCTCCAAATTTCCCAGGCACAGGAATGTGGTGGCGTGGAAGTTTCTGGTGTTAATATGCTTCCAAAGCTGACAGGCTCCCCACTCTGAAGAGAAAACCATGTCCTAGAAAATAAAATAGACAAAACACATTAGCCCTCTTTCCCCATCCCCCAGGAGGACCTTTTGGCTTGTCAGGAAATTTATCATGAAATTGTTTAACTAATCTATCACCTTTGACATTCCAACTTTTCACCCAAGTAGCTTCTGACAAAGGCTACCCTTTCCAGTGAACTAAATATTGTAACCGGCCCCTTTGCAGTCGAGAGTCAAGAATTTTTTAAACTTCATAATGTGTTTCACCTTGTACTACCACAGGTTTTGGAGGAACAGCAGGTATAGATCTTAAAGTAGAACCTATTGCTGGTTTTAATAGGCTGCTGTGGAATACTGGATGTATTTTCCCTAGTATTCGTGGGAGGCTAAGCTGAACAATACCGGTTTAATTACTTTCACTATAGGAATTTCGGTACAAGTTTTTTAGTTGGTAACCTTAATCATAGGTTTTTTTTATACAGTATTTTTTATATTGACAAATATACTTTGTCTTCCACACAGAAAAGTGGTTGGAGACATTGATGTTTGCTTGTTTTTTAAATTCTTCAGCTGCTTCTACTAAAGCTTTATTTGTATTTTCCCGTCCTTTCTTTAACCAGTCCATCCATTCTGTTAGGGACATGGAGCTGGGTGGTTCTCTAGGTAATTCAGGCATCAGAACAAAATCTATGCCAGTAGTTATTTGAAAAGGTGTCAAACCAGTACTACTGTGTACAGCATTATTATAAGCCACTCTGTGAATGGTAACAAGTCAGCCCAATTTTCCTGTTGATAATTTACATAACATCTAATGTATTGTTCCACCATGGTGTTCTCACACTCCACCAATCCATTCATAACTGGATGGAATACAGAGCTAAGCCCCTGGGACGATCCAATGCACTTTAGGAACTCCCTCGAGAACCTACCAGTGAACTGGACCCCACGATCCAAAATTACTTACCACAGAACTCTATGAAGCCTGTAAATATGTTTCACAAAAAGTTTTGCCAGCTTCTCCACCTAAGGTAGTCCATTGCAAGCAGTGAAATGTGCCTGCTTGGAGAATAAGTCGATGACCATCCAAATTACTGTATTCCCACTGCTATCTGGGAGCTCAACAATAAAGTCTATTGCAATCTCCTCCTAGAGTTTTGTTGGCTCTGCAACCTGTTGGAGAAACCCAGGTGGTTTCCCTGGTCTATTTTTCATGGTTGCACAAACCGAGCAACTTTTTACATAGTCCTCTATGTCTGTTTTCATCCTTGGCCACCAAACTGTCTCCCCACTAGATGGAGGGTTTTAGAAATCCAAAATGCATCCCTAGCCAAGAGTCATGACTCTGCTTTAACACCATTAGTCTCATGTTGTCAGGCACATAAATTTTACTTCCTCTCCAAGCCAATCCTTCCTTCAAAGTTAAGTCTGTTTGGTTTTCATTAAACCACATATCATTTGACAGTGCAGCTTTTAAATCTTCTATCAATTTGTCTTTGGGGAGGTCGGAACAATGCTTGTTTTGTGCTCTAGTGGTTGCTTGGGCTGCTGGCTGGGCTTTGGAGATCATGGCATGCACTATTTCCTCTCGTCGGCTCTCAAATTGGGGTTTTCTGGACAAAACATCAGCCAAATATATTTTAGTTTGAAGTTAAAGCATTTAAAATACTGAGCCCAGTGAACTTGTTTGGGGTTGAGTTTCCAAGGAGTCTTCAGACCCTCAAGGTTTTTGTGATTAGTCCACATCTTGAAGGGCTCCTTAGCTCCCTCCAGAAAATGTCCCCAAGATAGGAAAGCCCATCACACAGCAAAAGCCTCCTTTTTCCAAATCGCCCATCTGCATTTGGTGTCAACTTTTTTGACACATAAGCACAAGGCATCAGCTCATCTTGAAAGTTCCTTTCAAGTAGCACAGCTGCTACAGCCACATCACTGGCATCGGCTTGGACTATGAAGAGTTTATTTGGATCAGGATGTTGGAGGAAAGGCTCCATCGTGAAAAGGTGCTTTAGAGTTTCAAAGGATTTTTGACAGTCCATTGTCCAAGCAAGAGGTTGGCTAGGTTTCAGTTTGGTTGGAGAAGGACCAGTTTTCAGTAACTCTTAAAGGGAGTACTAACTCTGCGAAGGAAGGAAGGAATTGCCTATAAAAATTTGCAAAACCCAGGAAGCTTTGAAGTTGCTTATGTGTTGCCAATCTAATACAGCCTTCATCTTTCCAGGGTCCATTTCAATCCCCTGATTTGAGACTTGGTAGCCCAAGTAGTCCAAAACTCCTTATGGAATTTGCATTTTGACAGCTTCACGTAAAGTTTAGCAGCTAGTTTTTTCAGTACTTGTCCGACTAGTTTAACATGCTCTTCCAGAGTCTTACTGAATATAAGAATGTCATTCAGGTAAACTAGGACTCCTTTATACAGGTGCACATGAAGCACTTCATTGATCAGCTGCATAAACACAGTGATGGCCCTTGGAGTCCAAAATTGGAATTGGAAGCTCCCCAGCGGGCAGTTAAATGCAGTTTTCCACTTATCTCCCTCTTTTATGCAGACTTGGTAATAGGCTTCCATTAGGTCTAGCTTGGTAAAGTCCTTGCCTTTTGACAGGTGATTCAGCAAGTCCTTCATTAGGGGTAGGGGATATGCATTTTGTACACACATCCCATTCACACACCTCCTAAAATCCATACATAATCTAAAACCCCATTCTTCTTCTCTTTAAATAATACCAGGGCTGCCACTTTAGATTTTGCCATCTCGATGAATCCTCTGGCTAAGGTGGTATCGATGTACTTCCTCAACTCAGTCATTTCAGCAGGCATCATGGAGTACATGATTTTGGCAATTTTGCTTGGGTTCTAATTTGATGGCATAATCAGTAGCTCGATGTGGGGGCAGGATATTGCATTCCTCCTCACTAAATGTCTTAGCTAAGTCTCTATATTCCTTAGGAATAGGGGTCTCATCCGGAGAAGAGTCTGAAACGATAGCTGCTGTTTCTGGCCGCTGGCCCCTATTTATCAGCAGTCTCTTGTTAGGAGGGACTGGGGGCAGCGGGCCAATGCCAATGATGATTTTTCTGGATTCATCCTCCTATTTAATAGTAGGGGCCCATTTGTCTAGCAACGCAAGGCCCAATATTACAGATTCCTACAACTACAAATCATATAAGTTCACAATGTCTTCCCATCTCCAATCTAATCAGTTTTGTAATTTGGGTGGCTGGGGTCCCACCAATCAAAGTTTCATCCCCCTGTTCAAATCTGATTGGCCATTTTAGGTTTCTAGATTTTATTCCTAATTGTTCAATGATTGGGATACCAATTAAACACCGGGTACAGCCTGCATCTATTACTGCTTCTAATTCTCCTTGCTCCCCAGTCTCAGGCACTGATAACTTCACTTTAACTGTAAAAAGGGGTGGTGGCTGCACTCACCATCAGGTCATCTTCCTCACTAGCCTCTTTGGGAAGAGCTTCTTTGGCCGGAGGTACCTTGTTCCTTCTGTGGGGAGGGGAACCTCTACGGCTTGTCTGGCAAATCAGCTGGCATCCAGGGGCTTATGTGGAGCCCTTCTGCCTCTGACAGCTGCAGTTGGCTGTGGTTGAGGAACTGGTGCAGGAGCTAGGCATTCGGAAGACCAATAACCTGCTTGACCACAACGATAGCATTTGATGACTTCTGTAGGCTGTGCAGAAGCGGCCTCTGCATGCTTAGTTAAAGGAGGTCTGGCCAAAGCTCTCCTCGGGGGATTTTTGGATGAGGGTCTGTGATGTGGGTGAATTTCTCTATCCAGAGCTATAGACATGGTATACCAGTCTTGCAGCTGCTCTAGTATCCCTTGGATGCCACAGGCTGTTCTGACTTCCTGATCAATGGCTTCTTTAAAATAGTGCAGAAAGATTCTGTCAGCCAATGTCCAAGATTCCCCATGACCTGTCTAAAATCCCACACAAAATCTTTTATGGGTTGATTACTTTGTTTCATCACTTTTATTGTGGTTTCATTCTCATTGACTCGGTCAGGGTCTTCATATCTGCCCAAATCAGCTCAACGAATCCATCAGTGTCATTTAGTTCTACAGCCCCCTCATTGTGTAGCTGGGCTATCCAGTCAGAAGCATCCCCTTCATTCATGACTTCTGAAATAGCCGAAACTAGATCACAATCTGTCTTGTATTGTTTCTCCAAATTGATCTATGAGAGCCCAGACTCTGCTAAGGAAATAAGCTGGTTTTCCATCAAACGTCGCTCTAACTCGTGGAGTAGTAGCCTTACTGGGGGTGCAGGCTGAACAGCTGGCAGAACAGCCATGGTGACTGGCTGCAGGCAGGGACCTGTTTCTGTGTGGTGGCTGGCAGTAGGGTGGGGACCTGCTGATGCACGGCAGCTGGCGGCAGGGCAGGGACCTGCTAATGTACTGTGACAGGTGGCGGGACCTCAGCTGATGGCTGAGCATGAATCTGTTATGGTGCTGCAGCTGGCAGCTATATCGCAGCTTGTGGTGGGGCAGGGACCTGTAGTTGTGTTGGTTGTTGAGTTGCAACTGGTGTGTGTGCTACATCTGGTGGCTGGATCAGACCCCACTCTTGCGGCAAGACTGTTGGGACTAAATGAGCCCATAGTGGTCCAGGAAACAGTGGTGGCATTCACTGGCACTGAACCCATCTGTGACTGGGATAGAAGCCCCAGCCAGGGAAAATACAATTTGTGGGGGGAGGGGGGGAGTTAGCATGAAGGCAGGTTGGTGAGTTGAAGCAGCTGGGGGTTGCAGCATTCCAAACGCCGGCTGCATCTGCTGTCTCCCATCTACGGCTTGGCCCTGCTGTCCTGGACTGATTCCTCTGTCATCTCTGGCTGAGAATAAAGAGGCTGATGTAACACTAGCTCCACTGCCATGTCTTGGATCACGAAAAGTGAACATGGGTTGCATTAAGCTCCATCTCAGTTGAGAAGGTTGAGACCTCTACATTCTCTCTTCGAGTCACTCAAACGCTCCAGGAGACCTTTCAATGATTGGCTCTGAGACAGAAGCAACAGGTTCCAGTCCCTGAAGCAGTCAGACTCCAGTGCTCTATCTCTCCACTCTGGATCATGGAATGGTTTCACTGGGCTGGAGTTGAAACGACATTCAGGGGGCCTCTCCACTCATCCCATCTCTGGAGTTGGATCAGACTGGCAACTTTTCCAGGAATCCATCTCCTTCGGCTGAGTGCCAATCCTTTGTGCCATCGCTGCAGCTTCAATGGTTTGCACCACATCTTCAGAAGGAGAATACAGGGTCTTGATCAGCTCCCCCAGTATCTGTCTACATGGCTCCTTCTATGATTTTCTCTTTCTCTCCATCTTTGCTGAGTCTTTGCATTGCCCAATGAGCAGGTCAGTACTGGGGCTCAGCACCCTGGACCCTTTCAGGGTGCTGCTTGACAATTAGTGATTTGGGTTAATGTCAGCATTCCAGCAAAACCAGATCCCAATCAACAACTCTGAGCCAGGCATTTTCTCAAAGTTTCTTTTTATTGGAAAAGTCATACTGGCACATCTGAGAAAACCCGAATCTGAAAGTTCTGGGTTTTCCCTCAGTAAATCAAAAATCAAAACCAACCCGGGAGAGGGGAGGAGCTGGCGTCGTGGCGGTATGGTCTGCAATCAAGCTCCAAGATTGCAGCCGATATCTCAGCCCCTGGTCGGTCCAAACGGACCTAAACTGTCCTGTAGAGATGGTGATAGTGAAGGGCACATCCTGTGGATCCCAGGGACATCGCAAAGTCCCTGGTTGATCCAGGAGAAGCCCTTTTGCTAGCGGCTGAGAGGCAGCCATTAAGCTGCTGAAGTTGGGACAGCTCTGGAATGGAAGAGACTGAAAGAGAAAGTGTGTCGGCTTGGGTGAGAACTTTTTTTTTTAACTATTATTCTGAGACTTAAAGGACACCCTAAAAAAAAGGGAAATCTGTAAAAGTTTTGACAGAACTGAGTAAGCGGCTGTTTTTAAATGGAAACGTCACAGTGAGGCTTGGCTTTTTATTTTTTCACTTTTTTTTTCTACTGGACTTCTATCGTGATTTAGCTCTGTTAACTGGACTGTTTTTTTCCATATATATAGTTATTCTTTCTTCTCTTTTTTGATTTTTTAATTTTTTAGATGAGAGGCTCCCTTTAGTAATCCTTTTTTCTTTTGTATATATATATATATATATATATATATATATATATATATATATATATATATATATATATATATATATATATATATATATATATTGTTATGTCTCCTCTTGGAGATTCAAACAAAGGAGCCGTTTCACAATCAAATCAAACTGAAGGAAAATAACAAGACAACGACTGGCAGAAATGGTTAGAACTCCTCTTCAAAATTCAAACAAACAGAGATCTCTTTGCAGAAACGTCCTCATTCAAAATAGTCATTTTGTTTCTGGCAAAAGGCACCAGCTCAGCTGTGTCCTTTTATACCCATTAAGGCAACGTGCTAATTAACTGGCTTGCCCTTCAGATTAACGTTTCCTGGTTCTGACGTCAATCCACGATCTAACAGTCATCAGATTCAAAACTCTTAACAGGACCGATCCTTCCAATCACAACACTATCCCCCACCGCAGGGCCCTTCCCCCGAGTCTGATGATTAACTCGACGATGTTTCGTTGACAACCCCACTCTTTCTCCCACAGCCAATGGAGGTGTCGCTCGTTCCAATTGTCTCAGGTGGTCTACACATTGGAGACTTGGAAAAGAAATACCGTTCTGCGACCAAGCCACCGACGGATTGTGCAAACGCAACCAGGACATTCCGAGCACCAAAGGGAGATGAAGGTTTGAGGTGATATAAAACTTATCGCCTCCTCATGATCCCCAATGATCATACGCACTGGCTGAGTGGTGAAACGAATGGGCCCAGACTTGAGCTCACGCCCATCCACGGTTTCCACCTTAATGGGTGGATGTACAGCAACCAATGGGATCCCATAGTGCTTAGCAAAAACTCGGTCCATAAAGCTGGTTGTAGCCCCTGAGTCCACCAACGCAACAGCGGGAATTCCCTCCTTCTGTGACTGTAGAAAAATTCGAGTGTCCAAAAGTAAATGCCGAGGAGGGCCAGGATTTACTTCAGCAATTTGAGGTGGGGATGTGAAATGTGTCCGACCTAGGGTTTCCTTGAGATCAGGTCTACCCTGTTTTCCTGACGAGACAAGAGTGGTTTCAGGTACGGATCTGCAGGTCCCTCTCTGTTTGCAGGAATTAACAAAATGTCCCAGACCCCCGCAGTAAAGGCACAAGCCTTCCTGGAACCTTCTCGATCGTTCTCGTACTGTTAAGTGAGGGTGGAGTGCGCCTAACTCCATCGGCTCCTCAACATTAACCGTGGGTTGGAAAACTCTCGGTGGCGTGGGATGTGCACGAGAAAACGAAGATGATTCCATACCGAGCCATTTGCGTCCACGTTGCTGTAAACGAGCTTCAATTCGTAAGCACTGAACTATCAATGCATCCAAAGTTAAAGCCCTCTCTGCATGGACCAGCTCATCTTTGATGGCATCAGACAAACCTTCCTGGAATGCAGCCATATGAGCCGGTTCATTCCAATTGGAGTCCAAACACAGCAAACGAAATTCTGCAACGTAATCTTGCAGGGAACGTTTCCCCTGATTTATATCCCACAAACGTCTGTCCACAGTTTGTATCTTAATTGGGTTCTTAAACATTACTCTCATTTGTTGAAGAAAACCCTGGAAATCATTCAACAACGGGCTATCTTGAACTAACAAAGGAGTAGCCCAATTAGCAGCCTGCCCAGATAAAAGGCTAAGAATGAATCCTGTCTTGGCCCGATCATTTGGAAAGTTTTCAGGCCTCAAGGACATAAATAATTGACACTGCCCCAGAAATGCCGGAAACATGTCCGTTTGCCCAGAAAATTTCTCCGGCATGGATACTGGGCTTTTCCTCACAGGAGGGGCAGGAGGAACAGCAGCAGGGCTTGGTAAGCTGGAAACATAATTCAGCAATTGTGTTACCTGATTCTGAAGCGTCACATTGCTTTGCAGTAGCTGATTAATTTGTTGTTGCTGTTGCTCTACCAAACGCTGCAGTTCATTTAAATCCATCTTGCTTGAAAGATGGTTTGTTTAGGCCAGAAACAATAATGTTATGTCTCCTCTTGGAGATTCAAACGAACAAACACAAAGCAGCCGTTTCACAATCAAATCAAACTGAAGGAAAATAACAAGATACGGCAGAAACGGTTAGAACTCCTCTTCAAAATTCAAACAAACAGAGATCTCTTTGCAGAAACGTCCTCATTCAAAATAGTCATTTTGTTTCTGGCAAAAGGCACCAGCTCAGCTGTGTCCTTTTATACCCATTAAGGCAACGTGCTAATTAACTGGCTTGCCCTTCAGATTAACGTTTCCTGGTTCTGACGTCAATCCACGATCTAACAGTCATCAGATTCAAAACTCTTAACAGGACCGATCCTTCCAATCACAATATATATATATATATATATATGTTGTGGCTCTGGGCTTGGATTCAGCTCCTGTGACTGATATGAGTTCAAGTGAGGAGGACATGGCAGAAAAATATGAGCCGGCATGGCTCAGTGATTGGACTAGTAACCAGGATGAGGAGATGGACGTGACAAAGGATGACAGACCTGATGTATTAGAATTGTCAGGACCTTTGACCTCCTCTGGTTCCTTATCTGATCAACAGCCGGGAATGGCTGACAGGGAAGTTTTGAGAGAGTCTTCTAGTGGAGATGAGAACTTGGAAAATTTGTGGTTAAATGTAAGGAACAGAAGACATTTGAGAAGGCAAAATCAGCTGGAGCGAATGAGGAGGGCGAGTCAGTAAATTAGCACGTTGCCTCAATGAGTATAAAAGGACACAGCTGGGCAGGTACAATTTGCCAGGAACAAAGTGACTTAGTGAGTGAGGACGTTACAGCAACGTCCTCACTTGAGGCTTGAGACTTGAGATTTATTGCCGGACGGAGTAAAGATTTATGCTGTGGAATGAGATTTCTGCCAGCCATTATCTTGTAAGACTTCTTTCTGTTGGATTTAATTTGAAACGGCTGCTTTCTGTTTTGTTCGTTTGCATTTTGAAGGGGAGTCATAACACACACACACACACACACACACACACACACACATATATGGCATTCAGCTTTGTTCGGGTATTTTCCCATGTCATTGTAGTTGTGCTTTTAAAGTTGTAGCAACGTTTCGGGAGAATCTCATCTGCCATCATCAGGCTTCTGTATAGTGTTCATCTGTGAGTCTGACTTTTACAGTGGTTTCAGATTTAAATTTGGGGCAGCCTATTGCTGTGCCAGAATGGTTTTTTCTTCACCCTGATTGGTAGGGAGTCTTGGTCTGTGTTTATTGGTCTTGGAGTTTGCTGTGTTCTGCTTGATTGGTGTTTCTAATATCTTCTGTCTGTTTTTTTGGCTCTTTTTGTATCTTGATTGGCTGGCAACATTGTGTTACTTTATTGGAGGCCTTTAGTGCAGCTTGGCTCCGGGTAAATGGACGGCTATCATTAGTTAGGAAGCTAGGTTTCATCTGGGTGCCTGGTTGGGGTGTGTTTGAGCTGGAGGTATCAGGGGGGATCTGTCTGTGTTTGTTCCTCACTAGTCCAACACATGGAAGCCACAGGTCATAGCATCAACTTCAATGGCACCAAAACCCTAGCCACCATAGAAAACCCCAGCCACAGAATCATCAGAGAAGCCATAGAGATTGAAAAAAGACCAGAAAGCATGAATAGATTGCCAGATTGTCAATCATTTGGAAGCCTGCACTCACAAACAAAAAAATCTCCACACCATAAGCCAGGCAAACACTGGGCAGGATTGCCACGATCAAAATGAACATCCTACCAAAATTTCTTTACTTACTCCAGACAATTCCAATTAAATTACCCAAAAAATTTTTTGAAGATATAAATAAGGTAACACTTAAAATAAATTTATTTGGCAAGGGAAAAAAGCTAGGATCAATATTAAGGCCTTACAAGATGCAAAAAGTAGAGGGGGGCTAGCGCTCCCAAATTGGGAATTATATTATTGGGCAGCCAAATTATTATGGATAAAAGACTGGGTTAACTTACTCAATAAAAGAACCTTAGCTTTAGAAGGGCATGACCTTCAGAGAGGGTGGCACGCATTTTTATGGGAAGTGGGGAAAACTAGAAAGTTGTACTTCCATAGACACCTTATTAGAGATTCATTACTAGCTAACTGGAAAAAAATATTCAAAAAACACTATTTAAAAATTCCGATTTGGCTTTCAACAATGGAGGCAATGTACATCCCAATGATTTGGATATAACAAAAACGATTAAATATAAAGATTTATTAGACTCTCTAGGAAAATTAAGAACTCGACAGGATTTACAGGAACAGGGATTTAAAATTGACCAGTGGTTATATATACAAATCCATAGTAGATACGAACAAGATATCAAAGAGTTTGGAATTTATAGCAAACTACAATACTTAGATAAAATCTTATTAGGATCAAATAAAAAGAATATTTCTAAATTTTATAAATACTTATTGGAGGTAGAATTAGAGCAAGAGATAGTAAAAGGGAACATGATAACGTGGAGTAGGAATATTGGAAGAGGCATTACATTAACAGAATGGGAAAAGATCTGGAATAGAAACATCAAGATTACGAAATCGGCGGCGTACAAAGAAAATATGTATAAAATGTTATATAGATGGCACTTACCCCCTTCGAGGCTGGCAAAGATGAACCCTAACGAGCTCAGGGTGTTGGAAATGCAAAAGCACTGAAGGAACATTTTCTACACGTGGTGGTCTTGTAAAACTACCCAAAAATTTTGGCAAAAAAATCAGAAAATGGTTGGAGGAGATAACTAAAGAACAAATAGACTATAAACCAGAGTTCTTCCTGTTAGGGATCTCTGATAGATATTTATCCAAAAAGACAAAATATGTAATAATCCATATTCTAACTGTGGCTAGACTAGCGTTTGCTCAATGTTGGAAATCACCTCATACAACTTCAGAGCAAATGGTTATTCAGAAAATTTGTGAGTGTGCTGAAATGGATAAACTAACTATAGCGCTAAAAAACAAAGAGTCCTCAACATTTTACAACAACTGGGACTCATGGTATAATTGGCTTACACAGAGACAAATTATGTAAATGATATAGAGTAACAAACATAATGGAAAAGAGGAATAGATTGGATATGACAAAGAGAAATGATCCTTACAGACTGTCACAAAAAGATATCATTCGCTTTTAATTGTACTTTTACCCTATTCTCCCTCCCCCTCCCTTCCCCCCTTTCCCTCTATATCCTTTCTCTTCCTCCCAACCAGCCCTTATCTGGTGTGTTAGGCCGGGTGTTTTCTTTCTTTCCCCCCAGCCGTTTTCTTTCTATTCTATAAATGTACTGTTGATGTGTTTTTAAACTGTAAATTCAATAAAATCTATTTAAAAAAAAAAGAGTGTGTTATTTTTGTGTTCTTCTGGACTCCTATCAACAATTGAAGTTTGGCTTTGAAGCTTGTGGAGAAGAGACCTTTAATAAGAGCCTTGGATAATTAAATAAAGTGCAGTGTGTTCTTTTATATTTTATTTTTAGCTGTGCCGCCCCTCCTCACCAGTCTTACTGTACTCTTTTCCTTTTTTTTTCTCCTTAAAGGAAAAAAAATCTTTATTTTTGTAATATTTTTATTTTTGCCTTTTGCTTTAAAGGGAAAGCTTCAGAATCTCTCCTTTTTCTTTTTCTATTGGGATTTTCTTTTTTGCCATTCATATTTTTAGTTCATCTTTATGGTTTTTCTTTGTTTTTTTATTTTTCACTTTTGAGACCTTTCAATTGGATTAAGGTGTGAAGAACCTGAAGAAATTTTCTCTCTCATTCTTTTTTTTATTATTATTGGGCTTTTTTCTTTTTCTTATTTCCATTTTTTACCTTGGATTACAACTGATCATTTTATAATTGGATTAAGGTCTTGAAGAACCTGAAGAATTTTTCTTTCCTTTTATTTGTTATTTTTTACCACCTCTACCCCACATTTTGGATTATAATTGGCTACTTGAAGATTTCGATGTTCAAAATGAGTAGGAAACTCATACCTTCTGGTGCCTCAACTTCCACTTCCGCCTCCCCACCATCTGGAGGTCAACGCTTAATTCAGACAATGTTAAAGCAAGATATAGAACAAGAAAAAGTGACTCTACAGATGATTATGCAAGGAATCCAAGACATTAATTTGTCCATTAAAGACATTAAAACAAAATCAGATACCATTGAAAAGAGAATAGAGAATATTGAACAAAGAACAGGCAAGACTGATGAAAAAATTGAAAATATTCAACAAATGATGGTGAAATGATGAGAGATTCCAAAAAATTGAAGAAGATAAACAAAGAGAGGAGAAGATTGGAAATATTGATATCAGACTAACAGTGGTTGAACAAGATAAAAGTGGGATGCTGAAGTGGAAGATGGACAGGTCAGAATTCTATCTTAGATTTCAAAATATAGAGGAAGAAAAAGGTCAAAACCTAGCTGCGATAATGATAGAAATTCTGGCTGAAGCCTTGGAAATAACAGAGGAAAAGATGATGGATGGAGTAGATGAGGTATATCGAGTCTTTACAAGATATGTGATGAGAATATCGATTCCTGACTAAAATGTTACTGAAAAAGGAGGTGAATTACAGATGGTTGATTCCAGAAGGACTAATGTTTACCTGGCAAGAACAGAGACATAGAATTGATTCAATTGAGAAAGCAGAACTTTTCTACGCATAATTTTTTGGAAGGAGAGAGGAAGAGATAGAAAAAGAGGTCTCACTAATTGAATTCCAAGAGGACCAAATGGGGACTGAAAAAGAAGAAGGCGCAGTAGGTGGACAGGTGGAGATCAAAGAACAACGTGAACCAAGATCTACGAGAGCTGCCAAACCTAACTACAAGATATAACCACGGAAGAGAAAAAACTGATTACAATGAATATAAATGGACTTAATTAAAGGTGATTAAAAGAAGGAAAATTTTTCACAAATTAGAGAAACTAAAATTTGATATAATTTGCTTACAAGAAGTACATATCAAAAACCAATATGAACAATTGTTGGTACAGCCAAAATTAGGGAAAATATTTACTTCTTTCAAGTCACCAACAAGGTCAAGTATTTGGGGATATACTTGACACCAAGATGCAGTACATTAAAAGAGAACAATTATATTAAACTTAAACAACAGATAGCATTAGACTTGAAGAAATGGGAAAATCTACAACTATCACTAATAGGGAGAATCTCAACAATCAAGATGAATATCCTACCCAGAATCTTATACTTGTTTCAAACAATACCAATCAGGCTTGGAAAAGACTATTTTGAAGAGTTAAATAAAATTGTGTTGAAGTACATATGGCAAGGTAAGAAAGCAAGAATAAAGTTAAAACTTCTACAAGATGCCAGAATTAGAGGAGGTTTTGGTTTGCCTGATTGGGAGTTGTACTATCAAGCTGCAAATCTGATGTGGGCCAAGGAATGGATAACCCTAAGAAAGACTAGATTGTTGACATTAGGTGGTCATGCTTTGCTGTTGGGCTGGCATGCCTTTCTATGGTATAAGGGAACTAAAACGCAGGGCTATTTTAGAAGACATTATATATGGGAGTCTTTGTGGTTAAATTGGGAGAAGATCAAAAGACAATGTTATTTGAAAATTCCAGTTTGGTTATCGACCATTGAAGCATTTTCCTATCCTATAATTTATAAGAATGAACACAGTTAGTTATGGGAAAATACTGGATGAAAAGGGTGAACTTAAATCGATGCAAAACTTAGAGGAACAAGGTATAAAGATGAATTGGTTTTCATATGCGCAAATACATTCAAGGTATGATGAGGATTTTAAAACAGAGGGATTTTATGATAAATTGACTGATTTAGATAAGATCTTGACAGGTACTGATGAAAAGGTGATTAAAAAATTATATGGTTATTTACTGGAAATTAAATTAGAGGAAGAACAAGTCAAAGAAACTATGATTGCTTGGGGGAAGAATTTTGGATATGGGATTGATTTAGAGAAATGGCAAAAATTGTGGTCTCAAAATTATAAAATGACTATGTCAACAGCTTATAAAGAAAATTTGTATAAGATGTTTTACAGATGGCACTTTCCCCGGACAAGAATAGCAAGAATGTTCAAGAATAAATCTGAAAAATGCTGGAAATGTCATCTGATACCTGGCTCATATTACCATATGTGGTGGACTTGCGAGGATGCTAGAAAATACTGGACCAAAATTCGCATGTGGTTGGAAAAAATGACAAAGAAACACATAGATTTGAAACCAGAGACCTTTTTATTGGGAATCTTATCTGATACATATAACAAAGATTTGAAATACCGGATTGTAAATGTATTAACAGCAGCTAGGATTGTATTTGCTAAAAACTGGAAAAATGAGAAAATACTATTGCAGGAAGAAATTATTAAGAAAATATTGTAATGTGCTGAAATGAGTAGATTGACATTTGAAATTAGAGAACAAGAGGATAAACAATTTTATAAAATTTGGGACCTTTTCTATCAATGGTTGGATGATAAAATACAATAATAGAATATTTAGAATTTTAGATAATAATGAATATATAAAGAGATTTTTTTCTTTTTTATTTAATATCACATTTATAAAGTGTCTTCAGGATAGATTTGGTATGATTATATGATTTGTTATAAAATAAATTAAGAAAATTATAGTTATCTCGTAAAGTATGAATGAATAAAATCATAGTCAAATGATTGTTTGATAGTGATACTAGGGTATATAATTTTTGATTGATAATATGAGTTATTATGTAATGTAACTGTAATTGAGACTACGAAATGAATGCACAAAAACTGGTAAACCAACCAACACACTGTTTGTACATTTATGAAAGAAAGCTGGATGTTTTTATGTTTTGTTTGTTTGTTTGTTTTTAAAAACTAATAAAATTGTTTTCAAAAAAAAAATCAAAACCAACCCCTGCACCCATCAGTCCATCGCGTGGTCCAATCACCATCCGTCCCAACTTGAGACATCCCTTCAACCATTCCTTCTCCAGGTGCAGGAATAACATGACCTTGACCGAATGTCAGCTCTGAGTTCAGCTGCCACAAGAATGTGAAAAATGCAATGCAAGGGGGAGTGGGGAGGGAGTTGAACAGCCAAGGTTATTTAGTATGTCGCATTAAAAAATTCCAGCTGCAGTTAACTGGTTCTCGTGATTTATGAAGTATAGTAAGTGGGAGGAGATAGGGTGGAATTTGGGAGATGCGTTGGAAATGAGTATCAGTTATGGAAATTGCTGTAGAGGTACCAGAGCTGTTCCTAATAAATCAATTGGAGATTATACTTGTCTCGGAGTGATTGATTACCATGGACAATTTCTGGATGCCTAACATTTATTTCCAAAACTCAACTTTTCTTTCCTAAAGGGGTTTGGCTGATAATCCCGAGATTTTTTCCCAGAGATAGAGAAAGATCAACAATCAGCTGAAATTGAAGATGTGCAGGAGGGGACTTGTGGGGGGGCCCCCCTCCGGAGCACTAGCTGGAGCTGTCAGTCCCTGTTTGGAGATGATGGATGCCTTAAGCAGGGCAGTGGAGGAAAAAGACCTGGGAGCCAGGCCAAAGCTTTTCAACTTGAAGAAATGTTACAACCCAGATTTAACTGGACTAGCTGAAGAAAAGTCTTCCTCCAGCCCCATGCATACAGCTATTGAACCATATTGGAGGGAAGAGGGACACTTTGCGTCAGAATTCTCTCAAGACGACACCCCCCAGGGTTATTCTGGGAGTCCATCGATGACAGATTTACCACAACAGTTCCAGACTTTAAAGGTGACAGGCGTGATCTCACAGCCTGCTTGGATGAGTGGAAGTCTGAGACAACCCATTTTCTCTTATCCAAGTATCGTGAGGGATGAAGAAATTACACAGATGCCAGTTGGAGAGGCCCAGCAAGAAGGATCAACTGATAGAGGTATGTTGCAGCCTCCAAGGCAATCCCCTCATTTTCCAGAAGGAAGATTACCCCCTGCAGAAAGGATCCCTCCAGGGTGAGGATTTTATCCAGGTCAGGGGTGGATTCAGTGCCAATGGAAGCCAGCACCAACAAAGTCCTGAACTGAAGGGGGTTTGCCAAGACAACAGACAACAGTCACTTCCCCTCCACCCGGGCAGGGAACCAGGCCACACCCATCTTCCTCATGGCAACCACAATTGCAACCCCAACCTGGAGCAAGGCCGCAGGGACCCCTATTCCAGAGAGGCACCACCCAGTCAGGCTTCAGGGGCCCTGCCCAGGCTAGATACGCTGCCTGCCTGGCTCCTTTCATTCCAGTTCAGCCTGCAGGAGCCTGGCCTGTACCACCTCCCCAACCATGGCCCAGGCCGGACAAAATATCATTTAAGGCCATATTTGATGGCTGCCATGAAGATTTTTATTACTTCCTCACTCTAATCCAATCCCATATAGAACAATTTGGGGATCAATTCGCCACAGAGCGCGATTTTGTTACGGCCATAACAGATGGGATGAATGAAGGAGATGCTTCTGACTGGGTGGCCCAACTATACAATGAACAAGCCCCCGAATTACACAATGTTAACAGATTTATTCGATTATTAAGACTCAGATTTGAAAATCTAGACAGGGTGGCAGAGAATGAAGAGAAATTAATGGAAATGAGACAAAGCAGGCAACCGTTGTCAGACTTTATTTGGGACTTTAGAAGGGTCGCAAGCCACTCATGGATTGGCCTGAAAAATGACTTTACACTACTTTAAAAATGCCATTGATCCAGTGGTAAAGGAGGCCTGTGACATTAGGGGAATACCAGAGACCTTACAAGCATGGTATGTTGCCTCCCTCAGGTTAGACCACAGCATCAACCCATATAGAAAACCCCTTTCGGCAGCACCACCTAAGAGAATTGTGGCTAGGAGACCACTGACCAGATCAGACAAAGCTGCTCATAACCGACCCAATAGGATGCTGAAATGTTACCGCTGTGGCCAAGATGCCCATAGAGCAGCAGACTGTCTAGCCCCTGCTCCTGTACCACAAGCACCATAGTCAAAGTCTAGTATGGCTGGTAGAGGTCGGAAAAGTCAAGGAAAACCTCCGGACATTAGCTGGTTCACTAGACACAGCTGGGAAAGTCCCCTCTACACAGATGGGAGCAACGGACCACCAGACTGACACCACATCCCCGAGAACCTGACCAGCGAAGATGACCCAATGGTGAGTGATCCCATCATACCTTTTACAGTCAAGGTCAAGTTAGTGGTACCGAACACGGGGGAGCCTGGGGAGTTAGAAGCTGTCATTGATACTGGGTGCCCTAGATGCTTTATCGGACTCCCTATCGTTGAACAATTGGGCATAAAGACTAACCCACTAAAACGCCCAATCAGATTTGAGCAAGTGGATGGGACATTAATTGGGGTCCCACCCAAATGACAGAATTGATCAAGATGGAATGAGGGCCCCATCGTGAACTCATACTCTTCATAGTGGCCCCCACGATATCAGAATCAATCATATTGGGACTTGCTTGGCTAGACAAATGAGCCCTTACAATTAAATGGGATGATGGATTCAGGAAAATCCTCATTGGACCAGGCCCATTGCCCTCTCTTCCTCCCACTACAAAACCACCACTCAACTTGAACCCAAAATTTGAGCCAGCATACACAGCATCCCACCTTCTACCAGATAATCCCCAGATACCTGACCAATACAAAGACTTGGCTGAAGCATTCAGCGAAGAAAAGTGTAATGTTTTACCTCCCCATCGAGCCACTGATTATGCCATAGAATTAGAACCTGGGCCGAAACTACCAAAACCAAAGATGTATTCCATGACACCTGCTGAAATGACTGAACTAAGGAAATACATTGACCAAAATTTGGACAGAGGTTTTATTGAACCTGCCAAATCAAGATTAGCTGCCCCCGTATTGTTCAAAGAGAAGAAGGATGGCAGGTTGATATTATGTGTTGACTTTAAGGGCGTGAACGCCATGTGCGTCAAAAACATGTACCCTCTCCCCCTCATGAAGGACTTATTGAACCACTTGTCGAAAGGCAAGGTATTCACCAAGCTAGATCTCAGGGAAGCTTACTACCGGGTCCGCATCAGAGACGAGTGGAAAACAGCTTTTAACTGCCCTTTGGGTAGCTTCCAATTCAAAGTCATGCCTTTTGGACTTCAGGGGGCTCCGCAGTGTTTATGCAACTCATCAATGAGGTGCTACACCCGCACCTTTATTGGGGGGTCCTCGTATACCTGGTGACATCCTTATCTTCAGCGAGACCATGGAAGAACATGTTCAATTAGTCCAACAAGTCCTAGGAAAACTTCTAGCCGCCAAATTATATGTGAAACTCTCAAAATGCGAATTCCACAAAGAGTCGCTGGATTATTTAGGCTACCAAATATCTAACCTCGGAATTGAAATGGACCCCAGAAAGGTGAAAGCGGTGCTGGACTGGCAACCACTCAGAACCAAAAAACAACTTCAAAGTTTCTAAGGGTTTGCCAACTTCTATAGACAGTTCATTCTGTCCTTTGCCAAAGTTGCCCTCCCGTTAATGGAGCTATTAAAAACGGGCCTGTCACCCACCAAACTGAAGCCAAATCAACCCCTGGCTTGGACCATGGACTGTCAGAAAGATTTTGAGACCTAAAAACGCGTCTTCGCACCTGAGCGCATCCTCTAGCACCCAGATGCGACCAAGCCTTTTAGTGTCCAAACGGATGCAAGTGATGTAGCGGTGGCAGCCATTCTGCTGCAAAAAGATTCTCAAAAATCGACTGATGCCTTGAGCTTATGTGTCCAAAAAGCTGACGGACACAGAGTGAAAGTGGACAGTCTGGGAGAAAGAAGCATTTGCCATACGATGGGTTTTATTGACTTGGAGGCATTTCCTAGAAGGGGTGCAGGAGCCCTTTGAGGTATGGACTGATCACAAAAACCTCGAGGCTCTAAAGACTCCTAGGAGATTATCACCCAAACAAGTTTGGTGGGCCCAATACTTCAAGTGATTCAACTTCAACATTAAATACACTGCTCAAAAAAATAAAGGGAACACAAAAATAAAACATCCTAGATCTGAATGAATGAGATATTCTTATTAAATACATTGTTCATTACATAGTTGGATGTGCTGACAACAAAATCACACAAAAATTATCAATGGATAATTTAGCAACCCATGGAGGTCTGGATTTGGAGTTACATTCAAAATTAAAGTGGAAAAAAACACTACAGGCTGATCCAACTTTGATGTAATGTCCTTTAAACAAGTCAAAATGAGGCTCAGTAGTGTGTGTGGCCTCCACGTGCCTGTATGACCTCCCTACAATGCCTGGGCATGCTTCTGATGAGGTGGCAGATGGTCTCCTGAGGGATCTCCTCCCACACCTGGAATAAAGCATCCCCCGACTTCTGGACAGTCTGTGGTGCAACGTGGCGTTGTTGGATGGAGCAAAACATGATATCCCAGATGTGCTCAATTGGATTCGGGTCTGGGGAACAGGCGGACCAGTCCATAGCATCAATGCCTTCATCTTGCAGGAACTGCTGATACACTCCAGCCACATGAGGTCTAGCATTGTTGTACATTAGGAGGAACCCAGGGCCAACTGCACCACCATATGGTCTCACAAGGGGTCTGAGGATCTCATCTCGGTACCTAATGGCAGTCAGGCTACCTCTGGAAAGCACATGGAGGTCTGTGCAGCCCCCTAAAGAAATGCCACCCCACACCATTACTGATCCACTGCCAAACCGGTCATGCTGGAGGATGTTGCAGGCAGCAGAATGTTCTCCACGGCGTCTCCAGACCCTGTCACCTCTGTCACATGTGCTCAGTGTGAACCTGCTTTCATCTGTGAAGAGCACAGGGTGCCAGTGGTGAATTTGCCAATCTTGGTGTTCTCTGGCAAATGCCAAACGTCCTGCATGGTGTTGGGCTGTAAGCACAACCCCTACCTGTGGACGTCGGGCCCTCATACCACCCTCATGGAGTCTGTTTCTGACCATTTGAGCAGCCACATGCACATTTGTGGCCTGCTGGAGGTCATTTTGCAGGGCTCTGGCAGTGCTCCTCCTGTCCCTCCTTGCACAAAGGCGGAGGTAGTGGTCTTGATGCTGGGTTGTTGCTCTCCCATGGCCTCCTCCATGTCTCCTGATGTACTGGCCTGTCTCCTGGTAGCACCTCCATGCTCTGGACACTCCACTGACAGACACAGTAAACCTTCTTGCCACAGCTCGCATAGATGTGCCATCCTGGATGAGCTGCACTATCTGACCAACTTGTGTGGGCTGTAAACTCCATCTCATGCTACCACTAGAGTGAAAACACCACCAGCATTCAAAAGTGACCAAACCATCAGCCAGAAAGCATAGGAACTGAGAAGTGGTCTGTGGTCACCATCTGCAGAACCACTCCTTTATTGGGGATGTCTTGCTAACTGCCTATGCTTTCCATCTGTTGTCTATTCCATTTGCACAACGGCATGTGAAATTGATTGTCAATCAGTGTTGCCACCTAACTGGACAGTTTGATTTCACAGAAGTGTGACTGACTTGGAGTTACATTGTGTTGTTTAAGTGTTCCCTTTATTTTTTTGAGCAGTATATATCCCTGGAGGGAAAAACGTATTGGCAGACTCCCTGTCCAGAAAACCTCCGTTTGACAGCCACTGAGAGGAAATAGTACAAGCCTTAATTTCAGGTGCTCAAATGGCAGGCCAAGTAACCACTCGAGCCCAAGCCAACCACAACCCCAAACACCTGGAAGATAAGCTGGCCGCAGAATTGAAAATGGCCCTATTGACCGATCCTTGGTTCCTGGACCATCAAACCAAGTTGACAATGAATGAGGGACAAGCTTGGAAAGGGACTAAGCTTTATGTACCCACGACCCTAAGACTACCAATACTAAAGCGTAGCCACGACTCACAGCAGGGAAGCCACTTCGGATTCTTAAAAACCCTACATTTACTGAGAAGACAGTTCTGGTGGCCAAAAATGAAACCTGACGTCAAGGACTATGTAAAAAGTTGCTCAATTCGTGCCACAATGAAACACAGAACTGAAAAAACCCCTGGCCTCCTTCAACAAGTTGCTGAACTAACCCAACTGTGGGAAGAAATCGCAATGGACTTTATTGTGGAATTACCTGAAAGTGAAGGAAATACGAGCATTTGGTCTGTAATTGACTTATTCTCTAAACAGGCCCACTTTATAGCCCGTAAAGGACTTCCATCTGCGAAAAAACTTGCAAAGCTGTTCATGAAACATATCTATAGACTACATAGAGTACCTCGTAGAATAGAGGAGTACAATTTACCGCAAAATTTTGGAGGGAATTTTTGAAATCCATTGGGTCCTCCCAAGCTTTCCATCTGGCTTGTAACAGAGCAGCGGAGAGGTCTAATGCCATGATTGAACAATACATTAGATGCTATGTAAATTATCAACAAGAAAATTGGGCTGAGTTATTACCTTTTGCAGAGGTTGCTTACAATAATGCAGTACATAGCAGCACGGGGTTGACTCCATTCCAAATCAACACTGGAATGGACTTTGTCCTGATTCCAGAGTTACCTAGACAACCTCCCACATCCATGTCCCTAACAGAATGGATGAACTCATTAAAGAAAGGGTTGGAAGATACAAAAAAAGCTTTGACCGAAGCTGCAAAAAATTATAAAAAACAGGTTGGCTTGGGCTCGAGTGGATAAACATAGAAGCCTTCAACAGCCCTTTAAAGTGGGAGACAAAGTATATTTATCAACCAAGTATCTTAGGTTGAAACTGCCCACTAAGAAACTGGGCCCAAAATTCTTGGGTCCCTTTCCAATTTCAATCTGGTCACTGTCCAAGTAAGTCTTCCTCAACTATTAGGGAAGATTCATCCAGTGTCCCATTGTAGTTTACTAAAACCAGCTACTACATCAATGATAAGACCAGTGCCAATCGCTCCCTCTGACCTGTTAACGGTACAGCGGGAAACACATTATGAAATTAAGAAAATTCTTGATTCTAGATAACACCGTGGACGATTGCAATATTTGGTCTTATGGAAGGGATACCCTCTCTCAGATGCTAGTTGGGTAAAGAGTTGGGATGTCCATGCTGATCAATTGGTTAACCAATTCCATGAGGACTGTCCCCACAAACCAAAGGGTCCTTCTGGAGGGGGGGAGAGGGGGTTAAGGACAATGTATTAACCCTTGTATCTGTTTTGGTTGTTTTTCTTTTAGGAGAAGGAGTTTTCAAGGGGGGACACCTGTCAGCTGAGTTCAGCTGTCACAAGAATGTGAAAAATAAAATGCAAGTGGGGGTGAGGGAGTTGAACAGCCAAGGTTATTTAGTATGCCGCATTAAAAAAATTAATTGGTTAATTAAGTTAATTGGTTCTCATGATTTATGAAGTATAGTAAGTGGGAGGAGATAGGGCGGAATTTGGGAGACACGCTGGAAATGAGTTTCAGTTTTGGAAATTGCCGTAGATGTTCCAGAGCTGTTCCTAATAAATTAGTTGGAGATTATACTTGTCTCAGAGTGATTGATTACCATGGACAATTTCTGGATGCCTAACACTGAAAAGAAGAATGCTATTGTGTCTAACTACTAACACTCTAAAAATCCCCCCTCCTAATTTCCCAGGCACAGGAATGTGGCAGCGTGGAAGTTTCTTGTGTTAATATGGCTTCCAAAGCTGACAAGGGAAGGTGAACTCCACCCCCCCCAGCCCATCCCATTACCAAAAGGACCAGATTTCCATTCACAAAATTACAATTGATTGAATGCCAAGGGGAAGATGAATGCCAAGCATCTGTGTGCAGCTGTGTAAGCTGAGATCTGTGGAACAAGATTTAGGAATAGAATAGAATAGAATAGAATGGAATGGAATGGAATGGAATGGAGTGGAGTGGAATGGAGTGGAAGGGAGGGGAGGGGAGTAGAGCAGAGCAGAGCAGAATAATGTAGAGTAGAGTAGATTAATTGTTTTAATCTAATTAATTGTGATCAATTAATTAATTGATTAATTGTTCTGTCAGGAAATTTCTCCTTAGTTCTAAGTTGTCTCCTTGATTAGTTTCCACTCATTGCTTCTTGGCCTGTCCTCAGGTGCTTTGGAGAATAGATTGACTTCTTTGTGGCAGCCCCTGAGATATTGGAATACTGCTATCATATTACCCCGAGTCCTTCTTTTCATTAAACTAGACATACCCAGTTCCTGCAACCATTCTTCATATGTTTTAGCCTCCAATCCCCTAACATCTGTGTTGCTCTTCTCTGCACTCTTTCTAGTGTCTCAACATCTTTTTTATATTGTGGTGACCAAAACTGATTTCCAAATTTGGCCTTGCCAAGGCATTATAAAGTGGTGTTAAAACTTCACATGATCTTGATTCTATCCCACTGTTTATGCAGCCTAGAACTGTGTTGGCTTTTTTGGCAGCTGCTGCTCACTGCTGGCTCATATTTACTGTAAATAATTGTCTACTAGGACACCAAGATCCCTCTAATAGTTGCTACTATTGAGCAAGGTACCACATATACTGTACCTATGCGTTTTGTTTTTCTTGACTAAGTGTAGAATCTTACTTTTTTCATCATTGAATTTCATTTTGTTAGATACAGTGCCCAATGTTCAAGTCTGTCAAGACCCTTCTGTATCTTAAGCCTATCTTCTGGAGTGCAGGCTATTTGTCAGATCCGTGTATCTGTCATTTCTTCAGTGGAAGAAGAAAAGTGGGGGAGGCTGATAAAGAAATCCTTTCTTGATGTCACCTGAATATAACCCACACATGAGGGAGAAAAGCCAGATGGCCAGAACTATCACCTCTGAGAGGCACAGCCAGGAGATGAGAAGATCATAAAAATTCCACAGTGAGATGTGTCCTAGGAATCTCTTGAAAAGTTCATTCTGAAAAGGGGATGGGGGGGGGGATTAGGTATGCCCTGGGAAACTGAAAAAGATCGTTCCTTACAAAAGGGGTGGGGAGGAATTAACATACTGGCTTTTGTTTCACTAAATACACATCGAGATAAGGGGAGGGGTTCTAAACTCCCTTATGTATCCCTGTATGCCTGAGAGACCTCAGATGCTGCTTTGAACTCCTACAGGAATTGTCTCATCTCAATAAAGGATTCCTTTTCGATACATTTTGATATGTTTTCAGAAGTTCATTCTAGTTGAGTGAATGGGAAAAGTTCTGTAGCCTGACACTATTCCTGTTAGTTTGGTGTCATTGCAAATTTGATTAGCTCCCCATCTATCCACTTGTCCAAGTCATTGATCAAGATGTTGAAGAGTACTGGGGAGAGCTTCCGGTGGCAGGACAGGGCAAACGGAGGTGAAGAAGACTGTTGTGGTCTTTGAACACCTTTTCTGGTGCCAGGAGCGATCCCCCAGGGATACACGAACCCCGGAGAGGTTCGTGTCAACGTGGAGAACCTCGAGCAGTAGAGTGGGGAAGGCAACCCCCCGACAGCGAAGAGGAAAGCTCCCAAGCCGGGCGCAGAAGAGTAAGCTGTCTTTCTATGGCGGCTTCAAGTCCGGTCTGCCACTTGGGTGAATAAGCAAAGCAGTGACAGCCTGCGAGGTCGAGAGTAACAGGAACAGAGAAACGGTTTATAACTTGGAACCTTTGAAGACTGAAGATAGCAGAATGACAGAAGAATGACAGCGCAAATTCTTCTCTCCTGGTTGTGATTAGCACCTTTCAGAAGTCGGGCGGAAAGCGGCCAGAAAAGCAGCTGGGAAAATGAAAGGACTATAATGGAGAGCGGAAAAGCCTAAGCACAAAAGTGAAAGCGCAGATTTTACCCTGTGAAAGGGAAGCTCTGGGGAAAGAGGGAGATTGTTAAAACCAGGAGATCGGAGGTCCGGATATTTGTGAGGGGCTTCATCTGATTTTTGGACCTTTCTTTTTGACTTTACTTGAGAAAAGGGAGGCGACGGAGGTGAAAGAATACTGGCATTGATCGAGTCTATGAATCTTCAGATCTGAGTACAACACGACTATCACATCTATTTAATATTGTGGAGAAGACAGCCTGAGCATTATATTGGACTTTGGAAGATTTGTATGTTGATTTAAAAGTTGGAAAGCAAAGAAAGAAGAAGAAGCAAGAGGAAGAAGGCAGAGACAAACAGAAGGCTGGGAAAGATGGTTTTGGGACTGCAGATTAGTCAGCACATTACACCATTTGCTGATTGGAATGCTGAAAAGAATCCTCTAGCTGGAAGATGGACTTTTAGCTCACCCAACTTGCTTCCTTTATTACGTGGTACTACTTAATATTACTAGTTTGGCACTACTTTCTCCTTAAGATGACTTCCTTGCTTTTTGTTTGTTGATTTTCTGAAGCTGTGGTAATCTCTCTCCTACCCTTTCTCTTATTGTTTTGCCCCCTGCCTCCCTATTGTATCTCCTAAATAGCTTACATAATTCTACTTATTTGGGAGGAAAAAAAAAGAGGGGGGTATACTATTATTATAGAGTTAAGAGATTACTGTTGTAAGTATTAATAGTAAAGAGGGATAAACTCTGTTGATATAAACTATTTATAAATTATTTAGATTACTTAAGACATTTAAGATTAATTTCTTAAAGTGTTAATTGATGTACTATTGCTGACCAATTTTCTTATTACATAGACTAGAATACTGTAGTTGATATCTATTTATAATATAGGGGAAAAGACTGTGGAGCGAGATATTAAATTGAAATACTTTTATAATACTTTGAGAATAGACTTTTAAATACAAGACCCAAACACTGAATGGTGATTTGGGATAATATATCTAAAATTGTGCATCAACAAAAACAAATACTTAGAGAGATGACATCCGCGACAACTATGGCCTTAAAAACAGGAAGGAAGGCTACCCCGACCCTATCGACTACGTTGACACCCACCCCACCAACAACTCAAGAAACTATTGAGGAGTCCTTAACAGGGGAAAAGCAGCCTAATGTTCCCAACATTAATATACAAACTTCCTTATTATCCTTGCAGGAAGCTATATCTAAAATGGAAGAAATGATGATTAAAAATCACAATGAAACTAGAGCAGATATAAGCGAATTGAAAGATGAGATGGGGAAACTGAAGGCTGAAATGAAAGCGGATATATCGAAGGTGGAGGGTAAGATAGGGTCCCTACAGCAGGCCATGGAGAAAAATGAAGTGAAACTAAAAGATATAGAGAGTAGAACAACATGCATGGAGACTAACTTTGAAAGGATGGATGAGGAATTTAAAAATGTACTTAGAGAAACGGAAGACTCACTGGTTCACCTTGAGATGGACAAAGCAATGGTGTATTTAAGGTTCCAGAATGTGGCTGAAGCAAAAAATGAAGAATCGGAATATTTGATGGCAGAAATATTGGCTGAATGGTTAGGAAAAGAAAAAGATGACCTAATTAAAGAGTTTGATGAGGTATATAGGGTTAGCACAAGCTACGCCAGACGCAACAACTGCCCAAGAGAAATCCATATCCGCTTCTCTAGGAGATGTCTGAGAGATTTAATTTTGAAAATGTCTAGGGAGGAAACAACATCATATAAAGGCAGAGAAATTACGATTTTAAAACAAATTCCAAAGAAAGTGAGGACGATAAGACAAGATTATAAATTTCTAGCTAATGAGTTAAATAAAAAAGGAATCCAATTTAAATGGCTAATCCCGGAAGGGATGTTAATTATGTGGAAAGAGAGGAAAATCAAAATAGAATCGATAGAACAGGCCCAAGATTTTTATCAACAGCTCACGGATACGGATGGTCAATCCACTAAAGAAGAACTTAAAAGGAGACCACAGGAGAACCGATATCGTTACAGAACCCAAAAGGAACGACTTTCTCCAATTTCAGGAAGTGATAAACCACAGCCTGGGAGAGAAGAGCAAACCTCACAACAACAACAAGAAGAGAATTGAATCATTACTAGGCAAAAATCTAAGCAGACGTAGATAAATGGTGGAGGGGAAGAAGTTGCTCTCCATCAATATAAATGGATTATATTCAATATCAAAAAGAAAAAGGATATTTTCAAAACTTATTCGACATAACGCAGATATAATATGTCTTCAAGAAACACATATTTCGAAAAATGATGAAAGACATCTAATTTGTCCAAAATTAGGGAAACTTTTTACGGCACCGGCCGATAAACACAAGAAAAAAGGAATTGCAATTTACGTAAAACAAGATGTAAAGGCAGAATTAACCTGGTCAGATCCCGAAGGAAAAACTCTGGTTATACAAGTTTGGATAAACTACATCACATTTTTACTTGTAGCAATCTATGCCCCAAATGAAGACCAAGGGAAATTTTTTAAACACCTCCACCAAAAAATAGTAGGCTTTGAAAAAAGGAACATTTGCTTGATTGGCGATTTTAACTCCATTGCAGACTACCAAAAAGATCATAGTAATATGGGAAAAAACAAGGAGGGGAAAAGGGAACTTTCTGTGGCATGTAAGGAAATGATGAAAGAGTTAAATTTAAAAGATTTATGGAGGGAACGGAACCTGGAAGAGAAACAATTTACATACTATTCCAATCCACATAAGATTTGGACTAGAATAGATATGGCGTGGATGGATTTGGATTTGGCTAATGAAATTAAAGAAATTAAAATCCTACCAAATGAATGGGCTGACCACAACCCAATACAGCTAATTTGGAGAGAGAGGAGAGGAATAAAAAAAAGATGGACACTAAATACCCACATAGTAAACGAAGAAGAGTAATCAATAAGCTGAAAGAGGAGCTAAACTATTTCCTAAAAGATAATAATAATGAAACAACTTCAAAACAGAATATTTGGGATACTATGAAAGCAATTATAAGAGGTACAACAATTTCCTATAATGCTATGAGAAACAAGAGAACTTATGCCCGACAAAACGTATTACAACAACAAATCAAAGACTTAGAAATACAATTACAAAAAACCCCTAAGATCCAAGGAATACAAAACCAGTTAATATTAGCCAAACATAAGCTGAATTTAATTGAACAAGATAAAATAGAAGTTAGTTTGAGAAGGTCCAAACAAAATTATTTTGAACACGCTAATAAACCAGGAAGATGGCTATCTTATAAACTTAAAAAAGAAAAAGAAAAGAGACTGATACACCAACTAATAGATGAGAAAGGCATACCACAACATGAGATTGAGAAGAAAAAAAGATATTATATTAAACTATTTTCAAAGATTATATAAAAAGGAAGAAATCAATGAAAACAAAATAAGAACTTATCTGGAGAATACGAATGATAAAACAATAGGGGAAGGAGAGAAAGAATTATTAAATAAGGATATTACATGGTCTGAGTTGAAATCTGCAATGGAGAACCAAAGTAATAATAAATCCCCTGGTCCAGATGGGATTCCAGTAGAATTGTACAAAGCTACAATAGAGTCAGTAGGGCCACTGATGCTGGAAGTGTTTAACGAAGTACTTTTGGCAGCCAAAATGCCAGACTCATGGAGGGGGGCGTTGATTTCATTAATTCTGAAGGAGGACGTAGATGCCAGATATATCAACAATTATAGACCAATTTCACTTTTAAACGCTGATTATAATTTATTTACCTCAATTATAGCAAATAGAGTAAAACAAGTTTTAAATTTATACATTCATGAAGATCAAAATGGTTTCCTTCCGTCCCGCCAAATCAAAAATAATCTAAGAACCATTATTGACATCTTAGAATATTATGAAGTTCATCCAGAGAAACAATTTGCACTCATGTTTTTAGATGCTGAGAAAGCATTTGATAATCTACATTGGTACTTTTTAATACAAAAAATCTATAACATGAGTTTGGGCACTAAATTTGAGAACATTATCACAACAATTTACAACACCCAACAGGCCAACATACTAATTAATGGTGAACAAACAGGCCCATTAAACATTGAAAAGGGCATCAGACAGGGTTGCCCCCTCTCACCCCTCCTATTTATACTTGCTTTAGAATCACTGTTAATGCGGATAAGACAAAACTCAGAAATTCAAGGAGTAAGGGTCAAAGCAGAGGAATATAAACTACAGGCGTTCGCAGACGATATGGTTTTCTTCCTAGAGGAACCCATGGAAAAAGGACATAACCTAATAAAAGAACTAGAACAATTCGGTTCAGTAGCAGGATTAAAGATCAATAGAAATAAGACAAAAATTAATGACTAAAAATCTAACAGAGAATCAGAGGAAAGAATTAGAAAAAACCATAGTGATAAAGGCAACAAAAAAGGTCAAATATTTAGGCATATTGTTAACACCACATAGTAAATCGCTCAAAGAGAATAATTACGATAAACTATTACAGCAAATTAAGAAAGACCTAGAATCCTGGAATAAGCTGCAGCTTTCTCTACTGGGCAGGATTGCCATGATCAAAATGAACATCCTACCAAAATTCCTTTACTTATTCCAGTCAATTCCAATTAAATTACCAATTTTTTTTTTAAAGATATAAATAAGGTAACACTTAAATTTATTTGGCAAGGGAAAAAAGCTAGAATCAATATTAAGGCTTTACAAGATGCAAAAAGTAGAGGGTGGCTAGCGCTCCCAAATTGGGAATTATATTATTGGGCAGCCAACTTATTATGGTTAAAAGACTGGGTTAATTTACTCAATAAAAGAACCTTAGCCATAGAAGGGCATGACCTTCAGAGAGGGTGGCACGCATTTCTATGGGAAGTGGGGAAAACTAAACAGTCGTATTTTCATAGACACCTTATTAGAGATTCATTATTAACTAATTGGGAAAAAATATGCAAAAAACATTATTTAAAAATTCTGATTTGGCTTTCGACAATGGAGGCAATGGTTCATCCCAACAATTTGGATATAACAAAAATGATTAAATATAAAGATTTATTAGACCCTCTAGGAAAATTAAGAACTCGACAGGATTTACAGGAACAGGGATTTAAAATTGACCAGTGGTTATATATACAAATCCATAGCAGATACAAACAAGATATCAAAGAGTTTGGAATCTATAGCAAATTACAATATTTAGATAAAATCTTATTAGGATCAAATAAAAAGAGTATTTCCAAATTTTATAAATATTTACTGGAGGTAGAATTAGAGCAAGAGATAGTGAAAGGGAACATGATAATGTGGAGTAGGAATATTGGAAGAAGCATTACATTAACAGAATGGGAAAAGATCTGGAATAGAAACATCAAGATTACGAAATCGGTGGCGTACAAAGAAAATATGTATAAAATGTTATATAGATGGCACTTACCCCCTTCGAGGTTGGCGAAGATGAACCCTAATATGAGCTCAAGGTGTTGGAAATGCAAAAGCACTGAAGGAACATTTTTCCACACGTGGTGGTCTTGTAAAACTACCCAAAAATTTTGGCAAAAAAATCAGAAAATGGTTGGAGGAGATAACTAAAGAACAAATAGACTATAAACCAGAGTTCTTCCTGTTAGGGATCTCTGATAGATATTTATCCAAAAAGACAAAATATGTAATAATCCATATTCTAACTGCGGCTAGATTAGCATTTGCTCAATGTTGGAAATCACCTCATACACCTTCAGAGTAAATGGTTATTCAGAAAATTTGTGAGTGTGCTGAAATGGATAAACTAACAATAGCGCTAAAAAACAAAGAGTCCTCAACATTTTACAACAACTGGGACTCATGGTATAATTGGCTTACACAGAGACAAATTATGTAAATGATATAGAGTAACTTAAACATAATGGAAAAGAGGAGTAGATTGGATATGACAAAGAGAAATGATCCTTATAGACTGTCACAAAAAGATATCGTTCGTTTTTAATTGTACTTTCTACCCTATTCTCCCTCCCCTTCCCTTCCCCTCTCTCCCTCTATATCTTTTCTCTTCCCCCCAACCGGCCCTTATCTGGTGTGTTAGGCCGGGTGTTTTCTTTCTTACCACCTAGCCGTTTTCTTTCTATTTTGTAAATGTACTGTTGATGTGTTTTTAAACTGTAAATTCAATAAAATCTATTAAAAAAAAAAGAAGAGTACTGGGCCTAAAACAGAGCCTTGAGGTACCCCACTGCATACATCCCTTTATATAGATGCAGTTCTATTGAGGATTACGTTGAATATGGTTAGTGAGCCAGTTACAAATCCATCTGGTGTTGATGCTGTCTAACCCCCATTTTTTCTATCTTATCAAGTGGTAGGTTATGGTCTACTTTATCAAATGCCTTACTGAAGTCCAAGTAAATTATATTGACAGCATTCCTCTGGTCAACTAATTTTGTCACTTTGTCAAAGAATGCAATAAGGTTAGTCTGGCATGATCTGTTTTAACAAACCCATTGCAAGGACCTGCTTCTCCCCCACCTTCCAAATATAAGTATGAACTCTTGAAAACTTTGTATTTCAAAAGGAATATTTTTATTGAGGAAGAGTAAAGCAGGTCAAAATTCAAAGCAGGATCTGAGGCCCCTCAAGCCATGCAATTATGATAAAGGGAGTTAGAAACCCTTCCAATATGGATTCCACCAATCTGCAGGTGTGAAGATGTTATTTTACAAGCGCTTCTGGCAAAGCAGGTAAAGGTTGGTTCCTGGCTGTCTTCTGGTGTTGCAATCCACATGGCCCCTTCTCCCTCAAGAGGTGAGAATTTTCGGGAAGAATCCGAGAGGCAAAGAATTAAATATATCAAATCCAACCCCCCTCCTTTCTTCCACTGAAGAATGGCAAATAAACGGACCTGACACTCATGTTGGCTTTTGGTTATTACTTTGTTTGCCTCTAAGTGTTTGCTGATTCATTGCTTGATTGTCTTTTCCAGAATCTTCCCTGCTATTGAGGTCAGGCTGATAGGTCTGTAGTTTCCTGGATCTATTTTTTCCCCTTTTTTGAAGATGGGAACTACATCAGCTCTTTTCCAGTTCTCTGGCACTTCCCCAGTGCTCCAGGATTTTTGAAACATACACTTCACTGGTTCTGAGATCTTACCTGCCAGTTCTTTCAGAACCTTGGGGTATCCAGTCCTGGTGAATTGAACTCGTCTAGGGTAGACAAGTGTTCACTTACCATTTTCTTCCCTATTTTGTGTTCTTCCTATTCTGTTTTTTAGTGGTACTGTTTTTATTTATTTATAAATGTAGTTATTTATTCATTCATTTGGCTGTCAATCTCAAATTCATGACTCTGGAAGCTAATAACAATTAAAAATTATGCAAAAACATAGACCAATATAAACATGCAATCAGAACTGAGGTAAAAAAACAGCAGAAAATTAACACAAACATTATATGGGCTCCGATAAAATATTAGGTCTGCAGTGTGGACTTCTCTTTATGGGTAACAGGTATCCAAAGCATAGCAGGAAAGCTTATGAACAATATGGCTAAATCTCTGTGGATGGGATTCCATTCTGCTATATGAAGTTGGTCATGACAAAGTGAAAAGGGGGAAAATGAGCAACTGTGTGTGCGATAGAGAATACCAAATACCAAGTTTTGGAATCTATGGAGCTCTGTTGAGCCCCCAGTATACTAGTTCATCCCATCTACATGAGTAGAAGTGACTCAGTGGCACCAACAATAGAGACAAAATAAACGAAGTACAAATCACATTCAAAAACATTTTGTAGAAGTCTATCAGTGAACCATTATGTCTTTGAACCCACAATGTTTCTATTGACCCAAGGATTCCCTTGGTTTTATTTGTCATAGCCTCAAAACAAAGATATTTTAATAAGGAATAAAACAAAAAATGAAGGAAGGAAATGTAAGGCAGGAGATTATTCTGTGTGCAAGCATTTGGAAAGTAGGAAAAGAAAGGGAACTAGGGAGGAAACAATTCCAAAAAGGAAGGCAAGTATCTGTCAACAAGGCTTGCATTTTCAGCACAGATGGGAAAGGTGAGAAGCACAACAGTCAATAATTGCGTGGAAAGGGAACTTCATGAGGACAGTGGTGACACCCAAGCAGGAAAAGCCCAAAGGGAACATCAGGCCAGCCATAAAACAAACTTGCATAGGAAAAGAGATTTAATAAAAGGTATTGAAAGAAGCCCCCTAGACAAAAGCCAAGTAATTAAGAAAGCTAGGGAAACAAGAAAAAGAAATCCCTTACAAACAAAAGGTCATGCCAAATCAGCAAAACAAATAGACAAAAGACACGAAATAAATTCCATAGCAGACAGGAGATTGCCACCAAACAAATATAAGAAAACATTAGGAAGACAACCCCTGACAGGATTTAAAACATTAAGAAATACAAACACAAGCACTCACACACAAAAGGAGAAAAGGTATAAAAATCAGGGGTTTATTATACAAAGATGGCTAGCCCCAGGAACGCAGACTTCTTGCTATCTCTTGCCTTCCTGAAAAATAAAAAGAACCCGCTTCCAAGCAGTTGTCTGTGTCCTTGCACCGGAGCCCTCCCAGCAGGAAAATCGAATCCTCAGAAGAAAGGCATTTTCCAGCCTTTCAACAACTGCAAACCATTGGAATCTGGACTGGAACTTGCTATGTCGGCTTCAGCAATGGCTGAGAGTGGCATAGAAGATAGGCAAAAATGAAGGAAGGTAATGTTATTGTGGAAAGGGAACTTCATGAGGACAGTGGTGACACCCAAGCAGGAAAAGCCCAAAGGGAACATCAGGCCAGGCATAAAACAAACTTGCATAGGAAAAGAGATTTAATAAAAGGTATTGAAAGAAGCCCCCTAGACAAAAGCCAAGTAATTAAGAAAGCTAGGGAAACAAGAAAAAGAAATCCCTTACAAACAAAAGGTCATGCCAAATCAGCAAAACAAATAGACAAAAGACACGAGCAGACAGGAGATTGCCACCAAACAAATATAAGAAAACATTAGGATGAAACTGATAATCCAATCAAACCACCCCGCAGAGTTTACCCTCTGGCGGAAATGAAGACAACCCCCTGACAGGATTTAAAACATTAAGAAATACAAACACAAGCACTCACACACAAAAGGAGAAAAGGTATAAAAATCAGGAGTTTATTATACAAAGATGGCTAGCCCCAGGAACACAGACTTCTTGCTATCTCTTGCCTTCCTGAAGAATAAACCAGCTTCCAAGCAGTTGTCTGTGTCCTTGTACTGGAGCACTCCCAGCAGGAAAACCGAATCCTTAGAAGAAAGGCATTTTCCAGCCTTTCAACAATTGGCGACCATGAAGGTTTTCCAGACAACCCTGCCACCGGACCGGGCCCGCAGATCCAAACCCAGCTGGCATGGACCTTCTTTGTCCAGGGAAAACATCCACGGACCCAGCCCGGAAGGCATAAGGGTAGTAAAGGGAGTCCTTGGGCCTTTCTGCTCAACAGCTGCTTGAAAGCAGGTGAGTACCACTTCAAATTTATAATCTTACTAGGGAGGGGAGTGGAAGCGTGAGTGTACCAGGTGTGTGAGTGTGGGTTTTCTCTGCGGAAACAGTGGGACCTCACCTCCTCTGTGATTGCCAGCCGCACCCCAGCCAGCTGCTAGCTCCAACAAGCCGTGACCGGCTGGATTTGGGAACACAAGGGGTAATCACAGAGTGTGAGTCCTTCTGAAGGACGTAAGAAAAACCGAGTGGGCTGAGAAAGGAACTGTTGTTGGGAAATAAATAGAAAGCAGAATAAATAGTCCCAGTGCATCCCGCAAGTAAAGCCCTGTGCATTTAGAAGGGGCCCGTACCGGCTGCTGGCAAACAAAATTGGAAATAGTTTGCCTTATAAAGCAGAGCAGGTCCTTCCAGATCCCCACCTTTAAGGGAGATCTGAAAACTGACGGCGGAGTGTAGGAAGGGGCCCGTACCGTGCTGCTAGGGGTCAGACGGTCCTCCAAGATCCCGTTTTTTAGGGGGGTCTTAAAACTGATGGCGGAGTTTCCCTACGAGAAAGGGGCCCGTACTCCGTGTGTAGGGAAACCGGAGTCCTTTCCAGACCTTTTTTGTCTGAAAACTGACGGCGGGAGCCCAGCTAAACCAAAGTAATCCCCACATCAGGTAGGGAATATGGGAAGTTGTAGCTCGAGGGCAATGGAAGAGACCCCCTTGGATAAATTACTTGAGGCTTGGGACGAAAGGCAAGTGCCTGTCCTAACTGGAATGAATAGAAAGGAAGTGAAAAGAATTTGCAAAAAGTGGGCTAGCAAAAAGTGGGCTTTATTGCGAGATGACATGGGTAGACAAATTTGGCCTGATAGCGGTACTTTAGATTATAAAACCTGAAAGCACTTAGAACATGCATTAAGACCAGCCAAATACCCTATTGGTACTGCTGGGCTGACATTGTTAGGACCAAAGACCTGACTGAGAAAAATAAAAAAACAAAGAAAGAAAAGCCTGAAACCCATTTCAGGGAAGGGAATACTGAGGCACAGATTATGGCTCCCCTTTTAAGCAAGCCAGTGCCAGGCAGAAATAGGGGACAACTAGAATATGTTTTTACCCACACTCCCTTCTCTGCCTCTGACCTAGTCATCTGGAAAAAGGATACCCCAGCTTTCAGGGCTGATCCTCAAACAGTTATTAAAACCCTGAAATCTATCATAGACAGCTATAATCCATCCTGGGGTGACATGACTCAGCTGATACAAGTCTTTCTAATGAAAGACGAACTATTAAAACTGTTTGGAAAAAAACCAAAAACAGTCCAAATAGCCAAACCACCAACTATCCCTGGTCAGGCAGCCCCAGCCCGCATCGCATGGCCAGTACATCGCCCTGACTGGGACTATAATGATACCAATCAATGGGACGAATACACTAGAGCAAAAGATAATTTACTAGAAGCTCTAGAGGAAATAAGAAAAAAAAAACTTTTAAACTAGTCTGAATTTAAAAAAAAAAAACAACACAAAGGGAAAAGGAAAACCCTGATGCCTTTTGGGTCCACCTGTCAGAAGCAGCTACTGCATATGCCCACCTAGACCTTAGCTGCCTGAAGGACCAAAGGATTTTAGCTTCAGCCTTCCTGGATCAGTCCACCTTAGATATTAAAGAACATTTCCACCGCTTCATCTCTAACTGGCCAACCTTAGACATAGCAGAGTTGCGCAGGATTGCTAACTTTGTCTATGATCAAAGAGACAAATTGAAAGAGGAAGAGGAAGATAGAAAGAGACGAATAGAAAGACAGGAAGACTTAAAAATGTTTGCTGTAATGAAACATGATGCCAGACAAACGCCAGGTAAAACCCCCTATAGTTCAAAGAAATGCTGGCATTGCGATAAAGCAGGATGGTCGCAAGGCAAATGTCAGCATTGTTATAGGTGCAGACAGGAAGGTCATTTCAGCAGGCAATGTAGGCAACACCCCTCCTGCAACCGGTATCACCCACCACCTAGGAACATGAGGCCAGCCAATAATCCAGTCCATTACACTGAACAACAAAGTTTCAGTCACCAGGCACCACCCAGTGCTCCCTTTCCTCCAATAAATAATAACAATAGACATCAATGGGAGCAAAGGAGAGAACAAGATTTACCCCCTTCTTGACTAGAACATGACAATGAAAGCACTGAATTCATGGCTACCTTTAACGGGCTGGCTATCCCCCTAAAAATCGGCCCAGAAGGGGAACCCATTGTCACCATTCTTTTTTTTAAAAAAAACAATTTTATTGTTTTTTTAACAAACAAACAAACAAACAAAACATAAAAACATCAGCTCTCATCTGTATTTATATACAAACAGTGAGTCGGTTGGTTCATCAGTTTTGTGCATTCATTTCATAGTCACAATTACAATTACCTTACATAATAACTCTTATTATCAATCCAAACTTATATATCCTCATATCATTATTAAAGAAAAAAAGATTTGACTATACTTTTATTCAATCATGCCTTATGAGATAACTATAATTTAAGTAATTTACTCTATAACAAATCATATAACCCTACCAATTCTATCCTAAATAAAAGAAAAAAGAGAAAACATTTTATAAATATAATATCAAATACCAAAAAAGAAAAGAAAAGTGAAATCAATATTATTCCTTATTGTCTAACATTCTAAATATTCTATTTTTGTATTTCATCATTCAACCATTGATAGAAAAGATCCCAAATTATATAAAATTGTTTATCTTCTTGCTCTCTAATTTCAAAAGTCAATCTACTCATCTCAGCACATTCCAATATTTTCTTTATAACTTCTTCCTGCAATGGAATTTTCTCATTTTTCCAATTTTTTGCAAATACAATCCTAGCCGCAGTTAACACATTTACAATCAAATATTTCAAATCTTTACTATAAACATCTGGTAAGATTCCCAATAGGAAAAGCTCCGGTTTCAAATCTATATGCTTCTTTGTCATTTTTTCCAACCACATGCGGATTTTAGTCCAATATTTTCTAGCATCCTCACAAGTCCACCACATATGGTAGTATGAACCAGGTTTCTGATGACATTTCCAACATTTTTCGGATTTGTTCTTGAACATTCTTGCTATCCTTGTCGGGGGAAAATGCCACCTGTAAAACATCTTATACAAGTTTTCTTTATAGGCTGTGGACATTGTCATTTTATAGTTTTGCACCCATAATTTCTGCCATTTCTCTAAGTCAATCCCGTATCCAAAATTCCTCCCCCAAGCAATCATAGTTTCTTTAACTTGTTCTTCCTCTAGCTTAATTTCCAATAAGTAACCATATAGCTTTTTAATCACCTTTTCATCAGTACCCATCAAAATCTTATCAAAATCAGTCTGTTTATCATAAAATCCCTCTGTTTTGGAATCCTCCTCATACCTTGAATGTATTTGCACATATGAAAACCAATTCATCTGTATACCTTGTTCCTCTAAGTTTTGTATCGATTTAAGTTCACCCTTTTCATCTAGTAATTCCCCATATCTAACTGTTTGTTCCTTTTTATAAATTATAGGATAAGAAAACGCTTCTATCGTCGATAACCAAACTGGAATTTTCAAATAACATTGTTTTTTTATCTTCTTCCAGTTTAACCACAAAGACTCCCGTATATAATGTCTTCTAAAGTAACCCTGTGTTTTGGTTCCCTTATACCATAGAAAAGCATGCCAACCCAACAACAAATCATGACCTTCTAGTGTCAACAATCTAGTCTTCCTTAATGTTATCCATTCTTTAACCCACATCAAATTTGCAGCTTGATAGTACAACTCCCAATTAGGCAGGCCAAACCCTCCTCTAGTTCTAGCATCCTGTAAGAGCTTTAGCTTTATCCTTGCTTTCTTGCCTTGCCATATATACTTCAACACAATTTTATTTAAATCCTCAAAATAGTCTTTTCCAAGCCTAATTGGTATTGTTTGAAACAAAAATAAAATTCTGGGTAGAATATTCATCTTAATTGTTGAAATCCTCCCTATTAATGACAATTGTAAGTTTTCCCATTTCTTCAAATCTTGGGCTATCTGTTGTTTAAGTTTAATGTAATTGTTCTCTTTTAATGTACTACATCTTGGCGTCAAATATATCCCCAAATACTTAACCTTGTTTGTAACTTGGATTTTCAACAATTCTGCCAATTCTTCTCTTTGTCTTAGTAACATATTCTTTGACAAGATCTTTGTTTTATCTTTATTTACTTTCAGACCGGCCACCTCACCATATGTCTCTATCTTTTCCAGCAGCTTCAAGGCTGTTTCTATAGGATCTTCTAAAATAAAAACTAGGTCATCTGCAAAAGCTTGTAATTTAAATTCTTCCTTTTTTAATTTTCATTCCTTTTATAGTTTTATCTTCTCTGATATTTCTGTTCAACACTTCCAAAGTCAATACAAATAGCAAGGGAGAAAGGGGACAACCTTGTCTTGTGCCTTTTCTTATATTAATAGAATCTGTAAATTCTCCCTCCATCATTACCTTAGCTGTTTGTTCATTGTAAATTGCTTCTATTGCCTGGATAAATCTTCTAGCAAAGCCCATCTGTTCCATTAAAAGTAACATAAATCTCCAGTTCACATTATCGAATGCCTTTTGGCGCCTAAAAATATCAAAGCCATTTGCTTTTCAGGATGCGCCTCATAATATTCCAAAGTATCCAGAATTACTCTCATATTGTCTCTAATTTGCCGCTTTGGCAAAAACCCATTTTGGTCTGGATGAATAAAATTATTCAAATATTTTTTAAGTCTTTCTGCTAGTATTGAAGCAAAGATTTTATAATCTGCATTTAATAAAGAGATCGGTCTGTAATTCTTAATTTGAAGTGGATCCGCCTCCTCTTTTGGAATAAGTGTAATATAAGCCTCTGACCATGTTTTAGGTATCATCTTCTTTGACATAGCTTCATTCATAACTTCTAGCAATGGAATACACAGTGATTCTTGAAAAGTTTTATAAAATTCTACAGGAAGCCCGTCTGGACCTGGTGCTTTTCCGTTATTTTGCTTCTTAAGTGCTTGACTTAATTCCATCATTGTTATATTACTTTCTAGCATTTCTTCAGTCTCTTTAGGTATCTTAGGTAAATTTGCATTCTGCAGGTACTGTTTAACTTTCTCCTCATCAATATCTTCTTTCTTATATAAATGTCTATAAAAGTCTTGAATAATTTCTTTTTTCTCTTTGCTGCCATGACAAATTTGACCTTGGTCATCTATTAACTGCAATATTTTCCTCGACTCTTTCTCCTTTCTCAACTTGTATGCTAGCCATCTACCTGGCTTATTTGCATCTTCAAAATAATTCTGTTTAGCATTCCTAATTTTCTGTGCCAGTTCTTCTTTCTCTATTAAGTCCATTTTATGTTTAGTTATATCCAGTTTCAGTTTAACATCTTTTTTCTGTGGCATTTTCTGCAGTTCTTTTTCAAATCTTTTATACTCATCCTCCAAGGCTTTAAGAGCTTGCCTTTTCCTAATATTCTTTTTTCTTGTGTAGTCTATTATCAAGCCTCTGGCATATGCCTTCATTGTATCCAAACATTCTGTATTGAAGTGTCTTCTTTTCTATTTTCTTTAAAAAAAAAAGGCCAGGTCTTTCTCCATCCATTGTATAAATTCTTTCTCCTTTAAAATAGTATTATTTAACGTCCATCTCGATCTTTTTTTTTTTTGTCCCTTCCATTTAATTGTCAATGGGTTATGATCAGCCCAAGTACTTGTTTCAATATTTACTTCTTGAACGCTAGATATTAAATCTGTTGAGATCCAAATCATATCAAGTCTGGACCATGATAAATGTCTATTTGAATAGAAAGTATATTGCTTAAGTTTAGCATTTCTTTCTCTCCATATGTCTTTTAAAGTTAATTCATCTATCATTTTAAAAAAAGATTTAGGAAGAATTTTTCTATTATACTTTGCTGTTGTTGCAATATAATCCAGTTTATTGTCCACGATTCCATTAAAATCTCCCATCATAATTATATTAACATAGTCCAGTCCAGCCATTTTGATATGTAATTTTTTATAAAATTCTTCCTGTTTATCATTCGGGGCATAAATTGCAGTCAAAAGTATCTTTCTATTGTTGTCCATTATTTCCACCATTAATATTCTCCCATCTTCATCAGCGTAAATCAGTTTTGCTGGGGTAGCCTCTTTGATATATAAAACCACCCCTCTTTTCTTACATTGAGTCAAAGAAGTAAACAGTTTCCCTAATTTTGGTTGTACTAACAATTGTTCATGTTGCTTTTTAATGTGTACTTCTTGTAAACAAATTATATCAAACTTTAATTTCCCTAATTTATGAAAAATCTTCCTTCTCTTAGCAGCTGAATTCAGTCCATTTATATTTATTGTAATCAGTTTTTTCTCTTCCATGGTTATATTTTATATTTAGATTTAGCCACTCTCATGGATCTTAATTCACGCTGATCTTTAATATCCACCTGTCCACCTACTGCGCCTTCTTCTTTTCCAATCTCCATTTGTTCCTCTTGAAATTCAATTAATGAAACCTCTTTTTCTGCCTCTTCTTCTCTCCCTCCAAAAAATTCTGCGTAGAACAGTTCTGCTTTCTCAATTGAATCAATTCTATGTCTCTGTTCTTGCCATGTAAACATCAATCCTTCTGGGATCAGCCATCTGTAAGTCACCTCCTTTTTCAATAACATTTTGGTCAGGAATCGATATTCTCTTCTCATCTCTCTCACTCTTCTAGGTATTTGTTTTAAGACCAAAATTTCTTTGCCTTTATATTTCAACATCTTCTCTCTTGCCGCTTGGAAAATTTGTGTCTTCATGGATTTCTTAGTAAATCTGATATGGACTTCTCTGGGCAGATTATTTCTCATTGCGTATCTTGTAAAGACTCGATATATCTCATCTATTCCATCCATCATCTTCTCTTCTGTTATTTCCAAGGCGTCCGCCAAGATTCCTATCATTATCGCAGCCAAATCTTGCCCTTTTTCTTCTTCTATATTTTGAAATCTAAGATAAAATTCTGACCTCTCCATCTCCCACTTCAACATCCCACTTTTTTCTTGTTCAATCACTGTTAATCTGTTATCAATGTTTCCAATCTTCTCCTCTCTACGTTTACCCCCTTCTTCAACTTTTTGAAGTCTCTCCTCGTACTTTGCCATCATCTGTTGGATATTTTCCACTTTTTCCTCCATCCTCCCTGTTCTTTGTTCAATGGTGTCTGTTTTTATCTTAAGGTCTTGAATTCCTTGCATAATCATCTGCAAGGTTACTTTTTCTTGTTCTTTTTCTTTATCTTGCTTTAACATTGCCTGAATTGAACGTTGTCCAGATGGTGGGGAGGCAGAGGTGGACACAGAGGCACCCGAAGGTATAAGTTTCCTACTCATTTTAGATGGTTCCAAATCTTCAAATTCTTTCAAACTTTAATCCAATTAAAAAAAAAAGTAGCCAATTATAATCCAAAATGAAAAAAGCCAGTAATAAAAAACCCAATAATAAGGGAAAAAGAAGAAAAAAGAGAAAGAGAAAAAAAAAGAGAAAAATCTTCAGGTTCTTCCTGACCTCAATCCAATTATAAAGTAATCCACAAGAAAAAATAAAAATAATAATAATAAAAAAACCCAATAATAATAATAATAATAATAAGCAAGACAAAAGCCAAAAAGAAGAAAAGGAAAAAAGAACAAATAGAATAAATTTCTTCAAATTCCACACCTTAATCCAGCCAAAAAAATCTCAGTTGAGAAAAGAAAAAAAAAGATAGTCCACAAGTATACATAAAAAAAAAAAGCAAAAGTCCCAATGGAAAAGAAAAAAAAATCAAAATAGAATAAAAATGAAGAATTCAAAGGCTTCCCCTTGAAAATAAATAAAAGTTAAAAATAAAGACCTTACTAGAATAAAAATATAGAATAATGCTGGTGGAGGGGGTGGCGGAACTAAAAAAAGATTAGAAAAAGAAAGTAGAAAACAATACACTGCACTCTGCTTAGTTGTCCAAGGCTCTAATTATGACTTCCTTCTCTTTCCCACAAGCTTCAAAGCTAAACCATAAATATTTAATTATAGACAAAAATCCAGAAAGGCACCTGTAATAATATTCTACAGCGCTCTTCCCTCTATCTTATCAGGAAATGTCCTTGAGAAGGAGTCCTTCACATCTCTCTCCAGTTCAAGTAAAATATTTCCGAGCCTCTAGTTGGCAGTGTTACAAAGTTCTTAGTTCTCACTTTCCCCCCTCCTCTCAGGACAGCATGATTGAAATAAAAAAAAGCCCGCAAGAAATATATACATATATATAAAAAGGAAAAAAGGAGAAAGAAAGAAAAAATAACCAAAGGGAGCCTCTAGCCTTAAAAAAATTAGAATATAAAAAATCCAAAGGGAGAATAGAAAATATATATATATAAAAAGAAACAGTCCGGTTATCCAGTAAATAACAATGAAGTCCGGTAGCAAAAAACAAAAAACAAAAAACAAATAAAGCCTCGCTTTGACGTCTCCCTTGAAAAAACGCCGCTTAATCAGTTTTGTCAAAAATCACACAGATTTCTTCTAATAATCAAAGTGTCCTTTCAAACCTCAAAAAATTAGAAAAAAAAAGTTTCTCACCCAACCGACAGACTTTCTTTTAGACTCTTTCTTTCTGGAGCTGCCCCGACTTCAGCAGCATGGGGGCTGCCTCTCCGCTGCCAGCAAAAAGAGCTTCTCCCGGGTCATCCAGGAACTTTGCGGTGTCCCCGGAGTCCACAGGGTACGCTCTTCACAATAGCCGTCCCTACGGGATGGTTTAGGTCCGTTTGGACCGGCCGGAAACGAAGATATCGGCTGCAATCGAAGAGCTCGATTGCAAACCGTATCGTCACGGCGCCAGCTCCTCCTAACTCCCCCATTGTCACCATTCTTATAGGAGGAAAGAAATACAATTGCTTAGTTGATACTGGAGCCACCTCCTTATTCCTGAACTACCATATAAAGCTTCAGTGGCTGAAGGGGCTCGGGATAGCATAATGGGAGGGGGAGGAATAATCCCTGTAGAATTTACCCACAACGTACCAGTAGAACTAGGACCTTTCACAATAGACCGTGCATTTACTATTTTCCCCCAGTCCCTACTGTCTCTACTAGGAACAGATCTCCTATGTAAAATGGGAGCTACCATAATATGTGGCAAACAGGGGCTGCAATTGGAAATCCCAGGAAAAGGCACACACAAGACAATCATGCTGATAACCAGCAACACAGGGCTTCATGAAGATTTAAAAAGCCTGCCATCCTCCTTATGGGGCTGGGATGCATCAGAAGTGGGACTACTTAAAGGAGCCATGGAGAGAGCAAACAAAGAGTTGAAGACCCTACTGGGCAAACTCTGTCAGGAGACACACCTCTCCTGGCCACAAGTGCTCCCAATTGCCCTCTTTTATTTCAGAACCAGACCAAGACAAGATATAGGTATTTTCCCCCTTTGAGATCCTTTTTGGTCAACCCCCACCCCCACCCTACTAGGATCCTCATTCTCAGCCTAAATCCTCATTCCCTTTGCTTAGATAGGGGGGATAGGGTTCTCTCTTCTTATCTTACAGCCCTGCAAAAGGACCCAGAGTGCACTGACACAGACCTTACCCCTGGAAGAAGCCCTGCATCCATATGAGCCAGGAGATTGGGTGTGGATCAAGTTCTTCACCAGAACCTCCCCTCTACAACCCAGGTGGAAAGGACCCTACCAAGTTTTACTGACTACACACACCGCCATAAAGGTTTGCAGAACGAGACTCTTGGCTACATTGGACACATGCAAAGCCAGCAGTCATAGACCATAGCCAAACTCCACCACAATCAGTCCCACCTATCAAACTCAAGAAAGATCGGGACACAGATCAATGGACGCTTGCAGCATTCTTCAACACTGTTGAACCACACCACTGTGAGGAACCAAGTGCAAATGTTGCATTACACAAAACTGGACTCCCAGGTGCTGAGTTATAAACTATTTTTTTTAATTTTTTGTCTCACCTTCTTCATTTTTTCCTTTTTTAAAACCTTTTTTCATCATATTTTTTTAACAAAAAGGACTTTAACCATACCTTACTCATAATTTTTTGACCTTTTACATTTTTTTACATTGCTATTAAAAAAAAAAAGAGAGAGGAGAGGGGGGGAGGAAGGGAAGAAAAGGAATCAAGCAACGGGGAACATGAAATGCAATATATTCTATGTATTATTATTATTTTCTGTAATAATTGTAACATTTGTAACACAAGCAACTGCGTTCCTGGAACCAAAGCTTATCCCAGAGAAAGGAAAACATATGGGAATGTTTAGCAAGAGAAATACTCAACACCACTAACGTTTGCTTAGCAGGAGGGAAATCATAATGTCACTGGGTACAACACACCTAGGGTCACAGAATGCACCAGTCTTAGCAACACAGAACTAAAATGCAACTATACAGAGATCATATCATTTTCATATAGTTACCTGAAGCTCCCACCAGGATGGTTTTTCCTTTGTGGCTTAAAAGCCTACTCATACCTTCCTGCAAATGCCACAAATGGCCCCTGCACCTTGGGAAGGTTAACCATGCTTATGCCATCCTTACAGAGATGACACAGGAGAGCCTTCCAAACCCTAGACTCAGACTGTGATTCCAAAGTCTCCCTTCCCACAAAAAACAGAATACATCTCATTGGCAATATCCTTGGTAGGGGTACCTGGATTGGCAGTGCGAAATTCTAAAAATTTGAATAGACTAGCATGTACCCTGGCAAAAAGCTTGAATTCGACCTCCCATGCCCTGGATGCCCTTAACAGAGAACTGAGGGAGGTCAGAAAAGCCACCTTGGAGAATAGGGCAGCAATAGGCTTCCTTCTCTTGAAGCATAATTATGGCTGCGAAACATTCCAAAGGATGTGTTGCTTTAATCTGGACAAAACCTCAGAACTCGTAGGGAGGGACATCCACTACCTGAAAGAGCTATCTCAGAATATTTGTCAGGAGCAATCATTCCTGGACTTTTCATGGCTCTTCTCATGGATGCCAGATTTCCATTGGCTCAAAATCCTTATAACAACCACAGTCACCATTTGTGTCTTTGGAGCCCTCATGTGTTGCCTCTGTCGATGCATACCACCCTGCCTTAGCTGCCTAAAGACCTGTATTCCCTCTCAGAAGAGAAAATTAAAGGGGAGACAGGCAGCTATGGTAATGATCCAGATTGATCACAAATACCAAATATACCCAGACATTCAATCAGAGACCACCCTCTTAAAAAATAATAATGAAGGATTGTGGAAAGGGAACTTCATGAGGACAGTGGTGACACCCAAGCAGGAAAAGCCCAAAGGGAACATCAGGCCAGCCATAAAACAAACTTGCATAGGAAAAGAGATTTAATAAAAGGTATTGAAAGAAGCCCCCTAGACAAAAGCCAAGTAATTAAGAAAGCTAGGGAAACAAGAAAAAGAAATCCCTTACAAACAAAAGGTCATGCCAAATCAGCAAAACAAATAGACAAAAGACACGAGCAGACAGGAGATTGCCACCAAACAAATATAAGAAAACATTAGGATGAAACTGATAATCCAATCAAACCACCCCGCAGAGTTTACCCTCTGGCGGAAATGAAGACAACCCCCTGACAGGATTTAAAACATTAAGAAATACAAACACAAGCACTCACACACAAAAGGGGAAAAGGTATAAAAATCAGGAGTTTATTATACAAAGATGGCTAGCCCCAGGAACGCAGACTTCTTGCTATCTCTTGCCTTCCTGAAGAATAAACCAGCTTCCAAGCAGTTGTCTGTGTCCTTGTACTGGAGCACTCCCAGCAGGAAAACCGAATCCTTAGAAGAAAGGTATTTTCCAGCCTTTCAACAATTGGCGACCATGAAGGTTTTCCAGACAACCCTGCCACCGGACCGGGCCCGCAGATCCAAACCCAGCCAGCATGGACCTTCTTTGTCCAGGGAAAACATCCACGGACCCAGCCCGGAAGGCATAAGGGTAGTAAAGGGAGTCCTTGGGCTTTTCTGCTCAACAGCTGCTTGAAAGCAGGTGAGTACCACTTCAAATTTATAATCTTACTAGGGAGGGGAGTGGAAGCGTGAGTGTACCAGGTGTGTGAGTGTGGGTTTTCTCTGCGGAAACAGTGGGACCTCACCTCCTCTGTGATTGCCAGCTGCACCCCAGCCAGCTGCTAGCTCCAACAAGCTGTGACCGGCTGGATTTGGGAACGCAAGGGGTAATCACAGAGTGTGAGTCCTTCTGAAGGACGTAAGAAAAACCGAGTGGGCTGAGAAAGGAACTGTTGTTGGGAAATAAATAGAAAGTAGAATAAATAGTCCCAGTGCATCCCGCAAGTAAAGCCCTGTGCATTTAGAAGGGGCCCGTACCGGCTGCTGGCAAACAAAATTGGAAATAGTTTGCCTTACAAAGCAGAGCAGGTCCTTCCAGATCCCCACCTTTAAGGGAGATCTGAAAACTGACGGCGGAGTGTAGGAAGGGGCCCGTACCGTGCTGCTAGGGGTCAGACGGTCCTCCAAGATCCTGTTTTTTAGGGGGGTCTTAAAACTGACAGCGGAGTTTCCCTATGAGAAAGGGGCCCGTACTCCGTGTGTAGGGAAACCGGAGTCCTTTCCAGACCTTTTTTGTCTGAAAACTGACGGCGGGAGCCCGGCTAAACCAAAGTAATCCCCACATCAGGTAGGGAATATGGGAAGTTGTAGCTCGAGGGCAATGGAAGAGACCCCCTTGGATAAATTACTTGAGGCTTGGGATGAAAGGCAAGTGCCTGTCCTAACTGGAATGAATAGAAAGGAAGTGAAAAGAATTTGCAAAAAGTGGGCTAGCAAAAAGTGGGCTTTATTGCGAGATGACATGGGTAGACAAATTTGGCCTGATAGCGGTACTTTAGATTATAAAACCCTGAAAGCACTTAGAACATGCATTAAGACCAGCCAAATACCCTATTGGTACTGCTGGGCTGACATTGTTAGGACCAAAGACCTGACTGAGAAAAATAAAAAAAGAAAGAAAGAAAAGCCTGAAACCCATTTCAGGGAAGGGAATAGTGAGGCACGGATTATGGCTCCCCTTTTAAGCAAGCCAGTGCCAGGCAGAAATAGGGGACAACTAGAATATGTTTTTACCCACACTCCCTTCTCTGCCTCTGACCTAGTCATCTGGAAAAAGGATACCCCAGCTTTCAGGGCTGATCCTCAAACAGTTATTAAAACCCTGAAATCTATCATAGACAGCTATAATCCATCCTAGGGTGACATGACTCAGCTGATACAAGTCTTTCTAATGAAAGACGAACTATTAAAACTGTTTGGAAAAAAAACAAAAACAGTCCAAATAGCCAAACCACCAACTATCCCTGGTCAGGCAGCCCCAGCCCGCATCGCATGGCCAGTACATCGCCCTGACTGGGACTATAATGATACCAATCAATGGGACGAATACACTAGAGCAAAAGATAATTTACTAGAAGCTCTAGAGGAAATAAGAAAAAAAAACTTTTAAACTAGTCTGAATTTAAAAAAAAAAACAACAACACAAAGGGAAAAGGAAAACCCTGATGCCTTTTGGGTCCACCTGTCAGAAGCAGCTACTGCATATGCCCACCTAGACCTTAGCTGCCTGAAGGACCAAAGGATTTTAGCTTCAGCCTTCCTGGATCAGTCCACCTTAGATATTAAAGAACATTTCCACCGCTTCATCTCTAACTGGCCAACCTTAGACATAGCAGAGTTGCGCAGGATTGCTAACTTTGTCTATGATCAAAGAGACAAATTGAAAGAGGAAGAGGAAGATAGAAAGAGACGAATAGAAAGACAGGAAGACTTAAAAATGTTTGCTGTAATGAAACATGATGCCAGACAAACGCCAGGTAAAACCCCGTATAATTCAAAGAAATGCTGGCATTGCAATAAAGCAGGATGGTCGCAAGGCAAATGTCAGCATTGTTATAGGTGCAGACAGGAAGGTCATTTCAGCAGGCAATGTAGGCAACACCCCTCCTGCAACCGGTATCACCCACCACCTAGGAACATGAGGCCAGCCAATAATCCAGTCCATTACACTGAACAACAAAGTTTCAGTCACCAGGCACCACCCAGTGCTCCCTTTCCTCCAATAAATAATAACAATAGACATCAATGGGAGCAAAGGAGAGAACAAGATTTACCCCCTTCTTGACTAGAACATGACAATGAAAGCACTGAATTCATGGCTACCTTTAACGGGCTGGCTATCCCCCTAAAAATCGGCCCAGAAGGGGAACTCATTGTCACCATTCTTATAGGAGGAAAGAAATACAATTGCTTAGTTGATACTGGAGCCACCTCCTCATTCCTGAACTACCATATAAAGCTTCAGTGGCTGAAGGGGCTCAGGATAGCATAATGGGAGGGGGAGGAATAATCCCTGTAGAATTTACCCACAACGTACCAGTAGAACTAGGACCTTTCACAATAGACCGTGCATTTACTATTTTCCCCCAGTCCCTACTGTCTCTACTAGGAACAGATCTCCTATGTAAAATGGGAGCTACCATAATATGTGGCAAACAGGGGCTGCAATTGGAAATCCCAGGAAAAGGCACACACAAGACAATCATGCTGATAACCAGCAACACAGGGCTTCATGAAGATTTAAAAAGCCTGCCACCCTCCTTATGGGGCTGGGATACATCAGAAGTGGGACTACTTAAAGGAGCCATGGAGAGAGCAAACAAAGAGTTGAAGACCCTACTGGGCAAACTCTGTCAGGAGACACACCTCTCCTGGCCACAAGTGCTCCCAATTGCCCTCTTTTATTTCAGAACCAGACCAAGACAAGATATAGGTATTTCCCCCTTTGAGATCCTTTTTGGTCACCCCCACCCCACCCTACTAGGATCCTCATTCTCAGCCTAGATCCTCATTCCCTTTGCTTAGATAGGGGGGATAGGGTTCTCTCTTCTTATCTTACAGCCCTGCAAAAGAGACTACAGACCCTCTGGACCCAGAGTGCGCTGACACAGACCTTACCCCTGGAAGAAGCCCTGCATCCATATGAGCCAGGAGATTGGGTGTGGATCAAGTTCTTCACCAGAACCTCCCCTCTACAACCCAGGTGGAAAGGACCCTACCAAGTTTTACTGACTACACACACCGCCATAAAGGTTTGCAGAATGAGACTTTTGGCTACATTGGACACATGCAAAGCCAGCAGTCATAGACCATAGCTAAACTCCACCAAAATCAATCCCACCCATCAAACTCAAGAAAGATCGGGACACAGATCAGTGGACGCTTGCAGCATTCTTCAACACTGTTGAACCACACCACTGTGAGGAACCAAGTGCAAAGGTTGCATTACACAAAACTGGACTCTCAGGTGCTGAGTTATAAACTATTTTTTTTTTAATTTTTGTCTCACCTTCTCCATTTTTTTCCCTTTTTTAAACCTTCTTTCATCGTTTTTTTTTTTTTACAAAAAGGATTTTAACCATACCTTACTCATAATTTTTTTTGATACTTGACCTTTTACATTTTTTTTTTACATTGCTATTAAAAAAAAAAAAAGAGGAGGGGGGAGGAAGGGAAGAAAAGGAATCAAGCAACGGGGAACATGAAATGCAATATATTCTATGTATTATTATTATTTTCTGTAATAATTGTAACATTTGTAACACAAGAAACTGCGTTCCTGGAACCAAAGCTTATCCCAGAGAAAGGAAAACATATGGGAATGTTTAGCAAGAGAAATACTCAACACCACTAATTTCTGCTTAGCAGGAGGGAAATCATAATGTCACTGGATGCAGCACACCTAGGGTCACAGAATGCACCAGTCTTAGCAACAGAGAACTAAAATGCAACTATATAGAGACCATATCATTTTCGTATAGTTACCTGAAGCTCCCACCAGGATAGTTTTTCCTTTGTGGCTTAAAAGCCTACTCATAGTGTTGTGTCTATAGGACTGGTGGGAGTCCCCAACCAGGTCCGTCGTTCAAGCGGGAGCGCCGACCGCTCCCATTGGCTGAGCCGTCTGACAGCCGGCTATAAAAGGGAGCTGTCAGACGGCATTAGCTGTTGCCGCCAGCTGATCTGCCGAGTTAGCCAGGCAGACGCGGCAACCCTTTATTCAACTGAATAAAGCCCTTAAACGTTCGCTCTGGCTTCAGTCTCGTGTCTCCGCCGCTCTACAACACTGGCGACGAGGGCGGGATACCAATAAGAGGCTACCAGACGTTCGTTACGAAGAGCTGGTCACTACAAAAAGAGCAAAGTCACGGGCACTGAAGCCGCCGCCGCCGGCGCTCACCAAGAGCGCGAAGTTTAAAAGCCTCCTCAAGCCAAGGAGACAGACGCCGCCTGACAGGCGCAGCTGCAAAACGCTCTTTTAAGAGCGCGGTTTTTCGAAGTCACAGCCGCTGAGGTGACAAGCCTGCCGCCTCAAGATGAATACCAACCCGACATTCCCACCCTTCAAGCCAGCCGAGGAAACGTGGGAGTCATACAGAAACCGATTCATCTACTTCCTTGATGCTATTGGTCTAACAGACGCTGCTGAGCTCAGGAAAAAAGCCTTCTTCCTTAGTTACTGTGGGGCTGCGGTTTTTGACACTGCTACAGCACTAGTTGCCCCTCGCTCTGTCAGGAATCTCCCTTGGGAAGAACTCCAAGAGATTCTTACCAATCACTACTCACTAAGCCCTCCCAGATAGCTAGAAGACATGCCTTCAGAACTAGGAAGCAGGCTGAGGGGGAGTCAATTAGTGAGTATATGGCAGCTCTGAGATCAGCTGCCTTACAGTGTGGATTCAGAGACTATCTAGAAGACATGCTTTTAGATCAGATTGTCTGTGGAGTTAGGGACCTCAGGCTTCAAAGACGCTTACTAGCCAAAAAGGACTTAACCCTAGCTTTAGCTATAGAGGAAGCTCAAGCTGCTGAGCTCTCTGCCCAATCAGCAGCAGAAATACAAGGGGCTCCTATCAGACCCAGCAGCTCCACTATTCACTCTGAAGAAGTTTCCCTTGAAGAAGATCCCATAGGCACTACAGACATAAACCGCCTCAGGCAACTAAAACCTTCACAAGAAGGAGCAGGGCAAAGAAACAACTTCACCCCCAAACAGCCTCCCTTTTGCCCAGGCTGTGGAGGTTCCCACACTAGAGCATCCTGCAGGTTCAGGAATGCAATTTGTTTAAACTGTCAAAAAAAGGCCACCTAGCTAGGGTCTGCCTAGCAGGGCGAACCTTCCCTCAGAAACCTCAACCTACTGCTAATTTTCAAAGACAAGTGGAGGACTGTTATACTTGCTACCACGCAGACCACATTTCCAGAACCCCTAATAAAATAAGTATTTTTGTTTTTCTAGAAGGTAAGCCTTGCAGGATGGAGGTGGACACAGGATCTGCACTTTCAATCATCTCCTGGGAGACCCTGAAGAAGATCCACCCAAGGCTGTCAAAAAAGAAGCTACAGAAGTGCCACCTGTCCCTGCGAGACTACCAGGGCAAGAACATTCCTGTCCTCGGGAAAGGCAAGTTTTTAGTTCAGTTCCAAGGTTTTAAAGGCCATTTGCCTTTGGTGGTTGTTAATGGTGCCCTCCCAAGTGTGCTGGGACTAGATTGGTTCCCATACCTCGGCCTTAGCATAACTGGGATCCATGCTGTCTCAACCTCAGACGTAGACACCCTATTCAAAGACTATCCTGATGTTTTTAGCAGCGAGTTGGGCTGTTATTCTGGCACCCCCATCTCCTTCACTGTAGACCCCCAGGCAATTCCCCTTCGCCTCAAGCCACGCAGAGTACCCTTTGCCATCTGCCCAAAGCTAGATCTGGAATTAGATAAGCTACTAAAGCAAGGGGTCTTAGAGCCAACTGATTTTGCAAAATGGGAGACCCCCATAGTCACCCCACTCAAGAAAGATGGCAGCGTGAGAATCTGCGCTGACTACAAGACCACCCTCAATCGTTATCTGCAGGTCAGCACATACCCTGTCCCTGTGATCCAACACTTATTACACTCTTTCGAACCCGGCACCATCTTTGCAAAATTAGACATGTCCCAGGCATACCAGCAGTTCCCTGTTGATGATCAGACAGCTGAGCTTCAAACCATAGTCACTCATAGGGGGGGCGTTTAAATGCAAACGCCTCCAATTTGGTGTTAGTGTAGCCCCAGGTATTTTCCAGTCCCTCATGGAAAGGATTCTCCAAGGTCTCCCAGGGGTTGTCCCTTACTTCGATGACATTTTAGTTTCAGCCCTTAACAGGACTCAGCTCATACAAAGGGTCAGAGCAGTCCTAGACAGGTTTAGGCAGCATGGCCTCAAACTCAAACGTGAGAAGTGCACCATCGCCACTAAGCAAGTGGACTTTCTGGGGTATAGGATTGATGCCTCTGGCATTCACCCAATCGAATCCAAGGTCAGGGCTATCCACGAGGCACCCACACCAACCAACAAGACGGAGCTCCAAGCCTTCCTGGGGCTATTGAACTTTTACGCTTCATTTCTTCCTCATAAAGCATCCATTGCAGAGCCCTTACACAGACTGTTAGACAAAGAATCCCCCTGGCATTGGGGACCAAGGGAAGCCCAAGCTTTCAAGTCAGTCAAATCCTTACTTACATCTGATGCAGTTTTAATCCAATTTAATCAACAACTTCCCCTGATCCTGGCTGCTGATGCATCCCCTTTTGGTATTGGGGCAGTCCTAAGCCACAGGCTCCCAAATGGTTCTGAGGCACCAATTGCCTTCTTCTCTAGGACTTTCTCTGCTGCAGAAAGAAACTACAGCCAAATAGATAAGGAGGCCTTGGCTGCAGTAGCTGCAGTAAAAAGTTTCACGAATTCCTATTTGGGCACCATTTTGAACTCATAACTGACCATAAACCACTTCTGGGGCTTTTGTCAGGGGACAAACAAACCCCACAGGTACTATCACCTAGGATGACCAGGTGGACCTTGTTCCTAGCCGCTTACTCCTTTAAATTGGTGCATTGCCCTGGAAAAAACTTAAGTCATGCTGATGCCCTTAGTCGCTGCCCCCTACCTGTTCCAGTCGAAGACCCAGCACCTATCCATTCCATTTTTGAAATAAATGAACTTAAACTGCCTGTTACAGCTGAAGACATTGCAACGCACTCAAAAAAAAGACAGGGTAATTGCCCAGGTTCTGGACTGGGTGGGAAGGGGGTGGCCGGAAACACAATACACTCCTGACTTCACTCCTTACAAGATACGCAAGCAAGAATTGTCAAACCTACAGGGTTGTCTGTTGTGGGGGACAAGGGTGGTCATCCCAGCCACTCTCCGTGTTCCCATTCTAAAGGTCCTTCACGAGGGCCATCCGGGCATCGTAAGGATGAAGGCCCTGGCCCGCAGCTACGTTTGGTGGCCAGGCATGGATGCCCAAATCTCCACCTGGGTAAGCTCGTGCCAACCTTGCCAAGCAACCAGACCCGCCCCACCAGCAGCTACTCCTACCAGGTGGGAAAGTGCTGGGGGACCTTGGTCTCGCCTGCACATCGACCTGGCTGGGCCAGTACATGGAAGGACCTTCTTGGTTGTAGTAGACTCATATTCCAAATGGATAGACTTGGCCCTACTACCTTCAACAACCACTCAAGCAATTGTTAAGGCCCTGACTCGTTTGTTTGTTACCCATGGGCTCCCTGACACGCTGGTGTCTGACAATGGCCCCCAGTTCACATCTTGTGAGTTTAGCATGTTCATTGCCAACTTGGGTATCAGACACATCCTCACAGCCCCTTTTCACCCAGCTAGCAACGGGATGGCGGAGAGGGCAGTCAGGTCAGTAAAGGAGGCACTTGCTAGGTTTGGCCAGGAAAACTGGCACTCCAAACTGTCACGATACCTTCTTAGCCAACACACGACCCCATGCACCACCACAAATAAATCTCCTGCAGAACTTTTAATGGGGAGACGCCTTAGGACCACCCTGGACAGGCTGCACCCCCATTACTGCCCGGATACCCCTATTGGATCTGACAGCTTGGTCAGGGATTTCGCCCTGCATGACCTGGTCTATGCCAGGAATTATGCAGGGGACCCTCTGTGGGTACCTGGGCAGGTTGTGTCAATTGCAGGGCCAAGATCTTACAAAGTCCTCCTGGAAGATGGACGCCTGTGGCGCAGACATGTGAACCAGCTAAGGAGGCGATGGAGAGGCGCAGCTGATGGGTTCCTTAACCAACCAAGCGACCCGATCTACCCAGCCCAGCCATCCAGCACCGAAGGCTCCCTGCAGGACCCGACCTACCACGCCGACGACGAGACCCCCCAGCAAGGCCCAGCCTACCCAGCCGAGAGTTCCCTGCAGGGCCCGACTCGCCTCGCCGACAACGAAAGCTCCCTGCAGGCCCCGGTCTACCGCCCCGACCAAACGACGCGCCAAAGACAGACCGAGCAGGAAGGCTTACCAGACCCGCAGATGGACCACGCCGACCGAGCACGCTCGCCAACGACCTCTGAAACGCTCCTGGGGACTGAGGACTTTGTTCCAGCCAGCAACCTGCCTGAGCTTCGACGGTCCAGCCGCCATTGCAGGCAACCAACATACTTGCGGGACTACGCATGCTCCTGGCCGGGGGAAAGGAGTGTTGTGTCTATAGGACTGGTGGGAGTCCCCAACCAGGTCCGTCGTTCAAGCGGGAGCGCCAACCGCTCCCATTGGCTGAGCCGTCTGACAGCCGGCTATAAAAGGGAGCTGTCAGACGGCATTAGCTGTTGCCGCCAGCTGATCTGCCGAGTTAGCCAGGCAGATGCGGCAACCCTTTATTCAACTGAATAAAGCCCTTAAACGTTCGCTCTGGCTTCAGTCTCGTGTCTCCGCCGCTCTACAACACATACCTTCCTGCAAATGCCACAAATGGCCCCTGCACCTTGGGAAGGTTAACCATGCTTATGCCATCCTTACAGAGATGACACAGGAGAGCCTTCCAAACCCTAGACTCAGACTGTGATTCCAAAGTCTCCCCTCCCACAAAAACCGAATACATCTCATTGGCAATATCCTTGGTAGGGGTACCTGGATTGGCAGTGCGAAATTCTAAAAATTTGAATAGACTAGCATGTACCCTGGCAAAAAAGCTTGAATTTGACCTCCCATGCCCTGGATGCCCTTAACAGAGAACTGAGGGAGGTCAGAGAAGCCACCTTGGAGAATTGGGCAGCAATAGGCTTCCTTCTCTTGAAACATAACTATGGCTGCGGAAAATTCCAAGGGATGTGTTGCCTCAATCTGGACAAAACCTCAGAACTCGTAGGGAGGGACATCCACCACCTGAAAGAGCTATCTCAGAATATTGGTCAGGAGCAATCATTCCTGGACTTTTCATGGCTCTTCTCATGGATGCCAGATTTCCATTGGCTCAAAATCCTTATAACAACCACAGTCACCATTTGTGTCTTTGGAGCCCTCATGTGTTGCCCCTGTCGATGCATACCACCCTGCCTTAGCTGCCTAAAGGCCTGTATTCCCTCTCAGAAGAGTAAATTAAAGGGGAGACAGGCAGCTATGATAATGATCCAGATTGATCACAAATAACAAGTATACCCAGACATTCAATCAGAGACCACCCTTTAAAAAAAAATAATGAAGGATTGTGGAAAGGGAACTTCATGAGGACAGTGGTGACACCCAAGCAGGAAAAGCCCAAAGGGAACATCAGGCCAGGCATAAAACAAACTTGCATAGGAAAAGAGATTTAATAAAAGGTATTGAAAGAAGCCCCCTAGACAAAAGCCAAGTAATTAAGAAAGCTAGGGAAACAAGAAAAAGAAATCCCTTACAAACAAAAGGTCATGCCAAATCAGCAAAACAAATAGACAAAAGACACGAGCAGACAGGAGATTGCCACCAAACAAATATAAGAAAACATTAGGATGAAACTGATAATCCAATCAAACCACCCCGCAGAGTTTACCCTCTGGCGGAAATGAAGACAACCCCTGACAGGATTTAAAACATTAAGAAATACAAACACAAGCACTCACACACAAAAGGAGAAAAGGTATAAAAATTAGGAGTTTATTATACAAAGATGGCTAGCCCCAGGAAGCAGACTTCTTGCTATCTCTTGCCTTCCTGAAGAATAAACCAGCTTCTAAGCAGTTGTCTGTGTCCTTGTACTGGAGCACTCCCAGCAGGAAAACCGAATCCTTAGAAGAAAGGCATTTTCCAGCCTTTCAACATTATATTAGGCCTGACTTGTTAGTTTGACAGCAGTCTCTTGGTCTCCAACTCAAAAGTGCTTCAGTTTACTTCACATTACTGCCTTGTAACTATTTTCCATGTGGATACTGCAGCTTTTGATTTTAGCAGCTGACCCTTGCCTTATCTGTGTAGCATAAATAAGAACAGCCGATACCTGTTCATACAGTATAACCCTTCTAGGCCCAGGTCTTCCCACCATGCTATTTGGGAGCACTGACTAAAAGGAGAAGCTGCTTCTCAGCGTGCACCCTTCTTTTTGATGGCGGGCATTACCACTAAACTACCACAGAGGCAGCAGATAGCAACCAACCTAAGAACTCGAAGCAAAGCAGAGTTCACTTTCCCAGCCGCCGGAAGCTGCCTTTCTGTATGCTTGAAAGGATACAGCAGGAAGATATCCCATTGCTCTATTTTTGATCTTTCGTCAATAAAGGGAGGCGATAGGGGGAACTAATAGCCCCACCCAGTGGCGACTCTATCTACGTACCTTCTCTTCCCTTGACTGGAGAGCGCAGCCAATGGACATGCGACTAAGGCGTGTTCTAGCCGGCGTGGGTGGATGAGAGAAGAAGCATGTTAGTGGGGGGCTGACAGGCATAGAAAAAGATCGCGGTTAGATTTTCATTATCCATCATGGCATCCAAGTGCCCCAAGTGCGACAAGACTGTCTACTTCGGTGAGTCTTTTTCTCCTTCTTTGTATTATTGTATTTCTCGGGCGTGTATCTCCCTCTCTCGTGTTTTCTAAATCCTGCAATTTAGAGATTTGAGCATTCTACCCCAGCTATTAGTGATGTTTGGCTCTCTTTTTCAATGACACATTACAGTTCTCTGCCCTGGCTGAGAAACTGCCTTCTGGAGCGCCCAGACTACGTTGGGAGGGTTAGAAGTGGGGGTCAGCCTTCTTTCCAGGGAGCGATATGTAACTCAGTTTCTTTCCACCCTCAAAAGTGCATCTCTAAAATAAATGTTATTGATTATATGGAAAAAATATGATTTGTTCATTGTGGGAACCCAAAGATCAGCCAGTGTAGGTGGTAACTCAATTCCCTTTGTTATCTATCATCACTCCTCTCATCACTTTGAGATATTTTCCAGCTGATGACTGAGATGCCCTTAAAACAAAAACAGGTCTTCCTATGGAAGTGCATTATGATTTTCCTAAACCCTTGTGGATTAAGGTTAAAGGTTTTTTATTTGCAGAGGATGCAGGTTTAGAAAACTTCATTTTTTTCTTAAAAATCGAACAATTCCTCTGTTTCTCCAGCTGCTTCTTCCAAGAAGTTAGGAGTGGTTCAAATTCCCCTCTTCAGCCATTTCCATTTATTATATATTAACCCCACCCAAGGCTATTGCTGCATTTCTATGGTGTCCCTGTCAGCTTCAGTCATGGTAAAAAATAGAACTTCGATTTTCATAACCAATAGAATCCCAGAAGTTACAGACAAACAGAAATATCATCAAAATGCTCTACTTGGAAATTTCTTTAAAATGTATGGCTGGTAGACAGAGAGGTCCAGAAATTCTTCTGCCCCACACATACTCTTCTCCCTCCCTCCCTCCCTCCCCACCCTCTCTCTATATATTTAAAAATTCTCTTCCTTTCCATATTTATTCCAGGGCCTGTTATCTACTTTCCAAGAAGGAAAACTTTTATCTAAATAAGTTCTGTGTCATAATCAAAATACATTACTATTTTTCTCACTTAGACTAGTGCTGCTGTTGGGTTAGTAGCATATCTGATCAGTTACTGTTCTTGTTTAAGATAAAGCATATTAAATGGGAAGCTGCTCTACTAGAAGGACCAGCTCAACAATTATCTATTCTACTGGAACAGAGCTTTGTTTTCATATATGACCTTAAATATTTCAGGGGGCATTGGTTGGAAGGAAATGATCAACTTAAGCATGAAAACAGTTTGGTCTAGGAGTTAAGGCACTTGGCTAGAATACAAGAGACCATGAGTTTAAACCCCGTCTTGGCCATGAAACTCAGCTTGTTTGGGTAACCTCGGACTAGTCACTGTCTCAGCCCAACTCACCTCACAGGGTTGTTGTAGGGAAAATAGGAGGAGGAAGATGTGTTGGATATGTTTGCTGCCTTGAGTTGTTTGTAAAAATAACAGAGGCAGGAAACAAATTCTGTTCAGGTACAGGTAAGACAATAGTTGGTCATCTTGTTTCACCTTTACAAAAGCATCTGTAACTGGTCTGTTCCCATTCTTTTTGTTGGAAACAGCTTCTGTGTGAAGATGAGAAACATACAATGTTTAAGATGTTTAAGATTGAGAGTAGATGGGTTTTAAAAAAACAACAGTTTTATTAATTTTAACAAACAAAAACACATAAAACATAAAAACATCATCCTTCATGAGTTTACAGACAGTGTGTCGGTTGGTTTACCACTTTTTTTTGTGCATCCATTTCATAGTCTCCATTGTAGTTATATTACATAATAGCTCATATTATCAATCAACAATTATATAGCCTAATATTATTAAACAATCATTTGACTATAATTTTGTTAGTTCATACTTTAACGAGATAACTATAGTTTACTTAATTTATTTTATAGCAAAGCATAAAGTCATACCAAGTCTATCTTAATAGAATTTTATAAAGATAGTATCAAAAAAAAAATGTATTCATTGTTTCCTAAAGAGTAGGTGGGTTTTTATACATTCCTGGGGCTTTGTGATTGACATGCTGTTCCTTTGTAAGAATATGTCCTTCAATATTTTAATGGCTGTTGCCAAATTCCTATGGGGTCATGTAGGGGTCATGGCTGACTCTACAGGCAAAAGGGATAATGCAAATCCTAGGTGTTTGTCTGAGATAATCTTGTCAGTTTGGACTCCTTGCCTATTGCTTATTTAGGATTTCTGGCTGCTCTTTGCTTATGAATAAATTGACCCAGTTTTTCTGAATTAATACAAATTCTGCATCCCTAAAATCTAGCCTCTTCAAGAGATTATAACAGAACGACAGAGCTGGAAGGGACCTTGGAGGTCTTCAAGTCCAACCCCCTGCTTAGGCTGGAAACCCTATACCATTTCAGATAAATGGTTATCCATTTATCTCTTCTTAAAAACCTTCAGTGTTGAAGCATTTACAACTTCTGGAGGCAAATTGTTCCACTGATTAATTGTTCGGTCAGGAAATTTATCCTTAGTTCTAGGTTGCTTCTCTCCTTGATTATAGTTTCCATCAGAGGTAGTATTAAGCAGATTCTGACCAGTTCTGGAGAATCGGTAGCGGAAATTTTGAGTAGTTCGGAGAAGGGGCAAATACCACCTCTGACTAGAGATGTTACTGTATCCTACCCCTGCCATGCCTACCAAGCCATGCCCACAGAACTGGTAGTAAAAATATATTGAATCCCACCACTGGTTTCCATCCATTGCTTCTTGTCCTGTCATCAGGTGCTTTGGAGAATAGGTTGACTCCCTCATCTTTGTGGCAGCACCTGAGTATTGGAATATTGCTATCATGTTACCCCGAGTCCTTCTTTCATTAAACTAGACATACCCAGTTCCTGCAACCATTCTTCATATGTTTTAGCCTCCAATCCCCTAAAATCTGTGTTGCTCTTCTCTGCACTCTTTCTAGAGTCTCAACATCTTTTTTATATTGTGGTGACCAAAACTGATTTCCAAATTTGGCCTTGCCAAGGCATTTTAAAGTGGTGTTAAAACTTCACATGATCTTGATTCTATCCCTCTGTTTATGCAGCCTAGAACTGTGTTGGCTTTTTGGCAGCTGCTGCTCACTGCTGGCTCATATTTACTGTAAATGATTGTCTACTAGGACACCAAGATCCCTCTAATAGTTGCTACTATTGAGCAAGGTACCACATATACTGTACCTATGCATTTTGTTTTTCTTGCCTAAGTATAGGACCTTACTTTTTTCACCATTGAATTTCATTTTGTTAGATAGCGCCCAATGTTCAAGTCTGTCAAGACCCTTCTGTATCTTAAGCCTATCTTCTGGAGTGTTGGCTATTCCTGCTAGCTTGGTGTCGTCTGCAAATTTGATGAGTTCCCCATCTATCCCCTTGTCCAAGTCATTGATCAAGATGTTGAAGAGTACTGTGCCTAAAACAGAGCCTTGGGGTACCCCACTGCATACATCCCTCCATATAGATGCAGTTCTATTGAGGATTATACGTTGAGTACGGTTGATCAGCCAGTTACAAATCCATCTGGTGTTGATGCTGTCTTTCTTATCAAGTAGTGGGTTATGGTCTACTTTATCAAATGTCTTACTGAAGTCCAAGTAAATTATAGCACTCCTCTGGTCCACTAATTTTGTTACTTGTCAAAGAATGCAGTAAGATTTGTCTGTTCGCTTTTGGTTATTACTTTGTTTGTGCTGTGAATTTATGTTTTACCGACAAAGAAATAAAGGGAGATTAGTATAGATCTATTTCAAGCTATTTAGCTCTCATCAGCTAGCCATACCCTTCTGGGATTCTGGGTAACCCGGACTACTTACATATTAGGTAGATGATTAACCCCTAAGCCACGGGTCCTCCTCAACTTGTTGGCTGTACCAGGGGAAGAATTAAGTGGGTTTTTTTTAAAATCAGGGCAACCTGGTCTACCCAACTATGGGACAGAGCTTACTGTTCCGCTTTTACCTTTCAGCCCCAATCCAAGAGCCTTCACAGGCAGTTGCTTTCATGACAAACTATATCAGCTCTTTCCAATCCTCTGGCAGTTTCCCAGTACTCCAGGATTTTTGAAAGATATAGTTCGGTGGTTCTGGGATCACGTCGGCCAGTTTCTTCAGAATCATGGGGTGTAATCCATCTGGTTCTGGTGATTTGAACTTGTCTAGGGTGGACAGGTGCTCACCATTTTCTTCCCTATTTTAACTTGTGCTCTTAATCTATTTTTTGCAGTGCTGTTTTTGATAGGTTGGACTGTTTTCCTCCCCTTTGTGTAAAGAGGAATGCAAAAAACAAGGAGTTCTGCTTTCTCCCTGTTGCTTGTCACTTCTTGCCACTTTTTCCACCCAAAGGACCAATCATTTCTTTGACTTTTTTCTTGTTTTTAACATGTTGAAAAAAGCTTTTTTGTTATTTTTTTACTTTTGTCACAAGCCCTAGTTCATTATGAGCCTTAGCTTTCTCACTTCATCTTTGCAGGTTTGGGCTATTTGCTGATATTCGACCTTAGTTATGTGCCCCTCTTTCCACTTTTTATACTTGTCCTTTTGTCTTTCAATTTATCAGAGAGTTCTTTATGCAGCTATGCTGGTTTCTTTTGAGAACAATTATTTTTCTTCTTCATTGGTATTGTGTTAAGAGTTGGCTTTTATAATCTCACTTTTCAAAATTTCCCAAGCTTTTTGAGCTGCTTTCCCCTTGAGGATTCTCATCCATGGAATCCTTCCCAAATTCTCTCTATTGAAATTAGCTCTTTTAAATTCTAAGACTCTAGTTTGACTGTTCTATTGCTTGTGCTTGCATATTGTTGAATTCCAATATTGCATTATCACTTCCCCCCCAAAGGTTCCTGTAGCTTCAACACCTTCTATCATTTCATCTCTGTTAGTGAGAATTAAGTCCAATATGGCTGATCCTTTGTTCCCTTCTCTACTTTTTGGGAAACAAAGTTGTCTTCAAGCTTTTGCTTGAGGCTGTTTTCCTATGGCAGGAAAACTGGGCTGCTATTGGGGCTGCCTTTGTTAAGATTTTTTCTCCTCTTTTAGTGGAAATATTCTATCCTGCATCTTTTTAATATTAAGAATAAAGAATATTTTAATTGGGGGGGGGATCCAAATATGAGTAGAACTGTGATGTTGCATATGTGAATAAAAATGAATAGAAGATATGAAGAAAGAGTAACTAAAACTGGGATTGTATTAGACTGGCCATCTAAATGTTCCTTAGTAATTAGATATTTCTAATGAATAACAATCTTGATTAGTTTATACTCTATGTTATTAGTTGTTATGATAGAAAAATTCAATTTAAAATGAGTTTTAAAAATGGAACGAAGGGCTAGTGTACACAATAATCCTAATCGCATTTACTGAAAAATCTATCCCATTGCTCTTCAAGAAGAAAACATCAAGATGAAAACATGCAATTGGCTATTTAAATAGATTCTCTAATGTCTTCATATTTCAAACATTTATCTAACATTCATAGTTGCAAAATGTTTGCTAAACACTGGTCTAAGCTTTCATGGATTCTTTGTTGATATTCTTTAGCTAGGGATGGGATTGAGTAAGCAGCCAAGTATTTATTTTAAACTGCTAATCTTTTTCCTGCTTCTATCAAAGGAACATTGCTATCTTTTGTTCAACAACAGATGCATTGGTCCAGAATGTGGTTTGGTTGGTGCTGCATAATAACCTGGCCTGATTCTTTTCTTTACTCTGACAGTCTTTGTTCTAGGCATTATTGGCTGATTGTGGAGAATCTAGGAAAACAATCTCTGTTCACCAATTTATTTTTTAATAGAATTGGTAGAAATTGCTTTCTTACATTAAGCTAAACATCAATTATATTTTGATCATCTGTTATACACAATTCCTTTTTCCTTCCTGGAATTGGTTGAGTTTGATAAATGTGACAACACAATACTCAGTTTTCCAAACCCTTCCTGTAACTGAATTGTATACAACCCAATGTGCTTGTTTCATTTTCACCATTTTCAAATAGCCATATTAAGGAAGATAGTTTTTTAAAAAAATTATATACAGGAGTGGTTAAGTTTATTATGAAATATTTCTACATATTTCCGTACTGGGAATACTCTTGAACATAAAATAAGTATATTCATAGCATTTTTCTCTGTTGAGACCTTTTGGAATCATTCCTGTAGAAAAAAATTATCTACGGAAAATATAAAAATCAAAACTGAAATTCTGCATGAATAATAGGAGACATCTTTCAGCAGTTATTGGTCTGGTTCAAATATAACAACATTGTATAAAGACTGTTTGTCCATATGCAGAAGAAGAACACACTTTGGACTGAGGTTAGTAACTGTGGTTACACATATGAGGCCAATTTACATTCCATCATTTATTGGATTTTGATTATTACATTGAAAACAAATAAAATCAAATGGATTTTTATAGATAAATTTCATCTTATTTTAAATGTTTTTATTTACATTAAGAGTTTCTGGGATGTGTATGACTCAGCATAAAGGCACAACCCCCCGGAATCAGGCAATTTGGAGATGTGTGTCCCACTCCTCAACAGAGCTTCATCTCCATTTTGTAGCTTTCATATCAAGAGGAATGCAAAGAAAACCAACCATGTGTTGCAACATTTAAATTTTTTTATATTAAATTCATTTTTAAAAAGTTATTTGGTATATAGATTCTGCTAAGCAGTACAATTGAATGTTTCTTAAGATACTCTTTCAAAATCATAAGGGTACTCTTTTGGTTAAAAAAATTTCTTGAACAGAGTACCGTAGAAACAAGTCTGATGACAACTGTTACACTTTCTCTATTGCCATCTTCATTGAAAACCCTGAGAACTAAATAAAAAATGTAAGAGAGAAGTCAATATGTAACAAATGTGTGTGAGAGACTGATTTATGCATCTCTGAAATGTCATAAGAAATGTGTAGGCTTTTTCTAAATTGTTCTTCCAAAAGCAAGCTTGATAAAATCTTTTGAACAGATAGCGATTTTTACCTACTTCTTGTTCACATATAGTGAAGAAGCTGGATACAGTTGAGAAGCTGGATCTTTGTAGCTATGCATCTCTCTCATAAGTCTCAGCTTTTAAAGGCTTCTGCCCTGTGCTATATAGCTAGCTAACTGCAGAGAGTACCTGGATCCCACAAGCATCCATTCCCAAGCTAGGGGACAAACGGTTTATTTGTGCTGACCTGGCTTTCACTAATTGATGTAAGTTCTAAAATAGATGTTTAAATTTGAACTTTTGCCAAATGTAATACACCTATGTTATATTCTTCCCTCCCCCCCTCTGGTTAATGAACATTTTAGTGCAGTGCTCTTTGGAAACATTATCAATACTGTATCGATTATCATATGTTGACAGCTGAGACAGTGTTATCTGGATGTTCTGTGAAATGAACAGATGAAGTACATTAAAGGTATGATATAAAAACAGCTTTAAATAGGATCTTTCCACACTTGTATCTAACTGTGACAGAAGCATGCAGTGATTGGCAACAACTTTTTCCATGATACACAAAAAGTGTATTGATGTTTTTGAACTTTAGTGCTGAAGAAACGCTTACAGATAGTCCTGGATTTATAACCATTTGCTTAGTGTTCATTCAAAGATATGATAGTACTGAAAAAATGGACATGATCTATGCCATAGGTTACAGTTTTTGTAGTGCCTTTGCAGTCATGTGATCAAAATTCAGGCGCTTGGCAGCCTGCCTGCACTTAGGACTACAGGAGATCCAACTCCCCCAACCCACATCATCACCGCCAGCACCAGCACTACCACTCCATATCTGCCTTTTGAGCACTCTGTACCTTGCCTTGCTGAGCTGCAAACACTCTCAGAATTGCAAAGCTCTGGGGTTGCTTGTCCACCACAGTGACCCCAGTGACCCCCAACCCTATCCCAGGCACAATCCCATACATTTGTTACATATTGACTTATCTCTTATATATTTTATTTAGTTCTCAGTGTTTTCAATGAAAATGGTAATAGAGAAGTTTAATAGCTCAGCTCTCTCTGAGCTGGGCTGGGATTGGATCCAGGGACAAACAAAACCTTAAAGCATCCCCTGAGCAACAGCAGTACAATACAGCTCTTTGCAGAAAACTGTTGCATGAGTCTGCCAAAATGCCTCTTTGCATCACTGCCACCTTCTTTATCTCTCAGTCCAAGGAAACAGAATTCCATGTAGGGAGGCTGCATTTACTCTGTTAGCAAGATCCAGTCACATGCTTGTTGCTTGTGAAGAACACTCTTCAAAGTCTTTCTTCCAAATTGGAGAGTTAGATGTGGGAGGCAGGGTGGAGAAAGCATGGAGTTCAGACTCCTATTCAGTTTGCCTTGTTCTTTATCACACACACCCTCCTTTGGTGGTAGATGTTTTAAGGTTTTTTTTAAAAAAAAAGCAAAAGCATCCATTGCCTGCACACTTAGACTAACAGCTGGGGCAGTGAGGTGGGGACACTGCTGTGCTTATCTTGGAAAAACCCAATAGATGAATGAGGGTTAGGAAGAGAGATAAGGAGGTGCAGGGGGTGGTGTGGCAAAGTCAGACCCCAGTTTGCCTCAGTTCTGGTGGACTCCTTCCTTACAATTCCCAGGCAGTTCCAATTTATGGGTCCAGCTGAGATATCTTTTAGGTGCACCATGGTTCTCCTCCAGGCTGCATCGAGAGCCCAGGATGGGTTGACTCCTTCCTATGATGTCATTTAGCTGAGTCTGTACTAAAATATAAAAGCCAGCCCCCGGGAGAGACCCCAGCTTTTGATTCAGCTCCTTTCAGTCAGTAGCTGTGTCTCTGAAAGTGTTCTGTTCGATAGCAATCACCAGCGAGCTTCAGTACTTTTTTTTCCTCGCTTCAAGCAGCTTCCAGGGATCTGGGCAGCTGCTCTTCCAGGAGAGCAGGGCTCTCTCTCCTGCAACTTTGGGAGCAGTGTTGCCAGAGCACTGTTCAGACAAGTTGGGCAGAGTCTGTAGACCTCCCCCACGCCTGCAGTTTGAGCACTTGTAAAAAGTGATCAGCAAACCGATAACAGCATCAGCCAGCTGGTCGTGCGGCCGGAGGCTGCCCTTTCCTTTGCTGACTTCGCTCGGGGCTCTTTATAGCCTAAGGAGAGATTCTTCGATCTCAGAGCCTGTTTCCCCCTAGTCAGCGGCTATCTTGGATTGAAGCCTTCCACCATGAGGTGAGCGGCCATTTTGTAAGCCCGGGAGCCAATTTATACCCTAAGGCGCTTAATACAAAAAAATTCCAAACAGTTTCTTTCCATCGCAAGAGCCTTTATTCTACAAATGGAGCAAGATAAGGCTCAGGCAGGGCTTTCCCCCCCCAGTGGAACAATCTCTTAAGCCCAATAAGAGAAAAAGACGTAGGCAACGTACCCAATCATTCCAGAAGGAGGTGGCTGCTAAAATCAGAGCTAAGGCTCTAGCCTCTAAGAAGGCAACTCAGGCTGAATTGAGGGCAGAGAAGCTCAGACATGCGTTCCTGGAGAGGCAGTTCAACAGAACTATTCAACAGAAGGGAGTGCAACTACAGCATGTTTCAGGTGATACCTGTAGGCCCCAGCCAAGCCCTCCCAGGGGAGGAGAAGTTATCTATGAGCCTTTCCATCCTCCATCCTGGTCTCCTGAGGCTCTTGCAGTACAATCAGATCCTCAGGATCTAAGCAGATCTGGGCCTTATTTCCAACAGGCTTCTGTGCCCTATGCTCCTCCCCCTCCCTCCAGGCCTCGAACCTCTCCTCAATCTAGGCCTGAAGCCACCTTCACTCCCACAGCAGTGGGCCTTCGGCTTTCTGCCTCTACCTTTGAGCATAGACCAAGGGATATCCAAGATGTTGTCTCATTGGCCATTAGGCAGCGATTGGCTGAAGGCTTCAAGCAAATTCTTCAGCCTTTGGAAAGGGTTCAGGCCCTTCTCCCTTCTCAATCTATAAGTTCCTTGCCTGATCACCCTGATTTACACAGGCCCCAGGACCCCAGGGTCCATTCTTCTCTACCAGAATGGGAGGAGGTTGATGAGGAAGGAAGGGGTTCACCATCTGAACACAGTTACTCCTCTCATTCAGAGCGTGAAGAGGGTGAGATTTTTGACCAAAATATTTCAGAGGAAGAGGATTCTCACCCAGAGCAGACATCCTCTGCATTGGTCTTCAAACCTCTCTTCAGGCCATTACTCAGCAAGGCCTTGGTCACTACCAAGCTGTCACCAGAGCCACAAGGAAATCCCTCTAGCCAAGGAGACTCGCTCTTCTCCAAGCCTGTGGTACATGCAGAGGTTTTGCCTTCTGACATGGTCAAGGAACAGCGTGCTTCTCTTATGAGCTGTGAAGAGCATCCAGTAGAGGGAGGTGCTTCAGTCTCTGCATTCGTAGGCTGAGCTTGAATTGAGGAATGCTCCTCCTCCTCCACGTGACTCCTCCATAGCGTTCCCCAGTTTTTGCTCAGCATCGTGCGGACAGGCTGTTTCTTTGCTAGCTCCTGGCCGAAGCAGAATTTTTGATTCGATCACACAGAGTTCCTAGCAGGTTTGATTATTCCATTCTCTTTAGCCACTGTGCATTGCTTGATTGGGCACTCTGTCCACCTAGGAGAAGCGCAGTTGCGCCCCCAGGGAGGAGAAGGAGAGGGTCAGCAGTGATTTTTCACACCTCCCTCAACCAATAAATAAATAAATAAACCCTGCCTTTTTTTCTTGTGTTCTGTTCTGTTTCGTTTCATTTCTAGCAGCTTGTATTGCTCTGTTCCTAGTCGTACCGTTCATTTCCCCCCACCATCGAACGCCGTTTTCTTATCAGAGGGACTAATTTTCCCTTCCCTGGCCACCTCTGTGGGCAGAGCTTCAGCCTCGTTCCTACCAGGTGGGTAAAACGCCGCTGAGAGGTGCGACGTGCTGACGGGCGCCATTTTGGAGTCCCCTCGTGGCTGCGCGCCATTTTGTTCTTTCTTATCGTGCTGTGAGTGGAAGTTTATTAAAAGTAACAGGTTCCCGCCTGGCTTTTCTGAGCGATTAATCCTCATCTTACCAAATTGCATTAGTGAGCAATTTAAAGCTAGTTGGCTCTACCCCACAGCTCAACCAGTGGTGCAGCAGCTGCACCCAGGCCTTGTGTCAGCCTGTGCAGAGAGGCTGCTGAAGGCCCCAACTTTAATTTACAACCGGGCCTAGGCGTTTTGAAATTTGGCTGATTGGTTTGATTTCTTTCTGCCTTACTTTCTAATTGGCAACTGAGCATACAATCTACTCTATCCCAGGAGCAGGGATATAATTGCACCAGCCTTCCTAGCCATCACAGGCACAAATATTTATATCATATATTTTGACAGTATAATATTTTAAATCACAAAAAATACTATCACTGAGGTACGACTCATTGGTGTGTGTGTGTGTGTGTGTGTGTGTGTATACATATGTATGTATACACACACACACACACACACACACACACACATTTATAGTTATATATACATATATATATTTAAAAAAATAACAATAAAAGGGGGACATAAAATATTGATCAGGGCAACTGTTCTTGCCTCAGATCGGACCCTGGGCGTGCCAACCGCCTTATATTGATTTCTAACCTATTACTGCAATATTTATAAATAATTAAAATGGCAGATGGTAATACCTCTAGAGGATCTTCATTGAAGGCAAAAGCCAAGACCCATCATTTGCACAAGCAGGCTAAAGAGACCTCCAAAGCTGCCCAGAGGGACGCCTTAAGGCGCCACAAGGCCCTGCAAAAGGAAATTGACAAACGAGCTAAGGAAGCACTCAAGGTGCCTCACGTTCTTCCTTCCTCCAGTCCCTCTACCTCTGCTCACCCACCCCTCCTCTAGATGTTTCCCTCTCATCTAGGTGCAGCTTGCCCTCAACAACAACTGACTCAGGTTCCCGGAACACCGGCTAGAAGGGCTCCAGAAGCCACCTTCACTCCAACATCAGCTGGCCTCCGTCAAGAGGAGTCTCTCATTGAGGAGGTTCCAGAAAGAATAAGATCCTGGACGGAGTTGGCTATTCGCCAAGGGATCGCAGCCGGCATCCAACAAGCTATCAGGCCCAGTCAGTATCCGGTGGTTTCTGACCAGGAGTCTCACTCAATAAGGTCCCTGCCCAGATCGGACCAACATCAAGCTCAGGTACCCTTGCAAAGGGAGACCCCCCCTTCAAGGGTGGGAGGAGGAGGAAGAAGGGGGGGAGGAGGAGGAATTTGATCAGTTCATGGAACCAGACAAGCTCGAGTTGGGGTCTACGCACTACAGCGAGCCCCTATCAGAGGCAGACCCCCTAGAGGGTGAAATGTCCAAGGATGAGGGGCTCATCCCTGACCAGCCCGCCTTCGTGGGCCTATTCAAGCCACACCTTTTTAGATCCCTATTATTCAAGGCCAAAAACATTTCAGGCCTAAGTAAGCAATCTCCAACAGACCTTCCCACTCCTTCAGTGGAGGAGCCAGAGGATCCCATTTTTAACCAGCCTGTCGTAGAGGCCGAGGTTATCCCAGCTCCACCCATCTTCGCCGACCTGGTGCAAAAGCAACTGGCATCCGTAGTGGTGCCCCCAGCCCCCTCCAGCCACGACAAAAAATACTTTAATTTGGACCCGGAATTTTCAAAATTATTAAGCACCCCTGAGGTAGACGCGCCCATAGTGTGCCTGGCATCCTCAACTCCAACTGATGCGCTGGAGGCCCTAAAGCCAGAAGAAAAGCGGGCCGAGCTGGCCCTGCGCAGGGCTCATCAGTCGGATGCATGGGCCATCAGATCGGCTACGGCCGCATCCTTTTTCACAAGGTCATCCATTCAATGGCTCCGTCAGCTCAGGGAACACGTCCCCACATCCAACACCAGGGCGCACCAGGACATCGCAAAGCTCACTGCCGCAGCCGAGTTTTCTGCTGATGCCACATACCATGTGGTTAAATTTTCAGCAGGGGCAATCACGTCTCACGTCACAGCCCGACGTCTACTCTGGCTGAGACACTGGCAAGCAGACTTTAAGAACAAAGCCAAGCTGGCTTCCTCCCCCATAGTAGGAGACAAATTGTTTGGCCCTTCCCTGGACCCCTTACTGATGGAGACCCGCAGTAAGAAAAAAATTCTTCCTTCCCCTACACGAAGGTCAGACTTCAGAACTTCGCAGCCCTTTCGGAGGGGTTCCTTTCGGCCCTCCTATCAGGTCCCCTTCTCTCCCAGGTATCAGAGGCCTCCATCGTTCAGGTCAGGTCAACCCCAGGATAGAGCCGATTCCGGAGACAGGATCCGGAGGGGCAGTCAATATAAAAGGCCGTTTTGGGGAGCCAGAAGTAGGCCCTTCCGACGTCTGAGGTAGGTCAAGAGACAATCTCTCCATTGGCGGACGTCTTAAGTTGTTCGCGAATCAATGGGATTCTTCTACCTCTGACTCTTGGGTCAGGGACACCATTAGATTTGGGCTTGCCCTTGATTTTCAAACCACTCCCCCAAATTTCTTTATGTCATCCCTGCTTTCCAGGGACCCGGTCAAGTGTAATCTAATGGATTCCGCTATCCAGCATCTCTTAAACATAAAAGCCATTCAACCAGTTCCGCCCGAGCAACGAGGGCGAGGCTTTTACTCTCACCTTTTTGTTCTGCCAAAACACTCGGGGGGGGGGGTGGAGAGCGATCTTAGATCTAAAACGACTCAACCGCTTCCTAACATACCGCAAATTCAAAATGCATACCCTGCAATCGATACTGATGGGCATCAGGCAAGGGGATGTGCTCACGTCCATTGACCTGACGGAAGCGTACTTACATATTGCCATTCGGCCTTCCCATTACAAATTCTTAAGGTTCTGCTACAATAATCACCACTTTGAATACGTGGCCCTTCACTTTGGACTGGCCTCCGCCCCCTGGACCTTTACCAAGGTCCTCGCAGCGCTAGCTGCCCATCTCCGGAACATTCCCATTCGTCTCCAATGTTACCTGGACGACATTTGAATCCTGTCCCCCTCTATCCATCAAGCAGCTAGAGACACTCAGGCCACTTTAATATCTCTCCAAGAACATGGTTTTCTCATAAATTGGAAGAAGAGCTAATTATCCCCATCTACTAGAATAACTCACTTAGGGGCTGTCATCGATACGGTGGAAGGTAAGGTCTACCTGTCTGCAGATAGACTACTTAGCATTCAGAAATTGGTTAGGGAGATCAGGCGCCGTAGGAGGGTAGCCTTACTGGATTGGTCAAAATTATTGGGAAAGATGATATCGTGCATTTCTATTGTTCCCTGGGCCCGTCTTCACACCAGATCCTTCCAGTGGTTCCTGCTCCCGTACCAGAGAGCCGGCAGAAGCAATTCCAAACTCATGGTCAGGGTACCTCTCAAGGTCCTCACGTCCCTTCTCTGGTGGGCCAAACCGGGCATCAACAAAGGCTGCTTCTTCAAGGAGCCTCAAAGGCTGACTATCACCACAGATGCCAATCTATATGGATGGGGCACCCACGTCCAGTCACTCTCATCTCAGGGCAGATGGTCTGCAATAGAACAGGCATGCAGCATCAACTGGCTGGAGCTTCGCGCCGTGCACCTGGCCCTACGCAGCTTCCTCCCCCAGGTACGCGGGCAGCACATTCTCATTTTAACAGACAACGTGACAGCAAAAGCCCACATCAACAAACAGGGGGGCACACAATCAATACAATTAATGAGGGAAGCCGAGCGCTTGTGCCGCTGGGCGGAGAACAATCTTCTGTCCATCAAGGCAGAGCACATATTGGGCCTATCAAACACTCAAGCAGACTGGTTAAGCAAGGCCACCATAGACCAGTCAGAGTGGCACCTCCACCCATCCCTATTCAGAGAGGCAGCAAGGATATTCGGTCAACCGGTGGTAGACCTATTTGCCTCCCCCCTCAATGCCCAGCTCCCGAGATTCTTCTCAAGGTACCTATCCCAGGGAGCAGAGAATTACAACGCACTCCGCTGCCCATGGCCCACGGGACTCCTGTATGCATCCCCCCCTTGCTCTGGTGCCCAGGGTTATTCAGAAGCTGCTCTACGAGAAGGCGGAATTGCTCCTAGTGGCACCTCACTGGCCCAGATGGCCGTGGTTTGCGGACCTACGTACTCTCTCGGTGCCCCCCCCGGGAGGATTCCACCAGACAGGATCTCTCTATCTCAGGGGCCCCTCCTACACCCGGACCCCCAATGGTTTCAACTGACCATCTGGAGGTTGAGCGGAGCAGTTTGAGGAGCTCTCCAACAATGCTCTCCAACAAGGTTATTAACACCATCCTAGCTGCCAGACGACCCTCAACCATTCGAATTTACAATGTCACATGGGCCATTTTCTGTAGATGGTGTAGCAGGATTCAAATTAACCCCATTTCCCCCTCAATCGCACAGATCTTAGAATTCCTTCAGGAGGGACTTGACAAGGGGCTGTCTCCTAATATGCTGAGATGACAGGTGGCTGTTCTGACATCAGTCCTTTCCTGTGAGGGTTTCAGTTCCCTCTCTCATCACACACATATTCGGGCTTTCCTTAGAGGGGCCAACAACTTACGCCCTCCAGCAGTGCACCATTACCCCACCTGGGACCTTAACAAAGTCCTTCTCTTTCTCACCAAAGAGCCTTTTGAACCTTTGAGGGTGTCAACCCTCCAATTCTTAACATATAAGGTAGTTTTCCTTGTAGCCATTACATCTGCTCGGCGCATATCGGAAATTGCAGCCTTGTCTGTCAGACAAGACCTCTGTGTTTTTCATGCCGATCGGGTGATCCTCCGTCCCGATCCCACATTTTTGCCCAAGGTCAATTCAGCCTTCCATAGAGCCCAAGAGCTCATCCTTCTGAATTTTTGTCCAAACCCATTGCAGGAAAGGGAAAGGCAATGGCACACACTGGATGTAAGGCGCGCCTTGCGAATCTATATCAAGCGCACTGAGTCCTTCAGAAAATTGGAGGCCTTATTTCTTTCCTTTCAGCCCAAAATGCAGGGTCACAGGGTGTCACCGTCAACCATAGGCCGCTGGATCAGGGCGGCCATAGCTAAGTCCTACCAGTCTCAGGCCCTGCAGGTGCCCAGAGGCATAACTGTGCACTCCACTAGGAGTGCGACAACTTCGGCAGCCTGGGCTATCCAGGCACCAATAATCAAAATCTGCCGGAAGGCGACTTGGGCTTCCCCATCTCTTTTCATCAGGCACTATAAAATTGATGTTTTTGCATCCGCGGAAGCCTTATTTGGCAGACGGCTTCTGCAACGGGTTTTTAGGGACCCCGAGGAGATTCCGAACCAGACGGAGTCCCTCCCATAGGACAGGCCAAGCTTTGGTATGTCTCACTACTGGATGCCCTGAGCAGCTCATAGGAGAAAGGGCGTTGGTGCTTACCTGATACGCCCGTTCTCTTTGAGCTGCGAAGAGCATCCAGCCCCACCCTTTTCTTCCATCTGGAGGGACCTCGTTTCGGCCAAGGAACCTTTTTAGGTAGTAGGAATGAGAGCACCTTTTTTCCTCTTGTCTTCGCAAAACTGGGGAGCGCTATGGAGGAGTCACGTGGAGGAGCAGGAGCGTTCCTCAGTTCAAGCTCAGCCTACGAATGCAGAGACTGAAGCACCTCCCACTACTGGATGCTCTTCGCAGCTCAAAGAGAATGGGCATATCAGGTAAGCACCAACGCCCTTTCCCCTTCGGCAGGTCCTCGCCCATCTTCTCTGGATAAACATTTCTACAACGTCAGCGCAGCCTTGGACAATGCCCTGGCAGTGCATTCTGTTGACATTCCGGTTCTGGCCTCATTCTCATCTTCTGGCACTCCCATGGAGCCAGAAGATATCCTGAAACTGGATGATAAACATTCCGAACAGACCCTCAAGCGCAATCACCAGGCTGCTGCATGGGCTGTTTGGGCTTCAACAGTAGCATCCTTTTTCACGAGGGCATCCATATGGTGGCTGCACCAACTCCAGAATAGATTGCCTGCTTCTGACCTTCGGTCTCAGCAAGACCTTAAGATTATCGAAGCGGCGGAATTCACTGCAGATGCCACTCTCAATTCCACCAAATTTGCATTCAGAGCCATGGCATTTTCAGTAGCAGCAAGAAGACTGTTATGGCTCTGAAATTGGCAGGTGGAATCATGCCGAAAATGGAAGCTGGCTTCAGTTCCATTTGCAGGCGGTAAGCTTTTTGGCGATGCTCTGGAACCTTATCTCATCGAAACCAGAGATAAACGTAAAATTCTCTCTTCTTCTGGGAAGAAAGCCGACTATCGCCCAGCTCCTTATCACCCTCCTACTTTTCGAGCGGAGACCTCATCCCACTTCCCCCGCTCTCAGGCCATACTCTCAACACCAAGACCAACGTGCGGAAGCATCTGGCAGGCAACAGCCTTCTACTGGTAAACGGCCCTTTCGGGGGGAGGGGGTTGTTCCTTCCATTGCTTTAAGTAATCCCTCATTCTCCCCATCCATCAGAGGTCGCCTAGCCTTCTTTGCCTCCAAATGGGAGGAGTCAATGACGGATGCCTGGGTGCTCAGCACTATTAGGTCAGGGTTACAATTGGACTTCCTAACGCCATCCCCAGAAAATTTTTTGATCTGTCCTGTCTCTCAGGACATTTCAAGGCAAGCCCTCATGAGTCAGGCCATTCAACACCACCTTGAAGTCAGAGCTATTCAACTTGTTCCCCCCTCTCAATGGGGACGTGGGCTTTACTCTCACCTTTTCATCATTCCCAAAGCCCCGGGGGGGTGGGAGCCATCCTCGATCTAAAATTTCTCAACCAATTTGTAAAATACAGGCGATTTAAAATGCAGACTCTGCATTCTATTTTAGAGAGCGTTCAGGTGGGCGATCTCTCTTCCATTGATCTCATGGAGGCTTACCTCCACATCCCCATTTGGCTTCATCATCGCCAATTTCTCCGTTTCTGTTATCAGAATACCCATTACCAGTATCGAGCACTTCCCTTCGGCCTCTCATCGGCTCCAAGGGTCTTCACGAAGGTTCTGGCAGCATTGATGGCATCTCTGCATTCTGTTCCAGTGAGGATCCAATGCTACTTGGATGACATTTTGATTCTGTCCTCCTCCTTCCATGTGGCCCATTAGGATCTGTAAATTACCCTGTTATATCTCCAGAGCCACGGATTTTCCATCAACACCAAAAAGAGCCAGCTCTCTCCCACAACCAAATTGCAACACTTGGGAGCAGTCATCGATATCATGTCATGCCAGGTTTTCCTGTCCCCAGCTTGTGGAAAGAGGCTTGCAGAGATCATCAGCCAGATCCAGCAATATCAAACTGTCCCCCTGTCGCTGCAGTCCAAACTTCTGGGGAAGATGGTTTCCTGTATTGGCATCGTCCCGTGGGCTCGGTTCCACTCCCGTCCACTCCAATGGTTCCTGCTTCCCTACCAATGAGCAGGAACCAGCCACTCATCCATCAAGGTCCCGCTCCTGCTACAAATCAGGAGATCTTTCAATTGGTGGCGTTCCCCATCAATCTGGAAGGGATTCCTGTTCAGGGTCCCAGACAGGCTAGTGATAACCACCGATGCCAGCCTCCTGGGTTGGGGTTCCCATATACAGGGCCAGATAGCTCAGGGCGTTTGGTCCAGGTCAGAGCAGACCCTTCCCATAAATTGGCTAGAGCTCAGAGCCATTTTTCTGGCTCTCAAGCATTTCAGGCACTCAGTGACCAGCTCTCATGTTCTAGTCCTTACAGACAACATGGCAGCAAAGGCTCATATCATCCAGCAAGGGGGGACGAGGTTCAGAGCCCTCATGGGAGAGGCTCTACGGTTGGGGATATGGGCAGAGAAACACCTGCTGTCGATCTTGGTGGACCACATCTCTGGGGTCGACAACACCCAGGCCTACTGGCTCAGCAGGAGCCTAGTTGACCAGGCAGAATGGTCCATTCCTCCGTCTCTATTCAGGGACCTTTCCCTTGGATTCGGAACACCAGAGGTGGATTTCTTCTCCACTCCTCAAAAAGCCCAGGTCACCAGATTCTTCACCAGGTTTCCTTGCCAGGGAGTGGAGGGGACCAATGCTCTTCGGTGCAGATGGCCCAAAGGTTTCCTCCCCGCTTCCCATCATTCTGGCAGTAATTCGGAAGATGTTGGAAGAATGAGTAGAGCTCCTCCTCCTGGCACCCTATTGGCCAAGGAGGACCTGGTTTGCAGACCTGATCAACCTATCGGTGGCTTCTCCTTGGAGGATCCCAGCCCATCTAATCTTCCTTCATCTCAGGGAGCTCTGCTCCACCCAGAGCCCCAGTGGCTCAAGTTGACTGTGTGGCACTTGAGCAGCAGCGGCTAGAGAAGGCTGATTTTCCAGAAAAGGTCACCCTCATTATCCTGGTGTCTCTCCAACCTTTTACAAGGCGCATCTATGATGCCACCTAGAAGGCCTCCTCCTTCAGGAAGTCGGAAGCCATGTTTGTTTCCTTTTTCCCTTCTCACTTGGGGCACAAGGCCTCTTCTACTATTAGCAGATGGGTCAGATCTTGCATTGAGCAGGCCTACAAAGCTGCGGCCCTTCTGGTTCCCCAAGGTCTGACGGCGCACTCTACCAGAAGTGCGGCCACTTCTGCTGCCTGGGTGACTCAAGCACCCTTGGAGGAGATTTGTCATGCGGCCATGTGGACATCCCGTCTCCTTTCATCAGACACTACTGTCTGGATGCTACTGCAGCCTTCGGCAGACGGGGGCTTCAACGAGTGGTTCAACAGTTGGTGTGATGAGCTGGACGAGGACCCGCCCATGGACACGCAAGCTTTGGTATGTCCCATCCTGGGCTCTCTATGCAGCATGGAGGAGAATGGGCGTTGGTAGAAGTTACGGTGGACGCCTTTTCTATCTATGCTGCGAGAGAGCCCAGCCCCTCCCTTGATTCGTCCGGAGAGGGTAAGATGTATTTCTGTATTCATTTTGTGCTTTCAGAGACACCTTTCAGTCTGTCAAGTATCTTTGCCAAAGCTGGGGTCTCTCCCAGGGGCTGGCTTTTATATCTTAGTACAGACTCAGCTAAATGACGTCATAGGAAGGAGTCAACCCATCCTGGGCTCTCTCTCAGCATAAATAGAAAGGGTGTTCATGGTAACTTCTACCAATACCCATTCTGGGCTTACTCGCTGCCCCATAGGGCAGGTGTAAAGTCACCAAAAGGGCAGAAGTGGATGGGAAGATAAGCAATGGGGAGGAATTGCAGTGTCCCCATGATTGTGTGAGCGGACTTCTAAGTACCCAAATTTTTATCACAAAACTCAAGGACTGCAATGGCTGTAACTTTGGGCATGGGTCATAGATCCCTTTATTCAGAGCCACCATACAGTCACTAAATGAATGGTTGTAAGTAAAGGACTATCTGTAGCTTCTGCTGCGTATACCAATATCTTCATTATAAATGTATGACGTCTGGTGAATCTGTTTAGTGGCTCAAATTCAAGCAGCGTTTCAGGTCCTGATTTTCTGTGGGACAATAAACGACACCTAGAACAGGTAAGTAAAACTGTTCAGCCTCAAATGCTCAACAGATGATGAATAGCCTCCAACATTTTATTTTATTTATTTTATTTTGTCAAGCAATTATACGATAACAGGTATAAGTATAAACATACATGAAATGGATAAATATAAGAAAAATAAAAAGAAACAATAGGACAGGGACGGTAGGCACGTTGGTGCGCTTATGCACGCCCCCTACAGACCTCTTAGGAAAGGGGTGAGGTCAATAGCAGACAGTCTAATACTGACTTCTTGGATATTAATGTTGGAAGAAATATCCATCTGGTTCAGTTCCAAGCTGGGAGAAAGACACTGGAAACATGGAGGCTGATTGGAAAGAAAGATTAACAATGAACAGAACCAACAGCAGTCCTGAGTCAGCTGACCAATTGGCTTGATGAGTACAGGGGTTTTTATATGTTTCAGAGATGTTGCTAGGAGGATTGTGCAACGTCTGAAATGCCTTTAGGAGATTGTGCAATGTAGTGAGTTCTGTGTCTTCTGCTAAATGGTAGTGGGTTAATCCTATTATGTCCTGAAGGATCATGTCCTGTTCTTAATCCCATCACCCAGGAGCTGAAGTTCTCTTGTTTTGTAGATAGGCTGGCCCAGTCTTTCTTAATGGGCACAAAATATCTAAGGGGGGCTATTAAGAAAGAGTGGGGGCTGCTTTCTGCCTCTAAAAAATGTTTCTTCATTTCTCAATTAGGGAAATACAATGTTCTGCCTTTTTAATATTTCCCAAAATATTTCATTCTTCTTGAAGGAGGGGCTTCCCACATTAGCAATAGTAGAAATCTAACCTTAATCTCCTTGAGCACCAGTTGTGCCTGCATTATGTTCCCAGGTGGCTCAAAATTGTGTAGGTGTATTTAGTATTAATTTGATCTTCCTTTCTGTTGGAACCTGTCCTCCTTGCCTTGAGCACTGCTAAAATATTTGCACTGTTGATCCCAGCAACCATATTCTTGATCACTCCAAAATAAAAAAGATTTGGCAGACTGTTCTGTAGCTCAAATGGAAGCTGCTAGAGTCTGGATAATTCTTTTTTATTTTTATTACTAAAGATAGATATTTTTATTGTTACTCTCTGCTATGTCCATGGACTCAGCAAACCATTTCTTGCTCACAAAGGGCAAGATTGACCCTGAATTAGTGTTGACCTGCCAGTTCCTGAACCATAGACCTCAACAGGAAGTCACCTCTACTGCCATAGATACAACTGAAAAATGAAGACTGTCCAATTAAATCTAGTGCATTGGCAAATGTGCTGAAGAACTTATGATAAAAATGAATGTTACTTCAAGTATACTGATCTAAATTCATTCTTGGCCAAAAGGCTTACTGATTTATTTATCTTTGCCAAAACAATGGCCAGCTTGATGTCACTTGTGTCGGGGGCACCTGTAGTGGCCTGAACACTCTGCCAGCAAAAACGGGCTCCCAAGCTCCATTTTCAGTTGTGACGGCTTCCTGCAACCCTCTGCCAGTGAAAATGGAGCTCGGGAGGGCCACCCACTCCTTTTTTCTGGCAGAGGCACCACGGCCGGTCCTTTGTTGTTCCCAGGGTAACTCCGCAGGCCAAATCTAAGCATCCTGCAGGCTGGATCTGTCCCCCAGGCCTTGAGTTTGACACCCCTGATATAATTTATCACTTGTAATGCTAATTTCTTCATGTGGTTCTGTAAGAATTACGCAAGTGTATATCAGGCTATATTAGCTTCATTGCTGTGGATTGAATACTTCAAGACTAGGGAATTCCAAGTAAGCAATTTAGCTCCTAAATGTGAATAGCAAGAACATTTAGCCAACATAGCTACCAATTCATGGAATTTAATGCATGTAGAAAACTAAGCTCCACAATTTTTGTTTCAGTGAAAAGGTGCAGCATCTCCAATTTTGATTCAACAGACACTTTTGTGACACTGGCCACCAGAATTCAAATGTTTGGGCTTCACTCTACTCCTGCACCCATGGCCCATAGTTCAGCATTGCACAGAGCTTCCAAAGGAAATTGACAGCCTACTGGATGGTTCACTGTTGATATTCTCAAGGGTGGGATTCCATGAAGGATTTCTGTTGGAAGAAAAGGTACTGGCCCAGAACAGAAATGGTGGTCAGGAAATGGAGTTACCTGGGGAGAGGGAAGATAGAGAAATAACCCTGCCTTCTATGCAGTCTTTGGAGCCATTCTATCCTACAAGAAGATTGAACCTGCTCCGTCACAGTGGTGGGATTCAATTTTTTTTTCGGTTCTATGGGTGTGGCAGAGGAAGGATACTGTAAAATCTCCAGTCAGAGGTGGTATTTGCCAGTTCTTCAAACTACTCAAAATTTCCGCTACCGGTTCTCCAGAACTGGTCAGAACCTGCTGAATACCACCTTTGCTCCATGACCATACTAAGCAGAAAGCAGATCTAGAAGTGAGGCTATTCTCAAAAAATAGTATTTTACTAATGGACTAATGGAAAAAGAACTAGAGGAAAAATATGGAATTTTATTACTATACATGTTGACAGCAGCAAGACTATTGTCTGCGCAAAAATGGAAAGACACTTCAATACCTACCATGGAAGAATGGATGCAGAAGTTGATGGAGTTGGCTGAAATGGCAAAACTGATACTCTGATTAAAGAAAAAAACAAAAAGTACTTTTATTTCCACATGGAAACCGCTTCAGAATTCTATGCTTGATGTGGAAAAGAATGTAATTTAACTTTGGGTTTTACAGATTAGATTGATAGATTTTTATAGGAATGACTTGATATTATTATGGAAAAACAAAGTTGTGATTTGATGTTAATGTCCTATTTTACTGCAACAGAGAGAGAGTTGGAAGTCAATGCTTCTTTTTCTTTTCCCTACCTTTCCTCATTTCTCTCTCCCCCTTCCCCTCCCCTTTTACTGCTCTTTTATTTACTTTTGTATTTTGCATTTTATAATATTTTATAACCTAATAAAAATGTTTGGGAAAAATAGTCTTCTGATTGGAAGAAGCAGAGTTACCTCTTTCTTCTAGGTCCCATTTTTGATTACCAAGAAAGAATATTGTAAGTGCAATTCTATGCCTGCCTGCTCTGCTAATTTAATCTTAATTTACTGACAAGCATTCAATTAACAACCATGGTATCATAAGGAATGGCTTCAGCTTATGCAATTTATATGTAAACAACATGGTATTAACTATTGTAATTAAGATTTGAAACACCAGTTTTAAACAAAGTAGAAGTCTGATAAGAAAATCAAAAGGGAATGTGACCTGTGTCAGATCTGGCATCTTCCACTTCTATGCTTTGCTGGCATCCTGGAGGAGGGGGGCAATGGAATGTAGGGAGTACAAATGGGAATGAAAGGACAAATGATGGGGGGGGGGGGAGATAACATCTTTGATGGAAACCAGAAGTTCCAGGACTGGATTGCACCAGTCTTCAAGGACACTTGGGCTGAGAACAGATTGTGAAATTGCATCTAGTGGTGCCAAATATCCAAGACATTCCCAAAAACATCTGAACGGCACACCATTGGGCAGTAGTGGACTGGTCAAGGGTGGGGGGGGGGGGGCAGAGAAAAGGGTGAAGTGTAATCTTTTGCATAGGAATATTCAGATCTATCCTTTATTTTGCTGCAACCGCTTAACCTTAGTAAAAGATCCTATCGCTTGAATCAAATGGAGTCGAGTGTGTTTCTTTACTAAAGAACCTGAACTGCGGCTGTTTCTTTCATGTTGCAAATTATTTCTCTCTGTTGTCTTCTTGCCAGTTCTTGAGGTTATTTATTTATCTACCTCCACCTCCCCTCCCACCAAATAAGAGGCAAAGGGGAGAAAGGGGCTGGGCTGAGGATCATTTAGATAAGTGGTGGAGGGAAGCACTCTGAGCCTTCTGTGGGCATGGTAGCTGCTAGACTATCTTGCTCGCCTTCCCGCAAAACGAAGAAAACGAGCTCTAGATGCCGGACTCCTCAGCCAGGGTTACAAGGAAAACTTACCCACTTCCTCCTTAAAAGCAGAACCTTATGATAGAGGCGTGGCATCTAAGGGGGAGGGTATTGTGCGTCGGCCCACCACCCAAGCGATGCTTGCCAGGAACGGCCGTTTCCTCCACTCTTCTGAAGGAATTTCGCGCGGTGATCTCCCCCTTCGGCACACGGCTTTTACACGCTACGGTCTTTACCCAGGTTTGGAGGAGGAAGCGGCGCCGGAAGGCTTTCCTCTTCCGTGATGCTTCTCGCAGTCCTTGGGAGCAGCCAGGAAGCCCCTGAAAGCTTTGGGAGAAAGGTGGTGAATGCTCCATTTCCCCTCTGGCTTTTTTTTTTATGGGGGAGGGGGTTAGCTCTTGTGTTATTCAATAGGGTTGTGCGGAGGAATCCCAGTTATTGATTAGGCGAAATACCCTCCTGATCAGTAAATTGTTTTTTCCCTCCCGTATAAGCCTGTCTTAAAAGTTATCTGCAAAGCCTGAATTAAAACTGTTCATAGCTTGTCCCTAAAAGTTTAGGGTTCACTGCATTATCTTACATACACCATGCCTATAACGCAGAAGCCTTGACTCTTAACTTTCCTAAGTTCAAAAGCATGCCAAATGCAAACTTTTACCTCAATAAAAAGTTGAAAGCTCTGTTTTTGTGCTTTTCTTTTAAGTCAAAAATACTAATGTATGAGTTTTTTCTAAACTAAAACCTCAGTATTCAGATTAAATTGCTGTGTTGGCCCGTGATAAATAAGTGGCATTAGGGTTGCAGTTTGGATGCTTTGGCCTCTAAAATGTTTGCCATCACTGACCTAGATCATGTGTGGGGAATTGTGGCCCTTTTATGAGTTGTGGACTTCAACTCCCATGCTGACTCAGGAATTCTGGGAGTTGAAGTCCACAAGTCATAAAGAGGCCATAGTTCCCCACTTCTGATCTAGACCAGCAGTCTCTCTACCACATTTTTAATGAAACACAATTCAGATTTCAGTCATTGTAATGTAAAAACCCAAGTTTCTTCTTGGCAATAGAAGACATTTTAGTGTGTGCGTTCTCTCTCTCTCACACACATGCACATGCACACACACACACACACACACACACACACAGGAGGCTGATTGGAAAGAAAGATTCTGCTATTGGTGAACAAAACCAACATACACAGCATGCAGTTCTGGGACAGCTGAACAACCAACTGGGTGAGTGGAAGTGTTCTTATATGGTTCTGTAACTTCGAAGTTTGGAATTTGTGCAATAATGGTTTTTGTGTTTTAAAAGGGTGTTGGGTAATTCTTTTTGTGGCTGATGGCTATGTCCTATGTTAGATTTTTGGGTGAGGGGCTGTTTGCTCTAATCCTATCGCTCTGCCTTTGTTAGCTGTTGAAATTGCTCTAAGGGGTTTCGAAATATCCTGTCTTGAATGCACTTCTGCAGGCAGCATTTGATTTGCTTATGAATGGAGCCATCTATATAGTTGGCTTCTTCTTTCAATAAGCTCGTTATCTCCTTAAGTGCCAGCATCTGCAGTTAGCTTCTTGTTACAATGTTTTCTTTAGGTGTCTGGCTGGAATGTGGAATGGGCTTCAGGCAGCTTTTTATTAGCTTTTTGGTCTTTTGGCTTTTCTGAAGCTTTTCCTTATGGCTAATTTTCTAAGGCTTATAGTTAATATTTTATTTGGGATAATGGGGGGATTTGATTTCCAGAGAGGGAGGGAGAGAGAGAGAGAGAGAGAGAGAGACTACTGACATGAATCCTACTTATTTACGTCCTTCATAGAATTGTGAGAAGTCTGCCTATGTCCAGTCTAGTTTATTTGGGATTACTGAATGCCAAAACAAAATAAGCGTGCTAGCAGTAACAATAGCAAAAATTCTTACTGCAGTATCAACAAGCTCAACAATACTGGCTATAGTTTTGTAATTCTTCAGACTGGAAATATTAGATCTCTTTTACAATTTCAAACAATAATCTTCATTCTGTACTGCAGCAGGAAAAAAAACCTTGTGTCCTGAACATGCTATTGGCAACACTGTGTTGAACTCTCTGTGGAAATCTGCTTAGTTTTTATGTCTATGAATCTAAATAAGTTTTCTTCTATGAACACAATGTTTCATAGAACTATCCTACATATTACGGTCTTTTTTTATTCCTGAGTTTAATGAAACAGGGAAACATTTTCATTCTTGTTATAGTGAAAGCCTGCTTCAGAGTAAGTAGGAGTAGTTAAGAAACTTCTAGTTTTTTACAAATTCATCTGAAATTCTTCATTCCTTATGATTGTGAGTACTGCTATCTTCTCTATCATTACTATATGTGTTTCCTTAATACTAGCTTTGCCTGAGAGTTACCAGGATAATTAAAGATTGAATATATTGTTTCTTGGGTGAATTTTTAAATATTTGTGCCCTCCTATGCAACAAGCTATTTGCATAATAGCAGGCAAGAAGCAAGTGAAAAATGTCAAGTAGGAGTCTGTGTATACATGTTTTGTTAGTTTTGATGATATTCAGTCTATGATGTCACTTGATATATCTATCAAGATAAAATGAAAGTAAGAGATGTGCTTATAATACGAGAAGAATTGTGCTGCTTAGTTGAATTCTTCTGAAAACTACTTTTCTTTAGATGCTTTCTTAGAGATATGTGTAAGGATCTGCCTCTCCTCTCTGTTCAAGAAAGTAAAACTCTTGAAACAATTAACATTTCAAAAGGAACCTTTTATTGAAAGAAAGGGATTGCAAGACAAAGGAAGCAGGATCTAAAGTCTCTCAGGCAATTCAGTTAGGATAAAGCAGTTAGAAACCTCTTCCCTTAGTCTGATGTTGAATAAGCCAATCCACAAGTGCAGAGTTGTTTTGAGTAGTGCAGGCTGAGAAGGTGATAAGTTGTTCCCAGGCATTTCTTGCCTGGAGGCTTCGGGACTGAGATAAAATAGATGGCCCTCACATTCCCAAGAAGGTAAATCAAAGTACAGGATACATAGGCATCAGGAAAAAGGCTATAAACTAAAGAATGCACCCAGACCCCCTTCCCACCAGGATGGCAGCATCCCCAATATGGATCTATGCGATCTGACAATATATATTACTCATTTTTTAGATTTACATTTTCCTTTTCCTTCAGGAGCTCAAGGCAGCTAAGAATCTTCCTTCATTTTATCCCCATAACAGTCCTGTGAGTGGGCTGAGAGATAATGACTACCCAAAAGTAACCAAGTCAGATTCCATCATCAGTCAAGATCAAAGTCAAATTATGCAACATCAAAAAAAGTACCACCAAGCTGGATATCACCCAAATCCATTCCATGTATGCAACTGAGCTTAAAAATGGGTTTGAACTACTGGACACTGCTGAGAAAATAGTTAACAAATCATGACCAGAAATTCAGTTGACCATCATTGAAACAGCAGTTGAACAAATTTCATACAAAAAGAGTGTCAAATTTGAACCACTTCTGAACCAATTGAACACTTATCAACATAGGAGCCTCTGTGGTGCAGTGGTTAGAGTGCAATACTGCAAGTTACTTCTGCAGCCAGTTGCCTAGAGTTTGGCAGTTCAAATCCCACCAGGCTCAAGGTTGACTCAGCCTTCCATCCTTCAGAGGTGGGTAAAATGAGGACCCAAATTGTTGGGGGCAATATGTTGACTCTGTAAACCGCTTAGAGAGGGCTGTAAAGCACTATAAAGCAGTATATAAGTCTAAGCGCTATTGCTATTATCACTATTCAACTTGCCAACAAACTAGGGGGAGGAAAGGGTGAGAAGGAATACAGATGATCCAAGAATAGACCATGTGAGTCAAGAACCCACCAAAATCACTTAGTGCAGGTGTCAGCAAAGAAATGAACTGTTCTCAAAACAAAAGATGGTTCCTAATTAGACGGGAAGAATTGGGTTCCTAATTGGGTGGGAAGAAGGGGAAACTAATGTTTAACTACGGTAAGTTAGCATTGTGCGTGAAAACCTCAGAGCTGGTTTTATTTCTTCAGTGCTGAAATGGTATATCAATACAGTTTTACTTTGGGGATTTTAAACTTCCTGAGAATGCCTACTTTTCTTGGATTTGCTAGTTGGACAGTTGATAAAGAGAAAAAGCACAAGTAGTTCTCAGATGAAGCAATTGATCAGAACAGTGAATGTTGTACAGAAATAAAGCCTCACTGGGATCACTCAGCAAAGATGAGCTTGAATCAAATATGGAAAAGCAAGGACATCAACTTGGTAACTAAATTCAGATTAGTTAGCACTATTGTGTTTCCTAGATACTTAAAATTGCAAACGTTGGGCCTTGGAAAATTTAGGAAGAAAATCAACTTGTGCCGACTTGCTCATTTAAAAAGAGCATTCAGCTGCATTCATAGTGAAAGGAATACTTTTACTAAAGCCAAGTGCTGCACTTTCCTCTTTCACTTTCTTAATTGGTGGCATGTGGTGACATGAATCTGCTTTCACTGCGATTTTATCCCCATGCCACCTTTGCTGAGTTTTCTCCTCCAGTACTGAGGGATTCCAATTCTCTAACCAGGTGTAAGGGTCTGTCTCTCCTGTCTGTTCAAGAAAGTAAAGACTCTTGAAACTTCAGCATTTCAAAAGAAACCTTTTATTGAAAGAGCTCCCTCCAGGCCCCCTCCCCACAAGAATGGCAGTATCACAGGGATCTGACACCAGGCTAGACCCAACACCATGGGTTGTCCATACCTGGTGCCATAATGAAACTGATACTTTTCAGTGGGGCCCCATTTTCATCCTCAGTGGCTCAGTAATGAACATGAGCCTCCCCACCCCCGCCCTGTATGCTATCCATCTAGCTAGGAGAATGTTATTGGAGTTTTCAGTTCCCCTGAGATGCCAGGGCTGACTAGATACCTGGTGTACCCTGAGTCCAGTATGGTGGCCACTATAACTTTGCACCCCGAGGAAGCCACCATTAGTTCTACTTGGATAGTTACTGGTATTATAGTGTGACTTATCAGCAGGTCATTGTCTCTTCTGCTGTCACTCTCTGTTCTGGTCTTGGGGTCCTTGGTCAGAATTCCTTCACCCTTGGTGAAAGGGGGAAACTACAACCTCCATTCCTCTGAGTGTTATCTCTTTGGCATTTCTGTTCCCTTTTGGTTCCCATGAGGCAGTCAGCAGCCTGATGACCCTCACCCAGTGCCACAGCAGTGAGGGCTAGAGTTTCGTTTTCCTGGCTTTGAAGACTCCAGTTTTTCTGGCCCAAATGACTGTCACTGTTTTTGGTTGATACAGGTACCTGGTACCTGGCCAGGTCAATTTCCACCTCATCTTCCAGAACATACCAACCCTGGAGGGTTTGGGTTACCCCCTTTGATAGGCAGGTCTAGAATACTTTGCTGGCCTCTTGGAAGCACTTGATCAGCATATCCTGGGATCAATCTGCCAGTTTGCTGGACAAGCTTCGAAACTCTTGAATGTAGGCTGTGATGGGCTGTTTCCTTTACTTGAAGGTTCTGATTCTGGTCTGGGCTTTCTGGTTGGTGAGTGGGTCCTCAAACTGCTTCCTCAAGGCAGCTGTAAATCTGTCAAAATGCCACAATTCCACGGTATCATTGTCATTTGCCAGGTCTGACCCATATTCTTTCATATAATTCCACGCTTGGGTGAGGAAGAAGGCCAGCTATTTTTGGATCCTTCTCAATTTTACTCCTAGCACCAGTGGATGGTGATCCCCCTTCCCCAGGAGAGCGGCTTGGGTTCAGTGCCTGAGCCAGTTTGGCAGCAGTTGGCTGGGCTGCTGCAGCAGTGGTGGGTCTGGCCACTTTAGGAAGACTTCAACTGTCAGCTTGTCAAAGGTCTCCCTCAGAAAATTGATTGCCTGCTTGAGACATGGGTGTCTGGTTTTTCCGGAATGTCCTCACATGGCTTGGTGGAGTGTCGGGCTTGGGATCAGCTCCCTCAGCTAAGAGTTACTCTGGGAGGAGGTTTATCCCAGTCTTCCAATCTCATGACTCTGGCTGACCACCAAGCTTATGGTCAGCTGCTTGCTTCTAGTGGGGATCTCTGCTTAGTTTCCTAGCCTGGGTTACTCCTCATTATCCTTTGGTCTCAAAGCAGCCTCCTCCCAGGCGTCAGCCTACAGAACTTTTTCCCATTCAATTAATAAGAATGAACTTCTGAAAACCAAACGTATCAAAAGGAATCCTTTATTGAGATGAGACAATTCATGTAGGAGTTCAAAGCAGCGTCTGAGGTCCCTCAGGCACACAGGGGTAGATAAGGGAGCTTAGAACACCTCCCCTTATCTCAATGTGTATTTAGTGAAACAAAAGCCAGTATGTTAATTCTCCCCCACCCCTTCTGTAGAAACAATCTTTTTCACAGTTTCCCAGGGCATACCCAATTTCTCCCACCCTCTTTTTAGAATGAACTTTTCCAGAGATTCCCAGGACACATCTCACTGTGGAATTTTTATGGTCTTCTCATCTCTTGGCTGTGCCTCTCAGAGGCGATAGGTTCTGGCCATCTGGCTTTTCTCCCTCCATTGTATCATGTGTGGGTTATACAAATTTGATATAAGATTAAATATATTCAGGTTACATCAAGAAAGGATTTCTTTATCAGTCTCCCCCCCGCTTTTCTTCTTCCACTGAAGAAGGATCTGACACCAGGTCTCCATCATCTCATCTCCTCCATGGTGTGATATCTCTTGCATGATCCCTTTGGTAGAGGCAATTTTCTGGTTAGACCAATACTGCAGATCTTGCTAAATATTGGGCTTGTCCCAACTTGGCCATTTAGAAAGAAAGAGCCTTCAGCGGTAGCCTTCAAGTTGAAAGGTATATTTTTTACTAAAGCCAAGATAAGAAAAGCCAAATCTGAAGTTTGAGCTCAAAAACTATCTACTTATTTTCCCTGTTCTTAGGTCCTCCCCTGCCCCCTTTAGAATCTCTCTGGTGTCCAACTGAATTCAAACAAATCGTTTGGTAACAGTTCTTCTGCTTGACGGGCTCAGTTATGGTAAACATTCCATTTCCATGGTTGTGACCTTGCGGTCAGTCAACCGATGTCTCTGGTAGGCACTCAAAGTGGTTTTGGTTTCTTGTCTTCCCTTCCTATCTGCAAGGGTTCATGGCAGCCTAGCATCAGCGAAGCAGCAAAGGGGCAATGTGAGTTGACAGCACTGACAATTTGTTCAAACTGCAGTGTTTGAGAAAGCTCGTGTGAATAAGCAAGGACTGGAACATATAGAACGAGACATATAGCTGGAAGGCAAAATCACAAAATTCTGCCTTACTTATTACAGTAATGTTATACAATCAAATTCACTGGAAAAGGCAGTTGTAAAAGGAAATGAGGCCACCAAAACCACAATGGCTACACCATCGAAGTCAATACCAGCCAGAATATTACATAAAACAACTGAAAAAAGGCACATAAGATTGGACAATGTGAAGATTGCTGGTCTATACAATTGCTGAAAATCAGACATTATGAGTCGATCGCATCATCAATTCAATGGTATAGGTGGGATCTGACCCCACCTGGTGGTCCCTAAATTTGGCCAATACGTCAGACCAACTCTGTATATAATCTGATACCTAGAATCTACAAGCACTCAGCATGTAGACATGTATGCCAGTTTTTAACAGCACACACAAGTCCCTTCTATCAAGCGCAGGTTCTTCAAGCATATTTACAAGAAAGGCTTGACGTATTAACAGATCATTTACATAATTTATAAAATTGTATGCCTGGATTTTTAAAAAAGTTCATACATTCCTAACTCATCCAAACACATCTGTTTTGGAACAACATAGCCTCATTTTTAGAATTATTTGGTGACAGAAAAGTATAGATGTTATCTCTCAGTTTCTAATCTTTGACATTTTCATTTCTAATCTTTGGTATTTTCACATTTGCTTCATAATGGAAAAATAGCTTGATGGGGATTGCTTGCTAGGATAGGAAGCAATTTGAATCTGAATGATCTCACACAGAAAAATTTATATAGAAGTACCAATTATGTGGAGTATAGCTTTTTTAAAGTATAAGGAAAGAAGAAAGAAGAAAGGAAAGAAAGGAAAGAAGTAAAATATAGCATTAAGTAGAGAGTTACTCTATAGGCATGTGTTATCTTGATGTTAGGCATTGTTTTCTTATATATGTAGAAGTATTTATCTCTATAGGCATTTCTTATCTTGCTGTTGTAGAAAATATTTCTTTAACCTTTCACATGTTGTAAAACTAATAACACATGCCTGCAATCAGTAATAACACATGCCTGCAATCAGTTACATCCCTCTCCTATTGAGATACATGATTATCCCATCTAAATCAATCTGAATGGAACCTACTCCCTGGGAACGTAACTCCCTACTTCTGGAGCAATATACACCTTTTGAAGTATGCTGTTAATAGCCCTCTTAAATGGTCAATTGTGATCGATTAACAGCACAATAGGAGAAGGGATAATGAAAGATAAACAAGTGCCAGAAGGACATTTGTTTTTTTGCAGGAAATTCTACTTCTAAAAGAATCTTAAGGTATAAGAAGAGTTACTTTCGTCTATATGCTTTTTAACTTTCCTCACATATCTGTGTTTATGCGAGGAGAGGTCTTACCCCTTTATTGATCAATAAAAGTTAGATTTTGTTCTTCAAAGCCTCTGCTTTGAAGTTCATTTTGGCACATCGTGGTCATAAGTTATATTTACAAAAGTTTAGAATCTGGGTTATCTGTTTCAAGACCTGTCTTGTCTCTGAAATAATCAAGCCAACCCTATTTCTTCCTTCAGTCAACAATTCATAAAGTCTTTCATTGCTTTCAACCTACCCATTCCCACAATTTTTATTGTTTTATTATTATCATATCATGTTATGATATTTCAGAATTATTTATAAATACCTCTCCTGTTCTGGAAAAAAATCCTTTTGAAAGGGAAATAACTAGACAGAGTGAAACATTTTGGAAAAAAAGTCCACATTCCAACCCCGAGCTTGAATCATCCATCTTCCTCTTAGATTTCTTTGAAACTGCAAACTGTATGTTTCAGCCAAGTGTTAAATGTTAAAGGAGAGAAGCAAAACTTAGCTTGAATCAAATCTTCTGGAAACACAGAAATCATTAAAAGCAGCTTTAAGTTTGTGTTTCCTGAGGATTTTTCTTACTTCCCTCAGTGGAAAGCAACTTGGTGTGCCTTTTAGTTTATCATTTATAACAAGATGTCAAATCTTTTCTTTTGGTATTTTCTGCTGTCCGCCCAGAAAAGGAATGTTTGGGATAGAAAGTAGAACTTTTTTGTGCATTTTTGGAACTGTAGCACTCAGTAGGAAATATTTTTCTGTTTGTTGACTAGCTCAGTTAGTTTCCTCTCTAAAGAGAACATTATGTTTCTGTTCTGGCTACTGGCATTGGTTATCACCAGACCTGCGCGTGGGATATTACATCATTGCTGCTTCCTGAACTGGCAGACTAAAATACACTTTATGTTTGGATCTTATCCCACACTCCTAGGGTGTTTCCCTGGTTGCCCAATAAGTGCTTTATGTTTTACTTCATGTCTTTTATTTCTGAGGGTAAACAATTAATTCTACTCTAGTTTTTCCTACTGGTTTTTATATGATATTTTTCAATTAACCAGCCTAGACTACAAACAGTGTTCTTGAAAAAACTTGTCACACTTTTACTGTATGCTTTACATAAACAGAAGAAAATTAGGACAGAAACATTTTGTAAAGTAAAATTTTGCATTAAAAACCAAAGTTACAAGTACAGATTAGGTGAAACCTGGCTCCAAAACAGTAACTGTGAGAGGGATCTTGGAGTCTTAGTGGACAATTACTTAAACATGAGTCAGCAGTGTGCAGCAACAGCCAGAAAAGCTAATACAATTCTTGGTATAAACAGAGACATAGAATCAAAATCACATAAAGTATTAGTGTCACTTAGTGTGACCAAACCTAGAATACTGCATCTTGTTTTGGCTACCACATTACAAAAAAGATGTTGAGACTTCAGAAAAAGTGCAAGGAAGAGGAGGATTAAAAGCCTGGAGACTAAAACATGTGAAGAACAATTGGATGATTTGGATTTGGCTAGTCTAGGGAAAAGAAGGGCTAGGTGGGATATGATAGTAGTAGTCTAGTATTTGAGAGGCTGCCACAAAGAAGAGGAGGTCAATTTATTTTCCAAAGTACCAGAGGGCAGGACAAGAAACAATGGATGGAAACTAATCAAGGAGAGAAGCAACCTGGAATTGAAGACAAACTTCCTAACAGTGAGGGCAGTTAATCAGTGTAACAGCTTACCTTCAGAAATTGTAGGTGCTTCATCATGGAGGTTTTTAAGAAGAGACTGGACAGTCACTTGTCTGAAATGGCATAGGATCTCCTGCTTGAGCAGGGGGATGGACTAGAAGACCTATTCTGATTCTGATTCGCTTTCGATACTTCCATGCTATATAGCCTATCAGGCAGCAAGGGGGTCCCAGTATTTTTGGTTTTGGGTGAGTACATCAGTGTCTTCCCATGTGATCCATTGCACAAAATGGAGATGCAGAGACAGACGTCAAATGTTCCTTTGGAAAAGCAACAGCTGTTTTCCAGAACCTTGATTGTTTTCTTTTTCATCCATTCTATTGCAATTTGATGGTATGTTTGGGATCATTGTCCTGTTGTATGACCCAATGTTGGCCAAATTTTAGCTGTTGGACAGATGTCCCCAGATTTGACTCTTGAATACTTTGGTAGACAGGGGAATTCATGGTCGACTCAATGACTGCAAGGTGCCCAAAATAAACCCAAATCATCACCCCTTCACCACCGTGCTTGACAGTACAAGATGTGCTGATATGCTGTGTTTGGTTTTCGCCAAATGTGGCACTGAGCATTATGGCCAAACAGCTTCACTTTGGTCTCATCTATCCAGTGTTCCAGAAGTCTTGAGATTTATTCAGATGCAACTTTGCAAACTTAAGCTTGCCATGTTCTTTTTAGGAGAAGCTTTCTCCTGACAACCCTTCCAAACAAACCATACTTGTTTATCTTTTTTGAATTGTACTGTCATGAACTTTAACACACCATACTGAGGTCTGTAGGGTCTGAGATCTAATTCGTGCCTTTTTTTTTTCAATTTCTCTGAGCATTACTTGGACTGACCTTTGGACGAATTTGCTGGAATATCTCCTCCTGGGAAGATTGGCAACTGTCTTGAATGTTTTCCACTTGTGAATAATCTTCCTCATTGTAGAATTATGGATTCTAAATTGTTTTGAAATAGCCTTATAACCCTTCCCAGATTGATGGCAGCAATAATTGCTTTTCTAAGATTGTTGTTGATAACTTTCTTCTTTTGCATTGTGTTAACACATACCTCAATGCTGAAGACTAGCAAACTCTAAAAAATCAGTTTTTATAGAGGTAGGTCACACCTGTTGATGATCAATTGATCAAGAAAATGCAAACTTAAATTTTGTTCCATATATAGTATTTTGTTCCATGCTATAGTAGATCCATGCTATAGTAGATACTGTTCCTTTGCCCTCTGCATGTTTGTTGTAAATGTTGTCAAAGTAAATTAAAGTTTGCAATTCATATCTATGCCCAAAAAGTTTACATCGTTAAGGAAATATGAGGAAAAAATCTCACTATCCAAACTGTTTTGCTATGAGTCCATTTTCAGCTGATTCTGAAAATAATTTCTCCAGCAACATATTTTAGTTTATGGGGTTCATTTTCATAAAACCCTGACTTGATTCTCTTTTGTATCAGCATGCCTGATTCATTTGTGTGGAATTTGCCTTCAATGGAATTTCTCTGCTGAGAGGTCTTTATGGGAATTTATTTTTAAATGCAAACTGCTTCCAAAAGAGAAATGGATGGTCCTTGCTTTTTTAAAAAAATATGTGAGCCTATAGGGCTGATTTGGACAGTCACTTTTTTGAGTTTGCTTTTGGAGATAAAACTCCTGTACTTATTCTAGGAAAAAATCTTGGATTTTCTTTTACCTGAACAAAATTAATAATCCTTCCATATTCCACAGGCAGACTATGGAGTAGAACATCAATTTATCTCCCTAGGAAGTTTTGCATCTTGTAGTTCTAGTTCTTTTATCATTCTTAAATAGAAGCTGATATTAAGGTGTATAGTATATCTTTAAAGATTATATTACCCAAGTGAAACCTGTGAGGCCATGTTATTTTTACTGAAATAGCTCTTATAATCCTTGCCATATTTCATCTGCATTTTCATTTTCATCTATATAGTTGAGAAAGGTATCACATATAGCTAAAAACATCAATTTTCTTGATTGTAACATTCACCTTTCTCAGTTCTTCTAGTACATTGGCCATCCCCAACATATTCAATAGTATTTTCACTCAAATGGATCATCTTCTATAGTTAGTGTCATTTAGAATTTAGTTGTATTACTGCCTTGATCATAGATAGCTATTCTGTCTTAATGAACGTTTCTCTCTTGAAAATCTAGGGCATCCCAGATCCCCTCTTCCTTTTCTAAAAAAACCAACCTGTATACTCTTAAGAGACAAGATGGTTATTGGTGGCATCACATTTTTGTCATCATAGTTGAAATATTTTTATTTAAATAACTTCAGTCTATACTTGACTAAACTGTTGATGTCTGAACTTTTTACCTTGAGAAGAAATTTACTAGTGTCATGATTAAAATAAAAAACTTGTAATAAATGAAGTGGTGGAGAGATACTGTGAGGCAGAATTAAGTAGCTACCTCAGGCAGCTGATTGTAAGGTCATGAAAAGGCAAGCAATGTGTTGATTATTTAAATTGTTAGCATATATTTACTGAGGGAGAGGTTTCTAAAGCGTTCATAAAACACAGATTACAGCAGATATATGTGATTCTGCCTCCACTTACATTTTGTGAGTGATGGTCTTCAATTATTTTTAGTCCTTTCAAGTGAGTCTTGAAAGATATAAACGTTGAGAATCTGGTCTGTAAACTTCTGACACTCTATTTTTTGTTTGTTTGTACAGCTGAAAAAGTAACTTCCTTGGGAAAAGATTGGCACAAATTCTGTTTGAAATGTGAGCGCTGCAACAAGACCTTGACACCTGGGGGGCATGCAGAGGTAAGAGATCAGATAATGAGAAGATTAAGCAATAAGTTTCTGTATCATTTACAGTCAGTGATTGAGTTACATAAATGCCACATTTTGATACAAAATAGAGACTATATGGAATTTTTTTGTTTTATTAGTTTTCCCCTCTTTATTATCTGTATTTTACTTGAATAATTTTACATAATTAGAGGAATAAAAGAGTTGGAAGAGATATTGGAGGACTTCTAGCCCAACCACCTGCTCAAGCAGGAGACTCTATACCATTCCGGACAAATGGCTGTCCAATCTCTTTTTAAAAACTCCAGTAATGCAGCATCCACAACTTCTAGAAGCAAGTTATTCCACTGATTAATTGTTTCACTGTCAGGAAATGTCTCCTTAATTCTAGGTTGGATCTCTCTTTGATAAGCTTCCATCAGCTACTTCTTGTTCTGCCCCTCCGAGGCTATAGAGAAAAGGTTGTCTCCCCCACTCTACAATAGCCCCTCAAATATTTGAAGACTGCTATCATATCATCGCTAGTCCTTTTTTTCATTATACTAGACATACCCAATTCCTGCAATCATTCATCGTATGCTGTAGCCTTCAGTCAACTAATCATCTTTGTTGCTCTTCTCTGAACTATTTCTAGAATCTCGACATCTTTTCTGTGTCATGGTGACCAAAACTGGACACAGTATTCCAAGTGTGGTCTTACCAGTGTGGTATAAATCAATATTAAGACTTCACATGATTTTGATTCGATCCCTTTGTTGATACAGCCTAGGACAGAATTAGCTTTTCTGGCAATTGCCACATATTGCTGGCTCATACTGAAGTAATTGTCTACTAGGACATGTAGATCCCTCTCACAATTACTGCTGTTGAGCCAGGTACCACCTATTCTATACTTGTGCATTTGGTTTTTCTTGCCTAAGTGTAAAATCTTACTTTTCTCACCACTGAGTTGCATTTTATTGGATAAGGCCCAGGATGAATGTCTCTCAAGATCCTTCTGGATCTTAAGCCTATCTTCTAAACTGTTGGGTATTCCCCCCAGCTTGGCATCATCTATAAATTTAAGAGTTCCCCTTCTCATCTAAATTGTTTATGAAGATGTTGAAGAACACTAGGCCTAAGCCAGACCCTTGTGGTACCCCACTGCATGCTTCCCTCTGTGTAGAAATATCAGGGTTCCAGAAAAACCCAACTCCAATTAAAAACTCAGAGACAGGCATTTTCTCAAAGTTTCCTTTTATTAGAATAGGCATACTGGCACATCTGGGAAAATCCAAATCTGAGAGTCCCAGGTTTTCCCTTAGTAATTCAAAACCCAACCCCTGCACCCATCAGTTCATCACATGGTCCAATCACAAACAGTCCCAACTTGAGACATCAAAACCACTCCTTCTCGAGGTGCAGGAATAACATAATCTTGACTGAAAAGAAGAATGCTATTATGTCTAACTACCAACACTCTAAAATTCCCCCCTCCTACTTTCCCAGGCACAGGAATTTGGCAGCATGGAAGCTTCTGGTTCTAATATGGCTTCCAGAGCTGACAAAAATTTTAATGTATGTATGTTCTGTTTTCAATCATATGCTATAACCATTATATTTTTTCTATTGGTGGTATTTCTGTTTTATTTTAAAAAATATATAAGTAGACATGACATTTATACTTCACAAATATGTTTTATGATTTGATGGTGATTTTGTTAACATCCCCTGTAAAATCATAAAAGTCAATTTTGGATCTAAGCTTTGCATTATAATGGTAAAATGTGCTTGTTCTATTATTTCTCACTATGTGGTGTGTAGATGGCAGTGCAATTTTTAATTTTATATTGCATTTTTTTAATAAGCTGTAAAAATTAATGATTATATCTTTTTTATTTGCTATTTTTTATCCTGTTACCATTGTCTTCCTGATTATTCTGCATGACCAGCAGTTGGTGGCAGTAAAAAATTGGGACATAGTCAGTTAGCAGAATCTCACTTGAGTTTAATAAAATGTTATATTTCTTGTTTCATACAGTTTAATTTTTTTTAAAAATCCCTAATTTGCTACTTCAATTAATTCTGGATGGAAAAGCAATTCAGAACTGATCCATTTAATTCTGTAAACTCTGTGGTGAGACCAGACATTTCTGTTTTCTCATGTTTACAAGTCTGTTTCAGGGGATGATCTGAGAGATTTGACCAGACTTGTAGATAGTGTCTGATGGTGTTCTTAAGTTTTGCCTTTATCCAAATAACTCCATGGTACTTTTGGGACAGATCATTTGGAGATAGCGGTTTATTGTCATAAAGATATCCCACAATTCTTTTCTACTAAACTCCTAAACTAAACTTTTCTACTAAACTCCTCAACTGTCCTCCTAATTGGGGACAGAGAGTTAATTGATTCAGAACATTTCTGTCCCCAACAATCTAAAACTAATAGGGTTATCTGTGCATGTAACATAGATATTTGTGCAGACAAGAATATCAACTTTGCTGTCAAGCAAAACCAAGCTTTTAATAGTGAATGCCATGTTCACTAATCAAACAGGTGGCAAGAAAGTAGGGGAATTCAGGGACAAAACAGGTTATGTAAACACACGGTCAGTCAAAAAGGACTCAAATGTCTACACACCAATGCACAGAGTACCGGGAATAAACAAGGTGAATTAAAAATTCAAGGAATTGAGGGCAGATATGATATTGTTTAAAATAAACAGACTAAATAAAAGAAGAGGTGGAGTTGTACTATATATAGGAAAAAACTACATGTCTACAGAAATAGAGCACAACAATGATGAAACCTCTCTTGGGATTTGGGTCAAGAAATGGGGGAAATGACATTGCCATAGATGTATACTATAGGCCGGGGTCACCAACCTTTTGGACCTCAGGGACCATCAAAGTCATAATTTTAAATCCTGGGGACCACTAATATGAATTTTGACTGACAGCGGTTTGCTGACCTTGGGGAGGGAGGGAGGGAGGGGAGGGGAGAGAGAGAGATCTAACCCCCCCCTCTCTCTCCCTCCCCACACACACACATACAGAGGCAGGGTCGGGATTCAAATTTCTTAACTGGTTCTGTGGGCTTGACCTAATTTGTGGTCACATGACTGGCTGGGCATGGCTTGTATGTAAATATTATATTTATGTAAATATTGATTTTTTTATGAAAAAGAGCAACTTTTACACAAAATCAGGCAAAGCAGGCAGGCAGATTGAGTTGCTCACAGAATCACAGATTTATTCAGAGATATGTGTTTCTGCCATCGGCTAGCTGAGTTTGTCATATAAAATTTGCTTGCAAGCAAACTCATAAAATTTGCTTGCAAGCAAACTCATAAAATTTGCTAACAAGCAAACTCACAAAATTAACTCACAACACACCATGTATGTAAATATTGACTTTTTTATAAAAAAAGAGAGCAACTTTTACCCCAAATCAAGCAAAGCAGGCAGGCAGATTGAGTTGCTCACAGAATCACAGATTCACGTAGAGATTTTATGATTCTGCCATCGGCTACCTGCACTGAATAATAGAAGCTTCAGTCCTAAGGAAGATTCGGCTCTGCTTAGAGACGAAGACCTAAAGATTAGCTAGAAAGCAAGAAATCCAACGGCTTCCTGCTTTCTAGCCAATCTAAATCTCCCAGTACAGCAGAACAACTGATGGTCAGGAAAAAGAAAAAGAAAAAATAGCAACTTAGCAGGCGAGTTTGCCAGGTAAGGAGTGAGTGGGTGGGGAGCGTTCCCATGGGCTATGTGGGTGGCACAGCCTTGTGTTCCTGAGCAGCCTGGATTAATTTTGGGGGGGGGTGCTCTGGGGTGACATTTTTCTGTGGACCATCAACATTTTCTCACGGCCCACCAGTTAGCGATCATTGCTATAGGCCACCCAACCAAACAGAGGAAATAGATGAACTTTTTGTTAGTCAGTTAACTAAACTATATAGTAGGGGTGTCAAACTCAAGGCCCACAGGCCAGATCCAACCTATGATGTTTTTAGATCTGGCCCATGGGACAGACAGTGAAGGACCAGCCCCCAGTGCCTTGGCCTCAGCCCAGGCTGGCCAGGTGCTGATCAATCACTTGGTGGCAGACATCTAGACTGGAATGCACCCTTTGATCCATGGGGTTGCCCTGGAGCCAGCAACGGGCCACCCCTGCCCCACCTCTTGGGCACACACATAGGTGGAAGCAAGCACATGGTGCCTGGTGTCCCTGGTGACTGTCTTGCCCTGCAAGATGGCATCCTGGGTTAAAGGATGCCAGCTTCCCTTTAATCCAGGATGCCAGCTCCCACATACTCGCCAGCCCCTGTGTGCATGCCTCTCATTGGCTCCAGGGAGGTCCACGGGTCAGATCTAAGTCTGACCATGTTCCGGCCTGGACGGTCACCACCAAGTTATAGACCAGTGCCATGCCCACACCAGCGCCTCCAAGGCCCACTTGCCAGTCAGGTCTCATAAGCCCGCAAGGGTTCCCTTTCACTGGGACCACCCCATCTCTGTGTGGGGAAGCCATGGCCACTGCAGCACGCCCACTGGCAGCGCTACTAATCTCTCCTCTTCCCCTCATCAGGTGAGAGTGTGTTTGGAGGACCAAGCCTCCCTCTGAGCCATGCACTTTGCTCTCCTGCACCCATTATGAGCAACCTGGCCAAGGAGATCAATCACAGCAGCAGCAGCAACCTCGATGTAAGCGCAGCTGGACACCCCCTTATGGAAGCGGGACTGGACTGGGCAGCAGGGACCCAGTGCCTTGGAAGCTCAAGAGCTGGCCTGGGCACTTGGCCTCTTCTGCCTAGGGTTCTGGGCAGCCTGTGCCGCAGTGGTGGGATTCAAACATTTTTTACTACTGGTTCTGTGAGTGTGGCTTGGTGGGCGTAGCTATGTGACTGGGTGGGTATGGGTATTTTTTGGCTTTTTTGCTACCCCACCCATTTTTGGGAGCTTCCTAGCCTCAGAGGAGCCTGGGGGGGGGGACACATTTTTGCTCCCCTAAGGCTCCTTTGAGGCCCAGGAAGAAAAAAAACAGAGCATGGGAGGGGCATGCAGCACCCCTTCAAGCTCCATTTTGGGAACTTCCTAGCCTCAGAGGAGCCTCTGGGAGGGCGTTTTTGCTTCCCTAAGGCTCCTCTGAGGCTCAGGAAGAAAAAAAACAGCATGGGAGGGGCCCGCAGCACCCCTCCAAGCTCCGTTTTGGGAGCTTCCTAGCCTCAGAGGAGCCTCTGGGGGGGCGTTTTTGCTCCCCTAAGGCTCCTCTGGGGCTCTGGAAGGCAAAAAATGGAGGGGGGGCTGAGCTCCCTCCATTTTTTGCCTTCCTGGGCCTCAGCAAGAGGAATCCCGGCATAGCTGATCTATGCACAGCTGATTGTTGGGAGGGAAAAAAAATAGCTTAGGCGAATGTCAGGCAGGCGGGTAAGCGAGCATCGGGCAGGAGGGCAACCAGATTGGGGGCATGGCCAGCCAGAAGTTACTACTGGTTTGGTGACCCACGCCAAATTCTTGCTAGTGGTTCGCCCGATCTGGTGCGAACTGACTGAATACCACCAACTGCTGTGCCGCCATCTGGGGGTCCTCTGCATGGCCTGAGAGGGATTGCAAGGGCTCCTCTAGTGGACTAGGCTTTGGCACTTGCCCTGGTCTTGCCTTCCTCCCTGGAGAACTCCAGACCCCTCACTTTCAGCCTTGCCTGGCCCACCCACAGGAGGCGAAGGATGCTGCTTCTGCATGTGGAAGCATGCAGCAGAAAGTTCACAGGAAGCAATTTCTTCTGAGTCCAACTTCTGCCTTGACAGATCCAGATGACACTTCTCTGGAGAGGAGAAAAACCCAAGCTGACACTTCTCCTCTAGAGAGGAGAAATGTCAGCCGAATCTCCAGCATGGGTTTTTCCTTTGATGCATGCTTACTATTGGCTGCCATAATAACGGGGAGAGGGGACATGGCATTTGGGTTTGGGAAGTGAACTGGTGAAGTAAAGGCTCATGTGAACTAAAAGGGAGGTTTGCTCTCAAGAATTACTGCGCTGCTGAGTGGAGTTGTTTAAATCCAGCCAAGGCCAACCCATCCGAGAACTCCAGATGGACAAAAATACCTGAAGATGTGCTTCACATGACGTTATGCAGGATGTGGATTGGACATTCAGCCTGGGTCCCTGAGGGGAGGGATTGGGGGGGGGGAGGGAAACTTTGGGAGGGGAGGGAAACTTTCAACCTGTAACTTTCATGCCTTTTGAATCAGATCTTGCTTTGCTTTCACCGCTATCATTTCAAACTCAGTAAAAGTACCTTTTCTTTACCTCAGTGGAGTTGGGGGTTTTCTTTCTTGGGTTTTGAACAGAGGCAGGCGTAACATTAAGCAAGATCTGCTTTATTGGGTAAACCGGAGACCCAGTCTACCAAGGGGACTGAGCACATAATGTCAACCCACCAGAGCAACTAGGAAGACTGTGGAGTCCTGGGGTCAACTTCCCTCCAGCCACACAGGTACCATGAGGAGACAGAATGGATGGAGGAGCTGCAGCTCGATAAGATTCCAGTCTGAGCCAGATGGTCACTGGGCATAGGATGCATGGAAGATCCGGAGGAGCACCCCCAGAGGTAACTCACTAGAGAACGGCAGAGAGATTATGCCTTGCAGGAAGCTGACAAAGAGGACCTCCTGTTGACATATGCCCAGCAACTTCTACATGAAGCGCTTGTGAATCAGAGAGCTCGGTGGGGGGGCGGCTTGCATAAGAGCATGCCCTGCCAGTGCATGATAAGCTGGAGCTCCACCATTTCTGCAAACCCAGCTGTGATTCCTGTAGTTCCTGTACTCTGGCAGCAGCTGCCCTGGGAGTCACCACTACTGCAGCCCAGGGCCCCCCTAGCAGGAGGTCCATCCTTGGAGGCACCAAATTCCATAGGTTCCTCTGCTGGGAGTAAAATACAAATGGGACCACAAAGCCCTGGAATTCTCCCTAGCTCAAGTCTGGAATCACATGCAGGAGTATGGGGAGGACTTTGCTTCGGAGGCAGCTAAAGTAAGATGTGTCACCATGGCCATGGCTATAGCAGATTGTATAGGCACTCTTCAAAATGATAATGCCTTTCAGCTGAGGGATTACAACTAGTTCATGATGGTGCTCCGCACATGGTTTGAGACCTCCTAGCCGAACACAAGGCTAGGACCAGGATGAAGACCATAAACCAGGGGTGGAGGTCAGTAGCAGAATACACCAGGAATTTCGTGGGTTGGCCTGCCACATGCATGGCTGGCTCCCAGAGGTCCTGATGGAGTGCTACAAAGATGGGCTTAACAAAGACATCTATCAGAGCTGTGTCTCCCAGGGAGCCCCTCAAGATCTTCAGTGCTGGTATGTGTTGGCAACCGAGGTGGACATCGATCTGGCTAGAGACCAGCACCGTGGAAGCTGCAGCTGGAGCAAGCCTTCCCCCTCTGCCCCTAAAGAGGCTCCGAGAGCTGCCAAAGGTGGGCCAGTAGCGAAACCAAGGTCCACAACATGCTTCATGTGTGGGAAGGAGGGACACTGAGCAGCTGATTGCCTCACCAAACCAAATTCCAATCCGACAACTGCTGAGGACAGGAAGCCTGAGAAGCACATCAAGTTAGCCAGTGTGACTTGTTCTCTCCTGACCCAGCTGTCCCGAGTCAGCTGCGCCCAGTAAGTGGCATCAAACCAACTGTGTCTAACCAGCCACATCCACCTAGTCACAGTGACACAGCTAATTGGCCCTTTGAGAGCTACCATAATTCTGATCAAGGTTCCGACTAATGAACCCAAGCAAATAAGACTAGGATCCTCCTCAAAACTCTTCTTTATTGAATACATCATTTTGGTACAGCTTCAAAGGAAAACCAAGTCTAAATCTTTCCTGTGGTTTTAATATAATTAAAATAGGAAATAGCCCTTCTCCAAGTGTCATGTTGGCCAATTGGGTTAATTTGAAGTTTTTTGAAGTTTGGCTCAAGGCTCGTGATTTAGTTAGGGCAATTGCTGGAATCTTGACAGGAATTTTTATTTGAAGACAATGATAGCAGGGGGAGTGTATGCTGAATCTGAATTTCCTGTACCAGAACATTAGGTTAAACTGGTTCTTTTGAGGCCCTTCCCAATGTCCAGTTCAACTGTGAGCCAATCCAATGGTGCGAACAAGTTATGAGAACTTCTGGCTGAGAAGCCTGATTTAATTAGGATGATCACTGGAATCCTGACAGCAAACCGATTCTCTTAATTAACATTACCGGGGTACCTGGGTCCCAGCCTCTCCAATAGCTCCCCAACATCTGGGATTCATGGAGAGAAAGGCAGCCATGGCAGAGGGCGGGCTATTGGAAAAAAGTCTACTCCAGGCAATCCAAGGAGAAACAGACTTGGCCTACAGCCAGAAGCAGCCAGAAGTTGACAGCATAATTGCAGCTAGAGGTCAGCCCCCCCTTGAATTCCAAAGTGGAGAAATCTGCTCCAGTAGAGGAAAGAAAAACAGATGAGTACTGGTGGCAAAAGAAAATTCCTAAAGGCTCGAGGTTGGGTTTACCCACCCCCATACCCCAAAATGGAGAAGGCCCCTGAGTGAACTGAGAAGAGTTGATTGGATGTGGAACTGGCATAGACCAGGGCCCCAAAGTCCCTGATGGAATCCCTGGGGAGGTCTATAGAGCAGCTGAGGAAGGAATTTGACCAGGTCACCATTCGGGATGACGGCCTGTCATACCATCCAAAACAGAGGGGAGTTTTTATAGAGCCCTTTGAAGTGAGGAGAAGGAGGCAAGACCACAGCCCTCCTTCTCCATCCACCAGAAGAAAGAGGAATCCAAAGTTGCAGCCAGTGCCTTCCCCACACAGCAGGTAGCCCCCTCCCTCTCTACAAACTGGAGCTGGGGAAGAAGGCCAGCCACCTCAAGCTCAGGCTTATGGAGGGCGACAGGAGGAAGGGGGAATAGTGCTCAATTATCCACCCCAGTTCAGGAAAATATTTGATGGGCACCCAGACCAGCTAGCTCTATTCCTTGACTCAGATGAGATCCACCAAGAACACTATGGACATCTCTATCCATCCCCCAGAGCTATGGTGAATACCATTTCTGAGGGGCTAGAGGGAGAAGTCAGAGGATGGCTAGCAACCCTCCACAAGAGAAGGGCCCCCCAACTGCAGGATATAGAGGCCAGATTTGAGGAGGCAGAGGAGGACCTGTATGTAGAAGATGAGCTCATCAATCTTAAGCAGGGAGGATGGCCCATCAAGGAACACATCCGTGAATTCAGGAGAATCAGTGGGAAGCTACCTCTTTTGCCTGACCAGATGCTCGTCCATTTTTTCAGAACAAGCCTGGACAAGCAAATTAGCCAAGTAACTGCCTGTCAAGACGTCCCAAAGAGACTCTCTAGAGTGGTTCCAAGTGGCCATAAAAGTCGCTTCAAAGAGATAAAAGTGAGATAATTAATAAATCGGATGAAGTCTACTGAGTTTATACAAATTATGCTAGATGTCACCGAGTGCCAAAAGAGGTTCACGTCCACTTTGCATGAAAAAAAGTGAGGGATATAATATATAAGATGACAAGAGACAGGCCAATGTCTTATAGAGGAAAAGAGATTACCACATTAAAGCAAATCTCAAAAAGAGTACGTGAACAGCGGAGAGGATATCATTTCTTAGCAGCATGACTCAACAAGAATAACATATTATTTAGATGGATAACACTGGAGGGAATGTTGATATCGTGGCAAGGAAAAAAAGATAATACCTTAGAGAAAGCGCAAGACTTCTACAACCAACTGGGAGGCACAGAAGAAATGGGCAGTAGTAGAGAAGAACTAGAATCAGCTAGCCAAGAAGATCAACAATTGGAAAGGAAAGAACAAGAACAAGAACAAGAAGGAGAAAGAGGAAGAGGAAGAAAAGAAGGAGAACCACAGGAATAAAGAAGAATAAGAACAAGAGCACAGAGGCAAGGAACAATAGAAACTAGCGAGTAGCAGCAAAGAAGAGGAATGGAAAGTAATTTGAAAATACTATCTGTAAATATAAACAGACTTAATTATTTAACAAAACAAAATCAAATCTTCACAAAATTAGTAAAAAACAATGGACATAATATGCCTACAAGAGGTACACATCAGAACTCAAGATGAAAAGTACTTACAATATAAAAAATTAGGAAAACTCTATGTGGCCCTAGCAGAAGAAAAAAAAAAGAGGGATTGCAATCTATGTAAGAGAAGGAATAAAAGCAGAAATATTATATGCACACTTAGTAGGTAGCACATTAATGTTAGAAGTGTCTTGGAACAAAGGAAATTATTATTAATTGTACTGTATGCACCCAATAACCAACAAGAAAATTACTATAAACACATTCATGAGAAAATTTTAGAATTAGGTAAAGAAAATATTTGTATGATAGGAGACTATTATGCAGTTGTGGATAGGAAAAGAGATTATCACAATACTCATTAAACGAAAAAGAAAAAGAACACAAAAACATTCTTTAATATGCCAGAAGAGCAAAATTTAACAGATATTTGGAGAGCACACAACCCAAAAGAAAATCAGTTCACCTTTTATTCTTTCCTCACAAATCGTGGTCGAGAATTGACATGGCCTGGACAAGTAAAACTTTAGTAAATGATATAGAATCAGTAGAAATAGCACCAAATGTGTGGGCAGATCACAACCCACTAATAATAACATGAGAAGGTCAACAAAAATGAAGAGGGAGATGGATGTTGGACCCACAAATTCTGAGAGAAAAGGAATATTTAGAAAGGGTTAAAAAGGAAATGGAAATATTTTTTTGAAATAAATACAAAACAAGATACATCTTTACAGAATTTGTGGGATACAACGAAAGCATATCTAAGAGGATAGCATATAATGGTAAAAGGAAAAAAGAAAAAGAGAAAAAAATAATGAACTACAGAAGGAGATTAGAACCTTGGAAATATAGGCACAAGTAACACCGGGGAATGATCAACTCATAGGTAAATATAGGCTAACAAAACACAGATTTAATATACTAGAACAAGAAAAAATCTTAAGGGCTTTGAAATTGGTAAAATAGAATTATTTTGAAAACGATAACAAGCTGTGAAGGTGTGTCTTGCCTATAGATTAAGGAAGGAAAAAATAAAAAAAGATGGATTCAGCAATTGCGGGATGAGGGAATTGTACAAAATGATATGGAGAAAAAAAAAGAATTAGCATTGGAATTTTTTAGGGAACTATATAGGCAAGAAGAAATTAGGGATGAGAAAATAAAATATTATTTAGAGGAAGAAAATACCCCAGCCTTAACAGAAGAAGAAAGTGAAAAATTGAATGGAGAGATTACCAAAGAGGAATTAAGAGAGGCAATTCAAAAAAAAAAAAAAAACCTCCCAGAACAGATGGCCTACCAGGAGAAATAAACAAAAGTCTAGGAGATTTATTTGGCCCAATACTTTTAGAAATTTATAATGACATATTAGCAAAGGCAAGACTACCAATGTGGAGAGAAGCGTACATCATGCTAATACCGAAGGAGGTTGCAGATACCACACAGATTAAGAATTGCAGACCAATCTCTTTACTGAATACCGATTACAAAATATTTATGAGTATAATGGCCGAAAGAATGAAAAGAATAATGAGTAATAAGATACACCCCAACTAAAATGGTTTCCTACCATTAAGACAAATAAAAAACAACACAAGGACTAGATTTACTAGAGTATTATGAGGCACACTCAGAAAAACAAATTGTATTAATTTTTTTAGATGCCCAAAAAGCATTCAATAAAGTTAATTGGTAAATTTATTACCCACCAGGCAAAGAAGATGAAATTTGGAGATAGATTCAAAAAAATGATAGAGTCAATATACTCAAAACAAAATGCCCATATAATAATGGAGAAGCAACAAATTCATTTAAGATAGAAAAAGGAGTCTGACAGGGATGTCCACTTTCACCTCTACTCTTTATTATGTCATTAGAAATTTTGTTAAGAATTCAATCAAATCAGGAAATAAAAGGATTAAAAATTAAATAAGAAGAATACAAGGTTCAAGCCTTTGTGGATGACCTTGTATTTTTTGTAGAAGAACCAATAGAATCAGGACCAAATTTAATTAGAGAGATAGAGAAATATGGGGAAGTGGCCGGTTTAACAATTAATAAAGAAAAAGCTAAAATGATAACAAAAAAAATTAACAGACAGTCAAAAAAAGAAATTAGTTGAAGTAATGGGCTTACAAATTGTCAAAAAAATTAAGTATTTAGGAATTTGGCTCACAGCAAGATGTTCAACAATTAAAGGGGATAATTATATAAGGTTAGTACAAGAAATAAAACGAGATCTAGGAAAATCGGGGAAGATACAGTTATCAATGTTAGGGAAAATCGCGATTATTAAAATGAACATTCTACCAAGATTATTATTTATCTTTCAAACGATTCCTGTAAAATTAGATATATATTTTTTTGTGAATTAAATAAAATGACTACAAAATTTGTATGGGCAGGAAAAAGAGTGAGGATTAAGTTGAGGGCACTACAAGATAATAGAGGTAGAGGTGGATTTGGACTACCTGCCTGGGAAATATATTACAAAGTGGCAGTCTCAGTGTGGATTAAAGATTGGGTTAATTTGTGGAACAAAAGATTATTAATTTTAGAAGGACATGATCTGCAGGCAGGGTGGCATGCCTTCATCTGGGAACCCAGGAGATAAGACTTTATCTCCTGGGTTCTTTAATAGGTATGTGATTTGAAATTCATTAATGAGAATATGTTGTGAAATTAAACACAAACACTACATGAAAATTCCAGGATGGGTTTCCATCATGGAGGCAATGATACACCCCAATGCATTAGAAACTGGAAATAGGATTACATATTATGATGTTTTGGACTCTAAAGGAATATTGAAAACAAACCAAGAACTTAGGGATCAAGGGGTGAAGATAGACTGGCGGCCATACTTACAGCTTAAATCAAGGTATAAAAAAGACACCCAAGAAATGGTATAGATATAAAATCGAACCAATTGAATAAACTCTTACAGGGAACAGATGAAAAAGCAATCTCTAAAATCTATAACTATTTGCTAGAATTTGATTTGGCAGAGGAAACAGTTAAGGGCCCAATGATAGCATGGGCGAGGAATGTAGGACATAACATTAATTTGGAAGATTGGGAAGAAATTTGGAAGCAAAATTATAAACTAACAAAATCGGTGGTCTATAAGGAGAACCAATATAAAATGTGCTATCGGTGGTATCTGGCACTCTCCAGACTGGCCAATATGTATCCAAATTTAAGTCCATGTCATGCCCCTGGTGGAGTCTGACTCTGAGGAAGAGGAGGAACAGCCAACAGGAAGTGGGAGTGTGGCTCCAGAGGTGGTGGAGGAGGCTGGGGAAGGGCAGAGGCTAGCTGAGCAGTCAGAGGAGGATCCAGGCCCATCCCCTATCCATCCTAGGTCACGCAGGGAGGAGAGGATGAGGGAAAAGTGAGGTCTACTCAAGAGGAGATTACCATGATCCTCCTCGTGGCTTGCAGGTGGGAGCTATGTATATAAGTTTTTCAACTATGTAGTTAGATTTGCTGGAGTCAATTAGTGTTTACCTTGAAAGGGGTTTATCTTTGCTGGCGTTCTTCCCATGGACTTTTCTCGGTTATTTTCCTGGAGTTTATGATTAGTTATCTCGTCTGGCTTCAGAACTCTCATCAGTGCGGTTTGTTTTGGTTTTCTGTTTGCCTCATTATTTACTTTTGTGACTTTAAACTGTGCCTAATAAAACAGTGAAGTTAAGTTGAAGGCCTTACCGGACTTTAATATATGTTTTGGGTTTTGGGTTATTTTGAGAGACTATGGGTCATCACAGTCCACTTTGTTGGAAATGTAAAAAAACAAAGGGTACCTTCTTCCACGCTTGGTGGCTATGCCTGAAGAGTAAAAAATATTGGGAAAAAATATGAACATGGATACAGGTGAAACTCAAAAAATTAGAATATCATGCAAAAGTTCATTTATTTCAGTAATGCAACTTAATAGGTGAAACTAAGATATGAGATAGACCATTACATGCAAAGCAAGATAGTTCAAGCCATGATGTGTCATAATTGAGATGATTATGGCTTACAGCTCATGAAAACCCCAAATCCACAGTCTCAGAAAATTAGAATATTACATGCAATCCATAAAACAAGGATTGTACATAGAACAATATCGGACCTCTGAAAAGTATAAGCATGTATATGTACTCAGTACTTGGTTTGGGCTTCTTTTGCAGCAATTACTGCCTCAATGCAGTGTGGCATGGAAGCTATCAGCCTGTGGCACTGCTGAGGTGTTATGGAAGACCAATAGTGGCCTTCAGCATTGTTCGGTTTCATGTCTCTCATCTTTCTCTTGGCAATGCCCCATAGATTCCCTATGGGGTTCAGATCAGGCGAGTTTGCTGGCCAATCAAGCACAGTAATCCCATGGTCACTGAACCAGGTTTTGGTGCTTTTGGTAGTGTGGGCAGGTGCCAAATCCTGCTGAAAAATGAAATCACCATCCCCATAAAGCTTGTCTGTGGAAGGAAACATGAAGTGCTCCAAAATCTCCTGGTAGATGGCTGTGTGGACCCTGGACTTAATGCAGCACAGTGGACCAACACCAGCAGATGACATGGCTCCCCAAATCAACACAGACTGTGGAAACTTCACACTGGACTTCAAGCATCTTGCAGTGTGTGCCTCTCCATTCTTCCTCCAGACTCTGGGTTCTTGGTTTCCAAATGAGATGCAAAAGTTGCTCTCATCAGAAAAGAGGACTTTGGACCACTGAGCAACAGACCAGTTCTGTTTTTCTTTAGCCCGGGTAAGACGCTTCTGACGTTGTTTGTTGTTCAGGAGTGGCTTGACAAGAGGAATACGACATTTGAAGCCCATGTCCAGGATCCGTCTGTGTGTGCTGGCTCTTGATGCACTGACTCCAGCCTCAGTCCACTCCTTGTGAAAGTCCCCAACACTTTTGAATGGCCTTTTCCTGACAATCCTCTCTAGGCTGCGGTCATCCCTGCTGCTTGCGCACCTTTTTCTTCCACACCTTTCCCTTCCACATAACTTGCTGTTAATGTGCTTTGATACAGCACTTTGGGAACATCCAACTTCTTTTGCAATTACCTTTTGAGGCTTTCCCTCCTTATGGAGGGTGTCAATGATGGTTTTCTGCACAACTGTCAGGTCAGCAGTCTTTCCCATGATTGTGATTCCTACTGCACCAGACTGAGAGACCATTTAAAGGCTCAGGAACTCTTTGCAGGTGTTATGGCTTAATTAGCTAATTAGCGTGGAACACTTTTTTTAAAAAAAAAACAAGTTTTATTGATTTTACAAACAAACAAACAAAACAAAACATCATTAAACATTAAAAACATAAAAGCTCTTTCCATTGTAAATCTTTACAAGGCAGGTAACGCATTGCTTTATATCACATACTTATAATTTATCCCATTTCCATATAAACACGTAAATTCCCTTTACCAAATTCCACATTGTTTCTCTTTAATCATTATTCAATCATATTTCCTTTCTAATTTATCTGCTATTCAATCATCACATTTATATTTTCTTCTGGCTTGTTTATAATTCTCATCTAGTCTTCCTCCGAGATTTTATTATTTAATTCTTAATTGAACACACACACATAAGACATAAACATAAAAACATAAAACTTTCTTTTAGAAAGTAACTTGGCCCCAGATTACCTCTTTTTGTATGGACTTCAATTGAATTCATGCTCTTCTTATATACCATTACCTATCTTGTTTACCATTCTATATCTATTATATAGCTCCAAAAGTGGAGACTTTTGCCTCGTCTTAATTCTGTTTTATATATTTAATCTTGCTTTAAAGAAAAATATTTTTATATCTTTTGTCCATTTCTCCATTTACATCTGTCTCATTTCCAATATAAAAAAGAATAGTTTCCCCTGGAATCACTAATCAGAGTATGATGCCTTTCTATCATTCCCCTAAATTAAAATTTAAAATAACACCTAAATCCCAATCAGATTCTGCTTAGTACATTCTACTATTTCAGAAACCAATACTACAGTAATAAATCCATAACAGTCAACACATTAATCCATTAAACTCTATATTTAAACTAATATTTTAAACATTCCCTATAGTATTTTATTAAAACTTAATATCATTCATTATTAAACATTTTAAAGATACCTTAATATTTTAGTCTTTTATTAGATCTTAAAAAGTTCTGATTATCTAACTTATAATACAAATACCACTATTACAATACTCATGTGTACTTTGCAGAATCCCCCTTTTTTTAAGAAAAAAAACCCCATACATTACCCATTATCCCTAAAAAATTTTTTCTTTTCTCCATCTTGTTTTATACCTTTGTAACTTTTTTCCCCCTTTTCCCTTTCCTTCTTAGCCCACCTAAACTTTTTACCCCCTCCTCTCCAAACCTCTGCCTTCTTGGTTTCACCTTTCTGTTGCATTCCTCTTTCCTTTTGCTTTCTAGCATTCTGTTGTTTTTGCATCTTCTTTTTCTCTTTCATAAATATTTTTTTATTTCTTAAGTCCTTCCTTTTCGTTCCTCTCTTTCTCCTTTCTTTCTTAGTCACACCATTTAGTTCATTAAAAATGGCTTCTTCCTCGGCTTCTTCCAGCTGTTGTTTAATTTGCTGACACATGACAAGCGCCATATCTAGGAAACAAAGGGCTTCTCCCATAACATCTTTGCCTTCTTTCCTTATTTTTAAATATTGTTTTTTTAGTTCATCAAGAGATAGAGCCATTTTAAACTGTTTCTTCTTCTCTTTCTGTATCCTCTTCTTCTTATTAAGCCAATCAGTTATTTCCAAACTTAAAACAGTTCCCAAAAGTCCCAAAATTCCGCAATCATCAAACAGTCCAGGCAGAGTACAAACTTCTTCTTTTTACAATTTCTCTTCTAGGGGTGAAGTCAAATTAGGGAAAGAAAAAACGTCCAGTCTGTGCTTTAGATATTTTTTAGAATTAATTTCTATTCTCTTTATCTTCAAGGCATCTCCTCCAGCAAAGTCTTAGAGTAAAAAAATTTTTTTCCAAGCCTCTCCCTTCCCACTTATAACAAAGGAGTTTAGGTTTTACCTTCTATCAAAAGGCAGGTTTCCCTTGTCCATTTGTTAATTCCATAAGGGAGGGAGAGTAACTTTCCCTTTTCATCACTTTTCTTCGCCGCTGAAAACATCAATCGGGAACACTGTAGCGTCCAGAAAAAAGCCAATACTTTCCCAGGTGTTGAATATGTCCTTAAGGTCCCGGTTCGACCAAGAAAAAACTTTCGTTTTAAAACTCCTTCTTCTTCCTCCTGCACATTCTTTATCCAGTTGCCGGCTTCTTTATGGCGGCCATTAAGACTGCCGCTCCACCGTCTTGAGAGAAGGGGGTTATTGCCAGCTGGGGAGGGGGTTTGCGATACCTCTCAACCCCTGTCCGGATCCCCCCTTTCTTCAGCTGCCCCAACAGGGCAGCCTTAGCCTCCAAATTCGTCAGGATCGGAGGCACCAAGGCGGCTAGCACAGCAGGGATCGCGGACACTTCCGGTTTGTCGGCTTCGGTGACAGCAGGGATTCGCGTTTCTCAGCGTGGAACACTTTGAGCCTAGAATACTGAACCTGTTCACAATATTCTAATTTTCTGAGATTGTGGATTTGGGGTTTTCATGAGCTGTAAGCCATAATCATCTCAATTATGACACATCACGGCTTGAACTATCTTCCTTTGCATGTAACGAGTATATCTCATATATTAGGTTCACCTTTTAAGTTGCATTACTGAAATACATGAACTTTTGCACAATATTTTAATTTTTCAAGTTTCACCTGTACAAGAAATGCCCCGGACCTTATTTGGATATATCATGCACAATTCCCTTCAAAACCCCATCCTGATCGTCAGACTCGGGGGAAGGGCCCTGCAGTGAGGGATAGTGTTGTGACTGAAAGGATTGACCCTGCTGGGAGTTTTGACTCGGATGTCTCTGAAGATGGAAGGTTTGAGCCTGCTGTGAATGTGGAGTCTGAATTATCAGAGGACACAGATGTGAGCCAGGAGGATGAGAGAGTGTCGGAGAGTGTCCAGAACTTCGACTTCATTCATGCCAGCAGCTGATCCACAAAATGAGCCAGAGGCTTCGAGTAAGCGAGAGACTGATGGATGTTGGCTTGATGCTAGGACTAGGAGAAGATTGAAACGTCAGTTACAATCTGAAAGGAGACGTCAAGCCGGGCATTGATTAGAGAGACTGACACGCCCATCCAGGGGTTTTAAGGAGGCGTGCTGACTCTCAATCTTTGCTTGGAGCAAAGTGCTTTGTGGATTCGAAAGAATACATTTGAAGCAGCCGTTGTGATTTATGGACAATTCTGAATTGCCAGACAGATTCCGGGAAGACCCCCTCATCGAGTAAAGGATGTGCAACATCTCCTGGGGTTCGCCAATTACTACAGGACCTTCATCCTGGACTTTGCCAAGCCGACGGATCCCATCACCCAGCTACTTCGTAAGAAGGTCCCGTTCCAGTGGGGCCCCCCACAGCAACAGGCTTTTGAGGCTTTATAGAAAGCTTTCGTTGCTGAACCTATGTTGAGGCATCCTGATCCATATCATCCATTTGTGGTCGAGACAGATGCCTCTAACGTAGCTATTGGGGCGGTGTTGTTACAAGCTCCAATGGATGGCGCACCTCTTTTCCCATTCTCATATTATTCAAGGAAGTTCACAACTTCTGAGTGCAATTATACCATTTGGGAGAAGGAGTTGCTGGCCATCAAGGCTGCGTTTGAGACATGGCAACATCATCTGGAGGGGGCTCGGCACAAGGTGGAGGTTCAGATGGATCACCGTAACCTGGAACATTTGTCCACTGCCAAGAAGTTGAACCAACGACAGATCCGGTGGTCGTTGTTTTTCGCTAGGTTCAACTTTTCAGTCACATATGTTCCCAGTGGACAAAATCGGAGAGCGGACGCCCTGTCTCATAAACCCAAGTACATTAGCCCCGAAGACACTCTTCCTCCACGTACGGTGCTGCCACCGGAATCTTTGGCCGTTATTTAGGATCCGGTGGATTTAAGGGCTCGAGTAAGAGAGGCACAGCGCTTAGATGCTTGGTCACAGCAAAGAATAAGGGAAATTGAACCTGACTCCCCATGGACTCTAGAGGAGGGCTTGCTACATCATTGAGGTCTATTATACGTACCCACCAGGACACTCAGAGCCCTTATCATGACTCAATGTCATGACAATCCTGCTGCTGGCCACTTTGGCTTCTTTAAAACTCTTCACTTGGTTACACTGACTTTTTGGTGGCCTCGAGTCCGACATGACTTTTTTCTTACGTTGCCTCTTGTATTACGTGTCGACAAGCAAAGGCTGCGTCATTTGTGCCTCCTGGACTTTTGCAACCACTTCTGACTCCAAACCGACCCTGGGGGGCAATCTATGGACTTTTTAACGCATTTGCCCTTGTCGTCAGGTTATACGACGGTACTTGTGGTGGTTGACATGCTCACTAAGATGGCCCATTTCATCCCGTGTAGAAGATTACCATCGGCTTGTGTTACCGCCTGGCTTTTCATACAACAGGTGTTCCGTTTACATGGCTTACTGGACAGAGTTGTTTCAGATCACGGTGTTCAGTTCACCACACAATTCTGAAAAAGCCTGATGAACGCACTATGAGTAAAAGTATATTTAGCATCGGCGCACTATCCGGAAATTGATGGCGGGACTGAGAAAGTAATTGGCATCCTCGCCCAATACCTCAGATGTTTTGTTAATCAACAGCAAAACGACTGGGTGACCTATCTTCCATTGGCAGAGTTTGCCTTTAATAATTCTCGGCACACCTCCACTCACATGACCCCTTTTAATGCAAATGTGGATTATCATCCGAGGTTTTTTTCCCCTGGCGATCGCAGATTCTCCAGTTCCAGAAGCACAAGACTTTTTGTCGGAGTTATATGCCGTGCATCAATTAATTTCCAGACAATTGGAACGAGCGAAAGCAGACTATAAGCGTTTCGCAGATCGTTCACGTCGAGCGATGCCTCCGTTGGCTGTAGGTGACAAGGTGTGGTTGTCAACGAAACATCTTTGGGTCGATCGTCCGATTAGGAAGTTGGATCATCGCTTTATTGGTCCCTTCCCTATCGAGGCAGTTATTAATCCTGTGGCTTATCGGCTCACCCTACCGCGCTCCATGTGCATTCACCCTGTTTTTCACCGCTCCCTGTTAGTACCTGACACCCCATCGTGTACTCACCGTTCTCCAGAAGATATGGGTTCTCCATCTAGGCCCAGCACTGAACCTGTTACGGATACTACAGTGGTCGGAATTTATGATTCACGATGGCTGAAGGGACGATTCCAGTACTTTGTGGGGAGACTGGAAAATGAAACGGAGATTCGTTCTTGGCAGGATGTGTCCAAGGTGCATGCCCCGGACCTTATTTGGATATATCATGCACAATTCCCTTCAAAACCCCATCCTGATCGTCAGACTCGGGGGAAGGGCCCTGCAGTGAGGGATAGTGTTGTGACTGAAAGGATTGACCCTGCTGGGAGTTTTGACTCTGATGTCTCTGAAGATGGAAGGTTTAAGCCTGCTGTGAATGTGGAGTCTGAATTATCAGAGGACACAGATGTGAGCCAGGAGGATGAGAGAGTGTCGGAGACAGTCCTCTCCAGAACCTTTGACTTCGTTCATGCCAGCAGCTGATCCACAAAATGAGCCAGAGGCTTCGAGCGAGGGAGAGACTGACGGATGTTGGCTTGATGCTAGGACTAGGAGAAGATTGAAACGTCAATCACAATCTGAAAGGAGACGTCAAGCCAGGCATTGATTAGAGAGACTGACACACCCATCCAGGGGTTTTAAGGAGGTGTGCTGACTCTCAATCTTTGCTTGGAGCAAAGTACTTTGTGGATTTGAAAGAATACGTTTGAAGCAGCCGTTGTGATTTATGGACAATTCCGAATTGCCAGACAGATTCCGGGAAGACTGCCAAGAACTGGGAAACAGTGCAGTTAATTCTTTTGGGTTTTGTTTTGTTTTGCTTGAAATATTTGAACTCTGGAACTTTGTATTCTCACCTGTACATACAGGTGAGACATAACAATAAATATTCAATTGGAATTTAAGTCTGAAATCTTTTTGTTGGGAATAATAAAAGGTGAATTCGCAAAAGAAACAAAATAGTTAATTTTACATATAATCACTGCAGCAAGAATAGCACTAGCACAATGTTGGAAGGGTGATCAAATGCCAACGGATACTTTGATAATTCAGAAGACTATACAGAAATGGACAAACTCACTCAAAAGTTAAAGGATAAGGAAGACTCAAAATATTTTACAGTTTGGGAAAACTGGTATAATTGGATAAAAAATAGAAACCAGCAAGTGAATAGATAGGGAAGAGAAAATATATAGAGGTTATAATAGGAGTATTAACCAGATAGAGGAAATAAACATTAGAAAACAGTCTCATAGGAATATACCATTTAAGCAATTAGAAATGTATATGTACATGTTTTGTGTTTATTTGATATGTTCTTTCATCTTGGTTTTGTTTTTAACTAAATGTAATGTGTAAATATTTGTTAATGTTTAATAAAGTTTATTTTTAATTTTTTTTAAAAAGTCGATGTGGGATTATGCACCAATGACATGAGAAAGCCTCAGGACACCAAACAGAGAGATCAACCAGACCCAGCTGATAGGGAACCATAGCACCACAACTGTCCCCAAAACCAACCCTCCCATGAAGCCCAATTAAATGCTACAGATGTGGGGGAATGGGCCACATGGCAATGGCATGCACAACCCCAGCCCCGAAACCAAAGCCAGAGCCACCACCCAGGGCATGACTGGAACAAGGCCTGAGACATACCACCAACACACCCCACGAGGCCCTTCAGGCTGCAGAGGTCCCTCCCCACCCAGCTGAAGGGGGAAAAACCCTAGGTAACAATGACTCCAGATTCCTATGACAGCAAGGACGAGGGCAAAAATGACCCAATGGTGAGTGAACTGGTCCCCCCTTTTGTCTTCCCAATATGACTCACAGCCCGAAAAACAGGGACTCGGGGGACTTTCCAAGTCCTAGACTCAGGCTGCATCACATGTCTGATCAACCTAAGCACGGTTCTGAACTGGGAATTAGAGCGAAAATGTTGGCCCACCCAATCTGGTTCGAACAGGTTCTAGGTCCCTATTGGGAGGGGCCCATGCCACTCACTTAACCAAACCAGTGAGACTAGAGCTGGCAGATCACTGGGAAACAATTCAATTTGTAGTGGCCCCCAATATAACCGATGCAGTCATACTCTCCTGGCTAGACAAGTGGGGCCCAACTATCTGGTGGTAGGGGGGCAGCCACAAACTGAGGATAGTAAGGGGACCCCAACCCCCTCCTAACCAGCAAATAGAAGCACCACCCACACAGGGAACCCTCTCAGAGAGCCCTCCTGAACAATTAGCAGCCACCTCTGACAAAACCCCAGAGGCCGAACAGATCCCAACGGAATATCAGGACCTCACAGAGATGTTCAGCAAGACTGAATGTGACATCCATAGAAATCATCCCTGGAGCAAAACTACCAAAGCCTAAACTGTATGCCATGACGCCCTGGGAAATGCAAGAAACGTGCAAATACGTAGAGAAAAATTCAGCAAGAGGGTACATTGAGTCAACCAAGCCATGGGTCACAGCCCTAGTCCTGTTCAAAGAGAAAAAAGATGGAACCATGAGATTATGTGTGGACTTTAGAGCTATAAATGGTCTGTGTGTACACAATCTATACCGCCTCCCAGTCATGAAGGACATGCTATCTCACGTGGTCAAGGGGAAGGTCTTTTCCAAATTAGACCTCAGAGAAGCATACTACTGAGTCTGCATCAGGAAGGAAGATGAATGGAAAGCAGTGTTCAACTGCCTCCCTAGGGAGCTTTAATTCAAAATCATGCCTTTTGGACTACAGGACCCGCCGGTGGTGTTCATGCAGTTAATAAATGAGGTGCTAAATGAGCACCTCTATAAGGGGGTCCTTGTCTATCTGTATGATATTCTCATCTACACTGAGGCCATGGAGGAGCACATACCCCTAATCCGCCAGGTACTGGAAAAACGTCTAGTGGCAAACCTGTATGTCAAACTGTTGAAATGCGAATTTCACCGCGCACGGTTAAACTACCTGGGTTACCAAGTCTCAAGTGAGGGCATAGAGATGGACCCAGCCAAAGTACAAGCCATCCTAGGCTGGCAGCCCCCTCTCATCCACAGACAGCTACAAAATTTCTTGGGGTTTGCAAACTTCTACTTGGCAGTTCATCCCCTCCTTTGCAAGGATTGCCAAACCCCTGACAGACTTTCTAAAGACAGGGAGCCCAGGAACGAAATCTCACCTGGGACAGCCCCTACAATGGGACCTAACCTGCCAAAAAGCATTTGAAACACTGAAAGAACTGTTTGCAAAAGAACCAGTGCTGAAGCATCCTGACCCCAAACAACCCTTCGTCATTCAAGTGGATGCCAGTGAGGTGGCAGTGGGACCAGTGTTACTCCAAAGAAATAACCAAAGAAGCCTACAACCCTGCACCTACACCTCCCATAAGCTCACAGACATGGAGAGGTGATGGTGTTAGGAATGATAGTCACCAAACAGTTGGGTTGGCAATATATAAACCAGGATAGTCATTTAGTACTGTATCTTTAAGAGAATGCTGTAATTGTGATTGGCTGAGGTTCCTCCAACAGCCATAAGATGGAGCCAGAAACCTGGTTTCTTTCTCCTTGCATTTCCTGTTTTTCCATATCACAAGAAGTAAAATTTTACTATTCAGTGTATCTGTATGCTGATCATGTGTTATTCAACATCACTCTCACTATGTTTCCCTGAATGCACTCATTCTCCTAACAAGGAATACTTCAACTCTAGTTATAGGCCCAGGCTCAGACAACTGAGAGTTAGTGTGAATACACAGTATCGTATACAGACAGCTGTTTACTGTATAATTGTGGGTTACTGTCCTGGTAAAGATGGCACAACACCCGTCAACAATAACCCGGTTGGATGGAACAAACTATGTTTCCTCATCTATGAAGTGCAGTCTACTTCTGCGTAGGGAAGGGTTAAGGGCTGCAGTTCAAGATCCACTGGATGTAAATGCTTGGGATCCAAATGATGAGGATGATGCCAAAAAGTTAGCTGACTTTAAACAGAACAATGAACGAGCTCTTCGTATAATTGGACTAACGCTGATTGACCAGGAGCTAGTCCATATTCGTGGAGAAGAGTCTGCTGCTAGGTGTTGGGAGAATTTTAAGAGGATTTATGTTCGTGACAGTGTAGGTGCACACATACATCTTACACGTAAACTGTTTAGAGCAGGTCTTCTGAAAGGTGGAGATATGTTAGCTTATTTGAACTTCATGAAAAGAACTTTTCAAGAGCTAAATGAAAAGGAACTTTCAGAGCTGCATCAAGTTTACATCATTCTTTCCTTGTTGGATGAAAGTTATGATGATTACGTATCTTCACTGGAAGTCCTGACCAGAAATGAACTGACATTGACTGACATAACTGGACGATTGTTGGAAAAGGCAAGAAGAAGGCTGGAAAGAGACCAACTGAGAGAAAAACAACCACAAGAAGAGGATTTGTTTTCAACTGCCTATAACTGTTAGGAAATGTTTTTCTTGTGGAGCTAGGGGACATATAGCTAGATTCTGTAAGAAGGGAGAAAATACTGGTAATGATCAGAAGGCCAAGAAGAATGTTAATTTAGCTATGTCTAGCAATTCAACTGTAAACCATGATTTGTGGGTAGTTGATAGTGGAGCATCACAGTGCATTACTAGAAATAGAGGTTTGTAAAGATGTCCACAAGTAAGCAACATGTATCACTGGCAAATGGATGGAAGATGAAAGCGTCTGGTGAAGGTACTGCATATTGTTCATGTTATATGTAGCTAAACTGAAATTTAATTTGTTATCAGTAAGGGCTTTAGTTAACATTGGTTATGTAGTAACCTTTAGGCGAGATAACTGTTTATTAGAGAAAAAGGGCAAAAGTGTTACTGCTACTTTAGAGAATGATTTATATGTTATACATGATGACCAATTGCAGATGGCTAACTCGGTTTATAACAATGTTAAGCCACATGATGAATGTATACATTTACTGCATAGATGTCTAGGGCACATTAATTTCAAAATGCTGAAACTGTTGAATTGTCAGAGGGAGTAAAATTAAAACCTTGTAGCAAGTATTTAAATTGTAATGCCTGTAACCAGAAGAAAAGCAAGGTTACCCCAGCAAACAGACTGAATGGGTTTAAGACCAAAGAACCTTTAGAGATTGTGTTTGCTGACATAATTGGTCCTAAGAAACCCAGTTTGGGAGGTGTCTGCTATGTTTTGAGTATATTGGACCATTACTCATGGTACGGTTTCTGCTATTGCATGAAAAACAAAACAAACATTCCAATATTTCCTTAATTGGCTAAGGTTTGCAGAAAGAAAAATGAAACATAATGTAATTACTGTAGTTACAGATAAGAGGACTGAGTTTATTAACACTAGACTCCAAAAAATGTTAAAATTGGCTGGTGTCGAGCATAAATGTTCTGCACCTTACAGGCCACAACATAACTCGTTTATAGAATGAAGAGGGCAAACGTTACAAGCCATGGCTCGCACTATGTTATCTGATTCAGATTTGCCTGAAACACTGGGGTGAGGCCATAATGTGTAGCAACCATGTATTAAACAATGTGGTTAACACAACAACTGGTGAATTGCCATTTGCTCATTGGCATGGCAGAAAACCAAATTTAAGTTATCTTCATACATTTGGAGCTCCAGCATGGATGCATATTCCCTCACAAGTAAGACTGAAAGGGTAACATAGTGCTAGGAAATTAATTTTCATAGGTTACAAGGCCAACCATAGATCTTTTAGATTCTGGGATCCAGGCACAGCTAATGTTTACTGTAGCACTAGTGCTAAATTTCTTGAGCACGTTGGGTGGAATAAACTAGATCAGGAATTTAACAATGATGTTGTTATCGACACCCAAGTAGTCCCTAATGATGAGATAGTTAAACCATCAATAGCAATTAGGAAGAACAGGCACAGGAGGAGGTACAAAAACAGGAGCAGGTGGCACAGGAGAGTCCACCAGTAAGCCCTGAGTTGCCTAGATGTTCAACCCATGTAACATGACCAACAGATAGATATCAGGCTAGTATTGTATGCCAAATAAATACAGTTCCTAATAACTATAATGAACTGAAACTGTATCCTGCTAAGGATCAAGCTGCTTGGCAGGAGGCAATGGATAAGGAACAAAGTTTGGAGGTATATGAAAATGTCAGGTTACCACCAGGTAACCCTGCCATAGGGTGTAAGTAGATTTATAAAATTAAGACAGGTGTCGATGGGACTGTTACCCATAAAGCCAGGTTAGTAGCACAAGAGTTTGATCAGTCAGCCAATGATTATGATGAGGTGTTTGCACCTAGTCTGAAAGCTACCACATTACGAGCAGCATTAGTGTGGGCAGTTAAGAATAAATACACAATAAACCATTTGGATGTGGAGATGGCATATCTTCATGCACTGTTGCAACATACTATATATTTAAAGAAATCTTTGGGTATAAAAACTGATAAACAAAACTGATTGCTGGAGGTTACAAAAGAGTCTTTATGGCTTGAAGCAATCAGGCTATGAATGGAACCAGTGCATGGTACAGGAATTAACTAAGATAGGTTTTATAGCTGGCATGGCTGATCCATGTTTGTTCAAAAAGGAAAGTGATGGTGTAGTTTCATTGTTGCTATGGTTCACTGATGACATTGCATTAATCACTAAGACTGAGCAAGAAGCTACTGAGATTATTTCACTGTTAGAGAAGAAATTCAAAATAAAACATTTAGGAGAGATTAAACAGTATCTTGGTTTAAAAATAGATAAAACTAGGGGAGGATACAAAATCTCACAGGCAGATAAAATTAACCAGTTACTAAAGAATTTTAAAATGGAACTTTGTAAACCGGCTAAAACACCAATGAGCTAGGAGTTTAGCCACAGTGATGTGCAAAGTCCTGTTTTTGATAGATATTTATCAGTCATTAATTGGTAGCTTATCTTAGTAATTGGTCAAGGTCAGATAGAGCATAAAGTGTTAACCAATTAGCCAGGTTTAATGCTGAGCCTCCTGAAAGGCACTGGCAAGCTGCTAAGCGTGTATTGAGATATCTTAAACAATGCATTATGCATTGTATTTAGAGCCTAAGGATGAACTAAGTTTAACTGCATATGCTGATACAAGTTTCTCTACAGACATTCCTACATGTAAATCAACGTCAGGTATTGCAGTATTATTAGGAAAAGTGTTAATTGGATAGTGTTCTATTCGACAAAAACATCTAATCTTATCAACAATGGAGGCCGAATTCTCATGTTTGTCTCTATTATGGATGGATTTAGTTTGTTATAAACAACTATTGATAGATATGGGAATTGATGTAACAGATTCTGTTGTTTATGAAGACAACCAATCAGCAATTAAGATGGCTTCGAATCTCACTGTAAAGACAAGGTCAAAACACACCGATCGAAGATATGTAAATGTGAGACAATGTGTTCAGAGTAAAATGATTAAACTGAAGTACTGTATGTCAGAAAATAACATTGAAGATCATTTTATGAAAGCCCAAGGCACTGTAAAACATAAGGCTTGCTGTGAGGAATATGGATTTAAACTGTAAGGTTTTATATATTGTCCTACCCAAAGGGGAGAATGTTAGGAATGATAGTCACCTAACAGTTGGGTTGGTGATATGTAAACCAGGATAGTCATTTAGTACTGTATCTTTAAGAGAATGCTGTAATTGTGATTGGCTGAGGTTCCTCCAACGGCCATAAGATGGAGCCAGAAACCTGGTTTCTTTCTCCTTGCATTTCCTGTTTTGCCGTATTGCCTGATCATCTTTCTGCTTGGATTGTTGTGAGTTTTGCAACTCTTAGCGAACTCCGTTTACTGAACTTTGTTTATAATACTTGACTTCGTTTTTGGATTATCCCTGGACTGATATTAACTGCTTTAACCATGTATGATTTGGACTGTTCGTTGGACTTTGTTTACCCGTTTACTAGAAGTAATACCTACATTTTACTATTCGGTGTATCTGTATGCTGGTCATGTATTATTCAACATCACTCTCACTACGTTTCCCTGAGTGCACTCATTCTCCTAACAGGAAATACCTCAACAGATGGGCTGCATGGGAAAAAGGGGCTTTCGTGGTGAGATGGGCATGGCAAACCTGGCGCCACCTGCTGGAAGGGGGGCAGAGACCATTCAAAGTCTTGACCGACCATAAAAATCTGGAAGCCCTTAGGACTCCGTAAAAACTATCACCCAAACAAGTCCGCTGGGCTCAATACTTTTAACTGATTCAACTTTGTGCTAAAACACAAGCTTTCTGGCTGACGTCCTCTCCTGGATGCCCCAGTACAAATGCGAATGGGAGGAGGTCATGAACGCCATCATCTCCTCTACCCAAATAGCTGCCCAAGTAACTACCAGATGACAACGCCATGACTGGCAAGACCAACCCGCAAGTGACCTAACTACGAAACTCAAAAGTGAACTGCTAGCAGACCCCTTGGTCATAGGAGGCAAACCCATTATGAGGTGGAATGAATCCTTGATTCGAGGTGGCACAGGAGACAATGCCAATACTTAATCAAGTGGAAAGGCTACCCCCTATCAGAGGCATCTTGGGTAAAGAGTAGGAATGTCCAGGCTTATCGCCTTAAGCAAGATTCCATGCAGAAAATCCAACCAAGCCTGGAGGAGGGGGTCGCAATCCTAAATTCTATACCTGCACCGAACTTGTTTTTGCTCTGCACAGGTCACTTTCAAGAAGTGAGGGGAGCAGAATGTCAACTTGTAAAACATTCCTACACTGGTTTCCAAGTTGGCATAAAAAAGGGGGGGCAAAGGACTTGAGAATCATATGGCAAATGAACTTAGAAGCACATTACAACTTTATGTTAAAAAAGATTGTAGCTAAGCACTGAAACTTTTACCCACAAATAACTTTAATTGGAGAATGTGATGGATGACACCTACCCCGTGTATGTACGTAATTGGAGAAACTGATTTATGGCACACCCAGGGGGGGAGGGGGGAAGCAAGGTCACAGGTGACTGTAATTACATATGCCAGAATCAGCTTCGTACAGGTCATGCCAGTATGTCATTTCTAATGAATTCTTTGAAGTTTTTTGAAGTTTGATTCAAGGCTCATGATTTAATTAGGACAATTGCTGGAATCCTGACAGGAACTTTTATTTGAAGACAATGATAGCAGAGGGAGTGTATGCAGAATCTGAATTTCCTGTGCCAGAACATTAGGTTAAACTGCTTCTTTCGAGGCCCCTCCCAATGTCCAGTTCAACTGTGAGCCAATCCAAAGGTGCGAACATCTAGTGAGAACTTCTGGCTGAGAAGGTGATAACAAGCAGTTCTCAGGTGCCACGATCTCATTCCTCTGGCATTGAGACAAAACATATGGTCCCAGGCACATTCTTTCCCCTTCTCATTTCCCCAAAAGGTACATCAAAGCAGAAAAAGAATAAAGGAAAACCCCATGTGAAAGCATCCCCAAGTCTCCATCCTGCTGCCAGAATGGCAGCATCCTGATAGAGATCTATAGGATCTGACATGCTGCACCCCAAAAAAGGGAGAATTCAACCTGGAGACAAAGAAAATAACAAAGAGGAGAGAAAATAATAGGAACAATTAGGTTTATCAGGGTAAAGTTGGTGGAAACATTTAATTAATTTTGGAGCTCTAATGTGCTTTTTACGAACCCATTTTTTGTGGTAAGGGGAGGTCCTTCCATGCTACTAGATACTGGTGGTCCCATGGTGTTTCCTTCAATCTAGCATTTATTTAATTTCAAAATGTTGTTCGATCTCTAGCATGATAACTTGTGGCAGGGAGGGAGCCACAGGCCTTAAAGGTGAGGTCACTTCTGGTTTCAGTAGGCTGCAGTGGAAGATTGGGTGGACTTAGATAATTGCAATTCTACTCTGACAAGATTTATGATGCGAGTGATGGAGAAAGGCCCTATGAACTTTGGTCCTAATTTTTTAGATGGGTGTAGGAACTGTAGGAAGCAAGTGGATAGGTAAACCCAGTCTCCGATTTTAAAATGTTTGGGTTCCACTCTCTTTTTATCTGCCTGCACTTTGTACACTTTGTACACTTTGTCTTTGTCTAAAACCCTGTGGACTATCGGCCAGATGGTCTTTATTTGATTGATCCACTTCTTCAAGGAGAGGATAGTGGGCTCAGTGGTGGGCAGCTCAGGCAGTGGATTGAATTCTTGATTATAGCTACTTGGAACAGAGTAAAATCTATGCTGCTGTGCGTGGCATTGTTGTAAGCAACCTCCACAAAAGGTAACAGGTTGGTCCAATTGTCCTATTGGTAATTAATAAAGTATGAAATGTACCACTCCAGAACCGAGTTAATTCATTCTGTTGCCCCATTTGTTTGAGCATAGTGACTAGAACTAAGCCTCTAGTCCAGGGGTGTCAAACTCAATTTCATTGAGGGCCAGATCAGCATTATAGTTGTCCTCTGAGGCCGGGTGGGAGGAGAGATGTGGCCAGGGTGGTTGTGGCTGACTGGGCACTGCCTGGGGGGCATGGCCAGCTTGATATTGCTCACATATGGCCTGTGGCGACTGGATGGGATTGTGAAGGGAATCCAGGAGTCTCCAGTGGGTGTGGTGTGGTGGGAGGCTTGTACCATGGGATGAGTTGAGGGGAGGCAGGGGGCGAGGCAGCTACAGCTAGTGTGCCTTCAGCTGCTTTCGGCACTGCTCAGTTTCTCACCCCCACCAGCCTGGTATAGACCATACCATGGTGGGGAATTACTTTCTGTCTTCTCCGCCATGCCATGAACAGTGATTGACCATTGCCCCAAGCCCTGCTGCTATCAAAGTAAATCCCGGGTGCTGTGCTACAATGGACAGACAAAAAGCATAGTTTTTGTCTGAAGGAGGAGGAGGAGAAGGGAGAAGAAAGAGGAAAAGTGGCCAAATGTGATGCTGCCTGCTTGCCAGGTACTGAAGCACACCACTGCCAACCATGATATAACTCTCCGAGGTTGGATCGGATTGCGCTCTCTCTCTCCGTCCCTCCCTCCCTCCCTCCCTCCCCGCCTCTCTCTTTCTCTCTGACACACACACAAACACACAGGTTGGATTGGATCACTCTCTTGTTCTCTTTTTCTTGCTACAGCAGCAGTGGGGTGCTTTAGTGCCTGGCTGGTGGGGTGCTTCTCACTCAGCTGCTTTCCCTCCCTGCTCCTAATCCTTCTTCAGACAAAAGCTGCACTTTTGTCCATTGCAGCGCAGTGCCCAGGATTTATTTTGACAGTGGCGGGGCTTGGGGGATGGCCATCCCCATTCATGGCATGGTGAATGTCAGAGTGTTTGCAGTGTGTCTACTAGTGTGAGATAACCCAGGAGCAAAACACAGCATACAGAGGCTTTGTTGTTTAACAATGGTTTATAAACAAGACTGCCATATACATACATATACATACATACGTGTTAGGCACATACAAGGCAAGCAATCAATCTTCATTACTCTGCACGGAGAACTACAATGAAGATAGAACCACGAGAGGAGACGCCCTCTCATGGCCTCCCTTATATAGACAGCTTCTTAAAGAGGCAACCACCCTGCTTACCCATCCTTAGTCTTAAAGTGGCAATAACCCTGCTGACTCATCCTCATTGCATCAGCATTTACAGCAGCCTTACAGCAGCTGGTCAGCTATTACCTTTTCATTACCTTAACACTTCTTCCATTTAAAGTAACAGCTGCTAATCCAAACACTTTAACATAATTCTTTATGTTTGTCCACAGGTACAGATTTTGTTAATATTTCAGCTATATTATGGTCAGTAAAACAATGCTGTAATGAGTTTCTCCTTTAAAGACTCCCTAACTTTATATACTCTAATCTCAGTTGCAGTGAACTGTTCAGAAGGTATACTTTTATTACTCCTTTCAGATCTCCTTGGTATTATCTGTTTCTGCATTTCTGTGCTTTCACTTTTTATCACAGGTCTATCCTCTTCTATATCTACCTCATTTTCCTGTCTCTCTTTTTTCGAGCTGACTTCTGGTAAACTAGTGCTATGCATTGGCATGAATACCTCATGATTAGCATGCACCCTATTCCAATTATTCTGCTCTGCAAAACTAGCAGATCTTGAAATCACTACCTTTCTAGTCCCATTTGTAAACCTATACCTTTTGGATCCTGGCTCATACCCAATAAACCTAAGCTTCCTGGCCTTTTTTTGTCCTTTCCTCCTGGTGCCTTTTGGAATATGCACTCAGGCATAACTGCCAAATGTCCTTAGATGAGTCAAGGTGGATTTCCTTCCATGCAACAGGAAATATGGCATTTCCTTTATCGCCACACTCCATATTCTATTTTAATTATATAATTTGCAGTCTTCACAGCTTCCCCCCAATTTATTTTACTCATGCCTGCATCAGCAAGCAATGTGTCCTTCGTGATGTGTATCACATCATTCCTTCTTTCAGCCACTCTGTTTTCAGCCGGCGAATATGGATTCGTTCATCTATGCCTTATGCCTAAACTGCTTAACTATCTTTGGAACTTATCAGACATAAACTCTGTTCCCCTGTCTGTTTGCAGCTGGCATACCTTATAATCATACTGTCACTCTACAAGTGTTACCCATTGCCTGAACTGTTGCAACACTTCTGTCTTGCTTTTCAGCAGATAACGAAACCCATATCTACAGTAGTCATCTCAGGCATATCTAGCTCCTCCTAAAGTGGTGAAATGTGCTTGCTTGGAGAATAAATTGATGACAGTCCAAATCACTGTATTTCCATTGCTTTCTGGGAGTTCAACAATAAAGTCTTTGACAATCACCATCCAAGGTTTTGTGGGTTCAGCTGCTTGTTGGAGAAACCCAAGTGGTTTCCCTGGTCTGTTCTTCCTGGTAGCACAAATGAAGCAGCTTTTTACATAGTTTTCGACATTGGTTTTCATCCTTGGCTACCAAAATTGTCTTCTGGCTAAATGGAGAATTTTTAAAAATCCAAAATGGTCCCTAGTTGAGAACCATGACTATGCTTTAGCACCATTAGTCTTTCTAAGCCATTCCCTCCCTGAAAGTTAAGTCTGTTTGGGTTCTCTTTAAACCAAATATTGTTTGACAGTGCAGCTTTCAAATCTGCTGTTAATTTGTCTTGTGGGAGGCTGGAACGGTGTTTGCCCTAGTGGTTGGTTGTGCTGCTGGTTGGGCTTCGGCGATCATGGCATGTACTATTTCCTCTCGTCGGCTGTCAAGTTGGGGTTTTCTGGACAAGGCATCCACAAATAGATTCCCCCCACCCCTGGAATGTATTTTAGCTTGAAATTGAAGTGCTTAAAGTATTTTGCCCAATGGATTTGTTTGGGAGAAAGTTTTCGAGGGTTTTTTAAAGCTTTGAGGTTTTTATTATCAGTCCACACCTCGAAAGGCTCACTAACTCCCTCAAGGAAATGTCTCCAGGATAAGAGAGCCCATCATACAGCAAAAGCTTCCTTCTCCCAGATTGCCCATCTGTATTCGGTGTCTGTTAACTTTTTAAACACATTAGCACAAGGTGTCAGCTCATTTTGAGAGTCCTTTTGAAGCAGAATAGCCGCTTCAGCCATGTCACTGGCATCGTCTTAGACTATAAAGGGTTTATTTGGATCCGGATGTTGGAGGATAGGCTCCGCCGTAAGCAGGCACTTTAATTGTTTGAAGGATTTTTGACAGTCCATTGTCCAAACAAGAGGTTGACTAGGCTTTGGCATGGTCGAAGACAGTCCGGTTTTTAGTAGCTCCATTAAAGGGAGCACCACCTCCACAAAAGAAGGGATGAATTGCCTATAAAAGTTAGCAAAGCACAGGAAACTCTGTAGTTGCTTGCGCATTTGTGGGGGTTGCTAATCTAGCACAGCCTTTAGTTTTCCAGGGTCCATTTTGATCCCTTGATCTGACACTTGATAGCCCAGGTAGTCCAAAGCCTCTGTGGAATTCACATTTTGACATCTTCGCATAAAATTTGGCAGCTAAAAGTTTTTTCAGTACCTGACTATTTGACATGCTCTTCCAAATTCTAACTAAAATATAAGAATGTCATTCAGGTAAACTAGGACTCCCTTATACAGATGTTCATGTAGCACCTCATTGATAAGCTGCATAAATACTGCAGGACCCTTGAAGTCCAAAAAGCATGGAATTGGAAAGCCGTTTTCCATTCATCTCCTTCTCTTATGCGGACTCAGTAATAGGCTTCTCTTAAATCCAGCTTAGTAAAATCTTGCCTTTTGACAAGTGGTTCAGCAAGTCCTTCATTAGGGGTTGTGGGTATGTATTTTGTACACCCCCATTGATCCCCCTAAAATCCATGCATAATCTAAGCCCCCCACCTTTCTTTTCTTTAAATAATACTGGGGCTGCTACTTTTGATTTTGCTGTCTCAGTGAATCCCCTGGCTAAATTAGTATCAATGTACTTTCTCAGTTCAGTCATTTGAGCATGTGTCATTGAGTACATTTTTTGTTTTGGCAGTTTGGCCCCAGGTTCTATTTCGATGGCACAATCAGTGGCTCGATAGGGGTGGGGAGGGGATATTGCATTCCTCCTTACTAAATACTTTGGCTAAGTCTTTGTATTCCTTAGGAACCGGGGTCTTGCCTAGAGGTGAATCTGAAGCAGTAGCTGCTGGTTCTGGTGGCTGGCTCACGTTGAGAGGCAGCTGCTTGCCAGGGGGAACAGGGGGAAGTGGCCCCACCCCAATTATGATTTTTCGGAATCCATCTTCCCACTTAATGATAGAGGCCCACTTGTCTAGCCAGGCCAGACCCAGAATGACAGCTTCTGACATTTTTGATGCCACTACAAATCGAATGAGTTCACAATGTCTTCCCATCTCTAATCTGACCAGTTTCATAACTTGGGTGGCTGGTGTTTCCCCAAAGTTCCATCCACCTGTTCCAATCTAATTAGGCGTTTTAGGGCTCTAGTCTTTATCCCTAATTGTTCAACAATTGGAAGCCCAATTAAACATCGGATACATTCTGTATCAATTACTGCTTCTAATTCTCCTTGCTCCTCAGTCTCAGGTACCATCAACCTCACTTTAATTGTATGATGGCTGCACTTACCATCGGGTCCTCTTCCTTGCTAGCCTCTCCAGGAGATCCTTCCTTGGCTAGAGGTTCTTTGTGCTTTTCTGTGGGGAGGAGAACCTCTACGGCTTGTCTGGCAAATTGGCTGGTGTCTGGGGGCTTTCATAGAGCTCTTCTGCCTCTGGCAGCTGCAGCTGGCCACTGTTGTGGAACTGGTGCAGGAGCTAAGCATTCAGAAGACTGATGACCCGTTCGGCAACAATGATAGCATTTGATAATCCCTGTGGGCTGAATTGGAGCAGCTTCTGCAGGTTTAGTTAAGGGGCGCCTAGCCAAAGTTCTCCTCAGAGGCTTCTCAGATCTTATTGCGGTGTTGGTGTGTCAGAGTATCTTGGCAGAGACATGGTTAACAAAGTAAGCATGGCAACAGACCAGCCCAATGGGAGCTGACAGCCTGGGTATGATTTGGCTCTGTGTGCTTTGCTGAGAACTGAAACTGAAACTAGATATCTGTTCTGAGCTCTCTGAGCTGCTGCTTGTGTTTTTTACTTATGTTAACATTGAAAGAATCTACAAATGGTATTGTAAACTTTACTCATATTAATACGTTTATAAAGAAGTAAATGATCCTGCAGAAACAGTCATCTCTGTGTTTTTTGGGCTTGAATTTATGGTGCAAACTCTAACAGTGAATTTCTGTCCGGAGCTATGGACCTGGTATTCCAGTCTTGTAATCGCTCTGGAATCCCTCGGACACCGCAGGCTTTTCTGACTTTTTGATCAATGGCTTCTTGGAAATAGTGCAGAAGGATTCTATCAGGCCAATGCCCCAGGTTTCCTACGACCTGTCTTAAGTCCTAAACAAAGTCTTTTATGGGTCTATTACCTTTTATGGGTCTATTCATCACTTTCAGCGGGGCTTCATTTTCATTGACTTGGTCTGGGTCTTCAAATCTGGCCCAGAATAGTGCAACAAATCCATCAGCATCAATTAATTCAGGAGCCGCCTCATTGTGTAGCTGGGCTATCTAGTCAGAAGCATCTCCTTCATTCATGCCTTCTGAATTCGCCAATACTAGATTGCACTCTGTTTCAGATCCTGCTGAGGAAGTAAGCCAGTTTTGCAGGTTTTCCATCAAACATCGCATTAATTGTGATGGCATTGGCCTCACTTGGGGGGTGCAAGCTGTCCAGCTGGCAGAATGGCCATAGTGGCTGGCGATGGGATAAGGATCTGCTGCTCCCCTGCTGCTGGCGGCAGAGCAGGGACCTGCAGCTACACTAAAGGAGGTGCTGCTCCCAGTTGCTGGATCAGACCCTGTTGTTGCACAGGGACCGTTGGGGCAATTTGGGCCCATAGTGGTCCCGGAAATGGTGGTGCAAAAGATGCTGGCGTCCATTGACACTGAATCCACCCATGACTGAGATAGAAACCCCAACCAGGGGGGATGCATTCAGCAGGGGGTAGCATGAAAGCAGGTTGGTGAGGTGGGGCAACTGGATGTTGCTGCATTCCAAACGCTGGTTGCATTTTCTGGCTCCCACTTGCAGCGTGCCCTTGTTGCCCCAAACAGATTCCTCTGTCTGGCTGAGTAAAAAAATGCCAGGTAACACTAGCTCCACTGCCAGGTCCTGAATCAGAAAAAGTGAATGTGGATTGCATTAAGCTTCATCTCAGCTGAGGAGGTTGGGAATGAGGGACTTCTCACTTTGAGCCTCTCAAACCATTCCGGTAGTCTGGTCAATGATTGGCTTCGAGACAGAGGAAGCAGGTTCCAGTCTTGGGAGCTGTCGAACTCCAAGGTTCTTACATCTTTCCATTCTGGATCATGGGTTCAGTGGTGGGTTTCAATTTTTTTACTACTGGTTCTGTGGGTGTGGCTTTCTTGGTGGGCGTGGCTTGGTGGTCATGTGACTGGGAGGACATGGCTTGGTCATGACTGGGTGGGTGTGACTTGGTGGTCATGTGACTGAGTGGGTGTGGCCTACTCAATGTCACTCACATCAAGGGGTGCATCACCTGATCCCTCCCCTCCCAGCCATTCCTTGTCATAACCAGCCTCAACATATCAATAGTTCTATAAAAATGTTCACCTTTTTTTGACTTTATTATGTACATATTATGGATGTACTTTCATGGACCATTGAAAGAAGGAAATGTGATAGGCAACAAGCTTTTAAGGGGCTGCCAGAAAGAGGGGGGGCAATGTATTTTCCAAAGCATCAGAAGGCAAACAAGAAGCAATGGATGGAAACTAAACAAAGAGAGAAGCAACCTAAAACTAAGGGGAAATCTCCTGACAGTGGAACTGCTTGTCTCCAGAAGTTCTGGGTGCTCAATCACTGGAAGTTTTTAAGAAAAGACTGGACAGCCATTTCTCTGAAATGGTATAGGGTTCACCCCAAGGTCCCTTCTAAGTGTTATTCTGAACCTTTCCCAGGACCTCTGCTCAGATTTTGGCATCCTCAGTTTTCCTGCCTGAGCAGGGGGTTGGATTAGAAGACCCCCAAAGTCCCTTTCAACTCTGTTAAACATGCGTATTTATGCTCTGGACTATAGACATTGAATGCATGTAAACCCTGAAAAATATGTGGTAGCCCTGGGCAAAAGAAAGGTAGTAAAATCACTCTAGGTGTAGAGACAGTGTAAAATATCCCCCACACACCACACTCTCTGTCAGACACACACCTGGTCCGGGAGGAACTGCTCCAGCGAGCTCCAGAGCAGCGGGCAGTGGGAGAAAGAAGAAAGTGAGCAGGACATCTGTCCACTCTCCAGTTTGGAACACTCAGCTGCCGCACACTTCTTCTGGGGGATGAAAGGAAGTGAGCGGCGGTGGCAGTGACAGCGCTGCTGCGTGAGGCAGCCCCAGGAGTCCCCACCTTCCCGGTTGGAGTACCTCCATCATCGCTCACTTCTTCCAGGGGACGAAAGGAAGCAAGTGGCGGTGACCCCAGGACATCTCCCAGCCCTCCCAGAGAACTGCACCATGGCCATCATGTGGTAGGGAGAGCTGGGAGAGTGCCACGTGGTGGTTTAGCCAGCCAGCTGAGCCCAGGGATGGTAGGGGGAGCATCTAGCTAGGTTGCAGCCAGCGCTGCTGCCTGGATGGAGCCACACCTATGGGGAAGCCAGCCAGCCGAGCCCAGGGACGGGGGGCAGAGAACCGACAAGATCCAGAAATGGTGGGCAGAGGCCTGGCAAGATCCGGGAATGGTGGGGGAGGCTAGCGCGACTCGCAGGCTTAGCTGTGAGCAGGCAGATCAAGGCTGCTCAATTGGGGCGCAGGCACCATGTGGGAAGGCAGGTTAAAGGCAAGCCATGAGGACCCAGTGTGCCACATAGGTGAAGAAGTGACTGGGCGGGGCGGTGCAAGTGAGCGAGTGGCGACCAGGTGACCGGGGGGGGGGGCAGCAAGAAATCACTACCAATTTGGTGACCCATGCCAAATCACTACCAGTTCGCCTGAACCAGTGCAAATTGGCTGAATACCACCACTGGGTTGACTTCACTGGGCTGGAATCTGAATGATTTTCTGGCGGCCTTTGTTCCGGTCTCGTCTCAGGAGTTGGATCAGACTGGCAACTTTTCCAGGAATCCGTCTCCTTGGGCCAAGTGCTTAGCCTCCATTCATTTTCTGCTGCTTCAATGACTCATACCACTTCCTCAGAAGGGGAATACCAGGACTCAGTGAGTTCCCTAGGATCTGTCCCCACAGCTCCTTCTACTATTTCTTCTTTCTCCTCCATCTTCACTAAGTCTTCATACCTCCCAATAATCAGGTCAGCACTGGGGCTCAGGACCCCATACAGCCCCCTCCTGGGGTTCTGCTTTCAAGTCAGGGATTTGGGTTAATGTCAGCATTCCAGAAAAACCCAGTTCCAATGAAAAACTCTGAGACAGATATTTTCTCAAAAGTTCCTTTTATTAGAGTAGGTATACTGGCACATCTGGGAAAACCCGACTCTGAGAGTTCCGTGTTTTCCCTCAGTAATTCAAAAAGACCAACCAAACCCCCGTACCCATCAGTCCATCATATGGTCCAATCACATTCCGTCCCAACTTGAGACATCCCTTCAATTACGCCTCTTCCAGGTGCAGGAATAATATGACCTTGACCGACAAGAAGAATGCTATTATGTCTAACTACATACACTCTACTAAATCCTCCCTCCCAAATTCCCAAGGTCAAGAATGTGGCAACGTGGAAGCTTCTGGTTCTAATATGGCTTCTAAAGCTGACAAGTACACAGGAACCCCTTATATGCTCATGCAGCACCTCATTGATGACTTGCATGAAGACCGCAGAGGCTCCTTGGAGCCCAAATGGCATTACTTTGAATTGGAAGCTCCCTAGTGGGCAGTTAAATGCGGTTTTCCATTCATCCCCCTCTTTCATCCTCACTCTGTAGTATGCCTCACTCACATCTAGCTTATTCACCCCGGTATAACTCCCTGACATCAACTGGAACACAAACCTAACAGTCAACTTTGTCTCCCAAAAATTAGAAAAAGGAACTAGGAGATCAGCCATCATGCAATATTGGTATTCAACATTATGCAAGCATAAGCAATAGAACAAAGTCAAACTAGAGTGTTGGACTGTAACAGAGCTCATTTCAATAAACTTTGAGAAAGCTTTGAAAGGATTCCATGGATGAGAATTGTCAAGGGAAAAACAACCAAAGAAGCTTGGGAAACTTTGAAAATTGAGGTTATAAAAGCACAATACCAATGAAGGAAAAAAAACAGATTTCAAAAGTAACCAGCATAATTGCTTAAAGAACTCTCTGATAAATTGAAAGACAAAAAGGACAATGTCAGAGTATATTCATGAACTGGAATAAAGCTTGGTAACAAGCTCAGCCAATGAATAGGCATAGCAATTAAGTCAGCCAATGAGGACTGTTTTGGAAAGTGAAACTAGAAGTAGCCTAGGCGTGGCAGCTATGTTAAACTCTGCAGCTATGTTGAACTCTGAAGCTGTCTACTGAAAATGAAACTGCTTCTCTCCTCTGCTGTGTGTAATGCTTGCCTGCTGAACTAAAGTGAAACTGACGTCTGTTTCATATCTCCTGAGTTGCTGCTGAAGCTCTGCACTTGTAACATCTCTACTAACTCTACTACTAACATCTCTGAGTTTGCTCCATGTTGGAGAAATGTACAACTGGTTTGTAAAATCTACTTATTATGTTTATAAAGATGTTAAATGAAGCATCAGCCATCTGTGTTTATTTTTCAGGCCCTGAATTAACACTGCAAAACTCTGAATAGACAAGTATAAAAAGTTGGAAAGAGGGGCACATAACTAAGGCAGAATCTATAAATAGCCCGAGCCTGCAAAGATGAAGTGAGGAAAGCTAAGGCTCAAAATAAACTAAAGATTGCAACAAAAGTCAAAAGTAACAAAAAAAAGCTGCTTTCAACATGTAAAAAAACAAGAAGAAAGTCAAGGAAATGACAAGCTGGCACAAATAGCCAACACTCCAGGAGATAGGCTGAAGATACAGAAGGATCTTAGTGGAGAAGGACAGACTTGAACATTGGGCTCTATCTAATAAAATGGAATTAAGTGGCGAAAAAAGTAAGGTCTTTACGGTTCTCCGTAAAGTTTCTGCTACCAGTTCTCCAGAACTGGTCAGAACCTGCTGAATACCACCTCTTGTCCCACTCGGTCTCCATTGATAAGCAAGGACTGGATGTCTGATCTATTTCTTCTATAGTCCACAAAAAGCTCCCTGTTTTTATTGGTGTTAAGGACCAAGTTATTGTCTCCACACCATGAAATCAACTGGTCCACTTCGTCTCAATAGGTAATTCAATTCCCCCCCACCCCCGCAGAGACGAGTTCCACCACTGTTGTATCATCTGCAAATTTAATAATAGTATTACTGGTGTAAGTGGGAATGCAGTCATGCACATAAAGAATATAGAGTAAGGGACTTAACACTCAACCCTGTGGTGTACCAATGTTAAGAACAAGGTCTGAAGAGAGATGTTTACCTAATCTTCACCTAATTTGTGGCCAGACAGGAAATCCATAATCCAAAGGCAGATTGAATAAGAAAGCCCAAGATCCATAAGTTTAGACACTATTCTATATGGAAGAATTGTGTTCAATACAGAGCTAAAATCTACAAAAAGCATCCCCACATAGCCTGTCCACCCCCCACCCATTGTTCCAAATCAGTCAGAGCAGTGTGAAGAGTGATGGCTATAGCATCCTCTGTAGATTTATTTGTTCTCTATTTGTTCTGTATGCAAACTGGTGTTCATCAAATGTATGCAGAAGACCAGAAATGATGTGCTAGCAGACCAATTTCTCAAAGCACTTCATGATGATAGGAGTGAGTGCCACTGGTCTGTAATCATTGAGGTTATTAATAGGGAACTTCTTTGGCAGCGGAACAGTGGTGGAAGCCTTCAAACAAGACGGAATAGTGGACTGAGATAAAGTTGGCATGCTAGGTCACAGAATTCCTCAGGGTACTCCACTACCACTCTATGGTCTTGATGATGATGCAAGCAGGAGTCCAAGCGAGCGAGGCCACCCTGCTGGTGATCACATGGCTGAATGTGCATCTGGGGAAGCCTAACCTGACAGAGATGAAGGAGGAAGCAGCAATCGGGGGAAAACCCTTCCTCACAGCAGACAAATTCTGGTGGAGGAGGGTCCCCGGAGCAGTGCAATTCAAACTCCCCTGGAGGCACCCATGTACACCCCAGCCTCGCAGTGGAGGGAAAGGAGAGCAGTACACTGGGATGAGCCAGGGGAGTAGAAATATTTGACCGTGCTTTGGAACTCTTTGGTAGAGCAGCTGAGAGCATGGTTTGACCACACGAGCGCATCCGGGGTGTGGAACAGCAGGGACAAGTTCCAGGAGAAGCCCCAAATCCTCACCAGTGGTAGCGACAAGGATAAGTCCCAGCCCCAGCCAGGGACCCCAGCAGCCACAAGGAGTGGTCAGCCCAGCCCCTCCCCTATGGCCCTCTAATGTGCCAGACATAACGATAAGTCTCCTGAGAACCAAGGCCAAATCAGTGTGCCCAGCAATAGCAGGAGGGAGTGCTGAGAAATTCCTCACCTGCTTGGTTGGCTAACGTGACCTGTGGCATGATGGGGTGGACAGTATCTATTCTTTAATTATACCAAAAACACAGGAATTATTCAGTGGTAGCTTTACCTTTGACTGTGCCAATATGATGTACCCAATAAACTGGATTTTTGAGGAAGCCAAGGCCTCAGAATCATGAATTAGTTGGGAGCATTACTTGGAACCATGACAAGGACCTACCCCAGCTGGTCCCTCAGGAAAGCAAAACTCTTGACTCCTTTGGATTGAATCCAAGAAACTTTTACTGAGAGAAATGGTTGCAGTAAAGTCAGGTAGAATCTGAAGGTCCCACAAAAGCACAAAACAATTCTCCTGTTTCCCCAACCTCAACCTCAAGTCTACTGGCAGCCAATGTATGCCACAAGGTTGTTTTGAGAATGCTAAGGTGCTAGGCAGATAACATTCATTCTTGGGGCACAGCGGCCTTGGAACCAGGCTGGAACAGGCTGAGAGGGAGTCCTCTCCATCTCCAAAGACTGTCCTCTCCCTAATTCCCAGGCAGCTACAGCAAAAAGATGCAAAAAATGCCACCCTAACCCCATCCAATAGAATGACAGAACACAATGGTGGACCTGACATTTTTATTTTTCTATAATGATTTGTTATTTTTAAAATGTTATAAGAATCATCCTACTCTGAATGAAAGAGTAGATAACATTTGTAAAGCAAGGAACTGAAATGCTAGACATTTTCGAGTGCCCATAATCCTGAAAGACTGACGCCCTTGTGAAATATGTAGGACCTTCAAGTTTTGATTTAGTGTTGAATGAAATGAAGCACTTGCTTGAAGCAAATTATAATTTCCAATATCTTTGTAGCCTAATTCTTGGCATTTTTCTATTTTAGCATGACAGGAAGCCTTACTGTCACAAACCTTGTTATGCAACACTGTTTGGACCAAAAGGTATGTGTCCCTTCCTGGTAAGTTGGCAATTTAATTCAAGATTGGTAAATTGCAGTCACTCTTTTTTACTCCCTCTTAATTTCTTGTTCTGAACTAAGTTCTTCAAACCAGCCAAAGGAGTCTAGTTTTGTGTGGCTGGAAAATTGTAGTCCTCTGTTGTTACAAAATTTGTCTGTTTATGATATGCCCTATATCTGATTTAGTGTTTAATGAACAAAACAGTGCAGATAAATCATACAAGAAAAGTATTGTGAGAAGACGTAATATAGAATAAAGTCATAAGGAAAGAAAGGAAGAGGGAGTATTCAGCTTTTTTCTTCCTTCTGCCACTTTTTCTGATAGAACTGTCCCAGTCTTCTCCCTCCCATAATGTTCTGAATGTATGTGTTTTCTCACAAATGTGCATGAAGTATTTTTGCCATTGTTTACCTTCTGGTTACTTCCAATGTATGAATTAAATGAAAAGTTAAAGGACTTTGTTTCTTACAGTAACAAAATGATATTCCAAGTAATTATGTTATTAAAATGTTATTAAAAGACAGGCACTTAGCTTTATAGTGATAACCTTTAAATATTGATGGAGAAAAATAGCACCCACATTTCTTAAAAACAGATTGCTTGCTTTTATGCAGTAAGAGAATAGAGAGGTTGTTGAAATCTTCTTGTAAGAATAAACTATAATTGCTTAAAAGAACATTTTTGTTTCCTCAACCCATCTCTACTGTCACATCAATTGTGATTATAGACAGAAAATTTTGTTGGTGATTGCAAAGATGTTGGTCACTACAATGCAAAAATGTTTTGAGATTCTAGAAAGAGGGCAGAGAAGAGCAACAAAGATGATCAGGGACAAGGCATATGATTAAGGCATATGATGAATGGTTGCAGGAACTGGGTATGTCTAGTCTATCAAAGGGAAGATTAGGGTTGATATAATAGCAGTCCTCCAATATTTGAGGGGCTGTTACAGAGAAGAGGGGATCAGCCTATTCTCCAAAGCATCTGAAGGCAGGACAAAAAGTTATAGATGAAAACTGATGTCCGGTTTGAGCTTCTTTGGAGATGGACCAAAATCTGTGATCATGCACAGTTTTGATCCGTGCTCGCCGCCGGAGTACCCCGAGCTGGCTGGATTCGGGGCTAAGCTACCCTATAGAGGTGGTGAAGAGGGGGGAGACCGCCAGCAGGGTCAAGGAGAGCCGCATCTCTCCTTCCCAGCTGGCCATTACTCCCTTTCCTGAAGACAGTTGCAGCAGTGGTCAGAAATGGCCACCTCAAAGAATAACTCAACCAGAAAAGAATGTGCAGGAGGAAGATAAGAAGAGAAAGTTTTGGTTGATCGGGCTGAACTGAAAAAGCAACAATATAAGGTACCCTGGAATTTGAACTATAAAGAATAGCATTGTTCCCAAAGAAGATTTTGAAACAGCTAAGGAAAGAGGGAAGGGAAAGGATTTGGCTTTTTTTTTCTTTCCTTCCTCATATTGACAGTTAAGAGATTTAAGTAGGAAACTGACAAAAATCCACTTTGACATCAATAGGCATTCAAGCTGAAAATAAAATGTCAAAGGGATAACAAAGACTTTTGGATATTCAAAAACCTTTAAAAGAAGGAAAGGAGAAAAACGGAAAAAAATAAAAGGGCGGGATCTGGAAAAATGGAGGAGACTGCCTGGAAGTAAAAGGAATTTACAGCAAGACTTCAAGAGGATTCCTAAAAGATACATTCTAACTGAAACTTTGTAACAAGATAATAGAACTCCAGGAAGAGAAAGTGGAAAAAGAAGCAAGAAGAAACAGTTTTGGATTATTTGGATTACTTGGTGATTTTTGGATTTTTGGTTATTGGATTTAAATGACTAAAATCAATCGGGTGGTTGTTTAAAAATGTTTAAAATGTCATCTTGGAAGAACTGAAAATGGAACTTAAAAAAACAGAAAGAAGATGCACAAGAAGGAAGAGGCTTTTTTGGCTTCGTATTTCAATTTTTAGAAATGGAGATCTGAAACTATGAGGAACAACAAATACTTGTAGAACAAGAAGGGCGGGACAAAGAAGAAGCCATCTTTAATGACCAATTAATTTTAAGTGGGGGAAAAAAAGTAAAGGGCTGAAAGAGAGTGAAAAGTTTAACATTTGAAAAAACCATCAAAAAAGAATAGTTTGAAAAGTAATTACAATATTAGGAAGAAGCAGAAGAGAGGATTACAGAAGAGAGAATTAGAATTAGAGAGACAAGGGGTCAAAAAGGGGAGGGAGAAGAAGAGGGGGAAGAATGAAAGGAAAAGAAGTTATAAAGGACAGAAACAAGATATAGAGAAACAGGGAAAACGTACAAGGATTAAAGGTATAAGCCTATTTAGAAGACATAGAGATAATGGGTGAAAATTTAATTGAAAGAGGGATTCTGCAAGGGTACATAAGATAGTATTGTTATATTAGAAATAGAAATAAACTTAGAAAATATGAAACAAGTGTGATTAAAATGATAGATAAAATACTTACTGTAATGTAATGGAATGTTTGTTAATAAATAAATGAAATAAAGAGAATGGGAGAATGAAATTGAAAGGATGGGAACATTTTAATTATTAATGATTTATAAAAAATTAAGTGAAGAAAAACACGAAAGAAATATGGGGAAAATATGGAAATATTATAAGTGTTCGTATGTAAGTATGATATTCAATTGAAAAGAAATGTTAAAGATGTTAAAGATTATAACTAACAATGATAGAGCTGAATTCGAATAGAATAAGTGTTTTATTTACTACTGTTATACATATTTTCTCTTTAAGAACATAGTGTCTATTTTAAGAATGTACCAAGCAGAATTCAATTGGAAGTTATGTGTTATATCGAATGTTATAATTGTAAAATCATAAATTGAAGTTTAAATAAGAGTTGAATGGACAAAATTAAAAGATACAAAGGTGTCCTACTCCAATTAGTAACTACAGGGAAAAACTTGTTTAATGAGAAAAGAAAATATGAAATTGAAACAGGACAAACAAAAGTATAAATATAATGATTAGAAAGATATTGAAACTTAGAAAAAGATACATAATTGAATTTAGATAGGTATGAGATAATTAAAAACAAAGTTGAGAAAAACTAAGGGAGGGGAAAAATTATGGAGAAAATGTTAAAATAGTAATAAGAGGTGGAATAGAACACAAAGACGAATATGAAATTGAGTTTGTGTCTGTATGGAGAAGTGATAACCCGGGATCATGCTATTCTCAAAAAAAGATGTTTTATTTGTATTATGTTTTGTGAAAACCCAAATAAAATTTATTTTTTAAAAAAGTTACAGATGGAAACTTATCAAAGAGAAACTAATGGCTTACCTCCAGAAATTGTGGCTGTTCCATTACAGGGGGGTTTCAAGAAAAAATTGGATAACCATAGGTCCAGAATGGTATAGGATCTCCTGCTTAAGAAGCGGGTTGGACTAGAAGAACACCAAGATCCCTTTCAACTCTATTCTGTCTTCTATTTGTATTAGGAAGCAGAGAAAAGGTATTAACACTGAAAAGTAAAAAGAATGTTTTGGGAGGGAGAGATTTCTTTAACCTTTGAGATTAAAAAAATGATGTAATGAGCCATTGACAAAAAGAAGAGTGATCAACATTGCTCATGAGTTCACTTGATTTTATCAAAATATGGAAATATGGCTGATAACTTCTGGCATCAGAAGCTTTTAATATCAGATTTCTTTCCCTGCTCAATTTTCAGGTGTAAATATTGGAGGAGCAGGATCCTACATTTATGATAAGCCTCTTTCTGAAGGACAGCTTATACCAGGCCCTATTGAGCATGCATCCAAAATGGAAGAAAGGAAACTGAATATTGCACCAAAAGGACCTAGCAAAGGTAAACAGTAAAATAGAAGTCTGAAAATGCTTTAGGCTCAGACCTATTACAGTGTTGCAATTCAACTCATGCTCTCTTTCTGTGTGTTACTGTGTTGTATGTACACTCAAAAGAGGCAATGCTTGTAATGCAACACTCGGATGCTGCTTTTATCATTCTGAATCTGCTAGCAAGATCTTGTAGAATCAAGAGACATAATTATCAATGTTTTTCTTCTTTAGTTACTGGAAAACTTTATAGAAGATAAAACAATGTTTGATATGAACATTGTAAGACTGACTTTGAAACAGATTTCTATACAAATCATGAACATGTGATTGCTAAAATGTATAAGCTTCTACTAAAATTTGAAACAGAAGAACAAATTAATGTATATATGATAAAATGAGCTAAAATTTCAGGTTATAATATACAGTAAAAATATGCAGTTGAAAGGACTGAAATAGTATGTTATTATCTTAAAGATATTTTTTGCAAAATGACGTACCATTGGTATATGACACAGGAAAATATAAAGGTATTTCAAATTTATGTTGGAAATATGAATTACAAAAAGAGCCATTTTATCATGTTTGGTAGATGTGCAAAAAATCTAGAAAATGTTGGATTTAAAAACAGCAAGTCAGAGGATTTTAAAGTTAACATTCAAATGAAATCAGAACTTTTGGGAGTGATGTATAAGCAGTTGGAAAAAAGTCATTGTTTTATATAGATTATTAATATAGATTATTGATGCACAAAGATGAAAAGATTTGACAATATCTCGGACAGAAAAAAGATTTGGTGAAGAAGACAGAACATGCTGAAATGGCCAAACTGATTTGTCTGATTAGCAAAAAGACAGTATCTACATTTATTGGTGTCTAGAAACCCCTTATGACTTTTAATATACAATTAAAAATAAAACTCTTATGATTTATGATGGTTTTGATGATTAGAACATAGAATGAGAAGTCACAATATAACTTTAGATAGACAAGTTAATTTATAATCTTACTTCCTTACTGCTGTAAAGAAGATTGGAAGCCACTTTATATATATTTTTTCTTTTTTACTTTTCTGCTACACTTTTTCTTTTTGCACGTTTAGGTTTTCTTTCTCTTTTTCCTTTTTTTTTCTTTTCCTGTATTTTAATTTGTATTAGTCTTGTGTTTAAAATAAAAATATGAAAAATAGCAAAATCTTGCAAATGTACAAGCAGATACATCTGCTTTTTCTTTTTGTGCATTCTTTTATAAAGGATGAGCAAATAGTTTGTTCAGTTGAGATTTACTTTCTAAAGCTATCTTTCATCTTTGTTTTGATCCTTGTAATATCTTACAGAAGAGCTGTTTCTGGAGAGCAGAAATAGACAGCGTCACCCTTTATGAATCCCCTGTGTACTATGAAAAAAACATGTTTTTTCTTTATTGTGAAAAGGAAGTTATCCAGGTACTAGGCAAAGCAGGGTCTAATATGCCTCCAGGCATATAGCATGGATAAAGGGAGTTAGAACCCCTCCCCTTATGCTGATGTGGATTTAGTCAATACAAAGAAGCAACATGTTAATCCCCCCCCCCCCGCCGCCTTTTCTGGGAACGTAGCTTAGAAAAGTTTCCCAGGAAGTTTCTTTCAGAGCTGGAATTTTTATGGCCCCTTCTCCTCTTGCTATGTCTCCAAGAGGTGACAAGTTTCCAGGCATCTGGGCTCCAGTCATCAGTTGTATATCATGTGCAAGTTATACAGATTCAGTACAAGATTTAAGATATTCAGGTTACATCAAAAAGGATTACTTTTACCACCACCACCCTTTCTTCTTCCATTGAAGAATGGCAGATACACGGATCTGACATATTGCCCTCCTCAAAAAATTGAGAAATCCACCTGGAAGACATAAAACATGTGTTACATTTACAACTTAGGATGGTTTGTGAGGGTATTTTAAGTGGAACTTCCATAGTAATGTGGGTGCTTTTACATGTCGTTTGGCTTACCCACTCATTTTCTGAGGAAGGTGGTATTTCCAAGCTACTAAATATTGTGTGGATCCAGAGTGAGTGCGTGAATCAACGATATCTTTAATTTCAAAATGTTGTTCCCCGTGTACCATAATGGGAGTTGGAGGTGTGGAAAGGGGAGGTCTAAGTTTTGAAGTGATCTCCGGTTTGAGTAGGCTACAGTGAAATACTGGATGAACCTGTCTAAGTGTCTTGGGGAGTAGAAGGTCTACAGTAACAGGATTGATAATTCTGGAGATGGAAAATGGGCCAATGAATTTTGGTCCCAGTTTCTTAGAGGGTTGCAACGATTTTAGGAACTTTGTAGACAAATATATGCAGTCCTCAACTTTGAATGGTTTAGGATCACAGCGTTTTTTGTCCGCTTGAGCTTTAAAAGCTGCTCTAGCGTCTTATAAGGCGAGTCTGATCACTGGCCAAGTAGTTTGCAAATTATTTAACCACTCCTTAAGGGAGGGAATTTCAGGTTCCTTGGTAGGTAGCTCTGGCATGGGGTTGAATTGTTGTCCTGTGGCTACCTGGAATGGGATGAAACCAGTGCTACTATGGGCTGAGTTATTGTATGGTACCTCTGCAAAAGGAAGGTCATTTCAATTGTCCTGTTGGTAATTAATAAAGCATCTTAAATATTGTTCTAATACGCTATTACTTTGTTCTGATCCGCCATTCATTTGGGGGTGACTCGATGAGCTCAACCCCTGGGTGGAGCCTAATAGGTTTAAAAACGCCTGCCAAAATGTGGATGTGAATTGTACACATCCGTTGGGGAGCTCCATGGAAGCAATAAATGTGTATTAAAAACATCTTTGCCAATGGCTGTTGGGGTCTTTTGGCAGGGTACAAAATGAACCTGTTTTGAAAAAAGATCAATTAACCCAAATAACAGTACTTCTTGCACTTTCAGGGAGCTCCACTATAAACTCCATAGAAATCTCTCTCCAGGGTGCTTAAGGTTCTGCCACTGTTTGTAAAAGCCGGGAGGGGATTTTCCTTGTCTTCTTTTTGCAGCAGTGCAGATAGGGCAACTAGCAACATAGCTTTCAATATCTTTTTTGAGAGATGGCCACCAGAATTGTCTTTTGATGAGGTGCAGGATTTTTACAAATCCAAAGTTTCCAGCTATTTTTGAGTCGTGGCATCGTTTCATGAGATCCTTTTCTACCCAGGCTAGACCGTCTTTGAGTAAGCAAATGTTTTTGTTAGCCTGGAGCCAGTCATCCTTAAGTAGTGCCTCCTTAAATTTGGAAGTTGTTGCATTGTCAGTCAGTGGTTCTTGTGCTTGGGTGATTACTTTGGCTGCAAGTTGGGTTGGTTGGTTGGATCATGGGTTTTACAATTCAATCTTTTTGCTGTTGTATTGAGGTTTCCTAGATAGGGCATCTGCCAAGAAATTTTTTCCTCCTGGGAGTGAAATTAGAGAGTGAAATTAAACCATTTAAAATATTGAGCCCACCTTACTTGTTTTGATGAGAGTTTCCGTGGATTTTTCAGGTCTTCTAGATTTTTATGATCAGTCCAGACTTTGAAGGGAATTTTGTTCCCTTCTAGGAAGTGTGTCCATCTGAGAAGTGCCTATCACATGGCATATGCCTCTTTCTCCCATATGGCCCATCATTGCTCGGTTCCTGTCAGTTTCTTGGAAGTATAAGCACATTTGGAAGTATAAGACAATTGTCCACATTCATTCTTTTGGAGTAGAACTGTTCCAAATGATACATCGCTAGTGTCTGCTTGGATGACAAATGGTTGTTCAGGGTCTGGGTGTTTCAGGATTGGTTCTGCTGAGAATAGTTTAGGTTTTTCAAAGGCTGATTGGTATTCCATCATCCAGGTAAGGGGTTGCCTTGGCTTCAGCTTCTCTCCCCCTTTCATTTTTAACAAGCTCGTGATGGGGAGGGCAATATTCACAAAAGCTTGGAATGAACTGATGATAAAAGTTTGCAAAACCCAGGAAGTTTTGCAGTTGTTTGCAAGTATGGGGTGGCTCCCAATCGATGACAGATTTACTTTTTGTGGGTCCAGCTCTATTCCCTCATGGGATATTCTTTATCCCAGGTAGTCAATTTTTTCTTGGTGGAACTCACATTTAGAGAGTTTTGCATATAGTTTGGCATTTTGGATTTTTGTGGGAACCGCTCAGAGTAACTTTATGTGTTCTTTGTTTTGGTGTAGATTAAAATGTCGAGATAAACTAGAACCCCTTTGTACAAAAATCATGGAGAACCTCATTAATTAGTTGCATAAATATGGCAGGTGCTCCTTGTAGTCCAAAAGGGAGCACTTTAAATTGATAGCATCCCAGTGGGATGTTAAACCCAGTCTTCCACTCATCCCCCTCCCTTATTCTGATGCAGTAGTATGCCTCTCGTAGATCTAACTTGGAAAAAAATATTTCCTTTAGAGAGGTCAGCTAGCATGTCCTTCATGGGGGGAGTGGGTACATATTCTCCATGGTAATTGAGTTAAGGGTCCAAAAATCCACACATAAGCATAAGGAGCCATCTTTCTTTTTGTGGAATAATACAGGGGCTGCTATTTTTGGTCGGGTAAGTTCGATGAAACCCCTTTTTAGATTTTTATCAATAAATGCTCTGAGTTCATTTAGTTCTCCGAGGAACATGCAATACATTTTTGGTTTTGGAAGTTTAGCTCCTGGAAGGATTTCAATGGCGCAATGGTGGGAGTTCATCAGAAGCCTCCTCGCTAAACACTTGGGCTAAATCTTGGTACTCTTTGGGGATGTTAATGGGTAGAGTCGGCTGGTGGGCCACGGCTGGTTCTCTGTTCTCTTTACTTTCTCTCCCCCCCCGAATGTTTGCAAATGCTACATGTTTCTGGAACTCTACGATTCCTCTCTTCCAGTTTATTTTTGGATTCCATTTCTGTAGCCTTGTGAGTCCTAGGACTAGTGGCCCTTCCATTCCTGGGGCTACAATGAATGTGAGTGTCTCACTATGGTTCCCCAGTTCTATTTTCAACGGTTCTGTGGCAAAACTGGCTGGCTCCCCCACCCCCACTATAGTTCCATCTAATTGGCAAAAAACAATGGGGTTTTCCATTTTTCTTAGGTGGATTCCCAATTTCCCTACTAGGGTGGGGTTGATTAGGTACCGGGTGAAACCCAAATCCGGTAATGCTGGTACTTCCTCCCCCTTCCCTTGGCTGGGGATAAATAGTTTTAAGGGTAGAGTGAGTGGTTCGATTGGGTCGCTTACCAGTGGCTCGTCTTCTGGATAGCTTTCAGATTGGCTCAGGTCTCCTCGGGGCATTAGAGGTTCTTCCTCTGGGTTTGGGGGGGGGGGCAAAACCTCATGGCTTCTCAGAGCGGCTCCTTTTCCTTGGGGTTTGGATTTTCCAGGGGTTCCCTCCCCACTGGGTGGTCTGGCTTTCTGGCAGGGGTTTTTGAACAGCATTCTGCTGCGCGGTGCCCCTTCTTTCCACACTTAAAACAGCCAGATGGTCTTGTAGTCATGGTGGTATGGGGTTTGAAAAATGCCTGCTTCCCCTAGGGTGGGGATCTTCTCCAAATCCTGCCACTGCAGTACTGGTTACGGGCCATGTCTATCTCCGCCTCCTCTGCAATCAGGTACGATTCATGCAGAAGATTTGGAGCTCCACAAGCCAAACAGGCAGTGTACAGGTCATTGTTGAGTCCATCTTTGAACCAACAAATTAGGATATCTTCTGGCCAGTCGACTCAGCCGGCCAGGTCATGAAATTCCTCAGTGTATTCAGCCACAGGGCGACAGTTTTGCTTTATGACCCTAATGCGGTCGTGGGCTTTTCGATCGGTGAGGGGGTCTTCAAAGAGGTGGTGTAGGGCTGTCATGAAGCGATCAAGTTCCTCAGCTCTGGGAGGTTAATGTTGCAGAGGGTTACCATCCATCTGGCGGCTGCTCCTTCTAGGGCCAAGGTGACGACTCGCACTCAGGCCCCCTGGGTCGGGAAGTTCCACCCATATTCTTGCATATAGGTGAGGACTTGCGCCAGAAAGAATCCCAGTTTCTGGGGGTCCCCATCAAATTTCACCTCAAGGGCGGGATCTTTCTTTGCAGTTGTCTCTGGGTTGGCCGGGATTAATCCCCTGCTCTGGAGAGGCAAGGGGTCGGGTAGCTGGCACTGCTGCTGGTCCTCTGGCTTGTTCCATTGCTCAATCATTCTCAGCTGAATCAGGGGTGACGGCTTGGGTTCTCTCAATTTCTGGTTCACTCTCCTTTGTTGCTGACCTGGTTCATCCTGCACATTGAGCCCCTCCAGGGCTTCCCTCACGAGATGATTTATGTACCGTTTCAGTCGGTCATCTGCCAGTGGTTCCTGGACCCATTCTTCCTGATCAGAAAGGGCCTCCAGCTCCATTTTCCACCCAGGTTTACGGTTACCACGGGTGAGGGTCCTTGGTCCTTCCATTCCAGCTGTGTCTCTTTCCTATGCCTATAGACCATGGGGGCTTTGTGGAATTTTCATAGGTAACTTCAATGTCTTTGATGGGATACACAAAGCCAGTGTCTGGCTGGGTAGTTGTCAAAGTTTCTCCCCAGCATTCAGCTTCCCCTTGCTCCTTGCTATGTTCAGACATTTTTGCAGGGTCCCCTCGGTAGAGTGAAGTTCTTTTTTGGAAGGAGAAAAAAAATCCTGTCCAGGTTGACCACTATTGCAGACCCTGCTTTATGTAAGGTTCAGACTTTCTCCCTTCAAACAATAAGAATGAACTTCTGAAAACTGGGTTACTTCAAAAGGAATTCTTTATTGTGAAAAGAAAGTTATCCAGGTACCAATCAAAGCAGGATATAATATGCCTCCAGGCATACAGCATGGATAAAGGGAGTTAGAGCCCCTCCCCTTATGCTGATGTGGATTTAGTCAATACAAAGAAGCAACATGTTAATTTCCCCCCCCCGCCTTTTCTGGGAACGTAGCTTAGAAAAGTTTCTCAGGAAGTTTCTTTCGGAGCTGGAATTTTTATGGCCCCTTCTCCTCTTGCTATGTCTCCAAGAGGTGACAAGTTTCCAGGCATCTGGGCTCCAGTCATCAGTTGTATATCATGTGCAAGTTATACAGATTCAGTACAAGACTTAAGATATTCAGGTTACATCAAAAAGGATTACTTGTACCAACTCCTCCCACTTTCTTCTTCCATTGAAGACTGGCAGATACATGGATCTGATAGTACAGTAAGAGAGGCAAAATGCTAATATTTCTCTGCACTTACTGCATCTGCAGAGTATCTCAGAGTGCCCCTGTTCAAGGTCACCCTGTCCCTCCACTGGAAGGAGGGCTCAGTCAATCATCTCAGACATGCATATGAGTCTGTGGAACACCTATCAGATAAAACTGGATCTACTCTCAGAGATGAAGCTAGAGCAGGTCTAGTAGAAATGCCTGGGGAATGGACTTACCCAGTTATCTGGGAGAAGTTTGAACCTGTTGGACTTGATGAAGTGGTCAGGATTCTCAGGACTTGCTTATTAGATCTGTGTCCCTCCTAGTTTGTGAAAATTCTTAGGATGGTGACACCTGGTGAGTTCTGGCAGTGATTAATGCATCACTACATTTGGGGGATATTCCCAGCACCTTTTAAGGAGATGGTGACATTCACCAGGTATCACCATCTTTAAGAAACAATCTTTAGACCTACTTCTCTAACAATTTCAGTCCACTCTCTCATCTTTAGGGAAGGTGGTGGATAAAGTTATTGTGTTGCAGCTCCAGAGACCTCTGGATGAAACAGATCATTATTATTAGAACCCTTTCAGTCAGGTTTTAGGTTCAGTTATGGTACAGAAATGTCATTGGTTACACTTGTCACTGACCTCTGGAGAAAGTAGAATGGGGGCAGTGGATCTATCCTCACTCTCCTTGACTTTTCACCAGCTCCCAATACCATCACCCTTGGTATCCTTTTGGGCTGTCTGCAATATTTGGGACTGGGTGGCACTGGGACAATGTTGTGCTGGTTCAGTTCCTTTCTCCAAGGCCAGTTCCAATTAATGTTGCTAGAAAGCAAGAAGTCCAACACAGAACTGCTCTTCTGTGGGAAATGCAAGGCTTTGAACTTTCTCCACCTCTTTTTAACCTCTACATGAAACAACTAGGTAAGATATCTGACACCATGGGACTGAAGTTTCATCAATATGCCAATCATACCACACTGTATATCTCCAGCCCAGGAATCCAAAGTAATATCATGACTTCATTTCTGTGGTACCTGGTGGCTGTAGAGGCCTAGATGGGGGACAACAGGCTTCAGCTGAACCCTGATAAGATGAAGTACTGTGTTTGTGCAGAACATCAGGATTCGAAGTTTTAATCATCGTTCTGTCTGGGGTTGCATTATCCCAGACAGATTTGGTACACAATTTGAGGGTCTCCTAAACTTGAAACTTCTGCTTGAGCAGCAGGGAGCAGTCAAGGCTAGAAGAGCCTTTGCACAACTTTGTGTCATCTGCCAATTGCGCCTCTTCCTGGATTACAAGGCCCCAATTTCATGATGATCCTTGATCATCTCGTCTGTAGATTACAGTCTACAGGGGACTGCCCTTGAAGAGGGTAGCTACACTTGGTTCAGAATGCAGTGCCATGTACAGGAAATCCTTAGGATGGCATATATAACACCATTGTTATGCAAGTTGCACTGGAATTTTGCATGGTGGAGCCTAGGAAAAGAGCCTTTTCTGCAGCGGTCCCTGCCTTTTGAAACATTCTGTCAGCCTTCTGAAGGTGCCTTAAGACCTGGCTCTGCCAGTTGGCATGGGACCCTGACAGATGCTTTAGGCTGGAGGTAGCTGGTGCAATGATAGAAGACACCACCCTGATCCACACGAGCCTTTGGTTTTTGGTCTATTTAATTCTTGTAATTTTAATTGCTCATATATTTATATTTGTTTTTATACCTCTATTTTTATTACATTGTAAAGCACCCATAGCTGCTTTTTGCTACTTTTTAGAATTACTATGATGAATACTGTAAAAGCAAAGGGGTACTTATGCCAGCCTTGAAAATAGAAGATAAATAGGAGGTTGCTGATTCAAAACTGAGCAGAAACATATATACATCATTACTATTTTGAAATCATTCTACCTTGAGTGACTGGGAAAATGATGAAGTAATGCATTGCAGGACTTGTTTTAGAAAATAACTACAAGGAAAAGACATTCAAGAAAAGATTTTTTTTTTAAAAAAACTGCATTTTGAACAAACAGCCTTATTTTTATTAGTGTTATAATTATATTATTATAGCATTCATGAGAAATACAGCTCTAAAAACCTTTAGAAATTAACAGGACAATAAGACATGTACATTCATCTTGACACTTTAACTGTTTACATAAAATTCAGTTTAACTCTTTATATATGTAGTATATATTCATACACTAGCTTGATACCCATACTTCACTACGAAACTATGTGGTTGGGCTTAGTTTTTTGGGAGGAAAATAAGGGCGAAAAAACTGCCTCTGCCTACCAGCATCCATAGGTATTCATCTGGCTAGCAACCTGTCAGTGTGTGAGAGAGTTGAGGGCTGTTTGGAAAGTGAAACAATGTTTGCTGTGTGAGCAAGAGGAGACAGCAAGGAGTCTGGGTGTGGCTTAGCTCAGCTAAAGCTGCTTTCTACTGTGAAACTAAAACTGAAATTCCTCTCCTATGCTTGTGTTTTGCATTTGGAACAGATTTGTTTTCAGGTGGAGAGGGAGAGTAGAACTCCTTAGCATCAGAGCGTGTTAATAATAATATACAAAATACTAATGCTCTGATGGTCATTTCAAAAAATCCTTTCTTAGTGAGCACCTAGAAGCCAAGAGGAACATACATGCCAAATTTCAGATTTGTAGGCTTTACAGTTCTGGAGATTTTGTGATGATGCCTGAGTGGTATTTTGTTTTTTTATATATAGATATAAAATTGTACCAAAATAAGAGTGTATACACAAACAAAAACTGTATAAGACATCACCATAGAATGGAAAGTGAACTGCAGTTGCTTTTCTATCAAAGAAAGCTGGGAAGGCACAGCAACAGCAAACTCCAGTGCGTTGACATGGTTAGCTTACTGTCCAGACTGAATACCTCACAAGTGTCTTAATAGAATATTTGTAGCTCAAGGTTGAACTATGGGTCCTTAGTGCTCTTTGAGCTTGGTTGTTTTCCTGCTGAGTGCTGATGATACTATCTAGTTTGGTAATGAAACATCTACAAGAAAACAACCAAGTTCAGAGAGCATCAAGGATCCCACAGTGTCTATGTCTGAACAGCATTTTATTAAGTCAGCTTTGAGTCAGGTCAGCTTGAGTACAGGGCAGGAACAGCTTAAATAATAAATCCAGATATGTCTTTAGTCAGAGCTGAATATGTTTCAGAATATAATAAACAGTCTGGAATTGGGGACAGATCAATTTTTTCAACTTTCTGTTAAAAACCAAAGTGTATACTAAGGAGTGTGGTTAATGTCCACTAAAATGTAAGGAACCAGAAGGATTGCTACAAGAATTTCAGTAGATTAGGGCTGCAGCCTGCAAGTCAGGTACCTCTGGATTAGCAAACCAGAATAGGTTAAGAGTAAAAATATAGAATGGAATATGGAAAATAAATTGTTTATGTAGTTTCAATTGGATAAGTTATAAGGGTGAATAAATTAATTTTTCATGGTATCAAATTGATACATAACTGATTTTAAAGTACAATACAATATTCTTAAGCCTCACTGCCTAATTAAGATATTTTCAAATGTCTTTTATTATTTAGGATCTGAGTAGCATGGAACAATGATCTGTGCTTAATGCATAGATGATTGAAATCTTGCTTAGAATATTAATCAATCTGAGCACTTGACTTAACTGTTCTGTGATATTCCAATTTTGTTTCTTCTTAATACTAGGGTAATTCTGCTTTTTTACTTTTCCACAAAAGACACAATATCAGGTTCAGAGTATATTTCCAAAGAGAACGAATGCAGGTCATCAGAATTTTGCTTGTTTGTGTATGTAATTAAATGCATTTTTACCTGTTTCAGCCTCCAGCATTACTACGTTCACTGGAGAGCCCAATGTCTGTCCACGCTGCTCCAAGAAAGTCTATTTTGGTGAGTTTTGTGAAGATCTGTTTGCATTGGACCTGAACTATCTTTATCTCACAAGTACAATGGATCTCACAATTCCGTGAAAGAAATACACTTTATCTGGAAATGGTAGCTTTTTTAAAATGGAGTTAATCTAATTTTATTGTGAAAATATAAAGTATTGTTTTTTATATACATCTGAGAAATTTAAGGATCATTACTGTTCTCTGAGATGTATCACAGCAATACAACATTCCAGCCACATTCACATAGTTACTTGTCCTAATGCCATCCCCACCCCAGCCTGTATCAGATCTGGTATAAAATCCTGCTGTTCTAAATCATGCTTGCCCCCAAACACACTCCTACTGGACACCAGAATGGGTTAAGCTGTTGTGCTATCCAAACACAAACAGTTCTAAAAGTTATGATTTGTGGTTTCCTTTGCTGAAACCCCAGCCCCAGCTATTCATATGAATAGCTTTCTGCAATCAGCATGCAGATGGCTATGGTTATTCCATACTGTCAAAATTGACTCACAAGTCTGCTTGCAACTTGAAAAGATGTGTGGTATGATTGGATTGTGTGGGAAGCTGAAAGAAATTTACGTGAGTAGTTTGCAGCCTGAGAAACTTGCAATCCCAAGGTCAGATGCTGAAGATCTTTGAAAGGTGCAGACCATTTTCCCAAAATAAAATGCTTAACCTGGATTAATGGACAGTGGAGAACCCAGGGAAGGAAAGGTTTTTTTTAACAATGCTACGTTTCATGCCAAAACCTTAGAACTGGCTTTGCTTTTTCTGTGCTTATATTGATCTGTCAGTAAAGTTTTACTCTTGTTAACAAAAAGATATCCCAGGAATTTCTTTTGCTGTACATGTCAATGGGGCAGTTGACATTTAGGCCCCCACAACAGAGGCTTTAGCCACACACATAAAATTTATACAAAATAAACAACACATCTCAATAAAGACAATGATTCATTCAGGGTTTGTTGGGGTATTTTCTATGAAAGGTCTTGAGGAGTTTAGATGCCCAGCATGTTTAGCACCCACCTATTCAAGACTGTTCATGGGGAAAATGTTTCCAGGCAATGAGGTATTGGACCCTCCCTCTATGTTTCCTGGAATCCAGAATTTCTTTAATTTCAAAATGGTGCTCTCCTTTGATTAAAGTCTCAGGTGCTGGGAAGACAAAGTTTCAGGTTTCAATAAGCTGCAGTGAAATAGAGGGTGAATACATTTAAGATTCTTAGGCAACTCCAGTTGTATAATGACTGGGATAATTACTTCAACAATTGGGAATGGGCCCATATATTTAGGAACCAGTTTCTTTGATTGTTGGGTGAACTGTAAGTACTTCATAAAGAGATAAACTATATCACCTGAGAGGTAAACTATATCACTTACTTTAAAATCTTTTGGCTTCACATATTTTTTGTTAGCTTGTTCCTTATCTGCCTGACATGCCTCTTGCAGTGCCTTATGGACTACTGGCCAAGTGTTCTGCAGTTGTGCTATCTACTCTGCTAAGGAGGGTACATGTGGTTTCTCTTGAGGCAGCTCTAGCATAGCTACAAAGTCTTGCCCAGGGGCCACCTTAAATGGGGTGAACCCTGTGCTACTGTGCACATAATTATTATATGCTATCTCTACAAGGCATAAGTTAGTTTTCTCACATGCCTCATTAGTTTGGGTGTGATGGGAGAAGCTTAAGCCCTGGGCAGTCCCCAACAGCTTCAAAAATTCCAGCCACAACTGCTATGTAAATTGCACTCCTCTATCTGAAATAATGTGTGCAGGCACACCGTGCAACCTATACACATGTACGAAAAGTTCAGCTAGCATCTTTCCGGAAGGAATCTTGGGGCAGGGAACAAAGTGCACTTGTTTCGAAAAAAGATCAGTAATAACCCAAATAATACTGTTCCCCCCACTTTCAGGCAATTCCACAATAAAGTCTGTAGATATTTCTCTCCACAGTGCCTGGGGGCTGGCCACAGTCTGTAAAAGCCCTTCCCCGGTAGCCTCTTCATCACTGCACAAATTGGACAGCTGGCCACATAGCTTTCAATGTCTTTCTTCAAGGAGGGCCACAAAAACTGCCTCTTAACCAAATGCAGGATTTTTACAAATCCAAAATGTCCTGTTGACTTAGAATCATGAATACCTTTTGAAATGGTACTCCTCAAGCTTGAAGGCACATACAATTTGGCTCCGACCCAAGCCATCCATCATGCATGGTGCCATCATTTTTATGAGTAGTATGCCATTCATCAACCTTTAGTGCTTCTTTAAGTTTCTCACACAGTTCATTTGGAAACTGAGGCTCCTTCTTCTCCTGAACTCTAGTGATTACTGGGTCTGCTAGCTGCTTCAAGGTGAAAACAGGTTGGACCACTTCGGCTTTAATACTATTGTATTGGGGCAACCTAGACAAAGTATCCCCCATAAATTTTCCCTCCTGGTATATAATACAGGGTGAAATTGAACTGATTAAAATATTGAGTCCAATGGATTTGTTTAGGGAATAACTTGTACTGAGTTTTCAGGGCTTGTAGATTTTTATGGTCAGTCCATACAAAATCAAATGGGGTCTTTTCCCCTTCCAGGAAATGCTGCCAAATAAGTAGAGCCCAATGCACTGCATATGCCTCCTTCCCCCATATCAGCCACCTCTGTTCAGTCTCAGTAAATTTATTAGAGGTGTATGTGCATGGCTGTAGCAAGCCCTGGACATTCTTTTGCAATAACACCCATTTCGGGGAAAAACTGTTCTTGTGTCTAGTTGTTCTGGTGTGCAGTGCTCTATAGTGTCGTTTTGAGGGAAGGAGTTGAAACAGTTTATGTCCGGGATGTGAGGGGTCTGTAATATTTTCACAGCCCTCTTTTTGACTCATGCAGTATACAGGTCCTCAATTGAAGGCAGGTTGGTAGCAATTGTATAATAGTGATTTATCTAAGCAACTCTCGAGTTCACAGCTGAAATGAGATCTGAACAGGAGTCTCTTTGATTCACAGCTTAGTCTTCTAATTAAAACTCTACATAATCAATCTTTAATCAATTAGTCTTAGGCCATTTCTGTGATAGCATATCATAGTATACTAGAACTATTTCATGAAGCCAAAGTCAAAAAAATTGCATTGTAATTCAGCATGATTTGCAAACTCAGTTCTTAATTACCAAACCATGGTTAAATGGTTTATCACAATAAATGGATTAGGTGAGTGTATAGCTGTGTGAAAAAGTCCTGTGCGCTTTCAGTTTTAAGCTGTATTTACATGTTTAATCAACTTTTCACTCATAGAAACCACACAAAATTAGTACTTCGATAAAAATTTCTGTAGTCGGATTGAGATGCGTAATTTTTATTAATATAACCAAAGTCTTTTTAAGGTTTTGAGTGAGTTTATGTGCTAAAACAAACACAACTTACATTTTCAAGAATGTTAGGATCGAAAGTAGTCAATCAGCAGCGAGCTTTGGCTGACCAGTCAAAATGCACAGAGGCTAAATCTATGAGCCAATCAATGTTGTCATACTCTCTGACTATAAATAGGCAAGAAAAGCATCAAGAAATTTAATTTAGCTCTGGCTGCGGGCAAGGATGGAGGCCTTTGCTTTCACCAGTACTGAGCAGCGACATTGCATCATTGTGCTTCATGAAGAGGGTTACTCCTGTACAGAAATAGCCAAGAGAGTGAAATGTCATCCCATCACAGTGACCAGAGTGGTTGAAAAATACCAAATAACTGGTTCAGTTGATGACAGGCCTTCCACTCTGGAAGACCAAGAAAGTCGACAAAACAGCAAGATCAGGCTCTGCAACGCATTTCAATGGCTGATAGGAAGCTCACCTCACCTCAGATTACAAGAATTTCGGGTGAAACATGTGATGTATGAATGCCAAGTGGACCAACGAACAGTGGGCCAAGGTCATCTTCAGTGATGAGAGCAATTTCTAGTTGACTGGGAATCAGTGCAATAAGTATGCCGGAAGATTTCCAGCTGAAGAATTTAGGCCGTGCTGCCTGAATCTATCTGTGAAGCATCCATTGCATGTGATGATCTGGAGCTGTATCGCTGCTTCTGGTATTGGTCGGGTACAAATTGTGCAGGGAATCATGAATTCCAAGCAGTATGTTGAAGTCCTGGAAAAGACCATGCTTCCTTCAGCTCAGCAACATGTAGGGAAGGACTTTTACTTCCAGGATGACAACATTCCTTGTCATCGAGCCAAGTCCGTCCAGCAGTGGATGAAGAAGCATGATGTTTGACTCCTGGATTGGTCAGCTCAGAGCCCAGATTTAAACCAATTGAGAACTTGTGGGTGAAGATTGGTTATGAAATAAGCAAGAAGCATCCGAAGACCAAGCTGGAGCTGATTGAATCCATCATTGCAGCCCGGCACCACATTGTCACCAAAGATCACGTGCAAAGGCTTATACAGTTTATGTTGAAGCGATGCCCGAGCGCGAGACAAATGCTGAAGAAAAAGAAGAAGAAGAAGTTGAAGCGATGCCACCAAGTGATAAGCAATAAGGTCATATTAGTAACCATGTTTGGTTACCTAAACGGTCCTTTTCAGGGCCACAAACAATAAAAATGTTAACAAAACACTAGCATCGGCCTTAGTAATTGCAACATTGGGTATGCATCAGTTAATCTGTTTTCATAGTCATTGTAAGCATGCATTGTAAGCATGCAAGAAAATTCACAATCCCCATCCAAACAGAACTAAATTGCAAAAAGCTTATGCTTTTCACTTAAAAACCACCAGTATTTATTTACATATAACAATATTTGCATAGCAGTTAGCATAAAATATCATAAAATCAATGGCCTACCCAAAAAACATCATAAACCATAAACTGTAAACCGTAAAGTGTGCAGGACTTTTTCACACAGCTGTATATGTAAGTTATGTAAGACTCTGTTTTATAATCCTAGAATATTTTGTGTAATCTGGGTGAATTTGCCCTTCGTTAACTTCTTTGTACAATATAGGAGAACTTTCCTAAAAATGAAATACAGGTGAAACTCGAAAAATTAGAATATCGTGCAAAAGTTCATTTATTTCAGTAATGCAACTTAAAAGGTGAAACTAATATATGAGATAGACTCATTACACGCAAGATAGTTCAAGCCGTGATGTGTCATAATTGAGATGATTATGGCTTACAGCTCATGAAAACCCCAAATCCACAATCTCAGAAAATTAGAATATTACATGCAATCAATAAAACAGGGATTGTACATAGAACAATATCGGACCTCTGAAAAGTATAAGCATGCATATGTACTCAATACTTGATTTGGGTCCCTTTTGCAGCAATTACTGCCTCAATGCGGCGTGGCATGGAAGCTATCAGCCTGTGGAACTGCTGAGGTGTTATGGAAGACCAGGGTGCTTCAATAGCGGCCTTCAGCTCTTCTGCATTGTTCGGTCTCATGTCTCTCATCTTTCTCTTGGCAATGCTCCATAGATTCTCTATGGGGTTCAGGTCAGGCGAGTTTGCTGACCAATCAAGCACAGTAATCTCACGGTAATTGAACCAGGTTTTGGTGCTTTTGGCAGTGTGGACAGGTGCCAAGTCCTGCTGGAAAATGAAGTCAGCATCCCCATAAGGCTCGTCTGCGGAAGGAAGCATGAAGTGCTCCAAAATCTCCTGGTAGACGGCTGCATTGTCCCTGGACTTAGTGAAGCACAGTGGACCAACACCAGCAGATGACACGGCTCCCCAAATCAACACAGACTGTGGAAACTTCACACTGGACTTCAAGCATCTTGCAGTGTGTGCCTCTCCATTCTTCCTCCAGACTCTGGGTTCTTGATTTCCAAATGAGATGCAAAAGTTGCTCTCATCAGAAAAGAGGACTTTGTACCACTGAGCAATAGACCAGTTCTGTTTTTCTTTAGCCCAGGAAAAACACTTCTGACATTGTTTGTTGTTCAGGAGTGGCTTGACAAGAGGATTATGACATTTGAAGCCCATTACCAGGATCAGTCTGTGTGTGGTGGCTCTTGATGCACTGACTCCAGCCTCAGTCCATACCTTGTGAAAATCCCCAACACTTTTGAATGGCCCTTTCCTGACAATCCTCTCCAGGCTGCAGTCATCCCTGCTCTTGTGCACCTTTTTCTTCCACACTTTTCCCTTCCACATAATTTTCTATTAATGTGCTTTGATTTAGCACTTTGGGAACATCCAACTTCTTTTGCAATTACCTTTTGAGGCTTTCCCTCCTTATGGAGGGTGTCAGTGATGGTTTTCTGTACAACTGTCAGGTCAGCAGTCTTCCCCATGATTTAAAGGCCCAGGAACCCTTTGCGGGTATTATGGCTTGATTAGCTGATTAGAGTGGGACACTTTGAGGCTAGAATATTGAACCTTTTTACAATATTCTAATTTTCTGAGATTGTGGATTTAGGGTTTTCATGAGCTGTAAGCCATAATCATCTCAATTATGACACATCACAGCTTGAACTATCTTGTTTTGCATATAATGAGTCTGTCTCATATATTAGGTTCACTTTTTAAGTTGCATTACTGAAATAAATGAACTTTTGCACAATATTCTAATTTTTTGATTTTAAATTTTTCACCTGTATGCATTTCAAAATCACCACCTGAAGATGTCCACATGATCATATTCACAACTTTTAATTGGAAGAATCATTTGAACTATTGGGGGTGGGAACATTTCCATCACTTTGTATATGTGATTTGCGTGCCTAATTAAATTAACAAAAGAACTAAAAAATAAGGAAGATTCGGATTATTATAAAACATGGTGTAAATTTTATGGTTGGCTAGAGATGAGGAAGATCCATGAGAATAAGGAATGATTATATTTATGTTATGCTTCCCCTTCGAAATTCAAACGAACAAAACAGAAAGCAGCCGTTTCACAATTAAATCAAACGGAAAGAAGTCTTACAAGATAACGGCTGGCAGAAACCACAGCATAAATCTTTACTCTGTCTGACAAACCAGTCCTGGCAATAAATCCTCAGCCTCAGAGCTCTTTGCTGTAACGTCCACACTCAAATAGTCATTTTGTTCCTGGCGAAATGTACCAGCCCAGCTGTGTCCTTTTATACTCATTAAGGCAACGTGCTAATTTACTGACTTGCCCTTCTCATTTGCTCCAGCTGATTTTGCCTTTTCAACTGTCTTCTATTTTTTACATTTAACCACAAATTTTCCAAGTTCTCATCTCCACTAGAAGACTCTCTCAAAACTTCCCTGTCAGCCATTCCCGGCTGTTGATCAGATAAGGAACCAGAGGAGGTCAAAGGTCCTGACAATTCTAATACATCAGGTCTGTCGTCCTTTGTCACGTCCATCTCCTCATCCTGGTTATCAGTCCAATCAGTAAGCCAGGCTGGTTCATATTGTTCTGACATAACCTCTTCACTTGAACTCATATCAATCACAGGAGCTGAATCCAAGCCCGGAGCCACAACATATTTATATTTAAAGCGTGTAGATGGAAATTATATAATACTATTGGATTTAACAAAGTAATGACAATGATTGATGTTAGGAAACTACCACATTCAAATTATTAATGTAAGACTTGTTTGTTTTTGTGTTTGTTTATTTGTTTAATAAAGTTTTTCTAATTAAAAAAAAAAGAAACAAGCTCCACAACCCAACTTCCATGTGGATCAGAAAGTCTATTTGTCAACCAAGTATTTAAACCTAAAAGTTCGCAGCAAGAAACTGCCACCCAAATACATTGGGCCTTTCCCAATTGAGAAAATCAACCCGGTCACTGTGCAACTTAAACTACCAAAGTTGCCTGGGAGAACTCACCCAGTATTCCATTGTAGTCTTTTACGACCAGTAAGGTCAGCTCCCATACGAGGCCCTTTACCCCCAAGTCCTGGTCCTATTATTTGGGAGGTGAAAAGCATTATGAGGTCCATAAAGTGTTAGGGGCTGGTTACAGTATCTAGTGCTATGGAAGGGATACCCATTGGCTGAGGCCTCCAGGGTAAACAGTACAGCTATGAGGGCACCCCAAGGAATAGCAAAATATGAGGAACCCGCATAAGCCAGGAGGGGGTGACTATGCTAATAATGCTTCTTCCTGTATTTCCTGGTGCCACTTTTGTGGTAGAGGGGCCGCATGTCAGCCCAACATCATCTTTGGGCTGCCATTTGGGGGGCGGGCCAGCCGTAGACATTGCTACGAAACCCTATGACTCCCGATCATTCAAGCTGCCGACCATGGACATTTCTATGAAGCCCTGTGACTCCAAATCATTTAGCTGCCGCAAGCAGGCAGGCTTGCCTTGAGCGATGGCAGAAGAGCTGAGAGGGAAATCCCAAAGTTGTTGTGAAACAGCTGATTGGGAGGCATGGCGGGCGCAGGGCGTGTGATCCATTGGGGGCAGGGGCAGCGTGCGGCTAGGACCAACAGCTGGAGGAAAATAACTAGCTCCTCTTGGGAAGAATAACTGGGTGTGTCCCTACCGGGATGCTTGGGGCATGCTGGGATAATTGGGGCGGGACACATCGGGTGAATAAAGGTGATGGAAAGGGCTAAGTGCTTAGCCCTGACTTTAATCTCTGCTAGCTTATATTGTTTAGCAGCTGGTCAGTTAAGTGCTGGCACAATCTGGAGGAAGATAAACTGCTTACATCAAATCCTGTTGTGGATGTTGTGCTTTCTTTCGTCCGTGTGATGGAACCTGACACAAGGATTGTATTAGCTCTTTTGGCTGTTGCCACACACTTTTGGCTCATATTTAAGTGATTGTCCACTAGGACTCCAAGGTCCCTCTCATAATTTCTGTTTTTAAACCAAGTTTCGTCTAATCTCTGCCTTTGATTTTTCCTGCCTAAGTATAAACCCTTGCCTTTCTCTACATTAAATTTCAATTTTGTATAGAGTCCATTGTTCAAGTCTGTTAATATCTTTTGGATCCTGAGCTTCTATTCTGGGGTTTTGACTATTCCTGCCAGTTTAGCATCATCTGATACTAAATTCTGTTCCCACATCTAAGTCATTTATGAAGATATTGAATAGTACTGCACCTAAGACAGAACCTTGTGTACTGTACTACTTACTACTACTGTACTACTTACTTACTACTTCATGTAGATGTAGTACCATTAAGGACTATTAGTTAGTAGGGTGTATCAGCCAGTTACAAATCCATTTGGTGGTGATGCTCTTTATCCCATATTGTTGAGTTTTAAATACAGTTTAAAACTATATTCACTTCAGAACGTAATATTCTTTGAAGGTCTTAAAATCAACATTAAGGATAAGGCTGAAGTATTACAATTCTTATTTTTAACAACTGCCTTGACTCCAAGGTGAGCATATTGATTTACGCCTATAAATAAGTTGAACTACATGCATTTTTTTCTGTATTGTAGCTGAGAAGGTGACTTCATTGGGCAAGGATTGGCACCGTCCCTGTCTACGTTGTGAGCGTTGCGGGAAGACTCTTATTCCTGGAGGCCATGCTGAGGTAGGAATCTATTGTTGGATTCAGGTTTTATCTTCTGGTGTTTTTAGAACTGAATTGGCAGGCCTTTTACATATTTTGCTGCTATCTGGATTCCAAGATCTGAAAGAGAAGTAGATTTTGACAGATTTCACAATTAATATTTGATATCCCCAAATAAACCACATAATCTTTATAATTAATTATTCCTTACATTTTACTTCATAATCAACTGTTTCTGCCTTACAGTATCCTTTGGTCCTTCTAGGTGTCTTTTGGACAATAACTCCCAAATATTCTGATATAGTCTGCATCTGATTCATTTATCAATAGGTGTATCTACAACAGTATAAAGTATATGTTGTCTGATTTCTACATTTTCTTACTGAAATTTTGGAGGTGTATGTTTTTGTTTGTAAACTGTAACGTATGCTGCTATTCTGACTAGAAACCAGGTGATGTACCTGGTTGATCTGGGCTGATCATAAGAACTTACAGCAATCACACTGGAATGGAATCACACTAGAATGGAGATTACCAGGAAATTCTAGGGTTGTACATTCAACTTAAGTTTAAAAAAAATCTGAGAAGACAGTCGTGGCAAATCAAGGAATCTACTTGGATGAGAATCAATTAATTCAAAGGAGACTTCACTTTTTAAGAGTTCTAATATATTGTATTATGGATATAGAAATTCTTGGAACAAAGAGCTGCACTGCCACTCTAGAAATTAGCTTGGTGAGAAGTGGATTTTATCAGTGTCCAATGCCCAAATGTTTGGAGCTGTTCTTTTTCCACTTTACATGTTTTACATATACACAATTTCTCTCTCAATTTCTCTCTCAATTTCTCTTTCATTTTTCTCTCACTTTTCCTCTCTTTCTCTCCCTCTGTCTCCCTCCCTCCCTCCCCCCCTCACACACACAGAGCTACCACAGACTTATACACAACAGAGATTTTGGCTTCTAGCACCATGTTCCTGTACATACTCTCTTCTCCTTTTTTGTCACCTTTCTCACAACAATTTTCTGTAATAATTTTTAATGCAATCATATCCCTGCCTAACCTGTTCCAAACTTATTTAACATTTCCTGCACCAGATTTATATTAGATGACTTCTAAAGAATTTCCAACTCTGAGTGATTCTATTAGAAAATCAATAAATAGCATTTCTTTTCCTGCTGCAAGGAAACTGTATGCCAAAAGTATAAGCAATGAAGAACGTCTCCCTAGGTACAGAGAGATCATTGTTCTGCACTGTCAATCAGTGAGATTTGGGATCCAAAAGATGCTTTTGCAATCAGGCACAATATGTACTACTTACCATTAATGGACATAACTTTTAATTAGGTCAAAGGCTTGTAGTTTTATTCTTGTGCATGCTAGAACTGAGGCAGCAGTCTTATGCTGCAATTGCCTTTAAATAAAAAAATGTCAATATTTTAGTATGAGAGATACTAGGGCAGTGGTGGCTAACCTTTTCGGCACCAAGTGCCCAACGCATGTCTATGCACGCATGTCCTGAAAATGTAATGTGCGCATGTCCTGCACATGCACCCTGCCCTCATGCATGCACGTGTGCCACCTTCCCCCATGCATGCATGCATGACCCCCTGCAGATGTGCACACAACCCCCCGCAACCCCCACAAATGCGCCCTACCCCAAGCATGCGCCACACCCCCCGCATGTTTGTGGAACCCCCCGAGCAAGCTCCCGCCCGCGCACATGCACACATGGCCCCCGCATGTGCACCCCATGCCTATTGCACAACCCTGCACATGCGTCCTGCTCCCACATGTGCGCCCTGCCCCTACGCATGTACACACGAGTGCACTTTGCACATGCTGCACAACCCCCTTGTATGCATCCCGCCCCCGGCATGTCTCACCCCCTGCATATGCATGTGACCCCTGCATAGCCCACCTCTTGCACATGGGCCGCAGACCCAAAGACCAGCTTGCCAGCGGGAGGCTCAGGTGCGCATACACAGCACAGCTAAGCTGAGGCAACAGCTCACATGCCCAGAGAGAGGGCTTGTGTGTCACCTCTAGCATGTGTGCCATAGGTTCGCCATCAAGGTACTAGGGGCTAAGAAGTTTGTTTTATTTTGGGTACCTGCTATAGAGTAGGTCTTTATATAAACTAGGTGATTTATATTTAATGTTCTTTGAGGTATAAAGTGATTGAAAATATTGATGGTAACAAAAACCATTTGTTTTGTTCAAAAGTTAACAGTGCATTGAATTTAGCAGAAAGGGAGCTAATCTCATGACTTACACTAATGTTTTCATCTTGTATTTTTTTTCTTCTAGCATGATGGACAGCCATATTGCCACAAACCATGCTATGGGATCCTATTTGGACCAAAAGGTGAAGTGATTGACAGTTTAAATATTGAAAAGCCAGTTGGCTTGTTTATTACCACTTACCTCTTCTGTTGGAATTAAAATATAGTCTTGTATTTGACAATTCAGGCTTAGCAGATTTAGAGCAGAGATAACAAAACCTTGGTTAGGGTGAGGACATAAGCTTTGAAGTTTAGGCTGTGAACCATGTTACAAAAAAGTTGGGGCCAGGGGTGGGATTCAAACTGGGTGGGCGTAGCCTGGTGGGTGTGCATTGTCATGTGACTGGGTGAGTGTGGCCTGGTGACAAACCAAATACAAGTGGTCCTCGCTTAATGGCCAGTTGCTTAGCAACTGTTCTAATTTACAACTGACCTTCCCAGAGCTACTTGACCTGTTTTTTGAGTTTTGACAGCCATGCACACATACACACACACACACACACACACTTATGACCAGTTACAACATCCCACACAGTCATGTGACTGAGGTTTTTATGTTTTTTGCCAGTTTCCAACATTTCCTTCTGGTTTCTGGTTAAAAATGCCCATTGGGAAAAATGGACTTGTTTAACCACAGTGTTTGCTTAATGACTACAAGGTTCACTTAATGACTATGGTGTTTGCCTAACACAGGGGTCTGCAACCTTAAACACTCAAAAAGCCATTTTTCTATTTTCTTTTAAACAGGTATCTCTCTCTCTTTCTCTCTCTCTTTCTCATCTCTCTGTTTCTCATCTCTTTCTCTCTAATCTCATTCTCTCTCTCTCATCTCTCTGTTTCTCTCATCTCTCTCTCTCTCCTTCTCATCTCCTCCAACCAGTGGTGGGATTCAAATACTTTTGCCACCGGTTCAGTGGATGTGGCTTGGTGGGCGCGCTTTGCGCTCATGCACACACTTTGCATGCACGCGCATGCCAAACATGCACTTTGCGCAGGCACAGAGGTGCTTGCGCAGGCGCAGAGGCATTCTAACTCACCTCCAGCAAGCCTGCATGATTCCGGTTTCTTCAGCAGCTGCCGTGCGGCACTATTCTGTGCCGTGCAAAGCAGTTGCGCTTCAAATTTAGCAGATAAAGGTGAGTATGGGAGCCTGGACAGGCGGGTGGGCCCAACAGCAGAATGGCGGAGAGAATCGGTTCGGTCTTCGCTGCTCATTGCTGCTACCAGCTCGCCAGAACCGGACCGAACCAGTAGAATACCACCACTGCCTCCCACCCAGCTCTCTCTCTCTCCTCGAAGGATATCATGTTGATAGTGTTGAAAGTCATCAAGAGATCCGGGAGAGATAAATGAATATAATAATATACCCTATGCCAAGACCTCCGCTGTCATCCACTCACATGACTAATGCTGTCTGAGCGCTGCAACCTCTAAAACTGAGTGCTTACCATCCTCTCAAAAACATTCCTCCAAAAGGAAAGGAAACCAGACAACTAACATGGTCAAGTCCAAGGATGATCTTTTGGAAAGGGGACATACCACTGCTCCCTTCAAGGCAGGCAGCACCCCTGACCCCATGAGGAGTTTATCATCACTTGGATGATGGATCCAATTCCAGGAGGACTTTACCAACTGGGAGGGGTACGGGTCCAAAGCTTAAACTCTTACCAAAAAGTAAGTTCAGAAATGCCCTGGTCACTTAAAATGCCAGTCCCCAATCCCAATCCCCAATGGAGCAGCACTGGCCTGCGGCATGCCAGCAACCAGGCTGCGCAAACAAGCTAAGCCCCATCTGCAGGATACAGGCAGCACACAAAACCACACCTACTCAGGTCCACGGAAAGGCCTTTCCCTGGTGCCCAAAAGGTTGGGAGCCACTAAAGACCTACCCAGCTGCTGTCCAACACCAGTTTGTTCACTCTGTTTTAATAAAAGGGCAGAGGGCATTATAGTAGCTTTCCCACTTGTTGCAGGGATTAAGCCTATGTTAGGACCTGTCCAAGCAGGGGGAAAGAGGCAGTGAGGCCCTTGCTTCAGACAACTCATCTTCGTATCATGAAAGAACTGAAAATCATAACTGTATTTTTACTTTCTGGGAGAAAAGTACCTATGGGAATTTCACTGAAGCCATTACAACTTGACCGGAATTAAATAATTTGCAGTTCAACTCAATCTGGGGCAGGAAAATATCTTTTTTATATATATATAAATTTTTATTGGTTTTTAAAACAAACATAAACAAAACAAAAACATCAGGCCATCTTCCAGATATGTACATACAGTGTACTGGTTGGTTTACAAATTGTTTTGTGCTTCCATTTCGTAGTCTTCAATGACAATTACATTGTATATGATCTCGTATTTTCAATCCAATATTAAATACATTGGTATCATTATTAATCAATCATTTGACTATACTTTTATTCATTCATGCTTTAGGAAATAATCATATTTTACTTAATTTGTTTTGTGACAATTCATATTATCATCATCAGGTGTCTGATGACATTTCCAACATTTTTCAGATTTATTCTTCAACATTCTTGCTATTCTTGTCGGGGGGGAAATGCCACCTGTAAAACATCTTATACAAATTTTCTTTATATGCAGTTGACATTGTCATTTTATAATTTTGAGACCACAATTTTTGCCATTTCTCTAGATCAATCCCATATCCAAAATTCTCCCCCCAAGCAATCATTGTTTCTTTAACTTGTTCTTCTTCTAGTTTAATTTCTAATAAATATCCATACAATTTTTTAATCACCTTTTCATCAGTACCTGTCAAAATCTTCTCTAAATCAGTCTGTTTATCATAGAAACCTTCTTTTTTAGAATCTTTATCATACCTTGAATGTATTTATGCATATGAAAACCAATTCATCTTTATACCTTGTTCCTCTAGTTTTTGTATAGATTTAAGTTCACCCCTTTCATTCAATATTTCACCATATCTGTTTGTTCCTTTTTGCATATTATAGGATAAGAAAATGCTTCAATAGTCAATAGCCAGACTGGAATTTTCAAATAACATTGTCTTTTAATCTTCTCCCAGTTTAACCAGAGACTCCCGTATATAATGTCTTCTAAAGTACCCCTGTGTTTTAGTTCCTTTATACCAAAGAAGAGCATGCCACCCCAACAACAGATCATGTCCTTCTAATGTCAACAATCTAGTATTCCTTAATGTTATCCATTTCGTAACCCACATCAAATTTGTAGCTTGGTAATACAACTCCCAATTAGGCAAACCAAATCCTCCTCTTATTCTAGCATCTTGCAAAAGTTTTAACTTTATTCTCGCTTTCTTACCTTGCCATATAAATTTCAGCACAATTTTATTTAAATCTTCAAAATAGTCTTTTCCAAGCCTAATTGGAATTGTTTGAAACAAATATAAAATTCTGGGTAATATATTCATCTTGATTGTTGAAATTCTCCCTATTAATGACAGTTGTAAATTGTCCCATTTCACCAAATCTAGCGCTATCTTGTTTGATATAATTATTCTCTTTTAGTGTACTGCATCTTGCTGTCAAGTATATCCCCAAGTACTTGATCTTATTCGTGACCTGAATTTTCAATAGATCTGCCAGTTCTTTTGTCTTGATAGCATATTCTTTGTCAAGATCTTTGTCTTATCTTTATTTATTTTCAAACCAGCCACCTTTCCATATGTCTCTATCTTTTCTATCAATTTTGATGCTGTTTCTAGTGGGTCTTCTAAAATAAAAACCAGATCATCTGCAAATGCTTGCAACTTAAATTCTTCCTTTTTAATTTTCATCCCTTTTATATTCTTTTCATCTCTAATATTTCTATTCAGCACTTCCAAAGTTAACACAAACAACAGAGGTGACAGTGGGCACTCTTGTCTTGTTCCTTTTCTTATATCAATAGAATCTGTCAGTTCTCCCTCTATCATTACCTTTGCCGTCTGCTTATGATATATAGCTTCTATTGCTTGAATAAATTTTCTAGCAAAGCCCATCTGTTTCAGCAGTAACAACATGAATCACCAATTCACATTATCAAATGCCTTCTGTGCATCTAGAAATATCAAAGCCATTTGTTTTTCAGGATTTGCGTCATAATATTCCAAAGTGTCCAAGATTACTCTCATCTTGTCTTTAATTTGTCTCTTTGGCAGAAATCCATTTTGATCAGGATGAATAAAATTATTTAAGTATTTTTTAAGTCTTTCTGCCAATATTGAAGCAAAAATTTTATAATCTGCGTTTAGTAGGGAAATAGGTCTATAGTTCTTGATTTGTAATGGATCGGCCTCCTCTTTTGGAACAAGTGTAATATAAGCTTCTGACCATGATTTAGGTATCGTCTTCTTTAACATAACTTTATTCATAACTTCTAGCAATGGAAGATTCAATGATTCTTGTAATGTTTTGAAAAATTCTTCCAGAAGTCCATCTGGGCCTGGTGCCTTTCCATTATTTTGCTTCTTGAGTGCTTCAGTTAACTCCATCATCGTTATATTGCTTTCTAACATTGTTTCAGTCTCTTTAGGCATCTGGGGTAACTTAGCATTCTGTAGGTACTGTTTGACTCTTTCCTCATCAATATTCTCTTGTGTGTATAGTTTCCCATAATACTCTCAAATGATTTCCTTCTTCTCTTTACTACCATAGCAAACTTGGCCTTGATCATCTATTAATTGCAATATTTTCCTTGATTCTTTCTCCTTTCTCAATTTATATGCTAACCATCTACCTGGTTTATTTGCATCTTCAAAGTAATTCTGTTTAGCACCTCTAATTTTCTGTGCTAATTCTTCCTTTTCTATTAGACCCATTTTATGTTTAATTATATCCATTTTTAACTTAATGTCCTTTTTCTGTGGCATTTTCTGTAACTCTTTTTCAAGTCCTTTATACTCCTCCTCTAATGCCTTTAGAGTCTAATCTTTTCATGGTGTTTCTTTTCCTTGTATAGTCTATTATCAAGCCTCTGGCATATGCCTTCATTGTATCCCATACATTCTGGATTGATGTATCTTCTTTTTTGTTTTCTCTGAAGAAAAAAGCCAATTCTTTGTCCATCCACTGTGTGAACTCTTTTTCCTTTAAAATAGTATTATTTAGTGTCAATCTAGGTCTTTGTCCTTTCCATTTAATTGTCATTGGATTGTGATCTGCCCAAGTACTTGTTTCAATATTTATTTCTTGAATATTGGCTAACAATTCTGTTGACATCCATATCATATTTATTCTGGACCATGATAAGTGTCTATTTGAGTAGAAGGTGTATTGTTTCGTTTTAGCATTTCTTTCTCTCCATGTATCTTTTAAATTTATTTCATCTATCATTTTAAAAAAAGATTTAGGGAGAGTCTTTCTGTTTTGCTTTGTTGTTTTCTGTGCTGTGTAGTCCAGTTTATTATCTACAATTCCATTAAAATCTCCCATCATAACTATATTAGCATAGTCCAGTTCAATTATTTTGATATGTAATTTTTTATAAAATTATTCTTGTTTATCATTCGGGGCATAGATTGCAATCAGGAGTGTTTTCGTATTATTATCCATTATTTCCACCATTAGTATTCTTCTGTCATCATCAGTATAAATCAATTTCGCTGGGATGGTCTCTTTAATATATAAAACCACTCCTCTTTTCTTGCATTGTATCAAGGAGGTAAATATTTTCCCTAGTTTTGTCTGTATCAACAATTGTTCATATTGCTTTTTAATATGTACTTCTTGTAAGCAGATTATATCAAATTTTAATTTCTCTAATTTATGGAAAGTTTTCCTTTTAACGGCTGAATTAAGTCCATTTATATTAATTGTAATCAATTTTTTCTCTTCCATGGTTATATTTTATAATTAAGTTTGGTAGCTCTCGTGGAACTTGGTTCACATTGTCCTTTGGCTTCCTCCTTTCCACCTACTGCACCTTCCTCTTTTTCAGTCGTCATTTGTCAGTCCTCTTGGAATTCAATTAGTGAGATTTCTTTTTCTGCCTCTTCCTCTTTCCCTCTGAAAAATTCTCTATAAAATGATTCAGCTTTCTCAATTGAATCAATTCTATATCTCTGTTCTTGCCATGTGAACATTAAACCTTCTGGAATCAGCCATCTGTAACTCACCTCTTTTTTGAGTAGCAATTTGGTCAAGAATCGGTATTCTCTTCTCTTCTCATCTCTCTCACTCTTCTGGGTACTTGTTTCAAAACCACAATCTCCTTATCTTTATATTTCAATGTTTTCTCTCTTGCCACTTGCAATATTTGCGTTTTAATGGCTTTCTTTGTAAATCTGATATGAACTTCTCTTGGTAGGCTATTTCTCATTGCGTATCTTGTGAAGACTCAATAAACCTCATCTATTCCATCCATCATCTTCTCTTCAGTTATTTCCAAAGCTTCAGCCAATATTTCTATCATTATCTCAGCTAGATTGTGTCCTTTTTCTTCCTCTATGTTTTGGAATCTGAGATAAAATTCTGATCTGTCCATCTCCCATCTCAGCATACCACTTTTATCTTGTTCAACCACAGTTAATCTGGTATCAATGTCTCCAATCTTCTTATCTCTTTGTTTATCTTCTTCAATTTTTAGTAGCCTCTCATCATCATCATTTATTGGATGTTCTAAACTTTTTCATCGGTTTTCCCTGTTCTTTGTTCAATGTTCTCTGTTCTTTGTTCGATGTTCTCTATTCTCTTTTCAATATTCTCTGATCTTGTTTGAATGTTTTGAATTCCTTGCATAATCATCTGCAGGGTCACTTTTTCTTTTTCTTGTTCTTTCTCTTGCCTTAACATTGTCTGTATTGAATGTTGTCCTCCATATGGTGGAGAGGAGGAAGTAGAAGTTGAAGAACTGGTAGCTGTTAATTTCCTACTCATTTCAAACAATTCAAAATCTTCAGGTTCTTCTAGACCTTAATCCAATTGTGAAGTAACCAATTGCGATTCCAGATAAAAATAGCAGGGAAAAATAAGCCAAATAGTAATAATAATAAAAAAAGAAAAGAGAATTTCTTCAGGCTCTTGTATACCTTAATCCAACCGATTAGTTAGATAATAATGAAAATTCAAAAATGAAGGGAAAAAAACATAAACATACACAAAGGAGAAAAAGTTGTAAAATCCTAAAAAAGACGGAAAAGTGAAAAAGCTAAAAAAAAGAAAATTCTTCAGGTTCTTCAACATCTTAATCCAATTAAGAGGTCTCAAATATAAAAGACTGCATAAGAGAAAAAGAAAAAAAGCCAGGAAGATAAAAAGAAAGAAAAAACCAGTATTGGAGGTAGATGGAAAAACAAAAGTACCAGAAAGGCAAAAAGAGAAAAAGAAAAAAAGGCTACTCTCTCAAAAAGAAAAGGAAGGGAATCATTACTACTAAAACTTTTCTTTTAAAATAAAAAACCAACGTAAAAAAATAACTTCCAAAGACAAGCATAAAGAAAAAAAAAAGCAAAGACAAGTTCCAAAGAACTAAAAGTCCAAATAGCTATTTCAAAAAGTAAACTGTTGAGGAGGGGTAGCACAGCTTAGGAAAAATCAAGAAAACACACTGCACTTTGTTTAGTTATCCAAGGCTCTTGTTATAACACTCTTCTCCAGAAACTTATCACCTTTTCTTTTCCTATAAACTTCAACACCAGACTCCAGCTGTTGATAGAAACCCAGAAGAGCACCTGCAATAATACTCTCCCATGCTCTTCCCTCTATCTTATCAAGTAGCAATGTCCTTGAAAAAAAGTCTCAGTTCTTTCTTTCTCAGCTTTGTCTGGTCACAAGAGAAATAGAATATTTCCAAGCCTCTAGTTGGCAGTGTTAAAGTTTCTTTGCTTTCACTTTCCCCCTCTTCCAAGCAAAATGCAATAAGAATTAATAAAAAAAGAAAAAGATATTTAAAAAAAAGAAATAACTAAAAGGGAGTCTCTAGCCTAAAATAGTTACAAAATCAAAAAGGAGAAAAAATAGATGAAAAAGAAAAAACCAGTCCAGTTTCAAAATATAAGATCATGTATAGAAAATCCAGCAATGAGGAAAAAACATTACTTTGACATCCCTGTTTAAAATTGCCGCTTAATCACTTCTGTCAAAACTTTTACAGATTCTTTCTTTTCCTTAGGGTGTCCTTTCAGATCTTAGAATAAAGAAAAAGTTCTCACCAAACCGGCACACTCTCTCTTTCTGTTCTCTTCCGTTTCGGAGCTGTCCCAACTTCAGCAGCTTTAGTGGCTGCCTCTTTGCCACTGGCAAGAAGAGCTTCTCCTGGATCTACCAGGGACTTTGTGGTGTACCTGGGATCAACAGGATGCGCTCTTCACTTTCACCATTTCTTTGGGACGGTTTAGATCCATAGGATCGTCCAGGAGCAAAGATATTGGCAGCGATCTCAGACCTCCAAGATCGCATGCCGTATCGTTGCAACGCCAGCTCCACCCTCCCCTGGGGCAGGAAAATATCTTGAGCTGGGTTTTCTTCTGGTGATAGAGATTTGGATATATTGTGATAGGCTTAAATATGAGTTTTACAAACAGATTTTTTTTTCTTTATGGTATACTACTCATTTTGCATGGTTTTCATTTACTTTGTATTTGTTGTTAGCTGCCTGTGTTTTGGAAGTGAATAGATTGCAAATATTGTTAACCAAGCAAATGAATACAGAGTATCAGTTTCTTATACAGTATCTCTCTCTTCATCCTATCTGTATTTCTGTTGAGTTGATGAGTTGGGGAGGTGGGTGTGTGCGCTTTACCTTTATTTTTATTTTTTGTTGTTGTTATCTTTTAAAAATCCTGGTAACGTCCTTCATTTATGCCATCTTTAATATATTCATAGCATGTTTTGAAGGTGAGCCATGTGATGAATAACACAATTATCCCAAGCGGGGGGGAGAACAGTGGATTGTTGAGGCTCAATGATGGCGAGAAACAGTATACAGGAACTTGAAGACTTAATTTCCTATTCCTGTCATGCAGCTTTTGCGTGTCATGCAGCTTCTGCTCCTGTTGCGTGGTAGATTGGTTGGGGCTGTGGAAACTGGAAGGGAGCATGTTGCTTCTGGAATACTTATGGTAGTATAGTGAGTGGTGGGATTTAAAAAGTTTTACTACTGGTTCTGTGGCATGGCTTGGTGGGCATGGCAGGGGAAGGATACTGTAAAATCTCCATTCCCACCCCACCCCACCCCACTAACCTGCTTTCCAGCTCTGTTCTCCTGTGCAGAGCAACAAAAGGAAACCAAGCCAATCAGCTTGGACTCAGGAAGCAGGAATAGATGGGGACGGGGCCAGTCAGAGGTAGCATTTGCTGGTTCCCCAAACTACTTAAAATTTCTGCTATGGTTCTCCAGAACTCATCAGAACCTGCTGAATACCACCTCTGAGTATAGTTTTCTCTTTCTTTCTCCCTCTCTCTATTTCTCATCTCTCTCACTCCTCCATGGCAAGAGCAGCAGTGTCAGTGTCTCGGGAGAAAAGTCGCCCCCCCACAATATTCCTCTCATCTCACCTTGAGTAGCCTCATGCAGCACCAAATTTAGCTTCACAAATTAAGCGCCATTTGCAAAGCGCGCTAAATTCAAAAGTGCTGTGCAGTGCACCTCTCCCCACCCCATATTTCTCTCGCTGCAAGCAGCCTCGCACTATGCAGCACCTTTAAACTTAGTGCATTTCACAAATGAGAACGGGATTTCAGCACCATTGCCATCACTGCCTCATTTGTGAAGTGCGTTAAGCTTAAAGGTGCTGTGCAGCATGCCTCTCCCCTCCATATTTCTTTCACTGCGAGCAACCTTGTGCTGTGTGGCACCTTTAAACTTAGTGCTTTTCACAAATAAGGGGATTCCAGAGCCACTGTTTAAAGGTGCTGTGCAGCACGAGGCTGCTTGCAGCGAGAGAAATACAAGGGGGAGATGTGCTGCACAGCACCTTTGAGCTTAGCACACATCATAAATGAGGTAGTGGTAGCAATGGCACTGGAATCCCCTTCTCATTTGTGAAATGGGCTAAGCTTAAAGGTGCTGCACAGCGCACCTCCCCCCCCCATATTTCTCTTGCCATGAGCAGCCTTGTGCTGAGCAGCATCTTTAAACTTAGTGCATTTCACAAATGGGAAGGGGATTCCAGCGCCATTCCCATCACCGCCTCATTTGTGAAGCATGCTAAGCTCAACAGTGCTTGCAGCACATCTCCCCCTCATATTTCTTTCGCTGCAAGCACCCTCGCGCTGCCCAGCACTTTTAAACTTAGCGCATTTCACAAATGAGAAGGGGATTCCAGCATCATTGCTGCTTCACCTCATTTGTGAAGTGCGCTAACCTCAAAGGTGCTGTGCAGCATCTCACCCCCCCATTTCTCTCGCTGCAAGCAGCCTCATGCTGCACGGCACCTTTAAACTTAGCATGCTTCACATATGAGGCACCGGCGGCAATGGCGCTGGTGTCTCCTCCTCCCCATTTGTGAAGCGCACAAAGTTTAAAGGTGCTGCACAAGGGGCAGGCTGCAGGTGAGGCCCTGGCTGACCAGCTTTCCCAGGCCCACTTCCCCGAGGGGGCACCTGACTGTGCTTATCGGTTGCTGAAGTGGTCGAGACGAGCAGGGGGCAGAGGCGGATCTATCGATAGGTCAAGGTGGTCTTTCAGACAGGCAGGAGGTGGGCACAGGGCAACCTGAGGCCATGGCAATCGGATGGCGGTCAACCACACTTCCTAACCTTGCTTCCCCAAGGGGGAAGCAAAGTGGGGAGAGGAAAGGCAAGCTGTTGAGTCCCAGCCCAAATTGCTTCAGGTATCAATAAAACATCCAGTTTTATTTCATATTGTCCTCCTTTTAAACACATATTCTCAACAACAGAAACATTAAATGGTTCTCCCTTTACACCAGATATCACTAAAGTTTTCCTTATCTGTGTAACTAACACCTTTAGGTAATCTACACAATGAAGTTCTAGCTGCACCAGTATCTATTAAGAAAACACAATCCTCTTCTTCTGGTCCCACTTTCAGGTTTACCAAGGGCTCTTGGTGGGATCCGAGAAACGAGCCCTCGACCCCCCCTTCAATTAGGATATACAATCTCTGCTCCCTTCTCTGGGTTCTCAGCTTGTCCAGGCAATTTCTAACAAAATGCCCTTCAGCAAAACACTTTTTGTTTCCTCCAATCACCCTATACTTGTTCCAAGGAAGAAACCCTCTACCTTGTCCAGGACGCTTCCATCTATCCCCAGTAGATGCTGCTCCAACCCTTCTATCTCTACCTCTACCAGCTCCTTCTATTTTAGTTTCAGGCTTTGTAACTGCCTTGAATATGGAAACCATCATCTGGCTCTTATGTTTAGTCCGCTGTTCATCACTATTTACAAAAACTTTCTGCGACTCTTGCAATAAAATGGAGATGTCAACATCAGCCCAGCTAACTAGCTTCTGTAGTTTACGTTTAACATCCAGCCACGCCTTTGTCACAAACTGTACTTTCACCAAAGAATTATATGCTGGTGTCTCCAGAGCAAGACCAGAATACTTATTCAAACTCTCCTTGATTCTATTCAAAAACTTAGCCGGCGGCTCATCCTTCAGCTGGCCTACTTCAGAAGCCTTAATCAGATTGTGTCCTTGTGGAACTGCAGTACATACACCTTGAACAATAATTCTCTTAAGATCTTCCATCTGTACTCTTATGTTCAGAATTATTATTATTCCAACTAGGATCAACCAAAGGAAACGTGGTCTCAGCTGCAGGGGGGTTCTGCAACCCTATCTGGGTTTTATCCCAATATGGCATTGCAGCCTTCCTTATCTGAACCCTTTCCTCTGGAGTAAACAAATAACCCAAAATATGTTGCAATTCCACAAAGGTATAGATATTAGGGCCAAGAAATAAATCCAAAGATTCAAATAACCTTATTGGATCAGATTGCAAAGATAGCATATTCATTTTATAATTACTTACCTCAGAGGAAGTAAGAGGCACATTCATGGGAACGCCCGCATCTGTAAGACCCTTAGTGGATGTAATTTATTTTCCTTTCTAGCTCTAGATCTAGTAAAGCTCCTAAAGAAGAAGCTGGCTGAGTTCCAGCAGCATCTTCAATAGAATCTAATTCCCTTTTTAGCTCTCTATATTGTGTCATTGCCGAAAAATCACTTCCTTCAGCTCTGTCTGCCACATCCCCCACTACTGGAGCAGCAGCTGCCATATCCTGTACATTATGTGGGGAGGTCTCGGGCAGATGGAATATTCAAGTGGATCCCGCTTTCCTTCCTCCTCAGCATATAAAAGTCTCTTGTTTGTAGGAGGGAAAGGATCCGTCCATTGGATGTGCAGCCAGGGCTCCACATACATCAACTGCATTTGTAACTTCTTTTTAACAAGAATCTTTCTCAAGGCTTTAACCCAATAAGGATCTGACTCACCAAATTTACTTCACCTGCAATTTGGGGATATTAGCACAAAAGTTGGCCACATCCCAGTACAAAGCTCTATCATTGTCACTTTATTTAAGTGTTTTGTATATTCAGTAAGCCATGGCTCTCCCCACTGTTTGAGCAATTCATCCAAGGGAGAGGAAGGAGGAATGGATGGTAACTCTACAGCAGCAGCTGTCTTAGAAAAATACGACCCCATTTAAAAACAGTAAAACTGTCTCTCCCAGCAGAGGAAATGGAACAGAGGAAATGATAATGCAATACAATAGGCACACAAACCTATGCCGCACACAGCATACAAAGACATACACTTACAAGCTTAGAAAAAATCCTTTCCACCCAGTGATTTAAACAACCCTTAAACAAATTTAACAGAGTTGCAACACAATATAAACAAACTATAAGAGCTAGCTCACGTGTATCCTGGTGCACCAGTGCCTGGGTTGTTTGTCAGCCTTTATGGTTACAGGTCATCTGTCAACAGGTTGCTAAGAGCGATTTCCCTCCCAGTCGAGAGATCCATCAAACTGACAATCCACTGAAAACAGCCTTGCAGCCTTCAAAATCCATCATCCGTCAGAAGAAAAAAGTCTTGCTCCTGGCTCTGGCTTTGCCAATTGTGATACCCCCCCCCCCCAAAATAGACTTGACAACCAAAGAACTGTAAAAAGCTTTGTTCAGAAAATTGCAAACATCAGAATAGGACCCCATCTCCTTAACATTAGGAGATGAAGTCCCCAAAATGATTATTGCTTTTATAGAATATCACATTCAGAGGATTACATAATTCTTCCTGTTATGCTCTTTCAGTGTTTTTAGGGGCTTTCCTCAATTTCACCTCTAGCTCTGCCCAACACATCATCTCTGGGAAACTACCTCGTTCTCATGGGTCAGGATAACCCTGTATCTCTCACATATATCTGTAAACCAAGAAATTACAAACTTCTGTTCTTGCCAAAAACCTGACTTTTACTTTAGAACATAACAAGTTACAAAAGATAACATGTTTATTAGGCATAGTTAAATAACTGTCCAGTAATCATGGCATAGTTCAAATATCAGATAAACATGGATTCCCTTCTGTTCTTCTTTTTCTCAGGTGTAACTCACAATATGTAATTTTCACATATAACACAAATAACGAATTTGGCAATTAGAATCTCACCAGGCTCAAGGTTGACTTAGCCTTCCATCCTCCAGAGGTGGGTAAAATAAGGATCCAAATTGTTGGGGGCAATATACAGACTCTGTAAACCTCTTAGGGCTGTAAAGCATTGTAAAGCGGTATATTGCTAAAAAAAGGATTGAGGTGACATGATAGCAGTGTTTCAATATCAAAGCGCTGCTACAAAGAAGAGAAGGGATCAACCTATTCTCCAAAGCACCTGAATTCAGGACAAGAAGCAATGGATGGAAACTAATCAAAGAGAGAACCAACCTGGAACAAAGGTGAAATTTCCTGACAGAACAATTAATTGGTAGAAATTACTTCCATAATTTGTGGACATTCCAACACGGGGATTTTAAGAAGAGATTGGACAATGATTTGTTTGAAATAGTATAAGATCTCCTACTTTAGAACTAGAAGACCTCTAAGGTCCCTTCCAACTCTAGAAGCAGCCTCCATTTTCTGAGCAGCCACAGGCAGGAGGGCCCAGGCATGAAGCAGTTCATCCTGCTTACCTAATCTGATCTCCGCAGCACTGCAAAAAGCTCTGGATCTTTTTGAAGCACTGTGGAGACCACATTAGAGAAGTGGAGTATATCACTCCATCCCTGGGGCATGTGCTTGCATCCTGGAAGTAGCTGCCATTTTGTGCAATGCAAGAATTATGGCCACTCTAAAAATGGCAGCTGCTTCCAGGATGCAGCCATGCAGCCCACGGATGTTGAAAGATGGAGTAGCCTGCCCTCCTGAGGTCCAAATATCTAGAGTTCTTCAAATGGTAAGTGCATGATGGGTGACTGGGTGTGGAGAAGGTTTTGGGGACACAGCAGGATTGGATAGGGGGCTGAAAAACTATTCTCAATGTCCCCTACACATACACTGTCAGAGTTTGTTGCAGAAAATCAAATCCAGAAAGCACACATGGATAACTGATTCAGTAGGATTCATTAACTTTCTTATATACATAATAATACATGAAGTAAATTTACAATACCAACAGCAGATTCTTCCAATGTGGTAGAGAGGAGAGATTGTAAGTAAGTTTCTGTTCAGCAGATAGACTTGTTTGCAGCTTCAGTACTCAGACCTAAAAAGAACCTCCTCTATACAGGGCACTTAAGCTAAGCCTAAACCATGTCCAGGCTCCAAGCTGTTTCAGCTCCCAAACAGCCCTCATTGGCTGATTTAGTTGCTATGCCTATACATTGGCTGACCTTGTTACCATGTCCTATTCCAGCCAGTCCCCAATGGCTGACCATGTCTATTCCAGTTCATGAATATTCTGACAGTCCTCCCTTCATGATTGGAATAGACATAAATCCAAATTATCTTAATATTCATCAGATACCTGTATTTGAAGACCCAAATTCACAGTTCCCATTGGGGGCAGATTATCCCATTTTGCTGCCCAGTGGGAAACTACCACATCCGACGCTTGGGTGTTACAAACTGTTAGACAGGGTCTATCCCTCGAATTTCGATCCCCTCCCAGATCTTTTGTACCTTGTTCAGTCTCCAGAATACCCTCTCGTAGACAGTTGGCGGAACAAGCAATTCAACACCTGTTAGATATCAGGGCCATACAAAAGGTCCCCATTAACCAACACCGCAAGGGATTCTATTCCCGTCTGTTTGTGGTACCTAAATCTTCTGGGGGATGGCGAGCCATCTTAGATCTTAAAAGGCTCAATAAATTTGTTTTGTACAAGCATTTCAGGATGCATTCACTACAGGCTATCTTGGCTGGCGTCAGGGAGGGTGACTTCCTCACTTCTATAGATCTAACTGAAGCTTATCTTCATATCAGAATTTGTCAGTCACATAGGCAATACTTACGTTTCACTTACCAAGGCAAACATTTCCAATACAGGGACATGTCCTTTGGCTTGTCTTCTGTGTCCAGGGTTTTTACAAAAATCTTGGCAGCCCTGGCAGTCCGTTTGAAGAATATCCCCATTAGGGTTCAATGTTACTTAGATGACATTTTAATCCAGTCTACTTCTAAGAACCATGCCCTAAGGCAGGGGTCCCCAACCACCGGTCGCTGGACCGGGACCGATCTGTGGAACAATTTCTACCGGGGCGCCGGTTTGCTGGGCGCCGCCATCTTGTTTTGATGAAAAAATGCGTCCAGTGAGCTTTTCCGGGTAGAAAGCGGCGTTTGGGTGCTGAAAGAATCCTCGCGCCTTAGTTTCATCGAGGGGGGGCGGCTTCAAACAAAACTAAAGCACGAGGATTCTTTCAGCACGCATGGCAAGGTGAGCCAAGCGACCGTCCCGAAGCCCATCGACACAGGTACAAAGTAGGAGTTGAAGGTGGCGGGGAGAAGCGGGGGACGGCTGGCTGGCCGGTCACTCGGCTCGCCTTGCCATGCGTGCTGATGCTGGTACCGGGCCACGGATGATTTTGTGATGCCGGTACTGGGCCGCGGCACAAAAAAGGTTGGGGGCCACTGCCCTAAGGGATCTACAGACCACCATTAACATGTTGCAAGACCATGGATTTTCCATAAATAAGAAGAAAAGCCATTTTTCTCCTTCCACAACTTCATTGCATTTGGGGGCTAACATACACTTTCTTGAAAAGTTTTTCTCTCACAAGAGAGGATAGACAGTCTGCATTCTATGATTGGGGAGATTGTGAAGGCTCATTCTTCCACCCTAGCTTCTCTATCCAAACTATTAGGGAAAATGATGTCTACCATCTCCATTGTGCCTTGGGACAGGCTTCAGAAAGCTTCAGTGGTTCCTTTTGCCTCATCAAAAGAAGAAGTCATTCGGCTATCAGGGTCCCTACATCAATCAAGAGGTCATTGTTGTGGTGGTCTTCTCCAGCCTTACATGCTGGACAACCATTCAAAGAACCTTCCCATATAGTCATCACCATGGATGCCAGTCTCTGGCTGGGGAGACCATCTAGAGTTGAATTTGGCACAGGGCCTGTGGTCTCCAATAGAAAAAGGGAAGAGTATTAATTGACTAGAATTAAGAGCAGTCAGATTTGCTCTTAAACAATTTAGGTCACACATATTTCACTCCCGTGTCCTTGTCTTGATGGACAATACCACCACCAAGGGTCACATTAATAGACAGGGAGGTACCAGATTCCAAGCTCTTATGTTAGAGGCTGAGTGTCTGGGACTTTGGGCAGAAAAGAATCTGCTTTCTGTTAGGGGCGGAACACATCTCCGGGGGAGATAATACACAAGCTGATTGGCTAAGTAGAGCAAAAATTGACCCCTCAGAGTGGAGTATTCCCCCTCTTCTGTTTCAGGAGCTGGTTCAGATATTCAGACTTCCAGTGGTGGACCTGTTCGCCTCTCCGACCAATGCCCAACTTCCCAGATTCTTTACCAGGTTCGCGCACCAGGGAGAAGGGACCAATGCCCTGAGGTGCCATTGGCCTTGGGGGCTGCTGTATGCCTTCCCACCTCTTCTGTTGTTACCAGCGGTGATTCGGAATATCTTGCAGGAGGAGGAGGAGGTATTGTTATTAGCTCCATACTGGCCCAGACATCCTTGGTTCGCGGACCTGGTGAACCTCTCGTGCTCCACACTTTGGAGAATCCCTCCTCTCAAAGTCTCTCTTCTCCAAGGAGAAGTCTCACACCCCAGTGGTTCTAACTGACTGCATGGCGGTTGAGTGGAGTGCGCTGAGGAAGCAAAAGATTTCTGAGAAGGCCACCCAGACCATCCTAGCAGCCAGAAGGCCTTCCACTAACAGAATTTACCAAGCCACTTGGAAAGCTTTCGAAATCCAAGATTTCCCCCATTTCGGCTTCTGTGGCCAATATTTTGGACTTTTTGCAGGAGGGTCTCAACAAGGGACTCTCCACTAATACCTTGCATAGACAGGTGGCAGCCCTTTCCTCAGTTTTGTTTTTGCATCATAAAGGTTCCCTGTCTCTCAATCCGACCATTCGTAAATTTTTAAAAGGGGCTTCCAACATAAGGCCACTAGTGGTTCACAGATTTCCCACTTGGGATCTTCCCAAAGTTCTAAAAGCCTTAATGTCTCCACCTTTTGAACCACTTAAATCCATAACCTTGTATTTCCTCTCTCTCAAGGTGGCATTCCTCATAGCCATTACCTCGGCTAGGAGGATTTCGGAGTTAGCCGCTCTTTCTGTCAAGGAGGGCTTGTGTGTCTTCCATGCAGAGTGGTGTTGCAGTTGGATCTTTCCTTTATACCTAAAATCAATTCCAGATTTCATAGAGCACAGGAACTTGTCCTTCCCAATTTTTGTCCTACTCCTTCCCACTCTCTCGAGCGATCATGGCACACTCTGGATGTACAGAGGGCTTTGAAGACTTACATCCAGAGGACCCTTCCATTCCACAGGACGGAGGCCCTGTTTGTATCATTTGAACCCACTTTTTTATTTTATTTTTTATTTTATTTGGTTTGTCAATTGCTTACAAGATAATAGGTATAAGTAAAAACATAATTATGAATACATGGATACATATAAGAAAAATAAAAGAAACAATAGGACAGGGACGGTAGGCGCGTTGGTGTACTTATTCACGCCCCCCTGGGGTTGAAGGTGTTGCCAACGATGGGGGGGGCAGGTGGCTTAGGGCCTGCATTGCTAAGGCTTACCACACTTCGGCTCTTCCGATTCCAAGAGGAGTGACAGCACATTCCACCAGGAGAGCAGCAACAACAACTACCCAAGCCCGCATTGAGGAAATTTGCAGAGCGGCCACCTGGTCTTCTCCATCTACTTCTATTTGCCATTATCGCACTGATGCCTTCGCTGCGGCGGATGCCACTTTCGGCAGAAGAGTCCTGCAAAGTGTACATGAACACTGATGTAAGTAGGACCAGACTATTGCCCTCCCTGGAATTAGCAGGCTATCCCATCCTATCTGGACTCATGTAACCATAGGCAGGAAAAGGAACATTGGCTTACCTAAATGTTAATTTTCTGTCTATGTGGAGTGAGTCCAGCCCCACCCTGGTTCGTCTAGTCTGGGGTGGGCTAGGGGGGTGCATTAATGTGTGACTGTTTATATACACTAGTGGAATCACGTTTCGTCTGCCTTGATGCTTCGTCAAAAACTGGCTTCAGCAAAGGGGCGGAACTTGAATTTGAGCAGACTCAGTCCAACTGGTTTAAGCAGAGTTAACCTCATCCTATCTGGATTCCCTCCACATAGACAGAAAATGAACATTCAGGGAAGCCAACGTTCCTTCTCAGTCTTTTGTATCTCTATACTGAGGTATTTTTTTATTTCTTCCAAATTCTTTAATTCAAATTTCTTCTCCAACTTATTAGCAAATTCTTTTACCTGTGATATCCTTTGCAATGAAACAAAGATCATCCATAAATGCTAATAGTTGACAATCCCCACCTTGTAACTTTCCAGTGTATATGCAACCATCAGCCTTGCAACTCTTGAACCCAAGACCCTTCAATGCAGTATCTAAACATATATTCCAATTCCTGGCTGACTGCTTCAGCCCATAAATGGCCTTGTTCAATGTATACATCATGTTAGGCTTTTTACTTTCATACCCTGGTGCTTGAACCATGTACATTTTTTCCTATAATTCTGCATTGAGGAATGCAATGATTATGTCAAAATGCCGAATTTTATGACCATGTGCCACTGCCAACACTAGTGGCAGCTTGATGCTTTCACTCTTTACACTTGGTGTGAATACCTCATCATAGTGCACATTTTTCATCTGTGAAAAACCTTGTGCCACTAACCTTGCTTTATATTATATCTCATTATTGGGTAGTACTTTCTTTTTATATACCCCCTTCACCCTGTGGCAAGGTCATAGATGGGAATACTTCATGTTCTCCCATGGATTTGATTTCCTTATCTATGGCTTCTTTCCACTTTACTTGTTCAATGTTAGGTAATGCCAATACTTCCTTATAGTTTCTTGGATCATACCATACATTATACACCTTAACGTTTTAGGAGAATACCTGTCAGGTGAAATCCCTTTGTTCCATCACTCTGACCTGCGTGGTATTGACTGCTCCAGCCCTCTCTTGCTTCATATCTTTTTCAGCTTCTCCTCCCTGAATGCTGACACCATCACTGAATTACCATCACTAAATGGATCACAGTTACTAAGTGAATCATTCCATAAATTTGCATCAATTCTGTTCCAATTTTGCTCTGCAAAACTAGCAGACCTTGAAATCACTTATTCTTTTGCTTCCATCACTTTGAGGAGGAGCAGGCAAGATCACAGCCCTCCTTCTCCACCCACCAGAAGAAAGAGGAGTCCGAAGCTGCAGCCAGTGCCTTCCCCAAACAGAAGGTAGCCCCCTCCCTCTCTACAAACTGGAGCTGGGGAAGAAGGCCAGCCACCTCAAGCTCAGGCTTATGGAGGGCGACAGGAGGAAGGGGGAATAGTGCTCAATGATCCACCCCAGTTCAGGAAAATATTTGATGGGCACCCAGACCAGCTAGCTCTATTCCTTGACTCAGATGAGATCCACCAAGAACACTATGGACATCTCTACCCATCCCCCAGAGCTATGGTGAATACCATTTCTGAGGAGCTAGAAGGAGAAGCCAGAGGATGGCTAGCAATCCTCCACAAGAGAAGGGCTCCCAACTGCAGGATATAGAGGCCACAAAGGGGGCAGAGGAGGACCCGTACACAGAAGATGAGCTCATCAGTCTAAAGCAGGGAGGGCGGCTCATTAAGGAACACATCCATGAATTCAGGAAAATAAGTGGGAAGCTACCCCTTTTGCCTGAGCGGATGCTGGTCCATTTTTTCAGAACAAGCCTGGACAAGCAAATTGGCCAAGGAACCGCCTATTGAGACATCCTGAACAGACTCTCTGAGTGGTTCTGAGTGGCCATAAAAGTCAATGGGGGATTACGCATCAACGACATGAAACATCAGGACACCAAGCAGAGAGATCAACCAGACCAGAGACCACCCAGCTGACTACAGCACCACAACTGTCCCCAAAACCAACCATCCCACGAAGCTCAATTAAATGCTACAGATGCGGAGGAATGGACCACATGGCAATGGTGTGCGCAACCCCAGCTCTGAAACCAAAGCCAGAGCCACTGCCCAAGGCACAACCAGAACAAGGCCCCAGACGTGCCACCAACGTGCCCCACAAGGCCCTTCAGGCTGCAGAGATCCCTCCCCACCAGAGATGGTATTCAGCAGGTTCTGACCAGTTCTGGAGAACCGGTAGTGGAAATTTTCAGTTGTTCAGAGAACCGGCAAATACCACCTCTGACTGGCCCATCTCCCATCTATTCTCTGCCTCCTGAGTCCCAGCTGGCCAGCTGGGTCTTCTTTTTTTGCCCTGCATGGCAGAACGGAGCTGGAAAGCAAGTTAGTGGGGTGGGGAGGGAATGGGATTTTGCAGTAACCTTCCTGTGCCATGCCCACCAAGCCACGCCCACTGGTAGTAAAAAACATTTGAATCCTACCACTGCTCCTCACCCAGCTGAAGGGGGGGAAAAAACCCAGGCAACGATGACCAGTCGCCGGATTCCTATGACAGCAAGGACAAGGGTGAAAATGGCCCAATGATGAGTGGACTGGTCTCCCCTTTTGTCTTCCCACTGCAACTCATAGCCACAAAAACAGGGACTCGGGACTTTCCAAGCCCTAATAGACTCGGGCTGCACTATATGTCTGATCAACCTGACCACAGTCCTGAAACTGGGAATTAGAGCAAAAAGGTTGGCCCACCCGATCCGGTTTGAACAGGTTGATAGGTCCCTATTGGGAGGGGCCCATGCCACTCAACCAAACTAGTGAGATTAGAGCTAGCAGATCACTGAGAAACAATTCATAGTGGCCCCCAAAATGACAGATGCAGTCATACTGGGACTCTCCTGGCTAGAAAAGTGGGGCCCGACTATCTGGTGGCAGGGGGCAGCCGCAGACTGAGGATAGCAAGGAGACCCCACCCCCCTCCTCATCAGCAAATAGAAGCACTGCCCATGCAGGGAACCCTCCCAGAGAGCCCACCTGAACAACTAGCAGCCACCTACGACAAAACCCCAGAGGCCAAACAGATCCCAAGAGAATATCAGGACCTCATGGAGGTGTTCGGCGAGACTGAGTGCAACGTCCTACCTTCCCACCGTGAGACAGACTGCGCTAGAGAAATCATCCCCAGAGCAAAGCTACCTGATGCCCCGGGAAATGCAAGAAATGCACAAATACATAGACAAAAACCTAGCAAGAGGATACATTGAGCCAGCCAAGCCATGGGTTATAGCCCCAGTCCTGTTCAAAGAGAAAAAAGATGGGACCATGAAATTATGCATGGACTATAAATGGTCTGTGTGTACACAATCTATACCCCTTCCCGCTCATGAAGGACATGCTATCTCACCTGGCCAAGGGGAAGGCCTTTACCAAATTAGACTTCAGAGAAGCATACTACCGAGTCCACATCAGGGAGGGAGATAAATAGAAAACAGTGTTGGGTATATGGATACACCAACCAGGTTTGGGTTGAATAAATATGTAAACCTAGGATTAAAGTGTTTTGTAGCTTTAAGCACAAGAAACTGCAATGTCATTGTGGGTGCGGTTGCAGGCAGTAATAAAGGTAGGAAGGGAAACGTAATAGACGCGGCTTCTGGATGCACCTGGTTCTGTTCCTGGTCTGCTGCCTGCTGGAACGTCTATCTGCTTATTCTGGATGGCTACTGTGCCAGATACCATTTCAACTGAACACAAGGACTGTTTGCCTAGTGAGCTGAGGATTCAGCGTTGTCTTTGAGAGAAAGGTATCGGGAGGAGAAGATTTACAAGCAGATAAGGACATTGTATTTACTGTTAATGGACTTGATAACTGGATGGATATACTGGATAATGATATATGGACTGAATGACACTTCTTAATCTCTGTGTGCAATAAATAACTATTTATTATTTATAACAAACAGTGTTTTTGTCTCCAGTGTGTGTATACTCTTGGGCCCACTCTCTCTCTCATTTGCCTGCCTGGCTTGACTGCTGCTGCATACTCTGCTTGGGGGTTTATCCCCAAACACTAACAAACAGCGTTCAACTGCCCCCTAGGGAGCTTCCAATTCAAAGTCATGCCTTGCAGACTACAGGACCCCCCTGGTGGTGTTCATGCAGTTAATAAACAAGGTGCTACATAAACACCTCTATAAAGGGGTCCTTGTCTACCTGTATGATATCCTCATCTACACTGAGACCATGGACAACTATATATCCCTAATCCGCCAGGTACTGAAAAAACTTCTAGTGGCAAACCTGTACGTCAAACTGTCAAAATGCGAATTTAACCAGTTAGTCTACCTGGGTTACTGAGTCTCAAATGAGGGCATAGAGATGGACCCAGCCAAAGTACAAGCCTTTCTAGGCTGGCAGCCCCCTCGCACCCAAGACAGCTACAAAGCTTCTTGGGGTTTGCAAACTTCTAACCGGTAGTTCATCCCCTCCTTTGCGAGGATTGCCAAACTCCTGAGGGACCTCCTAAATACAGCGAGCCCAGGAACGAAATCCCACCCAGGAAAACCCCTACAGTGGGACCTAACCTGCCGAAAAGCATTTGAAACACTGAAAGAACTGTTTGTAAAAGAACCAGTGCTGAAGCATCCTGACCCCAAACAACCCTTCATCGTTCAAGTGGATGCCAGCAATGTAGCAGTGGGACCAGTGTTACTCCAAAGAAATAACCAAAGAAGCCTACAACCCTGCATCTACACTCCCCTAAGCTCACGGACACAGAGAGGTGATGGTCTGCATGGGAAAAAGAGGCTTTCATAGTGAGATGGGCAGTGCAAACCTGGCACCACCTGCTGGAAGGGGGGCAGAGACTGTTCAAAGTCTGGACCGACCATAAAAATCTGGAGGCCCTTAGGACCCTGTGAAAACTATCACCCAAACAAGTCCGCTGGGCTCAATATTTCAACTGATTCGACTTTGTGCTAAAATACATCCAAGGGGGGAGGAACTTTCTGGCTGACGCATGCCCTGGTGTAAATGTGAACAGGAGGAGGTCATGAATGCCATCATCCCCTCTACCCAAATAGTAACCATCAGACAACATCGCGACTGGCAAGACCAACCCACAAGTGACCTAACCACGAAACTCAAAAGTGAACTGCTAGCAGACCCCTGGTTCCAGGACTATCAACACATCTTGACAAAAAGAGATGATCTCCCAGAATCCCTATGCATCCTATTCCTCCACAAGAGCCATGACACCAAACCAGCAGGCCACTTCAGGTTCTTAAAGACTTTACACTTAGCATGGAGGCAATTCTGGTGGCCAGGCATAAAGAAAGTTGTGGACAGTTCTGTGAAAAGTTGCACCATCTGTGCCGCAATGAAAAAATGACCAGGAACCCCCCAGACTGCTACAAACAGTAGCAGAGCTGACAAGGCCATGGGAGGAGATTGCAAAGGACTTCATAGTGGAGTTACTGAAAAATGGGGGGAACACAGTGATCTGGACTGTAATAGACTTATTCTCCAAACAGGCGCACTTCATACTGTGCAGCAGACTACCCTCAGCTCACCAGTTAGCCAAGCTGTTCCTGAAGCACATCTACCGCCTGCATGGAGTACCACAAAGAATTATCTCAGACCAAGGGGTTCAGTTCACGGCTAAGTTCTGGAGGGAGTTCCTGTGGTCTACTGGGTCGTCCCAGGATCTTAGCTCGGCCTTTCATCCGAGCACCAATGGGAGGGGGGGCAGAGAGACTGAATGTCATGGTGGAGCAATACTTGAGGTGCTACATGAATTATCAGCAGTCCAATTGGGTGGACTTCTTGCCTTTCGCAGAGGTTGCATACAATAATGCTGTTCACAGCAGCTCAGGACTAATCCCTTTCAGAATAGTGAGCGATATGGACTTCGTCCCAATGCCTGAGTATCCAAGGGATCCCTCCTCATCAGTCAGCCTGACTGATTGGATGTCAATGCTGAAAGCAACTTGGGAGAATGTTTAAAAAGCACTGGCTAAAGCGACAGACTTATAAGAAACAGGCAGATAAATACTGAGCATTGCAACAACCATTCCAGTTAGGGGATATGGTTCACTTCTCATTCCAGTTGGGGGAGAAAGTTTACCTCTGAGGTTAAAACTCACTAACAAGAAACGGGGGCCAAAGTTTATGGGACCATTCTCCATAGTAAAGATTATCAACCCAGTCACGGTGCAATTGAAATTGCCCTGATTGTTAGGGAAAATACATCCAGTATTCCATAGTAACCTCTTAAAACCCATGGTTGGATCAACCCTGAGACCTCTACCTCATGAGCCCCCAGACCCTGTGGTCATAGGAGGCCAAACCCATTATGACGTGCAATGAACCCTTGATTCGAGGTGGTACAGGAGACAACTCCAATACTTAATCAAGTGGAATGGCTACCCCTTATCAGAGGCATCTTGGGTAAAAGAGTAGGAATGTACAAGATTCCATGCAAAAAATCCAACCAAGTCTGGGGGGAGGGTGTTAGGAATATAAGTCACCTAACTGTTATTTGGGTTGGAAATATATAAACCAGGATAGACATTTTAATACTGTATCTTTTAGAGAATCCTAAAACTAATTGGGGGTGGTTCCGCAAATGGCCATAAGATGGAGCCAAAAACCTGGGGTTGTTTAGTCTCAGAAGAGAGTGGGAGTCTCTGTTTCCCTCTGTTGGAGAGTATTGCCATTCCTCCTAATGACTGTTACTGATCGTTGATGTAAGTCTGTTACTGAACTGTTTTTTGATACTGGACTTTGATATTTGGATTATCCCTGAACTGAACACTGACTGCCTTACCTGTGAATGACTTGGACTGCTTATCTTGGACTGTGCTTAAACGTTTATTGGAAGTAAAAACCTACATTTACTGTACAGTGTATCTGTGTGCTGTTTGTGTATTATTCTTCATTACTTTCACTACCTGTATGCACCTCCTTGTATGCACCTATTCTCCTAACGGGGAATTACCTCAACAGAGGGTCACAACCATAAATTTTATACCTGCACTCAACTAGTTGTTGCTCTGCACAGATCGCTTTCAAGAAGTGAGGGCAGCCGGATTTCAACTTGAAAAACATTCCTACACTTGTTTTCATGTTGGCATAAGGAAGAGGGGGGGACATATGGCAAATGAACTTAGAAGCATATTCCAACTTTATCTTTAAAAAGATTGTAGCTAAGCAACTGAAGCTTTTGCCCACAAAAAAATTTAATTGGAGAATGTGATGAATGACACCTAGCACGTGTATGTGCTTAATTGGGGAAACTGGCTTATGGCACACCCATGGGGAAGGGGGAAAGCAGAGTCACAGGTTACTAATTACGTATGCCAGAATCGGCCAGTGTGTCGCTAATGAATTCTTCAAAGTTTTTTGAAGTTTGGCTCAAGACTCATGATTAGGGTGATCGTTGGAATCCTGACTGCAAGTAGAGTAGGAAGGGACCTTAGAGTCAAACGCCTTGCTCAAGCAGGAGAACCTATGCCATTTCAGATAAGTCTCTCTTCAGTGAGCACCCATGATTTCTGAAGGCAAGTTGTTTCACTGGTTAATTGTCCTCATTGTTAGGAAGTTTCTCCTTAATTCCAGGTTGCTTCTCTCTTTGATTAGTTTCCAACCATTATTTCTTCTCCTGCCCTCTGGTGCTTTGAAGAAAAAAACGACCCCCTCTTCTTTATGGCAGCCCTTCAAATACTGGAATACTGCTATCATGTCACCCATAATTCTTCTTTTCTTTAGACCAGCAAAACCCAAAACCTAGAGCCATTCTTCATATGAATTAGTCTCTAGGCCTTTGATCATCTTAGTTGCTCTTTGAACTTTTTCCAAAGTCGCAACATTTTCTAGGTAGTATGGTAACCAAAGTTTGTTGCAGTATTTCAGGTGTGGTCTTACTAAAGTGGCACCAATATTTCTTGTGATCTTGATTCTGTACCTCTGTTTATACAACCCAGGATTGTATTTGCTTTTTTGGCTGCTACTGGCTCATATTCAAGTGATCATCCACTAGGACTCCAAGGTCCTTCTCACAGTTACTGTTTTTGAGCCAGGTCTCGTCTAATCTGTACTTATACCTTTGATTTTTCCTGAATAAATGTAAAACTTTGCTTTTCCCCACATTAAAATTCATTTGGTTGGACAGGACCCATTGTTCAAGTTTGACAAGATCTTTTTGGATCCTGAGCTTGTCTTCTGGAGTATAGTATAATCTGCACATTTGATGGGTTCCCCTTCTATTCCTTTTCTAAGTCATTTATAAAGATGGAGCCTTGTGGTACCTCACTACTGACTTCTCTCCATGTGGATATAGTACCATTAACTTGTTGAGTACAATTTGTCAGTCAGCTACAAATCCATCTGGTGATGATATTGTCTATTCCATATTTTTCTAGCTTACTAAGTAGATTCTGGTGTACTTTATCAAATGTCTTACTGAAATCTAAGTATACTATGTCTACAGCATTTCTCTGGTCTACTAATTTAATGACTTTATCAAAAAAATGAAATAAGATTGGTTTGGCACCATCTGTTTTAAACAAACACATGCTGGATACTAGTTAGAACTTTATTTGCTTTTAGTTGTTCACAGATCTTTTTTTTTATTATCTTTTCCAAGATCTTCCCAGGTATAGATGTTAGACTGATTGATCTCATTGGTTTTTTAGAACTTTGGGGTGTAATCCATCAGGTCCTGGTGATTTGTATTCATCAAGATCAGACAGGTGTTCTCTTACTATATTTTTGCTTATTTTAACTTTTATTTCTAGTCTGTTTTTTACAGTTGTGTTTTTGGTAGGTTGGGCTATAGTTTCTTTTTGCACAAAGACCAATGCAAAGAAAGAATTAAGCAGCTCTGCTTTCTCCCAACTGCCAGTTACTTCCTTGACATCTTCTCTCTTTAGTGGGCTGTTTCCTTGACTTTTTTCTTGTTATTAATATGTTGAAAGAAACTTTTTAAAATTATCTTTGACTTTTGTAGCAAGCCTTAGTTCATTCTGAGCCTTTGCTTTCTTGACTTCATCTTTGCATGTTCTGGCTATCTGGTAATAATCAGCCTTATTTATGTGTCCCTCTTTCCATTTTTTGTGCTTGTCATTTTTGTCTTTCAATTTGTCAGAGAGATCTTTGTGCAGCCATGCTGATTTCTTCTTGAATTTCTTGTTTTTCCCTTTTAGTGGTATTGTAGTGGACTGGTCCTTTATGATCACATTTTTCAGAGTTTCCCATGCTTCTTGTTTTCACCTTTAGGATTTTTATCCATGAAATCTTTCCTATGCCCTCTCTGAGTTTGTCAACATCAGCTCTTTGAAAGTTTAAGACACTGTTTGGATTATTTTATATTGCTTGGGTTTGCATTATATTGAATCCTAGTATGAAGTTGTCACTTTCATCCAAAGTTCCAACAATTTCTACTCCAACTATCAGTTCTTCTCCATTAGTAAGAATTAGGTCCAGTATAGCTTTACTTCTAGTTCCCTCCTATATCTTTTGGATGATAAAGTTGTTGGCTAGTTGGTTGGAAATCTATTTCATCTCCCACTTGCTGCAGAGTTGGTCTCCCAGTTGATATTTGAATAGTTAGTCTCCCATACATTTGTTAACTGGTTGGCATTTATTTCTTCTGATTAGCTGGGTGGCCTGTACTGTAAACATATGGCAGTGTCACTTTTTCCCCTTTTATATTGACCCACATACATTCTTGAGGAGTTTTATCTTTGATTATGTGCATTTCTATAGATATGTAGTGGTCTCTCACATATAGTGCAACTCTACCTCTTTTTGTTGATATATTTCTTTTGAACATTTTTTTCCATGCATCAGTATATTCCAGTCATGGGTTTCGTCCCATCAGGTTTCTATAATGGCAACTATGTCATACCTACCCTCATATACTATTGCTTCTAGTTTACCCTGTTTGTTCCCCAAGCTGTAAACAGCAATGGATCATGCCCAGTATTTCCTAGTCGAACCACAGAAAACTACAATGATCTAACGCATATCGATTTTACAGAAGACAATGTTGAAAAAGCACTATGCAATCTAAAACCATCTCTATCTATTGAACCAGACGGAATATGTGCCTACTACTTAAAAAAGCTATCTACTGGCATAGTAGAGCCTCTAAGCATAATCTTTGAAAAATCTTTCAGGACCAGCTCCTTGCCTAACCTATGGTCACAAGCCATGGTCATCCCCATCTTCAAAAAGGGAAACCTCAGCCTAGTTGAAAATTACAGACCAATCTCCTTATGCTGCGTCACCTGTAAAGTCATGGAATCAATTCTTAACCAATCCATCATCCTCCACTTAGAGACAAACAACGTACTCTCCAATAAACAATTTGGTTTCAGAAAAAAACTATCCTGTAATCTGCAACTCTTACACTGCAAAAACATATGGACTACACAACTCTATCAGGGCAAAACAATAGATGCAATCTACATAGACTTCTGTAAAGCCTTTGATTCAGTGGTACACGACAAACTACTCCTAAAACTAAAATCTTATGGTATCTCTGGACAACTGCATAACTGGATAGAAGCATTCCTGTCAGACAACAAATGGTCAAAATTGGGAGTGTCCTATCAAATTCTGTACCTGTCAACAGTGGTGTCCCCCAAGGCAGTGTTCTAGGACCAACTCTCTTCATATTCTACATAAATGACCTCTGTGATCATATTAAGAGCAACTGTGTTCTCTTCCCTGATGATGTAAAGCTATTCAATGCCACAGACAATACTGCTACCCTTCAAAAAGATCTTGACTATGTATCAGAATGGTCAAACAAATGGCAACTTCAAATCTCAACAAATAAATGCTCTGTCTTACATATTGGCAAAAAAAACAGAAAATAAAATACAAGCTGAATAGTCAAGACCTTGTTGATGATCCAAGCTCTGTAAAGGACCTTGGAATACTCTTCTCTAATGATCTAAGTGCTAGAGCCCACTGTAACTACATAGCCAAAAAGGCATTAAGAGTTGTTAACCTAATCTTACATAGCTTTTTTTCTGGTAATATCACATTACTAACTAGAGCATACAAAACATTTGCTAGACCAATACTCGAATACAGCTCATCGGTCTGGAACCCACATTACATATCTGATATTAACACAGTTGAGAAAGTCCCAAAATATTTCACAAGAGTTCTCCACTCATCTACTCGTTGCAGAATACCTTATGCCACCAGACTCGAAATGCTAGATCTAGAAAACCTGGAACTACACTGCCTTTGGTTCGATCTAAGTATAGTATATAAAATCATACATTGCAATGTCCTACCTGTCAATGAATACTTCAGCTTCAACCAAAACAATACAAGAGCACACAATAGTTACAAACTCAAGGTTAATTGCACCAAACTTGATTGCAGGAAATACGACTTCAGCAACAGAGTGGTCAATGTCTGGAATACTCTACCTGACTCTGTGGTTTCTTCCCCAAACCCCAAAATCTTTAACCTTAGACTGTCTACTATTGACCTCACCCCTTTCCTAAGAGGTCTGTAGCGGGTGTTCATAAGCACACCAACGTGCCTACCATCCCTGTCCTATTGTTTCTTTTATTTTTCTTATATGTACCTATTTCATGTATTCATAACTATGTATATACTTATACCTATTATCTTGTAAGTGATTGACAAATCAAATAAATAAAAATAAATAAATAAAAGCTTTGAGCATTTGTATATAAAATTTAAGACTTTTATTTCTGTCCATGAATATGGTTCCTGCATCTTCTCATTGTTGTTTGGGTTTTTCTTTTTTCCCATCACTCCTTACCTCTTTGTTTGATTTGTTTTCTTGGGATTTATGATTGGTTTTGTGTTCTAGAGATTCTAAAGATTGGTCACCTTCCCCCCTCAATTTTAATTTAAAGCCCTTTTAAAAAAAATATTTTATTTTATATAAACTATCCATCTTCCATTTAAACAGTGTGTCGTCTGGGTACAAATATCTTGTGCAATAACAATTACAGTTTATACATATTCATTACTTTAACATTAATACTCTATTCTTACTTAATATTGATGTACATAATATACCTGATTACTATAACAATCCCCATCTGAACATATTTAATTCTATTCACATGCTTACTATTTTTCGCTAGCCTTCTTTAGTTTCTAACTTCTATATTTATTCTCCAGCCATGGATAAAATAGTTCCATATCATATAATATTCAGTTTGTTCCTTCTCTTTAATCACAAGTGTTAGCCTGTTCATTTCTGCACATTCTAATATTTTCCTGATCACATTCTCATCTGTCGGAATCTGTTCACTTTTCCAATTTTGTGCAAATACAATTCTAACTGCAATTAATACATGAATAATTAAGTTTGTCTTCTCTTTACTATAAGTTTCAGGTATAATCCCCAACAGAAATATTTCAGGTTTTAAATCAATATGTTGCTGTATCATGTTTTCCAACCACGTATGTTTTTTTGTCCAATATCTTTTGGCTTCTACACATGACCAGCACATATGATAATATGATCCAGGTGTCTGATGGCATTTCCAACATTTAGCTGATTTATCTTTAAACATCTTTGCCAGTCTTGCCGGCACAAATTGCCATCTACAAAACATCTTATACAAATTTTCTTGGTATGCAGTTGACATTGTTAATTTACAGTTTCTGTCCCATAGTTTCTGCCGTAGCCCATGCTATCATTGTCTCTTTCACTTGTTCTTCTTCCATTTTAATACCCAATAAATAACTATACATTTTTATCAGTTTCTCTTCTGTTCCTGTTAGTATTTTATTCAATTTTGTCAATTCTTTATAGAAACCATCTAATTTAGCATCTTTTTCATATCTAGCCTGTATTTGCATATACCAAACCATATCGATCCCTTGCTTCTTTAATTCTTGTTTAGTTCTGAGCTCATCCTGATCATTCAAAATGTCTTTGTATCTAACAATATTTCCCATATTGATAATATTTGGATGAATAAGTGCTTCCATTGTCAAAAGGCTGGTATCTTGAAGTAGTGCTGTTCTCTAATTTTCTCCCATATTAACAATAAAACATTTCTTATATAATGTATTTGAAAGTAACCGTGTATCTTACTTTTCCCATACCAACCCAATTACAAATCATGCCCTCCAGATCAGGGGTTGCCAACCTTTTGGACCTCAGGTACCACCAAACTCATAATTTTAGATCCCAGGGACCACTAACTGGTTCTGTTCTAACTGGAAATGGTTCTTGCTTTCTAGCTAAGCACAGCCAAACCTCCCTTAGGACTGAAGGTTTGCTTGCAAGCAAATTCAGTGCAGACTCACGGCAAGCAAATTTGAGAGACTGAGCTAGCCGATGGCAGATAGATAGATCACTGAATGATTCTGTGAGCAATTCAATCTGCCTACTTTGCCTGATTTTGGATAAAAGTTGCTTTTTTATAAAAAAAAAATCAATATTTACATACATGGTGCGTTGTGAGTTAATTTTGTAAGTTTGCTTGCAAGCAAATTTTATGTGACAGACTGAGCTAGCCAATGGGAGATAGATTGATTTCTGAATGAATCTGTGATTCTGTGAGCAACTCAATCTGCCTGCCTGCTTTGCCTGATTTGGGGTAAAAGTTGCTGTTTTTGTAAAAAAAAATTCAATATTTATATAAATATTTATAATATTTACATACAAGCCATGCCCAGCCAGTCACATGACTACCAAGCCACACCCACAAATTAGACAGAACAGATGATGGTCAGAAAAAGGAAAAATAGCAATTTAGCAGTCAAGTTTGCCGGGTAAGGAGTGGGCGGGGAGGGTTTGTGAGGCTGAGCAGCTTTGTGTTTCTGCACAGTCTGGATTAATTGCTTTGGGGGGGGTGCTCTGGGGGTGAGATTTCTCCATGGCCTGCCAAATTTTTCTCATGGCCCACTGGTTGGCGACCACTGCTCCAGATAATCTTTTATTCCTCAATACAATCATTCTTTCATCCATTGTTAACACTGCGGCCTGCTAGTATAGCAGTTAGGTAGTCCAAACCCTCCTCTAGTTCTTGTGTCCTGTAACATTTTAAAGTTAATTCTTGTTTTTTTCCCTTGCCAAATATATTTTAATATTATTTTATCAAGATCTTCAAAATATTTTTTCTCCAATTTTATCGGAATTGTTTGAAACGGACAGAAATCTTGGCAATATATTCATTTTGATTGTTGCTATTCTCCCTATTAATGATAATTGCAATTTTTTCCAGATCTATATTAATTTGTTGTATCAATTTATAATAATTATCTTCCTTAATCATCACACATCTTGCTGTTAACTGAATCCCTAGATATTTAACTTTCTTCGTGATCTGGATATCTAATCTCTTCATTAACTCTTATTTCTGCTTCTCTGTAACATTTTTAATCCTGCCACTTCTCCATACTCTTCTATTTTTTATTAACTTAGGTCCTGTTTCTAGTGGATCTTCTAGGATAAAAACTAAATCATCTGCAAATGCCTGTAGCTTATATTTTTCCTTTTTTATTTCCATACCTTTTATCTCCTTATCTTGTCTGATATTCCTATTTAGTACTTCTAATATCAAATAGTAATAGTAACAAATAGTAATGGCGACAAGGGGCATCCCTGCCTTGTTTCCTTCTTAATATTAACCTTTTCAGTCATATCTCCATTTACCATCACCTTTGTGGTTTGTTTAAAGCCCTTGTGATGAGTTGGGCCAATCTTTTTCCGAGTAAATTTTCTCCTGTTTTTGTGAGGTGCAGCTCATCCCTTGCCAAGAGTCCTTCTTTTAGGTAATGCAGTCCATGGTCCAGGAAACCAAAGTTTTCTTGGCTACATAAACCCTTTAGCCAGTTGTTTATTTCTATGATTCCTTTTTCCCTCAACGAGTGTTGACCTTTTGTTGGGAGTACTGATGAGATACTTGTGTTTTTTGCTTCTTAACTTACTTGCCTTAGTTGCTTATAATCTTTCAGTATTGTATTCAGGTTCTTCGTTGTGTCATTGTCCCAATGTGAAGGAGGAAAGGGGCTAATCTGTGGACCTAATTATTTTGGTTAGGTTCTCCACCACATCCTTGATTTTTGCTCCAGGGAGACAACATATCTCCCAAGATTGTATGTCCAGTCTGCAGATGGCTGGTTCTGTTCCTTTGAGAATAGAATCTTCTATCACCAACACTCACCTTCCTTTTTTGGAGGGAGGGGTGCAGTCTGGGGTGCTTTTCTGTTTATCTCAGGTGTGTTTGTTGATATGATTTTTTTAAAGGGCTATTTGATTATGTCTCTTTTCTAGATGTCTGCAAGTTTTCTTTGAGGAAGGAAAACTTGGACCTGCATATTTTCTTCTGGGGGGAGAAATCGATTGGTCAATTTTAATGGGGCTGCTTCTGGTTGGGTTAGATTGGACAGTAGTGATTTGTTAGATATGGGTTAGATATACTTGCTTTTTTATTATTCCTTCTATGTGTGACACATCTCCATTTGTCTTCCTCCAAAGGTTTATCAGCAGGATCACAATATATTACTATATTATAATATTATTATATATTACATAGTATGTATCATATATATATATATGAACAGGATCATAACATAATAAATGATAAATGAAAGCATTCTGCTATGGCAAGGGTGTCAAACTCAATTTCATGGAGTGCCACATCAGCATTATGGTTCCTTCCTTCCCTCACTGCCTCCCTCCCTCCTTCCCATTAATATCTCCTTCATTTTATCACGTTGCCTCTTTCTCTCAGTCAAAACTGTGTGGCCTCTGAGCATTTCCCAAACCCCGAGTTCTTTGAATCTGCTAATACTTTACTCATATACTGCCATATATAAACATTCATTTTCCAATAATGAATTCACTATTGGTTTTCAAGGTCATATAAATTAAAATAATTCCCAAACTGACTTATACTTCCTCTTTTACCTTTAGCCTTTTTCCTTAATTCTTCTTCTACTGACTTGTTTCTGTGTTTTTTTCTTTTGTAGGGGTGAATACAGGTGCAGTTGGAAGCTACATCTATGATAAAGATTCTGAAGCAAAAGCCCAACCTTGAGAGCGTTTTTCTAGCCAACTATCCACCTGCTCAGCCCATTTGCACTGATTAATCTTGTGTGTAAACATAGTAAAACCTGCTTAAAAGAGATAGCTGTATCTGTTCTTTTATATGCTCCCCAGGCAGGAGATGATATTCTGTTTCCTTTTCAAATTTTTAATGGCTGTGCTTTTAAAAAGACAGAGCTCTTTCTCCCCCAAGTTTCTGATTTCACTTCAATTCTGTGTGTTCTGAGCAAATATCTTTGCTGCCATTATTTTATATGACAGAACACAATTTTGCAATGTCCCCTCCAGCCTTTGGAGTTCATTTTTTAAAGGTACAACTTACCATTCACTATTAGTGGCTGAACAACTGGAGCAATAAACCAATTATTCAGGGAGGTAAAAAAAATCAGGTATATTTTTGAACAAGGCTATTAAATATAGAATGATGCCTCCTAGATTGAGAGCTAAGGTTCTTACCAGCTATGGATTACCTTTCTACATAAAGTTTCATCACTGTCCCTTGTTGAAGCAGATGTCAGCAGCAAACTCTTCCTAGCAGCTGACATAGGGTCCACTATACTTAGCTGAAGCAAAAGAGTTGTTTTTTGAAACTAGTTTGTATTCTTGAGGAATGTGTCAGAAATTATGACCCTACTAATGTTATGCCAGACATTATATGGTCCTAACTTGGATATGGAAATATAAGTTATTTATGTATCAGTCACTTGCATGTATACATCGAAAATATTATTGCTTACCAACCAAGCAACTTGCTATAAAGACCAAGCAGCAAAAATGGGAGAAGTAGAAAGAGACACTGCGTGTGTGTTTATATGTGATAGGATGGGATTGTAGCTATTTGCAAAGGAACCAGTTCTGATCTTATTTATATGCTTGAAATTTATTTATAGCCAGATAGTAATGTTCTTTTTTGCTCTATTCTTCTAGTGTTTTTAGCAGCCCTGGGTCCTAAGTTCAGAAGGCACAATTGAAACTAATTAAGAGTATGAGCTGAGGTAGCATTGTATATTTGCATTGTAAAAGCTGCATTACCCAACCTGCAGACTAATTTTTCCAGTGCAGGATGCTTATCTGCATACCTTTTGCAATTAATAAAGATGTTTTACAACTTATGTTTACTGTGTTTGAAGCTGTTCTTTGTAGGAGAGAAGGGGTGTAGTTCATCCTAAGTTTAAGAAAATCCTTTATTCACAGAGATGTCTGGGACAATTAGGCACCACCCCCTTGGTCATGCCCATTTCACTCTCGGCCATCCACCATACCCAAAACAAAGCAGACTTTCTCCTGACAATTCTCCACTCCCCAGCCCTCCAGTCCTAGCCCCATTTCTGGAGGCGCATTTCTATCTTGTTAATTTGGTGCAGGGGACAAAAAGCTGCACCTCCCGGCAGCCAATCAGGGCAGCAGGAGACAGGCATTTGGGGGGGGGGGGTGTCATGCAGCCAAAAAAGCTAATGCCAGATATTCAAGAATTAAGATTTGGAGGGCACATGTAATGACCCGGGGCATGGCACAAAGGCAACACAGCCAGAGAATAATTATGAGTTCCTTTATTAGCTCTAACTTTCCCCCCAACATCCCTGTTACTCTCTGGTCTGGAGAAAAACCTCACCCATGAACTTGTAACAACATTTGGCTGCAGATACTTCAGTCCAAATGTTGTAAAGAGTAAACTTCAAATTACTTCTGGTGTGGAACAAAATTAAACACGAAAACTATATAGAAATTCCAGTTCCACATTAGGAGCACTGGTATGCCCAAATCTTACAAATATGGGGAAAATTGTCTCATATAAGGATATACTAAACAAAAAAGGGGAATTGAAAGCCAGACTAGAATTAAAAGAACAAGGGGTGGATTGGGAGTGGTGGTCATACCTATAAATACAGTCATGATATGTACAGGATGTGAAAATGTGGGATATTAATAGAGAACTAACGACATTCGATACACTATTAGTGGGGATTGATGATAAATTGATCAAGGTAAGATAAAAATATACCAATGAGCCAAAACCATGAGCCAAAAATTTTGGATGCAATATTGAACTGGATAGATGGCAAAAACTTTGCAGGGGGGACAGGAAATTAACATTGGCCACATCATATAAAGAGAATTTGTATAAAACGTTTTATAGGTGGCATCTTCCTCTGGCAAGACTGGCCAAAATGTTTAGGAATTTATCCCCGAATTGTTAGAAATTGGGCATTGATAGAATTACGCCCTTTCTATCTACGCTGCAAGAGAATCCAGGAATGGGATATGACTACTGACATCATAGAGCTGAGACTATAAAAGCAATCAGCCTTGGCTGATCGCCATCTTTTAGGCGAAGATTCTTGACAGAGTTAACGAATCTCTGGAAGATAAACAAGCAAATTAGATAAAATTCCCCCCCTCCCCCAGACATACCAGGGTGGGGCTGGGCTCTCTTCTCAGGAGACCAAGCTAAAAGGTGACTAGCAGAGGTGGAGGCAACCTTCCCCCCACCCTCCACAGAAATATCAGGGCAAACCTGCATCTCCCCAGACTGGGAGTTCTGTTGAATCTGATCTCTCATCTGTGCCAACGTCTTCTCAAACTGCTTTTCTAAAGCAGCATGTCTTCTCTTCTCAGCCCTAAGCTCTGGTTTGGAAGTCTTTTTTGGAGCTAGGGCTTTGGCCTTGAGTTTAGCAGCCATTTCTCTATTTGTAGAATGGCCTTTTTGTCTTCTCTTTTTTCTTGCAGGGGCTTGAGAATTGAGAGGTTCTTTTGGCCCCTTAGGGACTGCATGTGCAGCTTTCTTCTCCATCACACAAACAGGGCAGGCACAAGAGGCGCTGTGAGCTTCCCCACTGCTAGTACTGCCTGTGAGCTTTAAAGCTGTGAGGCCCGATCCACAATCACTTCAGTGGGACAAAATGGCCTCCCGGCCTCCCAAAATGGCCACCCGCCATGTGCGGCAAGCACTGGAACAGCTTCACTGCCTCCTCAGCTCAGTAGGTCCTTACCAGCCCAGAGCAATCTTGCGCTGCCCTAGAACAGCTGCAAAGTGGCGAAAAACAAGCTCTGGAGTCAGTTGTGAAAGCGGGGAGATAAGCAGCAGCGTGACAACACATTTCGATCTTCAGGCTGTGTGGGAGCTCTGTAGAACGCTCCCTGTAACCACAACCCCTTTACGAGGCAGTGCAGAAGCCTCAATGCTGCGGGAGAGTGGGTCCCCGCCCTCCTGAAGCTTCAAACCGGAGCCCCAGGAGCAGTAGCAAACAGCCGAAAAAGGCAAAGAGAAACCAAAACACACTTTAAATTCTTTGAACTCAGACAATCTCCTCCAGATACAAAGCTCCAAGTCAAGAGCTGAGTCAAAAAGATGGCGAGCAGCCAAGGCTGTGTTTTTATAGTGACAGACTCAGCTCCATGACATCAGTAGGAGGAGTCATATCCCATTCCTGGACTCTCTTAGCAGTGTGGAGGAGAAGCAAGCAATTACCAGGCACATATGTGGTGAACATGCAAATATGCAAGGAAATTTTGGTGACAGATTCATAATTGGCTAAAACAAATGGTGGGACAACATCTAGAATTCAAGCCAGAATTATTTTTATTAGGAATTACAACAGAGAGCTACATCACAGGGACAATTTATTTAATACTACACATCCTGACAGCAACGAGAATGGTATATGCCCAGCAATGGAAGAGCGAAAATACACCTCTAGAAAGAGAGATAATAAAGAAAATACTGGTTTGCTCAGAATTAGATATTAACTCTAAAACTAAAAAATAAAGGGGAAACTGAGTATTACGATACATGGAATAGATTTTACAGATGATTGCAAATGAGAGGTGGAAGTCGGAACATAAAAGAGCTAGATAAATAGACCCAAAATGTGACACTATAAATGAACTAAAAGATGTATTGTGATCAAAATAATGGCAACAAAATTAGTAATGTATAAATAATATGTATGTTATTTGTGTGTTTTTATTTTAGCATGTATGGCGGAGGAAACGCCAGGATGGTTGTTCAATATTTATATACGTAAACAACAATAATAATAATTTTATATATATAAAAGAAAACTTCAAATTATAAATCCAACAAGGCAAGATAAGGTAATAAATCCGGCAGAACAAGATAAGGAGTTCCAGAAGTGAAGTAACACGGCAGTAAATCAAACCAGTTGGGAGGATGCCAGGAACTCAGATAACAGCAGCCAACACTAGGTAAACTCAGTTTGCCCCTCCCATCTGCCTCTTCTTTACATTCCATCCCGTTATGCCTTGTGAAGGGAATCAGGGCCCTTTCCTCCCTTGTAAGCCATGCAACCCATGTTGCTCTCTTCTCTGTTCTTCCCTGAGTGCCCTAGGATGAAGAGGAGGTGGGCAGAAAGAAACATGAGAGCAGCACCCACCCACATCTCTTTTCGGCTCTTGAACAGTGTCCTTTTCCTAAAGGCCTCTGGTTTGATGCACCCGCCCTCTTTCCGTGGTACCCCTCCAATGCCCAGGTTCAGGAAGGGAGGGACGGATGGAATCAGAACAAAGTTTGTGTCGTGCGAATACCTCACTCGGTGGCATTTGACATGGAGTGGGGAGGTATCTTCCTGAGAGAGGCACAAAAAGCCATGGCTGCCCATCTTGAAGGAGGTAAGTATGCCCAAGCAAGAAACAGGGAGACAGGGAGACAAGGGTCTGGTGGGCCTGGCTACTCCCCAGCTGCCTGCAGCTGCTTGTGGCAAAAGCTCATGGCTCCCCCATCCAGGAAAGGGGCTCCCTTCTTTGCTGCTTTTTCTTCAAAGCAGAAAACCCTGAGTAGAAGAGCCCAAGCTCCACAGGACTCCCATCTTGCCACATTTTCCCACCAAATCTCTACTTTGAGAAAGGCAGCCCTTGGCACTCACTGACATCTCCATTATTGCCTCCCGCAATCAAGTTATTCCCATAAATCAAAGAGAGCCCCCCGCAGAACAGACCCCCCAGGTGCCAGTGCAGGCACTGATGGGCAAGGCAGGGCAATCTCTGCAGCACTGCAATGGAGAAATGGGCAACAGAGCAGCCAGCATGAGGGAAGGAGGAGGCCGCTTTCTCTCTTTCCCTGCTCCTCATCCTTCCTTTGTGCTGTCCACCCCATTTCCCTTTTCTCCATTGCAGTGCAGCACCCAGGATGCACTTTGATGGGGGGACGGGTAATTTAATAACCGGTTTGCCCAGGGTCAGGTTGGCCATTGCGGGAGGCTCATCCTACATGTGCAGCAGAGCTGGAGGATGGGGATGGGGATGGGCCACACCTCCCACAAGGGCTAATGTGACCCTGGGTGTACCAGTAGTTGATTATTTGAATCCCACCACTGCAGAAAATCCTGCAAATGGAGATAAAAATGAAACCAGAACTTTTCCTCTTGGGTCTAATGGAAAAAGAACTAGAGAAAAAATTTGAGACTTTGTTACTATATGTGTTGACAGCAGGAAGACTACTGTATGAGCAAAACTGGAAGGACACTTTGATTTCTACTATGTAAGATTGGTTGCAGAAGCTGATGAGTAGTGATTTGTTAATGTCTTATTCTACTGTAACAGAATTGGAAGTCAATATTTCTTTTTCTTCCCCTATCCCTCCTCACTTTTCTTTCCCCTTTTCCCTTCCCCCTCATTGTCCTCTTATTTGCTTTTGTATTTTGTATTTTATACCTTATAACTTAATAAAAACTATTGAAACAATAGAACAGATAAAACTATTGTTTTTGTTATTTGAAAAGAGTGCATTCTCCTTTAAGTTTAAATAACAATAACATACCATTTGAATTGAGCAATTCTATAATAGCTAACACCCTAGAAAATAAACTCTAGATGGATCTTGACAGACTTTTTTTATAAATATTTTTTTTTATTTTTTTTGCTTCAACAATCATCATTGTGTGAACCGTGTGGTTCCAGAGTGTTTTACATTTTAAAACAAACATGACAATAATTTCATACTTAATACTGTTGAGATTCTTATATAATTTGCCAGTAGGTCACTTATGATATTAAATTATCAATCTTAATTATTCAATATTACCATATGTTATTTTTGTGTCAATCTCTATATTCTTAACATCACTTCTTTTATAACAGATACTATATTAATAGTCATATTTGCAATGTTTAACGAAGTATAGAATTCTAATATTCTTTCATAAATTCATATTAATCTATATTTTCCATTATTTATCCCCTTTTTAATTCTTGATTGTGCTATTATATTTAACGCAAAATCCCTTTCTAGTCACATTTTAATACAAACAAAATAATATTCATATTATTTATGTTTCACAAATTATGCAATTCTAATAATAATATAATTACTTTTATCTTATGCTATATTTCACCATATTCACATACTTATGTGGAATCATAATCTTTTTCCCCATTAGCCATTGTAAATTAACATAATACACATATTTTATTAAATTAATCCCTTTCTAATCACATTTTAGTACAAACAAAATATTCATCTTATTTACGTTTAACAAATTATACAATTCTAATACCATAGTTATTTTTATCTTATGCTATATTTTACATTATTTTTATGTCCATCAGATTCCACATATCATTTCTTTTTCTGCAATAAAATATCAATTTTCATGTTTATTACAGTTAATTAAAAATCCTTAGATTTTATGTGCATTTATATGCATTTATGTGAAATCATAATCTTTTTTCCCTTTTAACCATTGTCTCTCACTCTCATTTAAAGCTTTAACTGATCGCTTCCTAGCTTGTCTCCCATGTTCCTCTTTATCTTTATCTAACATTTTTTGACCATTCCTTAGTCATTCCTTCCTTTTCTGTTACGTTCCATTGTCTCATTTTCAAATTATCTACTCTTACCCCGTCTTTCTCCCAAGAAATTCTCCTTGAAATTCCACTCCCTTTGGCATCTCCCTTAAAATACTCTCCCCTTGGTTTATTACATCAATCATTGTCATTTTTAATGTTATTTTCTTTTTATCACTTCTATTTGTTGTTCTATTTGTTCTATTTTTCTAGTTGTTCTTCCAAATGGCTCCTCCTCTTCCTGTATCTCGTTTTCTTTCTATTATTTGCATCTCTATTTCCATATCTTCTGCCATGTTCTGTATTTTATTCAAAATGTCCTCAAATCTTCTATTCATGTCTTTTATCATGTCTTTTATCTCCTGAAGTTCCACCACAATTTCTTTATAAATTCTGCTTATCTTTGTTTTTATTTATTCTATTTCTTTCTGTCCAAATTGTCCAATAGTCTTTTATTCATTCCAAAGTGACTTTTCAGACTAAATTTCCAATGCCCAGGAGTCTTTATATCCCAATATTAGTCCATTTATTCTTTTAAATAGTCCAAGGGTGAAACCTTCATAAATTAAATTAAATTTTATATTGTAGCTTTTCAGGGTCTTTTAATAATTCAATTCCCTTTTTTCCCCTTGCTCTCAATTCTCCTTGTCAAAAATTTAGGGATCTGTAATATCTTCTTTTAACAGCAAGTGGCACCCTTTAATCAATTTCCACTTTTCTTTTTACTGTTCTCAACAAACTTTACCAATATTTCAAGAAAATAGATATATATTCCTTTTTTATAAATAGATTACTGCAATTTAACAATGCCTATCCAAAGCCACAATCTGTCTAATCATAAAATCCAATTTTCAGTTATTTTTTAGGAAATCCTTTACTTCCATTTTTCAGTTCATAAAATTAGGTTTTTATTTTAAAGATTCTGCTCCAATGTTAGGTTCACTGCCAGTTTTAAAATCCTTATGAGTCCTCTGTTTTGGATATCTTTATCAGGGTTGTACTTAAAGGTTCAAAAATATTCTCACCCAGTTTGCACACTATTCACTGTCTCTTCGCTCCTGCAGTCTTGGATATTCTGACTGTCTCCATCTTCATGGCAGCCATTTTGGTTGCTGCTGCAGCTCATCTTCAGATGAGGGGCTTTCCATGTCATATATTCCTTATAGGAGAGGTGCAGCTCTCCTCTACCTGGCAGGTGGTCCCCCTTTACTTCACCACCCTTCCAGGGTAGCTATAGCCTTGATTGGGGCCCTCTGACGAGGTGAGCTCAGAAAGGGGTTGCGGAACTTGCAGTCCTTGCTTCTGAAGGCGACGCAAGTCCAGCTGGAAGTCCGGATCTTGACAGACTTGAACACTGGGACCTAGCTAACAAAATGTAGAGAAAAGTAGTCCTAATCTTAGGCAAGAAAAACCAAAAGTACACATATAGACTGGGTGAAACCAGGCTTAATAGCAGTAACTGTGAGAGGGATCTTGAACTCTTAGTGGATAACCAGCTAAATATGAACCAGGAGTGTGCGCTGGCAGCCAAAAAAGCCAATGCAATCCTAAGTTGCATTAACAGAGGGATACAATCAAGGTCATACCACTCTGTAAAGCCTTAGTAAGACCACGCCTAGAGTATTGCATCCAGTTTTGGTCACCACACCATAAAAAAGATGTTGAGACTCTAGAGAAAAGCAACCAGGATGATTAGGGCACTGGAGACTAAAATAAATAAAGAACGGTTGCAGAAACTGGGCATGGCTAGTCTAGTGAAGAGGACCAGGGGAGACATGATAGCAATGTTCCAATATTTGAGGGGCTGCTACTTTCTAAAGCACCTGTAGGCCAGACAAGGAATAATGGATGGAAACTGAACAAGGAGAGATTTAACCTGGAAATAAGGAGAAACTTTCTGACAGTGAGAATAGTCAACCAATGGAACAGCTTGCCCTCAGAAGTTGTGGGAGCGCCATCACTTGAAACTTTCAAGAAGAGATTGGTCTCCCATCTGTCAGAAATGGTGTAGGGTCTCCTGCTTGGGCAGGGGGTTGGACTAGAGGAACCTACAAGGTCCCTTACAACTCTGATTATCTGTTATCTGACTCAATTCCACTTGTGTTATTGAATGCTGACTAGCGGGGGTTTCCTTTTGACACATGTCAGTAATGCTTTCTTTATGTTGAGTGACTGCATCAATCTAATATTACTCCAATTTCCCAAAACGGAAACTGTTTTAACACTTCAGAACGCCACCCAATCAACTCTCTGAGCTTCATCACTGGAGACTTTCAAGAAGAGATTGGACTGCCATTTGTCAGAAATGGTGTAGGGTCTCCTGCTTAGGCAGGGGGTTGGACTAGATGATGTACAAGGTCCCTTCCAACTCTATTAATCTGTAAATACAAATTATTACAGTCTTGATAAATGCAGGTGGTGTTCTCAAACCCACCAAGCCTCAGAAAGGGGCAGGGGCATGGTGTTCCCCCTTCCCCTCCTGTGACAAAGAAAATCCTGCTAGAATCCACACTTTCCTACAAAGAAAAAGCACTGGATGTTGTCCTACACTGAAGTGGTGTAAACCCATTTTTACACTGCCTGCTGTTGGAAAATGCAAACAGTGCTAGGGAAAAGAAAATCAAATGTGTTGCCCTGCCAAGACTTCCAGAAGACTTCTCTGTCAAGCCTACAATTCTAGTATCACCTGGTGTCTCCCAACCAAATCACAGTTCTGGATTGGGATTTGGGGAATCCCTGTGAGTTGATCAGCCAATGATACTGTTTTATCATTCTGGCTTTTCTGTAATTCTGGGCCGACAATTTGGCTGTTATCTTGTTCAGGAGGTGGCTCAGGACCGAGTGTTAATTTGATTTTCCTATAGTCACCCTCCCAGCTTATATTTGGGTGACATTTGTCTAGCCAGGCAAGACCCAGGATTGCTGATTGGCTCATCTTTGGGACTACTATGAACTGGATTATTTCCCAGTGTTCTCCTATGATTAGTTTTACTTTTTCGGTGATTTGCATAGCTGGACTTCCCCCTATCATGGACTCATCTACTTGTTGGAATTGAATGGGGTAGTTAATGTTTTTGTTTCTATACCTAGCCTATGCACAATCTCAGGACTGATAAGGCACCGCAAACTACCAGTGTCAATGATGTCTATGGGCCCTTCTAAGCCCGTGCGTGTAACAGTTGATGTTCCTTCAATTTTAAAAGGTAGATTGGCTCCACTTACCATCTGGTCATTTTCTTCACTGTCTGCATCTTGCACGATGGGTACTCCTGCTGCCACAGTTCCCTCCCCTGTTGTTCGTTGGGGGTTGGGGACTCGATGACTTGACACACAAATTTGCTTTTTTCAGGAAGTTTTCTAGGTGCCTTTTTCCATTTAGGGGGAGCGGGTGCTCTCCCTTGAGGTACTGGGGCTGGTGCTATGCATTCTGATGCTTGATGCCCTTGCTAACCAGAACAGAAACATTTCATGGAGGTTGGGGGGGCTGCTGTTTGACATCCTTCTCCTTGGCATGGAAATAAGTGTCGTGTGAATTGCCTTTTTGGTTGTCTCTCAGCATTGCTCTTCCTGTGCTGTCTGAGCGCGTTGTCCATTCTTATGGCCATCCTGTACCATTCATAGATTCTATCTTCAGGCAACCCATGGCACAGGCAGATTTTTAACAACTTCTCATCCATGCTTGCTTGGAAATAGTGCACAAGTAATCTTTGAGACCAATGCCTGAGATTAGTGGCCAGGCGTCTGAACTGAAGCAGGTCTATTCTTCTGTCTGATGCTTTTTATTTCAGCTACTGCTTCTTGTGCTTGGGAAAAATCCTCAAAATGTGAATGGAGCTCTCTTAGGAAGTAATCCACATTATTTAGTTCAGGGGCTTCTTCATCATTGAGCTGGGTGAACCATTCAGATGCCTCTTCCTCTAAATTATCTCCAGGGAATTGGACTAGTTCTGCCTCATCATGGAATTCATTTCCATGTATCTCGATGTAAGACCATATTCTATTCAGGAAAAATGCAAATTTACTTGCAGTCCCATCAAACATGGTTTTAAAAGGTGTTGGGGAGTTTGCATGCAGTTGTGGCGGGGGAGGTGGGGGAGGTGGTGCTGCAGCCTAGGCTGGCCTCATTTGAGCTTGTTCCCAAATCCATCCTCTGCCTGGCTAAAAAGCCCATCCCGAAGGGATTTGGTCAGCTGGAGGTAAACGAGGTGGGGAGAGGGCTCGTTCCTCAGTGGATTCTTGGTGGACTCCCCCTCCTACTCATCCCTCTATGTTCCACTCTTGGAGGTGAACGATATGTTGGGATTATGGTTTTTGTGAGATCCAGAATAATGTCAGCTTTCCAAGTGATTAAATCCATTTAAAAATAAAAGAACAAAGTCCATCTTCAAAAAGATTTATTTTATTTAGGAAAGCATCAAATTGGCAAAGTCCATGGTAATTCTGGATCTGACTCAACCCAGAATTACCCCACAATACTATAAGTTAGAAACACCCCCCAAAGTCACATTCTCCAATAGTTCAACATTGCTTGATGTCATAAATCTCCACCTCAAGGAGTCTATGCCCAGACAGCTGTTTCCCACAGGAAGAAAGACCACCTAGCCAAAACACTCTCTTTATCTCCACTCTTCCCCACTTAGGAATGTGTCGAGCCCGAAACCCTTCCCCCATGACTGCCACAGAGAAAGTAAGAAAAAGAATATATATTAAGCCTAACAAAAATGGCTACACACGTCAATTTTGGGCTTGACACAAGTACTTCATTTGGGGGTGCTTTTGAAAAGTATCCAGTGAAGGCAATATGGTGCAATATGGTGCCAGAGCACAGCTTCGCTCAAAGCCTGAGAGCACCTTGCACATGCCCAGAAGTACTCTTCTTGGTTTGCCTGAAGCCTAGGAACACTCTGTATATGCCTGGAGGTACTCTTCCTGCTTTGCCCAAAGCTTGGAAATGCTCTGCATATGCCCAGAGGCAGGGGTCACCAAGCTTTTGCAATTCCAAGGAGCAACTTGCAGTGGGGTGGGGCTGTTGCCATAGAAACACTCCAGAATTCCCCTCCCATAGAAGCACTGTCTCAGATTTTTAGTGCTCTCAGCTTTGGGCAAAGAGGAAATTGCATCTCTGGGAATACATAGAGTGCTGTCAGACAAAGCAGGAAGAGTGCCTCTGGGCATATTCAGAGTGCTCCTGGGCTTTGGGTAAAGTGTGAAGACTGCCTCTGGACATATGCAGAGAGCTCTCAGACTTTGGGCAAAGCAGGAAGACAGAGTCCCTTTTTGTGTAGATACATAGTATAAGCACACAAAAAGATACATTAGGTGCTATATATACTGTATGTGTATGTACACGCGCACACACACATAGATCTTCTAAAACTATACATATTCAACCTCATACACCCAGAGTCCACTTTCTGCCAAAAATTACCTATAACTTCTGTACATTACACAAATTTTCAGATTTACTTCCCTAGCCTGCACATGACCATTAGAGCCAGGAGATGTCATGGGCATTGCCAAGGAACTCTGGGCACAAAGGGAGAATCAGCCGCCAGCGGCAGTGGGCAACCAAAAGCGCATGGCTGGGACCTACACAGCTGCCCTCCCCCTCACCTTAATGAAGCTGATGTCCTCAGCATACTAGCAGAAGCACTGGCAAAACATGTTGAGGCCGTAGTTGCCATCCATGTTGGTTGGAGGACATGTGGCTGTGAGAGGCGGGTGAATTGGATCCAGTAGCATCCTGGCTCCCCTTGTTCCAGAAGCACCAACCTCACACTCTCTCCTCTCTGCTAGCAGCCACCCTCTTCTCCCTCTCCCTCCCCACTACTGGGCGATCCCGTGTTCCCTGCCACTGCTGTTGCCATTTCAGAGGACAGGATGCAGCTGGGAGGCCAGGCACTCCCACAACCTGACTGGGTGGGAGGGCAGGTGGGAGAGGGGCAATCTGGGTGGTGCAACCTTGCAATCTCAGGCCACCACATCTGCTATTAGCTGCAGCAGGAAAGTCCAGACAGGGGTGAGATGCAGGCTGGGAGAGAGGGCTGAGCAGCAGTGGTTCAACCTGGCTCCTCTTCCTCTCTGCCACCAGCTGTGGCAGGAAGGGAAGGTCAGGCGAGGATCGAGGTTCAGCCAGCTGGGAAAGACAAACTGCTGCCCAGCCCAAAGCTGCCGGAGAAGCAGCATTTCATGGAGCCCAGTAGGTAATGTATGCAACATAAAGAAAATTATGTTGCCGGAATGGCTATTTTCAACTAAAAACTGAAAGATGGCAGTAAAATCATGGCTGATCTCTGCAGCCTGCTTAATGATCAAATAAAATACCCTCCTTTTTCAGCCAATCCATTGTAAAAAAAGTGTATTGTAAAAAAGTAAATTATATTACTAAAGCTCAGGGAGTTGATTGGGTGGAGTTCTGAAGTGTTAAAACTGTTTCCATTTTGGGAAATTGGAGTAATATTAGATTGATGCAGTCACTCAAAGAAAGCATTACTGACATGTGTCAAAAGGAAAGCCACACCAGTCAGCATTCAATACCACAAGCCGAATTGAGTCAGATAACAGATAATCAGAGTTGGAAGGTACCTAATCCAACCCCCTGCCCAAGCAGGAGACCCTACACCATTTCTGACAAATGGGAGTCCATTCTCTTCTTGAAAGTTTCAAGTGATGCTGCTGTCATCTTTCAAGATTTCTTTCCTTTGCTTTGCATCTTTCAGCTGTCATAAGTAATGGGGGGGGGGGGATAAAATAGTTATGGGAAGTGAGCTGGAGGTTTTGAGAGACTAAACTGTATAAGTTGGAGGGGGGGGAGTTTCTTGTTTATATGCTTCCTTCCTATGCTATGTGCAAGCGTACCTCTTTATCAAAATAGGCCAAGATCAACCTCTTCACCACCTGAAGATGCCCCACATGACATTACATACAACTTTTAATTGGATAATTTGAACTATTATGGGTGGGAACGTTGCCATCACTTTGTATATGTGATTTTCGCATTCAATTCCTCAGATTCAGAATTCCTTTGATGCTACCACTTGATTTCCAGTAAAAAATATCTTTTCTCTAATTAATGGAGTCTAAATGTTTCTTTCTTGGATTTTGAATGGAGCACCAGCTGACATTATTGTGAATCTCAGTTTACCAGCCCACCCAGAGAATTAATATATTTTTTTCCGAGGGGGTCTGAAAACAGCCAGAGACCAAGAAGATCTGGCAGCTACTGGAAGACCAGTTTCCCTGCTTCTAGATGCTGCAAGGGAGGCCGAGCTGAGGTGTTCAGTGAAAAGGCATCAGACGAGCTCCCCCACATCGCCCAACAGATTGCAGTATTGAAATTTTACCAGGAGTAAAACTCCCAAAACCTAAACTGTACTCGATGACACCACAAGAACTAGAGGAGCTGCGGTCATTTATCGATAAAAATCTTGAACCAGGTTTTATCCAACCTGCTAGGCCTCGGGTAGCAGCCCCAGTATTGTTCTGTGAGAAGATAGCTCGCTTCATGTGTGTGTTGACTATATAAATTTAAATGCTATTTTGGTGGAGAACGTGTACCCACTCACCTTGATGAAGGACATGTTGGCCCACCTAGCCAGAGAAATTTTTTATGAAACTTGATTTGAGAGAAGCTTATACGAAGTTTGAATCAAGGAGGGAGATGAATGGAAAACTGCTTTAATTGCCCAATGGAATGTTTCCAATTCAACATTCTCCCATTTGGTCTACAGGGGCCCTCTGCTGTATTCATGCAAAAGATAAATGAGGTTTTGCATGAACATTTATACAAAGGGGTACTGGTTTATCTTGATGATATTCTTATCTACACCGAGACTCTCAATGAACATGTGAAATTAGTGCGATCAGTTTTGAAAAAACTTCAAGCTGCTGAACTGTATGTGAAGTTATCCAAGTGTGAGTTCCACCAAGAAAAAATTGACTATTTGGGCTACCGCATATCACATGACGGCATAAAAATGGATCCGGGGAAAGTTCATGCCATCTTGGAACGGGCCCCTCCCCACACCAGAAAGCAATTGCAAAGTTTCCTGGGATTTGCTCATTTTTACCATCAGTTTATCCCGGCTTTTGCAAAGATTGCACTGCCTATTACAAATCTCCTAAAAACCAAGGGAAATGAAACTGAAGCCCAGTCGACCGCTAGAGTAGTCCATGGAGTGTCAAGCTGCTTTTGAGAAGCTGAAATGACTTTTTGCAGCTGAGCCTGCTGTCAAGCACCCAGACATGGATGCCTCTTTTGTAATCCAAGCCAATGCAAGTGATGTAGCGGTGGGGGCGGTGCTACTACAAGCAAATGAAATGGGGAATCTGCAACCATGTGCATACATCTCCTGTAAACTAACTGAGGCAGAAAGAAGATGGGCCATTTGGGAAAGAGAAGCTTTTGCAGTTCGTTGGGCTCTATTAACCTGGAGGCATTTTCTAGTGGGGGCAAAACACCCCTTTGAGGTGTGGACGGATCATAAGAATTTAGAGACTCTAAAAACACCTCGAAAACTGTTGCCTAAGCAACTTCACTGGGCGCAATACTTCAAGCGCTTTAATTTTACATTGAAGTGCATTCCAGGAGGGAAGAACTTCATAGCGGATGTACTGTCTAGGCTGCCTCAATATAATAGTGCCTGTCCGGAAATAATCTGCCCTATTGTCCCAATAGACAGTTGGGGGCTCCAATGCTTACTAGAGCCCAGAAAAAAAAGGAAGTTGATTTATCAAATGATTTATCTGCACCGTTAAAAGAAGCTCTGAAACTTGATGATTGGTTCCTCGCTCAATCAAATAACTATATGGTTAAAGATGGATTGGCATGGTGGGGGCTAAATTATACGTGCCAGGAAAGTTGAGAAACCCAGTATTACAACAAGCTCATGATTCCAAAACTGCTGGACATTTTGGGTTCGTAAAAGCCCTACATTTGGTTAAAAGGCAATTTTGGTGGCCTACTTTAAAAAAGGACATTGAAACTTATGTGGCTAATTGTCCTATCTGTGCCTCAGCCAAACAGCTGCCTAGTAAGCCAGCTGGCCTACTACAATATGTAGCCAGACAGACTGCTCCATGGAAATAAATTTCTATGCATTTTATAGTGGAATTGCCTGAAAGGGGGGGAAATAGTTATTTGGGTGGTAATTGATTTGTTTTCCAAACAGGTACATTTCATACCTTGTGCAAAAATCCCATCTGCAAAAACTTTAGCTAAACTGTTTATTTTACATGTCTATAGATTGCATGGTGTTCCTGAATGGATAATTTCGGATAGGGGTCTCCGAATTCACCTCGAACTTTTGGAAGGAGTTCCTTTTTTTTTTAAATTAAAAAAGATTTTTATTTTTATATTTTACACATCTCTTCACATGAGCAACGTGATTCCAGATTACAATATTTATACATAGTCATACTTACATTTCCAACTTTCTTATTTAATATCACATCAAATTATTATCCACTCCACTAATCTTCAAATAAATTTTCATTTCATATTTCAATTCATTAATTCAATATCAAAATCATTTCCTCACATATTTCCAATTCTTTATCCCCTATTATTTCCATTTTCAGCTTACCACCTATTTTATTTTGCCTTATACATTATCTTCATTAACTCAAGACCAACATATAATAAACACAAAAAATAAAAATAAAATAAAATTAATGGATTTAGGATCCACATGGTATATTTCTCAATATCTTATATTTATTCCAACACTATTCATATCACCATTTCATATTTTTGCTTTATTTCCACATAGCCAAATTTTACCCCTATAATTTAAATAAAGTTTCATTCCCCTACTTTTAATTGTAATATAATATTCTCATTATAAAGTTCCAATATGATCCATATTTTTTATTTTCTCGTATCCTTTGTTTAGTCAATTATAATTTCATTTTGTGTGTGTGTGTATGTATGTGTATATATATATACACATACACACACACACACACACACATATATATATATCTTCACTTTTCTCATATAGTTATATAATACTCAGGGTAATTCCAAATACATTTTGAGTTTCAAATCTCCCCATTTTAAATTCCTAATAAAAATACCCAAATACATTCCCATGTGGCATCCCCCTTTTATATCATATCTAACCCTTATCTCTAAATCTCTCGTCCTTGTCATTTCTCTTGGTTTTAGCTAGCTTTCCCTTTTCTAAATTTTCCCCATCTTTCCTTTTTATTTCCATGTGCCAGTCACCCATCTTCTCCCCCACCCTTTCCTGTTCTCTTTTTTGAAGTTTCTTCTTGTAGAATTTCTTCTTCTGTTGTTTAATCCTGGGAGTGTTTTCTCTTTTCTTTATTAACTCTATCATCAGTGTCATAGTTTTAGTTCCTTTAATGTCTTTTGGCAATATCTCTTGTTCTCCATGTTCATCTGAGTCACTTTCCTCTTCCTTTAACTCCTCCTCTGTGAAATTTCTTTGTTCTTGTACGGACTGCATCGCCTGTTATGTCTCCTCTTGGAAATTCAAACGAACAAACACAAAGCAGCCGTTTCACAATCAAATCAAACTGAAGGAAATAACAAGATAACAGCTGGCAGAAACTGTTAGGACTCCCCTTCAAAATTCAAACAAACAGAGAGCTCTTTGCAGTAACGTCCTCATTCAAAATAGTCATTTTGTTCCTGGCGAAAGGCACCAGCTCAGCTGTGTCCTTTTATACCCATTAAGGCAACGTGCTAATTAACTGGCTTGTCCTTCAGATTAACGTTTCCTGGTTCTGACGTCAATCCACGATCTAACAGTCATCAGATTCAAAACTCCCAACAGGACCGATCCTTCCAATCACAACAATCGCCATTATTTTTTTTTGTCAGTATGTCCAATAATTCCCTTCTTTCTTTCAGCATTCCTCTCACAATTTGCAATTCCGACTTAAAGTCTTTATGTATTTCTTCCATTTTTTTTGTTAATCAGTTGAGTTATTAAAATTCAAAACCTTTTGTTGCGACCTTTGCCAAAAGTCTCCTTTTGTCTTTATTTCCCTTATTAATCCTTCTGTCTCTTTATCACAATCGGCACCCAACAGTCCCAGGAAATTTATCACAATCACAATTGACAGATGCAGCTCCCCTCGATCCAGCTGGCGGTCTCCCCCTCTTCCCCCCCCCCGAGGTGGGTCAGATGGTTCCAGGGAACCTTCCAACAAGGTAAACATGGATCAAAGCTGTGCATGATCGCTGTCTCTGATCCATCTTCGACGGAAACGCCACAAGTCCTGAAGTTGTTGGGCTCTGCGCAGGGCTTAAGCTCCGCTTATCACCCACAAACCAATGGGGCTTGTGAGAGAACTAACTCGATATTGGAACAATATCTTAGATGCTATATTAATTATCAACAAGATGATTGGTCGGACTTATTGCCATTTGCTGAGGTGGCATATAATAATTTGGTTCATAGTAGCACTGGTTTTACCCCATTTAAAGTTGCTTCGGGACAAGACTTTGTACCCATACCCGAGCTTCCACATGAGAAACCCAACGTTCAGTCATTGAGTGAATGGATAACCCAACTCCAGCTTACCTGGCTGATGCTCATCGAGCTAATAAGAAATTTGCAGATAAAAAGAGAGCTCCACAAAAACAATATCAAGTAGGGGACAAGGTTTTCTTGTCCACTAGATATTTGCAAACCACACAGAAGTCTAAAAGGTTGGGGCCTAAATATGTTGCACCTTTTCCAATTGAACGAATTGTGAATCCCGTGGCAGTCCAACTGCAATTACCTAAAACCCTTAGAAGGATTCATCCTGTCTTTCAAGTTAGTTTGTTGAAACCTGAACATACCTCCGACCTGAGACCACCTCAGGTCGATCCCCCCCGTTGTTCTTCTGATTGAGGGTGAACAACATTTTGAAATTAAGGAAATTTTGGATTCTAGGAGACAAAGAAATCAACTCCAGTATTTATTTATTTATTTATTTTTAAAGAAATTTTATTTGTGTTTTCACAAAACATAATACAAATAAAACACCTCTTTTTGAGAATAGCATGGTCCCGGGTTATCACTTCTCCATACAGACACAAACTCAATTTCATATTTGTCTTTGTGTATTTCCAGTATTTAGTCATCTGGAAACACTTTCCTCCTTCCCAATCGGAATGGTGAATGAGAGGGATGTTCAAGCCCCTTGGCTCGTACAGGCATTTCATGATAAATATCCTGACAAACCTTAAAATATTGTAGGATGTGTAACATGTATATTATCCTTTTATCTTGTACTCTCTTTCTTTTATAGGGCTAACTCCCTATCGTCTGAAGTTGCCTAGATCGCTACGGGTTCATCTGGTGTTCCATCGCTCCCTTCTGATTCGGGAAAAGCCAGCCTGTCCACTCCGCCAACTGACCCTTCCCTGCCAGCACCACGTGATGGAGGCAGTTCGTCAGAGTATGAGGTTGCCAGTAACTGAGACTCTCAGTGGTTGAGAGGGCGATTTCAGTACCTGACTGAATGGAATCAAATACATTATTTCTTTGTTATAACCCTCGGGCAAAATTCCCAATAAAAATGTCTCTGGTTTTAAGTCTATAGGTTGTTTTATCATCTTCTCCAGCCACATGTGTATTTTAGCCCAGTACTTTTTAGTCTCTGCATGTCCACCACATGTGGTAATATGATCCTGGTAACTTCTGGCATTTCCAACACATTGCCGACTTATCTTCAAACATCTTAGTAATTCTCATTGGGGATAGCTGCCACCTGTAAAACATCTTATACAAATTCTCTTTCTAGGCCGTTGACATAACTAATTTATAATTTCTAGACCATATCAAGATCTATTCCATATCCAAAGTTTTTCCCCCACTCAATCATTGTTTCTTTTATTTGTTCATCCTCTAACTTCACTCCTAATAGATAACCATATAGTTTTTTAATCAACTCATCAGTGCCTGTTAGGATTTTATCTAATTCTGTCAATTCCTTATAAAACCCAGTCATCTTAATGTCTTTTTCATACCTTGTATTTGCAAATACAAGTACCAATTTATATTTATCCCCTGTAAATCAAATTCTTGCTTTGTTTTGAGTTCACCCTTTTCATTTAAAATTTCATCATATCTAATTATGTGTTTTAAATCGCTGTGAATATGAAAAGGCTTCTAAAGTTGATAACCAGACTGGTATTTTCAAATAATGATAGTCTCTTATCTTTTCCCATACTGTTAATAAAGCATCTCTAATATAATGTCTCCTAAAATATCCACGTGCCTTACTTTCTTTGTACCATAAAAATGCATGCCAACCCAATTGTAAATCATGTCCTTCTAATGTTAGTAATCTGGCATTTTTCAATACAATCCATTCCTTCATCCACATCAATATTGTTGCCTGATAGTATTCCCAACTGGGTAATCCAAAACCCGCTCTCAACCTTGCTTCCTGTAGTAATTTTATCTTGATTCTTGCCTTTTCCCCACGCCAAATAAATTTCATCATCATTTTAATTAAATCTTCAAAATATTTTTTTTCAATCTTGTTGGAATCATTTGAAATAGATACAATATTTTTGGCAGTATGTTCATTTTAATTGTCGCTATTATACCTATTAAGGATAGTTGTAGATTTTTCAATTTTTCTAGATCTATCACAATCTGTTGTAATAATCTGTCATAGTTATTTGCTTTAAGTGTTCCACATCTAGCTGTCATTTGTATCCCTAAGTATTTCACTTTTTTGTAATTTGAATATTTAATTTGTCCATTAGTCTTTTCTTTTGTTTTTCTGTCATATTTTTCACCAGAATTTTTGTTTGTTTATTTTCAGTCCTGCTACTTCGCCAAACTCCTCCAATCAACTTTGGGCCTGTTTCCAATGGTTCTTCCAATATAAAAACCAAATCATCTGCAAGTGCTTGTAATTTATACTCTTCATTTTTTATTTTCATTCCCTTTATTTGTCCATTTTTTCTAATATTTCTATTCAAGACTAGGACTGGAAGACTTCTGATTTGGTGGCAGAGAGGACAACAGAAGGGAACCTTGAGGCTACACAGACTTGACTTTAGGCAGCTTTAGTTTATCAGAATTTTGTCTACAATAGTCAAAGCAAGATGATCTTCTCCTTAGCAGCATTTCTTTCCTTTCTCTCATTCAGCCTTTTTCTAACCCCAACTTTTCACTGCACATTCTAGTTTGCACCCATTTTGTCATTTTTTTCCTCTAGCTAGAAGGGTTTCTTTTCTTGCTTGGGCAGTTCCCTTGGCTGCCTTTTCTGGGCTGAGTCTCCTTTCTTTCTTCCTCTAGAGTTTCCTCTGCATCTTCCTGCTGTGACTTTTGTTCAAGAAGCCCTTAACAATTTGCTTTGTTTCTGAAGTCTTACATTGACTTGGATTCTCTCTCTCTCTCTGCCCCTCCCTCCCCTCTCCCTCCCCCTCTCTTTCCCTCCTTCTTTCTCTTCCCCCCAGCCCCTTTTTATATTGATTTGTATTGTTTTAAATCCTAGTTATATATTGTACAATTGTATCCAGAGTTGGCAGGTTGAAACAGCCAATTAATCAATCAATCAATCAATCAATCGATCAGGAAGCATTACATAAAATACAAGAAAACAGATTTTTTACTTTATATTAGAAAAAATAATAAGAGCAGTTCAGCACTTCAGAAAGTGGTGGAATCTCCTTCTCCTGAAAATATTTCCTAGAGCAGTGGTCGCCAACTGGTGAGCTGCAGCCCACTAGTGGTCTGTGAGAAAAATTTGGTGGTCCGCAGAGAAATGTCACCCCCAGAGCACCCCCCCAAAGCAATTAATCCAGGCTGTGCCACCCACTTGGCCCCGGGAACTCTCCCCACCCACTCACTCCTTAACTGGCAAACTTGCCTGCTAAATTGCTATTTTTCCTTCCTCTCTCCCCCCCCCACCAATAGCTGTTCTGCTGTGCCCAAAGATTTAGATTAGCTAGAAAGAAGAAATCGTTGGATATTTTTTTCTAGCTAATCTTTTAAGCAGAGCCGAACCTTCCTTAGGACTGAAGCTTCTATTATTCAGTGCAGACTCAGGTAGCCGATGGCAGATAGATCTCTGAGTGAATCTGTGATTCTGTGAGCAACTTAATCTGCCTTAATCTGCTTTGCCTGATTTTGGGTAAAAGTTGCTCTTTTTTAAATAAAAAATTCAATATTTACATAAATATTTATAATATTTACATACAAGCCATGCCCAGCATGACCAACATGACCACCAAGCCACATCCACAAATTAGGCCACACCCACAGAACCGGTTAAGAAATTTGAATCCCGCCTGTCAGATCCATGTATCTGCCATTCTTCGGTGGAAGAAGGAAGTTGGTACAAGTAATCCTTTTTGATGTAACCTGAATATAAATCCTATATTGATTCTGTATAACTTACATATGATATACAACTGGAGAAATGGAGCCAGATGTCCAGAAACTGTCACCTCTTGAAGAGATAACAAGATGAGAAGGAACCATAAAAATTCCAGCTCTGGAAGTCACTCCTGGGAACTCTGCTAAGATAAGTTCCCAGAGAAGGGGAGGGAGAATTAAAATGTTGGTTCTTTGTTTGACTAAATTCACATTTGAATAAGGGGAGGGATTCTAACGTCCTTTATCTATGACTGTATGCCTGGGGATATCTTAGACTCTGCTTTGCCTAGTGTTGAAATAAAATCCCTTTCAATAAAGAATTCCTTTTGAAGAACCTGGTTTTCCAAAGTTCTTTCCAGTTGAAGGGAAAAAGTCCAATGCTTACACCACCTGTGTGTTGGGAGGGGGGAGACGTCTCTCTCTTTCTCTCTCTCTCTCCCACCAACATCAGAAAGCCACCGTCAGTCAACATTCATATTAGTGGTCCCCGGGATTTAAAATTATGAGTTTGGTGGTCCCTGAGATCCCAAAGGTTGGCGAACCCTGTCCTAGAGGATACACATTTTTTTTGTTACTATTGTATTGTTATTGTAGTAGATTTCTTCAGTGAGCAGGTTTGACTAGATTATTTCCAAGATCCCTTGCAATCCTTGCATTCTTTGATCTAAAAAGATTTTTCTTGGTACCAGTGGAAAATACAGTAATTAGGAAAACAATTATAATAAATTTCTAACAATTATAATATAGCTAAGCAATAGTTTGATCCATTTAGTTCTCTTTCAAATGCATTTTTAAAAATTATCATTCCTACCTGCAACTGAATAGAAGTTACATCCTTTGAGAGCTTCTGCTGTTTTCCAAGGACTTTCCTTCCCTCCGCTTTAGAAGGTCTTTCCTAAGGCATCCCCACCATGCTATCTACCCACCCCGAGGCTTAATTGTTGTGTTCCCGCCTAAAACTGCAGGCTGAGCCTACAACTCATTAATTCACCAAAGACCACGGCGGCCCGAAAGACCACGAAAGCGCTGTCCTGCCTTCCCGCTCTACCGTTTTGTGGGCGTGGCCGGAGGCGGTAAAGCAAGATATTTTCTGCCGGAAGCCTCACTTGCTGCCTCGTTACACTGCGGACCGATTTTGCCTTCGGCGACGCCATGCCCAAGTGCCCTCGTTGTCAAAAGGAGGTCTATTTTGGTAAGGTAGAACTACTGCCCCTTCCTCACTTCAAGACAGATACAGCCGGAATAGAGAAAGCAAAGAAGGGCTACCATCGGAACCTGTTCCGAAAAATCTTTAAGATACTAAAATCTAAGGTCTTCCCTTGCAGCAGGCGTTGGGTGTGCAAGGTAGCAATCAAGGCTGGTTCAGAACAGATGCTCCGGGCTGGTAATGTCTAACCCCGAAGTACAGTGAATTTGGAGCAATGGAAGAGCGCCCCAGATCCTGGGAGCTCGCTGTAGTACCTGAGCTCGAGGTCTTCTGTACAACATAGAGAACTTCGGAGACGCAATTTTGATTAGGAAAGGGGCACCGGCTTGGGCTAAAGTCCTTTTTTTTCCCCTCGATTTCTCAGTAGTTTTTTGTTATAATCTGATCCTAACTTTTTGTTGCATCTCAGTGCATTAAGAATTGTTTCACACTTTTGCAAGCGCCATTAAACGATTCTAATATACCAGACCTCGATTCCATATTTCTAGAACTTTAAAAAGTGTCTTCCCTTTCTCAGAATAATAATTTGGGGTTCCAACTCTGGGCCGGGGTTGCATAAGAATAAATAAAAATGAGATCCAGACACCTTTGAGGAAAAAAGAAATGTTTATTCCTAAAAGCAAACTGTTTGCCTTTACCGGCAGCTCCAGAGAAATGGGGCACAGCAACCCAATCTAACGGAGCTTGTCCTGGGTGTGGAAGTGTGTAGGTGCTGATTCTAGAATGACTGGGGGGGAGGGCGTTTGTGTGTGTGTGTGTGTGTGTAGAGGTATGTCTATAATGTTCTTGTGAATATGCAGTTCTGCTCGACCTAATTTAATTGTGTTTGCAAACATTATCCTTTGATATATGGATTAGGTCTGGGTCATTTATTTGGAGGCTTCAGAAAGTTTGGGTAACATTTGCTATTTTTACTTGATTAATTTAGTTTCAACTTGACTCAATTATTTAGTGGAGATACTGATTCTCAGACCATTATGGATTCTATTAATATTTTAATAGGAGATGGAAAGAGTATAAAGAATAAAATATATTTTAATATAAAACTTATCATACCTTAAAGCAGAAAGGAGAGTGCCAGATGAAAAAAAGGGAGGGGTGGAGATTATATATAGCCTGTTGCAGAAGGTGAGAGGAGGTTTTGGAGTACTCTCAATTTAGACTGCTTTGTGTATTTCTAGATTCTCCTAAAGGACCTAAAAGAAGTCTCAGAAGTCTTGCTGGCTGAGCATCATGAGAGTTATAATCTCAATTCATGTGAGGGGATTGTAAAAATGAATTGCAAGTTTTCTATCCAAAGTCCGAAAAAGCCACATTTGAGGGTTGGAAAGTGCCCTTTGATTGGATCTAAAATCTACAGTTGGGCTGTAAACCTGTTATCGTGGTTAAAAAATGAAGTATATTGTATAATGAAGTATATTGATGATCACTTTGTAAATATATTTTCCAGTATTTCTGTATGGAGTGGCCAAATGATATAAAATTTGCTTGAAGCCAACAAGAAACAATTTTAAAATAGCACAATCAACTGTTCTTGGAGACATCTCTTGGACAACATATACTTGAGGAACCTATGTGCAGGACAGTTAAGACAAAGAATAAGAAGAAATGCTACTTGCCAATTGCTCTCACCTGAATTATAAATTCCTGGTTTCTTTAATTTTTACCAATAAGAAAAGGGAGAAATAAGTATTTTAACAGGGATATAATATTAAGGTTCAGAGATTTTTCATGTCTAGGGTAAAGAAGTGAATCTTGTAGAGTTCATAATACATAGAATACCCTAGATTCTAAAGACCAAGAACAAAAATTCTCAATTATTTAATTAGTTTACATGCCCAATGCAATTCTGTAAAGTAGGCAACCAGAAATATAAAAAGATTATCAAAAGAAATGAACTAATAGTTTATCCAGCTTTTCTGATTGAAAAGTGTATATGTATGTGGCGCAGTTCATGCCTTAGGCAAATCCATGATATTTATATGATATATGTCTTGACACTGTATTAATCTAGTTTTTTATGGTTTGTGGATCATAATTCAGAGTTAAGTGCAATTTGTACACACTAGGTTGTAAATTATTTACAAATCTTAGTTAGCCTTAGCATGCTGTCCAAGTTAGCATGCTGTCCATGTATCAAGTTTAAACAGGCCCGTGGCAATATTTCATGGATGTTGTGTGGGAATAAAAGAAGTTTGGTGCAACATGATTTTACTATATATCATTCAGAGCTACAGCATGCATCTTAGAAGATAGTGCAATATTAAATTGGTGACACAATTTAATATGATATGAGGAACCTTGGGGTTTTATCCTGGGTATTTCTTTAGTGCCAAGTACAGTTTTAGAACATTTGAGAGTTAGCTCTGAATATATCAAAGCTCACTTCTTTCATAAAATATTAAAAATTTAAATATATATCCTGCCATTTCTTAGAAAAGAAGTGTTTGTTTTCCTTTGCACATAATGGGGCCTTTTGAACAGAAATGAGTAATAGCTGTTCATACTGCCATAGAACCATTAACTAATGCTACCTTTTGTCCACAAGAGCTTTTGATTTCAACCTTTTAGTTATGTGTTATATTTATCTGCTTTACATCTTAAATAAGCATTCAGCAATAAATTTTTTGTTTTAAAAATTATGTAAAAATAATTAAGTGGGAAGAATATATGCAACCGAAGAAGAGAAAATAAAATTAAACAGAATGATTAAAATTAACACAAATGATCTTAATAGCAAACATAGAATGGGTAATTCCCCCTGGACACTAAGCCATGACTAATGGCTGCAGTGCCTTCCTGAGCTGACCTAGTCCATTCCGTACTACCTAATTATGTTCTTTAAAAATGCTAGACATAGAGAGTTCTAAAGAGCACTCTTGTCACAATGGAAAAAGCTGGACATTGTTTATTGTTAAGCGTTTTGTTTAATATTTGTAAGAAAATTTAAACAGATCTGCAGTATGGTAAAATGCAGGAATACCTATATGTAAAGAAAATAATAATACAAAAATAATCTAATTCTTTCTCCAGACAGTCAAAGCTATGAATTTATTACTGTTATTTGGATCATCAAATGATTTGTGTTAGTGTACCATAATAGTCTTCAACATCCAAAAGTATTTTGCAGTACTGTGCTCATGCTTCCATGTTAAGCTGCCTGCTGTGCAGTGCAGACTCAGTTGAAAGCATACATATGCATGGGAACTAAGGAGAAATTTCCTGACTGAACAAATAATCTGTGAAAGAGCTTACTTCCCAGTGTTGTGGGTGTGCCATTGTTGGAAGTCTTCAAGAACAGGGGGGCCCAACCTTTTTGATTCCATGCACTGGTGGTAACAGTGGTTTTGGTAGCAGAAGGAGAAAATAGTTTCACGTGCAACCTAAAACCTGCACATCCGCAATTGAAGCTTTGCGTGCTCACCTGCTGCTTTACAGCCCTGTAATAGTCCACAGCCCAGTGGTTGGGGACCTCTGTTCAAGAAAATATTGGACAACCCTTTGTCCAGGATGGAATAAGGTCTCTTGCTTTGGGCAGGAAGTTGGAGTAGAAAACCTCCAAGGTTTCTTCCAGTGCTAAGATTCTATGATCAAGTATCAGTATTCTAAATACTTATGAAAATGAATGTCTGTCAAACTGTTCAGACACCTATGAAAGCATGTTTTAGAAATATGTGAAAGTACATATAAATGTGTGTTTCTCATTGTTCAGAGCAAGATTATTCTTCATCTCTTAAATTAATTTGAAATAGATAAACAATGCTTTGGCAGCTTTCAGAATCTTCCATCCACAGTAGATTAACTGTCTAGTCCGCACAATGGTACTTATAGTTTAGAAATAAAATTATTTTAATATTCAAACAATTTGATCCTAAAAATGGTTGCAATCCTGAGGCATCTGCAGAAAAGCCAAAAACATTTCCCCACCCTTCAAATGATCCTCAAATCATTGAAAATTCAAAAAACAATATCACTCTCCCCCCTCTCTCTCTCTCTCTCAAAATACAAGCTTCTGCAGTAATTTTGGGGTATTTTTAATCTTTATTTTAAGTTTTGCTTTACTTTTGTTTTTGTTACTAGGAAAGTCTTGGATAAAATTGAGACAAACAACTTAGTCATTTTCTTGTCTTAACCAGCAATTTTCTCTATGGCAACTGTTACCATGTGACTGCAGTAAAAGAACTGAATTATACATAGATTTTTTTAAAAGACTTAGAATAACTTTGTTTAAAGCACAGGGTTAGGGTTACAGTTAGGGTTAGTGTTCATTAGCAATGTTTTCTCTAATGAACAATGTTATAGAAATACTTTTAATATGTAAATACTATTGATACTGAAATATTGATGTTCAAAGAATCTAACCAAAGTTTTTTCTACATGGATAACAGATAATAAGAGTTGGAAGGGACCTTATAGGTCATCTAGTCCAACCCCCCGCCCAAGCGGGAGACCCTACACCATTTCTGTCAAATGGCAGTCCAATCTCTTCTTCAAAGTCAAGTGATGGCGCTCCCACAACTTCTGAGGGCAAGATTTTCCATTAGTTCTGTCAGAAAGTTTCTCCTTATTTCCAGGTTAAATCTCTTTGTTCTTGTGTCTTGGCTCATTTCGCCTTGTTTTTGATATCAGGCTGTTTATAGCTACACATTTGTTATGAAGGCAATCAGTTTCCTGTATGTTCTTTCTGTTCATTATCTTTCTATTTCTATCCACACCCAGTAGAGCGGATTGCCTTTGTTTTGATGACTAAGTGTTTATAGCAACTAGAACTTCCGCAAAATCTCTGAAAAAGCAACAGCCAACCTACCAAGTTTTTAATTTAATGGTGTGTGTGTTTTTTGCTTGACAGCAGATTTTGCTATGGTGGGAATTTATTTCATATAATCTATTTTTTTGTCTTTGAACAGGAATTTGACTTTTCTTTCAGTGAACAGACTAGCAAATACCCACTGTACACAGAACTTCCTTTTTTCATTCATTCTGGAGTAAATAATGTGAAAGGCTTTGTAGGGACACATAACTAAGGCAGAATATCAACAAATAGCCCAAAATGGAAAGATGAGGTCAGGAAAGCTAAAGCTCAGAATGAACTAAGACTTGCACTTGCAGAATTCCCTTTCACACTAAATTTATAAATTGGTCATCCAATTGATGTTGCACCTTCTGGGAAACAACCTGATATTAATCTGTTCTCTCCCTTTTTTCATGTCATATATTTTTTTTCTTCTCCAAACAGTGTTCTGGTCAATACATCTCAGAATGCTTTTCCTCTCTGGAGCATGCTCTTTCTATGATTATAGGCCATATGTCAGACTCTTCTATAGTAGTCAGATTTGTTTCCCAACTAGCACCAACTATAACTTTTTTTCTTTACCTGCTCACTATGTAACATCCAATTGAGTTTTGATTATTATTAGCTTATGTTCTTCCCAGACAACTCCCACTCAGTATGCTCCATCCTTCAGGACATACTCAATCATCTTGCTAGCAAACTAAATAACTTGTTTTATTATTTACCAAAATAGAAGATGAATTGGCGCTATGAGAAAAGGATTTTTTTAAAAAATTTCTTTCTGCAGAGGGGGTGGTGACTTATGCATTCACAAACTGTCTGACTGCCTGATAATAAAGCAGTGGAACGGGGAAGGAGGAAGACCTGTTTAACTGAAATGGCTTAGTATAAAGTACAGTCAAATGAAGGCAACAACTCAAAAGCAAGCATATTGTGTGTTTGATAAAGTAGCCACAGCAAACTCCTACACCTTAACAGTGTTTACATGGACCAAGAAGAGTTATATAAAAGCTATGACTTAGCGGGAGGGCATTTTCTTTCATGCCACTGGTCCCATATCTATCCCCAACCTGTGAAAAAGCAATTTATTGGAAAGATTGGGAAAGGCTCCCTGCCTTAGGAATAGTTGTTAGGAAGGGATGGAGCACTTTTATTCAGCCTAAGTGTTCCCCTTTATGCTCCTACTTTTTTCATACATGATTTTTTTATCTGTCTGTCCTATCTATCATCTCTCTCTCTCCCTCTCTCCCCATCTCCCTCCCTCCCTCTCCCTCCCTCTTTCTCTCTCATTTATATGGCCATCCATCTCACAAAAACATTTTTTATTTATGTCTATATTATGGTAGCTGAAAAGGTCACCTCCCTTGGGAAAGATTGGCACCGGCCATGTTTGAAGTGTGAAAAATGCAAGAAGACCTTAAATGCAGGTGGCCATGCAGAAGTAAGTGCATGAAGACATACATGTTCTTGGCTATGGCTTGAAGAACAATTTTGTCCTGTCTCATAGCTTCATTCTTATAGTAATTGTTCTTTTCAATGTTTACCTTTAGCTATCAAACCTGGCATTTACCCATATAAGGGACAAAAGAATGCTGCATAGACTTTTCCTATACCACTTTTGGGAACATGTTCTTCTGTAAATGGATATGTCCTCCAATGATGCTTGGGGGGAAAATCTGTGCAGAAAAGCTGGACAAGAGAGACCATATTTGAGATGTCTGTCCAAATGAGAGAGAACTATGGGGGCAAAAGCAGGCCTATAGTTCTTAAGGTTAATCTGTTTCCCCTGCAAAATATCTTCCTGCTTAACTTTGGGGAGAAATAAACTAGCAGCTACAAGACTTTGTGTCTGCCTCCATCCTCAGAAGGAGAAGGTAATCCAACAAAAATTTGAATAGACTCCATCATATATCATTTTGTTTATGTTGCCTTTGAGATGTTTTTCTTATTTCCCTAGCATGATGGGAAACCTTATTGCAACTACCCCTGCTATGCTGCACTGTTTGGGCCCAAAGGTAAGAGCCAGCAAGAGGATGTTATTCTATAAACTACGTACCTACACACACACACACATGCACACATAATTAGAAACCACACACACATACACATCCCCGAATAGGCCTATTATAGGTAGCCACCCAGAGCTGTGTGATAATGAGATGGGCAACATATAAACTTAATAAATACATTAAAAACAATAAATAATAGCATTTCTATCTGGCATTGTTCTCATGTCACACTGTTAAGTGTGCATCAGCAGAAGTAAGAATCAGCAGGCTAAGTAGAATTTCATTCATTTTTTCTTGAAAATGAGTTTATAATAGTACATTTGCTCTATGCCATTGGCTCATTTGCTTTCAATGTTTTCTTAAAGTCTGCTTAACAATATGTACGTTATTTCAGATGCATTTCTACATAATCTTTTGTAACAAATGTTTCTTTACATAATGTTTTTCTAAACAAATTTTGAATTGATAACTCAGCCATAACATTTGAAGCATTGCCACTGTAACATATCTAAGAGATTATTCATTGTGAATTTTATGTACTGTATTTGGGTTGAAAGCATATAAAAAATCTTGGATAAATGTAGCTTTTGCTACTTAAAATTAGCATAAATACATCCAAAAAATAAAAATAGCATAAATAAAATATAAAACATTTAATGTAAAAACTGGCTAGTAAATTATATATTGGGCAATCCCATGTTGTATTGCAAAATGCTCCAGCTTTCTAGCAGTTCAAAAGCCCTGTCTGGCAGTTTTCATGGTCACTATTTTTTGACTTCTTAATTTTTCTTATTCAAAGCTATGGGAAAGAATTTATTAAACCAGGCCAGCAGCTGTTCTAAATTTCTCCTGGGTCAGTAGCATAACTGAAGTCTGGGAAAGATCTGTAAATCTTTTTTATTCCCACGCTTTGCCCAAGAGATGAAAAATCAGTGAGATCAGCTGGAAGGGAGAAAGATCTGGTATATCTGTTTTTCTTGTTAGGAGTTGGAACCAACTTAATGACTGTGGAGAGGGAATGTAAATCCTATAGAGCCCAGTATTTCCCCCCACCCCTTATTTCTCTGTTCAGTTAAAATGTGAATGGAGGTTTGGTATGAAGCTGGAAATCTTGCTGTACTATACATATTTTTCTCAACTACTTGGCTGAAGTTCTAGAAAAAACAAACAAATATTAGCAACATTAAAGTATTCTGTTCATCTTAGATTAGGGTTAAGCTTGCCAAACAGAAAGCTTGTTTTGACGAGAATCCATGTTTTACCACAGTATAAAACATTACAACATGTTTTACAACACATTGGGGGCTTATTCTCCAGTATATTTTTCTGTGTTTCTAATAGAAAATTTTACAATCCTACTCTGCAGAAATTTTGCATAGCAAATTTCTGCAGAGTAAGATTTTTACAATGTGAGGTATCTCTTTAGTGCATGTTCACTAAGACAATGTCATAGACGTCTTGCATTCAGGATATTGCTATGTTCTTGCTGCCAAACTAGAAATGTATTATATATTTAACAGGAAACTTCAGTCTATTTAAATGCATTTTTATGTCATCACTACAGAAGAGAGCAGGTTATAGCTACCCTATCCAAAACAGAAAAATATTTTTCTCTATATCTAGAAGGTATAGAAGAAAGAAGCATGAGGTAAAAGATCTTACCTAGCATTTAGCATTTTTTTCCTGATTTTTTTTTCTGGTTCATCAAGTAATACAGAAACCTTAGGCTCCAAGTATCTTATTTCAAAATGGAGGACTCAAAATTCTTAGACTGAGAAATGGAGAGGTGCCATTAAAATCTGAATGCTGACATTGTGTGTGTATTTATTTGTTTGTTTATTTATTTTAAGGATTTGGCCGTGGAGGTGCTGAAAGCTACACTTTCAATTAAAACAGGTGAGTCCCGTTTTTTCTATTAATAGGCTCCATGATTAGAGAGTTACATGTAACCTTGTCTTGTTCTAAGTCTTGTTCTGTTTGATTTTGCTTATATGTTATCTTTTCCTTCTTAGGAATGGAAGGATGAATTTTGCTGATTCCAGGCGGAGTTTATAAGAAATATAACCACACTGTTTTTCACTAGAAGTGAATATAATGAAGACTTCAAAAAGGGAGAAGGGGATGATAATTGAATGGGGGTTTTCTGTTTAACATAAGTTGAGAAATATGATCATGTGGAAACTAGGAAATAATAGCATTGGGGGCATTATAGGAAAGCATGGAAGTTTTACAAAATCAAAGCCTGCTTTAGATACTTCCTTTTGTTCTTATTTTTCTACCTTACAAATAAAATCTTAAATCAAAAGAGGCTTGCAGATACCAGTGAATCAGAAAATGAATATAAATATTGGGAAATATTTACTGGTGTTCTTTAAAAAAGGATATTAAAAAGTGTCTCCGGAATTATTTGTAGTGAACTCATGTGAAATGAACACTTATTGTACCCAGTGAAACTTGCATTTTGAATTTATGAATTTGCAATTCAGACTGAAACCCATTGAGGAACAATTGGTTGATTGTACAATCAGCAACCAAGTACATCATCTGCAGAACATTGATGTATATTTGTGTTAAAGCATTCTGAGAGAGGCTAGTGGTTCATTTTTACTTAGCATTAGCAAGGTGTTCAATTTACTGTACAATATATATACTGCAGTTGGTACAATTTACTGTACAATATATATTATATATTCTGCAGTGGGTACAACTTGGAGTAGAAAATAAGTGAGAGTAATGTACTGTTTACCTGACTCTCCCTTAACTTCTTTAGCTCCTTTTCCACAATAAATTTTTCCATACCTGTATCTGCAAACTAGCAAGTCTAGGTCTCTCGTAAGGTTAATATGGGTTTGACTTTATTGAAGCTGAAAAGTGTATAACAGCGAGACCCCCCATCCAAAATGGGAGCAAAAGCACAGTAATGTTTTAAGAAATAAAATATGTGGTATAGGAAGTCAATTATGAGATTTATGTATATTTTCATTTTACTTAAATTAACCAGATTATATGAAAGTAGTTGGCTCCAATTCAAATGAGAGCTGTTGTGCTGAATTAAATAAACAATTTTTCCTATTCGGTTCAGTTTCTCTAATTTAAACAACAAATTTTCAGTGAACGGATTCTTGCAAAAGAAATGCAAAAGACAAACACAAAGTGAAGCTGTTTCTAATTGGAATTTCAGCATTTGGATTTCCTGAGTCTTTGGCTTTCAGATATCTGCCTTGGTTTGAATAAAAGTATTTTCTTTAATTCTTTAACTGACTGAATATCTTGGGATTGGATTTGCCTCCATTTGCTACAATCTTCATTTGTGCTCTTAATTTAAGAAAGATAGCCATGTCATTTATAAACAGATTAATACATGTACTTACTCACTGAAATAAACGTGCATCTGAATTCTATTTCTACTAATAATTGCTTAAGAAATTTGTCAAATGTTTTAAAAATAGTGAAGCAAAACAAAATACAGATTTAGTACAGAGTGGATTACATTAAATACTATAGGCAAAACACCTGTCTCCTCTCAGCCCCACACCCCTAGGATCTGGTGGCAGAGGAGGAGGAGGAGGCAGTTCCACTCATTGGTTATAGCTGCACCCCTTTCCCACCTCTGCTTCTGGCTTGCCTTCTGAGGCTGCATTCCTTCCTTCTGTTGTCAACCAGCCACTCATCCAATTGTTCCTCCGTCCCATCTTAAATTTCTAGTCTCCTATTCTCCCTACCCATCTCTTCCTAGTTCAGAGTCTCACTGCTCCCAAGTTCCTAAAGCAGGCTCTTCCTTGTTAACTGGGCCCACTTCAGGGATATCCAGCATGAAAGTTGATTGGGTGATTTTTGGCCAATCACTGTCTGAGTTCAGCCTTATTTACAGGGTTGCTGTTGTGGGAAAAACAGGAAGAGGCAAGAGTGTTAGGTATGTTTGCTGCCTTTAAAATGTATCTATAAAATAATGGTATAAAAATCTAACAATATTACTCAGCCTACAGCTCCTTGAAATAGCTTTTGAATGCTGGTTTTGGATATATGCCTCCATATTGCAGCCACTTAAGCTTATTTATGCAGGTTTGCTGAGATATCCTGACAAAACCCATTTCCATTACAAATTTTACCTTAGTCCTCCATTCCTATGATCTCTGGAAAAGACTTGATGTAGTTGCTATCTTCAAAAAAGTATCTTACCGAGGAAGACACTGGAAAAAGTAATCTGCGAACACCTAGAAGCAAGCAAAGTTATAACCAGAAACCAGTATGGGTTTGTAAAAAACAGATCATGCGAAACAAATCTTACTTCATTTGTTGACAAAGCGACTAAATTAGTGGATGAGCAAAATGCAGTGGACATAGTATACTTGGATTTCATCAAATCTGCAGATGAACCAGAAATATCCAACATCCTAGAAAATAGAATCAAGATCCAGATGAACCTCAATAGACGTCAACACGGCCTTATCTAACAAAATGAAATTCAATGCAGAGAAAAGTAAGGTTTTACACAAGCAAGAAAAATCAAATGCACAGGTACGTATTAGAAGAAATCTAGTTCAGCTCAGCAGTAACTAAGGGAACTTTGAATTCTAATCAGTAATCACTTATACATGAGCCAGCAGTGTGGCCGCAGCAAAAAAAGCCAATGCAATCCTAGGTTGCATTAAGATAGGAATAGAATGGAGATCATATGAACTTACTAACTAGCCTTAGTATGGCCAAATATAGAATACTACATCCAGTTTTGCTCACTAGATTATAAAAAAGAATCTACATAGAGACTGGAAAGAGTGCAGAAAAGAGCAACAAGGATGGTTAGGGGTTTGAAGGCTAAAATAAAGAATGGTGGCAGGAATTGGGTTTGGTATAGAATTTCCTACTTGAGCATGGGGTTGGACTAGAAGACCTTCAAGGTCCGTTTCAAATCGGTTATTCTGTGCTGTTGAGTTCTGTTCATCTGCAATTTTGATGAGTTTCCCTTCATTCTCATGTAAACCAGCAGCCTCCAAGCTTTTGAACATCAGGGACCGGTTCCACGGAGAGTGGTTTTTCCACAGACTGGAGAGGGTGTGGTTTCATGTGCTGCGTGTATCCTGCAGATGGAGCTTCATTTGCACAGCCCGATTTCTGGAATTCCATGGATCCCTGATCTAAAAAATTTTTGAAGATGCTGAAGAATACTGAGTCTTAAGACAGAACCTTGGAGAACCGCACTACATATTTTCCTCCATGTAGATATAGCTCCATTAAGGCCTGCATGTTGAGTGTGGTTTGTCAACTAGTTACAAATCATTTAGTAGTGATGCTGTCTATACCATATTTTTATATCTTAACAGGAAATAGTTTGTGGTCTACTTTGTCACATGCCTTAAGATTTGTTTGGCATGATCTGTTTTGACAACCTGTGTTGTCTTCTGGTTATAATTTTGTTTCTACTGGTAGGTGTGTTTGGAAGATGGGAACCACATCAGCTCTTTTCCAAGCCTCTGGAAGTTCCCAGGGGCTCCAGGATCTTTGAAAGATATGGTTCAATGGTTCTGAGGTAACCTCTGCCAGCTCTTTTAGAACTCTGGGATGTAATCCGTCAGATCCCAATGATCTGATGATCCCAATGGTCCGCTCATCTAGAGCAGACAGGTGTTCTCTTACCATTTTCTTATTTTAATTTGTATTCCTAGTCTGTCTTTTAGGGTTATGTTTTTTTATAAATTGGCCTTTGCGTGAAGACAGATGCAAAGAATGAATTAAATAGATTTTTCTATCTACTGCCCATTACTTCCTTGCTTCTTCCCTGATGACTGGACTGATTGTTTCCTTGACTTTTTTTCTTGTTTTTTATATGTTGAAATAAACTTTTTAAAAATGCATTTGACATTTGTTGCAAGTCTTAGTTCATTCTGAGCTTTAGCTTTCCTGACCTCATCTTTGCCATTTTGGGCTATTAGTTGATATTCTGCCTTAGTTATGTGTCCCTACAAAGCCTTTCACATTATTTACTCCAGAATGAATGAAAAAAGGAAGTTCTGTGTACAGTGGGTATTTGCTAGTCTGTTCACTGAAAGAAAAGTCAAATTCCTGTTCAAAGACAAAAAATAGATTATATGAAATAAATTCCCACCATAGCAAAATCTGCTGTCAAGCAAAAAAACACACACACCATTAAATTAAAAACTTGGTAGGTTGGCTGTTGCTTTTTCAGAGATTTTGCGGAAGTTCTAGTTGCTATAAACATTTAGTCATCAAAGCAAAGGCAATCTGCTCTACTGGGTGTGGATAGAAATAGAAAGATAATGAACAGAAAGAACATACAGGAAACTGATTGCCTTCATAACAAATGTGTAGCTGTAAACAGCCTGATATCAAAAACAAGGAGAAATGAGCCAAGACACAAGAACAAAGAGAGATTTAACCTGGAAATAAGGAGAAACTTTCTGACAGAACTAATGGAAAAGCTTGCCCTCAGAAGTTGTGGGAGCGCCATCACTTGAGACTTTGAAGAAGAGATTGGACTGCCATTTGACAGAAATGGTGTAGGGTCTCCCGTTTGGGTGGGGGGTTGGACTAGATGACCTATAAGGTGCCTTCCAACTCTGATTATCTGTTATCTGACCCTGATTCAGCTTATTTTACCCAAAACACACAAGTACTGCTTTCAGGAGTCCAATAGAAAAAAATAAGTATCGTACGCTCAGCTTAGCATTATACTATAACTCTTCAAAGCAGAGCTATTATGTATTAAACTGAAAATTAAAAATACTAACCAAATATGATAGAAGTCTGAAACATATCTCTTGTTTTACTGAGCATTTCTAAATCTGCTTTCTGTCCTTGACTACTGACTACAGCCTGGGGATTTTTCAAGCATCACTCTGCCAGGGATCTCCTTGGCCTATTCTAAAATGTACAGACTGAAATCACCTCAGTATGGGAAAATATTTTTATTTTTTTCCTCAAGTGTTTACATAGTTTTTTTAATTTATAATATGACATACAAAAAGAATACAAAAGCAAATATTGGGGAAATTAGGAAAGGAAAAAGGAAGTGAAAAGTGGGGGAAGGCAAGGGGGAAAAAGGCATTGATTTCTGATTCCTTTGGTGCAATAAAATAAGACATTAAGTCAACTTTTTAGTTTTTCATAATAATAGAAGTTAGCCATTTCTATCACAACAAATCCATCTAATCAGTAAAACCCAAAATCAAAGTTTCATTTTTTCTGCCTCAAGCACAAAGTCCAGAAGTGGTTTCCAAGTAGAAATACAAATATTTGTATTTTTCTCTTTAATCAAAGCAGTCATTTTAGCCATCTCTGCTAACACCATCAGTTTTTGTAGCCATTCATCCATTGTGGGAATTGAGGTGACTTTCCATTTTTGTGTTTTTAGAGTATACTTGCTGCTGTCAACAAATATAATATCACAGTTCCGTTTTTTTTTCCAAAGTCTTGTTCCATTAAACACAAAAGAAAAATCTCTGGTTTTCTTTCTATATTCACTTTAAGGATTTTCTCTATTAAGATGTGAATCCTCCAATATTTCTTTGCTTTATCATACATCCATCATAGATGAAAAAAGTCCCTTCTTTATATTTACATTTCCAACATTCGTTTGAGGTACCTTTATACATTCTTGACAATTTATCTGGAGTTAAATACCAATGATACATCATCTTATAGAAATTTTCTTTCAAATTAATAATTTAATGTAAACTAAACCCTTATTCCACATAATTGTCCCACTGCTCAAGCATTACATTATATCCAAAATTCCTTGCCCACTGAATCATACAATGCTTTACTTATTCATTTTCCAGATTTAAGTTCAATAACACTTTATAGACTTTAGCAATGATATGTTCATCACTACCACACAGTCGAGTATCCAGTTCATTTTTAACAAAATTAAACCCATGATTCTTTTTATCTAATTTAAATCTTTCTTTCAGTTGTAAATATATCAACCAATGACAAGCATGAGTTTCTGATTCTATCTGCTTCTTAGATTTGAGGGTAGGGTACCCTGAGTTAAAAAATATTATTTTACCATAAGTCTACCAGTTCGGCCTCACCACCATTTCTTTTCTTATAAAAGCTTCCTGTGAGGAAACCCAAGTATGGGAAAAACTTTTTGAGAACATCAAAAAGCAAATATAGCAAATAAAATAATCAGTTGTTTACATAATTTACTATATTATGTACTTTATGTTTACTGTGTAGGATACTGTTTTACTACAATACTTTATATTTACTGTGTTATGTCCCTAGCTTTGTCCCTAGTTTTTCTTTATGAATTATAAAGTCAGAGCCTAGAAAGTTTTATCCCCACCCATCTCTGTTCTCCTAAAGAACTGTTTTCTTTCTCACAATAGCAAGATGTAGGTTTCGTGACTAAGCAAGGAATAAAAGTGATGTCCTCTCTATTTTATTAACTCCTCACAGCTCGCAATATTAGCCATTGTTCACTATATACTGCTATCAGTATATGAAGTATCTTTTTTGCTTATGGAATAAGCCTAATATTAAAAATAAAAATTAGGACACTTCCCACACTTGACCTTTAAGAAATTTGAGAAATTTGAAACATAAGTGTAATTTGTAATCATGTAAGGAGAATCTGAGAAAACTGCATTGAGTAAGATTGGGAAAATTATTTAAAAATGAATCAGATTAGCAATGGAATTTTGCAATATAATTTATTATTTCTATTGCTGGATATGGAAAAATCAATAGACTGAAGCAGCAGCTATACCACAAAGTCTATGGATTCAAATGATCTCCTCACCCTGAGCTGAGCCAGTTGTTTTCCAAATACATTCTTCTTGATTCTTATAAGATGTAGCCCATCCCCTGCCTGAAGCTCCTCATGTAGGTAATCCAAAGTTCTCTCGATGGCACCATCCCTTAAGCCAATTAATTCCAAAGCACAAATAAGTGAACAAACTTTTCTTCCAAAGTCCTCTACTCTGTCATTGGATGTTGATCTCATTGGATACAGATGAAAACACCACCTATGCTGCTATCTGTTTGGTTTTCATGCCTAGCTGTTCAAAGTTCCTTGACATTGTTTTCCTTGACATGACAGAGGAGAAAGGAATAATCATCTGTGGGCTTAATTATTGTAGAAAGCCCCTCAGTCACGCATTTGATTTTTGCTCCTAGGAGATAGCATACCTCTCTATAAAACCTACCAGTAGAACCTATGGCCACTAAACACACCAAGGTGGAGGTATGTCTAAGGAGATTCTCAATCACTCAAGTCATGGTTTTCCCAAAGGTGCTTTTTCAAAAGGTAACTAGACTTTTTTGTTGTGTTTTCCTTGAAAATGTTTTGCTTCTCATCCAAGAAGCTTCTTCGGATCTGATTGAATGATGAGAAATGAAAGAATTCCAACTCCTTTTAGCACAGTAGAAAATGATAGCATTACAACCTCATTATTTTGCTTATACACAGTAATACATGTTAGCCCGTTGGAAGTTAAAAATCCACCCCTCTCCTAGAAAAATGAAATATTTTAGGATATATTAAAAAGGCAGAATATTTCCCCTAAAAGAGAAGTAGAAACTCAGAGAGACAGAAACTCAGCCATCCCACCTTTGTTAATGGGCCATTAAGGCCTGGGCCAGTCTATTCTACATAACGAAGATCGACCTCCTTCAGACAGAGCCATTCAATTACCCTTCACTGCACCACCCACCAAATTTCAACCAAACTTAGCATACAGACAACCTACAAAGGTAGCTATGTCCTCTGACAGCAACCAATCAGGATACTCTTCCTGTGCCCCAGGAAGTTCAAAGCCAGAGAGAGTATAAAACCCAGGGACTCTCAGCATCTTTTCCCTTTTCTTCGTCCAAGAGCTCCAAGGCATGTGATCCTGTCCACCTTTAAACCATCTTTTCAAGCAGCTTCCATGTTTCCAGTATCTTTTTCCCCACTTGGAACTGAACCCAGAGGATATTTCTTCCAACAAGCCATTTCTATAACAACAAACCTATCTAATCAGCAAAACACAAAATCAAAGTTTCATTATTACCATCTCAAGCCCAAAATCCAGAAGTGATTTCCAAGTGGAAACAAAGTTAGATGTGTGTCAGATCTGTGTATCTGCCATTCTTCGATGGAAGAAAGGGGGGTGAGGGTGATACAGTTAATTCTTTTCCACTCGATGTAATATAATTATCTTAATTCTTGCATTGAATCTGTATAAACTTTTACACTATTTATAACCATTGCTTGGCACCCCAGATCCCAGGAAAATTCTCACCTCTTGGAGAGATTGAAAGGGGAGAAAGGGCCATATAGATTCCAACAATGGAAGAAAACTCCTGGGAACCTTTCCTTAGTTGCGTTCCCAGAGACGAGGGGAAAATAAAATGTTTTGCGCCTGCGGATTGGAGGACATCCGACTATGGAGAGGAGTTCTAATTCCCTTTATCTGAGTTGCATGCCCTGAGGGATATCAGACCCTGTTTTGAATTCTGACTTGCTTTTTCCCTCTTCAACAAAATATTCCTTTTAAAATACAAAGTTTTCAAGAGTTCATACTTATTTTTGAAGGGGGGAGACTTATGTAAATAAGGCAGGATCTGCAATAGTGGTCAACCCGGAGATAAAAAAAATTCTTCCAAAATTTCACTCTACTGAGGGGACCCTGCAGAAACATCTGAATATAGCAAGGGGAAGCTGAGTGCTGGGGAGAAACCTCAACAACTACCCAGCCAGACACCGGCTCCATATGCCCCATCGAAGACATCGACGCTGTCTTTGAAAGTTCCATGAAGCCCCAATGTCTATAGGTGTAGGGAAAAGAGACAGCTGGGATGGAAGAGCCAGGGGAATAATCCTCACCCACGATAAATGTAAACTCGGGTGGAAAAGGGAAGCCCTTTCCAACCAGGAAAAGCTGATCAAAGAACCGCCAGCAGATAATAGACTGAAATGGTACATAAACCAATTCATGAGGGAAGGCCTGGAAGACTTAAAAGTGCGAGACAAACCAATTCACCAATAAAGGAGAGCGAGCGAACTAGCAACCGAGGGAACCCAAGCTGTCACCACTGATCCAGCCGAAACTGACCGAGAAACTGACCAAGCTGGAGGACCAGCAGCTGTGCCAGGTACCCAACCTCCTGCCATTCCAGAGAAGGGGATTAACTCCAGCCAACCCAGGGACCTACAGCTGCAGAGAAAGATCCCCCCCTTTGGGGCTGAAATTTGATGGAGACACCCAGAAATTTGGGGGTTTCCTGGTGCAAGTCCTCACCTATATGCAAGAATATGGGTGGAACTTCCCAACCCAGGGGAGCCAAGTGTGAGTTGTCACCCTAGCCCTAGAAGGGGCAGCCACCAGATGGATGGTAACCCTTTACAAGGTTGATGCTCCAGAGTTGCAGAATCTTGATTGATTCATGATAGCCCTACACCACCACTTTGAAGACCCCCTTGCCAATTGAAAAGCCCGCGACTGTATTAGAATCATAAAGCCCTGTACTGTTGCCTTGTAGCCAAATACACCAAGGAATTCTGTGACCTGGCTAGCCAAGTCGACTGGCCAGAAGATATTCTAGTCTGCTGGTTCAAAGATGGACTCAATGATGACCTGTACACTGGCTATCTAGCCCACGGGACCCCTAACCACCTGCATGAATGGTACTTGATGGCAGAGGAGGCGGAGATCGACATGACTCAAAACTAGTATCATACCAGCAGGGCTTGGAGAAGATCCCTACCCCAGGGGAAGCAGAGCCTTTCAAACCATGGCACCAAGACCATCTGGCTGTTTTAAGTGTGGGAAAGAGGGGCACCGCTCAGCTGAGTGCTGTTTGAAAACCCCTGCCAGAAAGCCAGATTGCCCATCGGGGGGGAACCCTGGAAAATCCAACCCCTGAGGAAAAGAAACCACTCTGAGAAGCCAAGAAACCATGGGGTTTCGGTCCCCTCCAAACCCAGAGGAAGAAACTCCAGCACCCCGAAAAGACCTGAGCCAGTCCGAAAGCAATCTGGAAGATGACCCACTGGTAAGCGACCCAATTGAACCGCTCACTTTACCCCTAAGACTGTTTATTCCCACCCGAGTGAAGAGGGAAGAAGTAGCAGTATTACTGGATTTGGGGTGCATCTGGTGCCTAATCACTGCAACCCTAGTAGGGAGATTGGGGATCTACCTAAGAAGAATGGAAAATCCCATCACTTTCTGTCAATTAGGTGGGACTATAGCGGAGGAGGGCCAGCCAGTTTTGCCACAGAACCATTGCAAATAAAACTGGGGGACCATAGCAAGACGCTTACATTCATTGTAGCCCCAGGAATGGAAGAGCCAGTAGTCCTAGGACTGACATGGCTACAGAAATGGAATAAAAAAAAATGGAAGAGAAGAACCGTACTGAACCCACTAACATCCCCAAAGAATACCAGGATTTGGCTGAAGTATTTACTGAGGAGGCATCTCATGAACTCCTGCCTTATCACACCACAGATTGTGCCATTGAGATCTTGCCGGGGCTAAACTTCCAAAACCAAAATGTACTGCAAGCCCCCTAGAGAACTAAATGAACTCAGAGTGTTTATCGACAAAAATCTAAAAAGGGGTTTTATCAGACTTACCTGACCGAAAATAGCAGCCCCAGTATTCTGTGAAAGAAAGATGACATCCTACGCCTCTGCATAACTTCTGTAATTTAAACACAATCAGAGTGAAAAAATATGTACCCATTCCCCCTCATGAAGGACATGCTAGGCCACCTCTCTAAATTGAATTTTTTTTTTCAAACTTAGATTTACAAGAGGCATACTACCACATCAGAATTAGGAAAGGGGATAAGTGGAAGACTGCTTTTAACACCCTGCTGGGGTGCTGCCAGTTTAAAGTGCTTCCTTTTGGACTACAATGAACTCCTGCCATATTTATGCAAATAATTAATGAGGTGCTCCATGAACATTTGTATAAAGGGGTCCTAGTTTATCTTGGTGACATTTATTTACATTTTGATCAACACCGAAACAAAAGAAGAGCACATAAAATTAGTTTGAGCAGTTCTCACAAAACTCTAAAACACCAAACTATACACAAAGCTCTCTAAATGTGAGTTCCATCAAGAAAAAATTGACTAAGTGGGATATAGAATATCCCACGAGGAAATAGAGATGGACCCACAAAAAGTAAAAGCAGTCATCGATTGGGAGCTGCCCCAAACTCGCAAACAACTACAAAGCTTTCTGGGTTTTGCAAACTTTTACCGTCAGTTCATTCCAGCTTTTGCAAATATCGCCCTCCCCATCACAAGCTTGCTAAAACCAAGAGGGAGGGGAACCAAAGCCAAGGCAACCCTTACCTGGACAATGGAATGCCAAGTGGCATTCGAAAAACTTAAAACAACTATTCTCAGCAGAACCAATCCTGAAACACCCAGACCCAAAGCAACCATTTGTCATCCAAGCAGATGCTAGCGATGTAGCAGAAGGAACAGTTCTATTCCAAAAGAATGAACATGGACAGTTGCAACCATGCGCTTATACTTCCAGGTAATTGACAGAAACCAAGCAAAGATGGGCCATATGGGAGAAAGATGCAATGGGCACTCCTCACATGGAGACATCCTAGAAGGGAACAAAATCCCTTTCAAAGTCTGGACTGATCATAAAAATCTAGAAGCCCTGAAAACTTCACATACACTCTCCAATACAATATTTTAAATCCTTTAATTTCACTCTCAAATATCTCCCAGGGGGGAAAATTGCATTAAAGCCCCTATCATGCATATGTTTTTGTAGTCCATTTTGGTTATCGTTTTATGATTTTTTTTTTGTAGAACTCTTCCTGATTATTTTTGGAGTGTATATTACAATCAAAAGAGTTTTTTTCTGATTTATTAGCACCTCCACCATTATTATTGTCCCTTCTTCATCTGCGTATATTTGTTTGGCTTTTAATGATTCTCTAACATATAGTGCCACCCCTCTTTTCTTTTAATGTGCTAATGTTGAATGTTAATTTTACATCCAAATGGGTATCTGCTTACAGCAAATGGCACCACACTCCTATTTAGTGGACATTGAAGGAACTCTTTATCGTCATAATAGGATAGATTTGCGCATGGCTGAGCAGCCAGATTTTCCATATTCAGTGGACAGGCATCTGGTATTATCATGTCACACTTACCCACTGACAATAAGGAATGCACAGGGATGATGCCTCAGACCTCTATTGATGAGAGCTCGGAGCAAGCCATTATACCTGATAGCAGTCGAATTCTGGATGCCCCAATAAGTGGCAAGAAAAGCCCCATGGTCTTAGTGAGGTTGGAGAAGCCCTTAATGCAAAGAGAGCCAGTCTGCGCAAGAAGGCCAGTGTGGCAGATGTTCAGAACCACCTGATAGACTTAATCTGTAGAAAGTGTTGATACTGTATTCATACTTCACAATGTTATAATGTTTATAATATTGTTTAGATGTTGCAGGGAAACACTTAAAGGGGACACTTAAACAACACAGTGTAACTCCAAGTCAATCACACTTCTGTGAAATCAAGCTGTCCACTTAGGTAGCACTGATTGACACTCAATTTCACATGCTGTTGTGCAAATGGAATAGACAACAGGTGGAAAGCATAGGCAGTTAGCAAGACATCCCCAATAAAGGAGTGGTTCTGCAGGTGCTGACCACAGACCACTTCTCAGTTCCTATGCTTTCTGGCTGATGGTTTGGTCACTTTTGAATGCTGGTGGTGCTTTCACTCTAGTGGTAGCATGAGACGGAGTCTACAACCCACACAAGTGGCTCAGGTAGTGCAGCTCATCCGGAATGGCACATCAATGTGATCTGTGGCAAGAAGGTTTGCTGTGTCTGTCAGCACAGTGTCCAGAGCATGGAGGTGCTACCAGGAGACAGGCCAGTACATCAGGGGAAGAGGCCGTAGGAGGGCAACAACCCAGCATCAGGACCGCTACCTCCACCTTTGTGCAAGGAGGGACAGGAGGAGCACTGCCAGAGCACTGCAAAATGACCTCCAGCAGGCCACAAATGTGCGTGTGGCTGCTCAAACAGTCAGAAACAGACTCCATGAGGGTGGTATGAGGGCCTGACGTCCACAGGTGGGGGTTGTGCTTACAGCCCAATACCGTGCAGGACGTTTGGCATTTGCCAGAGAACACCAAGACTGGCAAATTCGCGACTGGCGCCCTGTGCTCTTCACAAATGAAAGCAGGTTCACACTGAGCACATGTGACAAATGTGACAGGTCTGGAGATGCCATGGAGAACGTTCTGCTGCCTGCAACATCCTCCAGTATGACCGGTTTGGCAGTGGGTCAGTAATGGTGTGGGGTGGCATTTCTTTAGGGGGCCACACAGCCCTCCATGTGCTCGCCAGAGGTATCCTGACTGCCATTAGATACTGAGATGAGATCCTCAGATCCCTCGTGAGACCATATGCTTGGTGCGGTTGGCCCTGGGTTCCTCCTAATGCACGACAATGCTAGACCTCATGTGGCTGGAATGTGTCAGCAGTTTCTGCAAGACAAAGGCATTGATGGCCCGCCCGTTCCCCAGACCTGAATCCAATTGAGCACATCTGGGACAGCATGTCTCACTCCATCCACCAAGGCCATGTTGCACCACAGACTGTCCAGGAGTTGGGGGATGCTTTAGTCCAGGTGTGGAAGGAGATCCCTCAGGAGACCATCTGCCACCTCATCAGGAGCATGCCCAGGCATTGTAGGGAGGTCATACAGGCACGTGGAGCCACACACACTACTGAGCCTCATTTAGACTTGTTTTAAGGACATTACATCAAAGTTGGATCAGCCTGTAGTGTTTTTTTCCACTTTAATTTTGAGTGTAACTCCAAATCCAGATCTCCATGGGTTGCTAAATTTGATTTCCATTGATAATTTTTGTGTGATTTTGTTGTCAGCACATTCAACTATGTAATGAACAAAGTATTTAATGAGAATATTTCATTCATTCAGATCTAGGATGTTCCCTTTACTTTTTTGAGCAGTGTATATTCTCCCAATGATGGCTTATGACTTTTAAACTTCTTGAAACAGCAACATTTGATAGGCACCCAGAGAAACTGGCATTCTTCATGAACTAGGTATGGGCTTATCTAGTTGACCACGATGGACTCCCTGAGTGACCAAGCAATGGTCCAAGCTGTGACAGCAAGCCTGGAGGGGAAGGCAACTGAATGGGTGTCCCAGCTCCATGACAGGTACATGGCAGAGCTGGGGAACATCACCACCTTCCTGCAAGAGCTGAGAACTAGGCTTGAGGGTGACTCCCAAGCCCTGCAAGCTGATGCTGAGATCCAAGAATTAAAACAGAGGGGCTGACCCACCAAAGAATATGTCAGAGAGTTCCAATGAGTGGCTGGGTGGCTGTGGCAGTGGCCAGAGAGAGTATTGGTCTACTTCTTCAAAGAGGGTCTGGATCGTGACCAAGCAACTGCTAAATGTGTGTGTCTACCAAGGGGTCCTGATCATCTGGCACCATGACTGATGGCAGAAACTGCCAAGGTGAAGAAGCCTCCTCAGCAGCCAAGAGAGAGGGAAAAGTTTGCGCATCAGCCATTGAGGTCTCTTCCCCCTCCAGTGAAGGGGAGAGAACTCCAGTGGGGGACATCTGGCAGCTGGTGCCCTATGACATCAATAATGAGGCCAAGGACAACCCAATGGTAAATGAAGCCATCCACCCCTTCACCATCCCTTCAAAAATCATAGCACCAAAAACTGAAGCCCGGGGGATGTAGAAGCCATAGTAGACTCGGGATGCACCCACTGCCTAATCAGCTTGCAAACCATCCTGAAGTTAGGAATCAGGGTGAGAACCCTAACCTGACTCATAAAATTCAAACAAGTCAACGGATCATTAATTGGGGGCCCCCGCCATGCTCCTCACCAAACCAGTGAGGCTAGAGATGGGCAGGCACCACTTTGTGGTGGCACCAAAAATGACCGAAGAAGTGATGCTGGGACTGTCCTGGCTGGACAAATGGGCTCCTAATGGGAAGTGGGAGAGAGAAAGCTAAAGCTAGGAATAGGCCCTCCTCCTGTCAGTCCTGAGAAGGAAGCTATCCAACATCTGCAGGGCGATAAAGCAAAAGTCATGTCTGAACAACCCCCAGAAATCCCCCTGATTCCCAAGGAATACCGAGACCTTGCAGAAGTTTTCAATGAGGCAGAATGTGACACATGTCCCCCCGCACCAACCCACTGATTGTGCAATATAGATTGTTGTTGTGACTCAGAGGTTTGAACCTGCTCTGTCAGAAGACATAGGCTCGAGTGATGAGGAAGATCTGGCATTAAGGTTTGAGCCTGCCTTGTTGAGTGACATAAATGGGAGTCAGGAGGAAGAGGAGGACTTGGCATTGGGGTTTGAACCTGCTTTGCTGGAAGTTTCGGAATCCTCATCCTCTCCAGGACCTTCCTCATTAGTTATGCCTCAGGTGTCGGCAGATAAGCAGGAGAACGTGCCAGAGTCCTTGGATGAAGATCAAACCGAAGAATGTTGGTTTGATGCAAGGAACAGACGTAAGCAGAAATGTCAAGCACAAATTGGAAGGAGATGTCGAATCAGGGACTGAGGAAAGAGACTGACATGCCCCTCAGGGAATATAAGGAGGCGTGTTAGCTTTGAATCCCTGTTCGGGTCAAACTTGTTAATTTGCGCCTGCAGTTTGGACAAAGTATTCTGTTTGCCGTTCATCTCTGATTTATAGTTCTGCTTGTTATCAGAATTTGCAGACAGCTTCTGGGAAATCTGCCAATGACAAATTCAGCCAAAGGAAAGTTAACTCTGTTGTTCCTGATATTGTCTGTTCGTGTTTTTTCCTTTGGACATTTGGACTCTCACCTCGTGGCCACAGGTGAGACAGAACAGATTGTGATGCGTGAAGCTACCCAAACCAAAGCTGTACTTAATGACTCTGAGGAAAATGAAGGAGTTAAGGGAGTACATTGATAAAAACCTGGCCAGATTGTTCATACAACCAGCAAAATCTAGGGTGGCTGCACCAGTGCTATTCAAAGAGAAAAAAGATGAGTCACTGAGGCTGTGTATTGATTTCAGAGGAATTAATGGGATTTGCATGGAAAACATGTACCCACTCCTCTTAATGAAAGACATGCTAGCTCACCTATCGAAAGAAAAAATCTTCACCAAACTAGACCTATAAGAGGCATATTACAGAGTGCGAATCAAAGAAGAGGACAAGTGGAAAACTGGTTTTAATTTCCCCCTCAGAAGTTTCCAATTTAAGCCTTCGGGCTGCAGGGTCTCCCACAGTATTTATGCAACTAATTAATGAGGTGTTGCATCAACACCTATACAAGGGGGGTCCTTGTATACTTAGATGACATTCTCATCTTCACTGAGACACTGGAGGAGCACATTAAACTGATGTGTCAAATGCTCAAAAAACTCCTAGCGGCTAACCTGTATGCCAAATTGTCTAAGTGTGAGTTCCACAAGTCCAGCCTAGACTACCTAGGGTATCGTGTGTCACTAATTTCTACATTCCCTCCTTTACAGAGACCACCCTCCCAATCACCAAACTACTAAAGACAGGAGGAGGGGCAGTTAAACCACAGCCAGGCCAACCCCATAAATGGACCCTAGAATGCCAAAAAGCACTTGAGATGCTCAAAAGACTATTTGCCAAAGAGCTGATCCTTAAGCACCCAGACCCAGACCAAGTGTTCATTGTCCAAGCTGATGCCAGCAACATAGCAGTGGCCACGCTCCTCCAAAACAATGTGGAGGGGAACCTTCAACCATGTGCATACACCTCCAGAAAACTAACAGAGATTGAAAGTATGGGGGAAAAGAGCAGTATGGGGGGAAAAAGCAGTATGGGGGAAAAAAAGCATACACAGTCCACTGGGCTTTACTGACCAGGGAGCCATTTGAAATATGGATGGACCATAAGAACTTGGAGTCACTTAGGACCCCGTGAAAGCTCTCACCAAAGCAGGTCCAATGGGCTCAGTGTTTCAATCACTTCAATTTCACTTTAAAATACATTGTGGGGGGGGGGCGGGAACCTTTTAGCTGAAGCTTCATCACAAATGCCACAATACAACAGCAAGCATGAGGAGATGGTCCATGCTATGATGCCCCCCCCCCCCAGCAAGCTGGACAAGCCACAACCAAGCAACAAGCACAAAGGCAGAGAACTGGCGAGGGAGGGGGTTTGACTCAACAGTTAAAAACAGAATTACCCAATGATCCATGGTACCCAAACAACAAGAAGCTACTAACCCTCAAAGACAGACTGGCCTGGAAGGGCTCAAAACTGTTCCCAGCATTGCAAAAGAGCCGTGACAGCAAGTAGGCAGCTCTGCACTTGGCCAGGAGGCAGTTTTGGTGGCCAAAGATGAAAGAGGACATTGAAGACTACGTCAAGAGCTATGTGTGTCACAATGAAAAAACAACCAGAAAAGCCCCCAGGACTGCTCCACCAAATAGCTGACTTTTCCCAACCATGAGAAGAAATAGCCATGGATTTTATAGTAGAGCTTCCTGAGAGTGGGGAAAACATGGTCATCAGAGACACCCTCCTCTAGGACCTTAAGTGAGTGGATGGAGTCACTTAGGGTAGCATGGGAGAACACAAAACAAGCCTTTCAGAAAGCTGCAAAAAAACCCAAAGTGCAAGCCGATAAACATAGGTTCCTCCAGCTACCCTTTTGAATAAGGAGCAAGATTTATCTCTCCACCAAGTATTTGAGACTAAAATTACCCTGCAAAAAGCTAGGACCCAAATTTATAGGTCCCTTCCCCATTATGAAGATCATTCATTCTGTTATGGTGGAGTTGAAGCTTCCCCGCCTGCTAGGGAAAGTGCATCTGTCTTCTACAGCAGCTTGTTAAAGCTGGTAATCAGGTCTCAGCTTCCTGCCAGAATGGCAGCATCCCGATAGGGATCTATGGAGACCTGACATGCTGCCTAGAAGAAGGAGAACTCCACTTGGAAAAGAAGAGAATAGAGAAATACAGCAAATAGGTTTATCAGGTATTGGACATGGAAACAGTTCAGCAACCTGGAGACCCTAATGTGTTTCTTAGGCACCATTCATTTTCAGGTGAGAGGAGATTCTTCCAGGTTACTAGGTACTGGGTCACCCTGTGATGTTTCCTTGAGTCAAGTATTTCTTTAATCTGAAAGTATTGTTCATCTTTCACCATAATGGGTTGTGGTATAGTCTAAGAGGTGTTTTATGGTTTTAGAAGGCTACAGTGGAACACCAGGTGTACTTGTCTTAATGGTTTTGGCAGCTGGAACTCTACTGTGACTGGGTTTATAATGCGTGAAATGGGAAATGGATCTATGAACTTGGATCCTAGCTTCTTTGCGGGTTGTAAGGACTGTAAAATTCAGGTGGACAGTTAAAACCTGCCCCCTACTTTAAAAGGTGTTGCCTCTGTTTTTTGTCAGCTTACGTTTTGTAAGGTGCTTTTGCCTCCTCTAAAGCTTTCCTTTGCTACTGGCCAGGTGTCTTGTAATTGTTCTATCCACTCTTTTAGAGAGGCTATATTGGGTTCTTTGGTTGGAAGTTCTGGCATGGAGTTAAAGTCTTGGCCTGTAGCTACTCTGAAAGGGGTGAACCCTGTACTGGAGTGAATTGTGTTGTTGTAAGTGACCTTTGTGAAGGGCAGGAGGTTGGTCTAGTTGTCCTACTGATAGTTTATGAAACATCTTAGTTTACTACTGCTGATAGTTTATGAAACATTTTGTCACCCAATTTGTCTGTGGATGATTAGAACTCAGTCCCTGGTCAGTCCCTAGGAGGGTCAGGAATGCATTCCAGAATTTAGAAGTGAATTGGACCCCCCAGTCCAAAATAATCCACTGTGAGGCACCATGCAAGTGATAGACATGGTGTGGAAATATTTTTGCTAGCACTTTGGCCACTGGGATCTTCTGACATGAGATAAAATTAACCTGTTTTGAAAATCCAAATGACAAAATCCAAATGACAGAATTTCCCGCACTTTCAGGCAGTTCTACAATAAAGTCCATGGAAATTTCTCTCCAGGGTGCTGAATATTCAGCCACAGACTCCGAAAGGGCAGGCATTTTTCACTGCTGGCTTTTCACTGCTGCAGATAGGGCAGCTGGCAATGTAACTCTCAATGTCTTTCTTAAAGTATGGCCATCAGAATTGTCTATCAAATGTAATGTTTTCACAAAACCAAACTGGCCTGCCATTTTGGAGTCATGACAAGTTTGCATGAGTTTGAGTCTTTGGTTTTCAGGGATGTATAGTCGCCCCCCCCCCCCTCCATGGCAGGGCCTCCTTTATTACGCAAGAGTCCTTGTGGCTCTAGAACCACTCATCTCTGAGGACCTGCTTAAACGCCTGGGTAGTGGTGTTATCCATTGGGAGGTTTCCCTTCATCTGCGCTCTGGTCACCATTCTGGAGGCTAGCTGTGAAGCCAGAAGCAAAGGTTTAAAAGTTTGTTGCTTTTGTATTATGGTAACCTCGACAGAGTATCAGCCAGAAAATTATTTTCCCCTGGGAGGTACCAGAGAATGAAATTGAAATGCTGGAAGTACTGGGCCTAGCATACCTGCTTGGGGGACAATTTCCATGGCTTTTTAAGGGTTTCCAAGTGTCATGCTCCTGTCGGAATCTGAATCTGAGGAGGAAGATGAACAGCTGACAAGGAGTGGGAGTGTGGCTCCATTGACTGTGGAGGAGGCTGGGGAAGGGCAAGTCCGGCTGGACAGAGCAGGGGAGAAATAGAACAAGGGAGAAGGCGTTCAGAGGAAGAAGCAGGCCCACTCCCTCTTCATCCTAAGGCATGCAGAGAGGAATGGAGAAGAGAGCAATGTGGGCTGCATGGCTTACAGGGGAGGAAAGGGCACTGATTCCCTTCATTAGCCACACCTGGGAATGAAAATTTAAAAGAACTGAATGCTGACAATGGCAGCTGCTGGGAGCAAATGTGACTTTATCCTGTGTTGTCTTTGCTTATCTGTGTTCTTGGTGCTTTCCCAACTGTGAGTTTTGCTGTGCCTGCACATCTGGAATTCTTGCTCCTGCGCTGCCAAACTAATTACCTCAGTTTGGCTTGATTGGATTTATAGTTACAGTTTTTGTTGACCATGTTTTGGACTTGATTCTCTGCAGTCAAAGGCTGTTCCTGGGAGAGTTTTTCTCCAGCCAGAAGGTAACCTGGCAAAGTTGGAGCTAATAAAGGGACTCATTGATTATCCGACTGTGTTGCCTTTGTGCTACACCCCGGGTCATCACACCAGGTTTTTATGATCAGTTCATACTTGGAAAGGGATTTTTCCCCTTCCAGAAAATGGCACAAAGTAAAAAGGGCCCAATGGACGGCATAAGCCTTCTTCTCCCAGACTGCCCATCTCTGCTCTGTGTCTGTTAATTTTTTTGAGGTATAGGCACAAGGCTGCAATTTCCTGTTCATCTTCTTGAAGCAAGACAGCCCCGACAGTCACATCACTAGTGTCTGCCTGGATTATGAAAGGCTTTTCCAGGTCCGGGGGTTTTAACACTGGCTCGGTGAAAAGGACTCTTTAGCTTTTCGAATGCCACTTGGCATTCCATGGTCCTTTGAGGGTTGGAACTTTGAGAGTTTCTCCAATTTTGGTTTGTCTCCCCTCTTGGTGATGGGGAAAGCGATCTGGGCAAACACTGGGATGAACTGCCTATTTGTTGTTGCTGTTGTTGTTGTTAGTCACAAAGTTGTGTCTGACCCATCATGAACTCCTGGAGCATTTTGAGTGGCTTGAAGTGGAAAGCTATGTCCTGCAGTCCCAACATCCCCAACTGATGGAGCTTAACGCAACCCACATTCACTTTTCCTGACCCAGGACCTGGCAGTGGAACCAGTGGGGTGTCAGCATCTTTCCATTCAGCTAGAGATGACTGGGGAATTGGCTTGGCGCAACATGGTCAAACAGCAGTGGGGAGACAGCAGATGCAGCTGGCATTTGGAATATTGCAACTTCCAATTTCTCCTCCCCCTCATCAGTCTGCCTTTATACTATCCCTGCAGAATGTATTCCCCCAGGCTGGGGATTCTATCCTGGTCATGGGTGGGTCCAATGCCAGTGGATGCCAGCACCTTTTGCACCACCTTCTTTGGTGCAATTTGCCTCAACAATCCCAGCACAGCAAAGGGGTCTGATCCAGCAGCTGGCTGCAGCCCCCTCTTTTGCAACCAGCTCAGCAGTCAGCCGCTATCCAGAAGCCAGTTCCCGCCCCACCAGTCACCATGGCAATTCCATCAGCGAGGCCACCACCACTAAGGTTTAGGGCAATATAAGATGGGTACCCTGAAAAGCTGGCTTATTTCTTCAGCCAAATCTGGGCAAATATAGATCAATATGGAGAACAATACGAGACATATTGCAACTTAGTTTCAGCAATTGCAGATGAGATGAATGAAGGAGACACTTCTCACTGGATAGCCCAGCTACACAATGAGGGGTCTGCTGAGATAAATGATGCAGATGGGTTTGTTCAGATGCTCCAGGCCAGATTTGAAGACCCTGACAGAGTAGGTGAAAATGAAGACAAACTAAAAGTGATGAAGCAAGGTAATCAACCCATAAAATACTTTGTATGGGACTTTAGACAGGTTGCAGGAAATCTTGAACATAAGCCTGATTTCTGCACTATTTTAAAGAAGCCATTGATCAAGAAGTCAGAAGAGCCTGTGGAGTTTGAGGGGTACCAGATAATCCCTATAGGAATTATCAAATGCTACCATTGTGGTCAAGCAGGTCATCGGGTTTCCAAATGTCTGGCTCCTGCACTGGTTCCACAACTGCAGCCATCTACAGGTGCCAGAGGCAGAAAGGCACCACAGAAGCCCCCAGAGACCAGTTGATTTGCCAGACAAGCCATAGAGGTTCCCCTCCCCATGGAAGAGAGCGAGGAATCTCCAGTCAAAGAAACCTCTCCAGGAGAGACTAACAATGAAGATGACCTAATGGTAAGTGCACCAATTTCCCCTTTTACTGTTAAACTGAAAACAGTGTTAAACAGTGCCAGAGATGGGTGAGCAAGGGGGATTGGAGGCAGTAATAGATACATACATGTACCAGATGCTTAATTGGATTAGCCATCGTGGAACAACTAGGGATAAAAACAAAAACCCCTTAAGAACCCAATTAGATTCGAACAAGTTGAGGTGGAACGCCAGCCACATAAGTCAGTCAACTTGTCAGATTAGAGATGGGGAGGCATCGCGAGCTCATACATTTCATAATAGCTCCCAAGATGTCAGAATCAGTATTAGGTCTCACCTGGATGGATAAATGGGCCCCATCATTAAATGGGGAGCAGTGGGTTGAAACTAAACCCTTGCAAGACCAAGGGACTTTGGGTTTGGGGTTCGTTGGTTCATGGAGAAATACCTTTAGTCTTGGATGGGGTGGCACTACCCCAAACAGACCCTGTGCATAACCTAGGGGTTTTCCTGGACTCACGACTCCTGTTTGAAGAGCAGATGGCAGTTGTGGCCTGGAGGGCCTTTGTGCAACTGCAGGTTGTGCACCAGTTACGCCCTTTCCTGGATCAGTGGTCCCTACTCACAGTCACTCATGCCCTGGTCATTTCCCGTCTTGATTATTGCAATGCGCTCTACATGGGGCTGCCCTTGAAGAGCATCCAGAAGCTACAGTTGGTGCAAAATGCAGTGGCCTGCATGGTTTTATGCAGACCCCGGTGTGCACATGTGTCACCTCTCCTGCAGGAGCTGCATTGGCTGCCAGTTTGCTTCCGGGTGCAATTCAAGATGCTGATTATAAAACCCTTCATGGCTTAGATCCGGGTTATCTACGGAAACGTCTCTTGCCAGTCACATCCACCTGACCTATTAGAGCGAGGAGACAGGGAATGTTGCACATCCCACCCTGAGGGAGATACACCTGGTGGGACCCAGAAGAAGGGCCTTCTCCATGGTGGCCCTATTTCTCTGGAACATCACTCCCCAGAGATTAGAATGGCCCCCTCATTAATACTCTTCCGAAAGGCACTGAAGACCTGGTTTTGCCAGTGGGTCTGGGGAACCCAGAGAGGGATGGAGCCCATCAGGTGGCTAGTGTGATATGCTGCTGTCGGGGAGGGGAGTGGGAGTTGGTTTTTGATTTTCTTTTTGTTTTCCCAAATTTTGTTCTGTTGTACTTTTACTAATTTACCTGATTCTTTTTGTTAGTTTTTATACTTATTTTTATTTTATTTTCTTGTTTTAAATATGGTTTTAGATTGTGTAAGCCACCTCGAGTCACCATGGGCAATATAAAATAAATAAATAAATAAATAAATAAATAAATAAATAAATAAATTGGGAGGATGGGTACTGGAAGATTATTTTTGGAGTTGGACCACTACCACCAGTCCCTCCCAAGAAGCAACTGCCAGTTAATCCAGTCCTGCCACCAGAACCAGCAGCAGCTGCTTCAGAGGCATTGCCAGGTGAGCCTCGTATTCCTAAAGAATACAGAGATTTGGCTGAAGTGTGTAGTGAAGAGGAATGCTATCTCCTCCTCTCTCACAGACCAATAGACTGTGCCATTGAGATAGAACCTGGGGCGAAGCTACCAAAACTGAAAATGTAGTCCATGAGTTCAGCAGAAATGACTGAACAGAGGAAGTACATTGACTCCACCTTGGCTTGAGGCTTCACTGAGACAGTGAAATCCAAAGTAGCAGCCCCTGTATCATTTAAAGAAAAGATGGGGGCATGAGATTGTGCGTTGATTTTCATAGTATCAATGTGGTGTATGTTCAAAACATGTACCCCCTACCCCCCCATGAAAGATATACTAAACCACTTGTCAAAAGGCAAGACATTTACTAAGCTAGACTTGAGAGAAGCGTATTACTGCGTGCACATAAAAGAGGGAGATGAGTGGAAAACAGCTTTCAACAGCCCGCTGGGGAGCTTCCAATTCAGGGTCATGCCTTTTGGGCTTCAAGGCCCCCCTGCGGTATTCATGCAGTTGATTAATGAGGTTCTACATGACCATCTGTACAAAGGGGTTCTAGTTTACCTTGATGACATTCTTATATACAGTGAAACTTTGGAAGAACATGCGAAACTCATGAGACAAGTGTTGCAAAAAACTTCTAGCTGCAAAGCTCTATGCAAAGCTGTCAAAATGCGAGTTTCATACAACCTCTCTGGATTAACTAGGCTACCGAGTGTCAACCCAGGGAATTTAAATGGATCCTGGAAAAGTGAAAGCTGTGTTGGACTGGCAGCCCCTAGGACATGCAAACAATTGCAAAGTTTCTTGGGGTTTGCTAACTTTCATAGACAATTTATTCCTTCATTCACGGAGGTAGCCCTCCCTCTAACTGAACTGCTAAGAACTGGTCCTTGTCCTTCTAAGCCAAAACCTAACCAACCCCTTGCTTGGACTATGGGCTGTCAGAAATCCTTTGAGAAACTTAAGTGGTTGTTTGCAGAGGAACCTATCATTCAGCATCCTGATCCAAACAAGACATTTATAGTCCAAACCAATGCAAGTGATGTGTCCATGGCCACGGTTCTCCTTCAAAAAGGCCCCCACAACCAATTATTGCCCTGTGCCTATGTTTCTAAGAAACTGACTGACATGGAACATAGGTTCCATGGAACATAGGTTTGGGAGAAGGAGGCTTTTGCTGTGCGATGGGGCCTCTTGTCCTGGAGGCATTTTCTGGAAGGAGCTAAGGAGCCATTCGATGTGTGGATTGATCAAAAAAACCTCGAGGTTCTAAAAGCTTCTCAAAAACTTTCCCCCAAGCAAGTTCACTGGGCTCTACTTTAAGAGATTCAATTTTAAACTGAAATATATTCTAGGGCGGGGAAATCTATTTGTCTGATGCCTTGTCTAGAAAACCCCAATTTGACAGTAGCCGAGAGGAAACAGTTCATGACATGATTTCAGAAGCCCAACCCACCACCTAAGCAACCACCAGAGCCCAAACTAAACGCCATTCTGAACTCCCTGAGAATAAACTAACAGCTGATTTGAAAGCAGCACTTTTAAACGATCCATAGTTTGCTGAGAATCAAACCGATTTGACAATTAGGGAAGGACTGGCTTGGAAAGGAAATAAGATTTATGTATCCCGTACCCTGAGACGGACGGTACTAAAATGCAGTCATGACTCTCAGTGGGGGGGGGGGGCACTTCGGTTTTTAAAAACCCTACATTTGGTCAGAAGACAATTCTGGTGGCTAAAAATGAAAGCTGACATTGAGGACTATGTAAAAAGCTGCTCAATTTGTCCCACCATGAAACACAGACCCAGGAAACCCCCTGGACTTCTCCAACAAGTAGCTGAACCAACAAAGCCATGGGAAGAAATACAATGGACTTTATTGTAGAATTACCAGAAAGTGGAGGAAATTTATTTATTTATTTTATTTTATTTATTTGTCAATTGTTTACAAGATAATAAGTATAAGTGTATACATAGTTATGAATACACGAAATGGGTACATATAAGAAAAATAAAAGAAAAATAAAAGAAACAATAGGACAGGGACGGTAGGCACGTTGGTGCGCTTATGCATGCCCCCTACAGACCTCTTAGGAAAGGGGTGAGGTCAATAGTAGACAGTCTAAGGTTAAAGTTTTTGGGCTTTAGCGAAGAAACTATAGAGTCGGGTAGAGTATTCCAGACATTGACCACTCTGTTGCTGAAGTCGTATTTCCTGCAATCAAGCTTGGTGCGGTTAACCTTGAGTTTGTATCTGTTGTGTGCTCTTGTGTTGTTATGGTTGAAGCTGAAGTATTCATTGACAGGTAGGACATTGCAATGTATGATTTTATATACCATGCTTAAATCAGACCGAAGACGGCGTAATTCAAGGTTTTCTAGTTCTAGAATTTCAAGTCTGGTGGCATAAGGTATTCTACAACGAGTAGAGGAGTGGAGAACTCTTCTTGTGAAATATTTCTGGACTTTCTCAATTGTGCTAATATCAGATACATAATGTGGGTTCCAGACTGATGAGCTGTATTCGAGTATTGGTCTAGCAAATGTTTTGTATGCTCTAGTTAGTAGTGTGATATTACCAGAGAAAAAGCTACGTAAGATTAGGTTAACAACTCTTAATGCCTTTTTGGCTATGTAGTTGCAGTGGGCTCTAGCACTTAGATCATTAGAGGTGAGTATTCCAAGGTCCTTTACAGAGCTTGGATCATCAACAAGATCTTGACTATTCAGCTTGTATTTTATTTTCGGATTTTTTGCCAATATGTAAGACAGAGCATTTATTTGTTGAGATTTGAAGTTGCCATTTGTTTGACCATTCTGATACACAGTCAAGATCTTTTTGAAGGGTAGCAGTATTGTCTGTGGTATTGAACAGCTTTACATCATCAGCGAAAAGAACACAGTTGCTCTTAATATGATCACAGAGGTAGAGCATGTAGAGCATGAAGAGAGTTGGTCCTAGAACACTGCCTTGGGGGACACCACTATTGACAGGTACAGAATTTGATAGGACGCTCCCAATTTTGACCATTTGTTGTCTGTTTGACAGGAATGCTTCTATCCAGTTATGCAGTTGTCCAGAGATACCATAGGATTTTATTTTTAGGAGTAGTTTGTCATGTACCACTGAATCAAAGGCTTTACAGAAGTCTATGTAGATTGCATCTATTGTTTTGCCCTGATCAAGTTGTGTAGTCCATATGTTTTTGCAGTGTAAGAGTTGCAGATTACAGGATAGTTTTTTTCTGAAACCAAATTGTTTATTGGAGAGTAGGTCGTTTGTCTCTAAGTGGAGGATGATGGATTGGTTAATAATTGATTCCATGACTTTACAGGTGACGCAGCATAAGGAGATTGGTCTGTAATTTTCAACTAGGCAAGGGTCTCCCTTTTTGAAGATGGGGATGACTGTGGCTTGTGACCATAGGTTAGGCAAGGAACTGGTCCTGAAAGATTTTTCAAAGATTATGCTTAGAGGTTTGGCTATGGCAGTGGATAGCTTTTTTAAGAAATAGGCACATATTCCATCCGGTCCAATAGATAGAGATGGTTTTAGATTGCGTAGTGCTTTTTCAACATTGTCTTCTGTAAAATTGATATGTATTAGATCATTGTAGTTATCTGTGGTTCGGCTAGGAAATACTGGGCATGATCCATTGCTGTTTACAAATACTGAGCCAAAAAATGTGTTAAAGATGTTGGCTTTAATGGTGTCGTCGTTGCAGTCTTTACCATTAGGTCCTATCAGGGGTGGGATGGACCTTGAATCTTTTAGTTTGTTGTTTACAAAATTGTAAAAAGCACTGGTGGAATTGGTGCTTAGAAGGTTTTCCTCTTGTTTAATGTGATAATTGGTGCATTCGGTCTTTATTTGGTGGCATAAATTTTTGTATCGGCTTTTGAAATTGGCAACGTGACCAGATTTGTTTTTCCGCCAGAGTGATCTCTTTTTGGATTGAAGTTTCCTTATTGTTATGGGCAATCTGATTTTTTGTTTTGTTTTGGGAGTTGTTGTTGGTACATATAGTTTGATGACTCTTTTGACTTCAAGTAAAAATATGTTGTAATGGTCTTCAACAGTATTGCATCCAGTGAATAGAGATTGCCAATCAAGGGATGAGAGATCATTGTTTATAAGATCATAGTTGCCTTTTTTGAAATTATAATTGGGGATCACATCATTGTGGTGGTTTTTGTGTAGACGTATGTTGAGACAAAAGTCAATCATATTGTGGTCACTGCTGGAAAAGGGTTCTTTAGTTTGTATTCCGTAAATTAAATTCAAACTATTGCAGAAGATGAGATCGAGGCAGTTGTTTAGTCTAGTGTTGTTGGTTACTAGTTGTTCCAGTCCCAGATTTGTAACAGCATTGTAAAAGGTTGCATGTATGGTTTCAGTTGTACATTCATTTAGGGTCCAGTCAATATGAGGCAGATTGAAATCACCAAGAAAGATAAAGGGTATGGGCAGGATGCTGCCCATGTTAGTAGTGTATTTAGCTTGTTTACATGTTCGATGTCATAATCAGGTGCTCTGTAACATAGTAAGAATCGAATTGTGATATTTAAGGATAGTTCACAGATAATGGTCTCAGGAAGAGCAAGCTCCTGGGTAACTTGGATATTTTTAGATGTAAGGACTTTTTATAGAAGATAGCAACACCACCTCCTCTACGAATTTCATGATCTGATCGGTAAACATGATAGTCTCTTACTGTGGTAATGGAGTCAGGGAGAGATGCGTTGAGCCATGTTTCACAGACAAATATAATGTCGAATTTAGCCATATTTAGTAGGAGGAAAAATTCAGGTATTTTATTTACAAGGCTTCTTGCATTGAGTAGCTTGCATTTAAGGCCAGCAGTAGTTGGAATTGAGGTAGTTAGGGCGTGCGTGCCTAGTCTTGGGTGATGGTGGATTGGTTGAGGTAGGGTTGTGGTTGAAGGTTAAAGCTGAGTTGCGGGATGTGTGACTTACTTTTGATACAGTCAGCATGGTAGTCAATGTACAGGTCCTTCTCTCCATTGTCTAGATGTTTTTGAGTTCAGTGCGGAGTACTACGGGAGCGGGCACGTTGCTGTATGGTTAGGTCAGGGCGACAACGGAGGTTCTTATGGTTGGTGTTGGTTTTGGCGAGTGAATTTATAGTGTAAATGAATTTGCGTTTGCTTGATTCATTTTTGCAAATGATCCTGCAGAAGCGTGGGGTCACAGAGCCATCTCTGTTTTTGAGCTCTCGGCCAATGCGGGAAATGTCAAGTATTTCATCAGGGGAGATGGTTGATGCTTGATAATCACTGATGATGTTTCGGACAGTTGTGATGTCATCATTATCATTGATGCCCTCTAGACCAAATAAGATGGCGTTTGGACGTTTCCGTTCACGCTCAACAGCTTCTCTGATGAGGACTGGGATATCAATATTTGTCTGGGTTATGTTTTTTTGTGGATTGGGTTGTGGATTGGGTTGTGGTTGTTGAGTAGAGATGTGGTTTTTAGCTATTGGATGTTCAGGTTTTTGCGTTGTGTCTTTTTTTTCGAGGTTGGATAATCTTTCTTTTAAGGCATCCAGGGATGCTACTATGGTGTCAAGGGATGTTAATCGTGTTTCAATGTTATCGACTCTTTCCAACAGATCCAGTTTGGGTCTGCATGATTTGCAGAGAAATGGAAACTCATTGGATGATTCTAGGTATTGAATCATTTGCTTGGGTAATCCCAAGCAGTCATGATGAGCGTATTTGTTACACAGAGAACATTTGATGGAGTTTTCATTATCCTTTAGAGTTTTGTAGCATTTAAGGCATGTGCAGGAGTCTTGTGGTTCATTGTTGGGGATTAATTTCTCTTTAGGTTGTGGTTTGGAATTGGATTTTTTTCTTGGCATGGTAGGTTTGTTAAGATAGTACGTTGATTGAATTAATTAATGGAACAATTTTGGGTAATCAATATAGCCAATATCACACCAATCAATCAATTGCAGTAATCTCTCTAGTCAGATAATTTCCTAAGCAACAATCAACCTAATCAATTAATTACACTAACTACTAATCAATTACACTAATCATTACACTGTTCAATTAAATTCACTAAATCACTGATTTTACTAATCAATTAAATTACATGAATCTTGATCTATTAAACTAGTCAGTAATCACACTCTTTGCACTAAACACTCTAATCACACTAATCAATTAATACAATAAATCAATTAAACCATTAATAAAATATTTTATAGAAATTGATTATCTAATCATTGATGTAGGTGATGAGGTAGAAAAGTAAGTTTTGAGGTAATGAATTAATGGGTGTTTGATTAAAGTAATGAGGTAGTATTGAGAGTCTTTAAGGAAAGGGTTGTTTGTTTTTCTAGCAGCTGTGATAGACTGGGTAAGAGGAATTTATTGCTCTGATTGCTGCTGTTATTGCTCTGTAAACAAAAGGCTGTAACAGGATGTTCAAAGCACGCTGGGTTTTTGTAAGAGAGCAAAACTTGCTGAATTAAAACACTTTAACTACAATCAATATGTCTCTGAATAAGATTGTTTTGCAATAGTTTCCTAAAGTTGTTCAAGTTGAGTAGTACTAAAATACAGTCCAGAAATTTGGGCTAACTAATCCAATCTGTCCTTTACTTTTAAAGTTACTTCTAGTTGCAATACCCTTTTTTTAACTAAATCTGACAGTCACTCCAGATCGTTAATCACAGTTATTTTCCTCCTTTGAGTCCCACTTTCCAAGGAAAATTCCACTGCAGAAATTTGAGTGATTCTAACCAAGACTAAGCACGCTGTTACAAGATCTTTCCTTTCTTTTTCACTTCTGTCTTAGCTGACTTACTGGTTTTGATTTAGCTATGCAGGCAATTCTCTTTTTAGTTCGGATGGAGGGGTTTTCTTTGGGTCAGTCAAGGAGACTGTCCTCTCCTCTCAACAACCGAAGCATTCCTCTGCCGTCCAGGGTAACTTTTGGCTCCTAAGAGCCTCAGGGCTTTCTCCTCCCTCTTTGTTTCTCCCTGCCAGCTGTCCGATGTGGCTCCAGGGAAACTGTGTGGGGAAATGGAAACGCGTTGTCTGGCATGGAAGATACTTCTATCAGCTGTGTGAGGGATTTAAATGAAGGTACGTTGTTTGCACTCCTCGGGCTCCAAGTGATCCAGTTCAAGAGCTCCACCAGTGTGGTTAATAGGGCTCGATGGAGAGAGCTTCACTTCTCTGGGGAAGGAGAGGAGGGCTCCGGATCAATTAGCAGGAGCTCTGCTAGCATTATTTGGGCTCCACGGCTTCAGAATCCAGCTTTTTTGGGCTTGTTTTTTGGGATCAGGTTTACTCACGGTTTCTGGTGCAAGCAGCAGCTTTAAAAGTGATTTCTGGTTCAGGTGGTGGCTTTATAGGGAGATAGTGCTCCAGGAGTGAGAGCTTCACCTTCCTAGTTGGGCGCCACCATCTTCTTATTGAAATACGGTAATTTGGACCGTCATCAACTTGTTCTCCAAGCAAGCCCACTTCACAGCGTGTAATGGATTACCTTCTGCCAAAAATCTAGCAAAACTGTTTGTGAGGCACATTTATCGACTTCACAGAGTGCCACGTTGAGTGATCTCAGACTGAAACATTCAATTTACTGCTAAGTACTGGAGAGAATTCTTAAAGTCCACTGGGTCATCCCAAGTACTTATTTCAGCTTTCCATCCTTCTTGTAATGGAGCAGCTGAATGTTCAAACACCATGGCGGAACAATACATTAGATGTTATGTAAATTATCAGCAAGAAAACTGAGTGGATCTATTACTGTTTGCAGAAATGGCTTATAATAATGCAGTACAGTGTAGCACTGGCTTGACTCCTTTCCAAATTACTACGGCATGGATTTTATTCCTATGCCCAAGTTACCTAGAGAACCCCCAACATCTATGTCCTTAACAGAGTGGATGGAATCATTAAAGAAAGGTTGGGAAATTACACTTAATACCACTTAAGTTTCAGCTAGCATCTTGCTACAACTGCCAAAGCCAATGCCATTCTATACTGCATCAATAGAGGGATAGTTTCAAGATCATGTGAAATAATATTACTTTATACTGCACTGGTAAAACCACATTTTGAATATTATGGCCAGTTCTAATCACCACAATATAAAAAAGTATCTTAAAATCCTGGAAGCATGCAGATAAGATCAAACAAAGATAAGAGGTTTGGAGGCTAAACTGTACAATGATCATTTGCAAGAAATAGGTATGTCTAAGTCCAGTGGTGACATGATAGCAATCTCTCAGTACTTGAGGGGCTGTCATGGAGAAGAGGGGTCGACCTATTCTCCAAAGCGCATGAGGCCAGGACATGGAATAATGGCTGGAAGATTATTAAAAAGCGATCCAATCTAAAATTAAGAAGTTTTAAGACAATTAAACAGAGGAATGGCTTCTAGAAGATGTTCCACCACTGGAGTTTTTCAAGAAGAAATTGGATGACATGATAGGGTATTCTGCTCAAGCAGGGGGTTAGACTAGAAGACCTCCAATGTCAGATCCATGTGTCTGTCATTTCTTCAGTGGAAGAAGAAAAGGTGGGGGGGAAGAAATCCTTTCTTGATGTAACCTGAATATATTTAATCTTATATCGAATTTGTATAACCCACACATGATATAATGGAGGGAGAAAAGCCAGATGGCCTGAACCTATCACCTCTCAGTGGCACAGCCAGGAGATGAGAAGATCATAAAAATTCCACAGTGAGATGTGTCCTGGGAATCTGTGGAAAAGTTCGTTCTAAAAAGGGGGTGGGGGGAAATTAGGTATGCCCTGGGAAACTGTGAAAAAGATCATTTCTACAGAAGGGGTGGGGGAGGAATTAACATACTGGCTTTTGTTTCACTAAATACACATCGAGATAAGGGGAGGGGTTACTAACTCCCTTATCTATCCCTGTATGCCTGAGGGACCTCAGATGTTGCTTTGAGGTCTGCTACATGAATTGTCTCATCTCAATAAAGGATTCCTTTTGATACGTTTGGCGTTCAGAAGTTCATTCTTATTAATTGAATGGGAAAAAATTATGTAGCCTGACATAAAGCAGCATCTGCAATAGAGGTCAGCCCGGAGAGAAAATTAAAAAAAAAAACAACTTCACTCTACCGAGGGGACCCAGCAAAAAAGGAAAATGTCTGAGTACAGCAAGGACCAAGGGGAAGCTGAATGCTGGGGAGAAACATCGACAGTTACCCAGCCAGATACTGACTTGGTGCACCCCATCAAAGATAGCAAAGCTGCCTATGAAACCTCCACAAAGCCCTGGTGGTCTATAGGTGTCAGAGAGACAGCTGGGATGGAAGAACCAGGGGAGTAACCCTCACCCAGGGCAATCATAAACCCGGATGGAAATTGGAGCTGGAGGCCCTATCAGATCAGGAAGGATGGGGCGAGGAGCCACCGGCTGATGACCGACTGAGACGGTACATAAATCACCTCGTGAAGGAGAACCTAGAGAACCTCGAGGTGAGGGGTTCACCAGGACACCAACGCAGGAGAGCGAGGGAACCAGAAAATGAGAGAACCCGAGCCGCCACCCTGGATTCAGCTGAGAATGATCAGGCAGCAGGAAAAACTGAAGAACCAGCAGCCATACCAGGTACCCGACCCCTAAATGCCCCAGAACAGGGGATTAACCCTGGCCAACCCAGAGACATACAACTGCAGAGGAAGGTCCCACCCCTGGGAATAAAATTCAATGGGGAACCCCAGAAACTGGGATTTTTCCTGGTGCAAGTCCTCACCTACATGGAAGAGAATATGGGCAGAATTTCCAAACTCCAAACTGGCCTTTGAAGGGGTAGCAGCCAGATGGATGGTGACGCTCCACATCAACGCCCCAGAATTAAGAAACCTCGACCGCTTCATGACAGCCCTACACCACCACTTCAAAGACCCTCTTGCCGATAGAAAAGCCTGAGGCCGCATCAGGAATTTCGTGACCTGGCTGGCCAAGTCGACTGGCCAGAGGATATCCTAGTCTGTTGGTTCAAAGATGGACTAAATGACAACCTATACGCTGCCTGTCTGGCCCAAGGGCCCCCAACCTCCTGCATGAATGGTACATGATGGCAGAGGAGGGGGAGATAGACATGACTTGTAACCGGTACCGCAGTGGCAAGTTTTGGAAAAGATCCCCATCCCAGGGGAAACAGGAAGTTTTCAAACTCCAAACCACCATGACTCCAAGAACGTCTGGTTGCTTTAAGTGTGGAAAGGAGGGACACTGCACAGCAGAATGCCGTTCAAAAACCCCTGCCAGAAAGCCAGACCACCCATCGGGGGGAAACCTGGAACATCCAGCCCTCAAGAAAAGGAGACTGGCTTGAGAGGCCGAGTAGCTGTGGGATTCCAATCTCCCCCCAACCCAGAGGAAAAAACCCCAACACTCTGAGGGGACCTGAGCCAGTCCGAAAGTGATCCGGAAGATGACCTGCTGGTAAGCAACCCAATTGAACCAATCACTCTACCACTAAAACTGTTTATCCCCAGCCGAGGGAAGGGGGAGGAAGTTGCAGCGTTGCTGGATTCAGGGTGCACCTGATGCCAAATAAATCCCTCCCTTGCAGAGAAATTGGGGATCCAACTGAAAGAAATGAAAAATCCCATTGCTTTCTGCCAATTAGATGGAACTATAGCAGGGGGAGGGGGAGCCAACTAGGTTTACCACAGACCAATTGAAAATAAGATTAGGGAACCATAGTGAGGTGCTTACATTCATTGTAGCCCCAGGAATGGAAGAGCCGCTAGTCCTAGGTCTCATATGGCTGCAGAATTGGAATCCAAAAATAAATTGGAAGAAAGGAATTGTACAATTCCAGAGAGATGTAGTATTTGCAAATAGCTCAGAGGAAAGGATAAAGAAAGGAACAGAGAACAGAGTCAGCCATGACCAGACAGTCGGCTGAACCCATTAACATCCCCAATGAGTACCAGGATCTGGCCCAAGTATTTAGCGAGGAAGCTTGTGATGAACTCCCACCCCACGCCACAGACTGCGTTATCAAAATCCTACCAGGGGCTAAACTCCCAAAACCACAAAGGTACTGCATGTCTCCCAGAGAACTAAACGAACTCAGAGCATTTATCAACAAAAATTTAAAAAGGGGTTTCATCGAACCCGCCCGACCAAGAATAGCTGCCCCAGTGTTATTCCGCGAAAAGATGGCTCCATGCGTCTGTGTGTGAATTACCCAAAATTAAACATGATTTGCATAGAGAATCCACTCCCCCTCATGAAGGACACGTTAGCCCACCTCTTGAAAGGGAAAAAAATTTCAAAGTTAGAGCTACAAGAAGCATATTACCACATAAGAATAAAGGAAGGGGATGAGTGGAAGACAGCTTTTAACACACCATTGGGATGCTACCAATTTAAAGTGCTCCCCTTTGGACTGCAAGGAGCGCCTGCCGTGTTTATGCAATTGATCAATGAAACCCTTCATGAATTTTTATATAAAGGGGTTCTAGTGTATCTTGATGATATTTTAATCTACACTGAAACGATGGAAGAACACATCAAGCTACTCCATGCAGTCATCACAAAACTCTTAGATGCTAAACTATATGCAAAACTCTCTAAATGCGAATTCCACCAAGAAAAAATTGACTACTTGGGTATAGAATATTCCACGAGGGAATAGAGATATTCCACGCACAGAAAGTAAAGGCTGTAATGGACTGGGACCCACCGCACACCTGCAAACAACTGCAAAGCTTCCTTGGGCTTTGCGAACTTTTATCGCCAATTCATTCCTGCTTTTGCAAACATCACCCTCCCTATCACGAACTTGCTAAAAACAAAGTGGGGGGGGGGGAGAAAGCCCTTATCTGGACAATGGAATGCCAAGCGGCATTCAAGAAAGTCAAACGTCTATTCTCAGCAGAACCGGTCCTTAAGCACCCAGATCCCAAACAACCTTTTGTCATCCAAACAGACGCTAGTGATGTTGCAGTAGGAGCAGTCCTTCTCCAAAAGAATGGAAATGGACCATTACAACCATGCGCTTATACATCCAAGAAAGTGATGGAAACTGAGCAAAGATGGGCCATATGGGAGAAAGAGGCATATGCTGTGCAGTGGGCAATGCTCACATGGAGACATTTCCTGGAAGGAAACCAAATCCCCTTTGAAGTATGGACTGATCACAAAAATCTAGAAGCCCTGAAAAATCCACGGAAACTCTCAGAAAAACAAGCAAGGTGGGCTCAATACTTTAACATTTTAATTTCACTCTCAAATATTTTCCTGGGGAGAAAAAACTTCTTAGCAGATGCACTGTCCAGAAAACCCCAATACAACAGCAAAAAGATTGAGGTTATAAAACTGATGATCCAACCGACCCAACTAGCAGGCAAAGTAATCGCCCAGGCACAAGAGAAAAAAAAAATCATTCCTGACTGAAGACACAACGACATCAATATTTAAGGAGGCACTACTTAAGGACTGGCTCCAGGCTAACAAAAACACTTGTTTACTCAAAGATGGACGGGCTTGGGTAGAAAACAAACTTTATGTCCCTGCAAGCCAGAGAATGGACCTCATGAAACGCTGCCATGACTCCAAAATAGCGGGACACTTTGAGTTTGTAAAAACCCTGCACCTCATCAAAAGACAATTTTGTTGGCCATCCCTCAAAAAGGACATTGAAAACTATGTTGCGAGCTGCCCCACCTGTGCTGCTGCAAAGAGAAGACAAGGAAAATACTTTGGACTTTTACAAACAGTAGCAGACCCTTCTGCACCCTGGAAATAGATTGCTATGGACTTTATAGTGGAGCTTCCCGAAAGTGCTGGAAATACTGTCATTTGGGTTGTAACTGATCTTTTTTCCAAACAGGTTCACTTTATTCCATGCCAAAAGATCCCAACTGCCAAGGCATTGGCAAAGATGTTGCTAATACACATTTATTGCCTTCATGGAGCTCCCCAATGGATTATCTCATATAGGGATGTTCAGTTCACATCCAAATTTTGGCGGGTGTTTTTAAACCTATTAGGCTCCACCCAGGGGTTGTCGTCAAGTCACCCTGAAACGGCTGGCTTGACGGAGAAAGTTAACAGTGTATTAGAACAATATTTAAGATGCTTTATTATTTACCAACAGGACAATTGGACTGACCTTCCTCCTTTTGCAGAGGTAGCATACAATTACTCAGTCCATAGTAGCATGGGGTTCACCCCATTCCAGGTAGCCACGGGCCAAGAATTCAACCCCATGCCAGAACTACCCACCAAAGATCCTGAAATCCCCTCAAGGAGTTACAAGCCATGTGGCCAGTGGTAAGATTATCTTTACAGGAAGCTAGAGCAGTTTTCAAAACTCAAGCAGACAAAAAACGTTGCAAACCTAAACATTTCAAGATTGGGGACTGTGTATATTTGTCCACAAAATTCTTAAAATCATTACAATCCTCTAAGAAGTTAGCACCAAAATTCATTGGCCCATTCCCCATCTCCAGAATTATTAACCCCATGATGGTAGAGCTTCGACTTCCAAAAACACTTAGGCAGATTCATCCAGTATTTCACTGTAGATTGCTCAAACCGGAGATCACTTCAAACCTCAGACCCCCCCTTCCCACACCTCCAACCCCCATCATGGTACATGGGGAACAACATTTTGAAATTAAAGATATCCTTGATTCATGCACTCACCGTGGATCCACACAATATTTAGTAGCTTGGAAACACCTTCCTTCCTCAGAAAATGAATGGGTAGCCAAACGACATGTAAAAGTACCATTACTACAAAACTTCCACCTAAATAAACCATCTTGAATTGCAAATGTAATGCATGATTTTTGTTTTTTCCAGGTAGACCTATCTGTTTCTTAAGGAGGGCAGGATGTCAAATCCATGTATCTGTCATTTCTTTAGTGGAAGAAGGAAAGGGGGTGGGGGAGACTGATAAAGAAATCCTTTCTTGATGTAACCTGAATATATTTAATCTTATATCGAATTTCAAATTTGTATAACCCACACGATACAATGGAGGGAGAAAAGCCAGATGGCTGGAACCTTTCACCTCTGAGAGGCACAGCCAGGAGATGAGAAAATCATAAAAATTCCACAGTGAGATGTGTCCTGGGAATCTGTGGAAAAGTTCGTTCTAAAAAAGGGGTGGGGGGAAATTAGGTATGCCCTGGGAAACTGTGAAAAAGATGGTTTCTACAGAAGGGGTGGGGGAGGAATTAACATACTGGCTTTTGTTTCACTAAATACACATCGAGATAAGGGGAGGGGTTACTAACTCCCTTATCCCTGTATGCCTGAGGGACCTCAGACGTTGCTTTGAACTCCTACATGAATTGTCTCATCTTAATAAAGGATTCCTTTTGATAAGGTTGGTGTTCAGAAGTTCATTCTTGTTAATTGAATGGGAAAAAGTTCTGTAGCCTGACATCCAAGGTCCCTCCCATTCTTGTTATTCTATGTTCTGAACCTTCTCTTTATTAGGCTAAACATATGTAGCTTCCTTAGCCATTTATACACTGCCTATTCTGTACTTGTGCATTTATTTTTTCTGCCTAAGTGCAGGACCTTATTTTTCTCTCCACTGAACTGCATCTTGTTGGATAAGGCCCAATGCTCAAATCTGTCAAGATCCTTCTGAATCTTGAGCCTATCTTCTGAAGTGTTAGCAATTCCCCCCAGCTTGTTGTTTGCAAATTTGATGAGTACCCCTTCAATCCCTTCATCTAGGTCATTTATGAAGATATTGAGGAGCAATGAGCCCATCAACACAGCTCTTTAGGGCAATATTTTACTTTGCCTTAGGGCAATAAAATACACAATCTCCTTTACTATGGTTCTACTATAATAAACTAGTAGTTAATTACTCAGAAATTAGCAGGTCTTGCTTCTAACAGCAATGATTAATTCAACCCATATATTAAACCTTCTAAGGGAATTATGAAACTGCCTCTTACTTAGGGAGAAAAAATTCTGATTTCTGAACATCTCCTCCAATAGTTTTTTATTTTTATAAATCTGGAGAAAAAAATGTCATTTGCATTCTCCTGGAATCAATAGTTCTATTTTTGCATAACTAGTGAAAAAAGAATATATCACATGAAATCCTGTTTTTATTGAGACCGTACAAATTTTGTCCTAGTAAAGAGAACCCTAGCTTTCAGGGATTGATTTTCTAGCTATTTCTGAAAGGCAGAACCACCTGTTTTTAATTCTATTTTAACAAAATGCTTCTGGGTTAAAGGGATTAATGAATTTCCTATCAAATCCTCCTATCCCTTAAAACATAACCCATCCCACACATTGAGAACAGCTAGAATATATATCATGTAATGTTATGCATTCAGTGCTCAGTACCAGAACAGCCTGCCTAGAAAAGACAGTAAGGAATACAATCAACCTCCTTTGTGCAGATGTTTAGTTATTGTTTCTGGATAGTGACAATCTGTTGTGACTCTGAGACTTGAACCTGATCAGTCAGCAGATGTGAGTTCGAGCGAGGAAGACGATCTGGCACTGAGATTTGAGCCTGCATTATTAAGTGACTTGGAGGGGAGTCAGGTAGTGGGAGAGGAGTGGGATTTGAGATATGAGCCTGATTTATGGGAAGATTCAGAGGCCACTCTCTCCCCTGAAACTACTTCCCTAATTAAACCTCAGGTGTTAACTGTTAATCAGGAAAGTGTATCAGAGGATTCAAGCTGTGATGAAACTGCCGGATGCTGGCTGAATGCCAGAACTAGAAGATTGAGATGTCAATCTCAATTAGAAAAGAGACGTCCAGCAAAGGGTTAATTAATGAGACTGACAGGCCCTTTCTTAGAGGATATAAGGTAGCGCACGACTTTGAAATATTTGCTGGAAACAAAGTGAATCTTGCCTTGGAAAGACTTGCATCTGATTTACTGCGTTGTGAGTTACGAACTTTACAGTATTGCCGGACAGATTCTAGGAGGATTGCCAAAGGACTGTGATAACAGAGCAAATGAATCTTCTGCCTCTGGTTTTGTTTACGTAAAGTATTTGAACTATATAACTTGAAGTTTCATCTGTGGATACAGGTGGGACAGAATAACAACCAAGATCAGTAGATTGGGAAATATAAGTTATCACAAGGTCTAGAGTCAGACACTTATGATATGATGCTGAGACTGTGCTACTATGTTTAGGTCAGAAAACTTGGCAAGGGGTGTCAAGGAATTTATTTGGGACTGGTTGCACAAAAATCTTATAGCCAGTGATTGTCCTCTTTTCTCCATTATGTACTTTCAAGAGAAGAAAGGAAAAAGAAACAATAAAATTCAAAGTAGTTGTAGGGAAAAAACAATGTAATCAAATACAGCAAAGAAAATTTCCAGCTTATGTTGTACGTAGCATTTCCATAGTATGCTAACCAGGAACAACTAGACTAGAGCCATTAGAACACTGATTCTACATTTCCCATTTCCACAAAGATTGTCTTCAGCTGGGAATAATATTCAATTGCTGCTTTGCCATTCTCTCGTCCAAACCCTGAAAAGACAGATACATTTATGATAAAACTGTACTCATCTGCTCTAAAAATCTGCAAAAAATGTATCAGGAAACTGTTGAAACAAACTTAATAGTCTCAATTCCAGAACTGGGCAAAACTGACTCATTAGATTCCTAACGATAAAATATAAATGACATGTATAAATCAAGTGTTTTTCCTCACCCACTCAGTGAGCAGCTATGAGTCTATAGTTTAAAAATCTCACATTAATTTAATACCAGTTTTTCTTATCTGTTTTAATTTAAAATGCCATGTATACATTTTTCTACTTAAAAGAAGTTTCTTTACAGCATGTATATGTATGTAGAAGTTATCCTTACTAAATGGAGCTTGGTCCTAAAATAGATTTGTATAAGTACGTAGGTCCTGTAATTGAACTTCTTTTTGAAATAAAAACAGTTTTCAGAATGAAGGTGAAATTATCATGAGAAAGGAACAAATCAATGGCAAATCTGGCTATCACTACTACTGTAAACTGGGTAATAAAGTTCTGCTGCTTTAATTGTATACACTGAAATTGTGAAATTTTGTTTACAATCCAATTTAGGGTAATTCTTCAACTTTTGCCAAATATCATGTAAGCAGCTGTCAACAGCCAAAATATTACAGCAAAGTTGCTGAATGGAATACCTGACATCTTGTATCCTCCAAAGGGAAGCTCCACAGGACTGACATTATAGTTGTTGATGAAACACATACCAGCCTGGAGCCGAGCTGCTACTCTGTGGGCACGCTGGATATCTCTGTAAAGCAGAATGATAATTTAAATTAACTCTCATTTCTCTAGTACAAGTGTCCATCATTTATTACCTTTTCCTCTGGGATACTGCTAGGGATGTCTGCCATTTTAGTGAAGCATCAGAAAGTAAGGATAACACTCAGTTTCTATCAAATGGAACAACTATGCAGCAAAAAGTTTTCTGTCATGCTCTAAGCTGTCTGCTTCCAGTCTCACAGCAGTCATAAATGCCTTTCAGCCTCACAGGTCATTTGCAGCTCAACTTGCCACAACTATCTACCACTTCTAAAATATATTCCCTTTTTTGATACCTGGTGAAGACACCTCCTGCCAGGCCAAAACGGGTATTGTTGGCTCTCTCTAAGACCTCTTCTTCTGTGTCAAAGGGTAGAATAGACATGACTGGTCCAAAAATCTCCTCTTTTACACATGTCATGGTGTCCTTACAGTTTCCTGGAAGCAACACAGGTGTGACCATACAATATTAAAAAATCAGTCAATCTGGATTTATATGAAATGAGAAGGGCTACTTCAGCTACTAAGAACTAAGTAGAATTTTAGAACTACTTTTTAAAGCTCCATTTGTAAGATCTGAGATAAACTTTTAAATTAAATAAATGGCCCTTAAATACTTAATTTCAAGTCCCACAATAGAGTTTAAGTTTAGAGTTTCAGTCTGATCATGAAGTCTGTTTTTAATGTCTACAACATATTGGGCAGTATGTTCCTCAATGCAACTGGCAAATTGGATCTCTCTTTAACAAGCTTCACCCTTTGCTTCTTGTCCTGCCCTCAGATGCTTTGGAGAATCCCCTTCTCAATGTTGAAGGGGATCAAAGTCCCTCAAGTACCAGAAGTACTATCATGTCACTTTCTCTTCATTGGGCTAGAGACCTACCTAGTTCCCTTAACCATTCCTCATGCAGTTTAGCCTCCAGATCCCTTAATATTTTTGTGTTCTTCTTTGCAATCTTTCTAGGGACTCAGCATCTTTTTTTTTGTAATGTGGTGACTAGAACTGGAAGCAGCCTTCCAAGTGTGGACTCACTAATGCGATATAGAACAGTACTATCACTTCTCATGATCTTGATGCTATCCCTCTCTTGATGCAGCCTAGGACCTCATAGGCTTTTTTGGCAGTTGCAGCACACTGCTGGCTCATATTTAAGTGATAGTCCACTAGGACATCAAGATTCCTCTTGCAGTTACTATTGTTGATCCAGGTATCATCTATTCTATAACTGCATTTAGTTTTTCCTGCCTAAATGCAGGACCTTACTCTTCTTTCCATTGAACTGCATCCTGTCGGCTAAGACCCTCTGCTCAGTTCTATCAACATCCTTCTGAATCATGAGTTTATCTTCTGAAATGTTAGCAATTCCCCCCAGCTTGTTGCCTGCAAATTTGATGAGTGCCCCTTCAATCCCTTCATCTAGGTCATTTATGAAGACAGCGAAAATATTTCACTCCATGTAGATGTAGTTTCACTGAGGACTACACATTGAGTATGGTTGGCCAGCCATTTGTGAATCTATCTGGTGGATATAGGCTTTGCTGAAGTCTGAGTAAACTATATCCACAGCATTTCCTCAATCCCCTAACTTAGTCACTTTTTAAAAGGAGGCAATAAAGTTTGTCTGGCATAATCTGTTTTTCACAAAGCCATGTTGGTTTCTAGTAATAGCTGTACTCATTCCTAGGTGGTCTATTATCTAGGATTTTCCTAGGTATTGATGTCAGGCTGATTGGTCTGTAGCTTCCTGAACCACTACCCCTCCCCCATACACATTTTTTTTTGTGGAAGATTGGAATCACATCAGCCCTTTTCAATTCCAGCAGTAGTTCCCTAGTGTTCCAGGAACTTTGAAACCTTTTGTTCATTGGTTCCAAGATCACATCTGGCAGCTCCTTCAGAACCATGGGGTCCTGGTGATTTGTACTTGTACTGAATAGGTATTATCTTACTATTTTCTTGCCTATTTTAATTTGTATTCCTATTCTGTCTTCTATGGTACTGTTTCTGATAGGTTGGACTATTTATTTCCTTTTGTGTATAGATGGTGTCAGCCAGATCTCCAGCATGGGATTCTCCTTTGAGGCACGTTTGCTATCAGCTGTCATAGTAACAGGGAGGGGGGGGGCACAATTGGGGAAGTGAGCTGGTGAGGTGAAGTCCCATGTGAACTAAAAAGGAGGTTTGCTCTCAAGAATTATTGCACTGCTGAGTGGAGTTGTTTACACCCTGTCAAGGCCAACTGTCCTGAGACTCCAAATGGGCAAAATACTGGAGGATGAACTTCACACAACGTTACATTAGATGTTGATTGGACACTCAGCAATGGGCCCTAGGTTTTAGGGAAATTTTCAATCTGTAGCTTTTGCGCGTTTTGAATAAGATCTTGCCTTGCTTTCACTGCTATCATTTCAAACTCAGTAAAAGTAAGGAGATGAATTAAGGCAAATAAGTAAATAAGTAAACAGAGTAGGCTGTGGAATTTGTCAAATGCTTTACTGAGGTATGACTGAACCAACCACATTTCCCTGATCCACTAATTTAGTTACTTTGTCATTTTAATTTAATCATTTTTTTAGCACCATGTTATTTTCTTGTCTTTACCATACCCCTCTTTAGTCTAGTAATATCAAAGTTTTGACTATGGTTAAAAATTAGTGCCAATGGCATTGATAATATAGTATCCATACCTAAGACACAAGGAGACATGTAAAAGCCATTTTTCAGACTGGGATCATCTGGAACAAATGCATCCCCTCCACACAGGACTTCTGCACCCTAAAAAGTGTAACAGAAGATAATGGCAGAAAATCATTTTATTTATAATTAGCAAAACTTTGCCAACCTATATAGGAAGGTACCAAAGCTTGAGTGTATATAATAAAACACTAGACTGGATAGAAGGTTCTTTCTCTTGGTCCAATATCACTCTTGGCAATAGAAATGAATCTTCTCCATACATAAGTGTTTGAAACCCAAATAGATTGGTTTGACATTTCACCAATAGAAGAAGCATGTGACTGACATATTTAATTTTCTCATTTCTCATCTACTATAGATATTTAGGATCAGGATCAGATTGCTTTCTACGTATTAATCTAAGTCATTGCTTTTCAACCTTAGCAACTTTAAAATAGCTGGACTTCAACTGCCAGAATTCCCTAGCCAGTATGCTGTTTTGTACAGTGCCTAGAGAATGCTAGCTGGGGAGTTATGGGAGTTGGAATCCACCCATCTTAAACTTGCTGATGTGGAGAAGCACTGACTTAAGTCGTTGTCAGCTCTTCCCTACAAATTTATTTTAAAAAGCAGTTTATATACTAGAGAGATAAAAATAGACAAGGAACAAAGTATATTTTTAGTTTTGTGATTAAACTAACTCTATATTTATGGGATTCTTTTGCACTTTACTTTTAGGGACTATGGCGAGCAACACAAAACCCTGAAGCTTTAACATAGCCCAGGTGAATGTTAATATAGTACACAACCAAGATACAAAGTTATTAAATATAGATTTGTAAGCAATTTCTCTATGTAATATCCTGATTGAATTATTCTTTTCTGCATTATCCCACAGAAGAAACAAACAGTAGATTTGTTTTTAATCAGAAGTTCATATTATTGCATTTATAATCAGACTATAAACATTACTACCAGTTAATTCAAGAATTTGCTCATTACCTGTCAGGTCTGTATTACATTAGATGTTAAATATACACTCCCTTTAACTGCCAATTTTGTTTATACTCACTATACATTCAAATTGATTTAGTAAAGTGTCTGGCAAGGGGTGATTATTACTAAGAGTAAAGTATACCCTCTTGCCAGCTGAGACCTATATAATTCCAATTGTTACTTGCTCTTGTTTTCCTTTTTGGTTATTGATAAGACTGAACAACACATGGAAGCAATGGCTGATAGGTAAGTTGTATTGCTTACATACTTAGAAAGGGAGATAGCAATAGAAATTGGGTTATATATGAATATGGAATGGGAATGAATATTAAAATGAAAACAGGACTAATAAATGTTCTCTTTATTATATATTTATTAGAACAGAAGTAAGATCCCTGGCTAGTTTTGGTCATTTGTATCTCTATGAGGACCCAATAAATGAGTATATACTCCCTATGGTTTTTTATTATTGTAAGCTGCCAAGAGTCACCCTGAGGTAAGATAGGCAGCCAATAACTTTTATAAATAAATAATGAAGCAAAACTAATAGACCAGACCCCTTCCCTGTTGAGTTTACATACACACACATTCACATATTATATCTATTTATTTCTTATCTATTTATTTATACTATAGGGGATAGAGATGAGGCATTTATTTATTTATTTTGCAGTATTGAATGGGAATAAAAAAAGTTGAAACATATTTTGCCCCTTAAAATCATCTAAAGTCAAAAAAGGTTCCACTCGGGTAATACCATGACTTTACCAGCCACATAAGTTGCAGCCCTTACAGTCAAAACAGGTTAAGCAAACCTGCATATATTTATTTAACATTACTGACTTAAATTTCTTGAATATGGATTGATGAGAGGCACACCTCCTCATCATAAAAAAATTCTCTATGGTAAACGCTACTCAAATTTAAATTCTTCCACAATAAGAGATTAAAAATACTAATATAAGATATTAAGCATACCAAATTTTATTCCAGATGTGGTTTGTGCTCATTGTTTTTAGTAATCAATTATTTTTTGTTAAACAGATGTGCTCAGATCAGATAGCTTTTCACTGAATGGCTATAAACTATACAGACATAGCAAAGCACCTTTGTTCTATCTTCAATACTCAGTTTTGCACAAAATACATAATATGATCCCTGTATTCTAGTACCTCATGTGGCAGATGAGGAGTGAAGTGCTTTCAGTAGCCAATCCCTCAGGATAAAGCTCAGTAAAGATAATGCTAACCTGCTCCTTTGCCTGTTTAACAAAACTCAGGACCTTCTCCAGGTGTGCCTTGTTGATAAGTGCTCCCATCCTTGTATCTTGCAGCAGGGGGTCACCAATTTTGATGTTCTGAGTCTGTTTCACAACTTCTTTGGTGAACTCTTCCAGAACTGCTTGTTGTACAAACACCCGAGTACCATTGCAGCAAACCTGAGGCACAGACACAGGCTTAAGAAAGGGCCCGTTTTCAGAATTGACAGGCTCAGAACTAACCTGTAACTAACTTACAGATAGTTCTCCACTTATGACCATTATTGGGCCCAGAATCTCAGTCACTGGATAAAGTGACCCACACAGGTTGTTAAATGGAATGCCAGGGAGGCCTGGGCCTTGCAGGTATGGTGGGACAGGGAGAGGGCACAGGTCTTCCACCACACCCAGACTCTCCCCCTGCCCCACCAGGGAGAATACCCACAAAAATAAATGGTGTTTGCTAGTGTTCACTAGATCTGAGGCCTGTTTCTCCAATGGGCTGAGAGATTTCACCTTCAGCATTCTGGAAGAATAGATCTCAAATCTGGTGAAAATGCTAGGAAATACCATTGTTCTGAAAGGCTCAGAATGCTGGGGTTCACTAGTGTTTTTACCTGTGAAGATGGTGGTTGTGGGGATGCTGGCATTTGCTAGTACTTTCATCCAATTTGAGATCTGGTGGATTTCTTCTCACTGCACACAGAGGAGAAATCCCTCAGCATGTTGGAGGAACAGGCCTCAAATCCAAAATTCCTTCCACTTGCAATTTTCCCTAACAGCTTCTCCAATGTTTTTTGGGGGAACCTGCCAGAGATTTCAAATAGTGATCACAGGATCACAAGACACTTTGCTACTGGTCATAAATGCAAACAAATTGCCAAGTACTTGAAATATGGTTATATGATGGCAGCAGTTGTGATGCAACATTTTATAATGGTCAGAAGTGCTTTATGGACAGCAAAGCACCCATTCAAAGTCTGTCACGCCTATAAACAGTCATTAAATAACCTATCATAACTTGAGGAGTACATGTACTGACATTTCTGCATTGATTTAACACAGGGGTGTCAAACTCAATTGAAGGCTGCATCAGGGCTGTGTTTGACCCCGGGAGGGCCGGGGGGGGGTGCATGGCCAGGGTGGGCATGGCCAGCATGATGTCAGTTGGGTTGGGGGTTCGGTGTGATGGCTCAAGCGCTCTGCCAGTGAAAATGGGCTCCCAAGCTCTGTTTTCAGCTGCAACAGCCTCTTGCAACCCTCTACTAGCGAAAACGGAGCTGGGGGGGGACACTGCCCTCATGAGCTCTGTTTTTGGCTGGGATAGCCTCCTGCAACCCTCTGCCAGTGAAAATGGAGCTTCGGAGGCTGTGCATGGCCTCACAAGCTCCATTTTCACTGGCAGAGGCATTGCGGGCTGGTCCTTTGCTCTTTCCAGGGCAGCACCATGGGCCAAATCTAAGCACCCCATGGGCTGGATTTGGCTCTGGGCCTTGAGTTTGACACCCCTGATTTAACATCTCTTTGGAACAGCAATAAGTAACAAATAGCAATAAGTCAAATCAAATCAAATAATTATACATAAAGTCTGTGAGGAATAAATAGAGGAGCAGAGTCTCTTCTTGAACAAGATAATACCAGTCCTGAAAAGCAACAAAAACTGAAAAAATTGGATCTAAAAACACAACACAAGTTTAGGCATTCTCTTCACCCAGAATGAAATAAGAAAAACTCTTGTGGAATGGTAAGGCACAAACTTTTTCTTAAGAGATTCTGATAAACATTCATGTATTACAATATTTTACAATATATAGCAAATTTCTGCTCCAACTATGGAACTTAAGTGGACTTTTAAAAATGATTTAGTCAGATCCATAACTTCTTCCCTGTTAGATAAAAAAAAATGCATACCTCACCCTGGGTAAGGAAATTAGCCATGAGAGCTCCTTTCACAGCATTATCCAATATACAGTCAGAGAAGATAATGAGGGGAGACTTTCCTCCTAATTCTAAAGTAACAGGCTTGATTCCTTTGGCTGCCATTTCCATAATCTATTGGGGGGGAAATACAGAACAAGATGTAGCTGCTAAACACAGGCAATTATAATTTTATCTTTCTTGGTAAGGGCAAAGAGCCTCAGCTAGAATTTGTTGAATATTCATCTCAAATACAAAATTATTGCTTTTTTCAGTGATTTAGTCAAAACATAGGTAGTGCCTGATGAACATTTCCAAGCATTTACCTCCCATAATTGCTATTTTTGATATAAACATCTACCCAAAGCTATGCTATTAAAGTAGCAATTCACCTTTATTCAAGCTTTTTTGATATGAATGTTAAGACTGTTTTTTTCTTCTTCTAACCATCATGAATATGTTTTTAATGATTATGTTGTTAATCATGTACTTCGTTGCTGTTTTGACTATAAAATGCTGCCAGATTCTTCAGCACAGAAAAAATAACTTATAAATATGTTGAGTATGGATTACTGGATAATTTTTCACCAACATGCAATTCAGAAGTAGAATCTGGACTAAGAAATGATCTCCATATTTCCAAAGAAGAGCCACCCAAGCATTGAATATATGTAAGAATAATAAAGACACCCATATAGGCCTGATTTTCTGCATCATATTCAAATGCATATTTGTTTTAAAAACTGCAGACCTTGTGATTTCAATGAAATACCTGTAGATTTAGCAACTGGCAAATATGTAAATTGGACAAGGAACAGGTCTACCAGCCTTTCAAATTAGCAGTTCTGGTTAGCAGTAAAGCAAATCTTCTAACTGATCTTAGTATAGTTGCATGTGTGTCAATAAATTGTCAAGTCATGGGAGAAGGGACAAATTGCAGCAGGACTGCTTCAGAAATCAAACATTTTAAAACTTTATTATTCAATAGTAACAGCACTTTATATGTATATATATAAATACTGACAGCACTTTATATATGTATAAATATGTGTGTATGTACCTTAACTCCTGTGGGCACACTCCCGGTGAATGAGACCTTAGCTACATCTGGGTGCTGGCATAGGAATTGGCCTGTGGCAGCTCCACCCTGCACCACATTGAAAAGTCCCTTAGGGACACCAGCCTTATTGTAGATCTCTGCCAGCAGCACAATAGAGATGGGGGTGAAGGGAGAAGGCTTGAAGACCATGGCATTACCTAGGTAACCCAATTCACAAAAATAAAAAGAATGGGTACACATTTTCTGTCTAAAAACTTCAACTACAATCAAGTGAGAGAGTAATACTGAAGAAAAAATGTTTCAGTCCAACTAAAACAAACATCTGGATCATTATTTCCATTCCACATATGTTTTGAAGCTAAATCAAGGCCAATATTTATAAAGTGGTCTCTTCTACTATTATTTAAGTGTTATTAAATTCTAATAACAATCCACTGGAACTTCATTCCCCATTTTCACATCTCAAATAGTAACAATGAATTCCTAGAAAGGGAACTCCTGACTACTAGTTTCTATGAACGAAACTCATTCATTTATCAAAAAGTTAATTTATTATACCACAGGCCAAAGCAGGGGCTGATTTCCAGCAGGCAATCTGAAAAGGGTAGTTCCAAGCCCCTATCCCAACACAGACTCCAAGAGGTTCTCTTCTGGTATAAGCAAAGGATCCCCCAGGGAGCTGGACATGTTGACCTAAGCAGAAGAGACAGAGATACAGATGCAGATGAACAGAGTTGGAAGGGACCTTGTAGGTCATCTAGTCCAACCCCCCCCCCAAGCAGACCCCACACCATTTTTTACAGATGGCAGTCTAGTCTCTTCCTGAAAGCTTTCAGAAAGCTCCAACAACTTCTGAAGTCAAATGGTTCTATTGGTTGATTGTTCTCAATCTCAGAAAATTTCTCCTTATTTCCAAGTTGAATCTCTCCATGTTCAGTTTTCATCCATTATTCCTTGTCTGACTTCAGGTGCTTTGGAAAATAGCTTGACCCCCTCCTATCTGTGGCAGTCCCTCAAATACTGCTATCATGGTATCCTGCTATCGCTGCTATCCCCTGGTCCTTCTCTTCACTAGACTAGTCATGCCCAGTTCCTGCAACTGTTCATTGTATCACTCGTCGACTAATCATCTTGGTTGCTCTTATCTGCACTTTTTTTAGAGTCTCAACATATTTTTATAGTGTGATGACCAAAACTGGATGCAGTTCTCTAAGTGTGGTCTTACTAAGGCTTTATAGAGTGGTATTAGTACCTATCTTGATCTTGATTGTATCCCTCTGTTAATACAACTTAGGATTGCATTAGCTTTTTTGGCTGCTGCTGCACACTGCTTTAGCTGGTTGTCCACTAAGACTTCAAGATCCCTCTCACAGTTTAAGCCTGGTTTCACCCAATCTATATGTGTACTTTTGGTTTTTTTTGCCTAAGTGTGAGACTTTACTTTTCTTTACATTGAATTTCATTTTGTTAGATAGGACCCGTGTTCAAGTCTGTCAAGATCCATCTGGATCTTGAGCCTGTCATCTAGGGTGTTGGCTATTCCTGCCAGCTTAGTATCATCTACAAATTTGGTAAGTTCCCCTTCTGTTCCTTTATCTAAGTCTTGTATGAAGATATTGAAGAGTACTCAGCCTAGGATAGAACTTTGTGGTATCCCACTGCTTACTTCCCTCTAAGTAGATGTAGTACCATTAAGGACTACTTTTGTTGAATACATTTTGTCAGCCAGTTACAAATCCATCTGGTGGTGATGCTATCTATCCCACTTTTGTCTAGCTTACCAAGAAGTAAATTGTGGTCTACTTTGTTGAATGTGTTGCTGAAGTCTAAGTATATTATGTCTACAGTATTTCGCTGGTCTACTATTTAGTCACTATATTGAAAAATAAATAAGATTAGTTTGGTGTTGATCTGTTTTTAACAAACCCATGTTGATTCCTAGTTATTACTTTACTCATTTCTAGATTTGGCAGATCTGGTTTTTTTTTTAAATTATCTTTTCCGTATTTTCCTGGGTATTGATGTTAGCCTGATTAGACTGTAGTTTCCTGTGTTTGTCCCCCCCTCCCCCCTTTTTAAGATCTGTGCATAAGAAATATAAACCAATTCTCAATGAGAAGCAGAGTAATTAAAAAGGCTTTATGTCCAGAAAAGTAGTAAAGGAAGGATGGAACATAACCTACTGAACTTCTAATTGTTGAAGATCAGATTTTCCATCCTATAATAAATAAAGAAACTGAATGCTCCAGAAAAATGTAGACAATGCAACCAGTCCTTCTTTCTAATTCACTATCCTGCATGGAATTCCAGCAAATCATCAAATCAAATCATCAGAGGGCAGAAGCAGAGCTATTTTTACTTCTTTCAACAAAAGTAATTTCTTGTAGTAGACATACACTACATACTATCTTCCTCAATGATTGTGGAATGGCAAAAATCTGTATTCTGTCCAGCATAGAGAAGGATTATAATTTTCAAATTTTATTCACTGTCATCACATATATCTTCCATCAGAATTCTACCAAACACCTTCCCAATACTGTAGTTTTTCTAAAAGCTCTTGAAAAACATTTTACTTATCATTCACTAAGCAATTACTCCTACTGTACTTTCATACGTATTGACAAATTACCTAGATGATACAATCTCATATTTGTTAGTCCTTTTAGCATTTCCATTCACAGATAAACTATATTTTCACCTTCATGCATGCATGCATCACTTCACTGCATAAAATCACACTGATTCAACTCTATTTATCATAGTTTTCTGTTAATCATACTCATCTCTTTATATTCAAATCAATACAACATATCTTCATTTAATTCATTAATTCATGTTTTTTACCACATACCTCTCCTACATTCAAGATCACATTTTTTCCATATTGCAGAAATCAACAGATAGGATTGTGGCTTTCATATAATAAAAAAAGAAACTAATTCACTAATTTTAATCATACCCATGGTACTTGCAGCATTGCTTCCTAATGATAACAATATAACACAACGCAAATTTGACAAATTTGGGGAAGTGTAACACAAGATTCATTTTGAACAATTTCAAATTATTCTATGCAAATTAAGATGAATAATCTAAAGTATACTCCCATATATTCTCCCATACCCCATTAATCTGGAATTAATATTAAAACATTCAAGAAAAATTCTGCTAGTCTACATCAACTAGAGCTCTCAAATAAAGTTACCTTTGCTCTAAGACTTTTTCCTTGGAAGCACCTGATATTAATTCTTAAATATTAAGTACTTATAAAATTGTATTAATTGGTTTTATTTAAGGAGACATTAGACCAAAGAATAATTAATAAAAAAAGAGACAGGATTAACAGCTACCTGCTAAGGAACCAGCTAGACCAGCATAATACTGGAGGCATTGCCAAGATATATCAACGTCTATGAGAGCTTCAAAGATGGATTTCCCATTGTTGATTGTTTCTGTGGTGGCAATTTCTTCTCTTCTTTCCTGGAATCCAATACATAGCACAGAACATGCTAAGCAGTAGCAATAAGATTTCTATTTTTTATGCATCTATTAAAATGTTTAAAACATCTAGTAACTGAAGCTTTCTGGACAGCTTATAATAAAGCATACTAAAAAAGTACAGTTTGAATAAAAACAAATAATTAAAAATAAAAAGAATAAATCCTGAACACCTTTGTACCTTTGCACCATATTGGGCTTCAAAAGAAAATTCTAAAAAGAAGCTGGGGAATAGGAGATTTACAACTGCATGCATTTTTCAAGTGAAATAGAATACAAACATAATACATTTTGTCACATATGGAAACTATGATCTGCTGGATCAACCAGCAAGGTGAATAATTCTTTTTCAATGAGGCTGAATTTTGAAACATGAAAATAGCTTGTACTCAGAGCATTGGCAAAATTACAGAAAAGCCTATGCATATACAATTAAATATGTTAGTGTGCTATAACCACATATCAGGAGTAGATCAGCTGCAGGCTTTATGAGACACTTCCCTAGCACTGCTTAAGTCTGCTGTAATTTAATGGAACAGTTTTCAGTCAACATGGCAAAAAAGGGATAGGGAGAAAAAACCTCTGAAGATCATTTTTCTCTACAAACCTCTTAACCCAACAAAGTTTTCATTAATATCACCCAGACATTGGAAAGCTTCCTACAGCTTGAAATCTGGTCAGGGGACAGTTATAATTCCTGACTCAAAATTTGCCCATCCTTGCAGTATGCCATCCTGTGCATTCCAAATAGACCATATTTCTAGCATCTAATCCAAGTAAGGACACACTGATTAGAGGAACAGGAATTAATAGTTCTTGTATTTATTTGGCATTTTAACTCTGCAATTTATTTAAGAATGGAATAAGAAATCTTTCTCAGATAATCAAAAGACTTTTCAAATCTGGTATCTCTGATCCTGGAGACAGCATGTACTCATGGAGTATATTAACCATTTGTACATAGCCATATCTTCTGGTAAGGAATTCCAATCCTTATGTAAAATATCATTTTATCTTTCCCACACTTTCCATTATTAAAGGTAAATAGATCTGGGAGCTCTTCTAGTCCAAGTCCATTTATTGTGAGAAAGAAAAATGCGTATTTCTGTACTCTATTCACAACATTCATAATTCTATAAACCTTTATAATGACTTCCCTTTCTTGCTTTTTTTCTAAATTAAATACAGAAACTCGTGCTCACTAAATGTGTTTGTCCTTTTCTGCGTCTCTTCCAGAAAAATCTTGGATATAAGAATAGAACTGGAAGAGACCTTGGAGGTCTTCTAGTCCAGCCCTCCTGCTCAAGCAGGAGATCCTATACCATTTCAGACAAATGGATTTCCAGACTTTTCTTAAAAATCTGTAGTGATGAAGCACCTACAACTTCTGAAGGCAAGCTGTTCTACTGGTTAATTGTTCTCACTATTAAGAAGTTTCAGGTTGCTTCTCTCCTTGATTAGTTTCCATCCATTGTTTCTTGTTCTGCCTTCTAGGCTATGATCTAGATATGATTAGAATTTTTCACATAACTTATCTTGCTAAACTATAAATTTATAATTATAAATTGCTAAAGAATAGACAAAGTATTCCCTAATATACTGCACTGGGATCTCATTGGCCTGTCTCACTCAATCAGGCAGGGAAGATATGCTACAGCCCTGTCAGTCAAAGAATTTTGACTGCTGGAGGTCTAGGAATTAAACCTTCTCTGCCTGGGGAAAGATGAGGTGAAAGCTGCAGCCTTGGGTGGGTGGGTGGGTGACCACGGGGAGGATTACTCATCTGTAGGGCTGGCTAGTCCCTGTAATCCAAACGTTAAATGACCATTTTAGGGATTTCCCCACCTCTTGATGTTTAATTGTCATTATTCTACAATTTAAAATTTTTTAACCCTATTTTAATTTTTAATTTCAATCTTAATTTTCTACATTGTTATATTATATTTATCAGTTATATATATATATATTTTGAAAACAATTTTATTGGTTTTTTAAAAACAAACAAAACAAACAGAACATAAAAACATCAGCTCTCTTCCATACATATATACAAGCAGTGTGTCGGTTGGTTCATCAGTTTTGTGCATTCATTTCGTAGTCTCAATTACAGTTACATTACATAATAACTCGTATTATCAATCCAAACTTATATATCCTAGTATCACTCTTAGAAAATCATTTGACTATGATTTTATTCATTCATACTTTATGAGATAACTATAATTTAGGTAGTTTATTCTATAATGGATCATATAATCATACCAAATCTATCCTAAAAACGCTTTATAGATATGATGTCAAATAACAAAAGAAAAAGAAAAAACAAAGATATTTTTTCATATATTCCTTGTTGTTGTGACTGGAAGGATTGACCCTGCTGGGAGTTTTGACTCTGATGCCTCTGAAGATGGAAGGTTTGAGCCTGCTGTGAATGTGGAGTCTGAATTATCAGAGGACACAGATGTGAGCCAGGAGGATGAGAGATTGTCAGAGAGACAATCCACTCCAGAACCTTTGACTTCGTACATGATAGCAGCTGATCCACAAAATGAGCCAGAAGCTTCTACTGAGGAGGAAACTGACAGATGTTGGCTTGACGCTAGAACTAGAAGAAGATTGAAACGTCAATCACAATCTGAAGGGAGGCGTCAAGCCAGACATTGATTAGAGAGACTGACACGCCCATACTGGGGATTTAAGGAGGTGTGCTGACTCTCAATCTTTGCTTGGAGCAAAGTGAAACGTGAGTAGTGCTTTGTGGATTCGAAAGGATACGTTTGAAGCGGCCGTTGCGATTTATGAACAATTCTGAGCTGCCAGTCAGATTCCGGGAAGACTGCCAAGGACTGAAAACAGTACTGTTAACTCTTTAAAGTCTGGTTTTGTTCTTTGAATATTTTGAACTTTGGAACTTTGTATGCTCACCTGTGGATACAGGTGAGACATAACATTTTTGCTCCAAGCCAAAACTTCATCTTATAACCAAGATGGACAACTAAACACAACAAAAGCAACTGGCAGAGCAGCAGCAGCAACAGCAGCAACAACAAATAGATCAACTTTTGCAGCTTAACCAGGTTTTACAACAACAGGTGACTCAATTGGTTAATCATGTAACACAATTACAGGCTCCAGTTGCTCCCACAGCTCCTCCTCTGAGGAAAAGCCCGGTATCTGTGCTGGATAAATTCTCGGGACAGACAGATATGTTCCCGGCGTTTATGGGACACTGCCAATTATTCATGTCATTACGGCCTGAAGATTTTCCTAATGACCGGGCTAAAGTGGGGTTTATTATTAGCCTCTTATCTGGGCAGGCTGCCAAATGGGCTACTCCTTTGATGACTCAAGATAGCCCTTTGTTGAATGATTTTCAGGGTTTCCAGCAGCAATTGCGTGTCATGTTTGAAAACCCTATTAAGACTCAAACTGTGGCTAGACGTTTGTGGGACATTTGTCAGGGGAAATGTCCTCTGCAAGAATATATTGCAGAGTTTCATCTGCTCTGCATGGACTCTACTTGGAATGAGTCAGCCCACATGGATGCTTTTCAGGAGGGCTTGGCAGATAACATCAAAGACGAGTTAGTGCATGCGGAGCGGGCTTTAACCTTGGATGCGCTAGTGGTACAGTGCTTGCGTATTGAAGCCCGTTTACAACAGCACATGAGCAGACGGCCAGTTGTGGAACCACCTTCTCATTTACGTTCGCAAACCACGCCATTGGAAGTTTATAAAACTACGACCAGGACCGAGGAGCCGATGGAGTTGGGTGCACTCCGCCCTCAGTTGACGGTGCAAGAACGCTCGCGAAGGTTCCAGGAAGGTTTGTGCCTTTATTGTGGGGGACCAGGACATTTTGCCAATTCTTGTAAAAAGAGGGGAACACGAAGACCAGTGCCAGAATCTACTCCTAGCCTGTCAGAGAAACGGGGTAGGCCTGACCTCGGGGAAACCCTAGGTTGGGCACGTATCACACCACCACCCCAAGTTGCTGAGGTGAACTCTGGCCCTCCTCGGCATTTACTGTTGGACACCCAAATTTTCTTACAGTCCCGGAAGGAGGGGATTCCAGTGGTGGCGTTGGTAGACTCAGGGGCTACTACTAGTTTTATGGACCGGGCTTTTGCCACGCATGTTGAGGTCCCATTGGTTGCTGTGGATCCACCCATCAAGGTGGAAACCATGGATGGGCGTGAGCTTCGGTCTGGGCCCATTCATTTCACCACCCAGCCGTTGCGTATGGTTATAGGGGATCACGAGGAAGCAATAAGTTTCTATATCACTTCGGACCTCCATCTCCCTTTGGTTCTCAGCGTATCCTGGTTACGATTGCACGATCCTTTGGTGGCTTGGGCGCAGAACTCCATTTCCTTCCCAAGTCTCCAGTGCGTGGATCATCTGAGACATATCTGCGCTGGCCAGGACATTGCCGCTCCTGCTGTTTCCATACCTTCGGAGCTATTGGACTTCTCCGACGTTTTTTCAGCAAGAAGGAGGCGGATCTGTTACCACTGCATCGAGCCTATGACTGTCCCGTGGATCTTCTATCTGATGCTCCACTGCCCAAGGGTCGATTATATTCCATGTCTGAGCCCGAATTGGCTGCTCTTTGAGAGTTTCTGGATAAGAACTTGGCTCGGGGATTTATCCGACCATCGTCGTCTCCCCTTTCAGCTCCCGTTCTTTTTGTAAAAAAGAAGACGGGAGAGCTTCGTTTGTGCTGTGACTACCACCGGTTGAACGCCATTACGGTGAGGAATAGTTACCCTTTGCCGCTCATTCCGGAGTTGATGGAGCGGTTGTAGGAGGCTACGATTTTCACCAAGCTCGATCTTCGAGGGGCCTACAACCTGGTGCGGATACGCAAGGGGGACGAGTGGAAGACGGCATTTGGCACCCGATACGGATATTTTGAATACACCGTAATGCCGTTTGGATTAACCAATGCTCCCGCGGTTTTCCAGCATTTAATGAGTGACATTTTTAGGGACATGCTGGATTGGTTTGTGGTGGTGTACCTGGGTGACATTTTGATCTACTCGCAGTCCAGGGATAGCCACCTTCGTCAAGTCTGTCAGGTACTTCAACGTCTTCAGGAGCATAAACTCTATGCGAAACTGGAGAAGTGTCTCTTTTTCCAGACTTCTATAGAGTTTTGGGTGCATTTCATCTCTCCCGAGGGCATTGCCATGGACCCGAGGAAAGTAGAGGCCTTGTGTAGTTGGGAACCCCCTCGTCGAGTAAAGGACGTTCAACGTCTCCTGGGGTTCACCAATTACTATAGGACCTTCATTCCAGACTTTGCCAAGCTGATGGATCCCATCACTCAGCTCCTTCGCAAGAAGGTCCCGTTCCAGTGGGGGCCCCCACAGCAACAGGCTTTTGAGACTCTAAAGAAAGCCTTTGTGGCTGAACCGATATTGAAGCATCCTGATCCGAATCTTCCATTTGTGGTCGAGACAGATACCTCTAACGTAGCTATTGGGGCGGTGTTGTTGCAAGCTTCGAAGGATGGCGCACCTCTTTTCCCATGCGCATATTATTCAAGGAAGCTCACAACTTCTGAGCACAATTATACTATCTGGGAAAAAGAGTTGCTGGCTATCAAGGCTGCATTTGAGATCTGGCGACATCACCTAGAGGGGGCTCGGCACAAGGTGGAGGTTTGGATGGATCACCGTAACTTGGAACATTTGTCTACTGCCAAGAAGTTGAACCAACGCCAGATCCGGTGGTCATTGTTTTTCACAAGATTCAACTTTTCCATCACCTATGTTCCCAGTGGACAGAATCGGAGAGCAGACGCGTTGTCTAGAAAACCCGAATATATTGGTCCCGAGGATCCTCTTCCTCCACGAACGGTGTTGCCACCGGAATCTTTGGCCGTGATTCAGGATCCGGTGGATTTGAGGGCTCGAATACGGGAGGCGCAGCGATTGGACGCGTGGTCACAACAAAGAATGAGGGTAGTTGGACCTGACTCCCCATGGACTTTGGAGGAAGGCTTGCTAAGACATCGGGGTTTATTGTATGTACCCACCAGGACGCTTCGAGCCCTCATCATGATGCAATGTCATGACAACCCCGCTGCTGGTCATTTTGGTTTTTACAAAACTCTGCACTTGATCACCCAGACGTTTTGGTGGCCTCAAGTTCGACATGACGTTTTTTCCTACGTTGCGTCTTGTATTACATGTTGACAAGCGAAGGCTGTGTCATGTGCGCCTCCTGGACTTCTGCAACCACTACCAACTCCGACCCGACCCTGGGGGGCGATATCCATGGACTTTTTAATGCACTTGCCCTCGTCGTTGGGTTATCAACCACTCGTGGTGGTTGACATGCTCACTAAGATGGCCCATTTCATCCCGTGTAGAAGATTACCATCGGCTCGTGTTACTGCCCGGCTTTTCGTACAACATGTGTTCCGTTTACATGGCTTACCGGACAGAGTTGTTTCAGATCGCGGTGTTCAGTTCACCGCTCAATTCTGGAAAAGCCTAATGAACGTACTACGCGTACAAGTATGTTTAGCGTCGGCACACCATCCAGAAACCGATGGCGGGTCTGAGAAAGTAATTGGCATCCTTGCCCAATACCTCAGATGTTTTGTAAATCAACGGCAAAACGACTGGGTGACCTATCTTCCATTGGCAGAGTTTGCCTTTAATAATTCTCGGCACACCTCCACCCACATGATGCCTTTTTACGCAAATGTGGGTTACCATCCGAGGTTTTTCCCCCGTCGATTGCAGATTCTCCAGTTCCAGAGGCAGGAGACTTTTTGTCGGAGTTATATGCCGTGCATCAATTAATTTCCAGACAATTGGAACGAGCAAAAGCAGACTATAAGTGTTTCGCAGATCGTTCACGTCGAGCGACGCCTCGGTTGGCTGTGGGTGACAAGGTGTGGTTGTCAACGAAACATCTTTGGGTCGATCGTCCGATTAGGAAGTTGGATCATCGCTTTATTGGTCCCTTCCCTATCGAGGCGGTTATTAATCCTGTGGCTTATTGGCTCACCCTACCACACTCCATGCGCATTCACCCTGTTTTTCACCTCTCTCTGTTAGTACCTGACACCCCATCGTGTACTCTCTGTTCTCCAGAAGATACGGGTTCTCCATCCAGGCCCAGCACTGAACCTATTACGGATACCACAGTGGTCGGAATTTATGATTCACGATGGTTGAAGGGGCGATTCCAGTACTTCATGGGGAGACTGGAAAATGAAACGGAGATTCGTTCTTGGCAGGATGTGTCCAAGGTGCATGCCCCAGACCTTATTCGAATATATCATGCACAATTCCCTTCAAAACCCCATCCTGATCATCAGACTCGGGGGAAGGGCCCTGCGGTGAGGGATAGTGTTGTGACTGGAAGGATTGGCCCTGCTGGGAGTTTTGACTCTGATGCCTCTGAAGATGGAAGGTTTGAGCCTGCTGTGAATGTGGAGTCTGAATTATCAGAGGACACAGATGTGAGTCAGGAGGATGAGAGATTGTCGGAGAGACAATCCACTCCAGAACCTTCGACTTCGTACATGATAGCAGCTGATCCACAAAATGAGCCAGAGGCTTCTAGTGAGGAGGAAACTGACAGATGTTGGCTTGATGCTAGAACTAGAAGAAGATTGAAACGTCAATCACAATCTGAAGGGAGGCGTCAAGCCAGACATTGATTAGAGAGACTGACACGCCCATACTGGGGATTTAAGGAGGTGTGCTGACTCTCAATCTTTGCTTGGAGCAAAGTGAAACGTGAGTAGTGCTTTGTGGATTTGAAAGGATACGTTTGAAGCGGCCGTTGCGATTTATGAACAATTCTGAGTTGCCAGTCAGATTCCAGGAAGACTGCCAAGGACTGAAAACAGTACTGTTAACTCTTTAAAGTCTGGTTTTGTTCTTGTTTGAATATTTTGAACTCTGGAACTTTGTATGCTCACCTGTGGATACAGGTGAGACATAACACCTTGTTATCTAACATTCTAAGTATTCTATTATTGTATTTTATCATCCAACCATTGATAGAAAAGGTCCCAAATTTTATAGAATTGGTTATCCTCTTGCTCTCTGATTTCAAATGTCAATCTACTCATCTCAGCACATTCCAATATTTTCTTAATAATTTCTTCCTGCAATGGTATTTTCTCATTTTTCCAATTTTTAGCAAATATAATCTTAGCTGCTGTTAATACATTTACAATCAGATATTTCAAGTCTTTACTGTATGTATCTGGTAAGATTCCCAATAAAAAAACCTCTGGTTTCAAATCTATGTGTTTCTTTGTCATTTTTTCCAACCACATGTGGATTTTAGTCCAATATTTTCTAGCATCCTCACAAGTCCACCACATATGGTAATATGAGCCAGGTATCTGATCTGATGGCATCTGTAGGGCTGGCTAGTCCCTGTAATCCAAACATTAAATGACCATTTTAGGGATTTCCCCACCTCTTGATGTTTAATTGTCATTATTCTACAATTTAAAAAACCCTAACCCTAACCCTATTTTAATTTTTAATTTCAATCTTAATTTTCTATATTGTTATATTATACTTATCAGTTATATTATACACTACCCAATGCCCCTCTTTGAGCAGGTTAGAAAAACAAAACAAAAACAAAAATAAATAAAATATTGATTAGTACGGCATTTATGTCTGGTCTGGTTGGCATGAGAGTTAAGGATTGAAGGATTGAAATTATAACCACAGAGTACTCATCAATGCCTGCCCATCAAATTCTATTGTTATTTAACTGGGATCACATAATAATAAGAGTCACAATGAATCCTCTGTTCTTAAACAGTTTGATTTATGATTTGGATGAAGAGGTAGAGGGAATTCTCAAGTTTTACCGTTTATATCAAATTGGGTGGGATAACCCTAGAAGACAGAAATAAAATTTAAAACTATCTTGATAATTGGAGACATAAACTAACATCAAGAGAATGAAATGTAACAGAAGAAAGTATATAATTCTTCACTATGAAACAAAATGCCAATGAGCAATATCTGGCTTTGTAATTGCATTTATAAGAAAACAGACTGGAGTTGGTTGCAAACAAAATAATAGCCACCAATGGGATGTGGCTGCAAAAAAAAAGCAAATGCAAATTTAGGTTTTATAAACTGAAGTATAGTTTCTAAATCATTAGATTATTGTTCCAGTTTGCTTTGCTTAGTCAGACATAAGTTCAAATAATATGTCAGGTTCTGGTCACCACATATTAAAATGAATTCAGAGAAACTGAAACAGGTTCAGGGAGAGCCAATGAAGATGAACAACACTAAAAACTAAGCGAACTTAAAAGAGATTGAAGAAAAGAATATATTTAGCCTTCAGAAAACATGACTGAGGCAGGAAGAGAGAGGCCTACGAATTCCTGAATGGATGTCAGAGGAAGACTGCCAAGATTTGCCATTGCAAATTATGGTATAATAACTTTAAATTAAAGGAAGACTGATTCCAAGTGAAAATTTTAAAACACTTCCTAATAGCAAAAATAGTTTGAAATTAAAACTAATTACCCAGGACAAAGTTAATGTGTTCAGGATATGTGGACCACATATCTGGCATCTTTAAGTTGAATTCCTGCACTGAGCAGGGAGTAGACTAAATGATCTCTTTCAATTTTGTTCTTCAAAATGTGGTATTGTAGATTTGAAAAAAAAATTAAAAGACAAATGATACTTAGGTGAGATAGATTAAATTATTTAAAAACAAGTTAAAACCATTTTCAAGTAAAGTTTCAATTTATCTCATAATTTATGGTATTTATTTAATTTTTCTTCCAATCAAATATTTCAACCCAATAATTTGATCATATAAAATCTTTTGGGCATTCAAATATAACCTTTTTTTTAAATTTATTAAATACAGTAAGTGAACATACTAATACGGATCCCAATTAAATTAGAGCAGAACTCTACTGTTTTTTAGGGACACAGTGGCTCAGACACTGAGCTTGTTGATCAGAAAAGTCGGCAGTTTGGTGGTACAAATCCCTAGCACCAAAGTGAGCTCCCATTACTTGTCCCAGCTTCTTCCAACCTAGAAATTAGAAAGCATGTAAAAATGCAAGTAGAAAAATAGGGACCACTTTGGCAGGAAGGTAACAGCGTTCCGTGCGCCTTTAGTATCATACCAGCCACATGACCATAGAGATGTCTTCGGAATCGAGCCGGAAACAACTAGCACATATGTGTGAGGGGAACCTTTACTATATACATTGAACTAGTGGAACACATATTAAAAATATGTACTTTAGTTGATAGTTACACAACGTAGAGAATATTTGATGATATCACCAGGGCCCATGACTAATAAGTATCTATTTTGGGGGGTGCATAGATCTTTAAGAGCCAAAATGGAGCTTACAATTACTAATTTCAGTTGTTAATTTAGCAGAAAGTAATTAATAATCAGACTACCAAAAGTTGGTTTCTGAATTTTGATATCATGATCTGCAAGTGCTCTATGGAACACAAAATGGGAGCTGGAGTTCCCATGTGTCTCATATCTTGCTTTTACTATTTTCTTGCTTAGACTATTTTCTAAGTGATAATTTAACTCATTCAGCAACCACTCAAAGTTGCAACAACTTTGAACAAGTGACCTGTCATCAAATTCCACCCAGCCAGGACTTCCAGCTGTGCTTCCAGTGGCTTCAGAGGCAAGGACCTCGAGCCCTGCGGCCCTGCTCCGAGCTCTCCCCATCGAAAGGCTCCGATGGGGAGAACTATAGGTTGTCCACGATTTACAGTCATTCATTTAGTGACTGTTCAAAGTTACAATGTCACTGAAAATCATGACATGATTATTTTTCATACTTATGACTGTTTCATCGCATCCTAATAGCCACAGGATCAAAATTTGAATGCTTGGCAATTGGCTCATGTTTATGAGTTTCAGTATCCCTTGGTTGTGTGATCTCTTTTTTGATCTTCTGCCAAACAAAGTCAATGGGGACCACCACCATTGTATCTGATGAAGTAAGCTGTAGCTGAGAGAAACTAATGTTTTTAAATGAAATCTTGTTAGTTGGAAAAGATACCATGAGACTTTTAGTGAATTGCTTTATGGATTAAAGAACATAGTTCTTTAAATTGTAGGTTCCTGAACTTTACAATATAGCAGATTTTCTATCTGAACTCTTCATTTCTTGTAATGTACAGCTGCTTAAGGAAAAGCTAGAGTAGTGAAATTAACAGATAATGTGAAGATAGGATTTGACCTGTTTCTTTAAATCACTTCAAATCAATCTATGATCTGTGTACAATCTGAGGCTTGCATATTTTTCTTCCTTGTCAAAAGTGACAAAACAGTAATTTTGACCAGAGTCATCCTGATTCCTGGGAATCAACGTATCCTATCTACTCGATACTATCCAGGTTCCATAAAAGTCAGGGTACCCCCAATACTAATAAACTTGCCAACACAATCTTACAATATTGCTTTTATATCACATACCTGGATAATTCGGGCTGCCTCCAGCAGAATGTTGCTCCGTTCCATGCCTGATTTCTGACTCCATATTTTGAAGGCCGCATGTGCACTCTTTACAGCCAGATCTATCTCCTTCTCACCAGAGAAGGCTAAATTCCCAATAACTCTGCCTGAAGAAGAAAAAAGGCAGTTTACTTTGCCAAAATCAACGGGCAATGCTTACTTGGCAATGCTTATTATTACTATATATTAAAATACTTGTTAAGTGAAAATGACTTGATAATAAGTGGCAATTCAATATTACAGCATCCTTTTGCTGTAATTTTAACACATGCACAAAGGAGGCTCCATCACTTCTTAAGGCAGCTTGTTTCCCTTCTGATACTATGATTTTTACAATTTTTTTTAACATCACATGAAATCTACTTCATAAATTAAATATTCTGTTTTGAAGGAATAATGCTGAATACTTTCACCTAATCTTCCACACTGGAATATACTTTATTGGCAAAGTATGATTGGACACACAAGGAATTTGTCTCTGGTGCATAAGTTCTGAGTGTACATACAAACAACAAAGTGATAAGTCATAAATCATAAGAAACAATAATAAATCATAGGATACAAACAAGTGATAAATCATAAGATACCAATAGAAGGTAGCAGGAAAAAATGAAAAGATAAAGACAAAAATAATAGCAATACAGCCTTACTACATGGGTATAAGGCGTAAGATAGTGCTGTAAGAATTAGGATTTTTAATAAGTAAAATTATAGAGGAAAAAACTATCTTTGTATCTAATTCTTGTGGCATGCAATGCCCTATAGTGGCATCTAGAGGGGAGAAGTTGAAACAGTTTTATGTCCAGCACGTGAGGGATCTATAGATATTTCCTCTTTCTGGTTCATACAATATACAGGTCCTCTAGGCGAGGTGGTTGCAATTGTTTTTTCTGCAGTCCTATATGTTGAAGTTTGTACCTGTCCTGTGTGGTTGCTTTGCCAAACCAGACAGCTATAGAGGTACAATGACAGACTCAGTAATTTCTCTGTAGAACTATATCAGCAGATCCTTGGGCAACCTGAGCTTTCTGAGCTGACAGGAAGAACATTCCTTGTAGCTTTTTAATGCTGGTTCTAATGTTAGCTATCTGTTATGTCTCACCTATGTTCATAGATGAGAAGACAAGGTTTCAGAATTCAAAATATTCAAGCAGAAACACAACCGGATTCAAAAGGGTTAATTAGCACTGTTTTCCAGTCCTTGGCATACTTCCCGGAACTTGTCAGGCTAATCAGAATTGTCCATAATTCAAAAGGCCACTCCAAATGTATTCTTTCGACTCATCAAACACTTTGCTTCCAAGCAAAGCTTGAGAGTCAGCACGCCTCTTTAAATCACCTGGATAGGCGTGTCAGTCTCTCCAATCAATGTCTGGCCTGACGCCTCCCTTCAGATTGACGTTTCCTGGTTCTCCTAGTTCTGGCGTCAATCCACGATCTGTCAGTTTCCTCGCTGGAAACTTCTGTCTCATTTTGTTGATCATTTGCTGGCATGAATGAAGTCGAAGGTTCTGGGGAGGATTGTCTCTGCGACAATCTCTCATCCTCCTGGCTCACGTCTGTGTCCTCTGATAATTCAGACTTCACATTCACAGCAGGCTCCAACCTTCCATCGTCAGAGTCAAAACTCCCAGCAGGATCGATCCTTCCAGTCACAACAATTGAAGTCCTGGGGTAGAACCCAGAAACTTGAAGACCTCTTGCTAAGTTGCCTAATATTGTAAAAGATGGTAAAATAGTAGAGCTGCTCCTAAAATCTATCATCTCTACAGTTTTAAGTGTGTTTAATTCCAGATGGCTCTGGCTGCACCACAGGGCTAGCTGTTCAAGTTCCTGTGTAAGGACCAGACTCTCTCCCCTTCAGATGATAAGAATGAACTTTTGAAAACTGGGTATTTAAAAAGGAATTTTTTATTGAAAAGGAAGATATTCAAAGCAGGGTCGAATATCCCTCCAGGCATGCACTTAGATAAAGGGAGTTAGAACTCCTCCCCTTAGTCTTGTGTGGATTTCGTCAATACAAAGAAGCAACATGTTAAAACACCCCCCCCCTTTTTTTTCCTGGGAATGTAGTTGAGAAGAGCTTCCCTGGAAGTTTCTTTCAGAGCTGGAATTTTTATCCCCCCTTCTCCTCTTGCTTTCTCTCCAAGAGGTGAAAAGTTTCCAAGCATCTGGGCTCCAGTCCCCAGTTGTAAATCGTGTGCAGGTTATACAGATTCAAAACAAGAATTAAGATACTCAGGTTACATCAAAAAGGATTACTTGTATCAACCCCCCCCCTCTTTTTCCATTGAAGAATGGCAGATACACGGATCTGACATACTGCCCTCTTCAAAAAAATTGACAAATCCACCTGGAAGACATAAAACATGTCTTACATTTACAATTTAGGATGGTTTGTGAGGGTATTTCAGGTGGAACTTCTATAGCAATGTGTGGGCTTTTACATGTTGTTTGTCCACTCATTTTGTGAGGAGGGAAGGTGTTTCCAAGCTATAAAATATTGTGTGGATCCATGGTGAGTGTGTGTGTCAAGGATATTTTTAATTTCAAAATGTTGTTCCCCATGTACCATAATGTGAGTTGGAGGGGGCGGGGTCTAAGTTTTGAAGTGATCTCTGGTTTGAGTAGGCTGCAGTGAAATCCTGGATGAACCTGTCTCAGTGTCTTGGGGAATAGAAGGTCTACAGTAACAGAGTTGATGATTCTGGAGATGGCCCAATAAATTTAGGTCCCAGTTTCTTAGAGGGTTGTAATGATTTTAGGAATTTTGTAGATAAATATATGTGGTCCCCAACTTTAAACCGTTTAGGTTCACAACGTTTTTTGTCCACTTGAGTTTTAAAAGCTGCTTCTAGCCTCTTGTAAGGCTAGTCTGACCACTGGCCAAGTGATTTGTAAATGGTTTATCCACTCCTCAAAGGAGAGAATTTCAGGTTCCTTGGTAGGTAGCTCTTGCATGAGGTTGAATTCTGTGGCTACCTGGAATGGAGTGAAACCAGTGCTACTGTGAACCGAATTATTGTACGCTACCTCTGTAAAAGGTAGAAGGTCAGTCCAATTGTCCTGTTGGTAATTAATAAAGCACCTGAAATATTATTCTAATATGCCATTAGCTCTCTCTGTCAAGCCATTAGTCTGGGGACGATTTGAAGAGGACAACCCCTGGGCCTAATAGGTTTAAAAACGCCAACCAAAATGTGGACGTGAATCATACACCCGTCTGAGATAATCCTTGAGAAGCTCCATGGAGGCAATAAATGTGTATTAAAAACATATTTGCTAATACCTTGGCTGTTAGGAACTTTTGGCAGGATACAAAATGAACCTCTTTGAAAAAAGGTCTGTTACAACCCAAATAACTTTGTTTCCTGAATTTTCAGGGAGCTCCACTATAAAGTCCATAGAGATCTCTCTTCAGGGTGCTGAAGGTTCTGCTACTGTTTCTAAAAGTCCAGGGGACTTTCCTTGTCTTCTTTTTGCAGCAGCACAGATAGGGCAACTAACAACATAGCTTTCAATGTCTTTTTTAAGAGATGGCCACCAGAATTCTTTTGATCAGATGCAGGGTTTTTACAAATCCAAACTGTCCAGCTGTTTTTGAGTCGTGGCATTGTTTCATGAGGTCCAGTCTCTGGCTGGCAGGGATGTAAAGTTTGTTTTCTACCCAGGCTAGACAGTCTTTAAGTAAGAAAATGTTTTTGTTAGCCTGGAGCCAGTCATGCTTAAGTAGTGCCTCCTTAAATTTGGAAGTCGTTGCATTGTCAGTAAGTGGTTCTTTCTTCCCTTGTGCTCAGGTGATTACTTTGGCTGCAAGTTGGGTTGGTTGGATTATGGGTTTTACAATTTCAGTCTTTTTGCTGTTGTATTGGTGTTTCTTGGACAGGGAATCTGCCAAGAAATTTCTCCCCCTGGGAGATATTTGAGAGTGAAGGTAAAATGTTTAAAATATTGTGCCCAACATACTTTTGGGGGGGAGTTTCCGTGAACTTTTCAGGGCTTCTAGATTTTTATGATCAGTCCAGACTTCGAAGGGGATTTTGTTCCCTTCTAGGAAATGTCTCCATGTGAGGAGGGCCCATCGCACAGCATATGCCTCTTTCTCCCATATGGCCCATCTTTGCTTGGTTTCTGGCAGTTACCTGGAAGTATAAGCACGTGGTTGCAACTGTCCATGTTCATTCTTTTGGAGTAGAACTGCTCCTTCTGCTACATTGCTAGCGTCCACTTGGATGACAAATGGTTGCTTTGGGTCTGGGTGTTTCAGGATTGGTTCTGCTGAGAATAGTTGTTTTAAGTTTTTCGAATGCCACTTGGCATTCCATTGTCCAGGTAAGGGGTTGCCTTGGCTTCAGTTCCCCCCACCCTGGTTTTAGCAAGCTCGTGATGGCGAGGGCGATAATTGCAAAAGCCGGAATGAACTGACGGTAAAAGTTTGCAAAACCCAAGAAGCTTTGCAGTTGTTTGTAAGTATGGGGCACCTCCCAATCAATGATAGCTTTTATTTTTTGTGGGTCCATCTCTATTCCCTCGTGGGATATTCTGTATCCCACATAGTCAATTTTTTCTTTTCTTTTTTTTGAACAAGTTTTATTCATTTTTCAACCTTTTAACATCTCATTTTAGAGAACAGCATGATTACAGGTTTCACATATATATACAAATATGACCATAGTTACATATTCAATTTTTGTATTCAATTTTTTATCTTAACGATGCTTTTATACATTTTCTTTTATTGTATTATTCCCAATGCATATCTCATTTTTTAATTCACATATATTAACTTCATAATTGTTATACTTTAATACTTTTAACTGTCACATTTGTATAGTCCTCTTACATTCTGATTAATAACACTCCTTCTATAAATTGGTTTGCCCCCTAAAATATCACAATAATAAGTCTTTATTGATTAGCCCTTGGGCCATATCAAAGTGCAAAATTCCAGCAACAATTTGTTACTAAAATTTAATAAAAGCAATTCAAAATGAAATTTGATAAAATATTTAAATGGAACTTGATAAAATACAATTTAAAATGAAATCTAGACAAAATACGATTTGAGATGAAATAGTAATAAAATACAATCCAAAATAAAATTGTAATAATATGCAATAATTTTAGATAAAATATAATAACATCATATTTCAGAGTTGCCCTTGCAATCTACCCCAATCAATCTGACATATGCAGATCTCAACCGAATCATTTTGTTTAAATACTGTGCTACTTTAAATGTTATTTTCAAGTTCTGACCAGACATAAGTTAAGTTATTTTGATATGGGTATCCTAATGGATCGTTTGTCTGATATATAGACCAAGATACCTGTCTCTCATCCTCTTATACAGGCAACAGTCAAATAGGATGTGAGCCAGGTCCTCTACCTCTGCCGCTCCGCAAATGCAGAGACGGTCATTGTACGGTATTGCATGAAATCTCCCGTGTCTAACCATTGTGTCAAGTTGTTCAAATCTTGCTCTAAGGTGTTTTGGGAATTGTGACTTCAAGTAGCTATCTACTTGGAAAGTACATTTGTATTTACTCAACCAGTTTAAGTTACCTACCTTACTAAGGATAGCTATATCAATTTGTGCATCTATATCCTTAATTCTTTGGGCAACTCTTTTTTTAGATTGTTCTCCTGTTACACAAGAGATAGGAAGACCACAGCTTCTTACAAAATTTGTTAGTTTAATGATCCAGGAGATTTGTGATTGTAGTTTTATTTGCTCTAGTAGGCATAATTTGGGTAGTCTATCAGTCTCCATTCCATTAACTTTGCACCAGTAATTATAAGCTCTAATTTTAGATAATGCCTGAATTGTATAAATTCCCAATTCAGCTCTAACTGCTGCAGCAGATGTTCTTAGATCTACACCTAAAATACATCTCAAATGCTGGGACTGTGTTTGTTTTAGGACTGTGGTTGAGTAAACACCCCAAATTTCTGCTCCATACAAGAGCATTGTGGTAACCTTAGCCTTATAAACCTTGATTAATGGAACTAGGGACCCTGGATAACTATGGTCTTTTAGTATGAGCAATAAATTCAAACGGCTTTTGCTCTAAATGTACTCCGTTGATGATGACATGCCCAAGATCCAGTCTTGGAAAAAGTTACGCCCAAATATACAAAGGAATTAACCTGTTCAATTGGTTCACCATCCAATTGCCATCTATGTCTCTGATGGTTTCTTCGGACCACCATTATTTTTGATTTAGATTTACTAATGATTAGAGAGTTATCCTGGCAGTAAGAGCTAAATCTTCTTAATAGCCCATGTAGTCCTACTTGTGTGTATGATAATAAAATCATGTCATCAGCATAAAGCAAGCTGTGATAGTAAGTATTTAGGATCATCGGCATGTGTACCATGGTATCCTTCATTAACTCTTGCAAGTCATTGATGTATAAATTAATTAATAATGGGGCCAGGATACACCCTTGCCTTATCCCTTTATTTGTGCAAATCCTATTAGTCAGGGCCCCATTAACCCCATACCGCACCCATACCGCACAAGTACACAGGTACTTGTGTAAAGGGCTTTAATCAAAGCCAGGAGTCTGGGTTCTATTTTAAGAGATGTCAGTTGGAGAAGGGAGGAGCTTGCGCCGTGATGATACGGTTTGCAATCGAGCTCCTCGATTGCAGCCGATATCTTCGTTACCGGCCGGTCCAAACGGACCTATGCTGTCCCATAGGGACAGCTACTGTGAAGAGCGTATCCTGTGGACTCCGGGGATATCGCAAAATCCCTGGAAGACCCGGGAGAAGCTCTTTTTGCTGGCAGCGGAGAGGCAGCCCCCATGCTGCTGAAGTCGGGGCGGCTCCAGAAAGAACGGGTCTGAAAGAGAGTCTGTCGGTTGGGTGAGAAACTTTTTTTTTATTTAATTTTTTGAGTTTTGAAAGTTCACTCTGATTATTAGAAGAAATCTGTGTGATTTTTTTTTTTTTTTGACAAAACTGACTAAGCGGCGTTTTTTCCAAGGGAGACGTCAAAGAGAGGCTTTATTTGCTTTTTTTTTTCTTTGCTTCCGGACTTCATTGTTACTTACTGGATAACTGGACTGTTCCTTTTTATATTTATACATTTTATTCTCCCTTTGGATTTTTCATATTATTTTTTCTTTAAGGCTAGAGGCTCCCTTTGTCTATTTTTTATTCTTTTTTGCCTTTTTATGTTTGTGTATTCCTTGCGGGCTTTTTTTTTTTATTTTAATTATGCTGTTCTGAGAGGAGGGGGGAAAGTGAGAACTAAGAAACTTTGTAACACTGCCAACTAGAGGCTTGGAAATATTTTACTTGAACTGGAAAGAGGTGAAAGACTCCTTCTCAAGGACATCTTCTGATAAGATAGAGGAAAGTGCCTTGTAGAATATTATTACAGGTGTCTTTCTGGATTCTTGTCTATAATTAAACATTTATGGCTTAGCTTTGAAGCTTGTGGGAAAGAGAAGGGAGTCATAATTAGAGCCTTGGACAATTAAACAGAATGCAGTGTATTGTTGCTTACTTTCTTTTTCTAATCCCTTTTTTTAGTTCCGCCACCCCCTCCACCAGCATCAATCTATATTTCTATTCTAGTAAGGTTTTTATTTTTAAGTTTGATTTATTTGCAAGGGGAAGCCTCTGAACTTTTTATTTTTATTTTATTTTTATTTATTTATTTATTTTTCTTTCCATTGGGATTTTTGCTTTTCTTTTTAATGTATATCAATGGACTATTTTTTTTTTCTCAATTGAGACTTTTTTGGTTCGATTAAGGTGTGGAATTTGAAGAAACTTATTCTTTTTGTTTCTTTTTTCTCTTTTTCTTCTTTTTGGCTTTGGTCTTGTTTATTATTATTATTACTGGGTTTTTATTCTTATTTTTATTTTCTCTTGTGGATTACTTTTTAATTGGATTAAGGTCAGGAAGAACTTGAAGAATTTTTTCTTTTTTTTTTTGCCCTTTCTTTTTCTTTTTCCTTTTTTCTTTTTTCTTCTTTATCCCTTATTATTGGGTTTTTTTTATTATTGGCTTTTTCATTTTGGATTATAATTGGCTACTCTTTTTGGATTAAAACTTGAAAGAACTTGAAGAGCTGGAACCATTTAAAATGAGTAAGAAACTTATATCTTCGGGTGCCTCTGTGTCTACTTCTGCCTCCCCACCATCTGGACAGCGTTCAATTCAGACAATGTTAAAGCAAGATAAAGAAAAAGAACAAGAAAGAGTAACCTTACAGATGATTATGCAAGGAATTCAAGATCTTAAGATAAAAACAGATACCATTGAACAAAGAACAGGGAGGACGGAGGAAAAAGTGGAAAGTATTCAACAGATGATGGCAAAGTATGAGGAGAGACTTCAAAAAGTCGAAGAAGGGGGCAAACGAAGAGAGGAGAAGATTGGAAATATTGATAATAGACTAACAGTGATTGAACAAGAAAAAAGTGGGATGCTGAAGTGGGAGTTGGATAGGTCAGAATTCTATCTCAGATTTCAAAATATAGAAGAAGAAAAAGGACAAGATTTGGCTGCGATAATGATAGGAATCTTGGCGGATGCTTTGGAAATAACAGAAGAGAAGATGATGGATGGAATAGATGAGATATATCGAGTTTTTACAAGATATGCGATGAGAAATAATCTGCCCAGAGAAGTTCATATTAGATTTACTAAAAAATCCATGAAGACACAAATCTTGCAAGTGGCAAGAGAGAAGATATTGAAATATAAAGGTAAAGAAATTTTGGTCTTAAAACAAATACCTAGAAGAGTGAGAGAGATGAGAAGAGAATATCGATTCCTGACCAAAATGTTATTGAAAAAGGAGGTGACCTACAGATGGCTGATCCCAGAAGGACTGATGTTCACGTGGCAGGAACAGAGACATAGAATTGATTCAATTGAGAAAGCAGAACTGTTCCACACAGAATTTTTTGGAGGGAGAGAAGGAGAGGCAGAAAAGGAGGTTTCATTAATTGAACCTCAAGAGGAACAAATGGAGATTGGAAAAGAAGAAGGTGCAGTAGGTGGACAGGTGGATATTAAAGATCAGCGTGAATCAAGACCCATGAGAGTGGTCAAATCTAAATATAAAATATAACCATGGAAGAGAAAAAACTGATTACAATGAATATAAATGGATTGAATTCAGCTGCTAAGAGAAGGAAGATTTTCCATAAATTAAGGAAACTAAAGTTTGATATAATTTGTCTACAAGAAGTACATATTAAAAAGCAACATGAACAATTGCTAGTACAACCAAAATTAGGGAAATTGTTTACTTCTCTGACTCAATGTAAGAAAAGAGGGGTGGTTTTATATATTAAAGAGGCTATCCCAGCAAAACTGATTTATACAGATGAAGATGGGAGAATATTAATGGTGGAAATAATGGACAATAATAGAAAGATACTTTTGACTGCAATTTACGCCCCGAATGATAAACAGGAAGAATTTTATAAAAAATTACATACAAAGATGGCTGGACTGGACTATGTTAATATAATTATGATGGGAGACTTCAACGGAATCGTGGACAATAAACTTGATCATATTGCAACAGCAGCAAAGTATAATAGAAAAACTCTTCCTAAATCCTTTTTTAAAATGATAGATGAATTAACCCTAAAAGATATATGGAGAGAAAGAAATGTTAAACTTAAGCAATATACGTTCTATTCAAATAGGCATTTATCATGGTCCAGACTTGACATGATTTGGATCTCAACAGACTTAATATCTAGCGTTCAAGAAGTAAATATTGAAACAAGTACTTGGGCTGATCATAACCCATTGACAATCAAATGGAAGGGACAAAAAAAAAGATCGAGATGGACATTAAATAATACTATCTTAAAGGAGAAAGAATTTATACAATGGATGGAGAAAGAATTGGCTTTTTTTTTTAAAGAATAGAAAAGAAGACACTTCAATACAGAATGTTTGGGATACAATGAAGGCTTATGCCAGAGGCTTGATAATAGACTATACAAGAAAAAAGAATATTAGGAAAAGGCAAGCCTTTAAAGCCTTGGAGGATGAATATAAAAGACTCAAAAAAGAACTGCAGAAAATGCCACAGAAAAAAGACGTTAAACTGAAACTGGATATAACTAAACATAAAATGGACTTAATAGAGAAAGAAGAACTGGCACAGAAAATTAGGAATGCCAAACAGAATTATTTTGAAGATGCAAATAAGCCAGGTAGATGGCTAGCATATAAGTTGAGAAAGGAGAAAGAGTCGAGGAAAATATTGCAGTTAATAGATGACCAAGGTAAAACTTGTCATGGCAGCAAAGAGAAAATAGAAATTATTCATGATTTTTACAAACATTTATATAAGAAAGAAGATATTGATGAGGAGAAAATTAAACAGTACCTGCAGAATGCAAATCTACCTAAGATACCTAAAGAGATTGAAGAAATGCTAGAAAGCAATATAACAATGATGGAGTTAAGCCAAGCACTTAAGAAACAAAATAATGGAAAGGCACCAGGTCCAGACGGGTTTCCTGTAGAATTTTATAAAACCTTTCAAGAATCACTGTGTATTCCATTGTTAGAAGTTATGAATGAAGTTATGTTAAAAAAGATGATACCTAAAACATGGTCAGAGGCCTATATTACACTTATTCCAAAAGAGGAGGCGGACCTACTTCAAATCAAGAATTATAGACCGATTTCTTTATTAAATGCAGATTATAAAATCTTTGCTTCAATATTAGCCTTGGAATACTATGAGGCGCATCCTGAAAAGCAAATGGCTTTGATATTTTTAGATGCTCAAAAGGCATTTGATAACGTGAATTGGAGATTTATGTTACTTTTAATGGAACAGATGGGCTTTGCTAGAAGATTTATTCAGGCAATAGAAGCAATTTACAATGAACAAACAGCTAAGGTAATGATGGAGGGAGAATTTACAGATCCTATTAATATAAGAAAAGGCACAAGACAAGGTTGTCCTCTTTCTCCCTTGCTATTTGTATTGACTTTGGAAGTGTTGAACAGAAATATCAGAGAAGATAAAACTATAAAAGGAATGAAAATTAAGAAGGAAGAATTTAAACTACAAGCTTTTGCAGATGACCTAGTCTTCATCTTGGAAGATCCTATAGAAACAGCCTTGAAGCTGTTGGAAAAGATAGAGGCATATGGGGAGGTGGCCAGTCTGAAAATAAACAAAGATAAAACAAAGATTTTGTCAAAGAATATGTTGCTAAGACAAAGAGAAGAACTGGCAGAATTGTTAAAAATCCAAGTCACAAATAAGGTTAAGTATTTGGGGATATATTTGACGCCAAGATGTAGTACATTAAAGGAGAACAATTATATTAAACTTAAACAACAGATAGCCCAAGATCTGAAGAAATGGGAAAACCTACAATTGTCATTAATAGGAAGGATTTCAACAATTAAGATGAATATTCTACCCAGAATTTTATTTTTGTTCCAAACAATACCAATTAGGCTTGGAAAAGACTATTTTGAGGATTTAAACAAAATTGTTTTGAAGTATATATGGCAAGGCAAGAAAGCAAGGATAAAGTTAAAGCTTTTACAGGATGCCAGATCTAGAGGAGGGTTTGGCCTGCCTAATTGGGAGTTGTACTACCAAGCTGCAAATTTGATGTGGGTTAAAGAATGGATAACATTAAGGAAAACTAGATTGTTGACATTAGAAGGTCATGATTTGTTGTTGGGTTGGCATGCTTTTTCATGGTATAAGGGAACCAAAACACAGGGGTATTTTAGAAGACATTATATACGGGAGTCTCTGTGGTTAAATTGGGAGAAGACAAAAAAACAATGTTACTTGAAAATTCCAGTTTGGTTATCGACGATAGAAGCGTTTTCTTACCCTATAATTTATAAAAAGGAACAAACAGTTAGCTATGGGGAATTACTAGATGAAAAGGGTGAACTTAAATCGATACAAAAATTAGAGGAACAAGGTATACAGATGAATTGGTTTTCATATTTGCAAATACATTCAAAGTATCATGAGGATTCCAAAACAGAGGGATTTTATGATAAACAAACTGATTTAGATAAGATTTTGATGGGTACTGATGAAAAGGTGATTAAAAAATTATATGGTTACTTATTGGAAATTAAGCTGGAGGAAGAACAAGTTAAAGAAACTATGATTGCCTGGGGGAGGAATTTTGGATATGGGATTGACTTAGTTCTCTAAGAAATTATGGTTGCAAAATTATAAAATGACAATGTCTACAGCCTATAAAGAAAATTTGTATAAGATGTTTTACAGGTGGCATTTCCCCCGACAAGGATAGCAAGAATGTTCAAGAACAAATCCGAAAAATGCTGGAAATGTCATCAGAAACCTGGTTCATACTACCATATGTGGTGGACTTGTGAGGATGCTAGAAAATATTGGACTAAAATCCACATGTGGTTGGAAAAAATGACAAAGAAGCACATAGACTTGAAACCGGAGCTTTTCTTATTGGGAATCTTACCAGATGTTTATAGCAAAGAGTTGAAATATTTGATTGTAAATGTATTGACTGCGGCTAGGATTGTATTTGCAAAAAATTGGAAAAATGAGAAAATTCCATTGCAGGAAGAAGTTATAAAGAAAATATTGGAATGTGCTGAGATGAGTAGATTGACTTTTGAAATCAGAGAGCAAGAAGATAAACAATTTTATATAATTTGGGATCTTTTCTATCAATGGCTGAATGATGAAATACAAAAATAGAATATTTGAAATGTTAGACAATAAGGAATAATATTGATTTCATTTTTCTTTTCTCTTTTTTTGGTATTGGATATTATATTTATATAATCGTTTTCTTTTTCTTTTTTTCTCTTATTTAGGATAGAACTGGCACGATTATATGATTTGTTTTAGAATAAATTACTTAAAATATAGTTATCTCACAAAGGCATGATCGAATAAAAGTATAGTCAAACTTCTTTTTCTTTAATAATGATATGATGATTTATAAGTTCGTATTGACAATAAGAGTTATTATATAAGGTAATTGCAATTGTGACTATGAAGTGAATGCACAAAACTGATGAACCAACCGACTCACTGTTTGTATATAAATATGGGAAAGCTGATGTTTTTATGTTTTGTCTGTTTGTTTGTATGTTAAAAAACAATAAAAAATTTTTTAAAAAAAGAGATGTCAGTTTACTCCATAGTACGTCTCTATTTACCATATCAAATGCTGCTGTAAGATCTATGAAAGCAGCAAACAAGGGTCTTCTCTTATAGGCATATTTGGCAATTAGATGATTCAAGACAAAGCAGTTATCAATAGTAGATCTGCCTTGTCTAAAACCTGATTGTTTTTCTGTGAGGATGTTGTTTTCCTCTACCCAGATTTCAATTCTGTTCAAAAGGTACCTAGCATATATTTTTGCTACAATGTCAATCAGGCTGATGGGCCTATAATTACTAGGATCCTTTTTACTCCCTTTTTTATATATGGGGACACTATTGCCATCTTCCACCCATCTGATATATGGCAGGTGTTATTTATGTGTGTAGCAAGGCCTGCTAATACAGGGCCCCACCAGTTGGGAAATTTCTTAAATAGTTCTGCTGGTAGAAAATCCACTCCTGGGGCTTTATTGCTCTTGTAAACTTTTAATGATGGACTATATCCCCTTTTCTGAGACTGGTGGCCAAGCGGGGGAAGTTCTAGGGTTTATTAAATCACTGTTTAAAAATAATTTCTTTACCGGTTTGGTGGAGGCAAGCAATCACTAATAATAATTCTCCCAATCCTCAGCAGAGATTGGTATGTCAAACACAAATCTCCGTTCCTTCAAGATACCTGCTACAGAATGCCAAAATAATACTGAGTTATGACTTCTGGCAGCCAATTCAAGTTCTGACCAGACTGAAATGGCAAAACTTTTTTTCTTTAATGTTATAGTTTTTTTATATTCCCTTCTTGTGTGCAACATCTTGGCTTGTATATAGGCAGTAGGATTCCTCTGGGCAAGCCTCATGGCTGCCTTCAATTTCTTTTTCAGTCGCTGGCAATCCGAATCAAACCAGCGAGGTCTACCCATTTGGGCTCTGTTTATAGCAGGTTAGATGTTTCTTCAGTATGTTACAAAGATTGGAGAATGCATTGTAGGCTGACATCCAGTCAGTAGTAAATGACTGGATTGTTCTAGCCCACTTAATAGCATTCTCTGTTTTAAGGCATTCTAATATTGCCCTAGTATCAACCTTAGCCCAAATTAACCTTTTATTTTGAGTCACTTCTACCCTTTTAGTAAGCCATCTGTCAGCCATGTTATATGGTCTTAAATCTGAGCGGCCTCACAATGTCACACTTATAGGCTGATGGTCGCTATTGTCACTAAGGTGTACTATGACCTCCAAGAATAGGTCAGCCTTATCTCTAGACACACAAAAGAGATCCAGTACACTACTTGAATTAGTTGAGTGGTGTGTATAAGGGATAATTCTTATCCTTACCTCCCCAAATTTGGAGATTTACCCTTAAAAATTAAGGAGACTAGGAGCAAACCAGCAGCATTACTTTTACAATCTCTCAAGAGCCACTGAGGATGGTTTTCAAAGAACTCCCCTGGGATTCCCTTCTTCTGGGCAAGCTCATACAAAGAGGGTCTCCCAGTCTAGCGTTCAGATCTCCTAATAAAACCACTATGGATTGAAGATACAGTATTGCTATATCTTCTAGGATAACTTCCAAGCACATCCAATATTCGGAATTATAGTGCTGGGATGTGCTTGGGGGAATATACACATTTACCAATATTAACTCAAACTGGTCATATTCAAATTTGACAGCTAGAAAGTACGGATACTTATCTTCGTTATATAATTTCTCTCCCTGCCATTGCAACTCTTGCTTTATAAGAATGCATAGTCCACCAGAGGGTCTCCCTTTGTTCTTTGTTTTTTGGGCTGGAGAGGCCCTTCCCTGAAAGCTTGGCAGTTGAACTGGTTTGTCCACTTTGGTTCGCCAAGCTCATTAGTCCATGATCAAGTATCCCTTTCCAGCCTGCTATGTTCCAGGTCACCAATTGTATGGGATTCTCAGAAGCAAGATGATCTGGCTTGGTTAATTGGCTGGATGGTAAAGATGTCAGATGTCAACTTGACATTGGAGCCAGATGAATATCATCTAAGCTTCCCATATAAACACAATTGTTGTGAGGTTTGATATTTCTCCTCATGGTTTGCAGAACTTGTTGTTGCTCCTCTATATCTCGGTTGCCAGTATGCCTTTGCTCTTGCTCCAAGAATGATTTTTTTCACAATAGGCAGGTACTCTGGTTTAAATCTATAAATGTAGATTTCTGTTCATTTTTGGAGTGGCATAGCTGAGAATTCATCTTGTGGAAAGCTGTTATGGGAGCTTCTAAATCAATTGAAGATGGAAGATGGATTATCTCCTTAGTGTTTGACAGCTTAGGGGGCACTGTGTGATGAAGCCCTTTGTCTTTCAGTTGTTTCTCAGAGGTTGGGTCAATCACTGCAGTTACCCCACAGTCAGCCTGTGTGACAGTACCTTCTTTTGCTGTTAAGGTAGAGGCAGTTTGTTAATTAAATACATTGTCACAAGATTGTGTGGTTAGTGGAGCCAAATTAAATAAAGGCTTTTCTGTAGATTGAGTTGTTGTCAATGCCTCTTTTAGGTTATCCAATCTTTGAATGATGTTTAACTTGCTCAGGTTCTGACAATGCACTGAATAAGCCAATTAACATTTCCTCTGGCATATCCTCAGCAGTTCCTACAGCTGTGTTTAAGTTTGTATATTGCTTCTTTGTCTTCTCAGGTCAGTTCAATTGCAGCAGCCTCAGATTTAACAATGTGAGAGCTGTTGCAACCTATATTTAAAGCAACAGTTCCCACTTGGTGATGCTGTTTCAGGAGTGAGTACACTTTTTCTGAGCAAAAAACCCTTATTGGAAATATTGAGAAGGTGCTCAGAAAGGGCTTCATTCTGAAAAGCATGGAGGGTATTATGGGTTGCTTGAACAGTAGAATTCTCATACATTGCATTCTTGCTGGCAGCCACTCTGCATGTAGTAGATCTATATCAGAGTGAACTCACAACAGAGCAGCTGGCTCAGGGACAGCCTAATAGCTTTAACTCCAATGCCCTCTATTTATTCTCGTCATAAATTTGCAAGGTAACCTGGTTAGTTTGCAGACTGTAGTTCTGTTGGCCATCTCTTAGGCCTTTACCTGATTGTGTGTTTTCTCTATATGTGTTCAAATTTTGGGAAGGAAAACTAGGTCCTTCACAAGTTTCATTTTCTGAGTTAGCCGTCCCATATCCATGGTTATCCTCCAAAGTCCTTCTACAGTATTTGAGTGGCTCCTAACAAACGTTGCAAAAGATTCTTTCAGGCAATCGACCTTATTTATGACAATTGACAAAAGATCATATATTGAGTTTATAGTTTGAGCTGTAAGCAAACATTGTCTAGAGAGGAAGTCTGTCACATTTTCCTTCTTTAAATTTGTTACATCTCCCCCCTGAGCAAAGAAGGCTGCTGCTGGGCTCCAAGAACAGGAGCCACCCTCGGAGAGGGAGGAGGACAGCTCTACACAGTGCTTATCTTCCAGTTCAGTTTGTAAGTCCCATTCCAATGAATCATATAAATTAAGTTTGTCTGACAAGGTGCCTGTGAATGAGTTACTCACTGGAACAGACTGTCTGTTTGCAATATAATCTTCCATTTTCTGCTGCTTCAAAGGCTTGAATAAACTCTGCTGCAGAGTGCTGTCTCTTCCTTCTTTTCCCCATTCAGGTTTTATTTCAATTTCCAGTTTGTTTCCAGACTCCAGGTTAGTCGCATTAACAGAGGGATACTTAATCTCGGCTAGTTTTGTTCTGTTGCTTTCTCATCCTCTGCCTCTTACCTTTTTCCTAATTGCAACACATTCTAGCAGTCTTTGCCAAAGATCTGGTTGTTTCTCCTGCTTGTCCTATAACATTAAGTATATGAACCCCCTAAAATATCAATTTAAGTGCACCACCTCCAAGTTACATATTCATTAATTATCTCCCCTTTTAAAACCCATTAAGTGTTTAACATTTTATTACCTAAATCATTAAAAATAATATCCCCCATTAAGATTACATTACATATACAAATCAGATTCCCTTTTTGATTTCATAGAATTTATCTATATTTTCAAAAAGAACAAAGAGACATATTAATCTACTCATTTAGTCCTAAACCCTGATGTAAATTCCATTTCAGCTCTTCTCCTAAATCATTCCATTTATCTCAATATATTTAACATATTCTATTATTTGTTACCATTATCTCTATATATAAAGGAAAAGAGCATTAACAAAAAATAACAATTCTACTTTCCATCTTATCAATCTATATGTCCCCATTTCACAACTACAAGTTTATTTATATTACTCCCCAGCACCTTGCAGAATCCCCTCCCCAAATATCATTCAGCCATTATCTCTGTGTCTAATTAAAAAAAATTCCCCATTTTTTTAGAATTCCTATATTTCTTGATTCCCAAATCCTGTTTCTTTTCCCTTCCTTCCCCTAATATTTTCTCCTTTATTCTTTCACTCCAGTTTTTAACCCCCTCTCACCCTTTGAATTTCTGCTAATTCTTTTTCCCTCTTTTAATTTTCTGGATATTTCCCTCTTTATTCAATTTCCCAAATTTCCGATATTTATTCCCATCTCTTTTCCTCTTTCTTTCCAGAGTTCTTGATGGTAAAGATGGCTCCTTGCTCCTCCTCCTCTTCTCTCCTCTGTCTTTGTTGTTCATACTCTGCAATCGCCTCTTCAAAAAAATTAAAAACAAAACCTAAAATTTCACCTCATTCTTGTAATGTTTCTTTCGTGTTTCTAAGTTCCATCTTTAATGCCTGAAGAGATATCGCCATTTTACAGCTTTCTAATTAGTCCAAATAATGTCTTTAAAATTAGTTTCCAACAGTCCACTTTTAGTCTTCAGCTAATCCAATGCCAAATCCATATCAGAATCAACAATTAATCCAAGGGCAGAATCTTCATGTTTCTTTCTTTGTTTCAATGTTTCAAAGTTCTTGTTTTATTGTATCAATTTTCCTTGTATTTTTAAGAAACAGAGTCTTTTATAAGAAAACAAATTAAAGTTAACTCAGATGGCATGCTTTATTCTGACAAATCCACACCTCCTCTTTCCTTTTCCCTTCCCAATTATTCAGAGCTTTTTTTAAAAATCACAATCTTCCAAACAGTTCAGATCCAATTGATATTACATTTTCTCTTTAAGAATTTTATAGTTCAGCTTTGTTAGTGCCTATATAAAGTCAAAATATACGTATCCAAGTTAATTAGGTGCTTTCTCCTCCAGCTTCTACCTCTCCGGGTTCAAAGCTCCGTGCTATCAAAGGTAATTCACACCTTTTTTGTTCCCCTTTCTGTTCACCACTGTAAATCCTTTCTTAAAGATTCTTTGAAATGTTAATCCTGAGGGTACCCTCCATTTAATTATATTGTCCCATTCCTCCTGCTGTTCACTTTGTTCTCTCTCTCCTGCGCAATCTTATTCCAGTCTCATCTTCCCCTTCAGGGTGGCCATTTTAGACCACTGCTTCAGGCGTCTTCAGGACGGAGTAACTGCCAAGCCCGGGAGGAGATTTGTGACTCCCCTCTAACCAGCTGACAGTTCCCCTTCCTCCATCACCCCTATGAGGCGGCTTCTGCCCCGAATCCAAGATTGGGGCTCTCCGACGCCGAAGCACGTACCAAAGCTGCGCACGATCATGGTCAGTGGTCCATCTTCGGGGAAGCTCAAAACAGAAAGTCCTAGTCAATTTTTTCTTGATGGAACTAACATTTAGAGAGTTTTGCATATAGTTTGGCGTTTTGGAGTTTTGTGAGAACTGCTCGGAGCAACTTTATGTGCTCTTTTGTTTCAGTGTAGATTAAAATGTCATTGAGATAAACTAGAGCCCCTTTGTATAAAAAATCATGGAGAACCTCATTAATTAGCTGCATAAATATGGCAGGGGACTCCTTGTAGTCCAAAAGGGAGTACTTTAAACTTTGTAGCATCCCAGTGGGGTGTTAAAAGCAGTCTTCCACTCATCCCCTTCCCTTATTCTGATGCAGTAGTATGCTTCTCGTAGATCTAACTTTGAAATTAAATTCCTTTAGAAAGCGAGCATGTCCTTCATGAGGGGGAGTGGGTACATATTTTCCACGTTGATGATATTTAAATTATGGAAATCAATGCAGAGGTATAGGGTGCCATCTTTCTTTTTGTGAAATAATACTGAGGCTGCTATTTTCAATCAGGTAGGTTCGATGAAACCCCTTTTTAGACTTTTATCGATAAATGCTCTGAGTTCATTTTACTTTTCTGAGGGACATGCAGTACATTTTCAGTTTTGGAAGTTTAGCTCCCGGCAGGATTTCAATGGCACAGTCTGTGGTATGATGAGGTGAGAGTTCATCAGAAATCTCCTCACTAAATACTTCAGCCAAATCCTAGTATTCTTTGGAGATGTTAATGGGTTCAGCAGGCTGGCTGGCCATAGTTGGTTCTCTGTTCTCTTTTCTTTCCTTCCCCCCCTCTGGGATGTTTGCAAATGCCTCCTATTCCTGGAAATGTAGTTCCTCTCTTCCAGTTTATTTTTGGATTCCATTTCTGTAACCATGTGAGTCCTAGGACTAGTGGCCCTTCCATTCCTGGGGCTACAATGAACGTGAGCATCTCGCTATGGTTTCCCAGTTCTATTTGCAATGATTCTGTGGCAAAACTGGCTGGCTCCCCCCCCCCGCTATAGTCCCATCTAATTGGCAGAAAGTGAAGGGGTTTTGCATTCTCCTTAGATTTCCAATTTCCCTACTAGGGTGGGGTTGATTAGGTAGCGGGTGCATCCCAAATCCAGTAATGCTGCTACTTCCTCCCCCTTCCCTCTGTTGGGGATAAACAGTCTTAGAAGTAGAGTGAGCAGTTCGTTTGGGCCACTTACCAGTGGGTTGTCTTCCTGATCGCTTTCAGACTGGCTTAGGTCTCCTCAGGGCATTGGAGATTTTTCCTCTGGATTTCTGGATTCTCAGCTTCTCAAAGCAGTTGCTTTTCGTTGGGGGTTTGATTTTTCAGGTTTCCCCCCGATGGGTGGTCTGGCTTTCTGGCAAGGGTTTTTTCAATGGCACTCTGCTGCACGGTACCCCTCCTTTCCACATTTAAACAGCCAGATGGTCTTGGAGTCATGGTGCTTTGGGGTTTGAAAAATTCCTGCTTCCACTGGGGTAGGGATCTTCTCCAAACTCTGCCGCTGTGGTACTGGTTACAGGCCACGTCGATCTCCGCCTCCTCTGCCATCAGATACCATTCATAGAGAAGGTTTGGGGCCCCATGGGCCAAGCAGGCAGTGTACAGGTTGTCGTTGAGTCCATCTTTGAACCAGCAGACTAGAATATCTTCTAGCCAGTTGACTTGACCAGCCAGGTTGCAAAATTCCTCGGTGTATTCAGCTACAGGGCGACGGCTTTGCTTTATGACCCTAATGCGGTCATGGGCTTTTCAATCAGCGAGGGAGTCTTCAAAGCAGTGGTGTAGGCCTGAGATGAATTGATTGAGGTTTCTCAGCTCTGGGACATCAACATTGTGGAGGGTAACCATCCATCTGGCAGCTGCCCCTTCTAGGGCTAAGGTGATGACTCACACTCAAGCCCCCTGGGTCAGGAAGATCCGCCTGTATTCTTGCATATAGATGAGGACTTGTGCCAGGAAGAATCCCAATTTCTGGGGGTCCCCATTGAATTTTACTCCCAAGGGCAGGATCTTTCTCTGCAGCTGTAGGTCCCTGGGTTGGCCAGGGTTAATCCCCTGCTCTGAAATGGCAAGGGGTCGGATACCCGGCATGGCTGCTGGTCCTTTGATCAGTCTCAGCTGGATCAGGGTTGATGGCTTCTCTCGATTTCTGGTTCACTTGATCTCCTTTGTTGGTGACCTGGTTCACCCTGAACATTAAAGTCCTCCAGGGCTTCCCTCACGAGGCGATTTATGTACCGTTTCAGTCAGTCATCTGCCAGTGGTTCCTTGATCTGTTCTTCCTGATTGGGAAGGGCTTCCAGCTCCATTTTCCACTCAGGTTTACAGTTACCACTGGTGAGGGTTACTCCCTTGACTTTTCCATCATTTCCTATGCCTATAGACCATCGGGGCTTCATGGAATTTTTGCAGGCAGCTTCGATGGGGCACACAAGGCCAGTGTCTGGCTGGGTAGTTGTCGAAGTTTCTCCCCAGCATTTGGCTTGTTGCTATGTTCAGACATTTTTGCAGTCCCCCGGGTAGAATGAAATTTTGGAAGGAGAAAAAAATCCTCTCTGGGTTGACCACTATTGCATACCCTGCTTTATGTAATGACCAGACTCTCTCCCCTTCAGACGATAAGAATGAACTTTTGAAAACTGGGTATTTCAAAAGGAATTCTGTATTGAAAAGTGTTGTATCGGTCGATCGATCACAAAGAGACTCAAGGCAGTGACTAGTTTAAAGCTCTTTTTATTTCAAGTTGAATCTGGCCGCTGGCTGAGTATGTGGCGGCTTATATTGAACTGGTGCCGGGCGCCGCGGCCAATGACAGCCGTTTGAATCACCCGCGATCGGCTCGGGCAATCGCGGCTGCTTCGTAACGGCCAATCAGTGCCACACACTCGACCAATCCGGTTGCTGTGCGTTTAGCCAATCAGAAGTGCAGGTTTCCAAGAATGCAAATGTACATACAGAACACCCCTCCCCTCTTGGTTCGGTCCTACGTGACGTAGTCCCGTAAGTAAGTGGGGCTCCGTACTTGCCTATTGGACCTGTGCAGGTTAGTTGTCTCTTGGCCGCCGGCCGGTTCGGTCGGGGTCTGTGTTGCTCTCTGCCGCGTCAATGAAACTGCCTGGAAGGGTGAGTCGGGCCTCTCGCCGCAGCTCCCTCCTGGTCTACCCGGGCTGGTTGAGCTGCTGGCTTCGCTGCTCCCGCTTGGGCTTCCCGGGCTGGTCGAGCTGGCTTGGCTGCTTCTTCCAGGCGAGGCTTCGAGCGGGTCGTTACCTGGTGCTTCGGTTGGTGAGTATTTCTGGTTTCTTTTTTATGGGGTTGTCTGTTTTGTTCCTCGGGGATTTCCCTCCCCTCTTGGTTGGTGTTTTGGTGTTACCCCTCTGCTCCTGGTTCTCTGTTTCTGTGTGATTGCGTGTTGGTTGTATTTCCCGTGGTGGTTCTCGATCTTAGCTGATCGATGTGTCATTTCTATGCTCGCCCGTCGTTCGTTAGTAGCCGGTACGAGCGGGGACCCATTACCTGGGTTATCGTTGCCAGTATCCAGAGTAGGTCCCCTGCGAAGTTCTTCGCAAAGACCGCGTCGCCTGGTGTGAACGTCCGGTGCTTGCTGGAGGAGTTGGAGGGTTTTTCTGGGTTGTATGTGGGGTGCAGCCGGTCGAAAGGTGATCGTGGCTTTCTTCCCATAAGTAGCTCTGCCGGGCTTTTGTTCGTTGTTGTGTTCAGGGTTATGTGTTGTATGAATAGCATCCTGTTAATTTTGTCCTGTATTTCCCCAGTTTCGATTTTTTGAATTGTCTTTTTCATAAATTGAACCATTTTTTCCGCCCTTCCATTTGCTGCCGGGTGAGTCGGTGCTGTCAGCGCGTGCCGTATCCCTCGTTCCACCAGGAATCTTTCGAAAGGTAGCATGGGTGAACTGGGGCCCGTTGTCAGATACAATTACACCTGGGAGGCCGTGGGTTGCGAATAATTTGCTGAGTTCCTTGATGACGGCTTCTGTGGTGGTTGTTTTTATGTTGCTTACCTCCAGCCAGTTGGAGTAAGCGTCTACCGCCACCAGGAACGTGTGTCCTTTGGTGGGTCCAGCGAAATCTATATGAATCCTGGACCATGGCCCTCTGGGGGTTTCCCATTCTAGGATTGGGGCGGCGGGAGGGCTCGGTCTGGATTCTTGGCATTGTTTGCACGATGCCACCCAGGCTTCGATGTCTTTGTCCATCCCTGGCCACCAGGCGTGACTTCTGGCCAGGGCTTTTGTTCTAACGATGCCAGGGTGCCCTTCGTGCAGCATGTCCAAGACTCTTTTCTGTAGTTTTTCCGGGATTATGACCCTGTCTCCCCACAGTAAGCAGCCCTTTTGTGTGAAGAGTTCTGTTTGGCGGCTCCGGAAGGTTCTGAATTGTTCATCGTCGTCCTTTTCAGGCCACCCTTTCTCCACCCACTTTAAAACCCGCGCCAGACATTTGTCTTTATTGGTTTCCTGGGCAATGTCTGACGCAGTTAGGGGGAGCTTGGGTAAGGTCTCTATACTCAGGGTGGACATGGCGGGTGCTGGGTCAGCGTCCAGGTCGGGTAACGGGGTGCGGCTCAATGCATCTGCGTGCAAGATTGACTTACCGGGGCGATGGTCTAGCCGGTAATTGTAGGCGGCGAGGAATTCGGACCACCTTGTCATCCTCGGGGATAGATGTTCGGGGTAGCCCTGTCCCCTGCCAGGATCCCAAGCAGCGGTTTGTGGTCTGGGATGATGGAGAAGGTCCTGCCGTAAAGGTACTCGTGGAACTTCTTTACGGCCGCAACGATTGCCAGGGCCTCCTTGTCCAGCTGGCTGTAATTCCTTTCCGGTTTTGAGAGAGTCCTTGAAAAGAAAGCGATGGGTGCTTCTTCTCCATCGGCGAGGGTGTGGCTGAGGATGGCCCCGATGCCAAAAGGTGATGCATCGCATGTTACTGTTAGGGGTAGTGTCTCGCTGTATTGGATGAGAACAGCGTCCGATGTGAGCAGGTCTTTTGTTCGGTTGAATGCGTTGTCCTCTCGCCTTCCCCAGCTCCAGGTGGCTGTCTTGTCGAGCAGCCTATGCAACGGTTCCGCCGCGGTTGCCTTTTGGGGCAGGAAAACATTATAGAAGTTAATCAACCCCAGAAACGCCTGCAATTCGGTTTTATTTCTTGGTCTAGGGGCTTCCTTGATGGCTCTGATTTTTTTTTCTGTTGGGTGGATCCCGTGCTGGTCTAGGAGGTACCCTAGGAACTCGACTCTTTCTGTGCGCAGCTGGCATTTCTCTTTCTTGACTTTTAGCCCTGCGTCTTTGAACCTTTGAAGCACCTCCCTCAGGCGGCTTTCCAGTTGTTTTTGGTCGGCCGCTGACACCAACACGTCGTCAAAATAGGGCACTACCCCCTTGATGCCTTGGAGTAGCCTCTCCATTAAACTTTGGAAGACCCCCAGGGCTACGCTGACTCCGAACTGGAGCCTCTTGCAGCAGAACGCCCCGCGGTGGGTGACTATGGTTTGTGCCTCTGCGGTTTCCTCGTCCACCGGCAGTTGCTGATAAGTTTGTGCCAGGTCGAGTTTGGCAAAAATCTTGCCTCCACCCAGTGAGTGCAGAAGTTGCCGTACCACTGGGACGGGGTAAGCGCTTTGTTGCAGCGCGCGGTTGAGGGTAGCCTTATAGTCACCACAAATTCTCACTGACCCGTCTGGTTTTACCGGGGTGACTATAGGGGTCTCCCACCTTGCATGGTCCGTTGGCTCAAGTACTCCTTGTTCGATGAGCTTATTTAGTTGCTCGTCGATCTTGGGCCTTAGTGCAAAAGGTACTCGCCGGGTTTTGAGGCGGATTGGGGCTATGGTAGGGTCTAGGTTGAAGGTTACCGGGGGCCCTCGGTACTTAGGCTGCCGTCGAAGACCTCTTGGAAGTCCCTTGCGAGCTGCTCCTCCCAGTCCGTCTTGGCGACATGGTTGGTGCCTGTCACCTCTATTCCCAGTGGCGCGAACCATTGTAGTCCCAAGAGGCTAGGGCGGTCCTTCTCTACGACGGTTAAGGGGAGTATCTCGGTGCGCCCCTTGAATGTAATTTTAAAATGTCCGATTCCTACCACGGGGATGCGGTTCCCCTGGTAGTCCTTGAGGATGAGTTTCTGGCTCTCCAGTTCGCGCCGATGTATGGTTGGCACCAGACGCTTGATTTCCCGCCATGCGATCATGGAGAGGTAGGATTCGGAATCCACCTCCATTTTGCATGGGCGGTCTTCAATGCCCACCTCCACATGGACCTTCCGGCCATCCCAGTTGGAAGAATGGCCGATAACAACCGTCTGGTGGGTTTCTTCTCGTTGTTGGGCCTCATTGAAGCTCCTGTTCCTTCCTTCCCGGCTCCACCGGCTCTCGGTGTTTCAGTCTCGGTTCCTCGGGGGGGTGCTGTCTCGTTTTCGTGGGCTGCTGTCTCGGCGCCGGGGGCTGTGGTTCCGTTTAAAATGGCACACTTTGGCGATGTGGCCCCGTTTGTCGCAGTGCCGGAATATTGCGTCAAGGAACCAGCATTCCGACCGTGGGTGATCGCCGCCGCACCCAGCACATTGGAACCTCGACTTACGGCTTCACCGCTTGCGCCAGTCTCGTTCCGTTTGGAGCCGGTGGATGTCTTCCTCGTCGTCCTCGGAGTCGGTGGGGGAGTCGAGGCCGCCATGATGTGTGGAGGTGGTTGCTCGGCGACTGGTCTCGGTCTGCCTCTCGTGGGTCGGGGTCGTCTCGGCCATTGGTGCTTTTTTGCCGCATGCGGGCCACTGATTTCCTGATTGCCTCCACTGCTGTTGCCTCGGTGAGGGCGTTGGTGAGGGATATGTCGCCCCTCGCCATGAGCCGGCTTTGCAGGACGGGGTCCTTGAGGCCGAGGACACGGTCCCGCAGGGCTGCATTGAGATCGGTGAACCTGCACAGGCCCCCGAGGTCCCGTAGATCAGCCATGAAGTCGCTGATACTCTCGCCCTCCTTCTGATCCCGGTAGAAATCGTGCCGGCGGATGAGGGTGGGCACAGCGGGCACGTAGTGGCTTCGCAGCAGGGGCTCGAGATCGGCCTAGTCCATTGCCTTTACATCGAGGGGTTTGGCGAGGGCCTTTGCCATCTTGAACACTGCGGGCCCGCAGTGGGTCAGGAAGACGGCCCTTTTCTTCTGCCCATTTGCGTCTTTCAAGTTGCTGCTTTCTAAGAACATGAGGAATCTATCGATGTAGGATTCCCAGTCCTCGGCAGCTTGGTTGAAGGGTGCGGGTGGCGCAGTGCTGCTAGCCATGTTGCCAGTTGCTGTTCCACGGGCCACATGCGATGTGGGTCTTGCTTCAGGATCCCACCTTCGTCGCCAGTGTTGTATCGGTTGATCGATCACAAAGAGACTCAAGGCAGTGACTAGTTTAAAGCTCTTTTTATTTCAAGTTGAATCTGGCCGCCGGCTGAGTATGCAGCAGCTTATATTGACCTGGTGCCGGGCGCCACGGCCAATGAAAGCCATTCGAATCACCCGCGATCGGCTCGGCCAATCGCGGTTGCTTCGTAACGGCCAATCAGTGCCGCGCACTCGACCAATCCGGTTGCTGTGCGTTTAGCCAATCAGAAGTGCAGGTTTCCAAGAATGCAAATGTACATACAGAACAAAAAGGAAGATAGCCAGGCAATATTCAAAGCAGGGTCTAATATCCCTCCAGGCATGCAGCTTAGATAAAGGGGGGGTTAGAACTCCTCCCCTTAGTCTGGTGTGTCAATACAAAGAAGCAACATGTTAACCCCCCCCCCCCTTTTTTTTGGAAATGTAGTTGAGAAGAACTTCCAGGAAGTTTCTTTCAGAGATGGAATTTTTATGGCTCCTTTTTCCCTCTTGCTATCTCTCCAAGAGGTGACAAGTTTCCAGGCATCTGGGCTCCAGGCCCCAGTTGTAAATTGTATGCAGGTTATACAGATTCAAAACAAGAATTAAGATATTCAGATTACATCAAAAAGGATTACTTGTATCAACACCCCCCTTCTTCTTCCATTAAAGAATAGCAGATACACGGATCTGACATCCTGTCTGTATACAGACTCATTATCTTGAATTAGACCAATGACTGTTGTATCACCTGCAAACTTCAGTAGGGTTAACAGAGGGATCCTTCCAGATGCAGTCATTGGTATATAGAGAAAAGAGTAGTAGAGACAGCACACAGCCCTGGGAGGTTCCTGTGCCAATTTACCTTCATCTGCTACTTACTACCTGTTAGAAAGCTTATAACCCAGCTACAGGTGTGGCCAGGAACAGTTACTGAAATGACAGTATTGAATGTCAAGCTGAAGTCTTTGGGGATTCAAGATGTTGTAAGATGTAATGCAGACACATACTGACAGCATCATCTGCCAATCTATTTGCACAGTAGGCAAATTGCAAGGGGTCTAGCAGCAGATCCATGATGGCTTTCAGGTGGGCCACCACTAACCTTTCAAAGGTTTTCATAACTATGGATGTCAGAGTAACTGAACTATAGTCATTCAGCTCCTTAATGCAGGTACCATGTTCTGATCTGGGTGCTTAGCCATTGCTCAGCTGCTCTGCCATGCTGCTCTGAGCCATTGCTGTGGGCACTCCAGCCTACTATCAGCTCTGCTCCACTGCTGCTCAATTGGAATGCCACGCTGCTCTCAGCTGGTCCGCCGTACTACTCTCAGTCACTTCTCTGGGCATTCCGCTCTTTTGCCACTTAGCTCTGCACAGCTGTTGCTCATGTCCACCCTGCTCCCAACTGCTGGTCTACTGCCACCTAGCTGTTTCATGTCTGCTCAGTGGCTTCCGTTTGCACCTCACTGCCTCCACTCAGCTGTCAGGCTAGGTCACTGAGTCTTCTCTCCCTCAGTTGGGCTGCTGTGCTGTCTGTCTCTCAGCTGGGACATTGGGCTGCTTCGCAGCTGGGACATCTCTCAGCTGTGCTGTCTCTCAGTTGGGCTTTTTTCCCTCCCCAAAATTAAAAATTCTAGAAGTTTATTTTCATAAATCTCAAAATTTAGAAGATTTTTTTAAAAAGAAAATTTAAACTTAAATTTCTATCCTTAGATGTTAGTTTTGTAGAGTAACAGAGTTGAAAGGACCTATGCTATTTTGGACAAATGGCTATCCAATCACTCAACCTCCGTTTTGGGAGTTCTGAGTTCGGTGACAATGTTGATTTTGCCCTCTTGATATAGTTTGCAATCCACAGATATATTATAAATGACAAATGTATAAAATTTGAAAAGGAAAACAAAATCCCAGCAGATAAATGTTGCATCCAAATAAATGTTTGAATTCCAGTTTTCTCTTCTCTCCAAGTTCGGTCTTTTCCTCCATTCACTTTTTTTCCTGTGCATGTTTAGGGTTTTTTTTTTTTTAGGCTTTTAAATGGATTATTCAGGAGAGCCCTATTTCTGTATGCCTGCCTGCCTGCCATGCCCAGAATAACACAGTGTTCCAGATGCAGTGTACATGGATTGCTTTTATATCACATACCTGGATAATTCTATTTTGTAGATGTGGCACGCTATCAGTTCACACTCTTATAATCCATCAGGATATGTGCATCTTTTTACATATAATGCTGTCCCATATGATCCCCCTCATCCTATATTTATGTCTTTGATTTTTCGTACCCAAATATACAACTCATCCCTGTTGAAATAGATTTAGCTACCATCATTCAAGTTTGTCAAGATTCTCCTGAATCTTGGTATTGTCTTTGTTTTTGCTATCTCTTCTATATTTGTGTTATTAGAAAATTTCTAACCTCTCATGAAAGTTATGTATAAATATGTTCAATAATAGACCTAAGAGTGTGTCAGCCTCCAAGTAGTTTTCTTGACATCTTTTGCTTCTTGATTCTTGTTGGCTGCCATAGAAACAGGGGGAGGGGTAATTTGATCCTGGGAGGTGTTTGTTGGAGTGCGAAGACATTCCTGTGTGAATTAAAATGGAGGGGATGCTTTCCTGCTTACTGCACGACTGCATAGACTTATGCAGGGTCAACCGTCTTGGCATACCATATGAGTGAGAAACCACCTGAAGATGTACCCCACATGACATTATACACACCTCAGATTGGATGACCAGTCTGGACTCCTGGATGAGGAAACTTGGGATAACTTTCAATATGTAATTTCCGAGCCTATTTGCTTCAGATCTTGCTTTCCTTTTGTTGCTATCACTTCAAACTCAGTAAAAGTACTTTTTCTCTATTTTAATGGAGTTGAAGGAGTTCTTTCTTGGATTTTGAATGAGGCATAGCTGACAGAATCTGTTTTGTGTACCAGAACTAAACAATTATTTGTACATAACCCAGTGTTGATAGAATAATAGAATATTTCACATTCGCTATTAGTACACAACAGAAGCTATCGTTTTGACAAAAGACATGTACTATCTGGGTGCATATTTTGTATGCTAATTAAGTCAGGATTAATGTTGGCATTTGAGTGGCATACCATAGGTCACATTCAATATAGATACCTTTGGGAAAACAAAGACCTAAGAAAAATATTAATTTCAGCTTATTTTTATTTCAATATACTTATATTTTCTCTTTAATGTATATTTACTATTTTTCCTTTGACTACAGGAAGGTAATAATCAGTTGATAAGCAGCTAGTTGGGACTGAAAACTGTGGTTAAGCAACAAAGTCATAAGTAAAAAAAAGTTACCTCACAGTTTAGCAACAGCAGTTCCAGCAATCCCACTTGCTGAGGACTGCACAGATCGTTAAGCAAGAACCTCATGCAACCTGCAACTTCCCACTGGTCCCCCTATTGATTGTGGGAAGTTGAAAGGGAATTTGGAAAACATGATTATGTGACCATAGCACACTGCAACATCCTATCATGAGATGGTCACCAAACGCCCAGATCACATGATCATAGGAATGCTGCAATGGCCTGAAATATAAGGACTAGTCATAACTACCACTCAATCAATGCTGTCATAAGTTTGAATGGTCGCTGAATGAGTGGTTGCTAAATAAGGACTTCCTGTACATTAAAAATTGCAATTTGGAAATGAGTTTTGATAATTCCTCAGTGTCAGATTTAAGATTTGAGAGGTCACATGAGGTCCTAGACTTGGTAAAGAAATGAAATAAAAACACTTTTAAGTATTTGGCAGATGATTCATATTTGGGGTCATTATTACACTCTACATTAACATGAGACTGCAGCAAAGCTTTTTCTCTTTCACTGATATTATTGCTGAGTGCAAAGAGCACTGATTGCCTTGTGCAATAGTACTTTCTAAAATGAAAAATTGCAACCAATTTGTAATCCAAAGCCAATGTGTCTAAATATATATTCCTCCTTTATTATTTGTTCTGGCATCATCACTGATATATGCGAAGGAATTACAGCAGAAGGCCCACTTATTTTTTTTTGTTTCCTGGTGAAAAAAATCTTTTTGATACAGAAATTTTCTAAAAACAATCATAATGATCTAAAAGTGTATTCCTATATAAACATAAGTTTTCAATTACTTTATACAGATGTATAAGAATCCTCAAAATTTTTCTTCCATCAGCAGATTAATAAATCCTGCCATAAAAAGTATCAATAAAATATTTGAAAAAACAATATATTTTTGTCTTATATTAGTTATTATCTAATTATTTAAGAAGGATGTAAAAGTCATTTATATAACTTCCAAGTCAGCTATTCCTGTGACTGTGATAAGAGGTCATCATTATATAGCTGTAGAACATTAACTCTCTAAGATTTTAATATCACCATTACAACAGATGATTACCAGTTGCTGGTTCATAGATCTCCTCACTGTGATCCCCATCCACAGGTTGGTGACGGGCACCTTCTCGGTAGTTGAGAGGTTGCTGCAGTTGAAATGTACCAGTAATGGTGCTCATTGCAGTAGAACAGAGTAAACGAGGAAAGCCACGGAGAAGAAACAATAAACTGGAACTAAGAAGCATCCGAGGACTGATGCAAAGCTGCAGAGGATGTAATTATATGCATGCTCTGTGACAAGTTATCTTATGTAAAGTACATTCTTTAGAATCAAACCCATATGGATATTTACCACTGCTTTTCAATATTATTATTAGTTTTATGTCCCATCTTGATTTTCTACAACTTACGTTGGCATACATAATGTTCCCACCTCCTTTTCCCCACCACAACTGTATGAGCCAAGTTGGGCTGAGAGAGGGATTAGCCCAACGACATCCAGATAGGTTTTATAGCTAACTTGTCAGCTCCCAGTTTCTAGTTCAGCACTTTAACTATTATGCCAAACTGGCCCTCACAGATTCCCAGTGTAGCTTATTGCTCTGGATTCCCTGGGGTTGTCTCCCATACAAGGATAGCTTTGCATGTTTTCAAGACCAACCATTTGTTTTATTTAATTCAATTTTTAAATTGGGCACCTGGGAATGGCCTAGGTGACTTGCAAGCTCCCTTCCAATTCTATAAATCAATATTATCTTTCAGAAAAGCTTCCAAAATAGTTTACAAACAAGGCAAAATATTTTTATTATCAAGTTCAATAATTGTGGGCACTCATTTCTGTACCAGAGAAGTTGTATAAAGCATTATAGGTTGTATAACCCATTCTGGAGCATCATAATTACATTATTTAGTACTAACTGGTATACTTATAGCTGATTTATGCATCCAATTTATGCATCCACTCCATACACAAAAATGCATTTTGTGATAGAAACACATAAAACCTGGTGCAATAATTTCTTGAATTATTGTTACATTACAAGTAGTCCTTGATTTACAACAGTTCCTTTAGTGACCACTGAAAAGTTACAAATCACTGAAAAAAGTGACCTAAGACTGTTTTTCATATTTACCATTGTTGCAACATCCCCATGGTCATGTGATCAAAATTCAGATGCTTGGCAATTGACTCGGATTTATGACAGTTGCAATGTCTCAGAGTCACGTGATCTCCTTTTGTGACTTTTGCTGAGGCAAAGTCCATGGGAAAGCCAGATTCACTGAACAATCATGTGACTAGCTTAACTGCAGTGATTCACTTAAACGTAGCAAGGAAAGTCATAAAATGGGACAAAACTCACTTAATAAACTTCTCATTTAACATCAATTTGGGGTTCTATTGTGGTCGTAAATTGAGGGCTATCTGTTCTCTCTCTCTCCCTCCTTCCGGGCGCAATTAATGGATCAACAATTGAAAAACCAGTAAGTTGCAGTAAATCGCACATACTGCCAGGATATGGAGACCACAATAGTAATATAAGATTATCGCGGTTCAGAAAACAGCTTTAAAAAACAGAGGGAGGAGATGAAACAGGCCCCGCCTTATAAACCTCAGGCCTAAAACCATCTTGGGAAATGGAAATACACTACCTCCGACAAGTGGAATAAAGTGTGTTGTTTCGCACAACACCCTCTCGGATCTACCGTCAAACAATACTCGCTCCAAAACGAGCAATCCGAAAACAAAGCGTGTCCCTTCCGTATCTACTTTTCACAGTAAGGGAGGGGAAGGTCCCTTTTTTTTCTAATCGGAGAGTAGAACCGCCTTCCTGCGCGCGGAGCAGTTCAAATGAGATCATTTGGACAGCGAGCTGCTGGGTTGCTCTGTACCAGTGTATGTGCGGGTACAACTATAATCTGTAGGAATAATCTATTGCAAAGAGTTATCCCTTCACTTCGACCCTGCCCGCCATAAACAGGAAAGCAGGAACCCTCCCTCAGATCTCAATGCAACCTGAGTGGAATTATTCCTGTTCAAGGATCCGTAAACCTCCCTAATCTTAGTCATCGCTCATACTCACATTTCAGCCACTACACCTGCGCGCCGAGAACCGCCCTTTGGTGTGGAAGGAGCCTTTTACTCCTTTTTGCAACTTTGTCCCCTCTTGTAGAAAAGCCCCTCCCTATAATGGGAGGGGTCTGATTGCCCATTGAATCCGCCTCCCACGCTATTGGCTGGTTATGCGAAACCCTCGGAGGAACAGCCTGCAACTACGAGCCTTTCGTCATCCAGGAGTGTATTTGCTTAGGCAGCAAGTATGCGTTGCAAACCCATTGCAAAGATTTTAAGAGTGCCTGCACCGAGAGCGGAGTTCCCCAACGCCCCCCCAAAGGGAGAGGAATTCGGGGTTCAATAACCCCGAATTCAAGTCAGTCACAGGTTTTGCCCTGTCCTTATCATAATTTTTTGGCTTCTCTAGCTCTGCAAAATTACTGTTTCTATTATAATAAATTCATAATATAATAATATAATCACCAAGGTATAGGATAGCAAGGTAAAAGGAAAACTGTCAAAAGGTATTTTTGAGAAAAAAATGTCCCAGTTACTTAATCCTAGTACTTCATTTTGTATTTATATTTTGGTATATACTATTTCTCCAAGCTTTAACAGAACATCATTACTCTTACAGGAACAGGAAAGCAGGGCATTTCTCCTCCAAGCTTCAGTGTTTCCTCTACAAATGCTTAAATATAACGTGACCCAGAAATATCAGCACAGCTATTGAATGGAGCAAATACTGTGGAATCACAGATGTCTCAAATTAGTTTTGAACTGCTAGTAGTAGTGGAATTTAGTAGTGGAATTTGAAGGAACAGATGATGGAATGTATGTGGCCCTGGGGATCAGAGTCATATGTAGAGATAGGATCCAGGTGTGGATGTAATGGACATGAGAGTGAGGAATATGAATTCTGATAAAAACTTTGTCTTAAAATAGACAATTAAGCAGCTTTGCTCCTTTCTCTCTCTCTGCAGGAGGAGGGGAAAGTGGGGTGCTGCCTTGAGACAAAACTGTTCTTTTATTCTGCTCTGCAATAGGAAGGGGAGGGATGCACAGTCGTAGCGAGGCAAAAGATAAAACCTTATCTGTTAGAAAACCACTACCCAAAATAAGAATAGCTCGCTTATAAGAAAAACCCAAAACCCACATGGCTGGCAGATGAAACTAGGACACTTTGCAAGATACCCATGACCTGGGGTGAAAAGCAGGTGATGTGACATTTAGCTATTTAGCATAGCAAGCCTAAAGGTTTAGGGGGCTGTAATCCAAATAACCAATCAATATCTGTTATGCATGCATTATTAGGAGACTATAAGAATTGCTGTAAGATTGTAATTAGGGCCTTAGTCTCTTTCCAGGGTCCTTATATCTTGGTACCAAAATAAAAGTATCACACCTTGTGTTCGGTGACTTATTGGCTTTGACACCAAGCAAAAGCCCAGTTTTGGGGACAACAAATCCATTCAATTCCTACTCTAATGAGGCAGTTTATATTCCCCAAATGTCTTTGCTCAGAATATTAATTTAGAACAACCTTCTGACACTTGCAACTGGCCTTTCATTTATGATAAGGTCAACATTTTTACTGAATCATCATTCAATTACTGCAATATATCAATAAATTACTCATTGCGTTAGACTTCAGACTTAGTACAAACTGCAGACTAAGCAGTTTGGTCTGTGGTAATAAAAAGTCTGAGACAATATTGTGGAAAAAAACAATGGTAGGGATACATTTATTAAAAACATATTTCTTCTATTTCTATAGGCTTGCCTGCATATGTAGCACAAAAATAGCATATCAAGGCTCCCCCCCCCACTTTTTTTTTTTACTTTTTCTTCTCGTTAAGCACCTGAAATAGTTTTACAGTGAAGCTCTTGGCAAGTAAATAAGAGGCTAATCATTTGCTCTGTGGAATGTCTAGCATTAGCAAAGTTAAATAGAAAAAATACAGGAACAAAGTTTGTGCAACATGAGCTAGTTGAGAAGGCAGGTTCCAGGCCCTCTCCATTAAGCAATGTAATTGTTTGAGCACAAAATGGTGCCTTATCAGTGGCATTTGCCCTATGGAACCGCCTCCTCTGGATTGTCACAATCCTGTTAGCCTTCTACAAGGCATTGGAAACCTAGCTGTTTTCCCACCCAATTGAGTCAGGGGTGGATAAGTGGGTTCTATGGCTTCTTTGGCCCTGTGGTTATTTGTTGGAGTTGTTTTAATTAGGTAAGTCAGAGTTACTTGTGTGTGATATGCTGTTAAATAAATTAAATAAAAATACAATGAGGATAAAAGAAAATATTGCCAGAGGAAAGAAGTGTGATTAATAGAGTTATGTTTATTTAACAGGTATATTATATAAGCGAGGAAGATGATACACAACAGGATAAACAACTCAATATTTTTTGGCATCCTGGAGCTGCAGGGGAACATCACTAATATGAAGATGTCACTAGAATGAATTATTTAAGGGCAACCTCCAAGACAAAAAAAAAAGGCTATTTGTAGCCTCCATGCTTCTAACATCTGTGATAGGAAAGCTATTAGGAAAGATTATCAAGTAGCCAGTATGTAAGCAACCAGAAAAGAATGCTATTATTTCTAGAGTAGCAGCATTAGATTAACCATAACATTTTAAAACTGACATGAATATTTTGGTAGACCAAATGTGGATGCTGTGTACCTTGATTGTAGTAAAGTGTTCAATAGTTTGATATTTTTGTCACAAAGTAATTAAATATGGCCCAGGGGGCACTGCAATCTAATGGATTCGCAACTGGATGAACAATTATACCCAAAAGGTACTCATGAATAACTCCATATTATCCTGGAGGGAAATAATCAATGTGATTTCCAGGAACCAATACTCTTCAGTATCTTTATAAATGAGCCTAGAATAGCATGGGACATCTACAACATTAGCAGATGATATTCACTCAAGCAGATTGGCTACAACTGTAAAGATTCACCTTTCTAGTGAATTGCCAGATAAACAATAGTGTGATGCAGCTAATGGACGGGTAAGCTGCATTAGCAGAGATACTGTATCCAGATCAAAAAAGGTAGTATATTCAGCAATGAATGGACCATAATTAAGATTACCGAATCCAGTCCTAGATATCATGCTATAAAACAGACATGCAGATGTTGGAATGGTTTCAGAAGAGATACTAAGATGATAATGTTTCTGGAAACCAAGCTCAGTAAGGAATGGCTGAAAGAGATGTTTAGCTTTCAAAAGGAAAAATAAAGGAGATAAAATAAGCATGACGTATCAAAAAGTTGCCAATTGACAAGAGTGAAGCATACTAACTAAAATATATCACAACATTTCCATTCATAACACTGCTCCACTTTTTTCTCTTTGCCACTTTCAGACAGTGGAACAAAAAACAAATCAACAAAAATACGTTCTGAGGAAAAATTGTAATTATTTCTATAAATTAATATTACAATAATTAATGGAGATTGTGTCTCATGGCAAATTTTCTGTCATAATTTAACGGTGCCTCCGTTATCCATTAATATTAAATATTGAAGGACATTGTATGATCTTTCTTATAAATTCCTAGAGAAATCCAGATAATGTTAGACTAAATTAACATTTGAAAAATGGCAAATTAAATAATCAGGGATAATAGAAATTCTTCTTTGTTTATAAGTAAAAGTGGAATCATGTCCTTAAAAAACCTCCAACTTTTTATGAATCCCTACCTCATCTTTAATTTCAATATGTATTCTTACAAGTTTTTCCAGACTTTAAAATCTTCATGAAATGTACTTTCTCTCCATCCTGGAAACTGAGAGCCAACCAAAGATATTTGTTCAACATGGTTCAATTCACAAAACACATATGTTACTAGATACCTTGGGTATCCAAATATTTTTAGAAACTTTTCTATAAAATCTGAATATTTTTAAAGTATATTCATTGGCAAGAAAGATAAAATTAGTTTTCTTATTTCAAGAGAACTTCCCAGCTTGAGGTGGTGGGCCAAGGAATCCTCCAGCCTGCTTGGTGGCAGCTCGGGAAGGAGCCAGACCCAACAGCTTCTGAATATTCTGATAAAGGAACAAAAAAGACACAAGAACTGAATAATGATTTTAAAATAAAGCAAGTTTTCCCTTAATAAATAGTCAAAATCATATGTAAACACTGTTAATCAACCTCAAATAATTGCTAGCTTCATTTACACTTACACATTTACAAACTGAAAAAGTAGATATGCTTAATTTCTGTGGGCGTGGCTTGATGGGTGTGGCCTGGTGGGATCATGTGACTGAATGGGTATGACCAACTAGCCATCACTCACGGCCACACTCGGTCACATGAACCCCCCCACCAAGCCACGCCCACAGAATCCGGTAGGAAAAATTTTTGAAATTAGAACTATTACAGCCTTTCTTTCTACCTATTTTCTGTCCAGGCCTGGCCTAGGTGGCCTTAACCCTACATCCTCCTGCACGACCACCTCTTTTTTCGGGCTTACCTTCCTTCTGCGGCAGCTGGTGGCAGAGGGGAAGGCAAGTGCTCTTTTTTGGTGTGACTGCAAGAAGCCTTTGTGGTTGTGGTGGCTGGCTGGAGGCCACCGAAAACTACCAGAGGTCTCAAATGCACCAGAAAAGCCGCTGCCACCACCCTTCTAGCACGCGCTTTGGGCACTTGGTGCCAAAAGGGTTAGCCATCACTATAATAGACTATAATCTACCATTCACACACAGACACACAGGATAAAGAGTCTAGACTACAGAGACAATTGATTAGTCCAAAGTCACCCAGCAAGCTTCTGTGTTAGAGAGCTAGGTTTCCTTATTCCTAATCCAGCATATACTTACATATATTTATCCCCCATTCCTAGTCCAGCACATACATTCAGAAACATAAAATACACAAATACACAGAGATACACACTAAGATATGAGAGAAATAGACAAATGTTCCATTTTGCCGAAATTTTAAAATGTTTACTAGAAAAAACAACATATCCATCAGTAGCAACGTACACCAATCATTGCTTCTAATTCTCCAGAGTTTTTGTGCGAGTTATGGTTATTCAGCCACAGAAGTAAAATCCAAATTAGACCTTACCTGCCGAATAGACATGGTGCAGAGAATATAGAGAAAAATGAAGGAACAATCTGTGCAATCTTCACCCAGAAGATTACGATGAGACAAACCCTGAATGTAAGAAAGTGGTATGAATGGGAGCTTTGCAACTACTCTTCCATCAAATCTGCAAAAAGAAATTGCAGTTTATATTATTTGCAAAGTAATTTCAATAGTGATAAAAATACTTCATTTATAAGCAACATTTTGCTTCACATTAACCAAAAAACATCACATTTAGGGCAAAAAAAAATAAATTACAATGACAGAATAAGGAGTAACATTTTCATCTCCACAGCTTTAGTTTATTTTAATAAGTTAAAGAGGAAAATAATCCTTTAATCCTTTGGTAGCTGTTCTTTTACTTCTCCACATAATCAGCACCACCTACTACAAACCACTGCCAACAAGGGGCAAGATCAGGGGTGGGATTTTACCAGTTTACACCAGTTCTATAGAGCCGGTTGTTAAGATTCTGCGCAGTTCAGCAAACCAGTAAATCATGACCCTGGCTGGCTGCTCCCCTTTCTGCCCGCCCCTCTCTGCCCCGCCAAATCCTTATCGCACATGCGCAACATCACGCACATGCCTGACATCACTGACTACATTCTCCCCCGCCCAATCACTCCTTAAGGTATTTTTTTTCTCCCGACTATCAGCTGTTCCAACAATCAGCTGTGAGTTAGACAGCATCACTAACAAATAGATTCGTAATTGGCTAACCAATCACATTCAACCTGTAGTACTTAATGGAATTGCATCTACATGGAGGGAAGTATTCAGTGGGGTACCCCAAGGCTTTTTCTTAGGACCGGTACTCTTCAATATCTTCATCAACAATTTAGGGGATAGATGGGGAACTCATCCAATTTGCCGACAACAAGCTAGGAGGAATACCCAACACTCCAGAACAGGGCCCCCCAACCTGTGGGCAATTGCCCACTATCATTGGCAATGATGTTTGCACATCGTTGCACACGATCACGGTCCCACTTGCCTCAATGCAGGCACCTGGGGTCCCACTCATGTGAGCCTCGTTGTGAGCACTTGCGGCTCCACTCACACAAACATGTTCCTGGCCCCCCTAGAAAATCATCTACTCTTTCCTCACCCCACCCCCACACTCCAGGCCACCATTCCAGAAAGGTTGGAGAACTCTGCTTCAGAAGATAACCTTAAGATACAGAAGGAGCTTCACAGTAACTGTAACAGGGATTTTGGAATTCTAGTGGACAATTACTTAAATATGAGCGTGCAGTGTACTACAGCTGTCAAAAAAATCAACTCAGACTTCGGCTGCATTAACAGACGAATAGAATAAGAGGTGGGATTCAGCTAGTTCAGACAAACCACTTGTTAAGATTTTGCGCAGCTCAGCACTGCGCAAATCCTACCACTGGCTGGCCCCGCCTTGCCCTGCCCACCCCACCTCTTACAGCCACTTCTTTTCTTAGCTCATCTGCTTTGGCCGCTCGCTTGTCTTGCTCAGCAGCCGTTGCAGTTCGCCTAGGCCCTTGACCATGTGGTGCCCATGGCCCAGCTGCTCTCCGGCTTCCTCACTCCCAAGCCTTCACTGCTCCCTAGTTTTAGGAAGTAAGTTGCTGTTTTACCTCATACTTCACCCTCAGGGCCGTTGCATGCATTCCCCCTGGGAAATCTACATTCACTGCCCACACTCACCTAGAATCCCTGGCCTCAAAATATGTCCCCTGGCCTGACGCAATTTACCCAGCCTGCAGCGCTCAGCAAGTTGGCAAGGGCAGCGCCGGAGCAGGTGGGCCACAGTCATTTGGGTTCTGTCCTGTAAGAAGTCCTATCTAGAAATGCTGTAGCAGAGAGAAGCAGCCGGGTTGAAACTCCAGCATCTCAGATTTTGCAGCCATTTTTTCTAGCCCTTGGTGCTGGGTGAGCCTCAGTCACTTGTGAGTGACTGATTCAGCTGCCGCATATTTGAAATCCCCTGCACTGCCTGCCCTACCACATACATTGGACAAACTAACAGAAGAATAAGTGCACGCATTGAAGAACATAAGAACTCAATCAAAAAAGAAGAAACGACCTCTTCCCTGGTCCAACACCTCAAAGCCACAGGACATGAAATTGATTTTAAAAATACCAGAACTATCGCCAAAACCGAACACTTCAACAGCAGAATAATCAGAGAAGCCATAGAGATAGAAAAACGCCCACACAGCATGAACAAACGAGATGACACCTCCCACCTTCCAGCCATTTGGAAACCCGCCCTCATGAACAGACGAGTACCTAACATGAAGAAGGACACCAGACCCACACCCATGAGAGCCACACAAGATGCCACCACCACACTTCCATGTAGAAAACAGACTCCCACCCACTCAGAAGATGAGACACGACCATGGACCAGAAGCTGCACGGCAGCTGCATCACTACCCACTTCAAACCCCTCCGAGCCATACATGAAGCAAACCGACACCCACTATGAAGATGCAGAAGGACCACGAACTCGAAGCCAAACAGCAAGATCACAACTCACCAGCTCAAATCCCCAGCAACTAAGACTAACCTGAGCACAACCAAGCCCCCACCTGAACAGAACACGCCTCCAACCAATCAGAACACAGCTAACCCCCAACCAATCAGAACACAGCCAAACCCCTACCAATGAGAACACACCCCACCCAATCAGAACACAGCCAAGCCCCCACCCAATCAAGTCCCACCCCACTGGCAGTTAAAAGGAGGAAGCAGCTGCAATCTCACATTACTCTGAGAAGCACAGAGCCGGAGACAGAAGCCTGAAGATGATGAATGAGACTTCATCGAAACGTTGCCTAGATACTTGAATCTTACGCGGGAGAAAACCAAACAATAAAGATATATATATATATATATATATATATATATATATATATATATATATAATTATATTATATTATATATATTATATATTATATTTATATATATATATTTATATATATTTTATATATATATGAATGACTGGGTCTTATATTGCTCCAAAAGACTTAGGGTTATTTTCAGGGAAACACAGGGTGATGGTGAGGGACCGGTCCTGGCCCAGCCTGGCTGGGCGCCTCACCCCCGGCATGTGCACAAGAGGTGAGTACACAGGTGCCGACAGTGTCCAGCAGCAGCCCAGACTCACCTGTGGGCTGTGGCTGCTGCTGGACACTATTGGCCCTCGCACGCTCGCCACTTCCTGTGATAGCCACCCCCCCCAAAGGCTGACATCTGGGGCTTATTATGAGCATAATGAAAAATCATGCTAGGGTTAGGGTTTGGTACATACTTCCAATTCAATGGACAAACTTACTGTCAGTATATAAGAAATTATGAGCTGGGATAGCTGAACTGGGATAGCCATAACAACAAGTCAGAGAACGAGAACTGTTTGGTGACTAAGAAACAGCACCTGTTGTGAGCCATGTCAGATGGCTCAGTGTCTGGGTGTGGCTTAGGTCTGTATCAGTGGTGGGTTTCAAAAAATGTTCCTACCGGTTCAATGTGAGTGCTCGCTTTGTGTGTGCCAAATGTGCGCTTTACATGCACCAAATGGGTGCTTTGCGCATGCCAAGCAGGCACTTTGCACATGTGCATTTGCAACTCACCTTCAGCTGCAAACTGTGTGTGAAACAGCTGGCACGCAGCAATTAGCTGTGCCACATGAAGCAGCTGAGGTTGAAAAGCAGGAAATAAAGGTCAGTATAGAGCAGGGGTGGGCAAACTACGGCCCGTGGGCCGCATCCGGCCCGTTGGTCTGTCCAATCCAGCCCACCCCTGAAAAAAAATCACTGGGTGTGGCGTATTGCCCTGTGCCGTGTGGAAACCCGGAGCACCGTCGGGTCGTCTCTTCCAAGCAGCCCGCCCGCCCTCTGGGCAGAACCCTTCCCGCTCCTCGGCGGGAAGACGCTCCCACCTGCAAATTTTGCCTGTGCAAAGTTTAAGCCTGGAAGCCCCGGAAACCCGAGCAACTTCCCAGCAACTTGCGGCTTCCTTTTTCCTCGCGGGCACTAGTGCCTGGCCCCGAGCCGTGCGGCAGAGGGGAAGCCTGGTGGGCGGGCGGGCTGCTTGGAGGAGGCGACCCGGCGGCGCTCTGGGTTTCCCCTCTGCCGTGCGGCTCGGGGCCAGGTGCAAGCGCCCAAGAGGAAAAAGCAAGCCGCAAGTTGCTGGGAAGTTGCTCGGGTGCTGGGAGCCGCCGTCGTGGTGAGCGGCTCGTCGGGCGCGTACGCAAGGAGGAGGGCTTTTAAAGTGCCGCCTGAGCAGGACTGCCGAGCTGGGAAACGGGGCACCAAGGCAGGGCAAGGCTCCACCAGCAGTAACCTAGCTTTAGGTGGGCTTGGATGCCCCTGAGCGCGGTTTGCTGTTCTCCTGGGACTCGTGTTTGGAAAGCGTGGAAAATAGTAGCAAGAGCAGCCGCGGTGTTATTTTTCTCTTTTATATAATATATATATATATATATATATATATATATATATATATATATATATATATATATATATATATATATTATAAAATGCAGCAAATTATATATAAGAATATTTAGATAGATAGATAGATAGATAGATAGATAGATAGATAGATAGATAGATAGATAGATAGATAAAACATTCTTATATATAATTTGCTGCATTTTATAATGGGCCCTTTATAATGGCCTTTTGTAAAATTGGTTCGGCCCTCGAACGCAGATCTGATTTTCCATGTGGCCCCTGACAGAAATTAATTGCCCACCCCGGTATAGAGTCAGGGTGGGTGAAAGTGCATAGCAGCCGATCGTCGGAGCGAACCAGTTTGCTCACAGATGATCCTCAGAGCTACCAGTTTAGCCGAACTGGACTGAACCGGTAGAATGCCACCACTGGGCTGTATATATAAGAGTTGGTGTGCTTCTGTGCTTCATATATTGCTTCTGAATTGTATCTAAACAAGTTTCTTCTATAAATCAATCCTGCTGAATTATTTACTTGTGTACTGGTTGGATCACTGCAATCTCAAACAGGTTATGAGCCCAGAGCACACCGACACACAGTAAACTGAACTGTAATTAAGTCAAAGAACAGCCTGTGTTATAAGCAAAAGAGAACAAGGCTGAGAAGGCTTGCAGGTTGGCTGTTTATTTCAAGGACAGCTCTCTGCCTCGATTGGGACACAAAATTATATTATTTGGCCTGCAAAATTGGAATGCTTTCTGAAGGTTAAGGAGCTCTGGGATATTGTTATTAATCCACCCCAGGCACCATTAGCAGCAGCAGATCAAAGGCAGCATGATAAGGCACTGCCCTACATCATCTTAAATTTAGAAGATGAACAATTCTTGAATGTAGTTGATTTGAAGACTGCAAATGAAGTTTGGCTGAAATTGAGAAATGTGCGTGTGAGTGTGTCAGTATGCAATATTGGCAATCATCAAGACAATTGTACAGAGCCCAGCTGCAGCCACAAGCGAGTGTGGAGCAGCATTTGCTGCACATGCAGAATCTATTTATTGAGTTGAAACAGCGTGGAATGCAGATTCCTCAATCTCAGAAGGTGCTGTTGGTGTTAAATAGTCTTGATGAAATGTGGAACATTGTTTCAGCTGTTTTTGAGCGCAAACCAGAACAGGACTTATGAAGCCCTTAAAGCCTGTTTGCTTTCAGAAGAAAACAAACACCATTTTAGAAGAAGCCAGGAGGAGAAATTCCTGAGGTGGGGGCCCCAGGATCAGAGAGAGAAAAGCAACAGACTGGATGTCTGCAAAAACCAGAGAGCCCAGCAAAGATTTTTTATGAAGAAAGAGAAAGAAAAAGAATGGCTGTTTTTCATCTGTGGTGATAAGAATCATTTAATAAAAGACTGTTTGCAAGCAAGAAAAACAACAGATGGACAAGATGGCTGTTGCAAAAGTTAGCTATTTTAATAGCAGACACAAATGGTTAATAGTATCTGCTATTCTAGTAGTATTCTAGTTTGACTAGTAGTGTTACTCAAACAATTATTAATAATTCAAAATTGTTTTTCAGACTGGATCCAGCTGGAGATGCAGTAGCTTTAGCAAATGGCCAGAAGACTAAATTCACTGGAAAAGGCAGCATGCTGATTCCATGTCTGGAGGAAAAGTTTAGTAACATATTATGTGTGCATGAAATGGAGCATAATTTACTGAATATCTCCAGTCTAAACCAAAAAGAGTTTCAGACCACATTTGTAAATGGAAAGTGTCCCATAAAAAGAATGGAAGTATATGTGCACAGGGCATAAAACAGGGTAATCTTTATATGTCGCAGGGACAAAAGATTCATTGTGCCCAAACATTTGGAAATGTGGCACAACATTATTCATGCATTCAGCTCTTGCATAGAAAGCTTGGCCATACCAGCTTCTGAGTTTTGCAAAAGACACAAAAATTTGGAGAAGGGTTAAACTTAAAAGAGTGTAAGGCATACTTGGACTGTGCAGTATGTAAACCATCGAAGTCCAAAGCATTTCCAGTAAGCAAGAGTAGCACAAGGCAGACAATATGAGCTCTAGAGCTGGTACATCCAGATTTGGTTGGGCCGATACAAGCCAGTTTGGGAGGAGCAAAATATGCACAGGTCTTTGTAGATGATTAAGCCGGTCTGGTTCTGCTATTTACTAAAGAGTAGAATAGAACTGCTACAGAAATTTAAGCTTCGTAGAAAGAAGGTATAAACAACAGGTATCTCAGCTGCAAGTTGACAGAGGTTCAGTATTCATGTCAACAAGTTTTCAACAGTGGTTGGGACAGTTAGGAATAAAACACAGATGCACAAATCCGTACACAGCAGCTGAGAATGTGTAGCTGAGAGGCAGAATGGAGTCTTACAAACAATAAAGGACACACCGCTGGAGGATTCTGGTTTGAGCAGGTCATATTGGGGTGAAGCCATGTTGACTGCTAATTATTTAATCAATAGGCTGTGGAGTTCCTCAAAATGATACTCCATATGCAGTTTTATATGAGAGAAAGCCATCTCTGGCACATTTAAGGGTATTTGGAAGTAATGCATGGGTGCATATTCCAAAAGCAATCAGGAGAAAAGGTCAACCAAAGGATATGAAGGGACTGCAAACAGGTTTACGGGTTATGAGCCTGGCTGAAAGAGTTATTGTTTTAGCGATAGGAGCAAAAGTATAGTGATTTCCAGGTCTGCTAGCTTTGAAAAGCAAAATTGGAACAGAATTGATGCCAATTTTTGGAATGATCCACTTAGTGATGGTGACTCACTTAGTGATGATAACTCACTTAGCGACAGTGTCAGCGTTGAGGGAGGAGAAACTGAAAAAGAACTAGAAAAGGAGTTGGGAGAAGATGATGACTTGGATATGAAGCAAGAGAGGATTGAGCAATCAATGCCATGCAAGTCAGAGCGATGGAACAAGGGAATTCCACCTGACAGGTGTTCTGCTACTGAAGTAAATGTGTGTAATGTGTGGTATGAGCCAAAATGCTATAAGGAAGTATTGGCATTATCTAAAATTGAACAAGTAAAGTAGACAAAATGGACAAAGAAATGAAATCCAAATGAAACACAAATGATTTTGCCATAGGGTTGCAAAGTTGTAGGATGTAAATGGGTGTACAAAAAGAAAGTACTACCCAACAATGAGGTACAATATAAGGCAAGATTAGTTGCACAAGGTTTTTCACAGAGGAAAAATGTGCATTATGACAAGATATTTGCACCAATGGTGAAGAGTGAAAGCATAAAGTTGGTACTAGCGTTGGCAGAGGCAAGTAACCATCAAATTTGGCATTTTGATATAACCACAGCATTCCTCAATGCAAAATTAGAGGAAGAAATTTACATGGTTGAAGCACCAGAGTATGAAAGTAAAGAGCCTAACACTGTGTATAAATTGAACAAAGCCATTTATGGGCTGAAGCAGTCAGCCAGGAATTGGAATATCAGTTTAGATACAGCACTGAAGGGATTTGGGTTCAATAATTGCAAAGCTGATGGTTGCATATATACTGGAAAGTTACAAGGTGGGGATTGTCAATTGTTAGCATCTGTGGATGATCTTGTTTCATTGCAAAAGATGTGTCACAGGTAAAAGAATTTGCTAATCAATTAAGAGAAGTAGTTTGAAAAATTTAGATGAAATACAAAATTATCTTGGTGTAGAGATACAAAAAAAAACTGAAAAAGGTGGCTATGTTCTCAGGCAAAGAAAAATTGAACAGCTGTTGGAGAGATATAACATGAAGGATTGTAATTTTGCTCCAACACCTATGAGCACAGATTTTCATAACAGTTTGAGTGAGGACAAAAGTGAAGCAACAGGTGACAGTGATGTATAGGAGCATGTGGACATTAAGTATTGTAATGTCAGAGAAGCCATCGAATGTAAATTAATTAGCTTGCTTCACTGTTCTTCAGAGGACAATCTGGCAGATATAATGACCAAGCCATTGGGTGGAATGCACCATGGGAAGATTAAATTATTCAGTTTTATGTCTATTCCAGTCATAAAGAGAGGCATGTCAGTATATAAGAAATTATGAGCTGGGATAGCCATAACAAGTCAGCGAATGGGAACTGTTTGGTGATTAAGAAACAGTACCAGTTGTGAGCCATGTCAGATGGCTCGGAGCCTGTGGCTTAGGGTAACTGGGCTGTATATATAAGAGTTGGTATGCTTCTGTGCTTCATATATTGCTTCTGAATTCTGGCTTCTGGCTTCTGCTTCTTGTCCGTGTACTTGCTACCAAGTTGCAAGAGCTGCATGGGTATTGTATACATGCATCATGTTTTATATTATTATATATAAACAAGTTTCTTCTATAAATTAATCCTGCTGAATTATTTACTTGTGTGCTAGTTGGATCACTGCAAACTCTAACACCAACAAATTAAAAGTGCATCTAAAGGATCACCACTTTCAGGACTCATAGCAGAAGCTGTAATGTGATATCTGGAAGTGATAGCACTTCCACAAATACAACCCAAAATATGGATCATATATGTAGATGACACCTTCACTACAATAAAAAAGAGCCAATTAGAAAACATACACAAAACAGCCATCAACGTTTTTGAAGGAATCCGATTTACCAGGAAAGAAGAAAACATCTCACTATCCTTTGTGGACATCCTAATCACCAGAGATTATGATGGCAAACTAGGAACAAAGTGTGTACCCCAACAATCAAGTTTTCCACTATTAAAATAATAACCCAACCTTCCACAAAAGAAGCATGTAAAAACTGTATTTAGATGAGCAGAAACACAGTGCCTCCTGAACAGCAGTAAAAATAAACAGAGTATCTGTACAATATCTTTCAACAAAATTGTAACTTGGGAGTCCTCTTGGACTCGCAGCTCCTGCTTGAACAGCAGATAGCAGCTGTGGCAAGGAGGGCCTTTGCCTGACTTCGTGTTGTGTGCCGGTTATGTCTTTTTCTGGACAGAAAGGTCCTCTGCTTGATCACTCATGCTCTGTCTCAGAACTACCATCCTTCATTCCAGCCCATTCCAGCTTTGCTAGATGTCACCCTGTCATAAATTACAGGGGGAGAAAGCTGGGGGAACAGGGAAACAGAAACTAAGCCTAGTGCCATCCTGGGACATTGGTTTGTCATCTCAAGGTTATGGGCTTGGGAAATGGAATGGAATACTCAATATCTACTCCACCTTTGCAAGGACAATTACTAAAATAACTTATTTGAAAGTGACTCGACAAATGGAAGATAGTAAGGAGGTGGAATGAGAAAGCTGGGAAGCTTTTATATGAAAATCCTCAGTGGCTTTGATTTATTGCAACCATTTGGCTTTTAGTAAAAGTATTCTTTTCACTACAATGGAGTCAAGTCTTACTTTTCTAGAAGACTAAGCTGGGGCAGGGCTGACATTAAGCCAGAACTGCAATTTCAGTCCACCCAGAAGAATCAACTACTGGGGGGACTGCAAATAAGTTTATTCCCGAAGGGGAACAAGAGGAGATGGAGACTTGGAAGGAAGCAGTCTTTACGCCAACAAGCAGACTGGGAAGTAGAGGAGAGAATCTCAAGATGGAAGAAAGAAACCGAGAACCCTGGGAAGCAAAATGGAGTGTCGGGCAGACAATTCAAACTGAGAACCCAATCAAAGACTTCAGGAGAGAACCGATGCCTCCACCTGTGCTGACCAAGATAAGGCAAGCACCCTCTCCAGATGGGGCCAGACAGCAAAGATGATGAGCCACTAGTAAGTGGCCCCATGATACTGATGGTAGCCAGATAGAATTATTGGTGACTTCCTCAGAGTGCAGACACAATGACACCTCTGCTGGACTCTGAGTGTACCAGATGCCTAGTTAGTCCTAGAGTAGTATAGAAACTTGGATTCAACTTGGGCAGCTAAAGACCCCTGTGGCATTCTCACAACTAGATGGCACCCTAGTGGGAGGAGCCTCTGTAACTTTCATAATGGAACCAATGCAGATGAAAATCAGGCCCATGATGAGACCATCATATTTTGAAGCCCTGGATGGTGCTGGGTCTCACTTGGTTACAAAAGTGGAAATCTTCTATTAACTGGAAAAAAAAATTAAGTATCTGCCAGAAAAACCCAGAGAAGAGTGAAAATGAAACTAGGCCACTGCCTGCCATTTGTTAACAAAGTGAAAGGAGAGGGCACGCATCAGCCAGTGAACGTGAGGAAGTAGCTAACATTATTCCTAAGGGCTATAGGAGGTTTTTAGCGAGCGAGAGGCAACATACTATTCCCTACCATCCCACAGATCATGCCATCAAAATACTGCCTGGAGCCAAACTGCCAAAACCTGAACTTTACTCGATGACATCAGGAGAGCTAGAGGAACTCAGAGCCTTAATTGACAAAAATCTAACCTGAGGTTCATCTAACCAGTGAAATCCCACATGGTAGCCCCCATATTATTCAGAGAGAACGGCTCTCTAAAATTAAGCATGGGTTAAATGCCATTGGTGTAGAAAATGCGTACCCCTTGTCACTGATGAAAGACCATTTGGCAATGGCTAAGCTTTCACTAAGCTGGACTTGATTATTATCGGGTGTGAATCAGGGAGGGAAATGAATGAATGGAAAGCTGCTTTCAATTGCCTGCTGGGTTGCTTCCAGTTCAGAGTCTTCCTGTTTGGCTTACAAGGAGCAGCTGCTGTGTTTGTGCAGTTAATAAATGAAGTGTGCATAAACACTTGCATATAAAGGCATCCTGGTTTACCTGGTGACATTCTAATCTATACCATGGAAGAGCATGTAAAACTTGTTAAGGCAGTCCTAAAAAAAACTCCACGCAGCGGAATTGTATGAGAAGCTCTCAAAATGTAAATTTCACAAAACCAAATTAGACTACTTAGGATACCACATTTCTCACGAAGAGATAGACTTGGACCCAGAAAAAGTTTGGGCTGTGCTTGAAAAGGAAGCTCTTCACATGAGAAAGCAGCTATAGTTTCTTGGCTTTACAAACTTTTACAAGGAATTTATTGTGATGTTCGCGCAAGTCACCCTGCCAATCACCAACTTAAGACTAAAGGGATGACAACCCTGACCAAACCAACCACTTAAAAGGTTCATGGACTGCCAGGTGGCCTTTGAAAAATTCAAACAACTGTTTGTTGCTGAGCCTATCCTCAAGCCCCCTGATCCGAATGAGCCCTTTATCATCCAGGCAGATGCAGAAATGTTGTGTTAGGCACCTTGTCCTTCAAAAGAATTCGTAAGCCTCCTTCAACCATGTGCCTACACTTCTACAAAACTCACAGAAGCCAAGCACAGGTGGGCAGTTTGGGAAAAGGAAGCCTACGAACCTGTCTTCCATTGAGAACCTATATACTGCATGAGTCAAAAAGAGGACTGTGAAAATATTTACAGACTCCTCACATCCTGGTCATAAAATGTTTCAACTCCTACCCTCAAAACAATGCTATAGAGCACTGCACACCAGAACAAGTAGACACAAGGACAGTCTTTTCCCAAATACCATCACTCTGCTAAACAAATAATTCCTTCAACACTGTCCATTATTTACAAAGTCTGCATTACTATTACTATTAATCTTCTCATCACACATCACACATCCCCTCCCACTTGTGACTGTATGACTAACTTTGTCGCTTGAATCCTTTTGATTTATATTGACTGTTTCCTAGAATGATTTGATCTCTTATTGTACTCTATGACTATTATTAAGTGTTGTACCTTATGATTCTTGGCTCTTGATGAATGTATCTTTTCTTTTATGTACACTGACAGCATATGCACCAAGACAAATTCCTTGTGTGTCCAATCACACTTGGCCAATAAAGAATTCAATGCAATTCTATTCTATTCAATTCTATTCTATGCAGGGTGTGCATCACTTGGGAGACATTTTGTTATCATCCAGTGTTGGTGAACAAGCAACATCTACTAGGAGAAAGCTTGTCAGCCTTTATTCATCCTGCAAAATTCCCACAATCCAGCAATTCCCAGTCCGTTCTCCAAAGTCTCTGTCCACAGGGCACACTTACATTCAAGAGCAAGGCTCGAACCCACGTGGCTGCACACACTTTGTGCAACTTCCCGTCAGTAGAAGTCCACAGACGTCAAGGCAAAGAATCAAATTACAGTCAACAGCAACAAGGATTCTTGATGCTGGCCATCAACAGACATATAGGCGTTAACGATATGTATATACTGTGCAAGAGATAATTAAGAAGCCAAAAGGGGAACAAAAAGACCAAAACACTTCCCTACCAGCAATCAACACCTAGATGAGCAGATTAAAAGCAAGATTAACATCAGACTAACAATCAATAAGTAAACTATACCCGAATCAAGGAACTGCACTGCATAGACTTCCTTTTTCCAGACTGCCTACCTGTAAATAGCACATCCAAAACCCACCCCCACCAATACTTACAGGGCAAGCCACTAAAACATAAACTGAAAGCAAATCCAATTTCTTATTAGCACCAGGGTGGATTTGATTTAAATCAAGTCGATTTAAATCACAATTTAAATCATGATTTAAATCACTGGTAAAAAGGCTTGGTTTAAATCAACTCAATTTAAATCATAATTTTTAAAAAGCAACTGTCATCTCTGTCCCATAGTGGCTCCTCCTCTGATCTGCTGTTGATTTGCCAGCAGTCCCATTCACTTTAATGGGATGGCTGGTGATGCGGCAGTAACACAACAAAGTGAGGGACATGGCGACAGCAGGTGAATGGATGCCTGCTAACAGGCGCTTCCATGATGAATCTGAAATGACAGGTGCTCTTTAAATATAAGGCCTCATTTTTGCTGTAGTTAGAATCTTTAATCTTATTATTTGCAAACAAAATGAAGATTTCCTATTTAGAATAAATAAGCTGTCAGGTTAGTAAAACAGTAATATCAAGAACAATTTTAGGTTAACAGGTTAATCACACATAGTTGGAGACCTATTCAAATTCTTTTATTTAATTAAAACAATAACATATTACATATTCTTGTATTTGCTTAAACATCAATGTTTAGTAACTGAGGTGCATAAACAAAATATTTTTGAAAAACAAACGAACAAAAGAACTTAAAACTGAATATATCAGCTGGGTCCACATTAAAAAAAACTTCAAACACGGTCTTCTGCAGCTCACTCATTTTCATCTCCGTTCTGTTGTTTGTTCATGATCTGGAAAAGAAAAACCATATTTCCTGCTTTATCAGGCCCCAGATGAGTTCTCAATTTAGAGTAAATAAGTCCAAAGGAAGAGAATATTCTTTCAATGCCAGCAAAAGAGGCCGCTGCAGTTAAAAGTGAAATCATTACTTTCTGAATCCAAGTGCTTAAATGACTTCCACCAGTTCACTGGTGAAACTTTCTTTAAAGCCTCATTAGCAAACTTGTATTTCTAAAATGGTTCCCCCTTAGCTCTGAAGTTCATTATAGTTGGTACTAGAGATAGATGATTGCTGGATACTCGTGTCATGGCTTCTTCAGCACTTAAGGTTTGACCCTGGTACCAGATATTGACAATGTTTGCAAGAAAAGTATCTGGAGACAGTGCTTGTCCCATTCACTTTTTAGAATCTTGTAATTTCTGCTTGTCAGCGTGTAGTTCTGTTTCTAAATGCTCACTTAGTTCCTTCCAAATTTCAACAGCATCAGCAATAAAACTATTTTTCTAGATTTTGTTTAAAGCTTCAAACGGGTTTCAGGAAGATGTGCAACTATCAAAGAAGATAATTATATAAAATGGTTACAACAGATTAAATTAGACTTGGAGAAATGGAAAAATCTGCAGCTATCGATGATAGGAAGAATAGCTACAATAAAAATAAATATCTTGCCGAGACTATTATTATTTCAAACAATTCCAATAAAACTAGGAAAAAAGTATTTGAAGAACTAAACAAAATGATATTAAAATATATTTGGCAAGGGAAAAAAGAATAAAATTGAAACTCCTACAAGATACTAAACATAAAGGGGGCTTTGGGTTGCCAGATTGAGAGCTGTACTACCAGTCTCTGCACTTGTTTGGGTGAAAGAATGAGTAAATTTGAGACATAAAAGGTTATTAAATTTGGAGGGGCATGCTCTCCAATTGCTTTTTTATGGTATGGCAAAAGTAAAATGCATGGATACTTTCAAACACATTTTGTTAGAAATGCATTATTGTTAGTATGGGGAAAAGTTAAAGACATTATATGAAAATACCAGTCTGGCTGTCCACAGTGGAGGCACTGATGCATACTAATGTGATTGATGCGGGAAAAAATGTAAGATATAAGGTTATTTTAAATGACATGGGGAACTCAAATCTAAACAAGAACCGACCAATCAAGGAATTTATTTTAGCATAATGGCCATATGTGCAAATACAATCAAGATACGAGAAAGACACAAGAATGTAGGGCTTTTATAAAGAACTAGATCAAATACTACTAGGGACAAATGAAAAACTAATAAAAAATGTACAATTATTTATTGAGTATTAAATTGGAAGAACAAGTGAAAGAAACAATAAGATGGGCTAAACATTTTGGCTACCCAATAGAATTGAAGAAATGGCAGAAACTGTGGGATAGAAATTGTAAGTTAACAATGTCAACGGCCTATAGAGAGAACTTATATAAAATGTTTTATAAGTGGCATCTACCACTAGTGAGATTAGCAAAGATGTATGAAAATTTATCAGCTAAATGCTCAAAGTGTAATCAGATTCATACTACCATATGTGGTGGACATGCTCAAGGGCAAAAAAATATCGGACTAAGGTACATACTTAGTTAGAAAAAATGATAAAACATAGATTTGAAACCAACGATATTCTTGTTAGATATATTACTAGAACAGTATAACGAAGGGAAAACATATTTTAGATGTATTAACGGCGGCAATAATTGTGTTTGCACAACATTGGAAAAAATGGAGATCCCTAGAGATGAAAATGTAATAAAAAATATTAGAATGTGCTGAGATGAATAAATTAACACTTAAAATAAAAGGAAGAAACAGAATATTTCTTGACATGTGACTTGTTTTATCAATGGTTAACTAATAGAATCAGAGATTAGAATTTAATAAGATCTAAAAGATAATAAACAACTCTATTGAAAATTTTCTAAGATGGATAAACTAATTGTATTAGTTTTGCAATTATTGCTGATATTTATTATGCTTATGATTTATGTTGATTAATATTGTATTTTTACTTAAATCTAATTGTGTCCAGATAACATGCTGTTCAGACTGAAGGGAAAAAAAGGAAGCTCAATTCATTTCTCTTAATCCCAATGTTGAGGATTTTGGCTGTGATACTGCCATCTATTGTTTTCTCGATTTTGCTCACAAACGGTGATCAGAATAGGTGTTTTTTATATATTGTTCAAAACAGTCCACTACAGAATTCCATCTAACATCTTGTGGGAGCGTTAGCTTGGTTCCATCCATTATTTTCAGAGCTGATGCTGCAAAATGATTGCTATGGAAGTATTTAGCAATTTCAACATTACTCTTTATTTCTGGGACACAGAAATCTTTGGCTAAGAGGTGCATCAAATGAGCGCTACAACCATATGTTATTAGCTTGGTAGTTTCATGTTGTTCTAAATTACTTCTCATTTTGGACATATTTGTAGTGTTGTCTCTGACCAAACTGCATACTTAACATTTGAATTTTTTTTGCACGTTAACTTTTGCTGCTACTTCTAAGTATGCTGCTGGGTGTGCATTTCCTGAAGCATCAATTGTTTCTGCAAGGAATACATTGCCTTCTTCTGTTGTTATACAAGCACATACAACAGGATCATTGTGGACATTACTCCACCCATCAAGACTTAGGTTAACAACTTTACCTTCTTGACTTGTTGCACATTGCATAATTTCTTCATCATATACTTTATCCAGCAGTTTCCCTGCAACATCTTGGTGGATTGTATCCAGTCTCAGTGACTGAATCATATTAGCAAAGTGTGGATTTTCTAGCAGACGGAAAGAAGAGTTTGTTGCATAAACAAACCGAGCAATTTTTTCATCAATTAATTCTTTTTTTAATATGCTGGTTTTTATCACAAAGTTATCTATGGTTCCAGGTGTTTTTTTTTCTTTTAGGTGATATATTGCAGATATGTGTAAATGATGTGTGACTGATGCACTATCCTGGAGAGATAACTCTGAAACTGTAGAATAAGAGGATGGCGATTTAGAAAATGGATAGTTTCCAGAATCTTTTATGTTGATGGTGGTTTCACCTAAATAAAAAAATCAATGCTGTTATTATTTAAACCATGTATGCTTATTGTGAATTACTCATTGTATTTACACATAGTACAGCCTAAAAGGAATATTTGCATATTTCAACTCATTATTTCTTTTTTCGGCAACTGTATAAAAATACAGTGCCATCCAGTAATAATAGCAGATATATTATTGCTTTAGCATAACAATACTTCGTGGCAGTCTAAAAACTATGGTGAAATAAAAAGAGTTTACCCACCTGAAGCTCCTGCCTCTTCAAACATGGTCCTTTCCTCATAGCACTTTTGATGTTGTTTCCTTCGGGCCACCAGGCTTTGCATTTCTTTGTTGCATTGTTTGCATTTTGCATGCATACTTGTTTTACCCATAGCTAGAGGAGCTTCATTAAAATATTTCCAAATTGGGTCTCTTTTACGGCCTGATGCCAATTTGCTCCTCAAGGGAGAAATAAAACACTTCAAGCTATGTCAGAAATATCACAAGGTTTATAAGCTGCTTAAAAGGTTTCACTTTCATTTTTACTACTTGCCCTTCTTCCTCACATTTAGAGCCTGGTAGAGATGCATTTCTCTTCAAACAATCATAGAGTTTGTATTGTACATAGATTTGCAAAACAATGTAATAAAGGAATATTCCTGAACTTTATGATTTATCACATGGTTACTGTGAAATTGTGTGAATGCATCAATGCAGTGCATGTTATCTCAGCTTGCAGTTTGAATTCACTGAATTAAATTAATTTTAATTTACCAAAAATGTAAATATCGCAAAATATACAGCCTCATGCTACATAACTAAGCTCTATTTTATGAATAAACTACATTATTAATTTATCTTAAATAGAAAATTGCCTTAAGATAGATTTTTACTCCAAAAGCATTTTATTAAAATAAATTTGATAAAAATAAAAAATAAATCAGATTAAATTTTAAAAAATGATTTTAAAAAAATTAATCAATTTTTGAAGGGCAAATAACGTGGGTTTTGTTATTTGTTAACTAACATAGTTGCCTTGTATTTTAATTTGATTTATTTTCTCTCTTTTAAAATGATATTCAAATTTATTAGCTTTTAACATTTCTAAATTGATAAACAAGCTGGAGACTACCTCCAGATAAAAAGTTTGTTAGAATAACTTGGGGTCTGGCTTACCTCTTTCGTGAACTCTAAACAACCTTTTTCCTTACAATTATGCCCCTTCTGATATCAGACCTCATTTTAATGAACATATGTGATATTATGCGATACAAATGTCACATTGACTACATGTAACTGATTTCCTGTGCAAAGGGGAGATTACTTTTATTCTGTCCAATCAACTTTCCTCTTGCATTTTCTTTGTTGTGTTATGTTAAATATAAAAGGGAAACATGGGGCCCAAGATTCTCTCTTCTTTTTTTATAGAGACCTACTTTATCAGGGTACCCTAATAAACTGCTTTTAAATTATCTTCCAACTCAGTTGCTTATTGGAAAGGTAGATTTGGCTTTCATTATCCAACCTGATTAAGCACTGATGATATTACCTAATGAAATGTCTACAAGAAAGTAACCAAGCTCAGAAAGCACCAAGAATCTTTCTTTTAAAATAAAAACGGTATCAATAATACCTACATGGAATTAAACATTCCCATCAGAGCAGTAAAACAAAACCCAATGGCAAACATGGACTTCATGCGAACCTGCAAATAAAAGTGAAAACATTACTATTTTGATAAATAAGAATCCAAAGTGTGAAAGAGAGGCTGAAGGAAGAAAGGGATTTATCCGGCAGGCCCCATCCTCTTAGCCTTCTGGAGGGTCATTAAAACCTGGCTTTTCACTAGACAGTGGGATAAAAGTGATAAGAGTCTGCAGATAAATGTTAGGGTACTCTGGGAAGTTGATTGAGGGGCTGGTCTTTAATGGGGGGTTATGGTTTTTATAGTTTATTGTTGTGAGCCTCCCAGAGTTGTTTTAAGATTGGCACCCATACAAATCTTTTTAAAAAAACAGAAATGCCACGGTTAATGTTAAAATTACCTGACACCAAAGAATATACCATAACAACCATGTATCTATGTGTATTTCATGCTCATTCAGGTAGTTTAGTTTCAAGTCATTTATTGCTTTAAAAGTCAATTCCATTGCATTAAATCATTTCATGAAACAATCTGCCATCATATGATCATATCATTCAATCCCAGACAATATTCTTGCTGCTCTATTTTGTCTAATTGAAGTTTCTCTTCTATTTAAACACGAATACTTTAAAGGATTACACTGTCTAGATAGTATGGTGTTGAAGGTTGGTTCTTTTTCAACTAATCTATATATATAACAGCCAAGTACCACTCACTCATCATGAAATCTCCAGAACTGTAAAGCCTACAAACTTGAAATTTGGCACGTATGATCCTTGGCTTCTAGGCGCTCACTAAGAAAGAATTTTTCAAAATGACCCTCAGATCATCACTATTTCTTAATACAGTATTCCCCCTCCCCACCTGAAAAGAACTCTATTCCAACTGCCAGTTGCCTCACCTATGAAATTGCTTCCAGACTCAAGGTGGCAGGAGCGATATTCCCTTATATGTTTCTATAATCAACCACCACTGAACTGATTGTGAACCAGATTTCTCCTTCATAGCCCGATCACTGCCAGTTGACTCACATTCTGTTACCTCAGTTCAAACTGGCAAACGTTCCACTCCTTCACTCAGGAGCAGTCTGGGGCTCCTTACAGTACTAAACGTCTGTACCTTACCAAAATGTCTACACCTTTCACCTATGGAACTGCTTCTGGATTTAAAGTGGTGGAAACGATACTCCCTTATGTGTTTCAATCACTAACCATTGAGCCAATGGATTGTGAACTGGATTTCTCCTGCATAGCCCAATCACATAGTGTTGTGGCAAAGCATGGGTATCCAGCTAGTACTATAATAATTATCTATCCAGGATAGTTTAAAATTTCTGAACTGAGCACAGAGTTGTTTCCAGTCCTGGCCTGGGAACTGGCAATATCAAAGGAATTTGTGAACTTCAAATGTTTACTGGCTCCCAGTTTTTTAAAGGAATAGATTAAAAGGGAGAAAACTTAGAATAGTTAAATCTCATTAGGAATGTTTTTACCTATCACCACCTCTGTGCACCCCATTTTCAGTCTCTGCACATCCCATTTTCGGCTTCTGCACACCCATTTTCAGCCTTAATGTGTTCCGTTTTTGACCTGTTCCAGACAGCGGGGATCACTGCTGCTGCCTATCCCCGCTGCCTGGAACAGGCCGAAAATGGGACATGCAGAGGCCAAAAATGGGGCACATGGAGGCAGCGATAGGTAGCAGAGGCAATGGGCAGCGGCAATCCCCGCAGCCTGAAACAGCTGATTGTCAGTATTCCAGGAGGCTGATCCAACCACCAATCAGCTGTTCGTGCTAAATCAGGCTATGCTGAAGCTGACCAAGCTGTTTGCTATTTGCTGCAAAGAGGCAAATTGCTGGGAGGCAGAGGCCGAAGGGTGCGGGCCGGCAAGTGGGCAGGGCTTTTTATTTCGCTATATAAGATGCACAGACATTTCCGCTCACTTTGGGGGGGGGGGAGTGTGTCTTATACTCTGAAAAATATGGTACCAAAGGAGGCACAGATTCTCTTCACCAGATTAGCATAGACAACACAGGTTTCTTGGGTTGCTTTAATTCAGAACCTTGTCTTCCTATGCTCAACAGATATGGGTATTCCATGATCTCATTGGCCCTTTCTCATTGTAATTCTAAAACAATGCCCAATTTCTGCAGTGGATTCTGACAAATTCCCTCAATCATTCATGGATTAGTTATCTTCCATTCCAAAAAAACATATCCAGTCTTTATATCTTCATTGCAGGTTGTGCATGTATGTGAATTATTATTCATCATTACTAAATCGTGTTCAATGTTTTAAGACCATGCAAATAAGATTGAAATACAAAGAAATATCTTAATCTGGTTACTTCTCATTTCTTGTGATAAATGCAACTATTATTTTTATTCAAAAACTGCTCAATTTGAAAATCAACTTTTGACTTTAGGATTTGAAGATTAGATTGAATTAAAGAAAAGAAATTATTGTAGCATTATAAATATAAGTTATTTACATTTGACAATTTATTATGTGTTGGATTAAAATTAAGAGAAAAATGTATTAAGAACATTGGTTTTTTAGAATGTTGATTTCAATTTTGTAAAGTTATAGTTATAGGTTGTTTAAAAAGTACATTGAAAAAAAACCTGCATGCTCAAGTATGCATGCTCAATATTCTATCAAGGTATGAGGTATTCCTACAGAAGTTGTGAAGAGACAAAACTCTTGCCATTAAGTTTCTGGTACTCCCTATGGTCCGAGAATGATTACAAATAACTTGACCAAATGTTGAAAAGAATCAGACTTTGCTGAATGATTACATGACCTATAATATAACCCAGCAATCAAACTAATTAAACTTTAAGAATTAAGCAATTCTTCCCTCTTGTATAAGTAATCCCAGATTACCCAGAACTTTGAAGTAATCTGGGATTACCTATACAAGAGGGAAGAAGTCTGAAGCCAATTCTTGTACAGGTAGTCCTTGACTTACGACCACATTCATAATTCTATTGAACAGGACCAGCCTCTTTTCTAACACTTACCATTGACAGATCTCTATTGTTGTTCTTCAGTTTTTCTTCTTGCCTCTCTGAAAGCATTAAAATGTTAGATCAGTGTACAAAATCAGAAATTAACTTCCAATGAGCCAAGTATCATCTAAAGCACATTATGATAACACAAAGAGGCATATTGGGAAGTCTGAAGATTCAGATCAACTACCCATGTCCTAAAAGTGTACATAATACAATGGAGTCCCCTTTTCTTCAAAACTTTGTAGGCACTGATAAACACAGTGTTCTAAGAAAACTTCCAACTGGAAATGGAAGGTCACTACTATTTTTCATGTATACATTGAACTCCATGATTACATTCCAGAATCAAGAACAATGTCATTGCTTATTCAGTTTTAAAATAGGGAAAAACATAAACCAAAAACATGGCTATGCAGCTCATGGGCTGCATGCATTTCCTGGTAGCCTCTGCTACTGTCCTATTTAGATACAGATACCACTTACTGCCCACTCTTGATATCCTGCCAATTGGTAGTTTGGCAAACTGTAATCAGCCAAACAATCACAACCAGCATGCCTTCCACTGAGGATCTGTATACTGCATGAACCAGAAGTAGGGCTGAGGAAATATCTACAGACCCCTCATATCCTGGTCATAAACTGTTTCAACTTCTCCCCTCAGGATGCCACTATAGAGCACTGCATGCCAAAACCACCAAATAGTCGTCCCCCCATGCTATCGCTCTGCTGAGCACTTAATTCTCACAGCACTGTCTTTTTTTAAATCTTCTCATCTTTCCTTCTATCTTCTCCTTTTGGTTTCTTATGATTTATCAATTGTTGTTTATAACTTATGATTAAAAACTATGATTATGAATATAAACTATGATTATGAATACCTATGGTATTACTTGCTATTTATATGTATACTGTGAGCTTATGTACTGGTGACAAATTCCTTGTCACACTTGGTCAATAAAAAATTCTCTTCTCTTCTCATCTATCCCATCCTCTCCCCTCCCCTCCATTCCGCAGCACACACAAACTTCAGCACTTGGCATTACCTATTTTCTTTTTCTGCTGTCGACCAGCTGATTCTGTTATTGTTTCCTTCTTTTTTTCCACTGTAGGAATTAGACAATATAGCCAGTTATTTTCATAAACAATTCCTCCTTAGAAAACCACCTTTCTTTTCATTGCTTTGCACCCACACCAAAAATCTAAAGTTATTATGAGTAGTTTATGGACATATATAAGTGGAAATATGTGAATAAATGTGTGCCTCATCTACCCATACAATTCATAGAGGGTACCAGGAAGACCAATTTCCCTTCCCAGTCTTCTAATCTCAGCAGAAAATGAAAGAATGAAAAAATAAAAGACTAAGGGAGTCTTGCTTTGTCTAAATTAGTTTATCTTGCAATGAATTATAACTTGCATAGTTGATCCTAATGAGGAAGGAGATGAAACTTGCTCAGAATATTCTCTTCTACTGGAAGCTTGCTCATTTTCAGGGAAATAAATGTGCTGGTTCAGAATCAGGCCTCCTATGTATTTCATGGGGTTTTTTAAGAACATCCCATATTTACTTTTTGAAAGAATTACATATTTGCATTTACAGTTGCCATTTCTGTGTGGATTAAGCCTATTCAATTTCATGTAATAGAAAATTGTGAAAAAGAAGAATCTTTACTGATTTGGGAGAAAATTAACTAATCTTCCAATTGTTTTTAATATGACTGCAAGTTTCATAAATACATGAAGGCATTGTTGCTTGGTGTATTTAATTTAAAAACTATCAAATTACAGATGGACAGGTTTTGGGATTACCATTCATGTTGAGTTAAGGGATGTTGGGGGAGACAAAATTATTCTTGAGAGCTCAAGACATATCCAAACTGTCTTTCTAATCTGCATCCTGCCTATAGAACTTTCTTTTCTACTTCATTTTGGATCAAAGAGTTCCAGTTAATTTGCAAATTTTTGCATAAGCAACTCATTTGTAAGATGAACAGATCCCGAATATACATAAAATTGCAGAGTTTATATGCCAGTCTTTCACCTTTGCTGGCTATTGTTATATTTACCATTCTTTTGCAACGTGTATCTCACTTGGGGAGCATTGGCTGCTGGGGTTACTGCACATAGATCACAAACCAACCACAAAGATTTATAACTACAACTGAGCCTAGGAAAGAATGTAACTCAGCCGTACATAAGAATGTAGCAATAGCAATAGCACTTAGATTTATATACCGCTTCATAGTGCTTTACAGCCCTTTCTAAGGGATTAACAGAGTCAGCATATTACCCCCAACAATCTGGGTCCACATTTCACCAACCTTGGAAGGACGGAAAGCTGAGTCAACCTTGAGCCGATGAGATTCGAACTGCCAAACTGCTGGTAGGCAGCAGTCAGCAGAAGTAAGTGCAGTACTGAGGGCGGAACTGGCGTCGCGACGATACGGCATGCGATCTTGGAGGTCTGAGATCGCTGCCAATATCTTTGCTCCTGGACAGTCCAAACCGATCTAAACCGTCCCAAAGAGACAGTGAATGTAAAGAGTGCATCCTGTCGATCCCAGGGACACCACAAAGTCCCTGGTAGATCCAGGAGAAGCTCTTTTTGCCAGCAGCAAAGAGGCAGCCATTAAAGCTACTGAAGTTGGGACACCTCCGAAACGGAAGAGGATAGAAAGAAAAAGTGTGCCAGTTTGGTGAGAATTTTTTCTTTACTTTAAGATTTAAAAGGACACCCTAAGGAAAGAAAGAATCTGTAAAATCTCAGATAGCAGTAATTAAGTGGTGATTTTAAACGGGAAGTCAAATTATTATTATTTTTTTTGCTGGACTCTTCATATATGATTTTTTACTTTGAACTGGACTGGTCTTTTTTTCTACCTTATTTTTCTTTTTTGTCTCTTCTTTTTGTCTTTACAATATTTTTGGCTAGAGATTCCCTTTTAGCCTTCTTTTTTCTAAACCCTTTTTCCTTTTTAATTAATTTTTATAATAATTTGTTTGGAAAAGGAGGGGGAAAGTGAAAACAGAGGAAACTTTGTAACACTGCCAACTAGAAGCTTAGAAATATTGTTTCTCTTTTTTTCTCTCTCGACCAGACAAAGCTGAGAAAGAATTCAGACTTTTCAAGGACTTTGAGCCTGTCTGATAAGATAGAGAGAAGAGCATGGGAGAGTTATTGCAGGTGCTCTTCTGGGTTTCTATCAGTAGCTGGAGTCTGGTGTTGAAGAATACAGAAAAAAGGTAAGACTCTAGAGAAGAGAGCTATACAAATTAACCTTGGATAACTTAAATAGGTGCAGTGTGTTCTTTTTCTCTTTTTTAAGTTGGGCTATTCCTCACACACACTCCTTATCAGCTTATTATTTGTAATAGTTATTTGGATCTTTGGACTTTTGGAACCTGCTTTTGTCTTTCTTTTTGCTTTTGGAGCCTAATTTTTACTTTTGCATTTTATTTTAAAGGAAAAGTCTTAGTATTAATGTTTTCCTTCTTCTTTTTTTAAGGGAGTAGTCTTTTTTCTTTTTTCTCTCTCCCTCTCCTGCATTTTTTATTTACCTTCCATATTGGGGTTTTTTTGTGGCTTCCTTTTTTTTGTATACTTTTTCATACCTGAGACTTAATTGGATTAAGGTGTTGAAGAACCTGAAGAAATTCCTTTTTTTTAGTTTTTTAGTTTTTATTTTTCTACCTTCTACAAGATTTAACAATTTTTTTCTTTTTCTGTTTATGTTTTTTTTCTTCCTTTTTTGAGTTTTTACTGCTATTTAACTAATTGATTGGATTAAGGTATACAAGAACCTGAAGAAATCTTTTTTTTTTCTATCTTGCTTCTTTTTTTTCACCATTTTTACTTGGATTTACAATTGGTTATTTCACGAGTGGATTAAGGTCTAGAAAAACCTGAAGATTTTGAATTGTCTGAAATGAGCAGGAAACTAACAGCAGCTGGTTCTTCAATTCCTACTTCTTCCTCTTCACCATCTGGAAGACAACGCTCAATACAGATGATGTTACAACAAGAAAAAGAGCAGGAAAAGGTGTCATTGCAGATGATAATGCAAGGAATTCAAAGCATACAAGCAAGAACAGAGAATATTGAAAAGAGAATAGAAAAAAACTGATGAAAAGGTGGAGAATATTCAACAAATGATGATGAACTATGATGAGAAATTCAAAAAAATTGAAGAAGATAAACAAAGAGATAAGATTGGAGATATTGATTGCAGATTAACAGTGGTTGAACAAGATAAAAGTGGGATGCTGAGATGGGAGATGGATAGATCAGAATTTTATCTCAGATTTCAAAACATAGAGGAAGAAAAGGGACAAAACTTAGCTGAGATAATGATAGAAATCTTGGCTGAAGCTCTGAAAATAACCAAAGAGAAGATGATGGATGGAATAGACGAGGTTTTTCAAGTCTTCCCAAGATATGCAATGAGAAATAGCTTACCAAGAAAAGTTCACATCAGATTTACAAAGAAAGCCATTAAAACACAAATATTGCAGGTGGCAAGAGAGAAAACATTGAAATATAAAGATAAGGAGATTGTGGTCCTAAAAGAAGTACCCAGAAGAGTGAGAGAGATGAGAATACTGATTCCTGACTAAAATTCTACTTTAAAAAGAGGTGAGTTATAGATGGCTGATTCCAGAAGGTTTAATGTTCACATGGCAAGAACAGAGACACAGAATTGACTCAGTTGAGAAAGCTGAATTATTTTATACTGAATACTTTGGAGGGAGAGAGAAGGAGACAGAAAAAGAAATGTCACTAATTGAATTCCAAGAGGATTGCCAAATAGTGACTGAAAAAGAAGAAGGTGCAATAGGCGGAAAGGTGGAAGTTAAGGAACAACGTGAACCAAGATCTACAAGAGCTGCCAAACCTACTTATAAAGTATAACCATGGAAGAGAAAAAACTGATTACAATTAACATAAAAGGACTTAATTCAGTTGTTAAAAGAAGGAAAACTTTCCATAAATTAGAGAAATTAAAATTTGATACAATCTGCCTACAAGAAGTACATATTAAAAAGCAACATGAACAACTGTTGATACAGCCAAAGTTAGGGAAAATATTTACTTCTTTGACACAATGCAAGAAAAGAGGAGTGGTTTTATACATTAAAGATACTATCCCAGCGAAACTGATCTACACGGATGATGATGGAAAATTATTAATGGTGGAAATAATGGACAATAATATGAAAACATTCCTGATCACAATCTATGCCCTGGATGACAATCAAGAAGAATTTTATAGAAAACTACATATGAAAATAATTGAAGTGGACTATGCTAATATCGTTATGATGGGAGACTTTAATGGAATTGTAGACAATAAATTGGACTATACAACACAGAAAACAACAAAACAGAAAGACTCCCTAAATCCTTTTTTAAAATGACAAATGAAATAAATTTAAAAGATGCATGGAGAGAAAGAAATGCCAAGACTAAACAATACAGCTTCTATTCAAACAGACATTTATCATGGTCCAGAATAGATATTTGCATGTCAACAGAATTGTTAGCCAATATGCAAGAAATAAATATTGAAATAAATATTTGGGCAGATCATAATCCAATGCCAATTAAATGGAAAGGACAAAGAAAAAGATCTAAATGGGCGTTAAATAATACTATACTAAAAGAAAAAGACATCATACAGAGGATTGAGAAAGAACTGGCTTTTTTCTTTAAAGAAAATAAAAAGGAAGACACATCAACGCAGAATGTAAGGGATACAATGAAGGCATATGCCAGAGGCTTGATAATAGACTATACAATGAAAAGAAATACCTTGAAAAGACTAGCCTCTAAGGCATTAGAGGATGAGTATAAAGAACTTGAAAAAGAGTTACAGAAAATACCACAGAAAAAGGACATTAAGTTAACAATGGATATAATTAAACATAAAATGGGATTAATGGAAAAAGAAGAATTAGCACAGAAAATCAGAGGCGCGAAACAGAATTATTTTGAAGATGCAAATAAACCAGGTAGATAGTTAGCATATAAAATGAGAAAGAAGAATCAAGGAAAATATTGCAATTAATAGATGATCAAGGCCAAGTTTGCTATGGAAATAAAGAGAAGAAGGAAATTATACGAGACTACCACGGGAAACTACACACAAGAGAATATTGACGATGAAAGAGTTTAACAGTACTTACAGAATGCTAATCTACCCCAGATACCTAAAGAGATTGAAATAATGTTAGAGAGCAATATAACGATGATGGAGTTAACTGAATCACTTAAGAAGCAAAACAATGGAAAGGCACCAGGCCCAGATGGACTTCCAGTGGAATTTTATAACACTACAAGAATGGTTGAATCTTCCATTGCTAAAAGTTATGAATGAAGTTATGTCAAAGAAGAAGATACCTAAATCATGGTCAGAAGCTTATATTACACTTATCCCAAAAGAGAAGGCTAATCCATTACAAATCAAGAATTACAGACCTATTTCCCTACTAAACGCAGATTATAAAATTTTTGCTCCAATATTGGCAGAAAGACTTAAAAAATACCTAAATAATTTTATTCACCCTGATCAAAATGGATTTCTGCCAAAGAGACAAATCAAAGACAATATGAGAGTAATTTTGGACACTTTGGAATACTACGCGGCACACCCTGAAAAACAAATGGTTTTGATATTCTTAGATGCACAGAAGGCATTTGACAATGTGAATTGGCGATTCATGTTATTACAGCTGGAACAGATGGGTTTGGGTCAAAAATTAATCCAAGCAATAGAAGCTATAAGCAAACAGCAAAGGTAATGATAGAGGGAGAATTAACGGGCTCTATTGATATAAGAAAAGGAACAAGACAAGGATGCCCATTGCCACCTTTGTTGTTTGTGTTAACCTTGGAAGTGCTAAACAGAAATATTAGAGAAGGAAAGGACATAAAAGGAATGAAAATTAAAAAAGAATTTAAATTGCAAGCATTTGCAGATGATCTGGTTTTCATCTTAGAAGACCCACTAGAAACAGCATTAAAATTGATAGAAAAGATCTCTATCTTTTATACGGGAAGATGGCTGGTTTGAAAATAAATAAAAACAAAACAAAGATCTTGACAAAGAATATGCTATCAAGACAAAAGGAAGAACTGGAGATGTATTAAAAATCCAGGTCACGAATAAGATCAAGTACTTGGGGATACATTTGACAGCAAGATGTAGTACACTAAAAGGGAATAACTATATTAAATTTAAACAGCAGATAGCGCTAGATTTGGCGAAATGGGAAAATTTACAACTGTCACTAATAGGGAGAATATCAACAATCAAGATGAATATATTACCCAGAATTTTATATTTGTTCCAAACAATTCCAATTAGGCTTGAAAAAGATTATTTTGAAGATTTAAATAAAATTGTGTTGAAATATATATGGCAAGGTAAGAAAGCAAGACTAAAATTAAAACTTTTGCAAGATGCTAGAATAAGGAGGATTTGGTTTGCCTAATTGGGAGTTGTGCTACCAAGCTACAAATTTGATGTGGGTTAAGGAATGGATAACATTAAGAAATGCTAGATTGTTGACATTAGAAGGACATGATCTGTTGTTGGGGTGGCATGCTTTTTTTTTTTTGCAAAATTTTTATTAATTTTTAAAAAACAAACTTATACAAACAAAACACAAAACATGAAAACATAAACATCTTTTTTAAAAGCAGCTTGATCCCGGGTTACATCTCTTCGTACAGACATAAATTCAAATTTGTGCTCACTTTTATATACCATTCCATATCTTATTACCATTCTAAATTTTTTATATAGCTTCTCCCCTCTTTTCACTCTCTTAATTCTATTTTATTTATTTCATCTCAATTTAAATTATTATACTTATATCCTTTGTCTGTCGTTTCAGCTGTCTCTTTTCTCATTAACACAAAATTTCTCCTATTATCACTGATTGGAGTATGACGCCTTTATATCTTTCTCCTAAATTTAACACTTAATATAATACATAACTTTCATTCGGATTCTGCTTAGTACATTCTAAAGCTACGCACTATATTTAAAAAAAAGAAAAAATTATAAATATATAATTAAAACAACAATCCATACCAATTGAACTCTATCGTTAAAATTAATATTCATTTAAAAAACATTTTACACATTCCTTTTTAAATAGGGATCATTCTTCTATGGGAACACTTATAAATTTTGCGTAGTTACTTCCCATTTCACTTATATTTTAAAACATTATGTAATTAAAATGTTCCCATTCCTTCTTAATTCAATTCTCATATTTCATTTCATTTTTGTTCAAGAAAAGCTTCACTGAATTACATTGAATATTTTATCCCATTTTATAATATGTTTTTCCAATTTTCTAACATTATTTCTAATACAAATAAAACAATAGTCTTATGTACCTTTGCAGAATCTTTTTCAGTTATATTTTTACCCATTATCTCTAAATAAATCCTGTTTCTTTACATCTTGTTTCAAACCTTTGTAGCTTCTCTTCCCTTCCTTCCTCCCTTGCTTCTTCACTCTGCCCTTTTTACCCCCTTGTCTCTCCATCTCCATTTCCCTCTTCTGTATTCCTCTTTTCTGTTGCTTTCTGACATTATATCCACTTTTCACCTTATTTTTCCCTTTCTGGTTGTTTTTTTAGGTCTTAAATTCTCCATTCTCTTTCCCCACTTTCCCCTTTCTTCCCCAGATAAAGTTACTTGTTCATTAAAGATGGCTTCTTCTTTTTCCCAATCTTCTTGTTCTTGTAGTTTCTCATAAGTAGAGATCGCCATTTCTAAAAAATAAAAAACGGAGCCAAAAGAGCCCTTCCCTTCTTGTTCCTCTTCTTTATATTTTTTAAATTCCATTTTCAATTCCTCCACATTGTAAAAAAAATTTTAAACAACCACCCAAGTGTTTTTAATCATTGAAATATAATTTCCAAAAGTCCCAAAGTCACCAAGCAGTCCAAATACACACAACCTGTTTCATTTAATACTTCCTTCTTTTTTCACTTTCTCTTCCTGGGGTTACAATTCAGTTACAAAGTTCCAATTAAAATGTATCTTTTAGAAGTCTTGTTACAATTTAACTTTAGATTCTTTTAAATTCCAAGCAGTCTCCTCCAGCCAAATCTTACTCTTATTCTTTTCCTCTCCCTTCCCACTTACAGTGAAAAAAAGGTTTTTTCAGTGATCAGAAATCTTTATTGTCCCCTTGGCTTTGATTTTCCAGTTTAATTACCTGCTGATGCCAAAGCGGGTTCTTCCGATTTCTCATTCATCTGCTGTCACGGTAAGGAAGGAGAGTGAAAAAAAACAAACTTTCCCGTTTCACTTTCATTCGCTGCTTCTGGATCTTCTTTGGGAGCGATGTATCTTTTTTAAAATTTAAATTCCAGGATATCTTGAATGTTGTTTCTTATCCCGGTCAGCCAAAACTTTCACTTCTTAGCTTCCTCCTGCACATTCTTTTCCGGATGAGTGCTTCTTTGTGGTGGCCATTTCTGACCGCCGCTCTACCGCCTTCGGAAAAGGGAGTTAAGCCAGCTGAGGAGGGGAGGTGCGGCTCCCCTCAAACCCTGCCGAGTCTCCCCTATCTTCAACCACCTCTACGGGGTGGCTTAGCCCCGAAGCCGGCTGGCTCGGGGCACTCCAGCGGCGAGCGCAAGCAGAAACCGTGCACAATTGCAGATTCCTGCTGCCGCTGAAGCCCTGCAAACCACGGGGTGGAATACTTTTTTATGGTATAAAGGAACTAAAACACAGGGGTATTTTAGAAGACATTATACACGGGAGTCTCTGTGGTTAAACTGGGAGAAGACTAAAAAGCAATGTTATTTGAAAATTCCAGTCTGGCTATCGACTATTGAAGCATTTTCTTATCCTATAATATACAAAAAGGAACAAACAGTTAGATATGGTGAAATATTGAATGAAAAGGGTGAACTTAAATCTATGCAAAAATTAGAGGAACAAGGTATAAAGATGAATTGGTTTTCATATGCGCAAATACATTCAAGGTATGATAAAGATTCTAAAACAGAAGGTTTCTATGATAAATTGACTGATTTAGATAAGATTTTGACAGGTACTGATGAAAAGGTGATTAAAAAATTGTCTGGATATTTATTAGAAATTAAACTAGAAGAACAAGAAGTTAAAGAAACAATGATTGCTTGGGGAGAGAATTTTGGATATGGGATTGATCTAGAGAAATGGCAAAAATTATGGTCTCAAAATTATAAAATGACAATGTCAACTGCATATAAAGAAAATTTGTATAAGATGTTTTATAGGTGGCATTTCCCCCCAACAAGAATGTTCAAGAACAAATTTGAAAAATGTTGGAAATGTCGTCAGGTACCTGGCTCATATTACCGTACGTGGTGGACTTGTGCGGATGCCAAAAAATATTGGACCATATCCACACATGGTTGGAAAAAATGACAAAAAAAGCATATAGACTTGAAAACAGAGATATTTTTATTGGGAATTTTACCTGAAATATATAGTAAAGAATTGAAATATTTGATGGTAAATGTATTAACAGCGGCTAGGATTGTATTTGCCAAAAACTGGAAAAATGAGAAAATACCAACACAGGAGGAGGTTATTAAGAAAATATTGGAATGTGCTGAAATGAGTAGATTGACATTTGAAATCAGAGAACAAGAAGATAAACAATTTTATAAAATTTGCGATCTATTCTATCAATGGTTAGACAATAAAATATGGTAATGAAATATGTAGATTTTTAGAACATAATGAATATATAAAGATGTATTTTTTATTGTATCTACAAAATGATTACAGGATAGATTTGAGATGATAATATGAACTGTCATAAAACAAATTAAGTAAAATATGGATTATCTTATAAAACATGAATGAATAATAGTATAGTCAAATGATTAACAATGATATTAATGTATTTAGGAATATTTGATTGACAATATGAGAACGTATACAATGTAATTGTAACTGAAGACTAAGAAGTAGAAGCACAAAACAATTTGTAAACCAACCGACACACTGTATGTATACATATGGAAGATGGCTTGATGTTTTTATGTTGTGTTTGTCTATGTTTGTCTTAAAAAAGAATAAAACTTTTATTTTAAAAAAGTGCAGTACTGCATTTTAACCACTCCGCTACTGTATTTGCAAACATACTCACATTTTTTACTCTGTTTCTCCACTTCTGCTTTCAGTCTTTTATACTTATCTGTTCTATACACCAGAACCCATGTTATGCCTGAAATAAACATTAGACATAAAAATATGTACAACTGGGCAGAAACACACAAAAAGCTTCAGACCACTGGGTTCTATCAGTAGGACAGAACATCTAAGGCAGGGGTGTCAAACTCAAGGTCCGCAGGCCAGATCCAGCTCACAAGGCTGCCCTGGAAATAGCAAAGGACTGGTCTGTGGTGGCCTGACCAAGTGCCAATCTACAACATGGTGGTGGCCATCTGGGCCGATACGCAGTCAGCTTTAGATCTGTGGTGCCACTCTGGAGCCAGCAGGGGGCCTCCCCCACCCCCTTGCTCGCACCCAGGAGTTGGTGAACACACAAAGGGCCTGGCATCTCTGGGGATGCCAGTGCCTCTGCACTTGCCATTGTATGGGTGCATGCCCAGGGGGTGGAGCCAAGGTGGCAGCGCGGTCTCTCAAATGCCCCACTTGTATGCATGCAGGCTCCACGGGACAACGGGTTCTCATTCCTTCCCTGGTGCGGTGAATTCTGGCAGACGGGATGTGGGTGTGAGGGCTTCGTTCAGTTGAAGGTTTTGTTCATGCCCTCAAACAGTAATGCCAGTGCATGCAAAGCCCTCTTGCCCAGTGCAAATGTCCTCCAGCGGCTGCGCTTACAACTGGCTTGCAACACCTGAGTTGCACATCTTTCCTCCTTTCCTCCTCTTCTCCTCCCCCTCTCCCTGGTCCTGCTTCCTCTTCCTCCTGCTACCTCCTCTTCTTCTTCCTCTTCTTCCCCACTTTCCTCCTCTCCTTCTCCAGGCACACCAACTGGGCTTGTGTTCCCTTTGTGCACCTCTCCAAGTTTGCGAGACAAGCACACAGCAGCCCAACTTGTAAACGGGGGCTTTCCCAAAGTTTCACTTAAGGGAGGCCCTCCCAAGATGTGGGGGGGATGTCTTTTTTTTCCGAGTGCAAATAGGGGCAGGGAGAAGCTACCTTTCACCATAATCGCTGTCTCTCCAAGGGAATCCCTCTCTCGTTTGCACCTTTTCCAAGACCATGGACTCCACTAAACTTCAACTGGAGTTTTTTGCTTTTGTTTTTGATGCTTGAGGATGCCTCATGTGTTTTGGCAACATCCTGCCTGTTTTTCATGGTATGGTTTGGTTTGGATGTTTGATGTGTGTGTGTTGGATTTGTGAGCTTAAAGGGCTTTGGCTGCTTGGTCCAAGCCTTTGCAAACTGAGGTGACTGCATGCTTTGGGTTTGTTTGCTAAGAAGCACTGTGCTATGCTGAGTTGGTTTGTTCTCTCTCTTTTTTAAAATTTGTTTTCTCAGCACTTCCTCCTGCTATTTCTTCTTCCTCACTTTCTTCCTCTACCGCTCCTGGCACCCCAAAAAGGTTCATGCCCCTTTCTTCATGCAGCTCTCCAAGTCTGCAAGCCAAGCTTGGAGCAGGGGAGAGCAGAAAGCATCTTTCCTTTCTTAAGGAAGTGTTGTGTCTCCAAGGAAATCTCTCCCTCCCTCCTCTCTCTCTAACTTAGCTCTGTTCCTAAACACTAAAGCTGTTGCACATAAAAAACAGAGGAGCTCTGATCAGGTATCACAGCCACCATTTGACAGTTTTGCTGTGCTGTTGTCTGTGAGTGCCCCCACTAAATGCAAGAACGGGATAAACTGAGCCTAGTTTGTTCTCAGTATTTTAAGTGCCCACAAATTACTAGCAAAAATGGCATTTGAACACAAGGCAAGGAGGCATCAAGAAATGTTTCCCCTTTTGCATTTGAGCATCCAAGAAGATACAGGAAAACAGAAAGGGAAAGAGGAAAGATAAAGAAAAAGGAAGGAAAGAGAAGGAAGAAGAAAGATATGAGAGGGAAGAGGGAAGGAAAAAGAAGAAAAGTGGAAAAAGAAGGAAAGGAGGGAGAGTTCCCCCATCCCCACCCAGGCCACCACAGGTGATGGTGACAGCTGCCCATATGAGTGATGTCAAACTGGCCACTCCCCCCACACCCATGCCCCCCCCCACAACCCTAATGTGGCCCTCAATGAAATTGTGTATGACACCCCTGTTTTAGACAGATCTAGGAAGACACTTCTGAGGCATATTTTCTGTAAAATGCATAATGCTGATTTCTTATTATCAGCTATTGGTGTAATTGGCATGCCACGTTTAATAATGTTCTGGTGTAAAGGTATGGTCTGGATGTGATTCAATGATTTTAAAGTTTATCATGGAGATTACAAAAATACATTTAATTCTACATTTTGTCATGTGCATATAAATGAGGATATTTCAATTGTAACAATTTTGACCGACCAGAATTATTATATTTCTAACTTTTTTAGCTTCAAACAATGGATCAAAGAATTAAAATATGCCAATTTTAATCATCCCTGGCAAAATAAGCCAGCCAAGGTTCTGAGATGGAATTCAGGTGGGCACCGGTTTCTGAATCACCTGAGAAGTCAGCCAGCACCTTCCTGATTCCCTTACCCAATCCGCTGTCCTTTGGACTGCAATACAAACATCCATTTCCACTCTCTCAACGTAAAATAACTCGGAGCCCCTGTAACTATCCTGCCGGCTACTGAACTAAAGTGCAAAATCCACTCTAGCATGATCATGGAATACCAATACCGATTGAATTGCACGAAGTTGCAACAAATACAATTAAAATTGGTTAAAGGAAGATCACCCTAAATGTAGCCACTTGTCAAAAATGGTGTAGGGTCTCCTGCTTGGGCGGGTGGGGGGGTGGGGAATTGGACTAGATGACCTACAAGGTCCTTTCCAAATCTGATTATCTGTATCTCTAGCCACCATCCTGCTCTCCGTCCCGAGAAATTGATTCTATCCTCCTTTTCCCCACTCACCCTCCGCTAACAAAGCGGTGCAGACCGAAATGAAAACAATAAGGACAGTATCAGCGAACATAGTAGTCATCTCTCGGATCTAGCGGCAACAGCTCTTTTCCGGAAACTAGGCCCAAACGGAAATTAGAGAATATAGAGATTTACGTCCTAGAGAGTGTGTAACACTTCAGAGTTGACCGGAACTCCCTGCAGAACCAGCCTCTTTTCCGGCGCACGCCTGCCTGTTTGAATTGTACCGGTAAGCCGGACGTAGAAGATTCGAGCTCGGCGGATCCCGGGAGCAAAAAAGAGAGAGAGCTGTTCACAAAAGTGGGGGAAGGGGAGATGTGTACAAATGTGGAGGCTTGGCATCAGGGTAGCAAGAGTGCAGGAGAGGTTGAGGAGCCTATTATATTAAGCGATGAGTCTTGGAGGTTGCAAGGTACACGTTATACTGCGCTAGTGAAGCCACACTTGGAATGCTGCGTCCACTTCTGGTTACTATGATACAAAAAAGGTGCTTCTAGAAAGTCCAGAAAGGGTCTAGAAGCTAAACTTTATGATGAACGGTTAACGGAGATAAGTATATCTAACCTATCAAAGAGAAGGATTAGGAAGTGACGATAGCTCTTCCTGTACTTGAGAGACTGTCACAGAGTAGAGGGGGTCAATTTGCACCAAAGGGCAAGTTAAGAAATAATGGGTGGAAGCTTGTTAAAGGGTGATCCAGCCTAGAACTAAGGAGAAATTTCCTGACAGAACAATTAGTGGAATATCTTGCCTTTCAAAGTTGTGGGTTTGTCATTGGAGGTTTTCAAGAATATGCTCGACAACCAGGACTGGGATGGTAATTTCAAACTGGTGGCCCATGGGCCAGGTGCGTCATGCTCAGGCCATGCCCATCCTAGCTCCGCAAAGGGGAAAAACAGCGAAACATCACGTGACGGCAACATGACATGGCAAGTTTGACACCTGTGGTATAAGGTCTCCTACCTTGAGCAGCGGCTTGGACTAAAAGACCTCTGATTCTATATTCTGTGTTCTGTGACTTCCAGGCAGTGTGATGCAACTGTCTAAGCAGATCCACCCTCACCTTTTAAAACAGTGAATCTTGCCAGTAAGATAGTTAGTGATGTGAGGTCCCTTCAAACCCTATAATTTTATGATTCTATTGTGTTCTATGAACCCCCTCTAGTTTTGCAAAAGGGTTCTTTGGGCAGCAGGTGGAAAGGCAAGGCAAGAAAGAAGCTTGGATTTTGGGAATGAGGTACCTGCAATTTCAAAAAGTTAAAAAAACTGATTGTCTTTCTTAGATGTAATCCTAATGAAAAAGAGCTGGTTGAAGAGATATAAACAATTGGAATTTTGTCAGGAAGTGACCGTGTAATCTAGGTTTTTAAGATGCTGCTGAAAAAACAACTTGAAGCATAGTCATACTGACAGCCAATTTCAAAAGCTGTAGAGAAGTATATGTAGGACTACTTGACTTTCAGGTCAAAGGGAGCACAGGAGAGTTAGGAACTTCTGAAGATGAAGATACTGGAAGTATGCTTATCCTCCATTCCAATGAGACAGGGGACAGTTTAAAAAAACCAATGAATGTGCAGTTCCAACAGTATTAAAAATGAAAAGACCAGAATATCTATAATCATGAGAGTTGTATTAGGAAGCAGCTATTTGCAGGAGAACAATATTGTAAGCTCAAAAGAAATTCAGACTTCAAAAAGAAAAAAAATGTCACTAGAAAAAGAAATTACTACCAGAAGATAAAGGTTAGTAACAAACGAAGTTCATAGGAGATAATTTGGGGAACAACTGATTGCCATGATTCCAGGAGCAGACCAATCATACTCAATCTCAATTTTAGAAAAATGTTAAAAGATTAACAGACTGGATGTATGTATGTGTGCAAGAAGGCTGATGGAGAGTCTCAAATCATGCTGTTCCTTTTGTTACATCAAGACATGTACAAGGCTGTTAAAACTTGCCTTATTGTACCATATCCATCATCTAGCCATATATTTTAACACTTCTGCCCCACTCTTCCTGTCAAGATCTTTGATAAACCAAAAATCAGAATACAGAATAAAAGTTGGAAGGGACCTTGAATATCTAATCTAACCCCTATATTATTCTGGGCACATGGCTGTCCAAACTCTTCTTAAAAACTTCAGTGATGGAGCACACACAGCTTCTGGAGGCAAGCTGTTCCACTGATCGTTCTGTCAGAAAATTTCTTGTAGGACTTCCGGTGGCAGGACAGGGACGTCCAGAGGTGGAGAAGCCCAGCTGTGGCTTTCGAACACCTCGCGTTTGGAGGGATCCCCAGTGGATACACGAAACCCGTAGAGCTTCATGTCAGAATAGAGGACCCCCGGGTTGCTGTTTGGGGGAAGGCAACTCCCCAGCAATGAAGTAAGAGCCTCTGAGACCTGCGCGATTGAGCCAGCCACCAGCTAATGGTGGCTCCAAAGTCCGGTCTGTCACTGAACTGACGAAGCAAAAAGTGACAGCCTGAAAGATCAGAGCAGAAAAGGGCAGAGGACTACAAAAGCCGTGAGAGAGATCGGTCTGACTCTCCCTGTTTCATTGTGAGTAACAGTGGTGGGAAGCTGGAGACAAGCAGCTAGAAAAGCGGTTTGAAAAATGAAAGGGGGATAAACGCGAATAGAATGGCTCAACACTTAAAGTGAAAGTGTGGATTGGAGCGTTTGGAAGAAGATTGTCGAGGAGAGAAGAAGGCAGTGGGAAATTTAAGAAGCTCGGGAGTGGATTGCCATCTGGGACCAGCGCCTGAGAAGACTAGAAGACCAGGAGAGGAGTATAGCTGCGAAGGAGGGCAGAGCGAGCTGTAGAGAGTGAGATAGCGACACACTGACTTATATGCAAGGTCCTCTTCCTTTTAGCAATATTGCCTACAAAACTGATTTCTAAAGTGATCGATCTGAGGCGGACACCCAAAGTGACTGTGGACTGACAATTGCTTGCAGAAGGGAAGAAGAAGAGGAAAGAAGAAGGAAGAGACAGACGGAAACCTGGTAAAGACTGATCGCTGATCGCTGACAGCAATTAGTCAGCACTTCCTCCCTCTGCTTCTTTGGTGCGCCCAGGAAGAAAGACTATAAGACTAAAACTCCAGCCCCAACTCAGACTTGTTTTTTTATGGAACTAATCCCACAGATACATGTCTAGTGATTCCCCGAAATTGAAAAGACCCTTTTCCTCCCGCACTCTTTCTCTCTCTCCCTTTCTCTCTTGGTCTTTCCTTTCTCTCTATAATAATTATAAATATAGGTGTAAAGGCAAACTGCTTATAGTTATTAGGGTTTACTGATTAGAGTCTCTTGAATATACAAAAATTTTAAGGTCTGTTAAATAGTGTTGTCTCAGATTAATTGGAACCTTAAATATTAATATACATTATAGGATAAAGGTATATATAGAGTGAGAAATTCTAGAGTTGTTTGTTAGCTTTAAACAAGTTTGATTTGATATGGTAATGATTTATTAGGGGTAAAATATAATTAACTCTGGTATATGAACTTAGTATAGAGAATAATATATAATACATAATAATATTTGATAACATTCTATGGTATAGTAACTGATAACACTTTATTGAATTGGAATTTAAATTGCCTAAACGACAAATTGGGCCGAAGAAAGAGATCTAAAATAACTTGGTGTGTAAGCTTAGTAAATAGATTTGTAATCACACTTAAAGGGCTATTACATCGAATGGTGATTTGGGATAATATTCTTAACGTCCAATTGCAAAAACAAATCTTATCAGAGATGACTTCCACAACAACCACGGCCCTGAAAACAGGAAGGAAGAACACCCAGACCTTGATGACAACTTTGGCAACTGCCTCCCCAACAACGCAGAAAACTATAGAAGAGACCTTGACAGGAGAAAAACAACCGACCGTCACTAATGCCAATCTACAAGCGACACTATTATCCCTGCAAGAATCAATGGATTAACGTAAAAGCCCTACAAGATTCGAACCTCGGCACCAGATTCGAAAACGTCGTCACTACAATTTACCACACCCAACAGGCAAATATTCTAATAAATGGGGAACAAACTGGCCCGATAAAAATAGAAAAAGGGGTAAGATAGGGTTGCCCTCTCTCCCTTCTGCTTTTCATATTCGCCCTAGAATCTCTTTTGACGTACATTAGGCAAAATTCGAGAATTAGAGGACTGAGGATCAAATCAGAAGAGTATAAAGTACAAGCCTTCGCTGATGATTTGGTTTTTTTTCTGGAGGAGCCCATAGAAAAAGGACATAACTTATTAGAAGAATTAGAACGCTTTGGAGAAGTCGCAGGATTTAAAATTAACAGGGGAAAAATGAAATTAATGACTAAAAATTTAACAGGAGACCAGAATAAAGAGCTAGAGACAACAATGGGAATACAGGTGACAAAAAAAATTAAATACTTAGGAATTTGGCTAACTCCACAAAGCAAATCATTAAAAGAAAACAACTATGACAAACTTCTCCAACAATCCAAGAAAGATTTAGATTCCTGGAGTAAATTACAACTTTCCTTATTGGGCAGGATTGCTCTGATTAAGATGAATATTCTGCCAAAATTTCTATATTTATTCCAGACAATTCCAATCAAATTAAATAAGATTTTTTTTATGCAATTAAACAAGATAAAGCTGAAATTTATTTGGCAGGGGAAAAAAGCTAGGATTAACGTAAAAGCCCTACAAGATTCGAAAAGCAGAGGAGGGTTAGCCCTGTCAAACTGGGAAATATATCATACGGCAGCCACCCTACTATGGATAAAGGAATGGGTGAATTTAACCAACAAAAGAACACTAATATTAGAAGGCCACGATATGCAGAAAGGATGGCATGCCTTTCTGTGGGAAACTGGGAAACCCAGGCAATCATATTTCCATAGGCATCTTATCAGGGACTCTCTATTAACCAATTGGAAAAAAGTACGTAAAAAACTTTATCTAAAAATACCGATTTGGCTATCTCCAATGGAAGCAATAGTACACCCTAATAATTTGGATATAACTAAAATGATTAAGTATGAAAATTTATTAGACCCACAAGGAAAACTGAAAACACGACAAGAATTACAAGAGCGTGGATTTATAATTGATCAGTGGGTGTATCTTCAAATTCATAGTAGATACAAACAAGACATTAAGGAATTTGGAATCTACAATAAATTACAGACTTTAGACAAAATTATATTAGGACCGAGTAAAAAAATATATATCTAAATTTTACAAACATTTATTAGAAACAGAACTAGAACAAGAAACTGTCAAAGGAAATATGATTACGTGGAGCAGAAACGTGGGACGGAGCATTACCCTAGCAGAATGGGAAAGGATCTGGAACAGGAACATTAAAATAATGAAATCAGCAGCTTATAAAGAAAACTCATATAAAATGTTTTATAGATGGCACCTGCCCCCTTCGAGATTGGCGAAGATGCACCCCAACATGAGCCCCAACTGTTGGAAATGTCAAAACACCTTCTTCCATATGTGGTGGTCATGCAAGGAAACCCAGAAGTACTGGCAAAAAATTAGGCACTGGCTAGAGGAAATAACCAAGGAACAAATTGAGTACAAACCAGAGTCCTTCCTTCTAGGAATTTTTGATAAACAAATATCCAAAAAATTGAAGTATATTACAATTCATATCTTAACCGCGGCCAGACTGGCATTCGCCCAGTGCTGGAAACTACCTTCCATCCCCACTGAACATATGGTTATTCAGAAAATTTTACAATACGCCGAAATGGACAAACTAACCCAAGCATTAAAAAATAAAGAATCCTCAACCTATTATAACAATTGGAATCCTTGGTATAATTGGCTAAACCAAAGATAGATCACCTCTAGGAAAATTAAGGCCGAGGGCTTCTGAAGCAGAGATAAAGAAAAGCACCGCCGACGATATTTTTGAAGAAGAAAGGATCTTACAGACAGTCACAAAAAATATGGTTTTATTTTAATTGTTTTCCCTACTCTATCCTCCCCTTCCCTTACTTTTCCCTCTTTCCTCTCTCAAGCCTTCCTCTCTTTCCCTCTTGGCCTATGCTAAGGCCTATTTGTCTTTTTGTTGTACATAATTTGTAGTTGTGTTGTTGTTTTTAAAGGTAAAATTAATAAAGTTTTTTCTAAAAAAAAAAAAGAAAATTTCTTGTACCTAAGTTGGATCTCCTTGATAAGTTTCCATCTGTTATTTCTTGTTTCGCCCGCAGGTGTTTTGGAGAATAGGTGAAGCCCCTCTTCTCTGTGACAGCCCTTCAAATACTGGAAGACTGCTATCATATCACCCATAATCTTTCTCTTCATTAGACTAGGCATAGTCAATTTCTGCAATCTTTCTTATTTTAGCCTCCAGTCCCCTAGTTATCTTTGTTATTGTTATGTACATTCTTTCTAGACCCCTTCACATTTTTTGTACTGTAGACCAAAAGTGGATGCAGTATTTCAAGCGTGGTTTTACCATAATAGTGGCATTAACACTTCAAGAAACATTGATACTAGACTTCCGGTTTGCAGGGCTTCGGCGGCGGCAGGAATCCGCGATCATGCGCGGTTTCTGCTTGCGCTCGGTGCTGGAGTGCCCCGATCCAGCCGGATTCGGGGCTATAGTTACCCCGTAGAGGTAACTGAAGATAGGGGAGATCCGGCAGGGGTCGGGGAGAATCGCACCTCCCCTCCTCAGCTGGCTTAGCTCCCTTTTCGGAAAGCGGTGGAGCGGTGGTCAGAAATGGCCACCACAAAGAAGCTCTCATCCGGGAAAGAATGTGCAGGAGGAAGCTGAGAAGTGAAAGTTTTGGCTGACTGGGATAACAAGCAACATTTAAAATACCCTGGAATTTAAATCTCATCAAAGATACATCGCTCCCAAGGAGGATCTGGAAGCAGCGAATGAAAGTGAAACGGGAAAGTTTTTTGTTTCTCACTCTCCTTCCTTACGGTGACAGCAGATGAATGAGAAATTGGAAAAACCCGATTTGGCACCAGCAGGTAATCAAACTGAAAAATTACAGCCAAGGGGACAATAAAGATTTCTGAACATTGAAAAAAATATATATTTTTTTGCTGTAAGTGGGAAGGGAGAGGAAAAGAATTAAGATTAAGATTTTGCTGGAGGAGGCTGCTTGGAATTTACAAGACTAGAGTTAAATTGTAACAAGACTTCTAAAAGATACATTTTAATTGGAACTTTGCAACTGAATTGTAACCCCAGGAAGAGAAAGTGTAAAAAGAAGAAAGTGTTAAATGAAACAAGTCTGTGTGTATTTGCATCGCTTGGTGACTTTGGGACTTTTGGAAATTATTATTTGAAAGATTAAAAACATTTGGGTTGTTTAAAAAATTTTCTACAATGGCATTACTTGCTGATGAACTGAAAATGGAATTTAAAAAGTATAAAGAGGAACAAGAAGGGGAGGGCTCTTTTGGCTCTGTTTTTCCTTTTTTAGAAATGGCGATTTCTACTTATGAGAAATTACAAGAACAAGGAGAATGGGATGAAGAAGAAGCCATCTTTAATGAACAAACAACTCTAGCTGGGGAAGAAAAGGGAAAGGGGGGAAAGAGAAATCTAAGACTTAAAAAAACAACCAAAAAAGGGAAAAATAAGGTGAAAAGTAGATACAACGTCAGAAAGCAACAGAAAAGGAATACAGAAGAGAGTGGAGATCAAGAGACAAGGGGGTAAAAAGGCTAGACTGGAGAAGCAAGGAAGGAAAAAAGGGAAGAGAAGCTACAAAGGTTTGAAACAAGATGTAAAGAAACAGGATTTATTTAGAGATAATGGGTAAAAATATAACTAAAAAAGAGATTCTGCAAAAGTTCATAAGACTATTGTTGTATTTGTATTTGAAATAAATGTTAGAAAATTGGAACAATATATGATTATAAAATGGGATAAAATATTTAATGTAATCTAGTGAAATTTTCTTTTTGAATAAAATAAATGAAATGAAATATGAGAGAATTGCTCTAAGAAGTAATGGGAACATTTTAATCTTATAATACTTTAAAATATAACTGAAATGAGGAGGAAGTAATTAAGCAAATTTATAAGTGTTCCCATAGAAGCATGATACTTAATTGAAAAGGAATGTGTAAAATGTTTAAGACTTAAATGAATATTAATTTTAACGGTAGAGTTTAATTGCTATGGATTATTGTTTTAATTATAAACTTATAATTTTTTCTTATTTTAAAATAAGAAAATAGAATGTACTAAGCAGAATCCGAATGAAAATTATGTATTATTTTAAGTGTTAAATTTAGGGGAAAGATATAAAGGTGTCATACTCCAATCAGTGATTACAGGAGAAATTCTGTGTTAATGAGAAAAGATAATAGACAGCTGAAACAGAACAGATAAAGGATATAAGTATAATGATTTAAACTGAGATGAAATAAATAAAATAGAATTAAGAGAGTGAAAAGAGAGGAGAAACTATATAGAAAATGTAGAATGGTAAATAAGATATGAAATGATATATAAAAGTGAGCATGAATTTGTGTTCTGTCTCACCGGTATCAACAAAGTAATAAGTCCAAATTTCAAACTGAAAACACAAATAGCAAGCAAGTTCAGAAATTACCGGGTTAAATTACTTGAGCTGAGAAAGTTCTTGGCAGTCCCACGCAAGCTATCAGCCAAGTCTGATATAAGAGCAGGAATGTAAATCACACTCTGATGCCACACAGAATATTCAGGAGCTTCTTTCACTAGTTAACCAATTGTCCCGAACAAGTTTCCAGGGCTAACACACCCACTTTTATTCCCTGTGGGGTGTGTCAGTCCCTCATCTCATTCCCTGATTTGTCCTTTCTTCCTGCGTTGTATTGCACACTTTTGCCTGCGTCGTTGCCTCGCATCAAACCAGCATTCCATAGCTTGATCCTTAGAGGCTCTGCTACGCCCTCCTGGTTATCTGCCGACACCTAAGGCACAATCAGGGAGGAAGGTTCTGGGGAGGAAGGCAACTCCAAATCCTCTAACAAAGCAGGCTCAAACCTCAGAGCCAAATCCTCCTCTTCCTCATTATCCAAGTCCTCCAACAGAGCAGGTTCAAACCTCGGAGTCACAACAAATTTGAATTTATGTCTGTACAAAAAATGTAACCCGGGACTAAGCTGCTTTCCAAAAAGATGCTTTATGTTTTCATGTTTTGTGTTTTGTTTGTGTATGTTTATTGAAAATTAATAAAATTCTTTTTAAAAAAAAGAAACATTGATACTATCCCTCTGTTCGGTACAGCCTAGGACCGAATTGGCTTTTTTGGCAACTGCAGCACACTGCTAACTCATACTTACGTGGTTGACCACAAGAACATGCACCAGTATATAGTAACAGTGTGGTATATTATAGTGTAGTTCTATATTTTTCTACATTCCAAAGCCTGCGAAATCAACATGAAGAAGCATAAGTTAGAATTATGACATAATGGAAAATCCGTATTGGCATGGATCTAAACTGGCAGCAATAATTTTCCCACTGCTCTCTGCTGCATGGCAAGTATGGATTCTGCATTCTCTATTGGAATGACGAGGATCATCTGCACAAGCCATCTGAGGTAAGAAGTGGAGAGAAGGGCAGTGCCTGGTGGATGAGCCAAGCTGTGACTTGTCTGGAAGCAATAGAGACTTAAGAGGCCAGCATCAACAAATCTTCCAAGACTAGATATCCTGAAACACACAGACTATGGCGGGGGACAGCGAGCAGCGGCTCCAGCGCTTTCGCAAGTTCGTTTGGTGAAAAAGCTTTTCCTTATTGGAGTTAGTGGGAGGACAGCCAGTGGCAAGCAGTGGTGGGATTCTACCAGTTCAGCCCAGTTCGGCCGAACTTGGTAGTAAAAAATGCTGCCAGTTCGACCAAACCAGTATTTCTTTTTTTTTCTTTTTTTTCCTCCCGACTATCAGCTGTTCCGACGATCAGCTGTGTTGGGATCCCTCTCTTGCTATTTTACTGCTTTGCCCAGGAGGCTTCCTGGAGGCCCAGGAGGCAAAAGGGGGGCCGTGGGGGGATACTGCGCACCCCCTACACTTCATTTTTTGCCTTCCTGGCCTCTGGGAAGCCGCCTGGGGGTGCGTTTTGCTCCCAGGAGGCCAAAAACAGAGCGAAGAGGGGTGCTGCGTGGCCTCCCCAAGCTCCATTTTTTACCTTCCTGGGCCTCCGGGAAGCTTCCTGGGGAGGCATTTTGCTCCCAGGAGGCCAAAAACGGAGCTAAGAGGAGTGCTGCACAGTCCCCCCGTGCTCCATTTATCACCTTCCTGGGCCTAAGGGAAGCCTCCTGGGAGCAAAAATGGCCTCCCAGGAAGCTTCCCTAAGGCCCAGGAGGCAAAAAAAATGGAGGGGGGGTGCTGCACAAAAAGAAGCCACACCCACCCAGTCACATGGCCATGCCCACCTAGCCACTTCCACCTAGCCATGCCCACAGAATCAGCAGTAAAAATATTTGCATCCCACCCCTGGTGGCAAGGTAAACATTTCCATTGGACAATCAAAACGCAGCAATGTATTTCCAGAGCTAGGCAGTGCACCTCTTAAGACGCTAAATTTCCCAAGATTTTGAGAACAGCACTGCCATTGTTGGCATTGCTGACATTAAGATCTAGATGTGGAATTAGATACAGCTAGTATCTTTTTAATATGTGTGTGTGTGTGCGGACCCTTAAGGAATCCTATGCTCTACTTAACAACTTGTGCCTTCATCCCTGCTCTTCCTGATGCAGTCTTTAAATAAATGTGTGTGTCATTAAGCAGAGTATGGGGTGCCTTAGGGGCCACTTCCAGAATTGTGCACGTGGCCCAGGATTAGAGTGGTTTGATCTGCTTTTTTAATGCGAGTTCCAGACTGCTGTGGAACTTTTCACAAGCCCAGAAACAAAACAGGTTGCCCCCTTCCCTAAGCTGAACTCTGCAAAATTTTGAAAGTAAGTGCATTATGAGTGAGGAGGAGGGTGTGACACATGGAGGGAAGCAGGCCTAAGGCCAGAGGCGACCCTGGGAGGGAAGAGGAAGATATAATTGGAGGGGCCATTGAAACATAACACTGGTTGGTTGTAGAGGTGAATGACCATGGGAGCACTGCAGCAGTCATAACTCTGGAATTAGGTTGTAAGTAGGTTTTGAGGGTCCACAGTAACTTCAAATGCTTATTTAGTGATTTATATTAAATTGAGGGTTACCTTTATAGTGATAGCAGAGGAATACTGTAGCGTTTGTGTACACAGATTTCTTAGAGTGTGATATAGGGATAAGTTTCCTAGAAGTATTGCATGGAAAAACATATGTAGTTAGATTAATGTATCATGAACATTCAACTGCATTCAATATAGCCGAGAACGGTAAACTTGCAGCCATTATATTTTTATGGAAACACATTGCCTTGTAGATCTTGAAATTTAGCTGCATCAGCCAATTCTGAATAGACCATGGCCCGTTAGTGGGCCGTGGCCAGTGATGGGATTCAATTTTTTTTACTACCAGTTCTGTGGACATGGCTTGGTGGGTGTGGCAGGGGAAGGATACTGTAAAATCTCCAGTCAGAAGTGGTATTTTCAGTTCTCTGAACTACTCAAAATTTCTGCTGGTGAGAACCTGCTGAATACCACCTCTGGCCATGGCCCAGGGGTTGAGAATCCCCATCCTACAATGGCCCAGTCAACCCTATTGAATATCTCTGGAGGGACCTGAAAATGGATGTCCACCAATCGTCACTATCCAATGTGACTGATCTTGAGAGAATTTGCAAGGAAGAATGGCAGAAAATCTGCCAGTCCAGGTGTACAGAGCTTGTCGCATCATATTCCAAAATATTTGAAACTGCAATTGCTGCCAAAGATGCTTCAACAAAATACTGAGTGAAGGGTCTGAATACTTATGCCAATGTGATATTTTACTTGGATTTTGGTACTTGGCTTTTCTCCTTTCTTGCAAATGTTCCAACACCAAACTTGGACACAAAAGAGTGAGATTTTATGTTTTTTACTTTGTAGCAGCATTTCCTAGAAGCTGCAGTGCTGTTGTCAACATTGAGAAGCATGTTGATAACGGGAGCTCATAAAATTTGCAGACGACATCAAGCTGAGGGGAATAGCCAACACTAGAAGATAGACTCAAGATTCAGAATTGAATCCTATCCAAGAAAACGCAATTCAGTGATGAAAAAAGTAAGTTTTTACACTTGGGCAAGAAAAATCAAATCACAAGTATAGAATAGGTGGTACCTGGATCAATAGCAGTAATTGTGAGAGGGATCTAGGTGTCCTAGTAGGCAATCATTTCAGTATGAGCCAGCAATGTGCTGCAGCCTGCCTGCTCTACTTCTTCAGTGCCAGTTGTTGTTCCAGTCAACTACCAAGTTCCACTTCTTTAGCCATGCCAACCCCAATATCATTGTCTCTGCCATTTTCAGGGTTACTATGAAATGTAGTTTCCTCATGGCTTCCTGATCTCAGGGTTACTGGTTCGGTTAGGCATGTGACTGGCAGCCCCCCCCCCCCATTAAGGGAGCCATCAACTTGCTCAAACTTCATAGGTTGCCTCAATTTTTAAAGTCTCAGTCCCATCTTTTCAACAGTTTGCAGGCTAACTAAGCAGCAGATACAACCTGAGTCTACTAGGGCCATAAATACCACTCTTGCCCCTGAGTGGGGCTCTAGCATCTCCATTCAGGTAATCAAAGGGGCAGTAGTTCCACTTACCATCAGATCATGCTCCCCCTAGCTATCACTCTTGTAGAAGATCAGGTTGGGGTTGCTGGAGGTCAGAGTTCCCCTCCCCTTGCTAGAGTGGGAAGAGACCTCGACAACCTGCTGCACCACCCACATCTTCTCTTTTCCCTTCTTCTGCGCCTTGTCTTTGCTGACCTGGGCCCCTCACTGCCAAATGGGTTGTGGACCAGACAGCTGACTGCCTGATGGCCCTCTTTTCCACATTGGAAGCAGGCTCCAGGCAGGCTCTTCCTAGGGGTGGCAGGAGGGGCTATTGATACCTTGTTCATTGGCAGGCATCATTTCTCACCTCGTCAGGGCGACCCTTTTTTTATATAAAAGTTTTTATTTTTTAAGACAAACATATACAAACAAAACATTAAAAACATAAAACCACCTTCCATTTTATATACATACAGTGTGTCAGTTGGTTATTAATCTTTTGTGCTGTCATAGTCATTACTCACAGTTTATATAAATTTTCACATTGTCAAATTAACATATGCTTATATATTTATCAGTTATTAATCATCCATGACTAAACTATTTATTCCATCATTTTATATGAGATATTCCAAATTTTATTTTGAAATTTATATTGTACTTTCATCCAATGGTTATATATGTCTATATTATATTTTATAACAGTCCATTGAACTTCTATTACAAAATTATCTAATCTATTACATTACCATGTCTTTTTGTCCAACCATTGATAAAAGAAATCCCATATCATATAAAATTGCTTATCTTCTTGCTCTCTAATTTCAAATGTCAATTTGCTCATTTCAGCATAGTCCATAATTTTCTTAATAACTTCCTCCTGCACAGGTATTTTTTCATTTTTCCAATTCTTAGCAAATACAATTCTAGCCACTGTTAAAACATTTACATCAAATATTTCAGCTCTTTATTGTATATTTCCAGTATAATTCCCAATAAAAAGATCTCTGGTTTAAAGTCTATGTGTTGTTTTATCATTTTTTCCAATCATGTGTGGATTTTAGTCCAATATCTTTTTGCATTTGAGCAAGTCCATCACATATGGTAATATGAAACAGGTATCTGATGACATTTCCAACATTTATCTGATTTGTTCTTAAACATTCTCGCAATTCTCATTGGGGGTAGGTAAAACATCTTATACAAATTTTCTTTATATGCAGTTGACATTGTCATTTTATAATTTTGAGACCACAATTCTTGTCATTTCTCTAAATCTATCCCATATCCAAAATTTTTCCCCCAAGCAATCATCGTTTCTTGTTCTTCCTCCAACTTAAATTCTAATAAATGTCCATAGAGTTGTTTAATTACCTTTTCATCAGTACCCACCAGAATTTTATCCAAGTCTTATCATAAATACCTTCTGTTTTAAAATCTTTATCAAATCTAGATTGTACTTGCAAATATGAAAACCAATTCATTTTTACAACCTTGTTCTTCCAACGCTTGCATAGATTTCAGTTCACCCCTTTCATTCAATATCTCACCATATCTAACTGTTTGTTCCTTTTTATATATTATTGGATAGGAAAAAGCTTCAATAGTACATGTTATGTCCCACCTTCCAAAATAAACAGATAAGGCTGAAAGCAGCAGTCCTCGCAAATAAAGGCAGCAAACAGGAATCTTCACTGATAACAGCTGTAGTTAGCCTCCACAAGATAGTCCAAGTTAATAGTCCCAAGGAAATAAATCCAAGTCCCAACAAGATATTTCAGGTTTAAATCCTCCAAGCCAAAATCTTCGGTTCTCCTTGCAAACAAACAGTTTGTTCCGGACAGAGTGCAAAGTCATCTCTCTCCCTTTATAGAGCAGCAGCTAATTAGTCTAATTACTGATCTGCCCTCCTCCTGTGCTCCCGTTGGTTTCTTCTCGTAAGGAGACGCCTGCTTCTGACATCCACCCAGCAATCATCTAAATTATTACTTTCACCTGAAGACTCCATAAGTTCCTCATTGTCAGCCGTTCCCGGCTGATAACCTGATTGAGAAGCAGAGGAGGTTGAAGGTTCAGGCCGGTCCTGCAAATCAAATGTGACCTCCCTTGTAACATTCGTCTCCTCCTCTTCATTGGAATCACTAATACTTGCTGATTCATACAAGTCCTCCTCGCTGGAGCTTTCATTCAAACAGTCATTTCACAATCAAATCAAACTAGTAACGTTCTCATTCAAAACTGCAAGCAAAACTGTTAGGACTCCCTTTTGAAATTCAAACAGTCATTTCACAATCAAATCAAACTAAAGGGAGTAACGTTCTCATTCAAAACTGCAAGCAAAACTGTTAGGACTCCCTTTTGAAATTCAAACAGTCATTTCGTTCCTTTTATACCCATTAAGGCAACGTGCTAATTAACTGGCTTGCCCATCAGATTAACGTTTCCTGGTTCTGACGTCAATCCACGATCTAACAGTCATCAGATTCAAAGTTCCTAACAGGATTGGTCCTTCCAATCACAACAAGTACATATCCATAATGGAATTTTTAAGTAGTATTGTCTTTCTATCTTCTCCCAGTTCAAAACCAGTGCCTCTCTAATGTAATGTCTTCTAAAATATCCCTGTGTTTTAGTTCCCTTATACCAGAGGAAAGCATGCCATCCCAGCAGCAAGTCATGCCCTTCTAAAGTCAATAATCTACTGTTCCTTAATGTTATCCATTCCTTTACCCACATCAGATTTGTCGCTTGGTAATATAATTCCCAGTTGCAAGGCAAACCCTCCTCTTGTTCTTGCATCTTGTGACAGTTTAAGTTTTATTCTCGCTTTCTTACCCTGCCAAATATATTTCAGCACAATTCTATTTAAGTCTTCAAAAAACTCTTTCTCTAGTCGAATTGGAATTGTCTGGAATAGATATAAAATTCTAGGCAATACATTCATCTTAATTGTAGATATTCTCCCAATCAATTATAGTTGTAAGTTTTCCCATTTTGCCAAAACTGTCGCAATCTGCTGTTTGAGTTTAAGATAGTTATCCTCCTTCAGTGTGCTACATCTTGGTGTAATGTATATCCCTAAATACTTAACCTTATTTGTGACCTGTATTTCTAAAACTTCTTCCAACTCTTTCTTTTGTCTTGCTAACATATTCTTTGTTAATACCGTTGTTTTATATATGTGAATAATTTCCCTAATTTATTTCATTTCAATATATATTCGTGTTTTTTTAATAAGTACTTCTTGTAAGCAAATTATGTCAAATTTTAATTTCTCTAATTTATGGAATACTTTTCTTCTTTTAGTAGCCAAATTAAGTCAATTTATGTTAATCGGAATCAATTTTCTTTCATCCATATTAAGCTTTATAAGAGGGTTTTATTGCTCTAGTAGATCTTAGTTCTCGTTGCTCTCTGGATACACCACCTATTGTACCTTCTTCTTTTTCTTTATCAATTACTGCTATACACTCCTCTTGAAATTCAATTAACAACTCTTTTTTCTTATGTCTTCCTCCTTTCCTCTAAGGTATTCTAAGTAGAATAACTCAGCTTTTTCGACTGTGTCAATTCTGTGTCTTTGTTCCTGCCAGGTGAACAAGAGGCCTTCTGGTATCAGCCATCTGTAATTTACTCCTCTTTTAAGTAAGTCTTTAGTCAAAAATAAATATTCTCTTCTCATCTCACTTACTCTTCTTGGTACCTGTTTCAGCACCACAATTTCTTTGTCTTTGTACTTTAATGTTTTTTCTCTTGCCACCTGCAATATCTGTGTTTTAATGATCTTCTTGGTAAATCTGATGTGAACTTCTCTTGGTAACCTATTTCTCATTGCATATCTTGTATAGACATGGAACACTTCATCCATCCCATCGATCATCTTCTCTTTGGTTATCTCTAACACTTCTGCCAGTATTTCTGTCATTATTTCAGCAAGGTTTTCACCTTTTCCTTCTTCTACGTTTTGAAACCTCAGGTAAAATTCTGATCTATCGATTTCCCATCCTAATGGTCCCTTTTCAACATCGCTCAATCGAGTATCAATATCTTCAATGTTCTTATCTCTTTATGTATCTTCTTCAATTTTCTTAAATCTGTCCTCATATTTCATCATCATCTGTAGAATGTTCTCTACTTTCTCATCTGTCTTTTCAGTTCTTTGCTCAATATTTTCTATTCTCTTTTCAATCTTTTGGATTCCTTGCATAATCATCTACAATGTCACATCCTTCTCTTTCTCCTGTTGTAACATTGTCTGTATTGATCGTTGTCCTCCAGATGGTGAAGAGGAGTCTATTGGTATTGAGGGAGCTGGGGCTGTTGTCTTTCTGATCATCTTGTAATACTTATCTGTAAAAAAAAGAAAGAGAAAGAAAAAAGAAAAAAAGAGAGCGAAGGCAGATAGCTACCACTCCAAAAAATAAAAAGGAAAAAAAATCTTTGGGCACTTATATACCTTAATCCAATTAATTGCAGTATACGGAAAAAAGGATAAAAAAGGTTTTTTTAAAAAGAAAAAGAGGGTAAGAGGAATGAGAGAAAAAATGTATTTCTCTTAATAGAAAAAAGAGAGCAAAAGAAAAAATGTATATTCTAGTTCCTGGGTTAAAAGGTTAAAATCCAAATATAAAAATCTAACTAGAGGGGAAGTAGAAAAGAAGGTAAGAAATAACAAACAATTCTAATTGAAAGCAAGCCACTGCCACTAAATATCCCCTAGGCTCTTTGGTAAATCAACTCAGACTTTCCAGTTCCAGTATTTTCAAGGTCACTTCAATCTTCTTTCTTTCAACTTCAACTCCAGACTCCAGCTATCTATAGTTTCACAGATGAGCATCTGTATAAACAATCTGCCATGCTCAAATCTGTTGAGATCCATCTGGAGTATCTTCTGGAGTGCTGGCTATGTCTACCAGTTTAGTGTCGCCTGTAAATTTGATGAGTTCCTTTCTATTCCCTCATCTAAATAATTTTGAAGATGTTGAAGAGATGTTGAAAACAGAACCTTGGGGTTCCCCACTGCTTCCTTCTTTACCTCTAGATGTAATTCCATTGAGGAGTACACATTGAGTATGATTTGTTAGCCACCACCTCCAGCACCATGTGCTGGGAATCCATATTCAGAAAGTAACATCTCTTTCTCCTCTAGACCTTTATCTCCAGTCCCAAATTGCTACTGGAGGAGAGTAAACTTGAAGCATCATCAACACCAATACTTTCTCAGTTTGTGCAGTCAGAAGAGTTTTTTAAAGAGCTCTTTCCCAACCCTAACTCTTTCTTAGCTTCTTCCATCACGTTACCTGGTGACACAATTATTTCATCAGAAAGAACAGTTGAAATACTAAAATCAAGCTTCCTTCAGTTATTCCTCCCCTCTCTTGACTGCCAAATCTTGGCACTGCCTCTTCTTTCACTTTTTCTTTCTTCTTGACCTGTGTAACCACTTTCTATCTGACCTCAGTCTTTTTGATATAGATATTCTTAGTAGGGATGGTACAGAATTTTCTAATTCTGAAATGCAAGTTGTTTTCAAAAAACAAAAAGGACTTTAATTAATATGATTTTGCATGGCAAAAGCAATGTAAAGAGCAAACAGCAATGTAAATGTACTAATTTGTAGAAATAATAATAAAGAAGCAGATCTTACTGAAAGAGCTTTGAAAGGGTGAGTGAAAGTGGTAACTGAAAACCAAAAAGGGACTAGTTTAAAAAGTAAGGGAACAGAAGGATGTATTTTTATTTGGCCTGCACTTGTTCTGAACCTGAATCTTATCTGTTCAATCCTAGTTTAAGACTATAACCATTACATCATAGTAGCTCACTTCCATATGACGGCTTAATCTTTGTATGCTTGGGTTTTTACTGCGAATGTACTGTAACTGTATACTAGTATTTTTCTGTTGTCATCCACCTGTTTCATGTTTCTTTACTGCCTGCAGTTCTCTGAGATACCAGTAAACAAGTTAGGGATTTAGAGCAGATCTTATCACAGTGATGGGCCACCTGCTAAAATAAAGCCAGGTCATGGCACACACTTCAAGGTAAATCAGGAAGCCTGTAATTGTAGAGTCTGTCTGGCAAGAACAAAGAATACTTATCCACAGGAGATATGCATTCTTTGTAAATCATGTAACCGTCCTGGCTAATTGGAAAGCTGATAAAAGTAACACAAGTTAGCCAAGATGCAGACCTCAGCTAAAAGTTAGGATTGCAGCAAATCAAATGTGTATTAGATAACTCCTAGGGCAGTGGTGGCTAACCTTTTTTGACTCTTGTGCCAAAAATTGTGTGCACGCTTGCGCTCGCGCGCCAGCACCCAGAAGGCAATGCATGTGCCCCTCCCATGCCCCCTGCGCATGCACGCGCAATTCCCCCTGCTGCTCCCTTACCTACACTGTGCCTCCCAGCTGATTTTCAGCCCTTTTGAGGCCTTTTTTGGCTTCCCAGAGGCTTGAGGAAAGCTTCTGCAGAATTTGCAGGCCGAAAAATGGGCCCGTTTCATTACTTCCAGTATTTCCAGAAATAAAGGAAGTGATGAAATGGGCCTATTTTTTGGCCTGCAAAGGCTTTCCTCAAGGCTCTGGGAAGCCAAAAATGGCCTCAGACCAAAACTCAGGTGTGAGGTGTGCACATGTGCAGTGAGGTAAGTTTGCCTGCGACTCGTGTGCCAGCACAAATGGCTCTGCGTGCCACCTGTGGTATGCGTGCCATAGGTTCGCATCACAGTCCTAGGTCATTCATTAGTTAAGACTTGGGAATAGGGACAATGATTGTGCAATTATTACTAAAATGTTTATTAGATGATATTTCTTATTATCTCACTTTGTCCCACCTTCTCCTTTAGTGAAAATGTATAAAACTTATTCAATCCTTTTTTGGGGCTCTTGGCATTTTGACCAGGAGCTCTTTTCCTTGGAGTACTCCAACAAAAAATCAATCAGAAAACCTGTACCTCGTGTCTGGCATCTGTCATTGGCCTTGGCACCAGGCTCAGACCCGAATTGGGGACAACAATACATTACATTTGTCAAGCCAGCCTTTGAAGAATTCTTCCTACCTGTGAGTAAAAGGTTTTATCCTTCCCTGGAATGGGAATTGAAGGTTTAGAAGGAGAAAAACTCTGGTGGAACACTTGGTGAAGTAGTATTTCTGGAAATCCTCTTATGAAAAAAGGTACAGCCATTCACACTTCTTCATCTGTTCTTATGATGGCTGGCATGGACACTAATAGAAAGGAAAGTGCAACAATGGGGATTTCTAACTCCACTTGCAGTTTAAAGGGAGAAACCCATCAAGTCATCTTCTCCTAGAGAAATATCATCTCTACAGTTGCTCTAACATGATTTTCTCTTTTCTGACAGACCAAGATATATGCTGATATAATTCTCCCTAAAGATATGGATAATCTTGGTGAGTATGGGATAAAGTCAATAGTTAGATAATGGAAAATTGGAGGCATTCTTTAAGAAAAGCTTTTATCTCTCTCACTCTAAGTTAATAAACCTCTAGATATTAAAAAAAAGAAAACAACTGAGTAGACATGACACTTTAATACACTGTTCAAAAAAATAAAGGGAACACTTAAGCAACACAATGTAACTCCAAGTCAATCACACTTCTGTGAAATCAAACTGTCCACTTAGGTAGCAACACTGATTGACAATCAATTTCACATGCTGTTGTGCATGGAATAGACAACAGGTGGAAAGCATAGGCAGTTAGCAAGACATTCCCAATAAAGGAGTGGTTCTGCAGGTGGTGACCATAGACCACTTCTCAGTTCCTATGCTTTCTGGCTGATCGTTTGGTCACTTTTGAATACTGGTGGTGCTGTCACTCTAGTGGTAGCATGAGACGGAGTCTATAACTCACACAAGTGGCTCAGGTAGTGCAGCTCATCCAGGATGGCACTTCAATGCGAGCTGTGGCAAGAAGGTTTACTGTGTCTGTCAGCGTAGTGTCCAGAGCATGGAGGCGCTACCAGGAGACAAGCCAGTACATCAGGAGACGTGGAGGAGGCTGTAGGAGGGCAACAACCCAACATCAGGACTGCTACCTCCGCCTTTGTGCAAGGAGGGACAGGAAGAGCACTGCCAGAACCCTGCAAAATGACCTCCAGTGGGCCACAAATGTGCATGTGGCTCCTAAAACGGTCAGAAACAGACTCCATGAGGGTGGTATGAGGGCCTGACGTCCACAGGTGGGGGTTGGGCTTACAGCCCAACACTGTGCAGGATGTTTGGCATTTGCCAGAGAACACCAAGATTGGCAAATTCGCCACTGGCGCCCTGTGCTCTTCACAAATGAAAGCAGGTTCACACTGAGCACATGTGACAGATGTGACAGGGTCTGGAGATGCCATGCAGAATGTTCTGCTGCCTGCAACATCCTCCAGCATGACCGTTTTGGCAGTGGGTCAGTAATGGTGTGGGGTGGCATTTCTTTAGGGGGCCGCACAGCCCTCCATGTGCTCGCCAGAGGTAGCCTGACTGCCATTAGGTACCGAGATGAGATCTTCAGACCCCATGTGCTAGTGCAGTTGGCCCTGGGTTCCTCCTAATGCAAGAAAATGCTAGACCTCATGTGGCTGGAGTGTGTCAGCAGCAGTTCCTGCAAGACGAAGGCATTGATGCTATGGACTGGCCCGCCTATTCCCCAGACCTGAATCCAATTGAGCACATCTGGGACCTTATGTCTCGCTCCATCCACCAATGCCACATTGCACCACAGACTGTCCAGGAGTTGGGGGATGCTTTAGTCCAGGTTTGGGAGGAGATCCCTCAGGAGACCATCCACCACCTCATCAGGAGCATGCCCATGTGTTCTGTCTCGCCTTCCCTTTCCTCCAAAAGGTGAGGGAGTACACACACACACAAACTCAGGCAGGCAAGCTGGCTCAGACTTCGCAGAGCTAATTCTTTGGAACCGATAATATTCTTGGCATTCCACCATGTCCTGCCTGCCAAGTCCGAGCTGGCAGCAATTATAAAATAAAAGTTTTACTCACAGAGATAAATGGTTCTTTTACTTCATAAAAATCACAAGGTAGTCCACAAAACAATCATTCACGAAGAAAATCTGAAGTAAGGTTAAACTTTGTCCCGTACAAAGTTTAAGGAGAAAACACACCCACTTTTATCCCCTGTGGGGTGTGGCTCAATGACTCAGCTCACTCTCTGACCCTCCCACGCCTCCTATGTTGCTGCTCACGTTTCTCCCTATGACGCTGCTTGGGATCGAGCCAATACTCTTCCTCTTCACTCCCTGTCAGGGGCTGCTCCAACATGCCTTCCTCCTGATTCATCTCAGGCTGTTCCTCTCGGTTGTCTGATGGAACCTGAGGCCATGGGTTGCTAAATTTGATTTCCATTGATAATTTTTGTGTGATTTTGTTGTCAGCACATTCAACTACGTAATGAACAAAGTATTTAATAAGAATGTTTCATTCATTCAGATCTAGGGTGTCTTATTTTTGTGTTCCCTTTATTTTTTTGAGCAGTGTATGTACATAACAGAAACCTTTTTAAAAAGTTAATACAGATAGCCCTTGATTTCAGAAACTGTTCAAAGTTACGATGCTGCTGAATGAATGATGGCTACAATTGGTCCTTGGAGTTCTGGCTGTCCCAGCACTTCTGGGATCAATTGATCAGTCTGGATGCTTGGCAATCCACTTGCACTTACAACTGGTTGCAATACCTTGTATTTGCGTGATCACCATTTGCAACTTTTCCAGCCAGCTTTCCCAGAAAATCAGTGGGGAAAACAGCAGAGAAGGTTTCAAGTTGCTGGGGTAAGTTTCCTCCGCTGTGCAGTCTCTAACAGGGTGACTATGCTCAGGCCTGAGGAGAGGGGGAAGGTTCAGTCAGTGGGTACATTGTTTCGAGGCCCATGGAGCTCAAAAGGGGCCCCTGAAGGGGAACTTTAAAAAAAAATTCAAAACCAAATTTTTAAAAAGAAAAACAGCAGGATGGTGTGTCAACCTGGATGCACCCGGGCGGGATAGGGTGGGGACGGTGGTGGCGGCTCGCAGCAAAACACTCCAAAGCTGGATCAAATCAATTCATCAGAGGACAAAAGCAAAGCAAGGAAGGAAGGCTGTCCTTTGCCTGCAGCAGCGGCAGCAATGATCACTCAGCCCACTTCTCACCCTGTTTAAATACTTTGAAGTGTAGGAGGATAAATCAGAGGAGAGGGGGAGGTGTGGGAGGGATCTACTTGCGGGCTGCATGGACTCCAATGCTGCCACTTCTCTGTAATTTGTCCTCAACACCCCCCTTCCCAATCTGCTTTGCTGCCCTGCTCATCAAGATTACTGTATCTCACCACTGGTAGATCCCTCATGAACTAAGAGCCAGTGTTTTACTATATAGATCTATAACAGACCTGGACATTTTATGGCACCAGGCCACATTCAGCCCTTTGGCTGTCTCTGTCTAGCCTGCATGAAGTCAATCAGAAATTAGAAACCAAATGTAAATAAGCGTACTGCAGGGGATGGGAAAGCTGAGTTAGGTCCAGCTCCTTCATTCAGCTGGGTGCTGTGGGAGGATGAGGAAAGTGTTTTTCTATGCCTGGAGCAGCCTGAGGAGGAGGTGGTGGCAGTCATTGTATGAGAGGATGCAGGCTTAGCCACCCACTACTGCTCAGTCAAAATGGAGCTTTATAGGTGATGGGTAGAGTGCAATTGGAAGCTATTGGTTCGGACCTCCACAGCAGTCCCAGTTCTTCGTGTGGCTCCTGGGGAAAATTCATCCCTACCCCTAATCTATAATCTCATTTATTGTCTGCCCAAACAAAGAGAAATGTCTTCCAAAAATAAGTTTAAACGTTTCAAAAAGGAATGAAGTAATTGGAAACTTAAATTATCCTGATATAAAATCTTAGACAAAGGAATAGTTCTGCCAGAAACATCCTCACTGTCCTAGGAAAATGACACTTTCCAATTATAAACACCCAACAAAGACAAATGCCAGGTGTTCAGAGCTTTAAAAAGGATAATAGAGTGGTGACCTCCAGATTTTCAGAGGAATGATGTTCCACAAGGCAGGTAATGACATAGAAAAGATATAATTCACGGCTCTAAGCAAATAACACAAAGTAATAGGAGGAGCCTACAGTATGCCCCCTCTCAAGATCTGATGGCATAAGTAGAAACAATGGGAGAAAAGTGATCCAAGCAAATAACCTGACCCTATGCTATACAACATTAATCAGTACAGAAGATTTAAGTGATGTAGAAAAAGCAGGAGTAAATAAAGGGAAACTAAACTAGAAGGAAAACTAAAGTTGAGTGTAGTTCAACAATGCATGCTCAATTTGAAGAAAATACATATGAATAAACATGGTGTAATTATGAGCAGGTTCCCACAGCTGAAGAAATTAATGGGAAATGAAGCACAAGAAAGAGAGAGAGTTCTCCTAAAAATGAGAACTCCAAAACAGAACTGCAAAAAATAATTGGGAACGGGGAAATGGTGACCAGTAAAATAGCAATAGCACTTAGACTTATATACCTCTTCACAGTGCTTTACAGCCCTCTCTAAGCAGTTTACAGAATCAGCATATTGCCCCCAACAATCTGGGTCTTAATTTTACCAACTTCAGAAGGGATGGAAGATTGACTCTTGACTCAGTGTAGACACACACACACACAGACACACAGAGCACTTTCTAACAATATGAAAAAAGTTACGGGGTTTAGACACCAAGAAAATACAGTAGTCCTTGACTTACAACCACAATTGGGACTGGAATTTCAGTCATTATATGATGCAGTTGTTAAAGAAATCTAGGTCCAAATTTATGGCTTTTAACATTGTCATTAAGCAAATTACCAAAGTTATTAAGCAAAACATGTCATTGGGGGAATCTGACTTCCCCATTGACTTTGTCAGAAGCCAGAAAGTTGCAAATCACAATCACATGACTACAGGATGCTGCAACTCGCAAATGTGAGTCGATGGCCAAGTATCCAAATTGTGATCACATGACCATAGGGGAGGTTGGTGGTAACTTTGAGGATAAGTGACAAACCACTTCTTCTGAGGCCCCATAACTACAAACAGTTCTTAAATAAATAGTTGTAAATCAAGGACTAATTGTATGGACAGATGGACTGGAACTATAGAGGTGTCAGCAAAGCTAAAATGAGCTGAGGTTTACAAAGGAATTAAATCTTCAGATTAAGAGTCAAGAATCATACTGGTTTCTACTCATGAGGAAAAATGCTAATAAATTACAAAAATGTCTTCTTTGATTTTCATTTCTTGTATTGAAGGGTAGGTGTTCAACAAGAGCAGAATAAAGCAAAATTAAATTTTAAAAGCTATGGGTACTTGCTAATTATGTTTCTATTTCCTTTGAATGAACTTGAGGACTAGGATTAAATTCTAAGGTTCTGAAGGAAGTTTCTGATGGCCTGACTAGAAATATTTATGCATGTTATCTTTGAGCAATCCTGGAAAAAGTACGAAAAATCTGACAACTGGAGGAGAGCCAGTGTTGATTGTATTGTGGAAAAGGAAGGAGTTGGAGAACTTGAGTCACTCTGAAATAAGTACTTGAGAAGATTCTAGGAAGGTTTATAAGGAATCTGGTTTATAAAACTATGAGACTGAGCAGAATACTACAAAGTTCCTTCTTGAACACTACTCACATTTTTATTAAAGTCAAAATTATAGAACAAAGGCTTTTCAAATCCAAAGATGACAGAACAAGTGCCCAATATTGTAAAAAACATTCAAAATAATTTTGATAGAGAATTGGGTGAAAATAATAGAATGAAATATATATGGGGCAAATATGAAGTTCTTCATTTAGAAAACAAAAAGCAATGCACATACATATGGAGCAACTTGTCTTAGGAAGTAGTAGTATGGGGACCACAGAAGATGAATTTGCTATGGACATTACTTGTTGAGGTTTGAACTTAAAATGTATCTTCTGCGGGGCATTGACCAAATCAGACTGAACTGACCTTGGAAACTGATCTATGTTAAGAAATGCAGAGATAAAGGATAGGGAAAACTTCACTTGATAATAGCATTTGTGAGAGAAATCTTGGGATAGTAGTTTATAGAATATGAATTAATAGAGTGATCGGCTCCTAACAAGGCAAATGCAATGTTAAACTGCATCACAACTAGACACAAGAACAGTTTTTTCCCCAAAGCCATCACTCTACTAAACAAATAATTCCCTCAACACTGTTCAACTATTACAAAGTCTGCACAACTATTACTGTTAATCTTCTCAGCACTCCTTATCACCCATCCCCTCCCACTTGTGATTGTAGGACTGTAACTTTGTCGCTTGTATCCTTACGATTTATATTGACTGTTTCCTAGTATGATTTGATTGTTGATTGTACCCTATGACTATCATTAAGTGTTGTACATTATGATTCTTGATTCTTAACAAATGTATCTTTTCTTTATGTATACTGAGAGTATTTACACCAAGACAAATTCCTTGTATGTCCAATCACACTTGGCCAATAAAGTATTCTATTCTATTCTATTCTATTCTATTCTATTCTATTCTATTCTATTCTATTCTATTCTATTCTATTCTATTCTATCAATCAAAGTATGATTTCCAGAACTGATATTAACAGTAATCTTCAAATACTCTGAAAGGATTTCATGCAGATGAAGCTTAAGTCTTACTCTCTATCATCCTAGAATGCAGAACACAAAGTGGTGAGTTTAATTTAAGGGATGGCAAATTCTGATTGAGTACTAGAAAAAAAAATCCTAATAGAGCAGTTCAAGAATGGGTCCAATTATTCAGAAAACAAATGGAAACTATTTCAATAAGGATGTGTTCAGGCAGAGGCCAGAAAGTGTCTGGAAATCTAATTTGGATGTCTGCACTATGTTAGCAATTGACTACAATGAACCTTCCAATTCTATGATTCTCGACTTATCCTGTTAGGCAGGCAGATAAGGCTAGAAATGCGGGTAAAAGGAATATATTTGCTGTTGTATATTAAATGTATTTCTCAGAAGAAAGGATAAAGGGACTCTTCTGGGATTAATTTTGATCAATAGGGAAGAACTATATGCTGATGTAATAGTAATGTTGGAGGAATGTAACTGTCTGATTTTGAAAGCTGTTATAGTCAGAAAACTGAAATTAGTGTAAACTTCCTAAAATTTAGGAAAGTCGCTATCAAAACTTCAGGAAAAAAGTTAGACAAAATCTCATAATTAGAAATGTTGAGGGAAGGGGGATTTCCGGTTGGGCGCTGTGTCAGTGCAGAGCTGAGGAGCGGATCGCCATTCTGAAAGATTCCGATTTTCACTAGTTGGTGGCTTTTTGGAGCATGTTGGACCCCAGAGGGGTAGGCAAAAGAAAGAGGAAGACATGGAGGTCTTGGGGAGGTGCCACAATCCCAGAGACTGGAAGAACCCCCCGAAAACCAACAGCAGAGAGGGAGATCGTGACGACCGAGACAATTGGAACCAGAGACGTAGCAGCCCAGCCGATTAAAAGAAGCAAAGGGGGAAACAGCAGGCTGAGCACTGGAAAGGCATATTTAAAAATTTCCAGAATATTGGTGTATATTGTAAAGGAAGCTCCGATTTGAATGGTGTGGTGAAATGGCAGAACTATTGACAGGAGCACTGACCAGAACAATGGCAGAGATTTATACTGACTAGTGAAATCGTGAAACTTGAGGAGACAAAGGGTGAGACAATAACACTGGCTCTGTGAGTCGAGGAATGAATTATAGAACTTTATTGTTTGTTTATTTGAGAATTGGGGAAAGAAAGAGAAAGAAGTGAAAGTGGTTAAGTGGTACAGGAAAACTAAAGGACAGTTAAGGGTGTAAAATTTGGAAAAGAACTCTTGACACATTAAAAGATCAGAGGAAAGGACTGGGGAAAAGAAACTTTAACTTGACAAATATTAATAGACAATTCTGACGATAAAATAAGGAAGATCTATTTAATATCCATAAGTGGAACTGTGACTGTGGGAGTAAAAGAATAAAAGAGTAGAAGAAAATATACAAATGGAAAGAAGAAACGAAACAGAGAAAGTGACTGTGCAATTTGGAATGAGGACATTTTGAATCAAGAGTTGTAGTAAGACATTTAACAAAAAGACCTTGGATTTGACTTAAAAGATACTGGTAAAACATAAGTCTATTTAAGTGACATTGTAGAAAACTAATTTGATAGAGGTAAATACATTAGAAATTTGAATATAGAATATTGCTTAATAATGACTAAACTTTTTTGATTAATTGAATGATTGTTGGAAAGTGATTGTATAAGCATATAAATTAGATTCTCAAAGAATAACTATGTAATACTATTATCCTCATCTTATTGTTGAATACTGATAAATTATATTAATCAGTTTCTGTTTAAAATCAATACATAAGAAATTTAGAAAAAAAGAAATTAGATTCATTTACACTGATTAAATATATAACCTTAAGGAAATAGATATAGGAATTCAAATATATTAATGAACTGGTGCTTTAACTATTTATATCAATTAATTATATAGGACTGTTGTTTTCTGGTTAATTATATTTATACTTATTTAATTATATTTATAGTGGATTAACTACATCTATATTGGATTAATATTTAACTTTTTAAATCTTAGAATATTTGAGTACCTAAAAAATAGAAATAAGATTTGACTGGGACTATCTATAATAGAAAATTTTCAATTAACAATATATGTATTAATACGTATACTGAATTCAAAGGAGAGGACAATATAACTCTACTAGGGATAGTTGATGAGCTCCTACAAATAGTTAAAATGGCAACAATAACTACAACTGCAAAATCAGGGAAGAAACCTACAACAGTGACATCTTCACCTCTGGGACAGAGATCAATTGATGCAATGTTATTGGTGAAAAAGACAAGCTCTGCCCAAAGTTTGCAGACAGTACAGTCAACACTTGCTATGATGCAGGAAGTGATGGTAAAAACCCAAGAAATGATAGCGAGGAATCACGAAGACATGAAATTAGAAATGAGAACGGAAATAGGAGTGAAGAACGAGATACAAAATCTGGATAGTAAAATTGGAAAGATGCAGGAGGCAATGACAACAAATGAACAAAAATTAAACACAGTAGAGGTAAGAACTAAGGTGGTGGAAAAGAGATAAGATGAATCGGAACAAAATTGGAAAGTCTTATATTGTGAACTTGACATCAACGAGGTTTATAGAGTATACACACATTACGCCTGAAGACACAGACTACCCTGAGAAGTCCACATCCGATTCGCGAGAGACGATATGAGACATGCTATACAGTAAGACCAGAGATGAGCCACTGATATATAAAGATCACGAAGTGGTAACATTGAAGCAAATACCCAGGAGAGTCAGGGAGCAAAGAAGGAGTTACCAGTTTTTGTCATCTCAGTTAATCAAGAATGGTATACCATTCAGATGGCTCACCCCAGGAGGGCTCCTAGTAGCATGACAGGACAAAAAATATAAAATTGATACAATAGAGAAAGCGCATCAATTTTGCGAACAATATCGGGGACCTGAGGAAGAACATGAAAGTGGAGAAGATTCAAATACAAGAAGTCAGGAAGAACAACTCTCCGAAGAGAAAGAACCTGTAACACAGAATCTCAGAAACCCAGTGAAGAATTAGAGGATCCAGAACAAGGACAGAAATAAAAAATGCTCTACACAGATAGTAGCATGAACAGAGAAATTTCTCAGTTAATATCAATGGTTTAAACTCAGTGTTAAAAAGAAAACAGTCATTTGAAAAACTTGAAAAACAAAATGCAGACATAACTTGTATACAAGAAGTACACATTATAGATAAACAGGCAGACCTTCTAAAGGATATTAATTCAGGTAAAATGTATTGGGCTCTTTCACATCAAAGAAAAAGGGGTATTGTAGTATATGTAAAAGATTGGCTGCAACACAAACAAGGATGATGAAGGGTAAATGTTATTTATAGAAATAATACTAAATCAGAAAAAGATTTTTTAGCTACAGTATATGCCCCAAATGTAAATCAAAAAGAATTCTATACCAAACTCCATCACAAGATAATAGAAACTGAATATACAAGTGTATGTATTGTAGGAAATTTAAATGTTGTTTCAGACAAGGATAAAGACTATAGAAGTTCCAAATATAAAAAATAAAAGGAGACTATTCCCATCTTCTTTTAACAATGCGGTGAGGGAATTAAATTTGAAGGATGTATGGAGAGAACTGTATCCAACTAAAAAGGAATAGACTTTATTTTCCAACCCCCACCACTCTTGGTCCAGAGTAGATCAGATAAGGATGCACCCAGGCTTAATGGAAAACATTGAAAATATAGAGATCTTGCCAAATGCATGGGCTGACCATAATCCTGTTCAAATTAAGTGGAAAGGAAAGAGAATGACTGGAAGATGGACATTTAATAATAGTATACTTAAAGATAACTAATATATTGGAATGGCGAAAAAAGAACTGAAAATATTTTTTGAATTAAATAAGAGAGAACATATATCCCTACAGAACCTCTGGGATACAACAAAAGCTTATGTGAGAGGTCTAACCCAGTGGTTCCCAAACTTAAGTCCACCACCCCCTTGGTGCTACAAATTCATCCTTGGTGCCCCCCCACCCAGGGGTGGGATTCAAATTTCTTGGGCGTGGCCTAATTTGAGGGTGTAGCTTGCTGGTCACGTGACTGGGCGGGCGTGGCTTGCTGGTCACGTGACTGGCTGGCGTGGCTTGCTGGCTGGGCATGGCTTGCTGGTCACAGGATGGGGTAGGTATGATTTGCTGGTCATGTGACTGGGTGGGCATGGCCAGGTGACTGGCAAACCAAATACAAGTGGTCCTCACTTAATGGCCAGTTGTTTAGCAAGTGTTCTAATTTATGACTGGCCTCCCCAGAGATACTTGACCCGGTTTTGGAGTTTTGACAGCCATGCACACACATATACGTGACACACTCCCTTCTAACCCTGCTGGAGCAGGTCATTGCACTAGAATCGGCAAAGCATCTCTGATTAGATTCTAGCAGTGAATAAAATCTAATCAAAGATGCTTTGCGGATTCTTTTTTTTTTTTTTGTAAATTTTATTTGAGTTTTCACAAAAAGAAAAGAAATACAATTAAAACATATTTTTTGAAAGCAGCATAATCCCGGGTTACATTTCTTCGTACAGACACAAATTCAGGTTCATGCTCATTTTTATATTCTATTCCATATCTTATTACAGTTTTACATTTTCTACATGTTCTCCCCTCTTTTAATTTCCTCAATTTTATTGTATTTATTTTATCTCAATTCAAATCATTATATTTATATTTTTTATCTGTCCTGTTTCAATTGTCTATTATCTTTTCTCATTAAACAAAATTTCTCCTGTAGTTACTGATTGGAGTATGATGCCTTTATATCTTTCCCCTAAAGTTATAACACTCAATATAATACATAACTTCCATTCAGATTCTGCTTGGTACATTCTTAAACTACACACAGTATTCTCAAAAAAAAAAAAAAAAGGAAAGAAAAAATTATAAATGTATATAATTAAAACAACATTCCATTCCAATTCAATTCTATCATTAATATTAATATTCATTGCAGTTTAACATTTTTCACGTTACTTTTCAATTAAATATCATATTTCTATGGGAGCAATTATAAACTTTCCATAATCAATTCCCCCTTCTTCACTTATATTTTATAAAACATTGACTAATTAAACTGTTCCCATTCCTTCCTAATTCAATTTTCTCATTTATTTTATTTCATTTACTTTATTCACAAACATTTCACTAAATTAGACTAGCCATTCTATCCCTCATTCTAATCATATGTTGTTTCCAATTTTCTAAAGTTATTTCTATTTCAAAGTTATTTCTATTTCTATTTCAACACAATCTCATGTACCTTTACAGAATCCCCCTTTCAGTTAGATTTTCACCCATTTTCTCTAAATAGGTCCTGTTTCTATATATCTTGCTCCGGACCTTTGTAACTTCTTTTCCTTTCCTTCTTCTCTCTCCCCTTTTTACCCCTTTGTCTCTCTACCTCTATTTCCCTCTTCCGTATTCCCCTTTTCTGTTGCTTTCCAGTATTATACTTATTTTTCAAATTATTTTTCTTTTCTTTGGTTGTTTTTTTAAGTCTTAAATTCTCCATCCTCTTTCCCCTCTTTCCTTTTTCTTCCCCACATAGAGTTACTTGTTCATTAAAGATGGCTTCTTCTTTGTCCCAGTCTTCTTGTTTTGCAGTCTTTTCTTGTTGTTTCTCATAGTTCCAAATCTCCATTTCTAGAAATTGAAAAACGAAGCCAAAGGAACCCTTTCCTTTTTGTGCATCTTCTTTGTACTTTTTAAGTTCCATTTTCAATTCATCCAAAAGTAATGCCATTGTAGAAATTTTTAAACAACCACCCAATTGATTTTAGTCATTCAAATATAATAGCCAAAAATCCAAAAGTCACCAAGCAATCCAAACACACACAAGCTGTTTCTTTTTGCTCTTTCTTTTTTTTCCCACTTTCTCTTCCTGGGGTTACTATTTAGTTGCAAAGTTTCAGTTAAAATGTATCTTTTAGAAGTCTTATTGAAATTTTACTTTAGATTCTTTTAAAGTCCAGGCAGTCTCCTCCCTCTTCCAGATCCTGCCCTTATTCTTTTTGTCTCCCTTCCTGCTTATAGAAGAAAAAGGTTTTAATGTCCAGAAATGTTTATTGTCCCTTTGGCATTTAGTTATATTTTCAGCTTAATTGCTTATTGATGCCAAAGTGGATTTTTCCAATTTTTTATTCTTGTCAATATAAGGAAGGAGAGAGAAGGAAAAAAAAGTCAAACCTTTCCCTTTTCACTTTCTTTTGCTGCTTCCGACTCTTCTTTGGGAGCAATGTTATTTCTTATAAAATTTAAATTCCAGGATACCTTAGTTATTGCTTTTTCAACTTAGCCCGGTCAGCCAAAACTTTCACTTCTTATTTTTCTCCTGCACGTTCTTTTCCGGTTGAGAACTTCTTTGAGGTGGCCATTTCTGACCACTGCTCCTACCGCCTGCGGGAAAGGGAGTAATGGCCAGCTGAGGAGGAGAGATGCAGCTCTCCTCGATCCTGCTGGCAGTCTCCCCCTTCTTCACCACCTCTATGGGGTGGCTTAGCCCCGAAGCAGAAACCGTGCACGATTACGGATTCCTGTCTGTCACTGAAGCCCTCCAAACCGGAAGTCACTTTGCTGATTCTCATTATTTTATGTTGCTGAATTGCATTGACATGTGTGTCCGTTCTTGTGCACAACCCAGAAGCTTTTGTGATTCTTTGCAGCAAAAATTACCAACCTCTGGCTTTGCTCTACTTTTCAAACATGCCGACACTGCCGCATTCTAGGTGCAGGCCCCACAGGTCCACCCCATTGAGCCCAGTGCATTGGAGGGACCTGCCCAAGCAAGTCAAGTCAATGGGGTGAGCCTGAGAGAGGGAAAGAGAGAGAAAGAAGTGAGAGAAAGAGAGAGAAAGAGAGAGAAGGAAGAAAAGAAAGAGAAAAGGGAAAGAAAGAAAAAGGGACAAAGAAAGAGGGGGGGATGGAAGGAAGGGGCAGAAAGAAAAAGAAATAAAGGAGGGAGGAGAAAAATAATGAGATAACTATTCTAGTCCACTCACTTCCTCCAGCAGAGTTAGAAGGGACTGTGTGTGTGTGTGTGTTCGCCTTGTAATTTACCAGTACATTTTGGTTTTGCCTTTTTCAGAATTGGCACACTAATATATTGGGGAAAAGTAATTTTTAGGGGGGAGATCTGGTCCAATGTATCCTGTTTAAAGCCTCAACAAAATGTGAGTTTCCTGATAGTCTTGACCATGTTTTGTCCACAAAACCTTTAATAGAAGCCAAAGATGTTTCAATGTGCTGGCAAAGACGTTTCAATGTGGAAAAGGGCCTCAGTCTAAGCTAGGCCTCATTTCAATCAGATGCATCAGCGCTCGCGCTCTCTCTCCCCCTCCCTCCCTCCCTCCTTCCCAGACTGGCTTTGCTCTACTTTCCCAATGTGCCTGCGGGGCTGGCGCTTCGAACATGGATAGATAGATGGATGGATGGAGAGAGAGAGAGACAGAGAGAGACAGGTAGGTAGGTAGATAGATTGGTAGATAGATAGGTAGATAGGCAGGCAGGCAGGCAGACCTTTTGGATGAATGTATGGATAGGTAGGTAGGTAAGTAGATTGGTGGACAAGTAGGTAGGTAGGGGAAAGTAGAGCAAAGCCAGAGTGGGAATTGAAGTCCACACAAGTTGCCAAGGTTGAGAAACACGGGCTGAATATATCAACCTAGCCATTCTGGTTTAGTTTAGCATGCTGTTTGATTCTGGCTTAGTCAATGAATAAACCATGGCTAAGATCTTCCTGCTCCTTAATGCAGCTGTCCCTCTGCCCCTTCTGCAGCCCCCTGCAGCTGCCCCTCTGCCCCTTCTGCAGCTCCTGATGAGATGGTGGATGGTCTCCTCAGGGATCTCCTCCCAAACCTGGACAAAGGCATCCCCCAACTCCTGGACAGTCTGTGGTGCAACATGGCATTGGTGGATGGAGTGAGACATTATGTCCCAGATGTGCTCAATTGGATTCAGGTCTGGGGAATGGGTGGGCCAGTCCATAGCATCGATGCCTTCATCTTGCAGGAACTGCTGACACACTCCAGCCACATGAGGTCTAGCATTTTCTTGCATTAGGAGGAACCCAGGGCCAACTGCACCAGCATATGGTCTCACAAGGGATCTGAGGATCTCATCTTGGTACCTAATGGCAGTCAGGCTACCTCTGGTGAGCACATGGAGGGCTGTGCGGCCCCCTAAAGAAATGCCACCCCACACCATTACTGATCCACTGCCAAACCGGTCATGCTGGAGGATGTTGCAGGCAGCAGAATGTTCTCCATGGCGTCTCCAGACACTGTCACGTCTGTCACATGTGCTCAGTGTAAACCTGCTTTCATCTGTGAAGAGCACATGGCGCCAGTGGCGAATTTGCCAATCTTGGTGTTCTCTGGCAAATGCCAAACGTCCTGCACGGTGTTGGGCTGTTAAGCCCAACCCCCACCTGTGGACGTTGGGCCCTCATATCACCCTCATGGAGTCTGTTTCTGACCGTTTTAGCAGCCACATGCACATTTGTGGCCCACTGGAGGTCATTTTACAGGGCTCTGGCAGTGCTCCTCCTGTCCCTCCTTGCACAAAGGCAGAGGTAGCGGTCCTGATGCTGGGTTGTTGCCCTCCTACGGCCTCCTCCATGTCTCCTGATGTACTGGCCTGTCTCCTGGTAGCGCCTCCATGCTCTGGACACTACGCTGACAGGCACAGAAAACCTTCTTGCCACAGCTCGCATTGATGTGCCATCCTGGATGAGCTGCACTACCTGAGCCACTTGTGTGGGTTGTAGACTCCGTCTCATGCTACCACTAGAGTGAAAACACTGCCAGCATTCAAAAGTGACCAAACCATCAGCCAGAAAGCATAGGAACTGAGAAGTGGTCTGTGGTCACCACCTGCAGAACTACTCCTTTATTGGGGATGTCTTGCTAACTGCCTATGCTTTCCACCTGTTGTCTATTCCATTTGCACAACAGCATGTGAAATTGATTGTCAATCAGTGTTGCTACCTAAGTGGACAGTTTGATTTCACAGAATTGTGATTGACTTGGAGTTACATTGTGTTGTTCAAGTGTTCCCTTTATTTTTTTGAGCAGTGTATAAATTGTTACAGGATGACAGAAAGAAAGGAGGCTTCGGTCTTCCAGATTTCGAAACATACTACCATGCCGCAATAGCAACTTGGCTCAAAGACTGGGTTAATTTGATACATAAAAGGATCTTAATATTGGAGGGCTTTGATCTCCAACTTGGATGGCACGCATTTATGTGGGATGGAAAGAGTAAACATCACTCGTATTTTCAAAGGCATTATATTAGGAGCATGTTATTAACTATTTGGGAAAAGATTAAAAAAAGACACTATTTTAAGGTCCCACTTTGGTTATCTACAATGGAGGCAGTTGCACGTTGAAATGTTTTAGATTTTGATAATATTGTAAGATATAAAGACCTACTACATGAAACCAGAGAGTTAAAGGGTAGGAATCAAATACAAATCCAAGGAAAAGAGATAGCATGGTGGCCCTTGGTACATATAAAAATGTATTATAAAAAAGATAAAGAACAATTGGTTTTAATATGACCTACCAAGAATTAGACAAGATCTGGCATGGAGAGGAAAGGAAATTGATTAGTAAAATATATAAATATCTTTTGGATTATAAATTAAAAGAAGAAACAATAAAGGAATGTATGATAATTTGGGCAAAAAACATGGGCCACAATTTTGAACTAGACAAGTGGGAACATATTTGGGAAATAAATTACAAATTAACTATGTCAGTCTTGTACAAAGAGAATCTGTATAAAATGGTGTTTCGCTGGCATCTGCCACCTGCAAGACTGGCTAAGATGTTTCTGAACCTCCGGCCAAACTGTTGGAAGTGTAACTGCGTCCAGGGAACATACTTTCATTTGTGGTGGATGTGTCCATATGCCCAGAACTTTTGGAGAAATATTAAAAATTGGATTCTAAACATAACTAAACAAGATGTAAAATTTGAACCCGAAACATTCTGGCTGGGTATGATAGATTTAAAAATAGAAAAAAAATTATCAATATTTAATCTTGCACATTATAACGGCAGGCAGAATAAGCTATGCACAAAATTGGAAACTCTCTACTGTCCCTTCAGAGGAGATAGTCATTAAAAAAATTCACGAGTGCGCAGAGATGGATAGCCTAACTAAATTATTAAAAAACAACAAAGATAGTGACTACTATAAAATTTGGAATTGTTTGGTATCAATGGTTAAAGAAAAAGCAATATTTGACAACTAGATAAGCTATGAAACTGTGGAAGACATGAGTTTAATCATGAAGTATTTTGTGAAATTAAAACTTTAAAAGAACGAGGAAGGTATTGTAACAAGGCAGATCACGTCAATGTTAGGGGGTGAAAAAAGTGTAACCAATGCTCCATACCTGCTGCAAAATGTATATATGTATATATATTTGTTTATATGTTTGTTTTTTAAAAAATGTTTTAAATATACTAATCTTAAATAAGCTTTATTTTAAAATTTAAAAAAAAACTTGAGGGAAGGGGGAAAGGAGTTCAAACAAGAAGAATGATTCTGAAAACTGAAAGAATAAAGGGATAAAAGGGAAAGAGTCAGTTGGTCTAGTGCAGGGGTCGGCAACTCGTGGTTCCGGAGCTGAATGTGGCACTTTGGGCCCTCTGCTGTAGCTCCCTGTCCCATCACTGGCTGACCTCTCACCCTCCCCTCCCTTGCTTAGCCTGAGAAGGTAAGGGCGATGGAGGGGGATGGAGAAGCGGCCCGCGACTCTTGCTGGAGCTTCTTCTGGCCCTTGTTGGTGCTGGGCATGCCTTGGTTGCTTCGGGAGACACGCAATTTGCTCTCCACCCCAAGATATTGGTCTGACCCAGCTGTGACCAATGCTGGCCTCACTAACACGAGGGCTGGTGGGGTGGGAATGGGAACCGGAAGGACAGGACGTTGGAAAGAGGGATGGTCCTGCAGTGCTCAGCTGCAGCTTTGAGAATCTCAGGGCAGCAGAAAAAGAGGGCTGGCCCCACCAAACCTTGCACGCTCACCCTGGGGGGTCAGGCTTGGAGAAAGCTGGAGCGCCCTCACAAAGATGCTTACCCATCAGCCGGTCTCCCCCTATCTCTATATTTCTCTCTGTGTCTCTGTCTGTCTGTGTGTGTATGTGTGTGTATCTCTTCTCTTCTCTTCTCTTCTCTTCTCTTCTCTTCTCTTCTCTTCTCTTCTCTTCTCTTCTCTTCTCTTCTCTTCTCTCTAGGAAAGCCAAGGCTGGGCCAAACCAGCAAGCTCTCCTTGGGGCTCTTCACTACTCCTTTTCTTTCTTCTTTTTGAAAATACAGGCTGGCTGAGGAACGAGCATGGTGGAGGCTTCCTCTCTCCTCACCCCCCCTCCTCTTGCCCCCTGGCTGGCTGTGGCGGGGTCGGGAGGGTGTGCTCATGTGAGGAGACTCTCCTCAAGTGAGTGGACGAGCTCAGCCAAACCGCAGCAAAGGTGTGAGCAGGGTGGGTGGCCGCTCACTTAAGGGTCTCCCCACGCGTGAGCCCCTTCCCAGCCTTGCCAAAGCCAGACGGGGTGACAAGAGAAGGAGGGAGAGGAGGAGAAGGGAAGACTCCACCGCACACAGCTCCTGCTCATTCTTCAGCCAGTTATTAGTATCACAAAATATTTACAGATATATTTCTTTTCACTCACCTGATGTGTTCAACAGAGGTTGGACTGCCACCACCTGAGGATTATTTAATTTACACTGATCAGGGAGTTGGATCTAATATTTTAGATAATCCTTTTTGCTTCTGTGAGCCTAGAGAATGCAAAACTTATAGTGTTAGCATGTATTAGATCTCTAATAATTTGAACTGACTTGCTTCCTAAATTCTTGTGCCTGACAACTACTTGTTCCTATTTTGCCTCTGTCCTCTTCCACAAGTTGTTCAACCTGAAACAAGGAAAACAAATGGTGTAAGGAAGATCATGCAGCCCAGAATAAGCAAGATGTTTAAATCTATGAATGAGTGAATTTCTCTGAGATAATATAAATTAAACCCCAAAATGCTTAAGGAATTAGTGGAAGTTATTTCAAATGTAATTTAATGTAATTTCTTATAAATCTTGAAAAATATGTATATTATTGATGTTCAGGGTTCTTACATTCTACTAGTATAACAGGGCTCGTGTAAATGTAGAAGTAGGGGTTATAAAATTCTATAGGGAAACATGGCAATAATGGGATCATTCTGTGATATGCATTTTACAGTGAGGCAGAACAATATCAAAATGTCTAACCAGTGCTGATGTAAGGAATAAGGAATTGCATTTAAGTTTTTAAGAAGGGCAGCCAAAATGTAGTCCTAATGTACTTGGGAGGTGTTCTCCCCAAAAGATAGAATAGAATTATTGCAAAAGCAAAGAGTCCATTGTCAAGAAAACTGCTAAATTTAGAAGAATAATCCAATTATTTCATATCCAAGATAGATAGATAGATAGATAGATAGATAGATAGATAGATAGATAGATAGATAGATAGACAGACAGACAGATAGATGTATAAATGCCCAATATTTAGAGCATTGTACACCCAGATATGGAAAATAAAATGACCCATAAGACCAGCCATGCTTCATCCCTATATACTTGAAGAATACTTTTCAATACTAGTTTCTCATTCTTATATATTCCTCAAACATTCCTGAAATAATATTCATTGTATGAAACTTTATTTCTTATTTTTTATTTCTTAGCTATACATCCCATATATGAAAGTTATATAGAAGGTAAAAGCACAAGATTTTTGCGGGGCGGGAGGGAGATGGACTTTAAATTTTGGAGCTTTCTATAGGACCTTCTTGGCTGTTAAGGCTCTTAATATGGGATGAAAAAGCAAAGCAGGAACTATTGTTAATTATTTATTCTCTTTCTCAAAGATTCCCAGAACAATTCTATAGAAAGTAAAATAAGCTAAAACACATCTCTGAAGATCTTATAAGCTAAAATTCATAACTACATTTATTTTTTTATTTAGATGTTACATTAAATAGACATCACATTAAATAGAGTTGGGACAAATCAGTGGCCCTAATGAATTCTCAAAAAATGCTAGAGATGGTAAATACCCATTAACTTTTCATTTCCATTATTTAATCTAAAATTATGTATTTCTTCTCAAACACGAGAAGATAAAATACCTTACCTAGCTACATTTAAGTTGGAAGAAAATATTTTGGGAAGTTTTCCATTATTCAAATGGCAGCCCTTGAATAATGTCTACCCTTGCAAAATGTTATCTGGGTTTTTTTTTGCCCATATTACAAAGTAATGCTTTTGTTCCACAGGCTCTGAATGCCCTCACCCCCCTCACCCCTGAGCAAAGATGTCACAGCCCAGCAGAAACTTGAGACATACTGAATTTCCAAAGTCTCCCTTTTATCCATGTTTAGTAACAATTCAGATTATTTTGTTTTACTGATAATAAGCTGGATTGCACTTAATTTTCTGAACATTTGGGATGAACACCTTCCATCCCAAATGTAATTAATTATTTTTCTCCTCTTTAAAAAAAAGTGAAAAAAACATACTATGTGTAGATATCCATTAAATTTGTATAAAAAGCGAAGTTAGAGATGGTTTATGAAAACAAAAGCATTTCTTAAATACCTGGGCTGTTGCCAGTTATTTACCTTGGATTTCACCTATAGCTTGGTAAAACTCTATGGCAAAGTTCCTACAGTTACAATTACTCAAACACATTGAAAAACATGCAAAAAGTCTTAATTTCATTAATCCAAATAATTAGCCCCAGAAAGAAGTTGATTAGATGGAGGTCCTGATTTTCAAAATTCAGCACTATGGATAGTTCCTTGTGGATAGAACTGCTCTTTTTATACCGATGAGATTAAACTGAGAGTATTTTCTTTTTGTAAACATTCTCTTCATTCCAATGAGCAGACTGTTCATTTTGATTATCAATTAAAATGCATAGCTATAATATGGTAATATGCCATCCCTTCCTGTCCTAAACCAGCAGAAATCAAGCAACATGAGTCCATAAATATCTCATAACAGTCTTTATAATCACATTTAATTGATTGGGAAGCAGCATTAGCCACAGGCACTGAAAATTATATTCATATTCATTATATTTCAAAATTAAGAATAGAAACTTTCTTCTTCATGAGAATGCCCCTGAAAGCGTAGAATAACATTTCTTCTTCCAACGTCCAGAAATTCAACTATTCTGCAATGGCACATAATTGGCCATTGCCATCTAACACTATATTGAAGAAGCCCTCTTCATACTTGCAGTAACAAAAGGCAGGTGAACCTGAAAGGTCTTCTTTGGTTCAGATATCCATTCTAGAGTGGCAAAAGTCCTCATTTAAATGCATTTTTTATTTTGGTGGTATCACTACCAAAGGCAGACCTCTCTTAGGCCTCCACATGAGGACCTGGGCATCATTGGCATTGGGCTTCACTAGTGCATTTGGTGGGATGGGTTCCATTCTGCTCAAAATCTTAGGCTGCTCCTGTTGAGTTTTCCCCACCAGGCGGGCTCGCTTGCCCAAGAGCTGCATGGGATCAACTTCAATGTCTACTCTCATCCTCCATTTTATAGTCTGCAAGATTATTTTTTCCTTAGTGGTCATATTCATGGCCACTAACCATGTAGTAAAACTTTGGTCCCGTTTGATCCTAGTCAATAGTGGCACATTGCTATCGCTGACAGGGACAGCCCATGTCACACTAGGATAAAAATTGTCATTCATACTGACTGAAAACCTGGTAACCTTATTGGTAGGACCAATCAGGGTAACTGTTTCTGTGGTGTTCCCATACCAGGGATAGCTCACTCCATCAGAATCACTGATGGCTTTTACACGTCCTTCTCTCAAGTCTGGAAGTTCCCAGCTTGACCTAGAAAGAGCAGAAAAGAAATATATACTAAGAAAGATGTAGCAACAATTACTAAACAATTACTGTAAATTCCTGTTCCTTTTAAAATGATCACAACAAAGTCACAACTTGTTAGTCTGTTATTTAGATTTTTTAAGAAAAGAAAAAAATAGTACAAAAGCACTGAAGTGTTTATCATATTAAAAGTAGTATGTAGCCATCAAAACTAGTATTCCTGACAGAGGAAAAAATTATTACTAAAATGTGTAACTATCTCTTAAGATTCTGAATGGAAGAAGAAATAGTAAAAGAAACCATGATTATTTGGGTGAAAATTTTTGATTAATTTGGAAGATTTGGAAAAATATGTGAAGTAAATTACAAATTAACATTATCAGCAGCCTACAAAGAAAATTTGTATAAAATATTCCATCAATGGCACTTAACTCTGGCAAGGGTGGCTAGGATGTTCCCTAATAGGAAATGTGTTGGAAATGTGATCATGAACAGGGAACTTTTTACCATATGTGGTGGATCTGCCCTAAAGTTAAGAATTATTGGCTTAAAATTAAGAATTGGATTGAAGAATTTACAAAACAGAAAATTGAACTGAAACCAGAGATATTCCTACTGGGTATATTAAGAGATAAAATTGGCAAAAAAAAATTCAATATATCATACTCCATATAATAACTGTGGCAAGAATTGCTTATGCCCAAACTTGGAAATGTGATAATATTCCTTCTGACACCATGATAATAAAAAAGGTCTTAGAATGGGCAAAAATGAATAGGCTATCGATGGAAATGAAAGAGAGAGAAGAAACAGAATACCACGAGATTTGGAACCTATAGTACAACTGGCTAGAAGGTAGACATAAAGTAGATAAATAAAAGAAAGGTTATGGTAAGATGAAACAATACTGTGTACAGCTATGTAAATAAGTATGTAAATATATAAATATATGCTCTAAATTTTATGTAAAAATAATTGTAATAATATTTAGTAATAACTTATATATTTAGGAATATGTCAATGTGAATGAACACTGTTAAGAATACGCTGTAATGAGTGGAAATTTGTTTTTAATTGTGAAAATATGACCAATAAAGATTAAAAAACAACAACTAATATTCCTAAATATCTTATTTGTGAATTGATTCAATTGCTTTTCTAAGTGTCACTATTTATTCTTTTTCTTTTCTTGAATTTTCTAACATGCTACTTTATTGGAAGCTTCTGGATTTAATATTATGAGGGAGGAATTTCTCTATCACTATGTTGACACTACAGGTAACATTATATATCTCTGCCATTGGATCTTTATTTTATTTATGTTACTATTATAATTCATTACTACTATAATACTATTTTAATAGACTGAAGCCTAAAACATATGAAGAGTGGTTGCAGGAGATGGGTATATCTAATCTAGTGATAAGAAAGACTGGGATGACATGATAGCAGTGCTTCAATATTTGAGGAGCTGCCATAAAGAAGAGGGGGTCAATCTATTTCCAAAACACTTGAAGACAGGGCAAGCAATGGATGGAAACTGATCAAGGAAAGAACCAACTAGAAGGAAGGGGAAATTTCCCGATAGTGAGAACAATTAATCAGTCTACCAGCTTAGCTTCAGAAGTTGTGGGTGTTCGACTTCTGGTTTGAGCTTCTTCGGTGATGGACCGAAATCGCGATCGTGCGCGGTTTTGATCCATGCTCGTCGCTGGAGCACCCTGAGCCGCCCGGATTTGGGGCTGAAGCCACCCCGTAGAGGTGGTGAAGAAGGGGGAGCCATCAGCGGGGTTGAGGAGAGACGCAACTCTCCTCCTCAGCTGGCCATTACTCCCTTTCCCAAAGGCGGTTGCAGCGGTGGTCAGAAATGGCCACCTCAAAGAAGAACCCAACCAGACAAGATTGTGCAGGAGGGAAGTTTAAAGGAGAAAGTTTGACTGACCGGGTTGAATGGAGAACATCTATTTAAGGTACCTGGAACCTGAATTTTAAAGACTAATACTATTCCTAAAAAAGATTTTAAGCTGCGAAAGAGAAAGGGAAAGGAAATGGAATTGGCTTTTTTTGTCTAACATCGACAGTTTTAACTGACTTGGAACATTAAGAAGAAGAGATTCGAATAAGAAATTGATACTAATCCACTTTGACATTAATAGGCTATTTCTAGCTGAAAATAAAGTGTCAAAGGGATAAATTTTCTTGGATAATTTAAAAACTTTCTTTTAAAAAAGAAAGAAAGCAGCTGAGGGAAAAAGGAAAAAAGAGGGTGGAATCTGGAAAATGGAGGAGACCACCTGGAACTTTTAAAAAAAAATGATAGTGGAATTTTAACAAGGCTTGCAAAAGATACATTGGAGCTGAAACTTTGTCACAAGATAACAAAACCCCTGGAAAGAGAAAGTGAGAAAAGAAGCAAGAAACAGTTTTGGATTATTGGATGATTCCTGGAATGGAGGATGGAGGATTCTAATGAAATAAAATAAAATCAATTGGGGGTTGTTTATAATGTTTTAAAATGGCATCACTCCTTGAAGAGTTAAAAATCAGACTTAAAGAACAAAAGAAGCACAAGACAGAAGAGGATCTTTTGGCTTCGTATTTCAATTTTTAGAAATGGAGATCTTGAACAACAAGAAACGCTGGCAGAACAAGAAGGGCAGGACAACGAAGAAGTCATCTTTAATGACCAAGCAATTTTAAGCAGGGTAAAAAACGGAAAGGGGGGAAAGGGAGTTAAAAATTTAAGCACTGAAGCAACAACCAAAAAAATGAGTAATTTGAAAAGTAATCATAATATCAGGAAGAAGCAGAGGGGAGGATCACAGAAGGGAGAATCAGATAGAAAAGGGAATAAAAAGGGGAGGGAGAAGGAGAGAGGGAAGAGGGAAAGGAAAAGAAGCTACAAAGGACAGAAACAAGATATAGAGGTACAGGAAAAGAGTACAAGAATTAAAGGTATAAACCTATTTAAAAGACACAGAGACAATAGTTAAAATTTAACTTAAGGAGACGATTCTGCAAGGGTGCATGTGATAGCATTGTTATATTAGAAATAGAAAGGGGTTAGAAAATATGTTTAGATGATTAAAGTGATAGAAAAAATTTATATTGATGTGTAGTGGAATATTTGTTTGTAAAGAGAATAAGGCTCTCAATGATTTAAAAAGAACGTTTAAAAAAACTGAAAAGAAATATGGAAGATTTTTATCAGTTGACAAGATGAACTTGAATAAGAATAATAACTTTATTGACTACTGTTAATAACTATTGTTTGGTTTTTTATTTAAAGACAGTAATAAGTAAAATATGAAATATAGATGATTAAAGTGAAAGACAACTGATATTACTAGGTAATGTTTGTTAAAAGAAATAGAAATGTAAAAGATTGTTATTAATATTAATGGCAGAGCTGTACTTGAATAGAATAATTATTCTATTTACTATTGTTATACATAGATACACAGATATATATACTGTTTTCATAGATTTTCACGGGTACAGGTATGTAGGTCTAGGTGTGTTCGGGTCTTTTCCCATGTAAGATTGAGAGTATTTTGGCGATGTCACTGCTTGCACTGGCACGAAGCTGAAAGCATCAGCCTGAGGATGGCGAGTGGGACCTCGCCGAAACATCACCAAGATACTCTTAATCTTACACGGGAAAACACCTGAACACACCTAGATATATATATATATATATATATACATATATATATATATATATATACACATATATACTTTTTTCTTTTAAGAATTTAGTGTGTATTTTTAAGGGAATGTACCAAGCAGAATTCGATTGAAAATAGGTATGTGTTATAAAATAGAGGTTAGAAAATGAATGTTATAACTGTAAAGGTGTAAATTAAATTTTTAAACAAGATTTGAAAAAAGATACAAAGGTGTTACACCCCTGTCTAGTAATTACAGGGAAAAATTGTTTTATGAGAAAAGATAATATGAAATTGTAAACAGGACAGACGAAAGTATAAAAACATTGTTTAGAAAGATTTTAAAAATTAGAAAAAGATATGTAATTGAATTAAGAAAGGAATGAGATAATTTAAAATAAGGCTACAGGAAGTAAAGAAAGGGAAAATCTATTGAAAAAAATTGCAAAAATAATTATAAGATATGGTTTAGAATGCATAAGATAAATATGTATTGAGTTTATGTCTGTATGGAGAAGTGATAACCCAGGGCCACGGTGTTCTAAAAAAAAAGATATTTTATTTGTATGTTTTGTGAAAACTTAAATAAAACTTTTATTAAGAAAGAAGTTGTGGGTGTTCCATCATTGGAGGTTTTTAAGAGGAGATTGGAGAACTATTTGTCTGAAATGGTTTAGGGTTTCCTCCTTGAGCAGGGAGTTGAACTAGAGGACCTCCAAGGTCCCCTCCAATTCTGTTATTCCGTTGTTCCTAAACTTATAATTTTTTTCTTAAAGGAATGATTCCAGCTCCATAATACCTTTGATTATCTTCACCAGCTTTGCAGTACCATATCATGGGCATTTTGATGACTTTTCTTATTATATCTTTTCTAATCATCTCCACTATGTATTTGTACTTTCATAGCAATTGTGCAGCTATTTATATTTTATCAAACTACTCTTAAGATCTTTTTAAAGTCAATTTCTGCTTTCTCAAACCAAACCTTTTCCTGTGATTAATGGCTAGAGAATTAGAAGAGTTATGAAAAATCATTTTTATATATAACTGCTGCAACATTGTGTGCACAAAAATGGAAAGACTCTGAAATATCCACAATGGAGGAATGATTGGTGAAGATGACGGAATTAGCAGAGATTGCAAACTTGATTTGTTTGATTAGAGAAAGGACAGTAACTATATTAGTGACTGGAAACCCCTCATGGAATTTTTGCTGAAAAAAGAAAAGAAAATGAAATTGTGATTTATGGTTTTGATGATCAGAAAGGGTCAAAAAAAGAGTTTCCCTTTTTATGGAAAAAAGGAAATTATGTTGTAACCTTACAGATTGAGGGTACAATATAAATGTACTTATAACTGCTGGAAGCCACATCTTCATAACTTTTTATTTTCTTTCTTTCTTTTCTCTATTTCTTTCTTTGTACTTTTTCCCTACTTATTACCTTTCTTTGTTTCCTTTTCTTTTTCAAAATTTGTATTTTTATTCTTTTAAAATTTCTTTAATAAAAATTATACACAAAAAAGCAAACACTGCCTTCTCAGAGCTCATCAGCATGTACACCATCATACTAATATCATCATACTAATATGCTTCATCTTATGATTCATTTACACTAAATCACTATTTCCGCTTTCAGGACTTTGTAACTTTACTGATATCAACATGCACATAGCCACAAACTGTATGGGCATTTACTAGTTTATTTAAATATCTTCACTCAAATAGACATATCATATAATCCACTCACATACTTTCTCCCCAATATTTCTAATTAATAAATAACCAACTTATTGATTCCCTTTTCCTCAACACACAGCTTTCCTTGCTATTGCAGGAGGAGAGCTATAATAGTAAAAAGGAATTTAGTAGCATCTCATCAGTGCATGAAGTGAGCAGCAAGTCACAAAACCTTTCAACAAAGAAGTTGGAAAAGAAACTAACAAATACCTCCTGATTTTTGCCTCCTTCCTTGAAACTTTCAATCTCCCAGACAGATGAGGACTGGTGTTGGGAAACCACTATTGCACCTTTTTAAACCCTTTGATACCTTGTGCACAAGCCTGCGTCAAGTATTTACTATGGGCTGTTTTACTACTCTTCTGATTGCCAGAACTTATTACACTAAGCACATCCACCAAGATATTTGTGCCAAGCATAGTCTCTGCTTCTTCCCATCTTCTTGAATAAGTTTATTTGGAAAGTTAATGAAAGTTCAGCCTGCAAGGAAAGGTTGATTGCTTTGGTCTAGTTGCTAAGTGTCACAGATACTTAGTTTTCTATTGATTTGTGTGTATTTTCAGTTGTGACATCATCAGCTCATGCCTCTGAAGCTGGACGCTCTCATAAACTGGTTTGCTTTATAGTCATACCCGGCTTCCCTCAACTTCTGTTCAAACAACAATAAGACTATGAATTAAGTAAACAACCATAGCAGACTATATCAATTAGACATAGGAACCTGAGTTCCTTAAGTTTGAACAGGGAGTAAATCATGGGTGCAGATTACAAAGAATGATGATAAACTACAGTACCTACAGAATAGTTTTTGCAGCAACAACTTGGAATAAGCAATGCCTATCAGCCAGAATATCTATCATCTCTGTCACTGCTTCAGTTCATCCACAGCTTCTTGTTTTCTGTCCTGTCCTCTGCTTATGGTCCTAAACAGTTCTAGCCACCCTTGGAAACTCTGGGACTTAGGTTTCTATTCTACCCAAGTCCAGCCAGGTCTTTAGTTCAATGTGTTAGGTTTCTTTGGAAAAGAGACTCAATCTCAAGAAACTATGCATATCCTGTGCCTTGCCAGTCTCCTCTATCACTTCCCTTTGTTGGTGGCTCAGAGATTATGAAGATGTGGGAGGTATATAGTGATTTGAGCTTTCTGCTCCAGACCAACAATATATCTTGTAGTCTTAGCAGTTTCACTTATCCTTAACAATACCTGATTAAAAGATAACAAAAACACCCCCTTAGGAAACAAGTGTTTCTTAATTTGTGATCTAAATATGCTGCTCTGGGAGATTGCCTATTGAGAAGGCATTTAACATTTGTGGAGGAAGGGCAGTATTTTGAGGAAGCACTGGGACTTTAAAATTGAAATATGCCTATTTGAGGGTTTAGGTGCCTTTTATACCTGAAAATGGCAGCAATTCAGCAATCACGTTAGAGAGGGCATTCAATCCCAACCAGCCCCACCTCTATAACAAATGAAACAATACAAATGAAACAATACAATACAATAAGGCAAGCATGTCCTTTAAGAATCCCTCCACATGCTCCTTTGTATACCACAATGTTCAGCTTCTGTTGTACAACTGATTAGTTTCTAACTCAGCTGTGGATCAGGAGGAATGCTGTGGAAACACTTCAGTGGCATTAACTCCTGAGTCACTGAGTAGGTGACTTCCCATTTGTAAGATCTGCTTCATCCTGCCCCCAGATAACTTTCCTGCTGCTGAAAACAAGATGCCAGATACCTGTCATTATTTAACTGGGCTTATATTGAGCAGATACCTGCTTTTTCTTTTTCCTCACCAGAAAAACAAAGATATGGGTAAGGGCAGAGTGGTGGAGGGAGGAAGTCCTGGTAGGTTAATATTTGAGGTGAGGATTGTAAGAGAAGGAATACTCATTGGCAGTTCAAAAATATTTCTGATGATTTGGGGGTGAAATTGTTATCTGTGAAAATGCCTTAATCAATAATACTAAAGAATCAAAAGAAATAGTGCAAGAGGAATTTCATGTGGTGACTAGGGAATACAATACATAGACGTTTTGAATTAGGGCAGATATAAGAAGACAAAGAACAATGTGTAAAAATACATTAGAAGCTGCCCAGAAGTTTGTTTTTGCATCCACCAAGAAAAAAACCCTTCTCCTTTAATGATCAAATCTTATCTATCCATCATATTTATATCTTTGTAAGTAGCAGATACACTAATAATTGTGAAAAATTGGAGACAAATGAGTTCTTTAATTCTAACAATGAAATATCAAAAATTATGCTGGTATTTGCTTTATAAATTAGACAATCTTTTACAGGATATCAATGAAGGCCAGGCAGAGAAATCATTAAGACAAAATACCATTAGGAAAACATGATGATAAATTCAGAAGGCAATTTAATATTAAATTTATAAGCCATAAAAAGCCTTGGTTACATTTTGGAACAAAGTTTCCCCTGATAATTGATTCCCAGTAAATTGATAGTTTGGTAATTATTATAGTGGATGTTGAAATAATTTTAGCATGTATATATCATTAATATACATGTACCAATATCCATACATGTGTCAAAGGCTAAATTAACAATTAACAAGCTTGCTGTAAACCTGACTGAATAATTGGCAAGAATTCTTGGTAAAGCTCATCTCAGTAACATTGTTTTTAGAGAGATATCTTAGAAGTTCTGAAATAAAATGCTATTGAAATGTCAACTATTATTGCCAAGAACAGAAAAGGCTCTGGGTGCATAGGGGAATATTGTAGAGTTGCCTCAAAAGTCCAAGCTAAATACACAAAAATCAAATCCAGGGCAAGATTACAATATTTTTCAGACAATAAGATGCTCCAAAATATAAGATGCACCTAGCTTTTGGGGAGGAAAACAAGAAAAAAATATCTGCCTCTGCCTCACAGCAATTTGCCTCCTTGCAGCAAACAGCAAACAGCCTGGTCAGCTTTAGCACAGCCTGATTTAGCACAAGCAGCTGATTGTCGGTTGAATCTGCCTCCTGAAGAGCAGCTATTTCAGGCTGCAGGGATTGCAATCGCCAATTGCTGCCTCCGCGCATCCCATTTTCAGCCTCCGCATTCCATTTTCAGCCTCTACATTTTCAGCATTTTCAGTCTGTTCTAGGCGGCAGGGATGAGAATGGGCTGAAAATGGGGCATGCAGAGGCCAAAAACGGGGTGTGCGGAGGCAGAAAACATGATGTGGAGGCTGAAAATGGGGTGCAGGAAGGAGGCAATAGGCAATGGTGATCCCTGCAGCCTGAAACAGTTGGTCATCAGGAGGCAGATCCAACTGACAATCAGCTGTTTGTGCTAAATCAGGTTGTGCTGAAGCTGAGCAGGCTGTTTGCTGCAAGGAGGCAAATTGCTGGGAGGCAGAGGCTCAAGGCTGGGGGCCAGTGGGTGGGTGGGGCTTTGGCAACATTCTCTGTATAAGACGCACAGGCATTTCCATCCACTTTGGGGGGGGGAGAAGGTGCATCTTATACACGGAAAAATATGGGAAATGATGTGTGCATTGGCATTTTCATACTTTAAAGGATAAGTTGGTAATTTTGGCAATGAAAGCATTCTGTCCAGGATTCATTCTTTAAGAAAGGAGAAGTGAAGGCCAGTGCCATAATGATAAATCAGTCAAATGCTTGACTGCTTTAAATTGGCACCATTGTGGAGCCATGTTCCTATTCCTACAGATGTTGAAACATCAGAGGAGAGCAAAATATTAACATAATTTATCAACAAAGGGCCAATCCACTTTTTCTATTAATCTTCCCTACTGTATTTCTTTTTATTTAGCTGAAATACCCAGGGAGCTCTTGACTGAAGTAGCATTTCTACAGTTTGAAGGACTTTATTCATGGATCAATTGTGTCTTGTGTAATTTAGCAGTGGCACAAAAAACATAAGGAAAAATACAGAGAGCAACTTTCTCTAATTTCATTCACACCCTCAACAAGTGGCAGTGAAGAAAGTTTACTGAAGATGGAACAAAGAAAGTGTGCATTGCTATTTAATGCACAAACCCCAGTGAGGGCTGAAGCTGTGATTGGCAGGCAGGGCAATGCCAAGGAGAATGTATCCTCCACCACACTTATTAGCCAGGCAAAAAGGAGCCAAGGGCACTGGTGCCCAAAGGAAGTCTGTTGTCTGCCACATAAAGGAGAGTCTTCCTTCTGACTGAAGGGGGGGAGCAGCCATATTTGCTGGATGGCACAGGCACTACTTGCGCAGGCTGAAGTCTGCAGATGTCCTTTGCGAGGAGACCATCTGCCTAGATAAAGGGCATCGCCAAGTTCATGCTTTCTCACGCAGGACCGCCTCTTTTTGATGGCGAATCGGTTACTATGGAGACAAAATGATACCCTAAACGACTCTGGTCGTTAGGGGTGGACTGGCAACCGTAGCGAAGGCGTCGCCCTTTGCTCGCTCCCGTGGCTGCTCTGCTCTCCCCACGCTCCACTTACATGCCCAGGTTGCTGTAGGTGTTGTAGAATTCCATGTGGTTGCAGGCCTGGATCCAACCCACCACCCAGGTGTGGCGGCGCGGAATAGGCGGCATAAGGACACGAGCGGCGGCGCGGAAATAGGGCGTTCGGTAGCGCAGCACGATGGGCGATGTCTCCTCGATGGCTGTGGCTCCCGGTTCAATGGAGGCCGACACGTCGTATACCACGATGTTCTCCCTGCGCACTCGCGCCTTACACGCCACGCTCTGCAAGCAGCCCATAGCCAGGCGAGGCCTGCCCCCTAGCCTCCCCAGCCGGGGCCCCGCATCCGGCCGGCCTCAGGATCAGCCAGCGCCCGAGCACTCCTCCGGCTCGGGATCATTTCAGCATCCGGAGGTTAGCTCATATCAAGTCCCGGAGGCGAAGCTCCAATGCAAAGCGCGCCTGGCTGTCGGATGACTCTACCTGTTCCTAGGCCGAGATCGCGGGGCTTCCCCGAGTTGCATTCTCCCACCTTCATCGAAGCTCCTGCATGAGCAGTGCAGGCTGGGGCAGCGCCGGGGGAATTGCGGGCCCGCGCGCGTGTCTGGAAGGGAAGGGGCTGGCTCACCCACCAAGTCCCTAGCAGCAGGGTGGGTCCGAAGACACGTGCCGGGGAGACAATGACGTGAAGGGCAGGCGAAAAAAAGGGGTCTCCGCGGCAAACAGAACGTAGCCGACACCTTGAATTGCTAAGTCTTATTTTGTGTCGTGGCAGCGGCTTGTTTTGCAGGGATAGCGCCGTAACGGATTAGCGGGAAGCATTTTTTTTCTTTAGAAGGGTACACTGTTTTTTGTAAATACTGAATTTAAAGTGTGCAGATTTAAATTAGGATGCACGGTTAACTCTAAAATGCCTCTATCGTGCCCGAAAAATGGCCAGAAAGGTTGTTGCTTTTTTATTTCATGGATTCTGGTTTTCCGAGGCAATTTGTCCGCGATTAATCAGTGCTTCCTCTCAGCATGTCCTTCAGGAACAAATAACGTCAAATTCAGGGTACCTTTCAAAATTTCTCGACTGGTTCCTAGGATGTGATGATAATATCAACAGGGCTACCAGTCCTTTTTTCAATACTTTTTCTTGTATGAACAGTTACAATTATCAGATTCCCCTGGTATCAAGGGTAAGAAAATATTTTTACATATAGAAAAGACAAAAAGTCTATTTGGTCATAAGAAGGAAAAAAAATTCATATGACAACCTATAAGTTTTAACAAATTCTTCCTAAGCCAACATAATTGAGGGGTATTTGGTGCTGTTTGGACAAGGTTGTTTTAATACATTTCATTACCAAACTAGGTAACATTATCAGTGCAGGAAAACAACCAAGCTCAGAGAGCACCAAGTTCAACCATGAGCTACAAATATTCTCTTCTGCTAATAACATGTTTTTTATAAACTTAAGGAAAAAAAAGATGATAGGGTTCAGGGAGGACTCTTTTTGATTAAGGGTTTCAGTAACTAGGAGTCTTTTCCACTAATATTTCTAGTTCTTGGATAAACAGAGAAAGCTATGTTCAAGCCTATCATGGATACTGACAAGAACTTTATTTTTTTATTTTATTTTACAAATTTTATTAAATACATTATTTAAAAACATTTGATCATGGTGAAATCGTATTTGACATATCTTTTTGTCTTACATCTTATATATTTCTTATATACATTTATATATATTGAATCTTTTACATTTAATTTTCCTTTAATACATCATCCACTATCTTCAGTTTTCATTTAATCATATAGTCTCAGGTATCCCTTCTACAAATCTTGTTTCTCTTTTCCATTTAGAGTCCTCCCTTTCCATCCCCACCCAGGGGTGGGATGCTACCGGTTCGGCCTGGTTCTGTAGCACTAGTTGTTATGATTCCTGGTAGTTTGGAGATCTGCTAAAACAGGCCCCTGGCTGGCCCCGCCCCCCTCTGCCCGCTCCTCTGTTCCCTGCCCAGTCAGTCTTTATTGTGCATGCATGACAATCACTGACAGCATTCTCTCCTCACCCGGCCAGTCACTCCTTATAGCACATGTGTGCTCCATCACTTCCCACATTTCCCCACCTGCCGCCATCACTTCCAGAAGCAGCAGCAGCAGCAGCCAACCAGCCAGCCATCACTGCCTGCCTTCCACCACCTGATCTCCCTAGGTGAATGAGGCTCTGCAAGCCCCGGTCGCCTACATGCTGCTGCTGCCGCCAGCCCCAGTTGAGTCCCAACTCCTGGGCTGGCCTAGGCCACCACCGCCACACCATCACCACCGCCCTCACCCTTGCTGCTACAAGCCCTGGTTGAGTCCTGACTCCCAGGCAGCATGCTGCACTGCCCTCAGTGCTTATGGCCTAGCTAGCTTGCCCCCCAACCATCTGTCTGGCTTGCTTAACTGCCAGCGCTGCGGCTTCATGAAGCACTCATGGCCTAGCAAGCTTTCTGTCAGATGGTACTCCATTCAAAATCCAAGAAAGAAATACTTAGACTCCGTTAATTAGAGATAAGATATCTTTTACTGGAAATCAAGTGGTAGCAACAAAAGAATTCTGAATCTGAGAAAATGAGCACATAAATCACATATACAAAGTGATGACAACGTTCCTACCCACAATAGTTCAATTTGTTCAACCAATTAAAAGTTGTGTATAGCATCATGTGGGTATCTCCAGGTGGTGATGAGGCCTCTGTCCATTGACCTTGACATATTTTGATAAAGAATTGCGGCTCTGCATAGCATAGGATAGAAGCCTAAGCAAGAAACTTCCCCCTCCAACTTATACAGTTTTGTTTTGTAAAACCTCCAGCTTGCTTCCCATAATCATGTCCCCCCTCCTACCCCTGTTACTTAGGACAGCCAAAAGATGCAAAGCAAAGGAAAAAAATCTTGAAGGCTGACATTCGGCCCCACTGAAAAAGAGGCGTTAGTCCTAAAAAAGAGAAAGAATAAAAAATAAAAGAATAATATACGTATAACATAATAGTAAAGTTCAGGGTTTATCAGTATATTTCGTACGAAATGCCTTGACAAGCTTAGGAGGTTGAACATCCTTCTCATTCACCCATTCAGAATGGGAAGGAGGAAAATGTTTCCAAACAACTCAATATTATAGTCCACCTCTTTGTTTCCTAGAATCCAAGATTTCTTTAACTTAAAATGTTGCTCACCGTCAATTAGCAAAGACATGGGATTGGCCTGAGCCATTCTCAGGTCGGAGGTATGTTCAGGTTTTAACAAACTAACATGGAAGTCAGGGTGGATCCATCGGAGGATTTTCAGTAATTGCAGTTGGACTGCCACAGGATTCACAATTTGTTCAATTGTAAAAGGTCCAACATACTTAGGTCCAAGCTTTTTTGACTTTTGAGTAGTCTGCAAATACCTGGTGGATAAGAAGACTTTGTCACCCACTTGATATGGTTTTTGTGGAGTTCTCCTTTTGTCTGCAAATTTTTTATGAGCTTGATGAGCATCATCTAATGCAGGGGTGTCCAACCTTTCACCTTTCCTGGGCCACATTAGAAGATGAAAATTTGGTTTGGGCCGCACATAAAATAAAATAACAGTAACAATACCTGATCATCCAAAAAACCCATAGAAAACATAGTTAACATATTAAATTTATTTGGAAATGAAGTTAGTGAGATGTTTTTATTATTAATTATTTATTAAAAATTATTTATTTTTTATCACGGTTTTTTTATCATGGTTTATTTTCCGGCCAAATTTTGCGGGGGAGAAAGCTCGCCCGCCTCGCGCCTACCTCTCCTCCTGCAAATGGCCCGGCTGGATGAGGCAGGACTGGAAGGCAGAAGCAGCAGCAGCGGCGGGGGCAGAAGCAGCGGCGGGGGCAGTGGTGGTGGGGGCAGAAGCAGCAGTGGTGGTGGGGGCAGAAGCGGAGGTGGCGGGGCAGAAGTGGCAGCGATGGCAGGGGCAGAAGTAGCAGCGGGGGCAGAAGCGGCGGGGGCAGAAGCGGCGGCGATGGCGGTGGTGGCAACAGCAGGAGGTGGCGCTCTGACGGCGCCTGCTTTTTCTGTTGCTGCTTGGCCTGGCGCTCGCCTCGCCCTGCCTCGCGCCTGCTTCTCCTCCTCCTCCTCACTGGCTCTAGCACAAAGGTTGGGGTGGGCACTGGGCCGCATTACAAGGTGACCTGGGCCGCATGCGGCCCTTGGGCCGCAGGTTGGACAAGCCTGATCTAATGCTTTACAGGTAACGGGCCAGGTAAGCTGGAGTTGGGTTATCCACTCATTCAGTGACTGAATGTTAGGTTTGTCCTGTGGAAGCTCGGGTATAGGTACAAAGTTTTGTCCCAAAGCCACTTTAAATGGAGTAAGCCCAGTACTATGTACTGAATTGTTATATGCCACCTCAGCAAATGGCAATAGGTCAGCCCAATCATCTTGCTGATAATTTATATAACATCTAATATCTTAGATGTTTCAATACAGAATTAGTTCTCTCACAAGCCTCATTGGTTTGTAGGTGGTGGGCAGAGCTTAAGCCCTGGGCAGAGCCCAATAACTTCAGGAACTCCTTTCAAAAGTTTTGAGGTAAACTGGACACCCCTATCTGAGATTATGTGTTCAGGAACACCATGTAACCTGTAGACATGTAAAAAAAAACAGTTTAGCCAAGGTTTTCGCAGATGGGATCTTTGCACATGGTATGAAGTGTACCTGCTTGGAAAACAAATCTGTTACTACCCAAATAACTGTATTTCCCCCATTTTCAGGTAATTCCACTATAAAATCCATAGAAATTTCTTTCCATGGGACAGTTGGCCTAGCCACATTTTGTAGCAAGCCCGCTGGTTTACCAGGTGGCCGTTTGGCTGAGGCACAGATAGGACAACTAGCAACATAAGCCTTTATGTCTTTTTTCAAGGTAGGCCACCAAAATTGCCTTTTAACCAAGTGTAAGGTTTTCACAAATCCAAAATGTCCAGCAACTTTAGAGTCATGAGCTTGCTTTAATATTTGGTTTCTCAACTTTTCTAGAACATATAATTCCCCCCCCCACATGCCAATCCATCTCTAACTGTATAGTTATTTGAGTGAGCCAAGAACCAATCATCAAGTCTCAGAGCTTCTTTGAATTAGGAAGATAAATCATTTGATAATTCAACTTCCTTCTTTTTCTGGGCTCTGGTAACCATTGGAGCCGCCAACTCTTTGGTGGGGACAATAGGCCGAACCACTTCTGGGCAGGCACTATTATATTGAGGTAATCTAGATAAAGCATCCGCTTTTTCCTTTTCCTCTTCCTTCTTCTCCCCCAATAGGATCACATGTTCATCAAAAATAGTTTCTTCTTTGTCCCAATTATCCTGCTGCGCAATCAATTCTCCATAGGAACGCACCGCCATTTCTAGAGATTGAAAAAGAATGTCCAAAGTATCTTTCCAGTCTTGTTCTTCCTTTTTATATTTTAGATATTCAGTTTTAGATTCATCCAAGGGTGATGCCATTATAAAGAGGAAAAAATTTTCCCAAAACAACCACCCGAGTGTTTTTAAACAAAGAAAAAAAATTTCCCAAAAGATGCAGAGTCACCAAACAATCCAGATAGACTATTTCTTTTAGCACTTTTTCCCTTCTTCCATTTCTTTTTCTGGGGTTGCTATTAAATCACAAAATTCCAATTAAAATATGTCTTTTTGAAGTCTTATTAATGTTCAAATGGCTCTTTAAAATTCTAGGCAGTCTGCTCCTTATTTTCAACTTCTACTTCAATTTTTTTCCTCTCCCTTCCCACTCACAGCAAAAGAAAAAAATTTATTTAAATATTTAGAAATCCATATCCCTTTGGCATTAGCATAGTCTTCAGCATTTAGCATACCTTCAATGCGGGTTATCCGATTTCTCTCAAAGCTGTTCCGTTTGGAAGGAGAGTGAAAAGAAAAAAAGTTTTCCCTTTAATATCCATTCGCTGCTTACTCAGTCTGGAAACAATGTGTCTTTAGTAGGTGTTAAATACCAGGATACTTTCACTGTTCCTTTGTCCCGGTCAGCAAAATCACTTTCACTTCTTCACAAGCTCCTCCAGCACTTTCTTTTTCCGGCTGAGCTCTTCTATGTGGCGGGCATAACAGACCGCCGCTCAGCTGCCATCGGAGAGGGAGATTTAGCTGGCTAGGGAAGAGAGATGCGATGTCTCTCGTCCCTGCCAGAACCCCGCAGTCTTCACCACCTTCTACAAAGGTGGCTTAGCCAAATGGCTCGGGGCACTCAGGCAGTGAACACAGTCGCGGATTCCTGCCTGCACCGAAGCACCACAAGCCGGAAGTGTCAGGCCTCCAAATTCTTATGGTCAGTCCATACCTCGAATGGGTGTTTTGCTCCTTCCAAGAAATGTCTCCATGTCAGTAGAGCCCAGCGAACTGCAAAAGCTTCCTTTTCCCAGACAGCCCACCTTCTTTTGGTTTCAGTCAGTTTACGGGAGGTGTACGCATACGGTTGTAGAGTTCCCTTCTCATTGATTTGAAGTAATACTACTCCCACAGCCACATCACTTGCATCGGCTTGGATTACGAAAGGGGCATCCATGTGCGGGTACTTTAGCACTGGTTCTGCAGCGAACAGTCGCTTCAGTTTCTCAAAGGCAGCTTGGCATTCCATGGACCACTCCAGCGGCTTACTAGGCTTTGGTTTTGCTTAGTTTTTAAGAGATTGGTGATAGGCATTGCTATCTTAGCAAAAGACGGGATGAATTGCCGGTAAAAGTTGGCAAAACCCAAGAAGCTTTGAAGTTGTTTTCGGGTACGTGGTGGGGCCCACTCCAACACAGCTTGCACCTTCTCTGGGTCCATCTCGATACCCTCGTGTGAAATGCGATACCCCAAATAGTTGATTTTCTCTTGATGGAATTCACATTTGGACAGTTTAGCATACAGTTTAGCGGCTTGCAGTTTCTGTAGTACTGAACACACCAGTTTCACATGTTCATCCCAAGTTTCCGTGTAAATAAGGATGTCATCAAGGTAAACCAAAAACCCCTTTTACAAATGTTCATGTAACACCTGATTGATCATCTGCATGAATACGGCTGGAGCCCCTTGTAGTCCAAATGGGAGAACGTTGAACTGGAAACAACCCATCGGGCAGTTAAAAGCTTCTATCAGGGCTCCCTGGGACCAACCTCAGATATGGCATGCCAGCTGTCTAAACTCTTGGGTGTAGTCAGCCACTGACCTCCTCCCTTGATTTATGGTTTTCATCCTGATCCTGGCCTTTCTCTCCACCAGTGGGTCCTCAAATCTTGCTCGCAATACAGTCATGAATACGTTGTAATTCCGCAGTTGGGGGGAATTATCATTATGCAAAGTCACCGCTATTCTGCCGCTATTCCCTCCAGGGCCCTGGTGACACATCTCACTTTGGCTGCTTCAGAGGTGAACTCTCCCCCATATTCCTCCATATAGCTCCAAACTTGTGCCAGGAAGAAACCCAAGTCTTTGGGATTTCCTCCAAATTTCACCTCTAATGGAGGTAGCTTGGGAGCTATGCGTCTTCTGGGGATCACACCTCCCGCTGGGGGCCCTGAGGCTGCAGCCGGTTGCTGCGCTGGCACTGGCTGAGCTTATGGGGGTGGGGGCAGCCTGGCTGTCTCTGGCTGAACTTGCTCCCCTTTCCCCCTCATACCTTGGAGCGATGTGAGGCTGACCAAAAGCTTCATTAAGGAGCTGCCTGGCTTGATCCAGCAAAAATTCTCTCCTTTCCTTCTCTTGCCATGGCTCGTCTCTCCCATGCCGTCGGGTCGTGGTGATTCCAGGGGGGGGAGGCTCTTCAGGATCCCTCCAGCCAACACCCAATGACCACCTGGGCCTCTCAGCTGGAACTTCCTCCAGAGTAAGGTCAGCTAGCAATTCGGCTGCTGGCACCTCCGGTATCAGCAACGACTGCCCCCCCACAGCTCCCAGGTCATCCTCATCACTAGCTGGAGATGACATGATGTAAAACCCCCTCGGAAGAAAACTGGATATTTTCTCCAGGTGGGCTGGTTGAGAGATTCAGAATAATGTCAGTCTGTGCTCCATTCAAAATCCAAGAAAGAAATACTTAGACTCCATAGATTAGAGGAAAGAAAACTTTTACTGAAAGTTGAACTGGTAGCTACAGGTAGAATTCTGAATCTAAGGAATTAGGCGCGCAGATCACATATACAAAGGGATGGAATTGTTCCCACCCCCCAAAGTTCAAAAGATTCTTCCAATTAAAAGTTCTGAATATGATCATGTGGGCATCTTCAGGTGGTGATGAGGCCTCTGTCCGTTGACCTTGACATATTTTGATAAAGATTCGCAGTTGCGCAAAGGAAAAAAGGCTAAGCAAGGAAATAGAAACTTAAGAGCAGGAATTTATACTCCGCCCCACTCCTCATTTATACAACACAAGAATGTCACACCTCCAGCTCTCTTCCCAGACGCAACCCCTCCCCCAGTTACTCATGGCAGCCGAAAGATGCAAAGCAGTAGAAAAGTAGAAAAGATCTTGAAGGCTGACAATGTCCTTCTAATGTCAACAATCTAGTATTTCTTAATGTTATCCATTCCTTAGCCCATATCAAGTTTGTAGCTTGGTAGTACAATTCCCAATTAGGCAAACCAAATCCTCCTCTAATTCTAGCATCTTGCAAGAGTTTTAACTTTATTCTCGCTTTCTTACCTTGCCATATATATTTCAACACAATTTTATTTAAATCTTCAAAATAGTCCTTTCCAAGCCTAATTGGTATTGTTTGAAACAGGTATAAAATTCTGGGTAAGATATTCATCTTGACTGTTGAGATTCTCCCTATTAATGACAATTGTAGATTTTCCCATTTTGTCAAGTCTAACGCTATCTGTTGTTTAAGTTTAATGTAATTGTTCTCTTTTAATGTACATCTTGCTGTCAAATGTATCCCCAATTACTTAACCTTGTTCGTGACTTGAATTTTCTGCCAATTCTTCTTTTTGTCTTAGTAGCATATTCTTTGTCAAGATCTTTGTTTTATCTTTATTTATTTTCAAACCAGCCACCTTACCATATGCCTCTATCTTTTCCAATAATTTTGGTGCTGTTTCTAAAGGGTCTTCTAAAATAAAAGCCAAGTCGTCTGCAAAGGCTTGCAATTTAAATTCTTCCTTTTTAATTTTCATTCCTTTTATACTCTTTTCATCTCTAATATTTCTATTTAACACTTCCAAAGTTAATACAAATAGCAAAGGTGATAGTGGGCATCCTTGTCTTGTACCTTTTCTTATATTGATGGAATCTGTCAATTCTTCCTCTATCATTACCTTTGCCGTTTGCTTATGGTATATGGCTTCTATTGCTTGAGTCAATTTTCTGGTGAAACCCACCTGTTCCAATAATAATAGCGTGAATCTCCAATTCACATTATCAAATGCCTTTTGTGCATCTAAAAAAAATCAAAGCCATTTGCTTTTCGGGGTGTGCCTCATAATATTCCAAAGTATCCAAAATTACTCTCATATATCTTTGATTTGTCTCTTTGGCAGAAATCCATTTTGATCAGGATGAATTTAAATATTTTTTAAGTCTTTCTGCCAAAATTTAAGCGAAAATTTTATAATCTGCATTTAGTAAAGAAATAGGTCTATAATTCTTAATCTGCAGTGGATCAGCCTCTTCTTTTGGAATAAGTGTAATATAGGCTTCTGACCATGTTTTAGGTATCTTCTTCTTTGACATAACTTCGTTCATGACTTCTAGCAATAGAAGGCACAGCGATTCTTGTAATGTTTTATAAAATTCTGCTGGAAGCCCATCTGGGCCTGGTGCCTTTCCATTATTTTGCTTCTTAAGTGCTTCAGTTAATTCCATCATTGTTATATTGCTTTCTAACATTTTTTCAGTCTCTTTAGCTATGTTAGATAGATTAGCGTTCTGTAAATACTGTTTGACTCTTTCCTCATCAATATTCTCTTGCTTATATAGTTGCCCATAGAAGTCTTGAATAATTTCCTTTTTCTCTTTATTGCCGTAGCAAACTTGACCTTGATCATCTATTAATTGCAATATTTTCCTTGATTCTTTCTCCTTTCTCAATTTGTATGCTAACCATCTACCTGGTTTGTTTGCATCTTCAAAGTAATTCTGTTTAGCACTTCTAATTTTCTGTGCTAATTCTTCTTTCTCTATTTGACCCATTTTGTGTTTAATTATGTCCAATTTTAGTTTAATATCTTTTTTCTGTGGCGTTTTCTATAGCTCTTTTTCAAGTCTTTTATGCTCGTCTTCTAGAGCTTTAGTGGCTTGCCTTTTCCTGATGTTCCTTTTCCTTGTATAGTCTATTATCAAGCCTCTGGCATATGCCTTCATTGTGTCCCATACATTCTGAATTGAAGTATCTTTTTTATTTTCTCTAAAGAAAAAGGCCAATTCTTTCTCCATCCGCTGTGTGAAGTCCTTTTTCTTTAAAATAGTATTATTTAACGTCCATCTCGATCTTTTTTGTCCTTTCCATTTAATTGTCATTGGATTGTGGTCTGCCCAAATACTTGTTTCAATATTTGTTTCTTGAATATTAGATATTAGTTCTGTTGAAATCCAAATCATATTTATTCTGGACCATGATAAATGTCTATTTGAGTAAAAAGTATATTGTTTGGTTTTAGCATTTCTTTCTCTCCATATATCTTTTAAGTTTATTTCATCTGTCATTTTAAAAAAGGATTTAGGTAGAGTCTTTCTATTTTGCTTTGTTGTTGTTGCTGTATAATCCAGTTTGTTGTCTACAATTCCATTGAAATCTCCCATCATAACTATATTAACATACTCCAGTTCAATTATTTTCATATGTAATTTTTTATAGAATTCTTCTTGTTTATCATTTGGAGCATAAATTGCAATCAGGAGTGTTTTCATATTATTGTCCATTATTTCCACCATTAATACTCTTCCATCTTCATCAGTATGAATCAATTTTGCTGAGATGGTCTCTTTAACCACTCCTCTTTTCTTACATTGAGTCAAAGAAGTAAATATTTTCCCTAATTTTGGCTGGACCAACAATTGTTCATATTGTTTTTTAATATGTACTTCTTGTAGACAAATTATATCAAATTTTAATTTCTCTAATTTATGAAAAATTACCTTCTTTTAACAGCCGAATTAAGTCCATTTATATTCATTGTAATAAGTTTTTTCTCTTCCATGATTATACTTTGTAGTTAGGTTTGGTAGCTCTTGTAGATCTTGGTTCACGTTGTTCTTTAGTTTCCACCTGTCCACCTACTGCACCTTCTTCTTTTTCAGTCTCCATTTGGTCCTCTTGGAATTCAATTAATGAGACCTCTTTTTCTGCCTCTTCCTCTCTCTTTCCAAAAAATTCTGTGTAGAATAATTCTGCTTTCTCAATTGAATCAATTCTATGTCTCTGTTCTTGCCATGTAAACATTAATCCTTCTGGAATTAGCCATCTTTTTTTTTCAATTCACCTCTTTTTTCAGTAACATTTTAGTTAAGAATCGGTATTCTTATCTCTCTCACTTTTCTGGGTATTTGTTTTAAAACCACAATCTCCTTGCCCTTGTATTTCAGCGTTTTCTCTCTTGCTACTTGCAATATTTGTGTTTTAATGGCTTTTTTTGTAAATCTGATATGAACTTCTCTTGGTAGGTTATTTCTCATCGCATATCTTGTAAAAACTCGATCTACTTCATCTACTCCATCCATCATCTTCTCTTCAGTTATTTCCAAAGCTTCAGCCAATATTTCTATCATTATCTCAGCTAGATTTTGTCCTTTTTCTTCCTCTATGTTTTGAAATCTGAGATAAAATTCTGATCTGTCCATCTCCCATTTCAGCACCCCACTTTTATCTTGTTCAACCACTGTTAACCTGGTATCAATGTCTCCAATCTTTTTGTCTCTTTGTTTATCTTCAATTTTTTGGAATCTCTAAGCATACTTCACCATCATTTGTTGAATATTCTCCACTTTTTCATCAGTTTTCTCTATTCTCTTTTCAATAGTGTCTGATTTTGTTTTAAGTTCTTGGATTTCTTGCATAATCATCTGTAAGGTCACTTTTTTTTTGTTCTTTGTCTTGCTTTAACATTGTCTGGATTGAACGTTGTCCTCCAGGTGGGGAGGCGGAAGTAGAAGTTGAGGAGCCAGAAGCTATAAGTTGCCTGCTCATTTTAAACAATTGAAGATCTTCAGGTTCTTCTGAACCTTAATCCAATTATGAAGTAGCCAATTATAATCCAAGATGAAAAATAAAAATGGTAGAGAGAAAAAAGCCCAATAGTAATAAAAGGAAAAGGAAATAATAATAATAAGGAAAAAAAATTCTTCAGGTTCTTCTGAACCTTAATCCAATTGTGAAGTAGCCAATTATAATCCAAGATGAAAAATAGAAATGGTAGAAGGAAAAAAGCCCAATAATATTTTTAAAAAAGGAGGGAAAATTTCTTCAGGTTCTTCTGAGCCTTAATCCAATCAATAGTTAAATGAAAAGGAAGGGAAGAAACAAAAGTTTTTTAAAAAGAAAAAGAAGAAAAGAAGGGAAAAAAAAGAAATTCTTCAGGTTCTTCACCACCTTAATCCAATTAAAAGGTCTCAAAAATAAAAACATAAAAATATAAAAATGAACCAAAAGTATGGATGGAAAAAGCAAGTAATCCCAGAGAAGAAGGGGAAAAAAGAAAAAAAAATTGAGGCTTTCCCTTTAAAATAAAAAGCAAAAGTGGAAATATTACAGAAATAAAGGTGTTTTTTTTTAAGAGTACAGTAAAACTGGTAAGGAGGGGTAGCACAACTTAAAAAAAATAAAAAGAACACACTGCACTTTATTTAATCATCCAAGGCTCTTATTATAACTCTCTTCTCCACAAACTTCAAAACCAAGCTTCAATTGTTGATAGAAATCCAGAAAAACACCTGCAATAACACTCTCCCGTGCTCTTCCCTCTATCTTATCACGTTGCAATGTCCTTGAAAGGGAGTCTCTGATCTTTCTTTCTCAGCTTTCTCAGCTTCGTCTAAGATATTTTCAAGCCTCTAGTTGACAGTGTTACAAAGTTTCTTTACTCTCACTTTCCCCCTCCTTTCCCAGGCAAAATGTAATAGAAGTTAAAAAAAGAAAAAGAAAAAGTATATATATAAAAAAGAAAAGTAACTAAAGGGAGCCTCTAACCTAAAATGTTACAAAGTCAAAAAAGAGAAGAAAAAATAGATGTAAGAAAAAAGCCAGTCTAGTTAGCAAATGCTAAATCACGATAGAAGTCCAGTAATTAAAAAAAAAAAGCCAAGCCTTACTTTGACGTTTCTGTTTAAAAGCCGCCGCTTATTCTGTTCTGTCAAAACTTTTACAGATTTTTTCTTTTCCTTAGGGTGTCCCTTTAAGTCTTAGAATAATGATTTTTAAAAAAAGTTCTCACCAAGCCGATACACTTTCTCTTTCCAGTCTCTTCTGATCGGAGCTGTCCCAACTTCAGCAGCTTTAATGGCTGCCTCTCTGCTGCCGGCAAGAAGGGCTTCTCCTGGATCAACCAGGGACTTTGCGATATCCTACAGGATGCGCCCTTCACTATCACCATCTCTTCGGGACAGTTTAGGTTCGTTGGGACTGTCCAGAGGCAAAGATATCGGCTGCAATCTCAGACTTCCGAGATTGCATGCCGTATCATCATGACGCCAGCTCCACCCTCCCTGGACTGTGCTATTTCTTAAGGTAAACTTTAACTCAATTTAGTGTATCTGTGTGTGGCTGAATTCATAACTAAACTCATAAACGTTTCCATGTGCATATCCTTGTTACTCAAGGGTTATTCTGTACATATCATAACAAACTCCATTCTTGCCACTGTAATAATATGGATTATTAAATAAATCTTTGCTATATTTCTTAGACATAATTCCCAATAAAAATATTCCAGTTTATAATCTATTTTTAGTCCCATCATTTCTTCTAACCAAATCCAAATCATAAACAAAAACTCCTGTGTTTTTTTTGCATACCCACCATGTATGATAATATGTGGCCTGTTCTTGCATACATTTCCAAAAATTTGATGACTGATTTTTCTAAATTTTAGCCACATTTTTCCCATTTTAGCCAGTGGGAGATGCCATCAGTAAAACATTTTGTACAAATTCTCCTTGTATGATGTGGCTATTGTTATTATTTTATTCCACTCCCATAATATTTGCCATTGATCCAGATTTATGTTATGCCCAAAGTCCTTAGCCCACATCACCATCGTCTCCTTTACTTATTCTTCCAATTTATATGCCAATAAAAATGTATAAATTTTGTATAAATTAATTTATCTTCTGGCTCCAGAAGAATTGTGTCTATTTCCTGCCCATTGATCCTCCTTTTTTTCTTGTCTTTTCTGTATCTTGATTGAATTTGCAAGTAAGCCCACTATTCCAAATCCATCCCTTGTCCTGTCTAGTGTTTTTTAAAATAATTTTTATTAAACATACCAGTTAAAAAACATTGAACGTAGTGGAGTAGTTTTGATATAACTTTTGGTCATAATTCTAGTGAAATATAATAGAATATAGATCAACACACACACACACACACACACACACACACACATCTTGAATCCTTCCTTTCTGTCCCCATCAATAGTAAAATCTATTCCAAAAAATATAATATTCTAATTCATCTTTATTTTTCATCTCTAGTGTTAGCCTATCCATTTCAGTGCAAGTCAAAATTTTATTTATTACTTCATCTTCACTAGGAATTTCTTTCTCTTTCAACTTCTGGGCAAATACCATTCTTGCCGCAGTGATGACGTGTATTATCAAATATAACTCTTCCTTATTTTACTTTTTTTTGTATAATTCCCAATAAAAAAACAACCTGCTGGTCTATGGTCTATTCTAAATCCCATCATTTCTTCCAACCATTTCCCAATCCTGTGCAAAACTCTTATGCTTTTTTACAGCTTCACCATGCATGATAATATGGGCCTTGTTCGGTTAAACATTTCCAACATTGTGGGGATTGATTTTTATCCATCTTAGCCAGCCTAGCCGGTGGAAGATACCATTGGTAAAACATTTTAAATAAATTCTCTTTGTATGCTGTGGCAAGCATAATCTTTTTATTCCTTTCCCATAAAGTTTGCCATTGATCCAATTTTATGCTATATCTAAAATCTCTGGCCCATATCACCATTGCCTCTTTTACCTGTTCTTCCAATTTATATGCCACTAAAAATGTATAGGTTTTCCTAATTAATTTGTCATCTGGCCCCAAGAGAATTTTGTCCAATACCATTTCTTGTCAATTAATCCTCCATTCTTTTTTATCCTTTCCATACCTCGATTGGATCTGTAAGTATTCCTACCATTCTAAACCCACCCCTTGTTGCTTTAAATATTGTCTAGATTTTAGTTCTCCAACTTTATTTATAACATCTTTGTAGGTAACAATTTCCCCTTGTTTTAACAAATTTGGATATCACCTCTAGAACTGATTGGCATTTCTATATATATCTGATTTTTAATTTAATTCCAAATCTTAAATAACGCTTGCCTAATTTTATGTTGTTGGAAGTGATGGTATGTGCCTGGGCTATCAGACCATAGGAACGTGTGCCATCCTTGCTACAAATCATGGCTTTCTAATTGCAGTATTCTTCTATTTTTTAATATTATCCAATCTCTAATCCAGGTCAGTGAAGCTGCTTCATAGTAAATCTTCCATTCTGGCAAGCTGAATCCTCCCTTTTCTTTGTCTTCCTGTAGTAGTTTTAGAATAAGTAGAATAGAATAAATTCTATTCTTGGATCCTTGGATTTTTCCCCTGCCACACAAAATTGGATGTTATTTGGTTCAATTCTCCAAAAAAAATTAGTTTATTTTCTTAGATATATATTCAAACAAAAAATAACAGTTTTGGTAGGAAATTCATTTTGATTGTAGATATTCTACAATCAAAGTGCACTTTCAACGGTTCCCACCCATCACAACATGAAAAAGAGCTTAATTTTGAAATCCGAGCTCTGCTTCAAAAGTGATCTATTCCTGCTAAATTGAGTTCTACTTTCCATTTTGAGATATCCCTTGGGATAACTCCTCAGGGAAAGCTCAGATCCAAAAATCAAGTGGATTTTCAACGTTTCCCACCCTGCAAAACATGAAAATGAGCTTAATTTTGAAATCCGAGCTCTTCTTCAAAAGTTATGTATGCCCGCTAAATTGAGTTCTTCTTCCATTTTGAGATATGCCTTGCGATAACTCCTCAGGGAAAGCTCGGATCCGAAAATCAAGTTTATTTTCAACATTTCCCACTGCGCAGAACATGAAAATGAGGTTAATTTTGAAATCCGAGTTCAGCTTCAAAATTATGTATTGCTGCTAAATTGAGTTCAACCTTCCATTTTGAGATATGCCTTGCGATAACTCCTCAGGAAAAGGTCAGATTCGGAAATCAAGGGGATTTTCAATGTTTTCCACCCTGCAGAACATGAAAATGAGCTTAATTTTGAAATCCGAGTCCCGCTTCAAAAATTATGCATTCCTACTGAATTGTTCTACCTTCCATTTTGAGATATGCCTTGCGATAACTCCTGAGGGAAACCTCAGATCCGAAAATCGTGGATTTTCAACATTTCCCACCCCGCAGAACATGAAAATGAGGTTAATTTTGAAATCCAGGCTCTGCTTCAAAAGTTATGTACTCCTGCTAAATTGAGTTCTACCTTCCATTTTGAGATATGCCTTACTATAACTCCTGAGGAAAAGCTTGGATCCGAAAATCAAGTGGATTTTCAACATTTCCCAACATGCAGAAGATGAAAATGAGCTCAATTTTGAAATCGGAGCTCTGCTTCAAAAACTTATGTATTGCTGCTCCATTGAGTTCTACCTTCCATTTTGAGATATGCCTTGCTATAACTCCTCAGGGAAAGCTCGGATCCAAAAATCAAGTGGATTTTCAACATTTCCCACCCCGCAGAACATGAAAATGAGCTTAATTTTGAAATCCGAGCCCCGCTTCAAAAGTTATGCATTCCTGCTAAATTGAGTTCTCCTTTCCTGTCAGCCTCAAGATCTTTTCGGGTACCCTAACTGCTATCTATCTCATTTATCTCTCCCATATCCTATCTACTTTATCTTCTCTACTGCTAGGCTTAATTCTTTCGGCTGTCATTAGCAATGGGGGGAGGGGTAATTGTGGGGGGAAGAGAGCTGGAGGTGTTTTGCATTCCTTTACTGTGGGTAAGCAAAGGAGGTGGTGTATGATTTCTTCTTTTCAACTTTCCATTTCCTTGCTAGCTTCTATCCCTTTTTGCGCAGCTGCGAAGTCTTATCAAAATATGTCAAGGTCAACAGACAGAGGCCTCATCACCACCTGAAGATGCCCACATGATCATATTCAGAACTTTTAATTGGAAGAGACTTCTGGACTTTGGGGGGTGGGAACAATTCCATTCCTTTGTATATGTGATCTGCGCGCCCAATTCTCAGTTTCGGAATTCCATCTGTAGCTTCCTCTTTAATTTCCAGTAAAAGAATAACTTTGCTCTGATCCATGGAGTCTGGGTATTTCTTTCTTGGATTTTGAAGGGAGCACACACTGACACTTCCATTTTGAGATATGCCTTGGGATTAGTCCTCAGGGAAACCTCGGATCTGAAAATCAAGTGGATTTTCAACGTTTCCCACCCTGCAGAACATGAAAATGAGCTTAATTTTGAAATCAAAGCTCTTCTTCAAAAGCTATGGATTGCTGCTAAATTGAGTTCTACGTTCCATTTTGAGATATGCTTTTGGATAACTCCTCAGGGAAAGCTCGGATCCAAAAACCAAGGGGATTTTCAACATTTCCCAAAACCCGACCTCCGCTTCAAAACTTATGTATTCCTGCTAAGTTGAGTTCTACGTTCCATTTTGAGATATGCCTTGGGGTATCTCCTCAGGGAAAGCTCGGATCCAAAAATCAAGGAGATTTACAATGTTTCCCAACCCGCAAAATAGGAAAATGAGCTTAATTTTGAAATCCGAGCTCTGCTTCAAAACTTGTGAACTCATGCTAAATTGAGTTCTACCTTCCATTTTGAGATATGCCTTGCGATAACTCCTCAGGGAAACCTCGGATCCGAAAATCAAGTGGATTTTCAAAGTTTCCCACCCCACAGAACATGAAAATGAGCTTAATTTTGAAATCCAAGCCCCGCTTCAAAAATTATGCATTCCTACTGAATTAAGTTCTACCTTCCATTTTGAGATATGCCTTGCGATAACTCCTGAGGATATGCCTTACCAGAACTCCTGAGGAAAAGCTTGGATCCGAAAATCAAGTGGATTTTCAACATTTCCCAACATGCAGAAGATGAAAATGAGCTCAATTTTGAAATCGGAGCTCTGCTTCAAAACTTATGTATTGCTGTTCCATTGAGTTCTACCTTCCATTTTGAGATATGCCTTGCTATAACTCCTCAGGGAAAGCTCGGATCCAAAAATTAAGGGGATTTCCAACATATCCCTCCCGACAGAACATGAAAAAGAGCTTAATTTTGAAATCCGAGCTCAGTTTCAAAAGTTATGTAGTGCTTCTAAATGGAGTTCTACCTTCCATTTTGAGATATGCCTTGGGTTAACTCCTCAGGGAGAGCTCGGATCCAAAAATCAAGTGGATTTTCAACATTTCCCACCCCGCAGTACATGAAAAAGAGCTTAATTTTGAAATCCAAGCTCTGCTTCCAAAGTTATGGATTGCTGCTAAATTGAGTTCTACCTTCTATTTTGAGATATGCCTTGGGATATCTCCTCAGGGAAAGCTCGGATCCAAAAATCAAGTGGATATTCAACGTTTCCCAACCTGCAGAACATGAAAATGAGCTTAATTTTGAAATTTGAGCTGACCTTCAAAAGTTATGTATTCTTGCTAAATTTTCTACCTTCCATTTTGAGGTATGCCTTGCGATGACTCCTCAGGGAAAGCTTGGATCCGAACATAGAGTGGATTTTCAACGTTTCCCACCTCACAGAAAAGGAAAATGAGCTTAATTTTGAAATCCGAGCTCTGCTTCAAAACTTATGTACTCCTGCTAAATTGAGTTCTACCTTCGATTTTGAGATATGCCTTGGGATAACTCCGCAGTGAAAGCTTGGATCCGAAAATCAAGTGGATTTTCAACATTTCCCACCTGCAGAACATGAAAATGAGCTTAATTTTGAAATCTGAGCTCTGCTTTAAAACTTATGTACTCCTGCTAAATTGAGTTCTACCTTCCATATTGAGATATGCCTTGGGATAACTCCTCAGGGAGAGCTCGGATCCGAAAATGATGTGGATTTTCCACGTTTTCCACCCTGGGGAACATGAAAATGATATTCTTTTTGAAATCTGAGCTCTGCATGTTTTCTGGCTGAATGGAGTTCTACCCAACATTTTGAGATATGCCTTGGGCTAATTCCTCAGGGAAAACCCGGATGCGAAAATGAAGTGGATTTTCAATGTTTTCCATCCTGGGGAACATGAAAATGATATTATTTTGAAAATCCGAGCTCTGCGTTAAAAGTTATGGGGCTTTTTGGCTGAATTGAGTCCTATGGAAGTTTTGAGATATGTGTTTGGCTAACACCTAAGGGAAAGCCTGGATCCGAAAATGAAGTTGATTTTGAACGTTTTCCATTCTGGAGGTCGTGAAAATGATGTTCTTTTTTAAATCCGAGCTCTGAGTCAAAAGTTATGTTTTCTCGCTGAATTGATTTCTATCCAATATTTTGAGATATGCCTTGGGCTAACTCCTCAGGGAAAGCCTGGATCCAAAAATGATGTGGATTTTCAATGTTTTCCACCCTGGGGAACATGAAAATGATATTCTTTTTGAAATCCGAGCTCTGCATCAAAATTTGTGTTTTCTGGCTGAATTGAGTTTTACCCAAGTTTTGAGATATGTCTTGAGCTAACACCTCAGGGAAAGCTCAGATCCCAAAATGAAGTGTATTTTTAATGTTTTCCATGACAGGGAACATTAAAATGATGTTATTTTCAAAATCTGAGCTCTTCATCAAAAGTTGTTTTCCTGTCCAGGAAACCCCAGTTTGACAGTCACCAAGAGGAAATAGTACAGGCTTTGATATCAGTAGCTCAATCGGTAGACCAAGTAACCACTTGAGGCCAAGCCAACTGGAACCCCAAATGCCTAGAAGACAAACTGACCACAGAGTTGAAAGCAGCCCTGCCAACCAATCCCTGGTTTGTGGAACATCAAACTGAATTAACAATTAATGAAGGACTGGCTTGGAAAGGGACTAAATTTTATGTAGTCACTAATCTAAGACTAATGGTACTAAAGCATAGCCATGACTCAAGATTGGGTTCTTAAAAACCCTGCATTTAGTCAGGAAGCAATTCTGGTGGCCAAAAATAAAACCTGATGTTGAGGATTATGTGAAAAGCTGCTTAATTTGTGCCACAATGAAACACAGAACTGGAAACCCCCTGGTCTCCTCCAACAAGTAGCTGACCCAACACAGCCATGGGAAGAAAACGCAATGGACTTTATCGTAGAATTACCTGAGAGTAGAGGAAATACAATCATTTGTACTGATATTGACTTATTCTCTAAGCAGGCCTACTTTACAGCCTGTAAAGGACTTCCATCTGCATAAAAGCTTGCAGAACTGTTCGTGAAGCATATCTATAGGCTACTTGGAGTACCTCATAGAATATCAGACAGACAGGTACAATTTACCGCTAAGTTCTGGAGGGAGTTTTAAAAGTCTATTGGGTCGTCCCAAGGGTTATCCTCAGCATTCCATCTGGCCTGCAACGAAGCAGCAGAAAGGGCTAATGCCATGGCGGATCAATACATTAGATGCTATGTAAGTTATCAACTGGAAAACTGGGCGGAGTTATTACCATTTGAAGAGGTTGCTTATAATAATGCAGTACATAGCAGCACAGGGTTGACTCCATTCCAAATCAACACTGGCATGGAATTTGTTCTAGTAATTCTATGCCAGAATTACCCAGAGAACCCCCTGTCTGTAACAGAATGGATGAATTCATTAAAAAAGGTTGGGATGATACCAAAAAAGCTTTGACTGAAGCTGCAAAGGATTACAAAAAGCAGGCAGACAAACATAGATCCCTTCAAGCACTATTTAAAGTAGGAGACAAAGTATATTTGTCAACCAAATATCTTCGATTGAAACTTCCTAGTAAGAAGTTGGGGCCTAAATTCTTAGGTCCATTCCTGATTTCAAAAATAATCAATCCAGTCACAGTCCAATTAAGTCTTCTCCAGCTATTGGGAAAATTCACCCAGTGTTCCATAGTAGTTTATTAAAACCAGCTGTTACATCAATAAGACCAATAGCAATCGCTCCCCCTAAACCTTTAATTGTACAGGGTGAGACGCATTATGAAATCAAGAAAATCCTCGATTCCGGATTACACCAAGGACGGTTACAATATTTGTTATTATGGAAGGGTTACCCTGTATCAGATGCTACTTGGGAAAAAAGTTGGGATGTACATGCAGATAGATTGGTTAACCAATTCCATGAGGAATTCCCCCATGAACCGAAGGGCCTTTTTGGAGGGGGGGAGGGGGTTAAGGACAATGCATTAACCCCTGCTTGTTTTGTTTCTTATTTTCTTATAGGAGATAAACTTTTCAAGGGGGAGTGCCTGTCAGATATGGAATTCATCGCTGCCACATAGTGGAGAAAGTGGGAGGGGTTGATCTTTATTGAGTAGCTCTTAGTATACAAAATATTTTATTTTGATAGTTCAAGGTTACAGAATATGGTCCAGAAAGAATTAGAACTTACTTTCAGATTGGGGCATGTGATGTAGTGACGAGGAAAAAGGGGATGGTTTTTAAGGTTGGGACTTTGTGGAGAAGCTGGAAAGATTTAGTTCTGGATTTCCACAGTATGTGCCAGACACTGATCTAATAAAAGTACTTTGAGATGATGTGTGTCCTGGAGTTACTGAGAGGAATCGATTTTCCCTGGAACGCTGACACCAGGTTGATTTATGGGGATGGCTGGCAAAGCTCCCAGTGCTGCTGCTGCCTCCTCCTTCTCTCTCTCACAAGTTAGCAACTCATACCTTTGATCAGGTTTGATTCTTCCCACAGCTTCATTCAGGAGATTTAAGGCTTGCGCTAGCAGGAGATTTATCTTTTGTGCCTCATGCCAAGCCTCCTCTCCTTGGCGCTGTCGAGTAGTTGTCACCCCTGGAGGGGGGGTTTCCTCCGGTTCCTTCCATCTGACTCCCAAGGACCATTTGGGTCGGACCACCGGTTTCTCATTGAGGTGCAGCCCTGCTAGCAACTCGCCTCCCCTGCAGCATCCAGAAGCAGGGATGTTGTTTTTCCAGTAGCTCCCAAATCCTCTTGGTTGCTAGCTGAATTGGACATTGTTTTCAGACCCCCATGGAAGAAAGAGTATTAATTCTCCAGGTGAGCTGGTAAACAGAGATCTAGAATAATGTCAGATGGTGCTCCATTCAAAATCCAAGAAAGACACTCTTAGACTTGGAAATAAGGGAAAATAAACTTTTACTGGAAATCAAGTGGTAGCATCAAAGGAATTCTAGATCTGAGTATTTACATGCAAAAACCACATATACAAAGTGATGGCAACATTCTCACCCACCATAGTTCGAACAGCCCATCCAATCAAATATGTGTATAAGAAACCGGAAGGGTTTCTTCAGCGACAGACCGAAATCCACGATCATGCACAGTTTCGATCTGTGCTCGCCGCTGGAGCGCCCTGATCCTTTGGATTCGGGGCTGAAGCCACCCTGTAGAGGTGGTGAAGAGGGGGGGATTGCTAGCCGAGTGGAGGGGAGCCGCATCTCTCCTCCTTGGCTGGTCTAAACTCCCTTCCCTGAAGGTAGTTGCAGCGGCGGTCAGAAATGGCCACCTCAAAGAAGAACCTGACTGGATAAGATTGTGCAGGAGGAAGACAAAGAGGAAAGCAGGATAAATCGGGCTAAACAACAGAGAACAGCTAAGCAAGGTACCCTGAATCTAAAAGTACCTAGAGGGATACTTCTGAAAGAAGATATTTAAGCGGTGAAGGAGAGAGAAAAGGAGGTTAAAAAACCTTTTTTTACCTTTATATTGACAATTACAAATGGTATGGAAAGAAATTTATATTATTTTGACACTAATAGGCAACCTTAAGCTGAAATCTAAGTGTCAAAAGGAGAATAAAGATTTTTTCTTGGGCATTTTAAAGCCCTAAAAAGGAGAAGAGTGCAGGCAAAAGGGAGAGACTTGGAATAATGGGAAAATGGAGTGCCACCTGGAAAAATAAAGAGGATTAACAGTGAAACTTTGAAAAGACTCCCGAGGATACATTGTAACTGAAATCTTATTAAAAGATACAGTAACCCATGGAAAGGAAAAGTAAAGGAAAGAAACAAGAAGGAACAGTCTGGGATAATTTGGTATTTAAAAAAAAAAGTTTGGGGCATTGGTTTTTTCTTTCTTTTTCTGTTTTTACTTAAAGTCAATCGGGTGGTTGTTCAAAAGTGTTTAAAATGCCATCACTCCTGGAGGAATTGAAGATGAGTCTTAAAAAACAGAAAGAAGGGGAGGAAGATCCTTTAGCTTCGTATTTGAATTTTTTGAAATGGAGATCCTGAACTATGAAAAGCAAAAGGAAAAGCTTCAAGAGCAAGAAGAAGGGTGGGACAAAGAAGAAGCCATTTTCAATGATCAAATAATGCAAAGTGTGGTAATAAGGGGGAAAGGAGTTAAATACGAATAATAAGAATTAATGAGAATTATAACAACCAATTAAATACAGGGGTGGGATTCTACTGGTTCGGACCAGTTCAGTAGAACCAGTTGTTATAATTCTCATTAATTCAGAGAACTGGTAAATTGGGTCTTTGGCTGGCTCTGCCCCTCTCCACCCGCTTCTACGCGCTCTGCCCAGTCAGTCCTTATCGCGTATGCACAACATTGCATGCATGCACGACCATTGCTGACTGCATTCTTCCCCCGCCTGCTCTGCCCCTCCTTATCTCGGCCATGTGCCATCACTGCCTGCAGTCTGTCTTCACACACCTGCCTGCCTGCCAGCCATTGCTGTCTGCCTTCTGCCATGATCTCCCCAGGTGAGTGAGGCTCTGCAAGCCCTGGTTGCCTATATGTTGCTGCTGCTGCCAGGCCCAGTTGAGTCCTGACTCCTGGGCCAGCCTAGGCTACCACCACTGCACTACCACTGCCACCCTCACCATTGCCACCACCACAAGCCCCAGTTGAGTCCCGACTCCCAGGCTAACCTAGGCTGCCACCGCCATGCCGCCACCATCCTCAGCACTCGTGGCCTAGCTAGCTTCCCCCCCAACTGTCCCTTTCTGGCTTGCTTAGCCGCCAGCACCGCAGCTCCATCCCATGTGGCACTCACAGCCTAGCAAGCTTCCCCCTCCCAACTGTCCCCAGCCTCCAGCTTACCTGCCTTGCTGGTGGCACAGAGGAAGGTGAGTCAGGGCTAACTCATCACCCCTCAGGTCCCCACCAGCCTGCATCTCGCCTCCTGCCTGGATTCTCTGCAGCTGCTGGGCCTTGTCTGTTAGGGGCAGGGGGAGCAACTAGGGAGCATGACGCTATGCTGCCTGGCCCGCATTGCCCCTTTGCCTCCCGCACTCAGCTAAAACACTTGGCCCAGCAAAGGTAGGGTGGCTGGCAGAGGGGTGATGCAGGTGGTGTAGCCTTGTGCTTCCTGGTCGCCTCCCACACAGCCCGGCAGCCATGAGCCCCAGCAGCTACAGAGAATCTGAGCAGTGGACAAGATGCAGCCTGGTGGGGAGTTGAGTGACGACTGCTCTGCCCTGGCTGGCTCACCTTTCCCTCTGCCACCAGCCGTGGGAGGAAGGTAAGTTTGCAGGCAGCTGGGAAAGCTCAAACTGCTGCCTAGTCGAGAGCTGCTGGTGGGGTGGGCAAGGCTGCAGTGTACGCCTCACTTGAAGTTCCCAGCCCAAAAGAGGGATGGGAGGAAGTCCCGCTCATGGCCCCTTTGTTGGACCCAGAAGCCTTGCCTTCAGGGTTGGGCAACGTGGGATCAGGTGTGAACGGACAATTGTGCCCGGTCCCTGGGACTTTTGGAGACTTGCCAGGAAGAACCCTCATCATGAGCAATGCTGCTGGGCAAGTACTTTGTTGGTGTGTGTGTGTGTTTCAGGTGGGTCTCCTGGCTTTAGGAGGAAGGGAAGGAGGAAGGGAAGGAATAGAGAGAGAGGGGGGGGGGAAAGAGAGAGAGAGAAAGAGAGAGAAAAAGAGAGATGGAAGAGACAAGAAAGTAAAGAGGAAAGGGAAAGAAAGAAAAAGGGAGAGAGAAAAGAAGAGAAAGGAAGAAAAGGGATAGACAAAGAAAGAGAGGGAATGGAAGGAAGGGAAAAAAAGAGAGAGAGAGAAGAGAAAGTGAATGAGGTAAATGAATGGATAGATAAATACATGGAAGGAGGGAGGGAGGGAGAGAAAAAAAGGAGAGAAACCCTGACTTTAGAAGACTATTTGAAGCAGCACAGCAATCTAGGGCTGGCCTGGAAGGGATCTCGGAGGACATATTCTAGTCCAACCTCCTGCTCCAGCAGGAGATCCTTACAGAATAATAGAATAGCAGGGTTAGAAGGGAGTGTGTGTGTTTGTGTGTGTGTGTGTGTGTGTGCGTGCGCATGCATAGCTGTCAAAACTCCAAAAACAGGTCAAGTAACTCGGGAGGTCAGTCATAAATTAGAACACTTGCTAAGCAACCGGCCATTAAGCGAGGACCACTTGTATTTGGTTTGCCAGTCACATGGCCACCATGCCATGCCCATCCGGTCACGTGACCACCAACCCACGCCTATCTAGTCATGTGATCAGTAAACCACGCCCACCCAGTCACATGACCACCAAGTCACACCCACAAATTAAGCCCTGCCCACAGAACTGATTGTTTAAAAAATTGAATCCGACCCCTGATTAAATAGGAGCCAACACTGTGTGGCAGCAGTCCAAAAAGCCAATGCAATCCTAAATTGTATTAACAGAGGAATTCAGTCAAGATCAAATGAGATACTAATACCACTGTATAAAGCCTTAGTAAGACCACACCTAGATTATTGCATCCAATTTTGGTCACCACACTATAAAAAAAGATGTTGAGACTCTAGAAAAAGTGCAGAGAAGAGCAACCAAGATTATTAGGGGAATGGAGGCTAAACTTACGATGAACGGTTGCTGGTACTCGGCATGGCTAGTGTAGTGATGAGAAGCACTGGGGAGACATGATAACAATGTTGCAATATTTGAGGGGCCATCACAGAGAAGAGTGGGTCAATCTGTTTTCCAAAGGACCTGAAGGTCAGACAAGGAATAATGGATGGAAACTAATCAAGGAGAGATTAAACCTAGAAATCAGGAGCAATTTTCTGACATTGAGAATAACTAGCCAATGGAACAGCTTGCCTTCACAAGTTGTGGGAGCTTCATTATGGAAGCTTTCAAGAAGAGCCTGGATTGCCACCTGTCAGAAATGGTGTAGTACTTGTAGGGGGGCGGGTTGGACTAGATGACTTAAAAAGTCACTTTCAATTCTGTTAATCTGTTAAAACTCTTCATTTTGTGGTTTGGCCTCCAGTCCCTTTGCTGCTTTTCTCTGCACTCTTTCTAGATTAGAGTCTCAACATCTTGGAATGGGACGTTTAGACACGGACCCTTGGCTGCATCTAATTGTTGGAGAAATTATCCTTCTGGGTTCAGTTCCAAGTGGGGAAAAATACACTAGAAACATGGAGGCTGTTTGGAAAAATGGTTTAATGGTGGACAGGATCACATGGCTTGGAGCTCCAAAGTGAAAAGGATGATCACATGTTTCAAGATGTTGAATGAAGGAAAAGAAGGGCTGAGATGCTGAGAGACCCTTAGTTTTATACCCTCTGTTGGGCCCTACATTAGTGTTTCCTGTTCCTGTATAAGAAATGTATCTCATTGGCTGTCAGACTCCCAGAGGTGGGGGGGTCTTACCGTGTTTCTTAGAAAATAAGACAGGGCCTTTTTTTTTAGACCCCCGAAAAAATGGCTAGGCCATCTTTTCGAGGGGTGTCTTAATTTTCTCCCCATGTGCCTTGCCGGGCCACTGGGCTGCTTCTATCCGAAGGAACGCCCCATGTGCCTTGCCTCTCCAACTTGCCCCTTCTTTAGCAGCTGAAAGCGCCCCATGCACACCCTTGCCTCTCCACCGGGTCGCTTCTGTAGCAGCCAAAAGGAGCTATTCCACAAACTTAGCACAGACTGAGGGAAGAATGGCAGGCAGGAAAATTCCCCCTACCCATTTTCCTCCCTGTTCGCTAAAAAGCCTCAATTCCAAAACTTCAGCATTCGGAATGAAGGGTTTTTGGCAAACAAGAGGGGGTTTTTCCTACCTGTCATCTATTCCTCAAGCTCCCTTTCCCTCCCTATTTTCCTGCCTTTTGAAAAAGCAGCTCTACTCCAAGCCTTCAGCATATCCCAGGACCCTGCAAGGCTTTTTGTAGCATGCGTGTGTGCGAGCGGCAGCTGTGAGGTTCGTCACATCGGCGTAGCCTCTTCGAACAGTACCCTGAAAGGATTGCTGTGCTGTCACTTGCACGCACAATGCTACAACAAGCCTTTCAGGGTCCCACGACCCTGCAAGGCTCATTGTAGCGTTGTGTGTGCAAGCGGTGGCATTGCTGTGAGGTTCGTCACATCCGCGCAGCCTCTTCGAACAGGACCCTGCAAGGATTGCTGTGCTGTTGTGCGTGCGAGCGGTGGCATCGCCATGAGTTTGGATACACTGGTACAGTTGCTCACGGTAGGATGCCAGCTGTACTAGTGTGATGAAGGTCACGGAAGTGCTGCCATTCATGAGTGCAACACCACAACAAGCCTTGCAGGGTCCTGCTCTAAGAGGAATGGATAACAGGTAGGAAAATTCCTCTCCCGATTTTCCTGCGTTTCACAAAAACAGCTCCACTCTCAGTCTTCAGTGTATCCCAGGATTGCAACGCAGAAGGCTCTGTTCCGAATCTTCAGCGTTGCAATCCTGGGAAATGCTGAAGGCTCTTGGAATGCCTCTGCTTCAGCACAGAATGACTTTTGCCCCTCTCTGCACTTGCCCTCCCATGCCCACACTGCCACTCCCCCAGGCTTATTTTCAGGGTAGGGGTATATTAGTTCCCCCCAAAATTAGGATTGGGCTTATTATTGGGGTGGGTCGTATTTTCTGAGAAACATGGTAGCTAACTTTGTAGGCTTTGTCTGGACCACATGGCTTCACCTGAGTGTTGGCTGATGCAATCTTCTCCGGCCATGTGGTGAGGTGGGGAGAGGGCTTTGTTATGTAGAATACTCTGCCCAGGCCTTAATGGCCTGCCATTAACAAAGGTGGGGGGTGAGCTTCTGCCTCTGAGTTTCTACTTCCCCTTTTAGGGGATATATTCTGCCTTTTTAGTATATTCTAAAATATTTCATTTTCCTAGGAGAGGGGTGGGTGTTAATTTCCTACATCCTTTTTCCCCCAGGCCACCTGCCTCAGCTCATTTGCCGTCACCTTTCCTTCCCTGCTGGTCCTCCCTCTCTTGGCCCTCCACCTCTCACCCTTCTTCCCTGCCCATTTGCCCAAACACCATTTCACTTGGGCCTTTGGCTCCACGGGACAAATAACTGCCAGCCAATTGGGTGGTGGGCAGAAGCAATAGTGCTGCAGGGTCAGTATACGATGCAAGTTTTTTTTTTTTTTTAAAAAAGTACTGTGGCTGCTTTGCAAGTTTTAGGGCCTTGCAGATCTGCCACCAGGACCAACATCTTTTTTTGTATTATGTGACCAAATTGGACACAGTATTACAAGTGTGGTCTTACTAATGCAGTATAAAACAGTACTAACACTTCATCTAATCTCACTACTACCCCTCTATTGACACAGCCTATGACTACATTGGCTTTATTTACGTCAATAGCAACTTTTCCTGATAACAAACAGCAATGTTTTTTAAAAAATCTGCCCTAGAAGTGGCAGTTAACCTCCTTCTTCACAAAAGGCTTGCATGTAAAATATTAGGTAATTGTCATGTCTACAGTGCGAATTATACTTCTTTTCCGAAAATAGCGCTTATAGCATTTAGAAACTGCACCAGATGAAAAGGAGCTCTGAGAAAGATAAGTAGAAAAAGGAGTGTGAGGACAACCCCGTTCGGTATTGTGCTAGAGAGACGCAGCTGGCGCTCGAACCATTCATTGGCGCATTCTTATTGCTCAATGTCCCCCCTCCAAGTGGAGAGGTTATTAGAACGCCCACGCTATTCTGTAACTGTGTTGTTGCAACTACCGTCGCCGAAGCAAATGACACTTAGGCTTTCAGGCTTACGATCTTTGCTGGTGCTGGTGAAGACATACCCCTCCCTACTTCTGAGAGGAACCCCCCCCCCCCCCAAATGTTCGTCACTTTTACCGGAACCAAAAAGTTGGACACCTCAGTTCTTGACCGGAGATATGATTGCACAGGAAACAGGCAAGAGAGTTCTTATAGGGTACCGGAACTTGGTTTTGCGGCTTCCGGCCAGCTCAGTATAGTCGGGCGGGTAGGATTCTGAACTTGTAGGTATTGATCGTCCAAGAAGATGGTACTTCTAACGATGATTGCGCGGGTGGCTGATGGGCTTCCTTTAGCGGCTTCTATGCAGGAGGATGAACAGGTGAGTGTGAGATACTCTGGGTTTTTTTTTTTCTCTTCGTTTCTACTCAGGATTTAATTTCTGATTAATATATACAATGCGGCTTAAGCCTTTAAAGTGCACTCGCTAAATGCTAGCATTGAAATCGAAAGATATTTAGCAGTAAAACTAATTGGGTTGCATAAGGTTAATTTTTCTTTATTTACCTCGAAATGCTGGTTGCCTAGGCTAGAAATAACATCTGTGAGTTTTGCTAGTTACTGAAGTTTATAGCAAAATTAAGCTCCTTAGAGTTTTCTAACGTTTAGCGTTAGATAATGGGTCCCAATCTAAATTGAGTTCATTCTTCCTCCCACTTAGAAGATGGATCATACAGTTAGGGATTTTCTCTTTATTTTACCTGCTTAATGAATGCTACTGGAGAACAGGAATCTGCAATTATATATCTAATTGATTTTGTTTGTTTGGGCGGATTGTTTTTTTTTTTTCATAGTCGGGACGAGATTTGCAGCAGTATCAGAGCCAGGCCAAGCAATTATTTCGGAAGCTCAACGAACAGTCTCCTACCAGATGCACATTAGAAGCTGGACCAATGACTTTTCAGTAAGTATAAATAGCAAATCTTGTATCAAGCTAATGGAACATAGTGCTTAACAATATCCTCAGTTATTACAAATAAATATTGATCCAAGTAACTATGTAGGAATTATTGGGTGCTCTTCCCTCCAAATGAAATTCAGAAAGGCCTAAATGTAATTATTATCTCTAACCAGAGGTAGACTTCAAAAATTTTAGCAAAGAGTTCTCTGCCCCGTTGCTGGGTGGGTGTGGTCATGGTGGATGTGACCTAGTTGGCCTCCACCATGGTGGGGGGCATTTTTGCTCTCCCTGGGCTCCGGAGGCTTTCCTTGAGCTTCCAGGAGGGTGAAAATGGCCTCCCCGGGCTCTGGAAGCTCTCTGGAAGCAGACATGGGCCCATCTCTGGCCTTCCTGAACTTTCGCCGAGCCTCTGCGTGCATCCTGTACTTACCTGCATCCAAAACGGGCTGCGTGGGGACTCCTTGAAGGGGTGGGTGGGCGGGGCCAGCCAGGAGTTGTATTTGGGGGTTCTCCGAACTGCACAGAATCTTAGCTATGGGCTCTACCGAACCCCCAACTAATTAAAAGCATTGTAGTAAACCTCAGAGGGTCTTGGATTCTAGAAGAAGCATTCAGGGACGTGAGTCAGTTCCTCAGTCTGCAAGAACACAGCAGGTTCATAGAATCACGGCATTCTAGGAATTCATGGAATGGATGGTAAGAATTATCTATTTCAATCCTCTGTAATGTACAACAATATGTGCACAGTTTTTCTTAAAAATCTTAAAATCTTTTTTCTTAAAAAGGGATTGTAAAATCTACAACTTTAGAGTAGAATATTCCATTTTTGTACAGATCTTAGCATTAGGAAATATTTTCTTGTGTTTAAATGAATTATTTTTATTTTGTTCAATTCGCTGTCTGATTCGCTGGTGACTGCCTGAACAAGTCCCTGCAGTTGCCTTTCAAGGTTTTCAGAATTGGTTTGCTGGGAGAAAGTATTAGGTCAAGGTCACCCAACTGGCTTTGTGCTAAAGCAGGACTAAAACTCATAGTGTCCCAGTTTCTAGCCTTAACTCTATACCAATTTAGCTCTCCTAAATAAAATTCAGGCAACTATAATTTGTATTCTTTATTCTTTTGTTTTTAGGAAAATAGGTCTTGCCCATTTTTTCAGTAGTTTTCCTTTATGTACCTTATGTCTTCCCTAAGTCTTCTTTTCTGAACATACTAAGTTCCATCATCATACTAGGTTCCATCATCACATAGGGTCCTCTTTGGAATCCATTGTAACTTGTCAATATCCTTTTAGAAATGTGATGCCCAGAATCATATACATTACTACAGAAAAATCAACTAGAGTGAAGTAGAGAGAAAGAAGATATTTCTTTAAGACAATGTTGCTTCTAAGGCAGTCAGGAATTGCAGTAGCCTTTCTACCTGCTAATGTTTACACTGCTGAGTCATGTTCAGCTTGTCAATGAGTTCGTCTTTTTCAGAAGTAGCTTTTCAAGATATGAATTCCCCATATGATATTAGTCTCCTACATTTTTTCTTCCCAATGTAATATATTTCTGTTTGCAATTTGTGCTACTGAAATATAGACACATACACACACACACACACCAATATATAAAATTGCAATAAAATCACAATGAAAATACAGATTATAACTAAAACTAAAGGATGGGGAGGAAAGTAACAGAAGGTAAGGGGGAGAAGTGGGAACTACTATTAGTCAATCAACAACTTCTAGTGTGATATTCCCCCAAGCCAACTGCCAGAGGCAATCTTCAATCTCTTTCAGAAAGTCAGAAGGGTGGAAGCCAATCTCACCTCAGGGAGCAAGATGTTCCAAAAGGCCAAGGCCACAGCCAAGAAGGCTCTTTTCCTGGACCCTGCCACCTGGAATTCCTTGACCTGGCATGGGTGGAATGAGCAGCATGCCTCCTCTGCCAGCATGGGTGGGGCAGACCTGTCTTAAAGGGGTGAAACCTGGACCCATGCCATGTAGGGCTTTATAGATAATAACGAACACTTCGAAATGCATCCAAAAGCAAACCAACTACACTGATGAACAGTGATGTAACATGGGCCCCTCTAGGGGTCCCTAGACTCTGTTCTGTACTAGTTGAAGCTTCCAATTGCTCTTAAAGGGTAGCCCATTGAATAAAATCAATAAAACAAAGTTAAAGATGACAAGCATGATGAAGCACAGGTGTGAGCTTTCCTCACCATTGCCCTTGTTTAAAATGCGGTAGAACTCTAAGTATAATTCAGGGCTAATATAATTTGTGTCTTGTAATATAGATTGGAATGTTGTTTGCAGTATGGCCACTGAAATTAATAGTCCAAGGTAGGGGTTCATTTTTCTTCCAGGTTAATAGTTGGCTTATATCTTCTTTTACAGTTACATTATTGAAAAAGGAGTTTGTTATCTGATACTATGTGAAGCTGCTTTCCCTAAAAAAATGGCTTTTGCATACCTGGAAGATTTGCACTCAGAATTTGATGAACAACATGGAAAAAAGGTGCCAATGGTGTCCAGACCCTATTCTTTCATTGAGTTTGGTGAGATTTATTTCTGGAGATTAATGATTTAAGGATAGTCCAGGGCCAGCATTTTGGTAATCTTAATGTCCCTTCCTCATCAGCTCATTCCACTTCTTTTAGCAAGTTACTAAAGTATTCTGAATTGCATATCTAAATTCTCTGATTTCTGCTTCAACTGATGTGATAAAAAGATTGTGTGGCATATACATGAAAAGATTCAAAGAGATAGAATAATCAATAAACAGTGATGTTTGCATTTAAAATACTTCACATCTTACATTGTTCTGTCAAACCAGACTAAGAAACCAATGCTATATAAGTTGGAACTTCTTTTATAATAGTTATAGTAATGCAGTCTTGCAACTTTAAATGTGCTTCTCCCCTCTCTTTTATTAGTGTGAGCCAGGGAGGGGCCTGAGACATTTACTCAAACCATTTTCTTAGAAGAGGCTCAGGTCCTGCTTGCCTGCTTGTTGTCTTGATAGCAGTTCTTCCTCCTATCCTTCAGGGCCATTTCCTATGCCATCTATGTGTTTTGCCTTATTAGAGTGCATTTAATTGCAGTATCGGTAGTCCTCAGAACAGTACCGTATTTCCCCATGTATAAGCCACCCCTTTTTTCCAAAATTTTCAAGCCCAAAAAGTACGGGGGTGGCATATACAAAGCAGGTACACTTTTTGTACGTGAAAAATGCATAAAATAATAAAGTAGGAATAAACTGGTTTTCCAGCAGTATGCTATACTTTTTTGTAAAAATTGTACGTGATGATACGATTACGAGTGCGAGTACGTGATAGAAATGCATACGCTAGGCATCGGCCTGAATGCTTCGTTCCTACTCTCGTTCCGATGCGTAGATTGCTAGCGTCGCCCGCACCGCTTTCGGCATCATGACCGAAGTTGTAGATCTAGACGTCGAATTTTGTTTCTTTGTAAATTTTCTTTCTTCATAACTTGTTTCTCTAATAAAATATTTTTTTCAAAACTTCACAGTCCAAAAATTGGGGGGGTGGCTTATACAAAGGGGGTGCTTATACATGGGGAAATACGGTAATTGAAACTGTGGCAACTATTGTTGTTAAGCAATGTGGTTATAATGAGCAATGTCACATTATGGCAGCAGTTGTGACAGTTCAGCTCACCATTGTTATGTGAATCCTGCATGATTGTTAAGCATGATGTCACATGATCACAATTTGTGACCAGATGACTTCCCCATTGACTTTGCTTGTTGGAAACTGACAGCAAAGGGTACAAATGGTGATAATGTAACTGCAGAATGCTACAACTATCATAATTGTGAGCTAGTTCCTGAATATCTGAATCATGATGATGTGACCACAAGGCTGTTATGACAAGGATGGTTATAAGTCTCCTCATTCAGTGCTGTCATAATTTCAGTCACTGTATGAGTGTTCATTAAATAAGGACTACCTGTACTTGAGAAGTTTTATTTTACTAAATAAGAGGTAGGTAATTTAAATTGCATATAGTATAACAAGGATATAATCAGATTGTGGTTAATGACTATATTTGCTATCAGTATAACTATAACCCTGAACCCTACTGAGGAAATTAACAGACAACAGGTTCATTATACTTTTTCCTAGAACAGTTAATTATCTTTCTTCTCCACCTCCTCTTTTTTCCATTTCTTGCAATAATGCCTCTTTACAGCATGATTTGAGAATATAAATTGATTAAGAATCTGGAAAGAAAATACTCTTACATTAACAATTGCTTTTTATTCCAGATACTTATATCCAGAAAACCAAGAAGGTATATATAGATAGCCGTGCAAGAAGAAATCTTGGGTCTATTAATACAGAGTTACAAGATGTACAAAGAATCATGGTAGCCAACATTGAAGAAGTCTTACAACGAGGTGAAACTCTTTCAGGTAACAGGGATCCATAAACCAGATGTTTTCCATTTTCAGGTCATAGATCTTGTTCTGTGAACTTTTTTGTGATCTATCTTGCTATTATTGATCCCACCACCTTAGCCCATCATATTATTGTGTAACTCTAGGGTTTCACAGAACATAGTTTGCAAAATATTGCCCATTTTAGGAGAAGTTTAAATATATGATTGCAGAATAAAACTGGCAAACTGCTTTGCATAAAATACTTCCTGTAGATAAGGGAAGGACCATTCTAATCCTCAAGAGGCAACAAAAGATTCATACCAAGAAAAACAAATATGGAATGTGCAATTACTTTGCTGTTTTGGATACCATATGAAGGCCTTTTAAAAAATTGGTTTGTATTTTAATAGCATGTACTAAATTCCTCTGGGAATTTACTTGAAACATAGCATGCAAATATATGTTCTATTTTGTAAAAAACAAACAAGCAGACAGGGAAAATCATAATTTTTGTGAGAAGTTCTAAATCATTTGTAATCTTGAGTTTTAGTGCCGCTATTTCATGCTGAGGAATCAGTGCAATGTATAATAAGTATACATCAATAGCACTGCTTATTGAACAGTGTTTTCATCCATTGGAATTGTTCATTCCAACTTGGAACAGTTTGAGAAAAGGTGAATTTTGTCAGTTATTTTTCTTGAGAGAAATAAAAAGCAGGAAAAGGCAGATAGGAACCACTGGGTGCTTGGAAATAATCAACAACTTGGTAAAGCCCATAATCCAACCATAGGGAACAGGAAAAGAGGCTGCGCTGCTGCCTAATTCTCAGCGTCCATCTGTCAAGACTTTTAAGGCCCTCAGGTGGCTTTCATTCTCTTCCTCAGCATTATTCTTTGTCTGTGGTGGAATAGTTTATTGTTTGGCAACTAAAATTATGTAGCTTATTCTGTTGCACTACTTTCTAGTTACCCTCATTGCACCCTTTCTTTTTGCTAAGATTAAGAACATATATTTCCTAATAGAAATCCCTTCATCTTACCTGTTCATGCCCTTCTTCTACTTGGTCACTACCTGTTTTAGTTAGTGATTAAGCAGGCAAGCAATTATCTTGCCTAACTGGAAGCTGATGTTAGCTGAAGAATGCAACGACAGAGTAGCAGGTGTCTGTTATTGCTGTATTCTATCATTTTATTTGACCTATGGACAAATAATTGATATAGGGGAAAAAAGTTTCTGTTTACATAACAGAGCAAACAATTTGTATTTTTCCTAACCATTATTTCTGAGTTTGAGTTAAACTTTCATGAGGAAAGGTCCACCAGAATTAATTTGGTTAAAAATCTTTCCCAAACTGGAGATAATTCTAAAAGTGTAGATTCCTACCAACATGTAGAATAGACAGTGCTACCAACAGATGGATTTGCAGTTGGCTGGCCAATTTCATTCAGAATGTAGTCATTAATGAAACTATATCTACATGGAGTATAGATGTATGGTACTCCATACAGTGGGGTACCTCGAGGTTCTGTTATTGGACCCAGTGCTTTTCACCATTTCAATAATTATCTGGATGAGGGAACAGAAGGACAACACCAAAATGGGGGGGCACTGCCAACAACTTGAGAGGCAGACTCATGATTCAAAAGGAGCAGACCTGAGCACTGTGGGCCCTAGCCAACAAAATGCAATTCAGTGGAGAGAAAAGCAAGATCCTGCATTTAGGTAGGAAAAAGCAAATGCACAGCTATAGAATAGGTGGTAACTGGCTCAACAATAGTAACTGCAAGAGGGATTGTGATGTCCTAGCAGACTATCACTTAAATATGAACTAGAAATGTGCTGTAGCTGCAGCTGTTCTCTTTGTAATTGATAATAAACAGCAAGTAGGTACTGATAATTTTCCCCTCTGTGCAAAAGTCCCTGCTTAAAAACATGGGCTTTTACAATAGAAATCATATAGAAAGAATTGTTAAATACACTTTTGAATATAAAAGCTAATATTTCATGTAAATAAAAATTATTTCATGCTATAAATAGTCTAAGTAGGAACTACAGCAGATATAAAAAGTCAAATTGAAATCTTTTGGAGAAAAAGTTACAATAACATGCCTCTTTATAAATGGGTATGTGGGTATGTTCAGAATTAACCAATAACATTCAGACTGAGATCAAAAAGTACACATCTGCCATCAAAGTGACTGATCAAGCACATATAACGTTCAGCTGTGTAGGATTTTTATGACATTTACTCAGTTGCCTCTTACAGCAAAAGCCATGATCTGCAAAGGCATCAAAGGGATCTCATTGTTGGAAACTATGTCAGGAGAAGAGTACAAAAAATTTCCAAGGTATTGGATATACCATGGAACCATGAAGACAGTCATCAACAAGTAGAGAAAATATGGCACAAAAATGACATTATGAAGAATTGAGAGACTGTCAAGAGACATGCAGCAACATTAAAGGAGCTGCAGGAATTTCTGGCAACTGCTGGTTGTGTACTACAGGTGCCAATAATCTCTCATATTCTTCATATGTCTGGGCTGTGGGATATGGTGACAAGAAAAACATTACAAAGAAAAACATCCAAGCCAGTTTACAAAAACCTACATAAAGTATGACAAAAGCATGTGAGAAAAGGTGCTCTGGTCTGATGAGCTCAAGACTGTACTTTCTGGCCATATTTCCAAATGGTGTGGTGTAAAAATAACATTGCACATCACCACAAGTACACCGTAGCCACAGTGAAGCATGGCAGTGGTGGCAGCATTTATGCTTTGGGACTGCTTTTCTTCAGCTAAAATTGGGGCTTCAGTCAATGTGGAGGGAATTATGAACAGTTCCAAATATCAGTCAATTTTGGCACAAAACTTAGGCATCTGCCTAATGCTGAGGATGAAGAGGAATGTCAATTTTCAGCATGATGACCCAAAGCATACCTCTAAACAAAAGAATGTTTTTACCAGAAGACCAAAGTTTTGGACTGGTTTATCCAGAGCCTAAACCTGAATCCGGGTTTTGCTGAAAAAGCTGTGGCTTTCATGGCTGACTCGCTATGCATCCCTGCTTGCAACTAGGCAACAGAAACCAGGGAGGGGGGAGGTGAGTGATTGGAATGTATGAGTGGCTTGGGAGAGAATTTGAGGAATGCAGATGCACTATCTGTAGCCTGAGAGAATTCTAACACCTGAAGGTGAAACGCTGCAAGGTGTGCAGACTGTTCCCAAAACAAAGGGAGTAGTTAATGGGGAGAAGAGGTAATAAGAAACTTCCTTTCTGCAAACTGAGTGCCTCATCCCATTGCTTATGAAAGTTCACTAGCCTTTCACTGAGTTTTTTTTTCCAAAAGGTTTTGTAATAGTTAGGGGAAATGAAAGAATTTGACTTCCATGAATTCTCTTTTGTGGTTTACAGTAATTTTAAGTCAGTGTCTCTAATCTAAATAAAAAATGCTGATTATCAAAGACAAAAAATTTCCTACCTGTTTGAGGGAAACCTATAATGGAAAAGATTGAATCATATATGTCAGACTAAAATCAGTCTTAAACACCTGGATAGAGGTCTACTGTCTTATAAATAATGTTGACATTTCATGAATATAATATTTTTGTTTGCATGCTATCTTTTCTTCAAACAGCATTGGATTCCAAGGCAAACAATCTGTCCAGTTTGTCCAAGAAATACCGCCAGGATGCGAAATATCTGAACATGCGTTCCACCTATGCCAAGCTTGCTGCTATTGCTGTGTTTTTTATTATGCTGATTGTTTATGTGCGGTTCTGGTGGCTGTAAGAGATTAATAGACCCCCGAAGAGGGATATTTAATAATAGTAAGCATATCACTGTTAAGTAGCTAATATCAGAGGATGTATATTAGAATCTGCCTAGATATTTCCTTATAATGAGAATTGCTGCTATTTCCAAATGTCAGAACTTGATGAGGCTAATGATTTTCTTTTGTAGCAGTTAATTGCTTGGAAGACAAAACATTTTTCCAGCTGAGAGTAGCCTCATTTGATCCACCTACTATTCAACACTACAGTTAACAGACAAACAAAAATAAGTGCAGCCCTGGTAGGGGATTCTAATGGGTATTCCTTGTTAAATTCCTGTTTCAAGAGTGGCACATGTGTGTATGTGTACATAACACAGTTTTTTTTAGTTTATCCAATCAATACTAATTTTATATTGTCAAATCTCTTGACTCATTACTCTGTTAATTTAGTAAGTCCATAAAATATTTCTTCATCTGGCTTCTATGACTGGTAAGTGAAATGGGGAAATAATTTGAGTTCACTTCACTGTAAATATTTAAATATCATGCTAAACTGAGGCCGTGTGTGTTCTGACTGAGCTACAGCAGCCACTGTTAGACATATTTCTGTACAGCTGGAGAAATACTTCAGCTTTTATTTCTGGCTAACTCGATTGTCATACCATCTGAACCAAATCAGGTTTGGTTTTATTTTGAAGCATACAGTTTCAAAAGCAGAAGCTTTTGGACAATTCCTCATGACTAAGCAAGGAAAGGGAAGACTGTTTACTCTGTGGCCTTTCTCAACTTATACTGAATTGACAAATGCCCTCATAAATGTTTCAAACTGTGAATAATCGACTAGCTGAGTATCTCTTCTTGAAAAAATACAGTAGAAGAGCAGGCTTCTTCCCGAGAGCTTGAATATACTGTATATTTTGAAAAATTAACCCCTCTATTTCATAGAAGTTTGTTTCAACTTTTGTATCACAAAAGATAAATGGTCATGCAACAGATTCTGTGATGATACTGCTCTCTACAAGGTATGCACATCTATTTTGGGAATTTACCTAGTTGCAAGTAAATTCAGTTCCATGAGTAATGTCATAAAAATTCTACAGAATAAACAAAATAACTTCTCAATTCTGACAAGGCCAAAGAATTTTAAACTCCAAAGTTAAGTTGTCTCTTGCCATTCACATCTTAGCACTGAAATAAATGTACAGGTAGTCCCCAATTTACAACTTTAAGTAACACTTCAAAGTTACAAAAGCACTGAAAAAAGTGACTTATAACTTGTTTTCATACTTATGACCATTGTAGCATTTTGATCATCATGTGATCAAAATTTGGGTCCTGTGATCAAAATGTGGCTTGGCAACTGGCATGTATTTATGACAGTTGCAATGTCCTGGGATCATTTGTTAGCTTCCCAGCTGGCTTCCGACAAGCAAAGTCAATGGGGAAAGTCTAGATTCACATAACAACTGCAGTGGTTCACTTACTAGTTGTGGCAAAAAAGATCATAAATTGGGGTACAACTCACTTAGCTGTTTTGCTTAGCAACAAAAATTTTAGGCTCAATTATGGTCATAAGTTGAGGACTACCTTTTTAATGTAAATCTCGTATTTAGTTTCTTGGTCGGTCTTCTATCTTTGTATTTTCAAGATATCAGTTTGAATGTTTAAATGATAGGAACCAGTTTCCCAATTAACAACCATATTCTGTTCTTATTGCAAGAACTCTACTATTACTATTTCATATAAAATATTCCTTTTTGTTTTGTTTTATGCAGATTTCCACTGGAAATTGAGGTAATAATGAGGATAATACTTCAAGAAAATATTGCACAGGGCAAGTAGGGCTGTTGAAACTGTTCTGTTAGGCAGTGTATTATATGGTTTTTTTTAACTAATAGCCACATTGTTTAATGACAGAGTTTCTGGTCTTAATTAGCATAATTAAGCAAGGACTACTTCTATGAGGATTCCTGCACTGGGTTATTAGGTTGGACTAGAATCTCCTTTGAATCCTATAATTTAAAGATGGTGTATTATTTTTAGAATCTGCCAATTCCAGAACAACTCTAGAGATAGAAATCAATAGAGATCTGGAACTGAAGTAATTAATCTGCACTTTTTCCTCAGAATTCCAGTGAACTGTCACCTGGTACATTATGATATAATAAGCTTGCCAAAAGTCAGTAAGTTAGGTCTGATTAGGAGTGCTCTGGCAGATATGTCTACTAATAAAACTTGTCCAGAATTTTCTTCCTACTGTGTTTCAAAGCTTATTTACAGTCCTACAATACAGCTATTACTAATCCACATGTTATTAATTGTATCCAAACTAATTGCTATATAAAATTAGCTGATTCCATTTGTTAAGGTTACCTGATGAAGAAAGTTTGTTGGCCAACATCATTTCACCCCAAATTCAAAGCATCCTTTTGCCACCAGCACATAATGAAAAAAAAACTCCAGACCTCTTCATGCTACTTAGTTAAAAGAAAGGCAGAAGTTGTTCTTGAAACAGGATGTTTTTATATATTGTGTGTATGTCTCTACTGCCTTATGTACAAATTGATGCTGGATATCTGTATAAGACATACTAACCTGAAACAACTCTCATAATATGTTTTGATATCTGTCACTAAAAAGGAATATTTACATATATGGTAATGATAGATTTGTTGTGGTCATATAGATCTATTGAACTGTTTCTTGTACTTCAAAACAAGAGTTGTGTAGGTCTTATGTTGTATCAAACATCCTGTTCATAAATGTTTCTAGTTTTGTTTTAAATACAAGTAAATGTGTTGAGAACGCTTCGATTAGAGAAAAGTACATAGCTTTGATATGCTCTTCCTGGAACACCATTCATTTTCTCTGGTTTTTACTTTATTGGAAACTGGAATAGCCAAAATATTCTGGGTTCTGCTTCTCTTACACTGGCTAAACTGAAATGGCACATCAGAAATATCCAGCACGAGACAAAACATATTTTCCATTTTATACACAGCTGGCAGATCCAGACAGAATGGCAGTGGTAAAAGTAATTCTCTGAAGTAATTCAGGAATTGAAGGACTGCAAATTTCTCATCTTATTCTAACTTTTAGCACTAACTTGTTTTAATTTCCTGATGGCTGGCTTTTCAATGGTTTGAACCACAGAACCAGATTTAGATATAAATTAAAATTCACCTTAAGACAGAGATGAGTAATTTGTCACATGACAAATTGGAGCTGTTATGGAGGGCTAAACATGACTGTGCTCCACCCACTCATGCAGAAGCCTCTGCTTTGAGAGGCAAAGCCCAGGTCCCCACACAAGATGATCACTGCCGCTGCCTTAGGCAAGGTGTGAGCACTGCACAGTGTAGAAAAAAACTTTGCTACTGCCATCAGCTAACTGAAGGAATGCACAGATGAAGTCAACTCAGCTTCTGCTGCCCCTGCGGCAGGCTTGTTTATTATATTTAACATCTAATTTCCAATTGATCTCCATGGGCCAGACAAGGACAGCCAAAAGGCCAGATGTGGCCTGGGGGTTGTTATACAGCCATGTGTGCCTTAGGGCCTCATGGTCTGAAGGGACTTTTCAACAATTCTGATTTTTTTTTCATTTGTAAAAGTTTTATGATGATTCTATATATGAAATTACTTACAGGCAAAGACCAATATTTAAAATATTTTACCATGCATTAAATATAAAATAAAATAAAAAAATATGCAGGGAAACATTTATATGAGAACCTTCTATATTGCTCACATGATCCTCATTAAGGTCTACTTTGTTTCTACCTGCATTTACACTTGTTCAGAGAAGGCTTTGAACAAAAGGAATTGTTATATATTTTGCAGCATTCTTATGTTCAATTTTTTTACACAGCTTTATTTTCTCTTAGCATTTGCCAAATAGTTTCTACAGCAGCCGTATCCAACCTGCAGCCTATGGCCCTTATGCTTCTGGATGACTAGCAATGTGACTTCACAAGATCATAAGCTTTTAACATATGATTTATATATTTTATATTATATTTTCTCTTCACTCAGAAGCCAAAAGGTTGGGTACCCATGCTCTACATCAGGGGTGTCAAACTTGTGTCATCACATCATGTGATGTATTATGACTTTCCCCCCCTTTTGCTAAACCGGGGTGGGTGTGGCCAGCACATGACACATCCGGGCAATGAGTTTGGCTAGACTTGCTAAAAGGAATACAAAAGAGATTTATATGTTAGTTTACCAGGATAGATCAGGCAGAATTTGACTACTTTTATGTTGGTATTTGTTTCTGAAATTGGCTTTATTAAGAATTAGCATAATGGAAAATACTTCTGACTTAATTTTAAAAACACTTATATATTTCATATATTCATGCATTCAGGCTGTTGTCATACTTTAAAATATGAACAAGCAATACAGTACTCAACAGACATTAAAGACAACATGTTTTTCATGTATTTACAAAGTCAGATTCTTAGCAATATAAGCCACAATGAGTATATTTGTATGACATTGTGACCTATTCCAGTTGATTAACCAGCCATCTTTTCCAATATTAATCTATTTGTTTTTTGAGGAGAAACAACAGAGCATTCCGTTTGAAAAAAGACTTTGTAGTGGAGGAATCTCTGAAATACTATCTCATGTTCTTTCATATTACTACTACTACAACGCACAGTTGCATTTAGTAATACCTCATCTATAGCACTCAAATTTCCAGAGCCCTTGGATTCATTTTATTGATAGTTGCTATTAATTATTAGTGTGATTTATTTCTCTTAGTGTGGCTGTTTATTGTAAATATCTCAACATCTTTACCACACTACTTTTAGAATAGTTTTGCTATAGTATTTGCAATCTCACACTTAGTTTTCTTTCTGTTTATAAGCTGGTCTATGATTATAGCATTATGTCTTTATTCAATTTGAAGTTTTAGGTACTTAGAGATGTTGTAGTCACATTCACCAGGGAAGAACCACTATATAGTTAAAAGCTATTTAAAATGTGTTTTGATATGCAAATAGCGATTTGCTTCTATTGTCTTCCTGCAAAGTTAATTAAGAATAGGTTACCTCGGTTATTTTAAAGTAACTTTGCAAACAAAAGCAGTTTTCAGGCTCTAAAACTATAATAAAAATTAAAATAAAAGCAGAAAGTGGTACTTTTAGCCAAAACTTGATTACAGATAAAAGAAAATTAGCATCTTTGGTTATTTTTACAACTCAAAAACTTGTAAAGCCACCTAATGTTTAGGTCAAATAGAAAAAGTTTAAAAGGGGATATCAAGGATACAAAACAAAGATTAAATCTGTTTTAGCTTCCTACTAAAGCATGATTTAGGCAGGCAGAAACATTTAGACAATTATATTGTATTTTGCTGCAAATTCCATCTGTTCCATGGTATACGTTTTCTACTATTCTGTTAAAATAATATGATTTAGAGGTACCCCCTTCAGACTTAGAGATTTCATTTCAGAAATGAGAATGCACACGCTTTACGCCTTATCAACTATTACTTCCCCTCCCCTTCTGGGCGGGAAAAAAGCAAGATGGCTGGTTGTGACTGCCAATTTGTTCCGCCCCGCTCCGCCCCGTTCATAGAATTACTACAATCGTTCCATAAATTTTGAATTTATTAGCAAAGTGGAGCACTACTACTGAGCTCTAGTCATGCCATCCTACTTAGTGACAGTGGCGACGGGAAATCAGTGGTTCGCAGGGACCGACGACTATATCTACCTTACCTTGGTGGGCTTAGCCGGCACGAGCGAGAGACACCTACTTGACAAGCCCTTCTATAATGACTTCGAGCGCGGTGCTGTGAGTGAGGTTGTGGGCGGGCTGTGGAATATCACTCGAGATATGTACGATCGGTTCTCTCTAAGCACAAGTTATTTGAGATTAAGTTTTATAGCGACAAAAAGTCCTTTCTTTCCTTATCTCTCAGTAGTTCTTCATTGATATTGGCTTCCTATTTACACTGTTATATCATTTCTTCTAAGCTATCGAGGGATGTTTGCATTCTGCCGCAGTATAACACATCTTTGCCTCCTGAATAGCATGCAACAATTTTGAATGCTAATTTGCCTTCTCGCGGAAAGCGAAAAGTATATTATACCTTCTGTATTATGACGCAGCTGCGGAAACTTTTATGTTGCATGATCAATAGGAGAGCTATTTTCCAGGAAAGGATCCTGCCTCTGTTTGCTAACAAGCAAACATTTGTTTTTTCTGGACCGCATACAGCGAAAACGGCCATACAGTAGCGCACTATCTAGAGTGGAGAATCCGTATTCATACTTTTTCTAGTACAGTGAATCAGAATTATCTGGTTTGCTGTATCAGGATTGTGAAAGTGGGCAAAATGATATTTGTAAGAAGCACTTGGTAACTTCCTCAGTTCATCTCAGAATGTCGGGGCTTTTGTTTCTTCATTGTGTTCTTTGAATAGTCTAGAATAGAATAGAATTCTTTATTGGCCAAGTGCATAAGCTCTCAGTGTACAAAAGATATATTTGTCAAGAATCATAAGGTACAACACTTAATAGTCATAGGGTACGATAAGGAATCAGATCATACCAGGAAACAGTCAATATAAATCATAAGGATGGTGGGGGGGAACTGTCCTTGTGTCTAGTTGTTCTGGTGTGCAATGCCCTATAGCATTGTTTTGAGGGAAGGAGTTGAAACAGTTTATGTCCAGGTTGTGAAGGGTCTGTAAATATTTTCACAGCCCTCTTTTTGACTCCTGCAGTATACAGGTCCTCAATTGAAGGCAGGTTGGTACTAATGGTTTTTTCTGCAGTCTTAATTACTCTCTGAAGTCTGTGTTTGTCTTGTTGGGTTGCAGAACCAAACCAGACAGTTATAGCGGTGCAAGTGACAGACTCAATCATTCCTCTGTAGAACTGTATTAGCAGCTCCTTGGGCACTTTGAGCTTTCTGAGTTGGCGCAGAAAGAACATTCTTTGCACAACAAAGAATGATGACGTTTTTGATGTTAGATGTCAATTTTAGGTCTTATGATATGAGAGAACCTAGAAATTTGAAGGTCTACTGTTGATACTTTGTTGTCTAGTATTGTAAGAGGCGATAGTATGGGAGGATTTCTCCTAAAGTCTATTTCTACAGAATTGAGTGTGTTCAGTTTCAGATTGTTCTGGTTACACCACAAGGCAAGTTGTACAACCTTCCATCTGTATGTGGATTCATTGTTCTCTCAAATGAGACCGATCATTGTTGTATCATCTGTAAAGTTCAGTATTTTAACAGATGGATCGTTTGAGATACAGTCATTGGTATATACAAAGAAGAGAAGTGGAAAAAACACACAGCCTTGGGGGGTGTGTGTGTGCTAATTGTACAGGTATCAGATGTGATTCTGTTTAGCTTCATCTGCTGCTTCCTGTCTGTTAGGACATCTATGATCCACTCACAAGTGTGTTCAGGTACCGCTAGCTGGTTTAGTTTAATTAGAAGAATGTCTGGAATGATGGTATTGAATGTTGAACTGAAGTCTACAAAAAGGACCCTTGCATAGATATTTGGAGATTTAAGGTGTTGTAGGATGTAGTGCAGAGCTATATTAACAGCATCATCTGTCAATCTATTTGCTCGGTATGCAAACTGCATACCGAGGAAATGCTTAATCTCAAATATAGAAATGTAAAAGTTTTTAACTGCTCCAGTCCAACAAAAATGTGTTTTTATTGCTTGATTTTGAGCCTGCATATTTCAATTGTGTTCCTAATCTCACAGGTGATAGTGAAATAATTAGTCTGTCACACATATGCAAATTAAATCTTGTTAGTCACACTTGCCTTGTTTTTCCTTATATTTGTAAAAATTAAATTGTTATAGTCCTTAATTTTCATGTTTACTATAAATATCCAAATGTTATGCAAACATGTCATATAGATTTGTTTAACAGGTGCATACATGAGAAGGGGGGTTGATCTATACCTGTGAAAATCAAGTTAATGTAAGATTCTGTATTGATCATATTATGTGCTATATGCTATAGTCCTACAGTGTTTATGATAAAGACCTCTGTCATATATTTTTCTTCTTGATTGTATTAGCTATTCTTTTACAACTTATGTGATACATATACATTCAGTATGCATGCTTCTTTAGTTAAAGTCCTGTTTCTGTTCCTGTTATAAAAATATTTTCTGTTGTAAAATATTCCACTTCCCCATCTCAGTTAAGCCAATTATTTCCCTTTATCAGTGAACAATAAAAAACAACAATCAGCATGAAGTAATTTCAAGGAGTATTCCATAAATGAGAGTTTTAATAACATCACAAATAAGGTGAACAAATTGCCAGGTATATATAGGGCACCAGCTAGTTCTATCAGATGCTTGGGTCTACCACCTTTAACCCAGAGATGGTATTCAGCAGGTTCTGACCATTTTTGGAGAACCAGTAGTGGAAATTTTGAGTAGTTCGGAGAACTGGCAAACACCACCTTTGACTGGAGATTTTACAGTATCCTTCCCCTGCCATGCTCACCAAGCCATGCCCACAGAACTGGTAGTAAAAAAAATTGAATCCCACCCCTGCTTCAACCAATCCTGTACCAGGGCAAAAGACTATACTAGCTTCTGGTGTAAAACTGACTAAGAAATTATATATATCAGTTACAGAGAGAGATAACTTTATTGTAGTCATTAACCAGCACAAGAGAATTAGTATTCAAATATACAAAATTAAATTGATAATGTCTGGTTAGTTATAAAAATATATGTAGACAAAAACAATTGACTAAAAGACAGTATTAAATGAAAATTGCTGAAAGGCTTGTTCAGGCCACACATATACAACAAGAGTTTATAATTAGCAATGTGAATAGTATAAACTTTGAAATAGTAATATATACATCAGTTACAATGGAATCACACAGAGTATTCCTGCCTATAGATTCTCAACAGTAGTCGAACAGAATGCCAAATCTATTGTGTGTCCTGTGGCATATATAAAGCCAGAAACATGTTAGGATTGGTTCTAGTGCAGCATTTCCCAAAGTGGAAAACTTCAGAGGTATAGAGTTTCAACTTCTATGGCTATGCTATCTAGGGAGATTTTGAGAGCTGAGAGCTGTAGTCTTACACATCTGAATATTGCCCTAATTCTGCTGTCATGATGGAGACAGACATGAACTGACTGTTTAAGACATGATTCACAACCAGTTGCTTTGGACCTGTTTCACAAAATAGCAAGGGCAATGGTGACAAAGCCTGCTAAAAGCACATCAACAAAGTCTTGTTGGCTTGAAATTAACACTCCTGAAAATGAATATCTTACCGAGACTGTTATGCCTGTTCCAAACAATACCAATAAAGCTAGAAAGGAAATATCTTGAGGAACTAAATAGAATGGTAACCAAATTTATATGGCAAAGTAGAAAGGCAAGAATTAGGCTGAGATTAATGCAAGACTCTACCAATACAGGAGGTTTTGGGTTGCCAAATTCGGAACTATATTGTCAAGCAGCTGCCCTTAGGAATAGATAACTCTGAGACATAGACGATTACTTGTACTGGAGGGACATGATTTACAACTGGGGTGGCATTCCTTTCTATGGTACGTGAAACACAAAACACATAAATACTTTCAGGCACACTACATTAGAAATGTTCTGCTCTCAATATGGGCAAAAATCAAGGAAAAACACTATTTGAAAATACCCATCTGGCTGTCCACGATAGAGGCACTAACATATCCAAATGTGATGGACATGGAAAAAATTGTAAGATACAAAGATATTTTAAATGAGAAGGAGGAATTTAAAAATAAAAAGGAATTGAATAGACAAATTTAGCATGGTGGCCGCATGTACAGATACAATCTAGATATTATAAAGATGTTATAACATGGTTTTTATAAAGAACCAACAGAATAGGATCAAATCTTAATAACACCGAAGGAGAAACTGATTAAAAAATTCTATAATTATTTATTGACTATTAGAATGGAAGAGGAGCAAGTAAAAGAAACCATGATAGCATGGGCTAAAATTTTTGGGTATTTGATAGAATTGGACAAATGGCAACAGTTGTGGGACAAACTATAAATTGACAATGTCCATTGCATACAAAGAAATTTTATACAAAATGTTTTACAAATGGCACTTTCCCCCAGCAAGAATAGCTAGAATGTTTAAGAATATATCTGCCAAGTGTTGGAAGTGCAACCAAACCCCGGGCTCGTATTACCACGTGTGGTGGACATGTCCGAAAGCAAAAAAATATTGGATTAAAGTACACACCTGGCTAGAAAAAAAGATGAACATATAGATTTAAAACCGGAAATATTTATATTGGGCATCATACTAGATAAATACAGTAAACGGAATGCATATTTAATAATATATTTATTAACAGCGGCCAGAATAGTGTTTGCACAACATTGGAAGGGCGAGGAGATCCCCACAGAAGAAAACATAATAACAAAAATTTTAGAATATGCAGAAATGAATAAACTAACATTTGAAATTAAAGAAAAGGAAGACACTGAATATTTTGAGGTATGGAATCTGTTTTATCGATGGTTAAATAAGAGAAACAGGAGTTAGAACTTTGAAAATTACAAGAGAAAGATTAATATCATTAGGGTTGATCACTGTAACTTATTAATTTTGATTAATTTTGATCAGTATTAACAACATGTATTAAAATTATGAGGAAAAAGCACTGTCATGAGATTACTATTAGAGAATAATAATATTACTATGATGAATATTACCCAAGAGAATTGTAACCAGAGAACACACTGTCTATATGGACTTTGAAAATGCTTTTTCTATTTATATTAATAAAAAAGTAATAAAAAAAAGAAAATGGGAAGTGAAATTATTTGCAGGGGGATGCATTTAGGTTGTCCAGCAGATTACAGTCTTTTTTCCACCCTTCCCAGACTGATACTTATGAAGTTACAGTGACAGAGGACTTGGGGGAAATCCAACTGATAAAAATTGAAAAGCGGAAGTACTGGTTTCCTGATGATTGGTACCTTAAATATATCACTGTGAAAACACCAGTTGGTGATTACCTGGAGTTTCCATGTTACACATGGATTACAGATGAAAAAGAGGTGATTTTCCGAGATGGTCGAGGTAAGTGTATTTCCTATTCTATGAGACAACTTCAGGTATTTGAACACTCTATAATATCTCGCCTTCTTTGTCTCTTCTGTAAGACCTCTGTAATCTTCTAATTGTTCCTCTTCAGACTTGATTTTTACTCTGCTCACCCTTTTTGTATCCATCCTCTTAACTTTTAACTTAATTCTTAATTTAACTTAATCCTTTGTCCAGAATGGTATACAGTCTCTGCTTGAGCAGTGTTTGGACTAGAATACTCCCAAGGTCTGTACTTTACACCACTATTATTCTGTAATTTACTTCAGTTTATCATCTTGAACTATGGTACTCAGAACTGAATACAGTATTTCAAATGGGGTCTGACCAGGGTGGAGTGAAGCAGAGCATAACTTTATGCTTCTGTTAATGTTGGTATAATGAATATCATTCACCATGTTTCAGTGAAGTGACACATGATACTTGTTTTCTAAAATTAGGATCTCTAGATTTTGTTGGATTTTCCCCCCCATACCTTGTGCATCAACATAGAAACATCTGTGGTTTGAGTGGTACCACTTGGTCTCTGTCCTTGAAACTCTATAGCCCGATTTCCTACTTCTCTATTTGTATTCTGCTTTTGAGTGCTTAACTGCATATGCAATTCTGGGATTTTGCCATCTTCCTCTTTTTGAACTTCCCAATTGAAACTGATGATGCACCAGCCAAACATTTTTCCAGTTGTGGCCCATTTCCAGGAGACTTCATAAAACTACATTGGCCATTAGCTACTGAATCTTGAAGACTTGAAAGCAAAACAGTGCTTTTCAAAGCATTGTGATGATTAATAGAAATAATATTCTGTAGCTGCTATGAATTAAATTCCATGATTAACACAGTTAAATGATACAGAGTGCTTAAAAGGGTTTGAAAGTGACAGAAGCAATAAAAAGAGGAAATATTAATATTATATTAAAACTATATCCCAAATGAGCACACCTCATGGAGGGTAGTCTAGGAGACTCTGGGATGTGGTAAGGTAAGCAGTATGAAGTGCCACAGGATGGAGGAGCCCTGGAAGGCCTGGCACAGGCCTTGTACAAATGTCTCTCCACTCAGGAGATGAAAATCCTCGCTGCTGAAATCCAATTAATATTTTCAGTGTCTGAGTAAAGGGTTTTCCTTCTCTGCAGCTGCTTTTAAGAATAGAATAGAGCTGGAAGGATCCTCCTCTAATTCATCCCCCTGCTCAAACGGGACACTATACCATTTCAGACAAGTGGCTGTTCAGTCTCTTCTTAAAAATCTCCACAATTTCTGAAGACAATCTGTTCTACTGGTTAATTGTTCTGTTAGGGAGTTTCTCCTTAATTCCAGGTTGCTTTATGTCATTGCAGTGACATAACCAACCCCTCCTTCTCTGTCTCTCTTCTACCTTTGCTTCTAAAACTGATCAACTGTTGCAAAATTTGCTCCTGCACCTAATGCACTGCAGCTGTCTCTCAGCCTTTTCCCAATAATATGAGAATAGAATAGAATAGAATAGAATAGAATAGAATAGAATAGAAGAATTCTTTATTGGCCAAGTGTGATTGGACACACAATGGAATTTGTCTTTGATGCATATGCTTTCAATGTACGTAAAGAAAAAATAAAATACATTAATCAAGAATCATAAGATACAACACTTAGTGATAGTCATAGGTTACTAATATGTAATCAAATCATACCAAGAAACAGATAAAACAATATAAATGATACAAGCAACATGGTTATAGCCATAAGTGGGAAGAGATAGGTATTAGGAAGAATGAGAAGAATAATAGTAATACAGTCTCAGTAAACAATTTGACAGTGTTGTGGGAATTATTTGTTTAGCAGAGTGATGGCATTTGGGAAAAACTGTCCTTGTGTCTAGTTGTTCTGGTGTGCAGTGCCCTATAGCATCATTTTGAGGGTAGAAGTTGAAACAATTTATGTCCAGGATGTGAGGGGTCTGTAGATATTTTCACAGTTTTTCAATTTTCAATACTTATCAGTTATAAATTGTAGCAATAAACAAGCCAGTAACTTCCACTATCTGACATAAAATGTTGCTATGAAATTCTTCATTCAGCTCAGGATTGCATTACATTTCAAGAGCAGATAGCAACTCTTTTTCTGAGTATTTTAACTTCCCCTCCTACACTTAGTTTGGAAATACTGCAACTAATCTGTCTCTTCTGCTTTTCTAAAGCTCATTTTCCTGTTTCAAAACCTGCCTTTCAATATGTTCCTCTTTCTGCTATCATAACTGTTTGCATAGTATTTACCCTCTTAACAAGAATGCTGAACTTCTATTTCCCTCTATCTTCCTGTATAATAGATAGAAAAGGGGTAACGTACCTGACAGTGAAGAAAAGCTGCATGTGTATGAAGTGCATATGGACTAGGCTTTTAATGACAGTACACCACATCATAATTATATAAATACAAATTTATATGTAAAAAAATCTACATTAAGAAACAATTTTAAAAATTGAGAGATGTTGGGATCTGATGCCATGTCTGCAGAAATGTTAAAACTAATACACAAAACTGGCACAGATTTTGAACAAACTTTCAAAATTAAAACTAATACTTTTATTCCCCAGTCTAAAACAGAGAGAAAATGCAGTGAATACTTTATGATAAATTTGATGAATCGTGTTTTTAAAAGATTTTTTTAAAACTGGTTTAAAGCAGCAGGTAGTGCTGTGATGGCGAATCTACGGCATCCATGCCACAAGTGGCACGCAGAGCCACTTGTACTGGCACACGAACCACAGGCAAACTTACCTCACTGTGCCTCACAGCTGATTTTTTTTCCCCCGGTTGGTTTGAGGCCTTTTTTGGCCTCCCAGAGGCTTGGAAAAAGCATCTGCAAGGTTTTTCAGGCTGAATTATAGGCCCGTTTCATCACTTTGTGTAATACCAGAAGTGATGAAATGGGCCTATAATTTGGCCTGAAAAGCCATGCACAGGCTTTTTCCAAGCCCCTGGGAGGCCAAAAAAAGTCCTCAAACCATCCAAAAAATCAGCTGTGAGGTGCAGTACAGGTAAGAAGGTGACGGGGGGGATTGCGCATGCATGCACAGGGGGTGTGGGAAGGGGGCTGTGCATTGAATTCGGGGTGTTGGCACATGAGTGCATGTGCACTGGCGCACACGCAATTTTTGGCACAGGAGCCCAAAAAGGTTAGCCACCACTGAGATAGTGTGATGACCCGGGGCATGGCACAAAAGCAACAAAGTCACAAAAATAGGTAAAGTCCCTTTAATACCTCCAACTTGGCCCCCAATGTCCAGTTATGGAGGAGATCAAACTCTTCCAAAAACAGTCTACAAAGGGGGTAACGCAGTCTTAACCCAAAGTACAGATAAATTAGAAATAAAAAAAACCAACACAAACCACGCTGAAGTAATTAATATGACTGGCCAGAATAATAAATTGCAGACTTACAAAAGATAATGAAGCACACACAGTTGGGAGGACGCCAAAACCCAGATAAGCCTCGACAAAGATAATGCATGTTTTGCTTCCAGCAAGGTGCTGTGTGCAAACGTCCTTCTTATATCCTGTTCTCCCAGCTGCAACTAATGAAAGGGATCAAGGGCCTTTTTTTCTCCCGTAAGCCACGTTGCTCCCTTCTCTGTTCTTCCCTGTGTGCCCTAGGATGAAGACGGGGTGGCCCTGGGTCTTCCTCTGAATGCCCAGCTGGACTGTGCGCTTCTCCCGTTTCTTCCATAGCCACTGGAGCACACTCCCACTCCCTGTCAGTTGCTCAATCTCCCCCTCAGAATCAGACTCCAAGAAGGGCATGATAGATAGGGGCAATAGAAATCTGTTTTGAATGTTATCCAGTTTGAATTCAGGAATGAATTAGGGTATCAAGGATGAGATTTTTAAAATGTAGAATAATAACAATTTTGCTAGATGTATATAAAAGTATTAAGCTAAATAATATATATGCATGCATTTTATTACGTTTTGGAACCTTCCTCACAGAGGAATTTTATACTATGTTGAAGTCAAATAAGTTTATATATTTCATAAATCAATGTTTTTTATCCAAATTATTTTTCTAGTGTAAAACAGATTAAAACGTTTCAAATTTGGAAGAGCAAAAGCATAGTTTTGATAAGATACTTCCCTTTTAATGCCTCTAATATATACCAATTAGGAAGATTATTGTGGTTTGATGAAAATGAAATCTTTATAGATTGTACAAGTGCAATTGGTCAGCCAATTGTGAATCCATCTCATAGTCTATCCCACATTGTTCTATCTTACCAAGAAGTAGGCTGTGATGTACTTGTCAAATGCCTTACTAAAGTCTAAGTATTCTATATGCACAGCAGGTCCTTGATCCACTAATTTCGTCACCCTATTAAAAAAAGCAATAAGGTAGGTATGGCATGACCTGCTTTTAAAAACCCATGTGGGCTTCTAGTAATCACCTTGTTCATTTCTAGGTGCTCACAAATTTGCTGCTTGGTTATCTTTCCAGGATTTTCCCAGATATTGATTAGTCTGTAGTTTTCTGGATCCTCATTCCCCTCCTTTTTGAAAATCAGAACCATATTAGCTATTTCCCAGTCTTCTGGCAGTTCCAGAAGCTCCAGAAGCTCTGCAAGATTTTATTCAGTGGTTCTGCCAGTTCCTTCAGAACCCTGAAATGTAAACCATTTGGTCTTATAATTTGAACTTGTCCAAAGTGGATAGGTGTTCTCTTACCAATTCCTTGCCTACTGTGACTTGCATTTCTGCTCTATCTCCCTCAGTGCTGCTTTTGATAGATTAGGTTATTTTCTCCCTTCTGAAAAGAAGAAATTAAGTAGTTCTTCTTTTTCCCTGCTGCCTGTCATCTTCTACCATTGGTGAAGCTATAATTTCTTTGACTTTTTTCTTGTTCATTATATATTGAAATAAACTTTTTTTGGTTATTTTTGATATTTATTGCAAATCTTAGTTCATTCTGAGCTTCCTGACTCTGTCCTTGCAGATTTGGGTTAAATGCTGGTATTTTGTTCTAGTTATTTGTGCCCCTCTTTCCATTTTTTATACTTCTTCCTCAGTTTGTCACACAGCTCTTTGCACAAACAATCTGATTTCGGGAGCCTCTTCTTTCATTATGGTATAGCTCTTGCTTGGGCATTTATCATCTTGTTTTGCAGGGCTTGCCAAGCATCCTGAACTATTTTTCTCTCTAGAGTTTCCATCCATGGAATCTTTCCTATTCTTTCTCTTTCTCTCTCTCTCTCCCCCTCTCTCCCCCCTCTTTTGTGGTTCTATTTTTATTTAATTCAAAAAAGTTATTTTTTTAAAAAAAAGACAAAGAAAAAACACAAAACAAACAAGACATTAAAAGTAAATAAAAAAACCTTAACATATATTTACATATTATCCCCCTCCAGTTGGATACTGATTAATATACTACAGCAATATTAGTTTCCTATCTCTTGTGAAACAGGCCATCCAAATTTTAAACTACTAAATCTATTTGCAATGTATTAATACATAAATTAATGTGACAATAATAATAGAAAAAGATAATAATAATAGAAAAAGACAATAATAATAGAAAAAGAAAAGATCTAAGTTTGAAAACCCCCTGTTAACAAACTGTTATTGTAGTCAACTTGTAGAAAATTTATCTTGACGTTTTCCCATGCCACTTTTAGCATTGACAGCCAATCAGTCAAACCGACTGAGGAGAGGGGTTCCCTTGAGTATTCCAGCATTGGAACAAAGCCCATACCACTTACTACTTTGAAAGGGGTTAATACTGTGCTACCGTGAAGAGCATTATTGTAAGCAACCTCTGTGAAGGGCAGAAGGTCCACCCAACTGGACTATTGGCAGTTTATGTAGCAGCTTAGGTACTGTTCTACCATGGCATTAAGTCTCTCCACCTTGCCATTGGTATTTGTATGGAAAGCTGAGCTAAGGCCCTGGGATGACCCAATGGATCGCAAAAATTCCCTCTAGAACTTAGACATGAACTGGACCCCTCTGTCCAAGATGGTTCTGTGTGGTACCCCGTACAGGTGGTAGATGTGCTTCAGGAAGAGTTTGGCTATGTGGTGGGGTGAGGGTAGTCCGCTGCAGGGTATGAAGTGTGCCTGCTTAAAGAATAGGTCAATCACAGTCCAGATCATTGTGTTTCCCCTGCTCTTTGGTAACTACTATACAGTCAATTGCAATTTCCTCCCATGGCCTTGTTGGCTCTGCCACCTGTTGCAGCAACCCAGAGAGTTTTCCTGGTCTCTTTTTCATAGTGGCACCAGCTTAGTAGTGCCCATCTTACTGCAAAAGCCTCCTTTTCCCACACTGCCCATCTTCTTTCCATGTCAATGAGTTTATGGGAGGTATAGGCACAAGGTTGTAGTTTTACCTGGCAGTTTCTTTGGAGTAAGATGGCTCCTACTGCCACGTCGCTGGCATCTGTTTGGATGATGAAGGGTTGTTCGGGGTCAGGATGTTTCAGTACAGGTTCTTTTGCGTCTTTAGTGTTTCAAATGCTTTTTAGTAAGTTAGATCCCACTGTAGCGGTTGCCCTGGGCTGTGCTTCATCCCTGGAATCCCTGTTTTTAGGAGTTCTGTCATGGGTTTGGCAATTTTCGCAAGGGAGGGGATGAATTGTCTGTAAAAGTTTGCAAATTGCAGGAACCTTTGTAACTGTCTGCGGGTGCGAGGGGGCTGCCACTCTAGGACGGCTTGTACTTTGGCTGGGTCCATCTCTACTATCCTTTTGTTTGACACTCAGGTAGTCTAGACAGCCCAGGTAGTCTAGCTGGGAGCAATGAAATTCGCATTTTGACAATGTGACAGAGAAATTTGCTGCCAAAAGCTTTTCAAGCACCTGATGGATTAGGGTATGTGGTTCTCTATGGTCTCAGTAAAGATGAGGATGTCGTCCAGGTAGATGAGAACCCCCTTATAGAGGTGCTCATGCAGCACTTCATGTATTAACTGTATAAACACTGCCAGGGAGCCCTGCCGCCCAAAAGGCATTACTTTGAATTGAAAGCTTCCTAGTGGGCAGTTCAAGGTTTTTTTGCATTCGTCTACCTGCCTGATTCGGACTTGGTAATATGCTTCTCTGAGGTCTAGTTTAATGAAGACCTTCTATTTGGCTAAGTGGGACAGCATGTCTTCATAAGAGGGAGGGGATATAGACCAGTGGTCGCCAAACAGTGGGCCGGGGACCACTGGTGGTCCGCAAGAAAATTTTGATGGTCCGCAGAGAAATGTCACTCCCAAAGCACCCCCCAAAGCAATTAATCCAGGCTGCACAGGAACACAAGGGTGCGTCACCCACATGGCCAGCGGGAACACAAGGCTTGCATCACTTGCATTGCAAACAACATGAGGTTGTGAAGGGGACTTTCCCCAATTGCCCCACGCACCTCGCCTGACCACTGGGCTGCTTCTTTCCACTTCTTCTTATGCTTTTGGCTGTACACAAGGAAAGCAGCAAAAGTCTTTCTTTCTCTCCCCCAAACTCCACCAGAAATAAGTTTTTGGAACCCTTCAAGGCATCCTGCTCCAAGAGGCTGCGCCGGTGCAACAAGCCTCACAAAGACTCATTTCTGGCAGAATTTGGGGGAGAGAAAGAAAGACTTCTGCTGCTTCTGCTGCTTTCCTTGCATGAAGCCAAAAGTCTCTCTCTCTCTCTCTCTCTCTCTCTCTCTCTCTCTCTCCCCTCTCCTCCCTCCTCCTGAGAATGAAGCTGGAGATGGTATCCTGTGATCCCAAATAAAGAATGGTCAATCGGTAGGAAAGCAGGGTGAGGAATTTTCTTGCAGACTTTTTTTTGTGATTTTCCCAGGGTCTCTGGGATATAAAATTATGAGTTCGGTGGAGGTCCAAAAGGTTGGCAACCCTGCTCTGGAGAATACCACAACCTCACTGAAGTGTTCAGTGAAACCAAGTGCGATGTCCTACCCTCCTCCCACCATGCAACAGACTGTGCCATCAAATTCATTCCCAGTGCAAAGCTTCCCAAACCCAAAATGTATGTCATGATGCCCTGGGAAATGAAAGAATTGCGTGAATGCATAGATAAAACCCTAGCCACGAGTTGCAGCCTCAATCATATTTAAAGAGAAAAAAAGATGGAGCTATAAGGTTATGTGTAGATTTCAGGGGGATCAACGGCATGTACGTGCACAATCTGTATCGGGGTCACCAACCTTTTTGGACCTCAGGGACCACCAGACTCATAATTTGAAATTCTGCGGACCAGAGACCCTGGGAAAATCACAAAAAAAGTCTGCAGGAAAATTCCCGGCCCTGCTTTCCTACCCATCGATCATTCTTTATTTGGGATTGCAGGATACCCTCTACAACTCTGTTTTCAGGGGGAGAGAGAGAGAGAGAGAAACTTTTGGCTTTATGCAAGGAAAGCAGCAGAAGCAGCAGAAGTCTTTCTTTCTCTCCCCCAAGCGAGGTGGCCAGGCAAGGCACGTGAGGTGAGTGGGGCAAGTTCCCCCCCTCCACCATCTTCCCCCCTCCCCTCACTACCTCATATTGTGTTCCCGTGGGCCATGTGGGTGGCGTAGCCTTGTGTTCCCTGGATTAATTGCTTTGGGAGGATGCTTTGGGGGTGACATTTCTCTGCAGACCACCAACATTTTCTTGTGGACCACCCGTGGTCTCCGGCCCACTGGTTCACGACTACTGCTTCAGAGATCTGTTCAGCCTCTGGGGTTTGTTCAGAGGTGGCTGCCAGTGGTTGGGGCTCTGGGTGGCATTTCCAGTGTGGGTGATGCCTCTGTTTGCTGGTGCAGAGGGGGCTGGGAGCCTCTAGCTATCTTCAGCCTCCAGCTGCCTCTTTGCCACCAGATAGTCAGGCTTTACTTGGCTAGCCAAGAGAGCCCCAGAATGACAATCTCTGTCATTTTGGGAGCTATTATGAATTGAACTGATTTCCCAGTGGTCCACTAGCTCTAGCCTCACTGGTTTGGTTAGGTGAGTGGCATGTGCTCCACGCAATACGTACACGTCAACTTTCTCAAACTGAATCGGGTGGGCCAATTTCTTTGCTCTGATCTCTAATTTGTCGGCACACCTGCGGCCTTGCTCCAATTGCGTCTTGGGTGGTGGCTCTGGCTTGGGTTTCGGAGCTGGAGTGGCACAAGCCAATGCAAAGTGGCCTATCCCTCTGCATCTATAGCATTTCAACAGGCCTTGGGGGAGTGTTGGTCTTGGGGCCGGCTGTGTTGCCACGGTGTCCTGTCAGTCAGGTGGTCTCTGATCTGGTTGTCCTTTCTCTCTGAGACCTCGCTGCCTTCGCATGTTGTTGTGCTCAAGCCACAGTCAATCTTTGTTTTTAATAAAATGTTTATTTTTTTCTTGTTTTTTACAAATCATTGTGTGAACAGTGTGGCACCAGAGTGTCTTACGTTTTAGAACAAATATGACAATATTCTTCATATTTAATAGTTGACAATCTTAATATTGATACACATATTTTGTTAAATTGTAATTTTTCATTCTTTGATTATTCACCATTTCAATATCTTATTTTTGTGTCAATCTCCATATTCTGAATATCCCTCTTTTAACTACAAATAAAATATTATTAATCATATTTGTGGTGCTTAACAGACTTATAAAATTCTAATAAAAATTCAACAATTTATATTGGGTGACTCTTCCATTATTTATCCCCTTTCTGATTTTTAACTATGCCACTATTATATTCAGAAATATCTCCTTTCTTATCACATTTTACTTGTTTATTACAAATAAAATAGCATTCATCATATTTATGTTTGATGTTATATAATTCTAATAGTACAGTTTTATTAAGTTATACTCTTTTATTATTATCTTATCTCAATATATTATTTTTGTTATTTTTATATCAACCAAATTCTAGATGTCATTCCTTTTCCTTCAAATAAAATGTTAATATTCATATGTATTACAACAATCTTATATAAATTGATTAATCGTACACATATTTATGTTAGATTGTATTCAATTATTTAATTATTCAATATAACATGTTCAAAATTACTCTCATTGAAATTCTAAATTCCCTTATTATTAATTCACCTTATAATGTAAAATTCTATTCCCTTAATCCCTCTTTTTCTAATTTCTAGTCATTTTTTGTTATCCATCATCTCTCACTTGCAATAAAGCTTGGGTTGTTTCTTAGCTTGTCTCTTGGATCTTTACCTCTAAACGCTACCATTTTTTGGCCCATCCTTAGACATTTCTCCCTTCTCTCCCAGTTCAATTGTCTCATTTTCAAGTTACCTACCTGTCTCTCTCCCAAAGGAAGCTCCCTTCAATTCCAATTCCTGTTTAACTTCACTTAAAATATTCTCCCCTTGGTTTATATTAGTGGTTCCCAAAGTGGGTGGTACCGCCCCTGGGGGTGGTGGGGTGCCTTGGGGGGCGCTAAGAGGCAAGGGGGCTGGCAGGGCGGCACTGGAGGAGTCTAGCTGTACCGAAAAAAACACACGGTGGCTGGAGGTTTTTTGCAGGCCCGGGATCAGCGCAGTGCTACAGGCAGGATTCACTCTTCCCATCCTGGAAGCGCTGCCTGCACTGAGCTGTGACATAGACCGGGTCAAGCCAGCTGTGAGGAAGGTCTCCCAAAGGAAGTGAGATAAAAATGCATGAGCTGCCTTGTAGTTGTGTCGCAGGAATTACGTAGGGCGGGCCTTTCAGCATGTTGAGCGTTCTTGGTGGAATCGAGTGTCAGGAGGTTTTGCTTGGTGGGCCAAGGCCTAGAAGTTGGTGCAAAGCAATGTTGGGGATTATGGGAGGTGGGATGGGCTCTGCTTGGAAGTGGCTGCTGAAGGGGGGGGTGTTAAGAGGCAGCGGGGGCATTCGAGGCGCCGGCACCACAAGCTCATCCCATTGACTGTTGCACCAGAGTGGTGCAAGGGGCTCAATGGTGTCAAACACAGCGGCAGCAGCACATTGGGAAAGTCACTCTAGCTTTGCTCTACATTCCCAAAGTGCCGCCTCTTTTGTATTCTCTCCATCCATCCAAAAGGTCTGTCTGTCTGTCTGCCTGCCTTCCTGCCTACCTACCTGCCTGCCTTTCTGTCTACCTACCTACCTATCCACCTATCTATCCATCCATCCATCCAAAAGGCCTGCCTGCCTACCTGCGAGAGAGAGAGAGAGAGAGAGAGAGAAACCTGATACATCAGATTGAAATGAGGCCTAGTTTAGACCGAGGCCCTTTTCCACGTTGAAACATCTTTGGCTTCTATTAAAGGTTTTGTGGACGAAACATTGAAGCTCTCACATTTTGTTGAGACTTTAAACAGGATCCATTGGACCAGATCTCCAGCCTAAAAAACTACTTTCCCACAATGTATTACAATGCCAATTCTGAAGAAGGCAAAACCAAAATATACTGGTAAATTACAAGAACACAGACACGCACACTCCCTTCTAACCCTGCTGGAGCAGGTGATTGGACTAGAATAGATATCTCATTATCTTTCTTCTCCCTCCCTCCCTCCTTCTTTATTTCTTTTTCTTTCTGTCCCTTCCTTCCACCCTCCCCTTTCTTTGTCTGTCCCTTTATCGTTCTTTCCCTTTTTGCTTTCTTTTCTTCCTTCTTTCTTCCTCTCTCTCTTTCTTTTCTTTCTCTCTCTTTTCTTCTCTCAGGCTCACCCCATTGACTTGGTGCACCACTTCGCTCAGACTTGCTTGGGCAGGTCCCTTCGGTGCAGTGGGCTCAATGGGATGGAACTGCGGGGCTGGCACATAGAACGCAGCAGTGACAGCACGTTTGAAAAGTAGAGCAAAGACAAAGGACAGTAATTTTTGCTGCAAAGAATCACAAAAGCTTCTGGGCTGTGCACAAGAAGGGACACACATGTCAGTGCAATTCAGCAGCATAAAATAAAGAAATACAAATAAAACAAATCAACAAGAATTGGCAAAGCATCTCTGATTCTATTCACTATTCACTACTAGAATCTAATCAGAGATGCTTTGCTGATTCTAGTTTTTTGCTGATTCTAACCTGCTTCAGCAGGGTTAGAAGGGAATGTGTGTGTGTGCATGCATGGCTGTCAAAACTCCAAAAACAGGTCAAGTAGCTCTGGGGAGGCCAGTCATAAATTAGAACACTTGCTAAACAACTGGCCATTAAGTGAGGACCACTTGTATTTGGTTTGCCAGTTACCTGGCCATGACCACCCAGTCACATGACCACCAAACCACACCTACCCAGTCATGTGACCAGCAAGCCACGTCCACCCAGTCACGTGACCAGCAAGCCATGCCCTCAAATTAGGTCACGCCCACAGAAATTTGAATCCCACCCTGGGTGGGGGACACTGAGGATGAGTTTGTAGCATCAAGGGGCCAGTGGACTGAAAAAGTTTGGGAACCACTGGTTTATATCATCAATTATTGTCATTTTTATTTTTATCTCCATATTATCATTTTTTTTAATTTGTTGTTTTGTCTTGTGTTTTTCTGACTGCTCTTTCAGTTAACTCCTCTTTCTGGACACCCTGTTTTCTCTTCGTCATTTGGGTCCTAATTTCCATATCTACATTCATAGTCTGTATTTTATTCAAGATCTCCTCATATCTTCTTGTCAAAGTATCCTTCATATCCTGAATTTCCAACATGATTTCTTCCCAAATTCCACTCATCTTTGTTTTGTTTCTTTTATTTCTTTTCGTCTAATAATCCAATAATCTAATAATCTTTTATTCAAGCCAAAGTCACTTTTCAAACAAAGAGTTTAATGTCCAATGTCCAGGAGTCTTTGTATCCCCAAGTTAGTCAATCTATTCTTCTAGATAATCCAAAAATAAAATCAGTCTATATTGAAACTTTCAGGGTTCTTTTTAATGGTAAAGTTTTCCTTATTCTCCCCTTTGAGTCGTCCAAAGCCAGGCCTTTATCAGAGTTTGGGGAATATATTGTGCCTTCCTTTGACATTCTTGCATCAGTTTTCACTTTATCTTTCTTATTTCTTATTTGATTTTACTCATTTTCTCCAAAATGCAAATATAATATCAATTTTTATATAGGTGGTTCCAGTAATTTACAATGCCTATCCACAGCCACAGTCCAATTAAAAAGTCAAGTTTTCTGTCTTAGCAAATTTTCCTTTTGTTTTAAAAATCTGGAAATTTTACTCACTGTGCTGAGACTCTGCCACTTTAAAGATAGTTCTGAGTTACTCTTTTTCTGAATCTTCTTTTTCTCAGAGTTGTTCTTTAAAGAACCCAGTTCCAAACACTGTTCACTGGCTCTGCTCCAGCACTTTTCTTAGGTTGAAGCTATCTCCAGACTTGTGGCAGCCATCTTGGCTGCTTTTTCCTGGCGTGGCACAGAGGGCAAAGAAAGCCCTGGGGCTCTACAGGGGAGTGTGTTCTCCCCTGGAACCTCACAGGACGCTCCTCTTTTGTTTCACTGCCCGTTCAGGGTGGTTTTGGCTTCTTCTGAAGCCCACAAGCAAGAAGAAGCTCGTGCAGGGATGGAGAGCTCCATTCCCTTGCAACTGGTATCGCTGCAATGTCACTTCCTGTTTCCAGCTGCAGTCAATCTTTATTGCTATTCGAAACCAGTCACCAAGCCTAAACGGCTTTCGCTGAAAAAAGGGACTAGTAGCTCCTTCAGCCAGGGTGGTAGCTTTCCCATGACCCTTCTGAACTCACGGATGTGTTCTTTAATCAGTCACAGTCTCTTCTTTAATTCCAAATCTCATCCTCCGCGCATTGATCCTCCTCCACCTCCTTGAATCTGACTTCTAACTTTTGCAGGAATTCATCAATGTCCTGCAGTTGGAGGGCTCTTCCCCTATGAAAGACTGCTAGCCGTTCATTTGCTTCTCCCTCTAATCCCATGGTGATGGAGTTCACAATGGCTCTATGCGATGAGTAGAGGTGTCTATAACAATTTTGATGGACTCCAGCGGAGTCAAGGAATAGAGCTAATTGATCTGGGTCCCCATTGAATTTCCCCCTAAATTGAGGCAGCTCGTTCAACACTGCCACTCCCTCATCTTGTTGGGCCCCATCTGTCTGCTCCTGGTGCACTTAGTGGTCTCCATCGGCTCTAGTTTGTGGAGAGGGGGTTTGCCCTGCTTGGGCGGTTTGTTTGTAGCTCAGAGGAGCCACTGGTGGCAGCTCGGACTCAGTTTCCTTCTGGTGAGTGGAGAAGGGGGGCTGCATTCTTGTCTGCCTCTCCAATTTTGGGCAGGTGGGTGTGCGTGGGCTTCCCGGGGGTTGCTCCATGGTTAGGTCCAGCTTAAGCTTAGGGCTGGCTATTTGGAGCTTAGTGGGTTGGATCGGGCTTCTCTTCACTTCAGGGAGTTTGTACCCCCCCATCTCTTTCCCCCTTTCTTTTGGGCATCATGACAGCCCCTCATTGCGAAGGGTGGCTCTGTCAAATTTCTCCCTCAATTGTTCCAAGGATTCACCTCTGGTTCCAAGTAGAGATTTTGGAGTTCTGACCTCTTCCCACTTCCTCATCCACTTCAGTCTTTCTAGCTTGCTTATGTGTTGCCCCATCCAACAGGAGCTAGGGTAGGGGAATTTGGCCTCAGCTGCTTTAGGGAATTTTTTTCCACAAATACTCATCCATTTCTGCTTTGGTCGCTGAGGTGGGCATCCTGGATGTCTCGGTTTCCATGGCCAGGGACAGCTGCACTTGGGTTCCGATTGGGCTGCTGGTTCTTGGAATTCCTTGGGTGGGCATAGGACCTGCCTCCTTCTGGGTTGCCAGAAGCAGGCTTTCTTTGGAGATTCCGGCTTCTGCCATGGTGGCCTGAGTTTCTCTCCAGGTACCCCAGGTATCAGATAGCAAGTCTGGGGCTCAGGAATCCCGGTCGTTTTTGGTTATTTTTTTGGAGAGCTGGCTTGATGTCATGGTTCTGACCAATGCCCTAATAAAAGCAGGAGCCTCAAGCCATTTAGCAAGAAAAATCCAGTTGTTTATTAGGAGCGCCATGCCAGCACGAACTAAGTGAAGCCAGCTCTGACTTCACTCAGTTTGTGCCTTGCCTCTGACCCTGTTGCCCCCTCCCCCAAGGTGTGTCACCAGTCACATTTCCCAACGAAGCAATTTTGTGGATCATAGAAGTCACTCCCTCTGGCTGTTGCATGTCTCCATGGAGATGGCCTTGACTTCGGCCACCTAGGATGTGTTTTATTTTTACTGAGGTGTGAATTCTTCGGTGCAGCTGCGAGCTGCGATTTCCCATCCCCCTGCTTATGGCAACTTGGGCAGGTCAGGAAAGCTTCACAAGTTGACAAACGGACCATTTCCAAATTATGAATAGAAGCCCAAGAGGAGGTGAAAATTAGGAGGTGGAAACTTCTTTCCTATTACAATAATGTTATCACAATATTTAATATTATGCTTGAATATAAACCACCAGTGACAAGATATAAAAAAGTATAGTACTCTCACTTCCTATTTTAAAAATGAACACAATGAAAATGATGATTAGGTAGGAAATATTTGGTCATATTAAAAAGTTAATGTTATTCTAGATTGCACAGGAACAAAACATTGACAAGTGCTGAAAGTCTAGTAGACACTTAGCAGTAAGGCCCAAGAGCATTATTTTAGATATGTCAACTCAGATATTGGAAAGACCTGATGATATGCTTTGGTTGAAATTTTAATTAATATGGAAAAAATCCTGCAATGGCCTTTATCAGTATAGCATTACCTTCAGAAATTAGAATGCTTGAGAATTAGGATGCATAATGTTCTCTGCCTTGAGTTATTAGAAATAATGAAGACAGGGTAGAAATAACTAAATAATACCGAGGAGTATCGAACAGACCAAAGGGCAGCTGAGATTCATTGAAATTGGCTCCCTATCAATTTGACAGGGAGGAAAACTAATAATTTCCTAAAAGAATATAAACTGCTGGCAATCTTTTTTATTGTAGAGATTTTAAAATGCATTACATAAAAATTAAGCATTTTTATATTTCATATCTTTAAATTATCATTGCGTATCATTGCTTCTGCAGCCAAGCTTTTTGATGATGAGAAAACTCAAATCCTTAAGCACCACAGACGTAAGGAATTGGAAGAACGCCAGAAGTTGTATAGGTGAGTTTTCATAAAATCAGCAACTATTTCAGGGATTGAATACAATTCATAGTCTTGTGTGAGGGTCCAGGAATTTCCTCCACCATTAAATAAAACCTTAAAATCGTACAAGAATCATCTGGTCTTGTGGAATTCCAACCTCTCCAAATGCCCAAACTCTCTCCCCTTCAGATGATAAGAATGAACTTTTGAAAACTGGGTATTTCAAAAGGAATTCTTTATTGAAAAGGAAGGTATCCAGGTGATGTTCAAACCAGGGTCGAATATGCCTCCAGGCATGCATCTTAGATAAAAGGAGTTAGAAGCCCTTCCCTTAGTCCGATGTGGATTTTGTCAATACAAAGAAGCAACATGTTAATCCCACCCCCCCATTTTTTTATTCTGGGAACATAGTTGAGAAGAGCTTGCCAGGGAGTTTCTTTCTGAGTTGGAATTTTTATCACCCCTTCTCCTCTTGCTATCTCTTCAAGAGGTAACAAAGTTTCTAGGAATCTGGGCTCCAGTCCCCAGTTGTATATTATGTGCAAGTTCTATAGATTCAATACAAGAATTAAGATATTTAGGTTACATAAAAAAGGATTACTTGTATGGAACCCCTCCCCCCTTCTTCCATGGATCTGAAATATTGCCCTCCTCAAAAAATTGAGAAATCCACCTGGAAGACATAAAACATGTGTTACATTTACAACTTAAGATGTTTTGTGAGGGTATTTCAGGTGGAACTTCCATAGTAATGTGGGGGCTTTTTACATGTTGTTTGGCTACCCGCTCATTTTGTGAGGAGAGGGAAGGTGTTTCTAAGCTACTAAATATTGTGTGGATCCACGGTGAGTGCGCGAATCAAGGATATCTTTAATTTCAAAATGTTGTTCCCTGTGTACCATAATGGGAGTTGGAGGTGTGAGAAGGTGGGGGGGGGGTGTCTAAGTTTTGAAGTGATCTCTGGTTTGAGTAGGCTACAGTGAAATACTGGTTGAACCTGTCTGAGTGTCTTGGAGAGTAGGAGCTCTACAGTAACAGGGTTGATGATTCTGTCTGAGTGTCTTGGAGAGTAGGAGCTCTACAGTAACAGGGTTGATGATTCTGGAGATGGAAAATGGACCAATGAATTTAGGTCCCAGTTTCTTAGAGGGTTGTAATGATTTTAGGAACTTTGTAGATACGCGGTCCTCAACTTTGAACGGTGTTTTTTGTCCGCTTGAGCTTTAAAAGCTACTCTAGCCTCTTGTAAGGCTAGTCTGACCACTGGCCAAGTGGTTTGCAAATTATTTATCCATTCCTTAAGGGAGGGAATTTCAGTTTCCTTGGCATGAAGCGCTCCATGCTCTGGCATGGAGTTGAATACTTGTCCTGTGGCTACCTGGAATGGGGTGAAACCAGTGCTACTGTGGACTGGGTTATTGTACGCTACCTCTGCAAAAGATAGAAAGTCAGTCCAATTGTCCTGTTGGTAATTAATAAAGCATCTTAAATATTGTTCTAATATGCCATTAGCTCTCTCTATTGAGCCATTACTTTGGGGATGATTTGAAGAGGACAACCTTTGGGTGGAGCCTAATAGGTTTAAAAACGCCCACCAAAATGTGGGCTGTGAATTGCACACCCCATCTGAGATAATCCATTGGGGAGCTCTATGGAGGCGATAAATGTGTATTAAAAACATCTTGCCAATGCCTTGGCTGTTGGGATCTTTTGATAGGGTACAAAATGAACCTGTTTTGAAAAAAGGTCCATTACAACTCAAATAACAGTGTTTCCTGCACTTTCAGGGAGCTCCACTATAAAGTCCATAGAAATCTCTCTTCAGGGTGCTGAAGGTTCTGCCACTGTTTCTAAAAGTTCACAGGATTTTCCTTGTCCTCTTTTTTGCAGCAGCACATATGGGGCAACTAGCAATATAGCTTTCAGTATCTTTTTTGAGTGATGGCCCCCAGAATTGTCTTTTGATGAGATGCAGGGTTTTTACAAATCCAAAGTGCCAAGCTATTTTTGAGTTGTGGCATCATTTCATGAGGTCCATTCTCTGGTTGGCAGGGATGTAAAGTTTGTTTTCTACCCAGGCTAGACCATCTTTGAGTAAGTAAATGTTTTTGTTAGCCTGGAGCCAGTTGTCCTTAAGTAGTGGCTCCGTAAATTTGGAAGTCATTGCATTGTCAGTTAGTAGTTCTTTCTTCTCTTGTGCTCGGGTAATTACTTTGGCTGCTAGTTGGGTCGGTTAGATCATCGGTTTTATAACCTCAATCTTTTTGCTGTTGTATTGGGGTTTCCTGGACAGGGCATCTTCCAAGAAATTTTTTCCCCTTGGGAGATATTTCAGAGTGAAATTAAAACATTTAAAATATTGGGCCCAACATACTTGGGGAGAGTTTCCATGGAGTTTTCAGGGCTTCTAGATTTTTATGATCAATCCAGACTTCGAAGGGGTTTTGTTCCTTTCTAGGAACTGTCTCCATGTGAGGAGTGCCTATCACACAGTATATGCCTCTTTCTCCCATACGGTCCATTTTTGCTCGGTTTCTATCAGTTTCTTGGAAGTATAAGCACATGGTCATTCTTTTGGAGTAGAATTGCTCCTACTGCTACATCGCTAGCGTCCTCTTGGATGACAAATGGTTGTTCAGGTTCTGGGTGTTTCAGGATTGGTTCTGCTGAGAATAGTTGTTTTAAATTTTTCGAATAACACTTGGCATTCCATCATCCAGATAAGGGGTTGCCTTGGCTTTGGTTCCCCCCTTTCATTTTTAACAAGCTCATGATGGGGAGGGCGATATTTGCAAAAGCTGGAATGAACTGACAGTAAAACCCAGGAAGCTTTTTGCAGTTGTTTGTGAGTATGGGGCAGCTACCAATCAATGAGAGCTTTTACTTTTTGTTAGTCCATCTCTATTCCCTCATGGGATATTCTATATCCCAAGTAGTTGATTTTTTTCTTGATTGAACTCACATTTAGAGTGTTTTTCATATAGTTTGGTGTTTTGGAATTTTGTGAGAACTGCTTGGAGTAACTTTATGTGCTCTTCTTTTGTTTCAGTGTAGATTAAAATGTCATCGAGATAAACTAGAACCCTTTTGTACAAAAAATCATGGAGAACCTTATTAATTAGTTGCATAAATACGGCAGGTGCTCCTTGTAGTCCGAAAGGGAGTACTTTAAACTGGTAGCATCCCAGTGGGATGTTGAAAGCAGTCTTCCAATCATCCCTGTCCCTTATTCTGATGCGGTAGTATGCCTCTTATAGATCTAACTTTGAAAAAAAAAATCCTTTAGAGAGGTGAGCTAGCATGTCCTTCATGAGGGGGAGTGGGTACACCATGCTGATGGTGTTCAGGTTATGGAAATCTACGCAAAGGTGAAGGGAGCCACCTTTTTGCTGAATAATATTGGGGCTGCTATTTTCGGTCAGATAGGTTCAATGAAACCCCGTTTTAGATTTTTTTAAAAAAAAAACAAAATTTATTAATTTTTAAAAACAATACACAAACAAACAAAACATAGAATATAATAACATAAGAAATCTTTTCTAAAAAACAAATAAAACATCTTATTTAAAGACAGGATAATTCCAAATTATCATATTTCCATACAAGCACAATTTCATATGTATATTTATCTTATCTGTTCAACTTCATATCTTTTCCCAACTTCTCTTTATTTCTCCCTTTCCTTCTATTCAGTTGTATTTCTTTTGCCTTGGATTATATATATTCATTGTATCCATCTATCTTATTTACAATTTCGTTATTCTCTTCCAACATTCTTCTAGGATTTTATTAATTCAAACATAGACAAACAAGACACAAAACATAAATACATAAAACTTCTTTTTGGAAAGCGGCTTACCCTGGGTTACATCTTTTTGTACAGACCTAAATTAAATTCATGCTCACTTAATATACTATTTTATATCTTATTTAACATTCTATATTTTCTATATATTTTCTCTCTTCTATTCACTCTCTTAATTCTATTTTATTTATTTCATCTCAGTTTAGATAATTATACTTGCATCTTTTGTCCGTTCTCTTTCAATTATCTATTTATCTTTTCTTTCTAATACAATATTTCTCCTGTAATCACTGGTTGAAGTATGACAATTTTTTTATCTTTCCCCTAAATTTAACACTTAAAATAAAACATACTTTCCATACTGATTCTGCTTAGTACATTCTAAGTACTACAGTTTAGAATGATAAAACAAAAAAAAGGAATTAAGTTTATAATATAGTAAGAACAATATTCCATAGAAAGTTAAACTCTATTGTTAAGTCTTAAACATTTTATACATTCCCTTTAATGCATTATTAACTCATATAATATTTCAATTTTCTAACTCAATTTCAAGTACTAATATCTACAATACAGTTTTATGTACTTTTGCAGAATCATTTTTTTTAAATTATATTTTACCTTTTGTCTGAAAAAAAAACCTGTTTTTTAACATCTTGTTTTAAACCTTTATGACTTCTCTTTCCTTTTTCCCTTCCTTTCTTATCAATTCTAGCCTTTTTGCCCCCCCATCTCTCAAACTCCACTCTCTTAATCTTCCCTCTCTGTTGTATTTCTCTTTTCTGTTGCTTTCTGACATTGTATAGATTTTTCACCTTATTTTTCCCTTTCTTGGTTGCTTTTTTAAGTTCTGAATCCTCCATTTCTTTCCCCCCTTTCTCTTTTCTTCCTCAACTAAGATTATTTGTCCATTAAAGATGGCTTCTTCTTCATCCCAGCCTTCTTGTTGTTGTATTTCTTGGTAGGTAGAAATCGCCATTTCTAAAAAGTGAAAAATAGATCCAAAAGAGCCCTTGCCTTCTTGTTCCTCTTCTTTTAGCTTTTGAAATTCCATTTGCAATTCTTGAACAGATAATGGCATTTTTTTTAAGAACAACCCAAATGTTTTTAATCTTTCAAGAAATAGTTCCCAAAAATCCCAAAGTCACAAAGCAATCCAAACCAGAACAAACTGTTTCATTTAGTACTTCCTTCTTTTTATATTTTCTCTTCCTGGGGTGGAATTCAATTACACAGTTCCAAAGTAATTTTTTAGAAATCTAATTGCCATTTATTTCTAGTCTTATAAACTCCAAGCAGTCTCCTTCAGTACAATCTTAAAATGAGTTCTTTACCTCTTCCCTCCCACTTATAGCAAAAAAAATTTTTAGTTTTTAATTCCAATGTTCAGAAATCTTTTATCCCCTTGGCTTTAAATTTCAAGTTTTACCTTCTGTGCCCAAGCAGGTTTTTCAGATTTCCATCTGCTATTTCTGTGGGGATGGAGCATGAGAGAAAATAACTTTCCCTTTCAATTTTCTTCCGCCGCTTTTACAGTCTTCTTTGGGAAACAATGTATCACTCAAGCGATTAGATTTCCAGGGTGTTTAAAGGTTCCTTGTTGTCCTGGTTCAGCCAAAAACTTTCACTTTCTCCGACTTCCTCCAGCACAATCTTACCCGGCTGCAGGCTTCTTTGTGGTGGCCATTGCTGACCACCGCTCCACCGCCTTGGGAAAAGGAGTTTAGCCAGCTGAGGAGGGGGTTTGCGATACCCCCAAGCCCTTACCCGGATCTCCTCTATCTTCGGTTGCCTCTACGGGGCAACCATATCCTCCAGATCCACCTGGATCGGACGCACTTTGGCGGCGAGCGCAGCAGGAACCGTGCATGATCGCGGATTCCTGCCACCGCTGAAGCCTTGCAAACCGGAAAATGTTTTAGATTTTTATCGATAAATGTTCTGGGTTCATTTAGTTCTCGGGGGGGACATGCAGTACATTTTTGGTTTTGGAAGTTTAGCCCCTGGCAGTATTTCATTGGCACAGTCTGTGGCACCATGAGGTGGGAATTCATCAGAAGCCTTCTCGCTAAATACTTGGGCCAAATCCTGGTACTCTTTGGGGATGTTAATGGGTTCATCCCGCTGGCTGGCCATGGCTGGTTCTCTGTTCTGTTTTCTTTCCTTTCCCCGCTCTGGGATGTTTGCAAATGATACATGTTTCTGGAAATGTACAGTTCCTCTATTCTGGTTTATTTTTGGATTCCATTTCCATAGCCTTGTGTGTCCTAGGACTAGTGGCCCTTCCATTCCTGGGGCTACAATGAACATGAGCATCTCGCTATGGTTCCCCAGTTCTATTTGCAATGGTTCTGTGGCAAAGCTGGCTGGCTCCCCCACCCCCAGCTATAGTCCCATCTAATTGGTAGAAAATGATGGGGTTTTCCATTTTCCTTAAGTCGATTCCCAATTTCCCTACTAGAGTGGGGTTGATTAGGCACCGGGTGCATCCCGAATCCAGTAATGCTGCTACTTCCTCCCACTTTTCTTGGCTGGGGATAAACAGTCTTAGAGGGAGAGTGAGTGGTTCGATTGGGCTGCTCACCAACGGGTCATCTTCCAGATTGCTTTCAGAGTGGCTCAAGTCTCCTTGGGGCATTGGGGATTCTTCCTCTGAGTTTGAGGGGAGACCGAAACTTCATGGTTTCTTGGCTCCTCAGGGCGGTTTCTTTTCCTTGGTGTTGGATTTTCCAGGTTTTCCCTCTGATGGGTAGTCTGGCTTTCTGGCGGGGTTTTTGGAATGGTACTCCACTGAGCGGTGCCCCTCCTTTCTACATTTAAAACAGCCAGATGGTCTTTGTAATCATGGTCATTTGGGATTTGGAAAACTCCCACTTCCTCTGGAGTGGGGATCTTCTCCAAACCCTGCTGCTGCAGTACTGGTTATGGCCATGTCTATCTCCACCTCCTCTGCCATCAGGTACCATTCATGCAAAAGGTTAGGGGCCCCACGGGCCAGGCAGGCAGTGTACAGGTTGTCGTTGAGTCCATCTTTGAACCAGCAGACTAGAATATCTTCTGGCCAGTTGATTCGGCCAGCCAGGTCACGAAATTCCTCAGTGTATTCGGCTACAGGGTGACAGCTTTGCTTTACGACCCTGATGTGGTTGCGGGCTTTTCGATTCATGAGTGGGGCTTCAAAGTGGTGGCATAGGGCTGTCATGAATCAATTGAGGTTCCTCAGCTCTGGGGCATCAACGTTGTGGAAGGTTACCATCCATCTGGCAGCTGTCCCTTTTAGGGCTAGGGTGATGACTCGCACTTGGCCCCCCTGGGTCGGGAAGTTCCGCCCGTATTCTTGCATATAGATGAGGACTTGTGCCAGGAAGAATCCCAATTTCTGGGGGTCCCCTTCAAATTTCACCGTCAAGGGTGGGATCTTTCTCTGCAGTTGTAGGTCTCTGGGTTGGCTGGGGTTAATCCCCTGCTCTGGAATGGCAAGGGGTCAGGTGACACCCTGTTTTGTTATATTTTCAATAGTACATTGAAGAAAGAAATCTCATTAGATATAATTTCAGATTTTCTTTACAGTAAGTATACTTTGAAACGTATGTCTACTTTGTTGGATGGGATTAATTTTAGTATTTAGCTTTGAATAATCTATCCTGCATATTTTTAAAATGTTGAATTTTTTAGAACACATTGAGTTGCATTCAATATTGATCCTGAGGGCACATCAGAATTTGAATAAGAATCAAATATGTAGCCATAGTCAGTGTCTTTGAGGAAATAATTCGGTCCAAGGGAGAGACAGAGACAGAGGCAGACAAAGGGGGTGGGGGGGAGAGATGAGAGATGAGAGAGGGAGAAAGAGAGAGAGAGACAGATAAAGAAAGATGAGAGAGATAAAGAAATGCAGAGATGAGAGAAAAAGAGACAGAGAGAGACAAAGGGGAGAGAGATGAGAGAGAGAGAGAAAGAGATACAGAGAGAGAGAGAGAGAGAGAGAGACGAAGAGTTGAGAGAGAAAGATAGAGATTAGAGAGAAAAAGAGAGAAAGAAACAGAGAGACAGACAGAGCGGGAAATGTGAGATGAGAGAGATGAGAGAGAGATAGAGAGAGATGAGAGATCCCAGTGTTTTGTTTTCTGTGGGAAATGGGTCTAAGTGACTCTTTGAGTGTTTAACGTTGCAGAAACAGATAGCCAAGCTAAGTGCCTGAAGGACCCATCTCATCACTGGGAGTCCAGGCACTTCAGTGAGCAGCCCGCTGGATTCATATTAGTGGTCTGCAGGATTTAAAATTATGAATTTAGTGTCCCTGAGGTCCAAAAGATTGTTGACCCCTGGTATAGAAGCTATAGCATGTCCATAAATACAACAAAAAATATGGATCAGATATGTAGACAACCCTAACCCTTCCCCTTAATAATAAAGAACCAATTAGAGAACACCCACAGAACCATCAATAATTTTTAAAGGAATCCAGTTTACTAGAGAAGTAGGAAACAACTCACTACCCTTCCTGGACATCCTGATCAGCAGAGACCACAATGGCAAACTAGAAATGCAAGTCTACAGAAAAACTACCCATACTAACCAGGTGCTCCACTACCAACCTCCCACAAGAGAACAACCCAACCTCCCACAAGAGAAGTTGTGTGTAAGGACTTTGTTTAAATGAGACTAAACACACTGCAACAACCTAGAACAGCAAAAAAAGGAAATTGAACATTTATACAGTGCATTCCAACAAAATGAATATACACAACTTTATCAAAAAGTCCCTGACCACTCAACCCAATACAGCACAATCAACACAAACTCTGAAATGTACTGCCATACATTAAGAGAATCTCAGAAATCACCTGTCAGGGTTCCAGAAATTATCCATTCCAATAACTCCGAGACAACCATAATCTCAAAGTGCTTTATTAAAAAAGAACCTTGGCATGTCTGTGGAATTCTGAAACTAAAGTTTCCTCCCAGACTTCCCAGAAGAGTCAACCTACACCCACCCCTTTTCTTTCACATCATAAATTACATGAACCAATCACCCTTCAGCTACAATTCTTGCTGCACCATAGAGAATGATCTTGAAAGTTTTATATATCTTTGTCTACTGAAAGCTACTCAAACAACAGCAGCCCCCTTCCAACCTCCACAGCTGTTTGGCAGCTTTTAATACGGATTCCAAAGCTGATAGGCGTCTCCTCTTGAAAAATTCGCCTCCTAAAAAAAAAAAAGAAACAAAGAGGTTGATGTTATATCTTAACCCCCTCTCCCCTCTCCAAGATGACCGTTTGGTTTGTTGGGAAATTCCTCATGAAATTGGTTAACCAATCTATCTGCATGTACATCCCAACTTTTTACCCAAGTAGCATCCGATATAGGGTAACCTTTTCATAAGACCAAATATTGCAATTGTCCTCAGTGTAATCTAGAATCAAGGATCTTTTTGATTTCATAATGTGTCTCACCCTATACGATTAAAGGGCTTGGGAGAGCGATGGTATAGGTCTTATCATTGATGTACTAGCTGGTTTTAATAAACTACCATGGAACACTGGGTGAATTTTTCCCAACAGCCAGGGAAGAGTTAGTTGGACCGTGACCGGATTGATTATTTTTGAAATTGGGAATGGACCTAAGAATTTAGGTCCCAACTTCTTACTAGGAAGTTTTAATCTAAGATATTTGGTTGACAAATAATACTTTGTCTCCTACTTTAAATGGTAGTTGGAGAGATCTATGTTTGTCCGCTTGCTTTTTGTAATCCTTTGCAGCTTCAGTCAAAGCTTTTTTCATATTCTCCCAACCTTTTTTAACGAATTCATCCATTTTGTTACAAATATGGATGTAGGAGGTTCTCTAGGTAATTCTGGCTTAGGGACAAATTCCATGCCAGTGTTGATTTGGAATGGAGTCAACCCTGTGCTGCTGTGTACTACATTATTATAAGCAACCTCTGCAAGTGGTAATAATTCAGCCCAGTTTTCCTGTTGACAATTTACATAGCATCTAATGTATTGTTCCACCATGGCGTTAGCCCTTTCTGCTGCTTCGTTGCAGGTCAGATGGAACGCTGAGGATAACCCTTGGGATGACCCAATAGACTTTAAAAACTCCCTCCAGAACTTAGCAGTAAATTGTACCCATCTGATATTATTCTACGAGGTACTCCATGTAGCCTATAGATATGCTTCACGAACAGTTTTGCAAGCTCCTTTACAGGCTGTAAAATGGGCCTGCTTAGAGAATAAGTCGATAACACTCCAAAGGATTTTATTTTCTGCACTCTCAGGTAATTCTATGATAAAGTCCATTGCGATTTCTTCTCATGGCTGTGTTGGGTCAGCTACTTGTTGGAGGAGACCAGGGGGGTTTCCAGTTCTGTGTTTAATCATGGCACAAATTGAACAACTTTTTACATAGTCCTCGACGTCAGGTTTCATTTTTGGTCACCAGAACTGTCTTCTGACTAAATGTAGGGTTTTTAAGAACTCGAAGTGTCCTCCCATCTGCGAGTCATGGCTATGCTTTAGTACCATTAGTTTTAGGATTGCAGGTACATAAAGTTTAGTCCCTTTCCAAGCCAGTCCTTCATTGATTGTTAATTCGGTTTGATGTTCTGCAAACCAGGGATCAGTCAGTAGGGCTGCTTTCAACTCTGTGGTCAGTTTGTTTTCTAGGCATTTGGGGTTGCGGTTGGCTTGGGGGCCTTGAGTGGTTACTTGGTCTGCCGATTGAGCTACTGATATCAAAGCCTGTACTATTTCCTCTTGGTGGCTGTCAAACTGGGGTTCCCTAGGCCGGGAATGTTGAAGTTGAACGGCTTGAAGTATTGAGGCCAGCGGACTTGTTTAGGTGATAGTTTTGAGGTGTCTTTAGAGCTTCGAGGTTTTTGTGATCAGTTCACACCTCAAATGGCTCCTTCACTCCTTCTAGGAAATGCCTCCAAGTCAACAAAGACCATCATACTGCAAATGCTTCTTTCTCCCAGACCGCCTATCTTCACTCTGTATCCATTAGCTTTTTGGACACATAAGTGCAAGGCATTAGTCAGTTCTGAGAGTCCTTTTGTAGCAGAATGGCCACTACTGCCACATCACTAGCATCAGCTTGGACTATAAAAGGTCTGGTCGGGTCTGGGTATTGAAGAATGGGCTCAGCTGCAAAAAGGCATTTTAAAGTTTCAAAAGCTTTCTGACAGTCCATTGTTCAAGCAAGGGGTTGGCTGGACTTTGGTTTCAGGGTGGAAGGACCAGTTTTTAACAAATCCGTTAAAGGAAGAGTGACCTCGGCAAAAGAAGGAAGGAATTGCCTATAAAAATTGGCAAAACCCAAAAAACTTTGAAGTTGCTTGCGTGTTTTGGGGGGTTGCCAATCCAGCATGACTTTCACTTTTTCTGGATCCATTTCAATTCCCTGGTATGATTTTCAGTAACCCAGGTAATTCGATGACTCCTTGTAAAATTCGCATTTTGGAGGTCTTCCGGTTTGCGGTGCTTTGGGCAGGCAGGAATCCGCGACTGTGCGCGGTCCCTGCCTGTGTTCACTGCCTGAGTGCCCCGAGCCATTTGGCTTTGGGGCTAAGCCACCTTTGCAGAAGGTGGTGAAGACTGGGGGGCTCTGGCAGGGACGAGAGACGTCGCATCTCTCTTCCCTAGCCGGCTAAATCTCCCTCTCCAAAGGCAGCTGAGTGGCGGTCTGTAATGGCTGCCACATAGAAGAGCTCAGCTGGAAAAAGAAAGTGCTGAAGGAGCTGTGAAGAAGTGAAAGTGATCTTTGCTGACCAGGACAAAGTAACAGTGAAAGTATCCTGATATTTAATACTTTTTAAAGATACATCATTCCCAGACTGAATAAGCAGCGAAAGAATATTAAAGGGAAAACTTTTTTTCTTTTCACTCTCCTTCCAAATGGAACAGCTTTGAGAGAAATCGGAAAACCCGCATTGAAAGTATGCTAAATGCTAAAGACTATGCTAATGCCAAAGGGATATGGATTTCTAAATATTTAAAGAAAAAATTTTCTTTTGCTGTGAGTGGGAAGGGAGAGGAAAAAAAATTGAAGTAGAATTTGAAAATAAGGAGCAGACTGCCTAGAATTTTAAAGAGCCACTTGAACATTAATATTTCAATTGGAACTTTGTGATTTAATAGTAACTCCAGAAAAAGAAACGGAAGAAAGGAAAAAGTGCTAAAAGAAATAGTTTATCTGGATTGTTTGGTGACTTTGGATCTTTTGGGAAATCTTTTTTTTTCTTTGCTTAAAAACATTTGGGTGGTTGTTTTGGGAAAAACTTTTCCTCTTTATAATGGCATTATCCGTGGATGAATCCAAAACTGAATATCAAAAATACAAAAAGGAAGAACAAGACTGGAAAGATACTTTGGGCATTCTTTTTCAATCTCTAGAAATGACGGTACGTTCTTATGGAGAATCAATTGCCCAGCAGGATAATTGGGACAAAGAAGAAACCATCTTTGATGAACATGTGATCCTATCTGGGGAGGAGAGGAAAGGGGAAAAGAAAAAAGGGATTTTAAGACCTAAAAAAACCCCCAAAAAGATAAAAATGAGTTGAAAGGTGGATATAAGGTTAGAAAACAACAGAAAGGGGGAAAGCAGAAGAAGAAAAGGGAGGTGGAGAGACGAAGGGGTAAAAAGGGTAAGGAGAAGAACAAGCAAGGGAGAAAGGAAGGGGTGAGAAGTCTTAATGATGGGAAGCAAGATTTAAAGAAACAAAATTTATTTAGAGACAATGGGTAAATAATTGAAAAAGGGATACTGTAAGGTACATAAGATTGTGTTATTATAGGTGTTTTTAGAATAAAATGTTTAAGATATAAATGAGTATTAATATGTATGATTAAAATGGTATTGACAGGGGTATTAGCCACATTATATATATCTATAAATTTGTCCTTTTGTTGTTGCTGTTCTTTCTTTCCCCCCCCCTTTTTTTTTCTCTATATAATACATTGTGTAATTTTAGGATGTGCTAAACAGAATCCCAATACAAGTTATGTGTGATATTAAGTATTATTAGGTTAGGGGAAAGAGTGAAAGGCGTCATACTCCAATCAGTGTACAGGAGAAGTTTTGTCTAAAGAGTAAAGATGAATGGATAGTTGAGAACAGACAAAGAATGACAAGTATTATGATTTGAACTGAGATGAGATAAGTAGAATAAAACTAAGAGAGTTAAAAGAAGGAAGAAGCTATATAGAAAATGGAAAACGGTAATAAGATATGGAATGGTATATAAAAGGAACATGATTTTTGAAGTTGTGTCTGTACGATGAGTTTTAACCCGGGATCAAGCAACTTTCAGAAAAGATGTTTTATGTTTCTATGTTTTATGTTTTGGTCTGTTTGTGTATTGGAAGAGAACAATGAAATTGTATAAGACAGATGGATATAAAAAATGTATACAATCTAAAGTTAAAGAGTTATAATTCGAATAAATAGAAGGAAAGGGAGTAATAAAGAGAAGTTGGGATAAGATATGAAGTTGAATAGATAAGGTAAATATATATACTAAATTGTGTTTATATGGAAATGTGATAATTTGGAATAATTCTGTCCTTAAATAAGATGTTGCATTGGTTTTTTTTAGAAAAAGATTTCTTACGTTATTATATTTTATGTTTTGTTTGTTTGTATATTGTTTTGTAAAATTAATAAAATTTGCTTGGGAAAAAAAATAAAATTCGCATTTTGGTAGTTTTATGTTTAACTTGGCGGCTAAAAGTTTTTACAGCATTTGTCTGACCAATTTAATGTGTTCTTTGATGGTTTCGCTGAATATAAGGATGTCAGCCAGGTAGACTAGGACCCCCTTGTACAAATATGGATGTAATACCTTGTTGATGAGTTGCATAAATGCTGCGAGGGGCCTTTGGAGTCCGAAAGGCATGACTCAGAATTGGAAACTATCCAAAGGACAGTTGAAGTCTGTTTTCCATTCGTCTCCTTCTTTTATACGTAGTAAGTTTCTCTCAGATCTAGCTTGGTGAAGATCTTGCCTTTTGACAGGTGGTTTCATAAGTCTTTTCATGAGGGGGAGAGGGTACATATTTTTGACGCACACAGCGTTTATGCCCCTAAAATTGACACATAATATCAACCCGCCATCTTTCTTTTCCTTGAACAGCACGGGGCAGCTAACCTTGATTTGGCAGGTTCAATAAAACCTCTGTCCAAATTGTTATCGATGTATTTCCTCAATTCAGTCATTTCAGCCGGTGTCAAGGAATAGATCTTTGGTTTTGGTAGTTTTGCCCCGGGTTCTAATTCTATGGCGCAATCAGTGGCTTGATGTGGAGGTAAAACATTACATTCTTCTTCACTGAATGCTTCAGCAAAGTCTTTGTATTGTTTGGGTATTTGGGGAGTACCTGGGAGAAGGTTCGAGGCTGTGGCTGCTGTTTCAGGTTTTGGATTCAAGTCGGGTGGTGTTTTCTTAGTGGGAGGAAGGGGGGCAGTGGGTCCACCCCAATAATGATTTTCCTGAATCCATCTCCCCACTTGATGGTAGGGGCCCATTTATCTAGCCAAGCAAGTCCCAATATGACCGATTCTGACATTCTTGGAGTCACTATAAAGTGTATGAGTTCGCCTTTAGTTGAATTTCAGAATAATGTCAGGGTTCCAGAAATTATCCGTTCCAATCAGTAATTCCGAGACAACCATAATCTCAAAGTGCTTTGTTAAAACAGAAACTTGGCACGTCTGTGGAATTCCAAAACTAAAGTTTCCTCCCAGACTTCCCAGAAGACTCAACCTACACCCACCCCTTTTCTTTCACTTCATAAATCACGTGAACCAATCACCCTTCAGCTACAATTCTTGCTGTGTCATAGAGAATGACCTTGAAAGTTTTATATATCTATTTTGTCTACTGAAAGCTACTCAAACAACAGCAGACCCCTTCCATCCTCCGCAGCTGTGTGGCACCTTTTAATAAGGATTCCAGAGTTGAAACCACCAATAGACTACTACAACCACATGGAATCAGCACAGCACCCAAGCCAATTAAAGTTCTTCAAACATCCTAAGCCTGGGGTGTCAAACTCAAGGCCAGCGGGCCAGATCCATCCCACGAGGTGCTTAGATCTGATCAATGGGGCTGCCTGGAAACAGTGAAGACCAGCCCTCGGTGTCTCTGTCAGTGAAAACAGTTCAGGACTGCACACAGCCCTCCTGAGCTCTGTTTTTGCTGGCAGAGAGCTGCAGGATGCCATTGCAGATGAAAAAAAGGATTGCCACAGGTGCCCCAACAAGTGATGTCGAGCTGACCACACCCATCCTGGCCATAGCCCCCCAGCCACACACTCCCAGATCCCTAAGGTCAAATACAACCCTGATACCACTTTCAATGAAATAGAGTTTGGTACTCCTGTAACCAAAGGAAACCAAAAGACCCATCAACCCCAGAATAAAAAATGGGAGTCATCTACAACATAGAGAACTGTAAGAACTGTAACAACCACTATGTAGGACAAACAGACAGAAGATTAGCAGAATGCATCCACTAAGACCAACTGGCAGTCAGAAGACATGACAAAAATTATTTAATTTCACAACATATAGACAGATTTAACCATAGTTTCAATTGGGAAAAATGTGACAATCCTAGACCGAAAATTCCAGGGAATTTCTAGAAGACTGGCACTCTGACAAAGCTATTTTCCAAAGCACCTGAAGGCCAAACAAGGAATAATGAATGGAAACTGAACAAGGAGAAATTCAACCTGGAAATAAGGAGAACTTTTCTGACAGAGCAATCAACCAATGGAACATATTGCCTTCAGAAGTTGTGGGAGCTTCATCAGAAGGTTCTGTCTTAGGCCCAGTACTCTTCAATATTTTCATAAATGACTTAGATGAGGGAATAGAAGGGGAACTTACCAAATTTGCGGATGATAATAAACTGACAGGAATAGCCAGATGACAGGCTCAAGTTCCAGATGGATCTTGACAGGCTTGAACTCTGGGCCCTATCTAACAAAGTGAAGTTCAATATAGAGAAAAGTAAAGTCTTAAAACTTAGGCAAGACAACCATATAGACTGGCTGAAACTAGGCTTAATAGCAGTAACTGTGAGAGGAACATCCCAGAGTTCTAAAGGAGCTGGCAGATGTCGTCTCAGAACCACTGTACTACATCTTTCAAAGATCCTGGAGCACCAGAGAACTACTAGAGGACTGGAAAAGAACTGAAATGATTCCCTTCTTCAAAAAAAAAGGGAAGGGAAAAAAACAGACCCAGGAAACTACAAACTAATCAACCCTGGGAAGATACTGGATAATAATAATAATAATAATAATAATAATAATAATAATAATAATAATAATAATAATAATAATAATAATAATAATAATAATAATAATAATAATACAACAAAACAACAATAACAACAGTAGTAGTAATGCCCCAGATCTGCCAATATCTAGAAACAAGTAAAAGTAATAACTAGTCAGCACAGGTTTGTTAAAAACAAATTATGCCAAACCAATCTTATTTCAGTCTTCTGCATAGTGACTACATTAGTAGACCAGTGAAATACTGTGGACATAATATACTTAGACTTCAGCAAGGCATTCAATAAAATAGACCACAAACTACTTCTTGGTAAGCTAGAAAAAAGAGGGATGGATAGCCTCACCATCAGATGGATTTGTAACTGGCTGACAAACTATACTCAACAAGAAGTCCTTAATTGTACTTCATCTACATGGAGGAAAGTAAGCAGTGGGAAACCACAAGGTTCTGTCTTAGACCTAGTACTCTTCAATATGTTCATAAATGATTTAGATGAGGGAACAGAAGGGGAACTTACTAAATTTGCGGATGATACTAAGCTGGCAGGAATAGCCAACACCAGAGGTGGGATTCTCCCTGTTTGGACCAGTTCAGGCGAACCTTTTGTTCCAACGATCAGCTGGCTCCGAACTGGTTCTTCCCGACGAGCATGTGAGCCCACCCGCCTGTCCCTGCTCTTTCCTGTGCTTTAGGTCTTTTTGTTAGAGCAGAGCTGATTTGCGCAGCAGAGCGGTTTGCCATGCCTCAGCATTAGCTTTTTTAAACGTGGAGCACGTGGATAGAGCACAGAGCGCACAGTCACTGAACCAGTTGTTATACTGGTTGAATTGCACCCCCGGCCAACACCCTACACGAAAGGCTCAAGATCCAGATGGATCTTGACAGACTTGAACACTGGGCCCTATCTAACAAAATGAAATTCAATTTAGAGAAAAGTAAAGTCCTACACTTAGGCAAGAAAAACCAAAAATACAAATACAGACTGGGTGAAACCAGGCTTAATAGCAATAACTGTGACAGGGATTTTGGAGTCTTAATGGACAACCAATTAAATATAGTATGAACCAAAAGTGTGTGTTGGCAGCCAAAAAAGCCAATGGTACCCTAAGTTGCATTAACAGAGGGATACAATCAAGATCAAGTGAGGTACTAATACCACTCTATAAAGCCTTAGTAAGACCACAGTTTAGTGTACTGCATCCAGTTTTGGTCACTACACTATAAAAACGATGTTGAGACTCTAGAAAGAGTGCAGAGAAGAGCAACCAAGATGATTAGGGACTAGAGGCTAAAACATACAATGAACGATTGCAGGAACTGGGCATGACTAGTCTGGTAAAGAGAAGGACCAAGAGAGACATGATAGCAGTATTCTAATATTTGAGAGACTGCCACATAGAGGAAGGGGTCAAGCTATTTTATAAGGCACCCAAAGGTCAGACAAGGATGGGATAATGGGTGGAAACTGCTCAAGGAGAGATTAAACCTAAAAACAAGGATAAATTTTCTGACAGAATAATCAGCCAATGGAACAACTTTCTTTCGGAAGTTTTGGGAGCTTCATCACTGGAAGCTTTCAAGAAGAGACTGGACTGATCTGTCAGAAATGATGTAGGGTCTCCTGCTTGGAGGGGGGTTGGACTAGATGACCTACAAGATCCCTTCCAATTCTGTTAATCTGTTAAATCTGCTATCAGTAGAAACATAGACATTTACAACTTCTAATATATGCAAAAGAGACAATCAACCAGCTAAAAAAAAACAAAGACTCCAGCACCTCTTCATCAGTAATCAGCACCCATATCAGCTTAGATTAACTCCAAGGTTAATCTAAGTCTTAATGGACAACAATCAAGCAAACAATTCCCCAATCAAGAAACTGCCAAAGAGCCATTAGTAAACTGCTCAACCAAAGAATCTCAAAGACCACCACCACCCATGTAGACAGGCAAGTCACAGAATATAAAATGACAGCAAACAGGACTCCTTCGTTGCACTGATGATGTCACCTAGTTTAGGGTAATGAAATATCTGCAAGAAAAACCCAAAGAGCACCAAGAACCCCTCAGTCCTGTAGTTGTTGCAATACAAAATATATTCCAACATGTATTCCAAGAAATTCGATAGCCATTCTTCTATATTATCTATATCCATCTCAGTTGCCAGTCATTTCCAAATTTTTCCTCCCCAGAGTTCTCCCAGTTGGATTTTAAAACAAAGAACTGATAACCATTTGTTTCCTTGATCTGAAATATTAATATTTTAAAATATTTTATTGTTTTAGTCCTGAAAATCACTCAAAGATTTCTGTTCAATGATTCTTATTTTTACCTAGATGGGCAGAATGGCATCCAGGTTTTCCTTTGAACATAGATGCCAAATATCATAAGGAATTGCCTCGCAACATCCAATTTGACAGTGAAAAGGGAGTTGACTTTATCTTGAATTACACCAAAGCGTGAGTATAGTAACGACTCTCATATTAGGTTGAGACCATAGTTTGGTATTGAATCGTTGAATCATAGCGCTGGAAGGGACCTCAGAGATCTTCTACTCCAACCCCCTACCCAAGGCAGGGTTCTGATACCATCCTGGACAAATGATTCTCCTATCTTTTCTTGAAAATGTCCTGCTGTGGAACACCCACAACTCTGGAAGACAAGCTGTTCCATTGAGTAATCATTGTCATTGACAGGAAACTCCTCCTTATTTCCAGTTGGATCTCTTTCTGACAAGATTCTACCCATAGCTTCTTGTTTTGCCATCAGATGCTATGGAGAGTAAATCCATCCCCTCTTTCCTGTAATAATCCTTCAGGTATTGGAAATCTGCTATTAGGTCTCCCCTAAGCTCTCTCTTTACTTTCTGCTGTTTCAGTTTTTGAGAGAGGCACCCAGCCCTGTAGGATCAGTTCCTAACAGAGCCAGCCTCATGACAAACTCCTCTGATTTTGCAACAGGTTCTATTCTCAGATCCTGTAAAGTTTTTTTTAAAGGGCGTCTCCATTTTTTATGGAGGCTCCAATTGTTTGTGCAGTTTTGGAGCCTCCTTAAAAAATGGAAGCTCCTTTAAAAAAAAACTCTACAGTATTGCTAAAACAGGGGTATCAAACTGGATTTCTTCAAGGGCCAGATCAGCATTGTAGTTCTCCATGGGCCAGGGGGGAGGGAGTGGGGGGGAGAGACGGGATAGATGCCTCCTGCAGTACCTCGCTGGCCAAAACAAGGTGCAGGAGGCTGCATGTGCTCCCCCCCCGGTGCCTCATTTTTGGCCTCCCTGGCCTCCTGTAACACTCTCCTGGCTGAAAATGGGCAGTGCAGAAGCTCCGTGAGGCCCCTGCATGGCCCTTTTTCAGCCTTGCTGGCCTCCAACAACACTTTGTCAGCCAAAAACAGGCTGTACCCCATGTACCCCGTTTTCAGCACCCACAGACTCCAGCAGCACTCTGCTAGCCAAAAACGAGCCTTGTGGGTGCCTTGCGGGGTCTCCGCGTGACCCGTTTTCGGCCAGTAGAGTACTGCAAGAGGCAGTGGAGGCTGAAAACAGGATATGGGGGGCTCACATGTGCCCCCCATAGCCCATTTTAGCTGGCAAAGGCACTGCAGCCCAGTCCTTTGATATTTCCAGGCCAGCCCTGTGGGCCAGATTTAGCACCCCAAGGGCCAGATCCAGCCCGTGGGCCTTGATACCCCTATGCTAGAATGTTGCAAAATTGGAGGAGTTTGTAATGAGACTGGCTCTGTAAGGAACTAATCTTACAGGGCGGGGTGCCTCCCTCAGAAATTGAAACAACAGAAAGGTAATGTCAGGGAATTGCACAGCCAACGTCCAAATAGAGTCAGAGACACTGACAAGAACTTGTGGTTTTATATAAATAAATATATTTACAGTAAATAAGAGAGGCAAACAGGAGCATAATCAGGTAAATCAACACAGCAGGAATGTCATCAGGCAAATCATAGCATACAGGGTGCACGGGGCAAACAGGCGGGAAACAAGGAAATAATGGAGCTCTATGCTGCATTAACATACAACATCAAGATCATGAGAAGTGATAGCATACACTACTAAGGCCATACTAGGAATATTGCATCCACCACAATATGAAAAAGATGCTGAAGCCCTAGAAAGAGTGCAGAGAAGAGCAACAAAGATAAGGTATCTGAAGGCTAAATGATACAACTGAGGGAAGGACAAGAAGCAATGGGTGGAAAATCATCAGAGGAAGATCAAGGCTGGAACTAAGAAGGAATTTTCTGATAGAACAATAAATCAGTAAAATAGCTTGCCTCGTGGAATTCTGGGTGCTCCATCATTGGAGAAAAGATTAGACAACCATTGTCCAGGATGGTATAAGGACTCCTTCCTTGGGCAAGGGGTTGGACTAGAACACCTCTAAGTTCGCTTCCAGTCCTATGATTCTATGATACTTTTGTTTCTGACCTTAATTATTCTTTGCTTCAGCTCTACCCAACATGTTGCTGCCCCTGAGATAGTACCAAAATGGAATGCAATTCTTATTGGGGGAATATTTTTTTACTTAATTAATTTAAAACATTTATATAGCTGCCCATCTTATACCCAAGTCTAGGATGCTCCTATCCTTGATTGAAATCCAAGGCTACTTGTTTAGTTTAGTTCCAGAAAAGGAAAGGAGACTGCAGATTTTACTCCGCTAGTCATAACCGACTATAGAGGGCAGCGCTTATCTCAGTTTCAAGGGCCATTGAGGCAGTGCTGTCCAAAGATATTCCCTCAATCATGTGGCCAGCATGGCATTACAGAGCGCTATTTCCTCCCTATCAAAGTGGTACCTATTTAGCTACTCGCATTTGCATGCTTTTGAACTGTTAGGTGGGCAGGATCTAGCTAAGACCAGAGCTTACTCCTTCACACAACAATCTGGTTTCATACCCCGGCTATTGGCTTTCCAGCCAACAAGCCCAGCATCTTAACTGCTGAGTCATCGCACTGTTCTGAAGTTCCAGACCTAAAGTAAAATTCATGATTCCTGTTGACTTACCTGGAAATCACAAATGGCTCTTAACATCACCATCAAAATTTTAGTTTAAGCAGAAACTTAAAAAGAGACAAAGGTTGCCTGGTTTATTTAGATTTTGAAGCTTTTACATTCTAACAATTGACAAAACTATTGACAAATGAAATTTGCAAGCAAAAATCATGATTTTTCCCATGAGGATAATCTCTAGAACATTTCAGATAGGATGAGGCATTAATGCAAGATGATCCTTACAAATTGGAGAAGATTCATTCATCCTCTTTTTTGCTGGTAGCATTTGTGAAAACTATAGAAATTGTTGCTTGCAAAAATTTTCCTGTACCTTTTGGAAAACAGGCTTCCTTTCCAAAATGGTCAGGAAAATAACACATTTTACTTTATATCTCTACTACTAGAATAATTAGTAAACTGAGTATCAGAAGATTATATTTTATTGAGGAGTCGGCCTAGGACAGTGGTGGCTAACCTTTTTGGGCTTCTGTGCCAAAAATTGTGTGCGTGCTTGCACACTCGTGCTCACGTGCCAGCACCAAGAAGGCAATGCGCATCCACGCACGCTCTCTACGCATGCGTGTGCAATACCCACTCACCCACTGACTGCCACCCCCTTACCAGCACTATGCCTCATAGCTGGTTTTCGGCGGGTTTGAGGCCTTTTTTGGCCTCCCAAAGGCTTGAGGAAGGCTTCTGCAGGCTTTGCAGGCTGAAAACTAGCCCCATTTTGTCACTTCTGGTATTTTCGTAAAATACCTTTGGGTAAGTTTGCCTGTAGCTCACGTGCTGGCACAAATGGCTGTGCGTGTCACCTGTGACACACATGCCATAGGTTTACCATCATGGGCCTAGGACATAAAACGTTTGTAAAACACTGAATTCCAGAAGAAGATAGAAATTATCTTTAGAATCATATAACATTCATTCCTTCAATTATCAACCATGACTAGCAGCAGGATAGAACCATATGCAAGGATTTTTGTCCATCTGAGTGTGGTATAAAAACATCTTTACTGTACATTCTGATTTATAACCAGATTCTGATTTCCAAAAATTACAAGCTGAAGCAAAATGATATTTTAAACAAGTAAAAATTGTGTGAGACATGGAAGAAAGTCATGTTATAACTATAACCATGCAGTATGCTGTTTTTGGGGTTTTAGAATGGAAAATCTCTATATCAATCGTTTCATGCATATGTTCCAATCCTCCTGGAGTGACTTTGCAGATTTTGAGAAGATCTTTGTCAAAATAAGTAATACAATATCTGGTGAGTTTTGATCATTGTTGATAACTTGCATTAAAAAATGAGTTATATATAGTTCAAATTTTAAGGCACTGATATTTATTATACCTTTTATTAAGGTATAATAAAATCAGTCCCAAACCTGATGCCTACAGATCTGATAAACACATTTGTCAATTTTTGTTAGCTTAATACTTAAAATCACAGAGAAACACAATTAAAAGCAACTGTAATTTATAGAAATGTATGTTTTATTTCTAAATTTGATTATTTCAAAACTTCTTATATCTGAGGGCAATTATAGAATCTTAGGTGAATGTTAGATGCAATTAATAAAGTCTATGGATATGGGAATTCACAAAATAGTTTTCATATGGATAAGCCTATTGGTAAAGTAATCATAACATATAAAAGGGCAGACAAATGTCTATAATTATATGCACATTACAAATAATTTTAATAAAACAGGATAGAGTCCTCCAGCCTACCAAATTGAAATATATAAATAAAATACTTACTGAGCCCATATTGAAATAGTTCTAATATGAGCAAACTACATATTGTGCTACAGTCTGTACCACACCTTGGATGAATGTTAGGGAGCTATTTCATTCTCATCACATATTAAAATCAGGAATATCCATAACATTGCTATATAAACAAAGTTTAATTTTATGCCAAGCATTGATAATAATCATATCTTTGTTGTCCATGATTTTGGTTCATTTATTATTTTTGACATATCAAACCAAGCCATCAGATTCTAGCTTGGTTATTGATCTTACTCTTTGGGCATGAATGGGTTTTCCAGTTGCAGAGACTTTTTAGACATGTCACTTTATTTTACACAATACTTATATTATTAAAGTAAAAAAGATCAATTACATTTTTGTAATTTATTTTCACACAGTGAAATGAACAAAACTCATTCTGCAGAATACAACAGTTGATATCATATAAACTTAAGGAATTGATGTATCTTTCACATCTTTGGTGGTGTAGCATATAATCTTACCAATTTCTGCAAAAATGATATACTGGTGAAATTCAATATTTTATTTTATAAAGCTGGAAGGTACTACCATTGTTTTATTATGGATAGAATAGAATAACAGAGTCGGAAGGGACCTAGAAGGTCTTCTAGTCCAACTTCCTGCTTAGGCAGGAAAACCTACACCACTTCAGGCAAATGGTTATCCAATCTCTTCTTAAAAACAGTGTTGGAACATTCACAGCCTCTGGAGGCAAGTTGTTTCATTAATTGTTCTGTCAGGAAATTTTTCCTTAGTTCTAGGTTGCTTTTTTCCTTGATAAGTTTCCACCTATTGGTTCTTGTCCAATCTTCAGGTGCTTTGGAGAATAGCTTGACTCACTCTTCTTTGTGGCAGCCCCCTGAAATATTGGAAGACTGCTATCATGTCACCCCTAGTCCTTCTTTCCATCAGACTAGACAGACGTACCCAGTTCCAGCAAGCGATGGGCTGGCGGTAGTGGGCAGCGGCTCAGGAGTTGGGGACCCCTGCTCTAGATGAAGGAGAGACTTAGGATCATTTTCATATGGCTGCTCCCCATGATGGGATTGTAAACAGTGGACTTCAGTGGGTTGTAAATTTTGGGAGCCAGGAGAGTTTGCTTTGTGGTGGTTCGTAGCTTTTAAAAGCGACATCAAGTTTGCTCATTTCCTTTTTTAATTGGTTTCATTGGATATAGCTTTAAATTGCTTTTGGGATATTAAGAATCTTCAGAGAGACAGGTTTTATTGCATTGGGTGATTTTCTTCAATACTAGGTGAAAGAAGTTTTGTGTAACTTTAAGAACTTAAAGAAAAGATTTTCTATTTGGAACTAAGCAGCAAAAGATTATTAGAATGTTGATTTTGGAAATTTTTAAAATCGACTAAGAAGCCAGATTGACTGGAAATAAAATTATGAAATAATTATAAGAATATTTCCCGTAGTTTGTTTAAAATCCTATTAAAATACATAAAGATTTTGAATTTAAGCATAAGAAATCTTTCCCTGGGAAAATGTTGTGGATTAGAGGAAAACATGATAAGAGACTAGTTACTAGAGGGAACCAGGAAGAACTAAACATTATAATTGAAGAAGACCCACTAATTAGAATGGAGAAAATTATTTAAACACTTGAGAATTCAAAAACATTTGTTAACAATGATAACAACAGAGTTTTTATGTAAGATTGTCTGTTATAATAAAAATGAATTTTTAAAAGTAGACAAGATATAATTAAGAAGCAGACTGTTCTGGATATGGATTTAAAATTGACAAGATACAAGAATGATTTTGACAGTTATAAATCATTTGCAAATAAAACTGGTTAATATTTTAATAGCTAAAAGGGACAAACAAAATGTCCTTGTATATTTAAATGACATTCTCACCTTCACTGAAACCCTGGAGAAGCACATCATATTGGTATGCCAGGTACTCAAAAACTCCTAGCGGCAAACCTATTTGCCAAACTATCTTAACTATGAATTCCACAAGAACAGCCTAGACTATCTAGGATACCAGGACCCAGGAAAAGTCAAAGCCATCCTAGACTGGTAACTTCCTCGAACCCATAAGTAGCTCCAAAGCTTCCTGGGGTTCGCCAATTTTTATAGACAGTTCATCCCCTTCTTTGCTGAAATTGCCCTCCCAATCACCAAACTTTTGAAAATTAAGGGTGGGAGAGTGAAACCCTGGCCAGGGTAATCCCTGAAGTGGACCCTGAAGAACCTCTTGAGTGTTTCAAATGCCTTGTGGCATTCCACCAGAAGGCATTCAAAACACTCAAGAGGCTCTTCACCAAAGAACCAATTCTTAAACACCCAGACCCTGAACACCCCTTCATTGTCCAAGTGGATACCAGGGATGTGATAGTGGCTGCAGCCCTTCTCCAAGAAAATGCCAAGGGGAAACTACAACATGTGCTTACACTTTCCGAAAGCTAACAGAGACCAAGAGAAGGTGGGCAGTATGGGAAAAGGAAGCGTATGCAGTCTGCTGGGCCCTGCTAACATGGCAACACTTCCTTGAGGGAAGCCAAGTCCTTTTTGAAGTATGGACTGACCACAAAAACCTAGAGGTGCTTAGGACCTTGTGGAAACTTTAACTTAAGCAGGTTCAGTGGGCGCAGTACTTCAACCAATTAACTTTCACTTTAAAGTAATCTGGGGGGGGAGACCTTTTGGCAGATGCCTTATCACAAATGCCACAATACAACAGCAAACATGAGGAAGTGGTCCATGCCTACCCAAAAATGGCATATGTCACCACCAGAAAAACAGGTGTAAAGGCACAGAGCCGATGAGGGGTGGGGATTTGACATGAAAGCACCAAATCAAGCTTCCAGCCAACTCATGGTGCCAGGACAACAAGCCTTTAGAGATCGACTAGCCTGGAAATGTGCTAAACTGTATGCCCCCACAATCTTCGCCTCCAAGTACTTCAAAGAAGCCATAATGCAAAACAAGCAGGACACTTTGGGTTCCTAAAAGTCTTGCATCTGTCAAAGGAGGCAATTTTGGTGTCCAAAGATGAAGAAGGACATTGAGAACTATATCAAAAGCTGTGCAACATACACTGCAATGAAAAAGCAGCCAGGAAAACCGCCAGGGCTGCTCCAACAAGGAACTGATCTGTCCCATCCATGGGAGAGTGGGGGTATGGCCATTTGGATGGTGACCAATCTTTTCTCTAAGCAAGCCCAATTTTATAGCCTGCCCCATCCTCCCATCAGCACACAAGCTGGCCAAACTATTTGTTAAGCACATCTACAGGCTGCACAGGGTATCTAAAATAATTATTTTGGACCAGGGGATCCAATTCATAGCTAAATTCTGGAGGGAATTTATTAGATCTGTTCGGTCCTCCCAGGGACTTAGCTTGGGCTTTTCATCTGAATACTAATGTGGCAGTGAAACGGACTAACGCAATGATAGAACAATATTTAAGGTGCTATGTCAATTACCAGCACACTAAATGGAAGACCTACCTTTTTCTGAGATAGCATATAACAATATCGTGCACAGTAGCACCAGACTAACCCCCTTCAAAATCACAACCGGCATGGAATTCATTCCCATGCCTGAACTCCCTAGGGAGCCACCTTCCTCCATGAGCTTAATCAAATGGATGGAGTCATTGAGAATAGTGTGGGAAACCAACCACTAAACAATCCCTTTGAGAAACAGTGAAAATGCAAAAAGTGCAAGTCAATAAACATCTGTCCACCCAGTCACCTTTCTGATTAGGGGACAATGTGTATCTTTCCACCAAATATCTAAGGTTAAAGCTACTCTGTAAAAAGCTAGGGCCAAAGTTTATAGGACATTTTCCTATCGTGAAAATCATTAATCCTATTATGATGGAACTGATCTTCCCCACCTCCTAGGGAAAGTGCATCCAGTTTTCCACAGCAGCTCATTAAAGCCAGTAATAAGATCTCAACTGAGGCCAGTAGACTGGAAAGTCCCAAAACCAATCATAGTGTAAAGGGAGACACATTACAAGGTACAATGAATACTAGATTCCAGACTATATAAGGGGAGGCTACAATACCTATTACCAATGGAAGGGATAGCCATTGCCTGGAGCCACTTAGATCTAAAGTTGGGATATAAAAGCTGATAGGTTAGTTAAGAAATTCCACAACTTCCAGTTGATGTCGAGGTGAGAATGGATTGAAAATTAGCGGACTGTGCTGAGCCCCATGAAATCCAGCCGACAACTGCTGTCAGGAGACCCTATGGGGTCAAAGCTACCTTATAGGGGCAGTGAAGAAAGGAGAGGCGCTTCGTGGACCAAAGGAACTTGCAATTTCCTCATTAGGTCAGAAACAAGCTCTTCTGAGAGGCAGCAGGGACAACGGCCATTTTTGGCAGTCACAAACTGGGACAACCGGGACCAAAAGATTAGTGCTGGAGCAGTGTGTGGCCAGAGCATTGAAACTGTGTGAGATAATATCCAACTCTTACTTCAAAGACTTGATTTAAATATAAGAATTTTTAAAAATAATTTCCAAGCACTAAGGAAGTTGTGATTAAATGCATGGAGAAGTTTAGAGATTGAAAATTAAGAGGTGAACGAATGCCAAAAGGAAGCTTTAAAATATAGAAAGTCTGGAAAAGAGCTAAACATCTTGAAAGGTGATTTTTGGGAGAAACCATCTTTTTTATTTGTATTCTTAAATACTCTGGATCTTTTGGAAAATAGAGCTGTTTTTGACATACTGTTTAATGCTGGAACTTGGAAGGAATCCCATCCTCTGGAAGAAGAGAGCACTACAGCGTGAGAACTTGCAGTGAAAATACAGGAATGTCTAATATACATAACAGAAAAAGGTATACAGAGCCTGGAAAACGGCCTGACCTTGACTTTATCTTAGAAGGCGATTAGGACTTTTTGAATTACTGAGTTTTACTCCCCTCTTGAAGATTTTTAAAATGAGTTAAATTGCTAATAACTACATTCTATTGAAACTGATTATTGGACTGAGGACTTGAAAGATTGCAGAAGACATAGTGGACTTGTGATGACCCAGAGTGTAACACAAACATAACAAGATCCAAAATGTAAATAAATGTCCTTTAATGTCTCCAACTTGGCCCCACTGTTCAATAATACTCAGTTGGAGATAAAACGTACTCAAAAATAATCTTCAAAAGAAAGCAATACAGTCCAAATTCAACAAATAGATAAAGGTGAAATAAAAACCAAACAAACAATAATGACGAAATTTCCACAACGGAACAGGAGAAGTATTTACCAAATTCAAGGAGATAACAAGGCACAGTCTGTTGGAAGGATGCCAACCAAAGTAACTTCAGACCAAAATGAAACATGCTTTGTCTCCAGCGTTTGCCAGAATGCAGGTCCAAACTCTTATGCAGTTCTCACACCTGCAGCCCATGAAGAGGCTCTCTCCTCTCGAGTAGGCCACATCTCTCCCTTATCCTCTCCTCCCTGCATGCCCTAGGATGGCTAGGAGATGGGCCTGGGTCCTCCTCTGACTGCTCAGCCGGCTTCTGCCCTTCCCCAGCCTCCTCCACAACCTCTGGTCTCTTCCACTCCCTGTCGGCTGTTTCTCCTCTCCCTCAGTCAGTCTCCACCAGATTCTTGACAGAATATCATATGAGGTAAAAGAAGAAAAGTGATAGAAGAAAAGAAAAAAGAAGGAAAATAAGACCTTAAAATCTGAACAATTGGGAAGACAAATAATTGGAAAATTAAAAGACTATAAAATACTAAAGAATTTAAAATTTTATAAACTTAAGGGATTTGAAGACATAACTATAAGATTGATTAAATTTTACTAATAACTGGCTCTGTGGGAGTGTTTAAATATTGAGACGTTGGAACTGTAGAGGTATATTGAGTAATTTTTTTTTTGAAAACAATTTTATTAATTTTTAAAAACAAACAAAACAAACAAAACATAAAAACATCCAGCTTTCTTTCATAAATATACAAACAGTGTGTTGGTTGGTTTGCCAGTTTTTGTGCATTCATTTCGTAGTCCCAATTACAGTTACATTACATAATAACTCATATTATCAATCAAAAATTATATATCCTAATATCACTATTAAACAATCATTTGATTATAATTTTATTCATTCATACTTTATGAGATAACTATAATTTACTTAGCTTATTTTATAACAAATCATATAGTCATACCAAATCTATCCTGAAAACATTTTATAGATATGATATCAATAACAAAGAAAAGAAAAAATATCTTTTTATATAGTCATTATTATCTAAAATTCTAAGTCAGGCTTGTCCAACCTGCGGCCCAAGGGCCGCATGCGGCCCAGGTCACCTTGTAATGCGGCCCAGTGCCCACCCCAACCTTTGTGCCAGAGCCAGTGAGGAGGAGGAGGAGAAGCAGGCGCGAGGCAGGGCAAGGCGAGCGCCAGGCCAAGCAGCAACAGAAAAAGCAGGCGCCGTCAGAGCGCCACCTCCTGCTGTTGCCACCACCGCCATCGCCGCCACTTCTGCCCCCGCCGCTTCTGCCCCTGCTGCCACTTCTGCCCCTGCCATCGCTGCCGCTTCTGCCCCCGCCACCTCCGCTTCTGCCCCCACCACCACTGCTGCTTCTGCCCCCGCCGCCACTGCCCCCGCCGCTGCTTCTGCCCCCGCCGCTGCTGCTGCTTCTGCCTTCCAGTCCTGCCTCATCCAGCCGGGCCATTTGCAGGAGGAGAGGTAGGCGCGAGGCGGGCGAGCTTTCTCCCCCCCCCCGCAAAATTTGGCCGGAAAATAAACCATGATAAAAAAACCGTGATAAAAAAAACTGTGATAAAAAATAAATAATTTTTAATAAATAATTAATAATAAAAACATCTCACTAACTTCATTTCCAAATAAATTTAATATGTTAACTATGTTTTCTATGGGTTTTTTGGATGATCAGGTATTGTTACTGTTATTTTATTTTATGTGCGGCCCAAACCAAATTTTCATCTTCTAATGTGGCCCAGGGAAGGTGAAAGGTTGGACACCCCTGCTCTAAATTTTGCATCGATTTAAGTTCACCCTTTTCATCCAATATTTCCCCATATCTAACTGTTTGTTCCTTCTTATAAATTATAGGATAGGAAAATGCTTCAATGGTCGATAACCAAACTGGAATTTTCAAATAATATTGTCTTTTGATCTTCTCCCAATTTAACCACAAAGACTCCTGTATATGAGGTCTTCTAAAATAACCCTGTGTTTTAGTTCCGTTATACCATAAAAAGGCATGCCAACCCAACAGCAAATCATGACCTTCTAATTTCAACAATCTGGTCTTTCTTAATGTTATCCATTCCTTGGCCCACATCAGATTTGCAGCTTGATAGTACAACTCCCAATTAGGCAAACCAAAACCTCCTCTATTTCTAGCATCTTGTAACAGTTTTAGCTTTATTCTCACTTTCTTACCTTCATACTTCAACACAATTTTATTTAGATCTTCAAAATAGTCTTTTCCGAGCCTAATTGTTATTGTTTGAAACAAATATAAAATTCTGGGTAAGATATTCATCTTGATTGTTGAGATTCTCCCTATTAATGACAATTGTAGATTTTCCCATTTCTTCAAATCTAAGGCTATCTGTTGTTTAAGTTTGATATAATTATTCTCTTTTAATGTACTACATCTTGATGTCAAATATATCTCCAAATACTTAACCTTGTTCATGACTTGAATTTTCAATAGGTCTGCCAGTTCTTCTCTTTGTCTTAGTAACATATTCTTTGTCAAAATCTTTGTTTTATCTTTATTTATTTTCAGACCAGCCACCTCACCGTATGCCTCTATCTTTTCCAATAGTTTTGGAGCTGTTTCTAAAGGGTCTTCCAAAATAAAGGCTAAATCATCCGCAAAAGCTTGCAGTTTAAATTCTTCCTTTTTAATTTTCATTCCTTTTATGCTTTTATCATCTCTAATATTTCTATTCAACACTTCCAAAGTCAATACAAATAGTAAAGGTGATAGAGGGCATCCTTGTCTTGTACCTTTTCTTATATTAATAGAATCTGTGAATTCTCCCTCTATCATTACATTTGCCGTTTCCTTATGGTATATAGCTTCTATTGCTTGGATAAATTTTATGGCAAAACCCATCTGTTCCAGTAGTAGTAACATAAATCTCCAGTTCACATTATCAAATGCCTTTTGGGCATCTAGGAATATCAAAGCCATTTGCTTTTCAGGATGTGCCTCATAATATTCCAAAGTATCCAGGATTACTCTCATATTGTCTTTAATTTGTCTCTTTGGCAGAAATCCATTTTGATCTGAATGAATAAAGTTATTTAGATATTTTTTAAGTCTTTCTGCCAAGATTGAAGCAAAGATTTTATAGTCTGCATTTAGTAAAGAAATAGGTCTATAATTCTTGATTTGCAATGGATCAGCCTCTTCTTTTGGAATAAGTATAATATAAGCCTCTGACCATGTTTTAGGTATCATCTTCTCTGACATAGCTTCATTCATGACTTCTAGCAATGGAATGCTCAATGATTCTTCTAGTGTTTTGTAGAATTCTGCCGGAAGCCCACCTGGACCTGGTGCTTTCCCATTATTTTGTTTCTTAAGTGCTTCGATTAATTCCATCATTGTTATATTGCTTTCTAACATTTTTTCAGTCTCTTTAGATATCTTAGGTAGATTAGGATTCTGTAGATACTGTTTGACTTTTTCCTCATCAATATTCTCTTGCTTATATAGTTGCCCGTAGAAGTCTCGAATAATTTCCTTTTTCTCTTTATTACCATAGCAAACTTGACCTTGATCATCTATTAACTGCGATATTTTCCTTGATTCTTTCTCCTTTCTCAATTTATATGCTAGCCATCTACCTGGTTTATTTGCATCTTCAAAATAGTTCTGTTTAGCACTTCTAATTTTCTGTGCCAATTTTTCTTTCTCTATTAGACCCATCTTATGTTTAATTATGTCCAATTTTAGTTTAATATCTTTTTTCTGTGGCATTTTCTGTAGTTCTTTTTCAAGTCTTTTATACTCATCTTCGAAAACTTTAGTGGCTTGCCTTTTCCTGATATTCTTTTTTCTTATGTAGTCTATTATCAAGCCTCTAGCGTATGCCTTCATTGTATCCCAAACGTTCTGAATTGAAGTACCGTATATACTCGAGTATAAGCTGAGTTTTCAGCACATTTTTTGTGCTGAAACCCCCCCCCCCTCGGCTTATACTCGAGTGAGATTCCCCTCTGAAAAAACCCATGTGAGAATGCTCAGACACGAAATCTATCTGCCCGAAAATAAGTGTGTGGGGGGAGGCGGGGGGGGATTTTAACAGAGGGAAGACGTAGGGAGAAGGCAAAAGCGACTGAAGATCCTTCAGGGGAAACTGAGGGGGAGACTCACCCTTGGTCCAGATGGAGCCCCCTTCCCCGCCCCTAAGGAAGCAGAGGCAGCCAGCAAGGCTCGCAGGCTCAGAAAACAACATGAGCCAAGGTGGCTTTGGCCCCGCTTGGCTTCGTTTCCTCAGCCCCAGCTGCTTTCAGTCCGCTCGGGAGGAGGAGGAGGTGGTGGTGGCGGCTCGCATTGTTTTCTGAGCTCTAGGCTCTAGGCTTGCGGGCTCAGAAAACAACGCAAGCCGAGGTGGCTTCGGCTCCACTTGGCTTCGTTTCCTCAGCCCCAGCTGCTTTCAGTCTGCTTGGGAGGAGGTGGTGGTGGCGGCTCATGTGTTTTCTGAGCTCTAGGCTCTAGGCTCGCGGGCTCAGAAAACAATGCGAGCCGCCACCACCTCCTCCTCCTCCTCCTCCTGAGCGACTGAAAGCAGCGGACTGATTCATTTATGATCTCTCTCTCTCTCTCTCCGGAATAGTCAAGCCCTTTCCAGCACGCGCAATCCGCCGCCGCCCCTTTGCACCTTGCAAATGCAAAATCCCGGGGTTTTTGCATTTGCAAGGTGCAAAGCAGCAGCGGCAGATCGCACGTGCTGGAAAGGGCTTGAAAATTCCGGGGAGAGAGAGAGAGAGATCATAAGAACGGCTCTTGCCGTTTCTTGCAAGGGAGAGTGACTCCTGCCTCCCACTGTCATCATCATCATCATCTTTTGGGTTAGTGAATCAATTAAACCTTTCATGATAGTGAGATCGTTTCCCAAATTAATTGATTCACTAACCCCAAAGAAGAAGATGATGATGACAGTGGGAGGCAGGAGTCACTCTCTCCCTTGCAAGCCCCCAATGCCCAGGGCTGGTGAAAAAAGCAGTAGCCGTTCTTATGATATCTCTCTCTCTCTCCACGAAATTTTCAAGCATCATCTTTTGGGTTAGTGAATCAATTAAACCTTTCATGATAGTGAGCTCGTTTCCCAAATTTCCCTTAAATCAGGGAAGAAATCAGAAACAAACCGTTGGACTGAGAATAAGCCTGTTCCTACGATGCCATTTTTGTTCACTGCAGTGTGAAAAGTGTGAAAAAACACACTTCTTTTTCTTCATCTTCTTGTTCTCTATTTACTGGTCTCTTTCAAAGAGGAAATTGTGAACATCAAACTTATTCTCAATTGTCCTAGTGAAAGTTTTAATTAGATAATAATTCCCTCCCCGTGGCATTTTTTAATGCCAAGAGTGAATGAAGTTAACTTGCAATTGAGTATTTATGCCATGTTAATTCATGCCATCTTGACACTAATGAAAGCAACATGCCTTTTAGTTATATTTCATAGAAGTCTACTATTACTTCAGTGCTGTTACCATTATCACTGGGGCTGCTAAAACCTGAAGAAAATTAAAAAGTTGAAATGTGAAGTTTGCAACTTTTAGTTCTTAACTAAAACCTGGATTGAGCCTTATCCTGGTTTATTTTCTGATTTGGATCATGACATCTATGTGAAACTTTTTTTCTCACTCTGTACACTTGGTCTGTTTCCTGCTTCATAGCCCACCACCTGATTGATGAGAAGTACCATTATCAACAGAGAGAAAAGTATCTCAGACCCTTTATTCTTCTCCAAGATACTAAAGCCCATTGAAATGTGATTGTTTCTCAGGACTTCTGAGCCAAAATCCAAGCAGAGAAAGTTTGCTACGAGCACCATCCCTCAAATTCATTTCTTCTTTAGTTAACATGCTATTACAAAAAGGATTATCATGCACTTTAGCAATTATCATGCACTTTAGCAAGAGTCAATGGGTAGAATCTCATGTTTGTGGTATGAGTTTCCTTCCCCTCCCCAGGCTGGCTTCTCATTTTGGACAGCTAAATGGCAGATAGGTATACAGCTTTCTCCATGTTCAAAATATTAGTATTTATTTTATTTGGTCAATGCAGGTGGGTGAGAATTTTCTATGGATTATTATTTGAGAAACACTTTGCCATGGAAAAATATTGAGATGTTAAGGATGTGAACATGTTTGATTTTAAATGTAATGCCAGTTAAGATCTAAAGTTTCCTAAGAGGACTGTCATCTGTCATGCACTTCATCTGTCATGCACTAAAAAATAGTTTATGGAAAGCGTAACGGTGTGCATGAGTGTGTGTGAAACTAACCTCATTTACATTTTAAAGCACTCTAGCCTGAATGAATATCCACTTTTGTCCACAAATAATATGAGTGCATGCGTACTGTTCAAAAGTTTTCAAAGTCTTTTTTTTTATCCTGTTAGAAATGGATCCCAATACGTCTAATCCTGGACCAAAACAAAAACGCAGGTCATACGAAGCTGGTTTCAAACTTAAGGTTGTGTCAAGAGCAGAAGAGAGCAATAACAGTATTGCAAGTAGGGAATTTTGTGTTGACAAAAAACAAGTGAGGGAATGGCGGAAAAGGAAAGCTGACTTGGAAAAGATTCCAAAGGCAAAAAAAGCTCGACGTGGTTTAAAGCCTTCATATGAAGCTTAGAGACTGAATTGCATAAATGGGTTATGGAGTGTCGTCAAAATGGTTACTGCGTGACACGCATGGGAATTCGCTTACGTGCCCTTCAAATGGCTAAAGATGACAAATTAAAAGCACCAGGCATTAAAAATTTTGTTGTGTCAGCAGGATGGTGTACCCGCTTTATGAATAGACATGCCTTATGTTTGCGGCAAAGAACAAAGATTTCACAGAAGTTGCCAAAAGACCTTGATGAGAAAGTGATGTCATTCCATTCATTCATCATAAAACAAAGAAGGATCCATAACTTTGACCTGGGAGATATTGGGAATATGGATGAAACACCTATGACCTTTGATCTTCCTAGCAACAGAACTGTGGCAAGTTTGGGAGAAAAAACTATTTTACTCAGAACCACAGGAAATGAAAAAAACCATTTCACAGTCGTTCTGTCATGTTTGGCTAATGGAACTAAGCTGCGGCCTGTCATTATTTTTAAAAGAAAGACCTTGCCTAAAAAGGTCAAATTCCCACCACGAATTACAGTGCGTGCACATATTAAAGGCTGGATGGATGAAGACGGAACAAAAAAATGGCTGGAAGAAATTTGGAATGGACGTCCAGGAACAGCCTTAAAGAAAAAACCATCATTGCTAGTTTGGGATATGTTCAGAGCCCACACATCTGATGACATAAAAAAATTGGCAAAGTCTTCTCAAGTTACTTTGGCCGTTATTCCAGGTGGGCTTACATCTGTATTGCAGCCCCTAGATGTGTGTTTAAGCAAACCTTTTAAAGACTGTGTGCGAAAAATGTGGCATGAATGGATGTCATCTGGTCAAGCCCGATTGACAAAAGTTGGAAATCTGATGAAGCCCGACATAGAATTAATAGCAAAGTGGGTTCGTGATGCATGGGAAGAGATTCCAGAGGACATGGTGCAACGTGCCTTCAAGAAATGTGGCATTAGTAATGCTATGGATGGCAGTGAAGACAGCGCTTTGTATGAGAACGACAGCAGTGATGGTGATGACTGCGAACTCAGTGATGACGACAATGTCTATGCTGATAGCCTCACACCAGATAATGTTGAAGCTCTGTTTGGACATACAGAAGATGAGGAGGAATCCAGTTTTGAAGGATTTTAACTCTTGTGTTTTAGCTTGGTTGCTGATTGAGCTAAGGTTTTTGTACTTTTAAAGTTATTGTTGATACCATATTGGTTTTCTTGACTCTCTTTTCTACTTACAGAGCTAGTTTACTGTTTTTCTTTGAAATAAATATTCAAAAACATTTAACCTACTGATGCCTCAATTAATGTAATTTTATTGGTATCTATTTTTATTTTTGAAATTTACCAGTAGCTGCTGCATTTCCCACCCTAGGCTTATACTTGAGTCAATAGGTTTTCCCAGTTTTTTGTGGTAAAATTAGGTGCCTCAGCTTATATTCGGGTCGACTTATACTCGAGTATATACGGTATCTTCTTTTTTATTTTCTCTAAAGAAAAAAGCCAATTCTTTCTCAATCCATTGTATAAAATCTTTTTCCTTTAAAATAGTATTATTTAGCATCCATCTCGATCTTTTTTTTTTGTCCTTTCCATTTAATTGTCATTGGATTATGGTCTGCCCAAGTACTTGTTTCAATATTTATTTCTTGAATGTTAGATATTAGTTCTGTTGAGATCCAAATCATATCTAATCTGGACCATGATAAATGTCTGTTTGAATAAAAAGTATATTGTTTAGTTTTAGCATTTCTTTCTCTCCATATATCTTTTAGATTTAATTCATCTATCATTTTAAAAAAGGATTTAGGGAGAGTCTTTCTGTTTTGCTTTGTTGTTATTGCTGTATAGTCCAGTTTATTGTCCACAATTCTATTAAAATCTCCCATCATAACTGTATTGGCATAGTCCAGTCCAATTTTTCATGTATAATTTTTTATAGAATTCTTCTTGTTTATCATTCGGAGCATAAATTGCAATCAAGAGTGTTTTTATATTATTGTCCATTATTTCCACCATTAATACTCTTCCATCTTCATCGGTATAAATCAATTTTGCTGGGATAGCCTCTTTAATGAATAAAACCACTCCTCTTTTCTTACATTGAGTCAAAGAAGTAAATATTTTCCCTAATTTTGGCTGTACTAACAATTGTTCATATTGTTTTTTAATATGTACTTCTTGTAAACAAATTATATCAAATTTTAATTTCTCTAATTTATGAAAAATTTTCCTTCTTTTAACAGCCGAATTAAGTCCATTTATATTCATTGTAATCAGTTTTTTCTCTTCCATGATTATATTTTGTAATTAGGTTTGACAGTTCTCGTAGATCTTGGTTCATGTTGTTCTTTGATTTCCACCTGTCCACCTACTGTGCCTTCTTCTTTTTCAGTCCCCATTTGGTCCTCTTGGAATTCAATTAGTGAAACCTCTTTTTCTGCCTCTTCCTCTCTCCTTCCAAAAAATTCTGCGTAGAAAAGTTCTGCTTTCTCAATTGAATCAATTCTGTGTCTCTGTTCTTGCCATGTAAACTCTAGTCCTTCTGGAATCAACCATCTATAATTCACCTCCTTTTTCAATAGCATTTTAGTCAAAAATCGATATTCTCTTCTCATCTCTCTCACTCTTCTATTTGTTTTAAAACTACAATCTCCTTGTCTTTGTATTTCAATATCTTCTCTCTTGCCACTTGTAATATTTGTGTTTTAATGGATTTTTTGGTAAATCTAATGTGAACTTCTCTTGGTAAATTGTTTCTCATCGCATATCTTGTAAAGATTCGGTATACCTCATCTACTCCATCCATCATCTTTTCCTGTTATTTCCAAAGCTTCAGCCAGAATTTCTATCATTATTGCAGCTAAATTTTGTCCTTTTTCTTCCTCTATATTTTGAAATCTGAGATAGAATTCTGACCTATCCATCTCCCACTTCAGCATCCCACTTTTATCTGCTCAACCACTGTTAATCTGCTGTCAGTATTTCCAATCTTCTCCTCTCTTTGTTTATCTTCTTCTTCAATTTTTTGGAATCTCTCATCATACATCACCATCATTTGTTGGATATTTTCAATTTTTTCATCGGTCTTCCCTGTTCTTTGTTCACTGTGCTCTATTCTTTGTTCAATATTCTCTGTTCTCTTTTCAATGGTATCTGATTTTGTCTTGAGATCTTGGATTCCTTGCATAATCTTCTGTAGGGTCACTTTTTCTTGTTCTTTATCTTGCTTTAAAATTGTCTGAATTAAACGTTGTCCTCCAGATGGTGGGGAGGCAGAAGTAGAGGTAGAGACGCCAGAAGGTATGAGTTTCCTACTCATTTTGAATGATTCAAGACCTTCAAATTCTTTTAGACTTTAGTCCAATTAGTAAGGTAGCCAATTATAATCCAAAGTGGGAAATAAAAATAGTAAAGAGTAAAAAGCCCAGTGATAGTAAAGGAAAAAGGAAAAGAAAAAATTCTTCAGGTTCTTCTGGACCTTAAGCCAATTATGAAATAGTCAATTATAATCCACAATAAAGGATAAAAATAATAAGAAAAAAGCCCAATAATAATAAGAAAAAAAATAAGAAAAAAGTTTCTTCAGGTTCTTCACACCTTAATTCAATTGAGAGATCTCAATAATAAAAAGAAACCAAAATAAACCAAAAACATGGGTGGAAGAAGCAAAAATCCCAATGAAAAAAAAGAAAAAAGGAAAAATTCTGAGGCTTTCCCTTTAAAATAAAAGGCAAAAATAAAAATATTGCAAAAATAAAAGTTTACAGTAGAGCTGGTAAGGAGGGGTAACACAACTAAAAGAAAATAGAAGAAAACACACTGGAATTTATTTAATTATCCAAGGCTCTTATTATGACTCTCTTCTCCACAAACTTCAAAACCAAGCTTCAAGTGTTAGATTGTTGATAGAAGTCCAGAAGAACACCTGTAATAATATTCTCCCGCGCTCTTCCCTCTATCTTATCAAGATGCAAAGTCCTTGAGAAGGAGTCTTTCACAGTTCTCTCCACAGTTCTCTCCACAGTTCTCTCCACAGTTCTCTCCACTAAAATATTTTCAAGCCTCTAGTTGGCAGTGTTACAAAGTTTCTTTGTTCTCACTTTCCCCCTCCCTTCCCAGAAAAACGTAATTGAGTAATTTTTATTGAATTGTAATAAAATGGACTACTATTTTATTTAGTGATATTTGTATGTATTCACTATTTTTGCAGGTGAAAGGTGCCATCTATAAAACATTTATAGAAATTTTATTTATATATGCTGTTGACGTTGTAACCTTATTTCTATCTCATAACGTCTGCCAGTTCTATTGCACAGCCAAAATTCTTAGCCCAAATTATCATAGTTTCTTTTACTTGTTCTTCCTCCCATTAGAATCTGATCTAGCTCATTTGGTTCTTTATAAAACTCATACACCTTCCTATCTTTTTCATATCTGGTTTGTATATGTAATTGTGGCCACCATGATAGGTCAATCCCTAATCTATTTAGTTCTTCTTTAGTTTTTAATTCTTCCCCTTCATTTAGTATGTCCTTGTATCCTTGTATGATTTTTTTCCATATTCATGACATTAGGATGTACCAATGCCTCCATTGTAGATAACCAGACTGGCACTTTCAGATAGTGTTGCTCTTTAATTGTGGTCCATACTAGCAGTAATGCATTCCTAATGTGATTCCTCTGGAAATAGTATAGTATCTTACCCTTCTTGTCCCATAAAAAGGCATGCCATCCCAACTGCAGATCATGATCTTCCAGTGTTAATAATCATGTATTCCTCAAATTAATCCACTCTTTCACCCACGTAAGTGCCAATGCTTGGTAATACAGCTCCCAGTCTGAAGACCGAAACCTCCTCTACTTATGTTAAATTTTTGAATATATTTTTTATTGTTTATATATATATATATATATATTGAATACAGTGTAATTGACCATGACATTCCAATTACTATAAAACAGTTGTAAAAACAGAATAACATATATCCTATTTTTAAAAAAATGCCTTTTCACTTTTACATATCTCATTCTCATCTTTATCAACACTGTGGTATCGTTGTTACATATACAGATCTCCATACATTTATATTCATTTATATCCATTTTTCTTATCCCTACTATTCTTATTCCTACTATTCAGCCATTCATACCAATTATCCCTGATCACATATACTTGGACTTTTCTTTGCCTTTTAATTCTAGGGTGACTTTGTCCACATTCTAATACTTTCTGGATTACTACCGTGTTTCTCATATAATAAGGCCAGGTCTTATTTTTTTTGAGCCCCGAAAAAATGGCTAGGCTGTCTTTTCGGAGGTGACTTAATTTCCCCCCCTTGCATCTTTGGGCGGGCGGGCAGCGATGGCTTGGATGTTGACCTCGGCATTGGTGGGGCACTTCATATTGGGGTCAACGCAGGCAGCACAATATCCGGGTATGCAACAAAAGTACTTCCTAACAGCAAGCCCCCCCCCACCATTCCCCATTTCGCATGTTTTAATATAGGCCTTAATTTGGGGGGGGGGGGCTTAATTTCATTTCATGCCTATAAAACATGCTGGGACTTCCTATTGGGGGAGGCCATACTGTAATATTACCAGGTGATTGTTTACATTTTCAACAGATTGGGGACATATTTTTAAACATTTTAGCTAATCTTGCCGGGGCAGATGCCACCTATAAAACATTTTATAGAGATTTTCCTTATAGGATGTGGCCATTGTCAGTTTCCGATTTCTCTCCCAAAGCTTTTGCCATTTATCCAAATCTATACTATGTCCAAAATTTTTGACCCATGCTATCATCGTCTCTTTAACTTGCTCTTCTTCCATTTTATAATTTAATAAGTAATTATATAACATCTTTATCAGTTTGTCATCTGTCCCCACTAATATCTTATCCAATGTTGTTGGTTCTCTATAAAAACCCCATGTTTTCACATCTTTCACATAACACGTTTGTATCTGCAGATATGTCCACTACTCTAGTTCCACCCCTTGATTTCCTAATTCTAATCTAGTTTTCAGTTCACCATTCTCATTTAATATATCTTTATAAGACACCCCGCCCCCCACAATATTTATAGCATTTGGATGTATCAGTGCTTCTAGAGTGGAGTGCCAGATTGGTATTTTCATGTAGTTTTACTGCTTAATTTTATTGCACACTGATAACAATGTGTTCCTTACATAATATCTTTGGAAGTATCAATGTGTCGCATTTCTCCTGTACCAGAGAAACACATGCCACCCTAGTTGATGGCCGTGACCCTCCAATACTATGCCTCTATGTCTTCTATGCTTCAAGGTTATCCACTCTTTCATCCATGTTAGTGCAGCTGCTTGGTGATACAATTCCCAGTCAGATAGTCCAAAGCCTCCATTCCCTTTTGATTCTTGCAGTAATTTCACTTTTATTCTCATTTTTTCCCTTGCCAAATAGATTTCAACACTATTTTATTCAACTCATCAAAATATTTCTTCTCTAATTTTATTGGTATTGTTTGGAATAAGAAAAGCAGCAATATATTCATCTTTATTGTAGCTATACTACCCATCATAGAAAGTTGCAGGCTTTTCCATCTCTCCAAATCCAACATTAATTTTGTATAATTGTCCTTAATTGTTGTACATCTTGCTGATAGGTAGATTCCTAAGTATTTCACTTTTTTCACTATCTGGATACCCATTTCGTTTATTCATTCATCCCTCTGTTTGTGAAGTTTTTAACTATCATTTTGGTTTTTTCCTTATTTATCTTCAATCCCACCACCTCTCTGTACTCCTCTAATTTCTCTGTGAGTCTTGGGCCTGATTCTAATGGCTCCTCTAAGATGAAAACTAGATTGTCTGCAAAAGCTTGTAGTTTATACTTTTCTCTTTTGATTTCTATTCCTTTGATTGCTCATTTTGCCTGATATTTCTAGTTAGTATTTCCAGTATTACGATAAATAACAATGGAGATAATGGACTGCCTTGCCTTGCACCTTTTCTTATTGAAAATGTTTCAGTTACCTCACCATTCATGATCACTTTAGCTTTCTGATTTGTATATATTGCCTTGAACATATTTATAAATGTATCTCCAAAGTCCATATATCTTAGTTGGTGTAGCATGAATTGCCAGTTCACACTATTGAACACCTTTTGAGCATCTAGGAACAACAATGCCAATTGCTTTTCATTATGTGCTTCGTAGTATTCCAATGTATCTAATATTACTCTCATATTATTTCTTATCTGCCTTTTAGGTATAAAACCATTTTGATCAGGGGATATGAACTCCTTCAAGAATCTCTTCAGTCTTTCTGCTACTATTGAGGCGAATATTTTATAATCGGTATTCAGTAGGGATTCAGTAGGGATTCAGTAGGTATTCAGTAGGCTTCTGCAGCTCCCTCACTCTTCTTGGGACCTGTTTCAAAACTACTAGTTGTTTCTCTTTATAGTGTATTGGCTCATCTCTTGCCTTGTTAAGCACTTCGTCCCTCATTGATTTCTTCACTAATCTTACATGCACTTCCTTTGGTAATTTGTGCCTCCTTGCGTAATTCGTGTGAATTCTATGTTTCATCAATTTCTATCAGCATCTCTTCTTTCTCTGTCCCTAATGCCTTTGCAAATAACTCTGCCATAATGTCTGGTAAATCTTCCCCTTTCTCCTCTTCTATATTCTGGAATCTCAAACAATGTGCTGCTTTTTCTGTCTCTAGGAATATTACTGTGGTTTCTGACTCTGTTGCCTGGATCAGTCTATTGTTTATTTCATCTACACTTTTTTTTCTTTCTCTATCCTCTCTTCTATTTCTTGTATTTTCTGTTTGCTTTTTGCAATCAATTGCTGGAAATTTTCAAACTTTTCATCCATCTTTTGTATCTTGTCTTTTAATTCTCCTGTATCACTTCTCACTTCTATTTCCCTCTTCATTTCGTCATGTTTTTTTTGTCATACTCTCTTGCATCGATTGCAATTTCTTAAATGGGTTTGATCTCTCCAATTGTATCATGTCTTCTATTGACCTCTGATTGGGTCGGCTTGAGGTAGTTGATGATGGTGTGGAGGAAGTTTTCCTCCCGAATTCTATTTTAGTTAAAGTTGAAGTGCTTGTCATAGTCAGCAATTTTGTCAGTTTTTTCAATATCCAACACTTCCAATCACCTTTGACACATATATAACCCTCCAGTACCCCAGATTTCACTTAACCAGTAGGTATAAGAAAGAAAAACCCACTTCCATCCTCCTTTTAGTCCATTATTCTGTGTTCCACAATGCCCTATATGCAATTAGAAGAAAGATAATAATAGTAATCATCATCCCCCAATGAGGCACTACCTTGATGTGGTTGTGGGGCTTGTGTGCTGTTGAGGAAGATGAGAGCTGTGCCAGAGGTTCAACCATACTGAACAGATCTGATCAGAGAAGTCAGACAAAAAGTGCCTCAAAGAGTTGAGCCCTGACTCCCGGGCCGGCATAGGCCTCCACTGCCATGCCACCAGCGCCCTCAGTGCTCGCAGTCTAGCTAGTTGCTCCCTCCCCACCATCCCTGCCTGGTTTGCTTCACCACCAGTGCCGAGGCTCCATCCCATGCAACACTAGTGGCCTAGCTAACTGCCCCCCTGTTCCCAGCCTCCAGCTTGCCTAGCTTGCTGGTGGCAGAGAGGAAGGAGATCCAGGGCTGATCTGTCGCCACTTGGGTCCCCACCAGCCTGCATCTCACCCCACGCCTGGATTCTCTGCAGCTGCTGGGTCTTGCCTGCTAGGGGTGGGGTGGGAGCGGGGGGGCAACCAGGGAGCATGATGCTATGCTGCCCACATCACTTCTTTGCCTTCCACCCCTTCCCTCTGCTGCCCGTCGGCCCATACTCTTTGGCCAAATGCGGCCACCCCTGTGAGAATAGTGCGAATCAAGCCTCGCCAGAATGGATCTCCCTTCCCTGCTGTCAACTTTACCTTCCAGCTCATGGAGCTCACACCGTTCTCACAACGGAGGCCCACACTTGGCTAAAACGCTCAGCCTGGCGAGAGAGGGGCGGCTGTCAAGTAGCATAGCCTCATGCTTCCTGGTCACTTCACATACCCCCCTGACAGTCGCGAGGTCCAGCAGCTGTGGAGAATCTGGGCAGGTGACGAGATGCGGGCTGGCGAGGAGCAGAGTGGTGATGGCTCTGGCCTGGCTGGCTCATCTTTCCCTCTGCCACCAGCCGTGGGAGGAAGGTAAGTTTGCAGGCAGTCAGGAAAGCCAAACCGGTGCCTAGCCCAGAGCTGCCACTGGGGTGGGTGCCTCACTTGAAGTTCCCAGCCCTTTCCTTTCCCCAAAAGAGGGAGGGGAGGAAGTCCCATCCGCAGCCCCTTTGTTGGATCTGGAAGCCTTGCCTGCCACCCTTTCCGGGCAATGTGGGACCGGGCACAATCATCTGTTCATGCCTGGTCCCTAGGACTCTGGGAGACTGGCTGGGAAGAACCCTCATCAAGTATTTTGTTGGAAGCATATGTGTGTGTGTTTCAGGTGGGTCTCCTAGCTTTAGGAGAGAGGGAAGGAGAAAGGGAAAGGATAGAAAGAGAGGGAAAGAAAGAGAAAAAGAGAGAGAGGGGAAGAGAAAGAGAGAGAAAGAGAGGTAGAGGGAGAAAGAGAGAAGGAAGAGACAAGAAAGAAAAGAAAGTAAAGGGAAAGAAAGAAAAAGGAAGAGAAAGAAAAAGGAAGAGAAAAGAAGAAAAGGGATAGACAAAGAAAGGGGGGGATGGAAAGAAGGGACAGAAAGAAAGAGAAAAACAAAGAAAGAGAGGGAGGGAGGGAGGAAAAAGTGATGAGATATATGGATGGATAGATAGATACATAGAGGGAAGGAGGGAGGGAGGGTGGGAGAGAGAAATAAAAGGAGAGGAAGGAAGGACACAAACCCTGGCTTCAGAAGACTTTTGAAACAGCACAGCAATCTAGGGCTGGCCTGGAAGGGATCTCAGAGGTCATCTTCTAGTCCAACTCCTTGTTCAAGCAGGAGATCCTTACAGAATTATAGAATAGCAGGGTTAGAAGGGTTGTGTGTGTGTGTGCGTGTGCATGCACATGGCTGTCAAAACTCCAAAAACAGGTCAAGTAGTTCTGGGGAGGTCAGTTATAAATTAGAATGCTTGCTAAGCAACCAGCCATTAAGCGAGGACCACTTGTATTTGGTTTGCCAGTCACATGGCCACTAAGCCGTGCCCAGCCAGTCACATGACCACCAAGCCACACTCACAAATTAAGCCACACCCACAAAACCCATTGTTTAAACATTTGAATCCTACCCCTGCAAAAAAGTGAAAACAGCTTTAACCCACATTGTTTGTAATCCACCATAAGTCAGCCAGAGTTATAAAGTGCCCAAGAAGTGAGAAGAGAGAAAAGGTAATATTTGTCACTTCCACAATGCTTCCATTTTATACCCACTTTGGCCCGTAATATTTTAGATCCATAGAGAATGTTTATAATTCCCAAGTCCCCAAGTCTTGTTAAGTCGTCAACCTCCGGTAGATCAGTATTCCCAAAAAGTGAAGACAGCTTTAATCCACATTTTATACCCATTTTGGCTAGTAGATGTCCTCCTTGCTCCTTTCTTCTCTTCTTACCATACTTTATATGTCAATGTAAGAGGGGAAAGACATTTTACGTCCCCTGTTTTAGCCCAAAGTTCAGGAAAGTGACTCAGTATAATTACGAATTGTCTATATCCCAAGTTTGTTTTATTCTGATCTTCTTTAACAAGTTCAGTCTAACCCAGTCTCTCTGATTTTTTTTATAACAACTCTCCCTACACACCTTCCTTATTGTTATGGATCTGTGACTGCTCTGTATTTTTTTCTTGCCGCTTCAAAAGTGGAGAGAGAGAGAAGAGATTCTCTTCCCTCCTTCTCTCTGGAGCCCCCCTTTCTTCTTAAATCAGCATAGGAATTCCACTCACTTTGGTAAGAGTTTGAAAAAGGTCTTTATCCAGGCCCAATCCACTGCTTCCTTCTGCTTTCTCACCGCTTACTCTGATCAGCGGTCATTGCTTCGCTTCAGCCATTAATGGCCATCTTCTTCTCTGCCTTCTTTCAGGAAGTATTTCTCCTGACCAGCAAAATGGAGCCCCATCCGTTTGTGATCTGCGGAGAGCCCTTCCTCTCCCGTTGTCCCTACAGGGTGGCTTTGGCTCCGAAGAGCCTCTGGGACAGACAGAAACCAGCTGTGCTCCGCAGAAATCCCATCTGCACACCTGTTTACGACAACACCAGCTGGCTCCTCCATAGCATTTTTAATTCTCGGTTTTCTATCTTGCCATACAAATTTTAATATCATCTTATTTTAATTCTTCAAAATATCCCCCCCCCCCCAGCTTTATTGGGATTGTCTGAAACAGGTACAATACTCTCAGCAGAATATTCATCTTAATTGTAGCTACTCTACCCAATAGGGACAATTGTAGATTTTTCCAGTTTTCCAGTTGTGCATTGTTTATTGTAGTTATCTTCTTTGAGGGATACACATCTTGCTATTAATTGAACTCCTAAATATTTAACTTTCTTATAATCTGCATGTTCATCATTCTTGTAAATTCTCTCTTCTGTTTATCTGTGAAGTTTTTAACCAATATTTTCATTTTCTTTTTGTTTATTTTCAATCCTGCAACTGCACCATATTCTTCTATCTTGGCAATTAATTTAGGTCCTGTTTCCTATAGGCCTTCTAAAATGAACACCAAATTATCAGTGAAGGCCTGTAACTTTCTTTATTAACTACTCCTTCTTTATTCTCACACCTTTTATTTCAATATCTTGTCTAATGTTAATATGCCTTCTAAGGTTAATATAAATAACTATGGGGATAAAGGATAACCTTGCCTTGTCCCTTTCATTATATTGAAATTCTCAGTGAATAGTCACCTTTGCTGTTTGTTTATGGCAGGGGTACTCAAACTTTAAACAGGGGGCTGATTCACGGTCCCTCAGACTGCAGGGGGCCCCGGACCAGCTGGGTAGGCATGGCTAGGTGGTCATGTGACTAGGTGGGCGTGGCTAGGTGGTCATGTGACTGGGTGGGCATGGCCAATTTAGCAGTCTATTTTGTCCATTTTCTAACAAAATGAAATTCAATGTAGACGAAGGCAAGGTTTTACACTTAGACAAGAAAACTCTACAGTTACAGATTAGGTGAAACATAGCTCAATAGCAATAACTGTGACATGGATCTTGGAGTCTTAGCAGACAATCACTTAAATATGAACCAGCAGTGTGTCACAGCAGCCAAAAAAGCCAACCCAATCCTAGGCTGCATTAGCAGAGGGATAGAATCAAGATCATATGAAATGTTAGTACCACTTCATAAAGTCTTTGTAAGATCACACTTGGAATGCTGCATCCAGTTATAGTCACCACAATATAAAAAAAGATGTTGAAACTCTGGAAAGAGTGCAAAAAAGAGCAACAAACATGATTAGGGGGCTGGAGGCTAGAACATATGAAGAACAGTTGTAGGAATTGGATATATATATAGTCTAGTGAAAAAAAAGAGTAGGGAGGTAAAATGATAGTATGGCAGTGTTCCAATATTTGAGGGGCTACTACAAACGAGAAGGTCAATTTATTTCCCAAAGCACCAGAAGGCAAAGAAATGATGGATAGAAATTAACCAAGGAGAGAAGCAATCTAGAATGAAGGAGAAATGTCCTGACAGTGAGAACAATGAACTAGTGGAACAGCTTGCCTTCAGAAATTGCTCAATCACTGGAGGTTTTTAAGAAGAGACTGAATTTGAATTTGTCTGAAATTGTATAGAGTTTCCTGCTTCAGCAGGAGGTTGGACTAGAATATCTTCAAGGTCCCTTCCAACTCTGATGATGTTCTATGATATCATGGTGCTATTACGGTGATGGGAGGGGCTTTATGTTTTGTAACAGTTGCTGCTGCTGATTTAAAATAATCATTCCATTTCCTTTCTCTCCTCTTCTTTCTCCTATTCCTTCCACCTCTCCTTCACTTCTTAATTTGTTGTGGGGAGTCCTTCTTTAATGACCAGCCACTTGGCATATGCTGGAAATTATGAATAATCCCCCCAGAAGTACTTACAACTTGTTTTTGAAGTTCTAATGGCTCCACCCACCCACCCCCATCAAGTAATCATATTTTTGGCATTTACTAGCTTCCAGTAAATTAGCTTGCATTTACTGCTGTTACATGACTACCTGTAATGTATAATAGTAAGTAACATATAGTAATTGTCAGTGTATAAGAATTCATAAACTGGAATAGCCATGGCAACAAGTCAGCCAACGGGGACTGTTTGGTGACTAAAACACAGAATTTTGTTGTGTGAGTCATGTGAGACGGCTTGGAGCCTGGGCATGGTTTAGCATAACTGTTCTGTGTATAAGAGAATTCATTTTGTTTTTGCTTGAGTGCTTCTTCTTGTACTTGCTACTACTTCTCTCTCTTTTCTCTGAATTATTTGCTTGTGTGTTGGCTGGATCACTACAAACTCTGACAAATTATGGGCCCAGAGCACACCCAGCCAGTCCAAACAACAGTAAGACTGAACTGTAATCAAGCTAAGGGACAGCCTGCATTATAAACAAAAGAGAACAAGGCTAAGAAAGCTTGCAGAATGGCTGTTGATTTCAAGGAGAGCTCTCTGCCTCTATTGGGACAGAAGAATTATATCATTTGGGCTGCAAAAAATTGAATGCTTCTTGAAGGCTAAAGAGCTCCGGGATATTGTTATTAATCCATCCCAGGGGCCAATAGCAGCTGCAGATCAAAAGCAGCATGATAAGGCACTGGCCTACATCATTTTAAGTTTGGAAGATGAACAATTCTTGAATGTACCTGATTTAAAAACTGCAAAGGAGGTTTGGCTGAAATTGAGAAGTGTGTATGTGAGTGCATCAGCATGCAATATTGTGCAATTATCAAGACAATTGTACAGAGCCTGGCTGCTACCATAAGAGAGTGAAGAGAAGCGTTTGCTGCACATGCAGGCTCTGTTTATTGAGTTAGAACAACGTGGAATGCAGATTCCTGAATCTCAGAAAGTGCTGTTGGTGTTAAACAGTCTTGATGAAACATGGGGCACTGTTTCAGCCAGTTTTGAATGCAAACCAGAACAGGAATTATGTATGGAAGCCCTTAAAGCCTGCTTGATTTCTGAAGAAGACAAACCCCATTTTAGTAGAAGACACAAGGAGAAATTCCTGAGGGGTGTAAGGCCCAAGGAGCAAGCAAAGACTGGATGTCTGCAAAGACTAGAGTAACAGAAAAGGCCAGATTACAGCCCAGCAAAGATTTTCTAAGAAGGAAGAACAGAAACAATGACAGTGTTTCATCTGTGGTGATAAGATTCATTTAAAGAAAGACTGTTTTCAAGGAAGAAAAACATCAGATGGACAAGCGGCTGTTGCAAAAGTTAGCTATTGTAATAGCACAGACAAATAGAAAGTGGGGCTAGTCAAACAACTGTTAATAATTCAAAACTGTTTTTTAGAATGGATCCATCTGGAGGAGATGCAGTAGCCTTGGCAAAGGGCCAGAAGGCTAAAGTCATAGGAAAAGGCAGTGTGCTGATTCCATGTTTTGAGGAAAAGTTTAGTAACATGTGTGCCTGAAATGGAGTGTAATTTACTGAGTGTCTCTAGTCTAGACAAACAAGGGTTCAAAACCACATTTATAAATGGGAGATGTCTCATAAGAAGAAATGGGACTGTATATGCACAGGGCGTAAAACAGGATAATCTTTATGTGTTGCAGGGACAAAAGATTCAATGTGCCCAAACATTTGGAAATGTGGCACAACATGATTCATGCATTCATCTCTTGCACAGAAAGCTTGGCCATGCCAGCTTCAAAGTTTTGCAAAAGATGCAACAGTTTGCAGAAGGTTTAAACTTAAAGGGGTGTAAGGCATACTTGGACTGTGCCATATGTAAATCATCAAAGTCCAAGGCATTCCCAATAAGCAAGAGTAGCACAAGGCAGACAGTAAGAGCTCTGGAGCTGGTAGATGCAGATTTGGTTGGGCCAATGCAAGCCAGTTTGGGAGGAGCAAAGTATGCACTAGTCATTGTAGATGACTACAACAGATTTGGTTTTTGCTATTATACTAAAAAGTATAATAGAGCTGCTACAGAAATTTAAGCAATGGGCAAGCTTCATAGAAAGAAGATATAAACAACAGGTATGTCAGCTGCAAATTGAAAGGTTCAGAATTCCTGTCAGCAAGTTTTCAACAGTAGCTGGGACAGTTAGGAATAAAACACAGATGCCCTATTCCATACACAGCAGCTGAGAATGGTATAGCTGAGAGGTGGAATGGAGTCTTGCAAACAATGAAGGATTCACTGCTGGAGAATTCTGGTCTAAGGTGATATTGGGGTGAAACCATGTCGACTGCTAATTATTGAATCAATAGGCTGTGGAGTTCATCTATTAATGATACTCCATATGCAGTGTTATATGGGAGAAAGCCATCTCTGGCACATTTAAGGGTGTTTGTAAGCAATGCATGGGTGCATATTCCAAAAGCAATCAGGAGAAAAGGTCAATCAAAGGCTAGAAAGCTCAAGCTATGAGCCTGGCTCAAAGAGCTATTGCTTTAGCGATGGGAGCAAAAGAATAGTGATTTCCAGGTCTGCTAACTTTGCAGAGCAAAATTGGAACAGAATTGATGCCAATTTTTTGAAAGTTCCACTTAGTGACGTGATCCACTTAGTGACGGTAACTCACTTAGTGACAATGTTCAGGGACAAGAAGCTGAAAAAAGGCAAGAAAAGATATCAGGAGAAGATGATAACTCAGATATGAAGTGAGAGGGTTGAAACACAAGAGCAGTTAATGTCATGCAGGTCAGAGCGATCAAACAAGGGGATTCCACCTGACAGGTATTCTGCTAGTGAAGTACAGGTGTATAAGGTATGGTATGAATCAAGAAACTATAAGGAAGTATTAGCTTATATTTCCTAAAACAAGTGAAGTGGAAAGAAGCCATGGAAATGAAATCCATGGGTGAACATAAAGTATTCACATCTATGACTTTGCGACAGGGTTGCAAAGCTGTAGGATGTAAATGGGTATACAAAAAGAAAGTACTACCCTACAATGAGATCTAATATAAGGCAAGATTAGTGGCACAAGGTTTTTCACAGAGGAAAAACATGCACTATCATGAGGTATTCGTGCCTATGGTAAAGAATGAAAGCATAAGGTTGGCACTAGTGTTGGTATGGAATGTGACCATAAAATTTGGCATTTTGATATAATCACAGCATTCCTCAGTGCAGAACTAGAAGAAGAAATTTACATGATTCAAGCACCAGTGTTCTGCTTATTAATGTCTGGATGGCATAAAGCAGACAGGGTAACTCCACAAAGCATCCATACAAAGTCCTTTTATTGGTTCATCAGGCATCCTATCAACTCACATTTATGACAAGGTTCTTCTTAATGTCCAATCCTTTGCATATCTGAATTGTGGTGTAGAAAGATGGTTATCTCTTTCATCCCATATCGTAGAGGCAGGGGGTGGTAGAGCAGCTACCACGAGGCTGTGTTCAGGCAAAAGTGAGGGAGCCTCCCCCAACCCAACAAGGGTCAATTTAATGACCAATTAGGATTACAGATTTGGCCACATGACATGAACTACATTTCCCAGGATCCTTAACTACATTTACCATGATGCATTCCCTTAAGGGGACAGCTCTCAATTCCTAATTAACTATCCCAAATCCCATTAACTCTAAACTGTCTGGACAGCACAACCAGGGTATGAAAGTAAAAAATCTAACACTGTATAAATTGCACAAGGCCATTTATGGGCTGAAGCAGTCAGCCAGGAATTGGACTATCTGTTTAGATACAGCATTGAAGGGTCTTAGGTTCAAGAGTTGCAAGGCTGATGGTTGCATATATACTGGAAAGTTAGAAGGTGAGGATTGTCAATTATTAGCATTTGTGGATTATCTTTGTTTCATTGCAAAAGATGTGTCACGGGTAAAAAAAATTGTTAATCAGAGAAGAAGTTTGAATTGAAAAATTTGGATGAAATACAAAATTATCTTGGTGTAGAGATACAAAAAAAAAAGAAAGAAAGATTGTTATGTTCTCAAAAAAATAATAATTGAACAGCTATTTGAGAAAGATAGTATTACTATGAAATATAGTAATTCTACTTTAACCCTTATGAGTACAGATTTTTATAACAATTTGGGTGAGGACAAAAGTGAAGCTTGTGATCAAGAGATATATCAGTCAGCAATAGGGAGCCTGTTATATCTGTCACAGTGGTCCAGACCAGACATAGCTTGTGCAGTAAGCGTCTTAAGTCGCTTTACTGCTGCACCAACAAAATTGCATTGGATGGATGTAAAAAGGATTCTCAGGTCTTTGAAAGTAACTGTGAATTTGGGTCTTCAAATACAGGTCTTTGAAGAATTAAAGTTAAAATGTTACATTGACAGTGATTATGCCAATTATGTAAAAACCAGAAAGTCCAATTCTGGGATTGTGGTATTATTTGGAGCTGACTTCCGGTTTGGGCTTCTTTGGCAACGGACTGAAATCACGATAGTCCACGGTTTTGATCCGTGCTTGCCGCTGGAGCGCCCCAATCTGCCCAGATTCGGGGCTGAAGCCACCCCATAGAGGTAGTGAAGAAGGGGGAGCCATCAGCGGGGTTGAGGAGAGCTGCATCTCTCCTCCTTGGCTGGGCATTACTCCCTTTCCCAAAGGTGGTTGCAGTGGTGGTCAGAAATGGCCACATCAAAGAAGAACCCAAACGGACAAGATTATGCAAGAGGAAGTTTAAAGGAGAAAGTTTGACTGACAGAGTTGAATGGAGAACATCTATTTAAGGTACCTGGAACCTGAATTTTAAAGACTAATACTATTCCTAAAAAAGATTTTAAGCTGCAAAAGAGAAAAGGAAAAGAAACAGAATTGGCTTTTTTCCCTCTAACATCGACAGTTTTAACTGACTTGGAACTAAGAAGAGATTCAAATAAGAAATCGATACTATTCCAATTTGACATTAATAGGCTATTGGGATAGCTGAAAATAAAATGTCAAAGGGATAAAGATTCTTGGATAATTTAAAAACTTTCTTTAAAAAAAGAAAGAAAGCAGCGGAGGGAAAAAGGAAAAAAGAGGGTGGAATCTGGAAAATGGAGGAGACCACTTGGAACTTAAAAAAAATTGATAGTGGAATTTTAACAAGGCTTGCAAAAGATACATTGTAGCTGAAACCTTGTTATAAGATAACAAAGCCCCTGGAAAGAGAAAGTGAGAAAAGAAGCAAAAAACAGTTTTGGTAATGCTGTTACAGTGAGCTCTGGCGCTTAGGTCATTTGATATGAGAACTCCAAGGTCCTTGACAGAGTGAGGATCGCCAATGAGGTCATATCCACCTAGTTTGTATTTGGTGTACTGATTTTTTTTACCAATGTGTAGGACAGAGCATTTGTTGGTCAAGATTTCGAGTTGCCAGATGTTTGACCATTCTGACACATAATCAAAGTCGCTTTGAAGGATAATAGCATTGTTGGTGGTTTTGAATAGTTTTACGTCATCCGCAAAGAGGACACAGTTGCTTATAAGGTGATCGCAAAGGTCATTTATATAGAGTATAAAGAGAGTGGGTTCGAGAACACTGCCTTGGGGGACACCGCTGTTAACTGGAGCAGGGTTTGATATAGCGCTCCCTATTTTTACTATTTGTTGCCTGTTTGACAGGAACACAGTAATCCACTTATGAAGGGATCTGGAAATGCTGTAAGAGTTTAGTTTTAACAGTAGTTTGTCATGGACCACTGAATCAAAGGCTTTGCAGAAGTCTACGTAAATTGCATCTGTAGCTTTACCCTGGTCAAATAGAGTAGTCCATATGTTTTTGCAGTGTAGGAGTTGAAGATTGCAGGACAATTTTTTCCTGAAACCAAATTGTTTTTTGGACAATAGGTTGTTTGACTCTAAGTGGAGAGTGATGAATTGGTTAATGATTGATTCCATGACTTTGCATGTGGACACAACACAGTGAGATTGGTCTGTAGTTTTCAACCAGGTTGGGGTCACCTTTTTTGAAGATAGGGGTGACCGTAGCTAAGGACCAGGAGCTGGTTCTGAATGATATCTCATATATAATGCTTAGGGGTTCCGCTATGGCAGAGAAGAGCTTTTTTAAGAAGTATGCATATAATTCATCAGGGCCAATAGATAAGGGACGGTTTTAGGTTACATAGTGCATTTTCTACATTATCTTCTGTAAAGTCAATATGTAGTATGTCATTACAGTTAGTTGTGGTATGACTAGGAAATGTGGGGCATGAACCATTGCTGTTTACAAAGACTGAACTGAAGAATGTGTTGAAGAGATTGGCCTTAACAGCTTCATTGTTGCAGTCTTTCCCATTTGCTCCTTTTCGGGGTGGGATGGTTCTTGAGTCTTTAAGTTTGGTGTTAACAAAGTTGTAGAAGGCGTGGGTGGATTTTGTATGTAGGAGGTTTTCCTCTTGTTTGCAGTGGTAATTTGTGCATTCTGCCTTTATCTGTTGGCATAGGGTGTTGTATTGGTTTTAAAAGTTTGCTACGTAGCTAGTTTTGTTTTTACACCATAGCGATCTTTTTTTTGATTGAAGTTTCCTTATTGTTATGGGTAATTTGTTTTTTTTATTTTGGGGGTTACTAATGGTACATATAGTTTAATGACCCTTTCAAGTCCGAACAAGAATGCATTATAATGGTCTTCTATAGTATTACAGCTAGAGAACAGAATGTGCCAATGAAGAGATGATAGGCCAGCATCTATGAGATCATAGGTGGCTTTTTTGAAGTTGTATTTTGGGGATCCATCATTATGATCCTCTTTGTGAGGGTGTAAATTGAGACAAAAGTCGATCATACTGTGGTCACTGTTTGAAAAGGGTTCTTGTATTTGTAGGCCATATTTTGAGTTTGAGCTGTTGCAGAAGATAAGGTCGAGGCAGTTATTGAGTCTAGTGTTGTTAGTTACTAATTGATCCAGTCCCAGTGTAGTGACAGCATTCTACAGGGCTGCATGTATGGTTTCGGATGTACATTCATTTAGGGTCCAATCTATAAGAGGTAGATTGAGGTCACTAAGGAAAATAAGAGGGTGAGGGCAAGAGGCAACCCACATTAGCAGTGAAGTTAGCTTGTTTGCATGAACTATGTCATAATCAGTGGCTCTGTAAGAAGTGGATTGTGGTATTTAAAGACAGATCACATACAATGGTCTCTTTAAGAGCAAGTTCCTGTGTAATTTAAAACTTTTTTAGATTAAGGGATTTTTTTGTAGAAGATAGCAACTCCACCTTCCTCTACGGAATTCGGGATCTGACCGATAAACGTGATATTCGCTGACTGTGGTAATGGAGTCTGGAAAAGATGAATTTAGCCAGGTCTCACAGACAAATATAATGTTGAATGTGGTCGTGCCTAATAAGATGAGGAATTCATGCATTTTGTTTGCGAGGCTTCTTGCATTGAGTAGTTTGCATTTTAGATATGTAGTAGTGGGTCTGGAGAAAGTAAGGGGCGTGCATGCCTAATGTTGGATGTTGGGGTGATGGTTATTGGGATGTACATTGAAGGTCTTGCTTTTGATACATTCTGTGCGGTAATCAATGTATAAGTTAGTATTTCCTTGTTCATGGAGTCTTTTGAGCTCAGAGCATAGTTTATGGGATCATACACCTTGCTGTAAGGTTAGGTCAGGGTGAGAATGGAGGTTCTTATGGTTGGTGTTGCTTTTGGCATTGGAGTGAATTTATAGTGTAAAAGAATTTATGTGTGCTTGATTCATTTTTGCAAAATGACCCTGCAGAGGCATGAGGCCACCAAGCCATCACTGTTTTTGAACTCTGGGCTGATGCTGGAAATGTCAAGTATTTCATCAGGGTTGGTTGATATTTGATAGTCACTGATGATGATGCGGACAATTGTGATGTCATCATCGTCATTGCTGTTCTCTAGACCAAATAAGATGGCTTTTGGACGCTTCCGTTTGCTCTCGACAGCTTCTTTGATGAGGATTTGTATATCATTATTTGTTGGATTTGTGGTTTTCTTTTTTTTTTTAAACAAGTTTTATTGATTTTACAAACAAACAAACAAAACAAAACATCATTAAACATTAAAAACATAAAACCTCTTTCCATTGTAAATCTTTACAAGGCAGGTAACACATTGCTTTATATCACATACTTATAATTTATCCCATTTCCATATAAACACGTAAATTCCCTTTACCAAATTCCACATTGTTTCTCTTTAATCATTATTCAATCATATTTCCTTTCTAATTTATCTGCTATTCAATCATCACATTTATATTTTCCTCTAGCTTGTTTATAATTGTTCTCATCTAGTCTTCCTCCGAGATTTTATTATTTAATTCTTAATTGAACACACACACATAAGACAAACATAAAAACATAAAACTTTCTTTTAGAAAGTAACTTGGCCCCAGATTGCCTCTTCTTGTATGGACTTCAATTGAATTCATGCTCTTCTTATGTACTATTACCTATCTTGTTTACCATTCTATATCTATTATATAACTCCTCTCCACTTTTGCCTCGTCTTAATTCTGTTTTATATATTTAATCTTGCTTTAAAGAAAAATATTTTTATATCTTTTGTCCATTTCTCCATTTACATCTGTCTCATTTCCAATATAAAAAAGAATAGTTTCCCCTGGAATCACTAATCAGAGTATGATGCCTTTCTATCATTCCCCTAAATTAAAATTTTAAATAACACCTAAATCCCAATCAGATTCTGCTTAGTACATTCTACTATTTCAGAAACCAATACTACAATAATAAATCCATAACAGTCAACACATTAATCCATTAAACTCTATATTTAAACTAATATTTTAAACATTCCCTTTAGTATTTTATTAAAACTTAATATCATTCATTATTAAACATTTTAAAGTTATACCTTAATATTTTAGTCTTTTATTAGATCTTAAAAAGTTCTGATTATCTACTTATAATACAAATACCACTATTACAATACTCATGTGTACTTTGCAGAATCCCCCCTTTTTTTAAAAAAAAAAACAACCCATACATTACCCATTATCCCTAAAAAAAATTTCTTTTCTCCATCTTGTTTTATACCTTTGTAACTTTTTTCCCCCTTTTCCCTTTCCTTCTTAGCCCACCTAAACTTTTTACCCCCTCCTCTCCAAACCTCTGCCTTCTTGGTTTTCCCTTTCTGTTGCATTCCTCTTTCCTTTTGCTTTCTAGCATTCTGTTGTTTTTACATCTTCTTTTTCTCTTTCATAAATATTTTTTTATTTCTTAAGTCCTTCCTTTTCGCTCCTCTCTTTTTCCTTTCTTTCTTAGTCACACCATTTAGTTCATTAAAAATGGCTTCTTCTTCCTCAGCTTCTTCCAGCTGTTGTTTAATTTGCTGACAAGCGCCATATCTAGGAAACAAAGGGCTTCTCCCATAACATCTTTGCCTTCTTTCCTTATTTTTAAATATTGTTTTTTTAGTTCATCAAGAGATAGAGCCATTTTAAACTGTTTCTTCTTCTTTTTCTGTATCCTCTTCTTATTATTAAGCCAATCAGTTATTTCCAAACTTAAAACAGTTCCCAAAAGTCCCAAAATCCCACAATCATCAAACAGTCCAGGCAGAGTACAAACTTCTTCTTTTTACAATTTCTCTTCTAGGGGTGAAGTCAAATTAGGGAAAGAAAAAACGTCCAGTCTGTGCTTTAGATCTTTTTTAGAATTAATTTCTATTCTCTTTATCTTCAAGGCATCTCCTCCAGCAAAGTCTTAGAGTAAAAAAATTTTTTTCCAAGCTTCTCCCTTCCCACTTATAACAAAGGAGTTTAGGTTTTACCTTCTATTAAAAGGAAGGTTTCCCTTGTCCATTTGTTAATTCCATAAGGGAGGGAGAGTAACTTTCTGTTTTCATCACTTTTCTTCGCCGCTGAAAACATCAATTGGGAACATTGTAGCGTCCAGAAAAAAGCCAATACTTTCCCAGGTGTTGAATATGTCCTTAAGGTCCCGGTTCGACCAAGAAAAATCTTTCGTTTTAAAACTCCTTCTTCTTCCTCCTGCACATTCTTTATCCAGTTGCCGGCTTCTTTATGGCGGCCATTAAGACCACCGCTCCACTGTCTTGAGAGAAGGGGGTTATTGCCAGCTGGGGAGGGGGTTTGCGATATCCCTCAACCCCTGTCCGGATCCCCCCTTTCTTCAGCTGCCCCAACAGGGCAGCCTTAGCCTCCAAATCCGTCAGGATCGGAGGCACCAAGGTGGCTAGCACAGTAGGGATCGCGGAGAAAAGCGAATCCCTGCTGTCACCGAAGCCGACAAACCGGAAGTTTTCAGATTTGTGGTTTTCTGTGGATTGGGTTGCGGTTGTTGGGTAGAGATGTTTGTAGCTATTGAATGTTCGTTTTTTTGTGTTGTGTCTTTTTTTCAAGGTTAGTTAATCTTTCTTTTAAAGTGTCCAGGGATGCTACTATGGTGTCAAGGGATGTTATTCATGTTTCTATGGTATCAACTCTTTCAAACAGGAAGATTTGTCCAGTTTGGGTCTGCATGATGGGCAGAAATATTGAAATGCATGATTGGATGATTCTAGAAATTGAGTCATTTGCTTGGGTAATCCCAAGCAGCCATGGTGAGCATAGTTGTCATATAGGGAACATTTGGTGGAATTTTTATTATCCTTTAGAGTTTCATTACATATAAAGCATGTGCAGGAGTCTTGTGGTTCATTGGTGGGGATTTCTTTCTCTTTAGCTTGTGGTTTGGCACTTGATTTTTTTCTGGCATGGTAGGTTTGTTGAGATGGTACGTTGATTAAATTGCTTAATGAAACAAGATATTTGGGTAATCAATATAGCCAATATCACATGAGTTAATCAATTACAATAATCACCCTAGTCAAATGATTTTGCTAAACAACAATCAGCCTAATCAATTAATTACACTAATCACTAATCACACTGGTCAATTAAGTTCACTAAATCACTAATTTGACTAATCAATCAAAACAGTAAATCAGTTAATCCATTGATAAATTAATTATTTTATAGAAATTGATTTAGAGACATCATTATCTAATCATTGATATAGGTCATGAGGTAGAAAAGTTATAAGTTTTGAGGTAATGAAGTAATCATTGTTTAAATATTAAAATAATGAAGTAGTATTGAGGGTCAGAAAGTAAAGGGTTATTGCTTTGCTAACTGCTGCTATCTGATGGGTGAGAAGGATTTATTGCTTTGATGGCTGCTGTTATCCGATCCGCTGGGTGAGACATGTAAAAGCTGTAGGTCTGGAACACACAGAAGTAGGCTTTAAGGCTGTAACAGGATGACTAAAAACACGCTGAATTATTGAAACAGAGTAAAACACACTGAATTATTGAAACACACTGACTCCATTTAGGGAATCATGTTTGGGGAACCACAGCTGACACTGTTCACAACTGACTCTGTTCAAGACTCCACCCAAGGAATCTTAGGACTGGAAGATTCCCTAAAGCCATGTGGTTTCTTTTGTTTTAATGGCTACTAAGTAATTGTTTCCTGGTGAGGTAGAGGTTGGTGAGAGATTGTAGGAATTATTTTCTAGCAAGATTGTTTCCTGGTAACAACAAAAAACAATAAGTTTTTCTTGCTGGGATTAGATTGTCTGACTGTAAGTCTGTTCTGGCTTGGCTTTCTGGCTGCCTCTGGAGAACTGTATTTATCCAGGGCTCGGAAAACTGAGTGGAGATGGCTGTGCTCCAGCTTGGCTCTCTAATTGCCTCCTGGCTCTTTAATTGCCTCCTGGTATTTGCGCTCCACCGGGGCTCGGGGCTCAAGCGTTATGGCTGCTGGGGAGGTTGTAGGAGATTGTCCAATGGCCCTACCTCCAGGAAATTGCCCTGCCCTGCCACTGGGGAATTGTGCTTTGCAGGGGCTCAGGGTTGGAAGGCTATGGCTGCTGGGAAAGGCTGTGGGAGCTTGCCCAGGCTGCTTCACCGGGGTTGGCTGTGGGGGAATCTTGGGATCCCAAGGGATCTTGGTTACTCACGGGAGCTTCAGCGCATGATTTCTGGCAATTTCTGGTGAAGGTGGAGGTTCTAAAAGGATCTAAAATGTGATAAGCTCTCCGGGAGCAAGAACCTCACCATCCTTGTTGGGCACCATCTTGGGGAAGTGTTTATTGTTCTATCTGAACTTTGTTCAGACATAACTTGGTACGTACATCTAATTACAGGATTTAAACATAAAAATAAATAAAGCTGTAACAGTGTTTGAAGATAATGCTGCTTGCATTAAAATGGCAACAGGTGACAGAGTAAAGAATAGAAGCAAGTATGTAGATATTAAATATTGTAATGTAAGAGAAGCCATCAAATGTAAATTAATTAGCTTGCTTCACTGTTCTTCAGAGGACAATCTGGCAGGTGGAGCCATTGGGTAGAGTGCACCATGGGAAGAATATTTAAGTTATTTGGTTTTATGTCTATTCCTGTCATAAAGGGAGGAGTGTCAGTGTAAAAGAATTCATGAACTGGAATAGCCATGGCAACAAGTCAGCCAGTGGGGACTGTTTGCTGACTGAAACACAGGATTTTGTTGTGTGAGCCATGTGAGATGACTTGGAGACTGGGCGTGGCTTAACTGTTCTGTGTATAAGAGAGTTCGTTTGTCTTTGCTTGATATGCTTCTTGTACTTGCTACTTCTCTCTACCACATTGCAAGATTGCATGGGTATTGTATACATGCATCATGTTTTATATTATTGTATATAAAGAAGTATATAATGAAGCCTGCTGAATTATTTGCTAGTGTGCTGGCTGGATCACTACAAATTCTGACAGTAAATAGCATGAAATATACATATGGCCTGTTTTTATAAATATTTAAAATTAGAGGCCCTGCAGAAGATTGCATATCTACCAAAAATACTTCATAGTATATATTTTAATATTATTTTCATTTTCCTGTTTTCTTGAATTGTTTGATAATCATCAGGAATACTCCTAAAACAATCTTTGTTGTTTTTTCTCCTTAGAATATGTAATGCAGCACTGGCAAGAAGATTTTATGTTTGGATACCAGTTTCTGAATGGCTGCAATCCTGTATTAATTAAAAAATGCATAGAACTACCAAAAAAGTTCCCAGTGACCACAGAAATGGTAGAATACAGTTTGGAGAGAAATCTAACTCTGGAGCAGGAAATAAAGGTATCTACTTAGAATACACAGTTATTTCAGTGTTTAGCTATGAAACATTTTACAAATGTTGTAGAGGCTGATTAAATTGTCTAGGAGAAAAGTGTTTTCCGTTCTAATGCAAAAATATAATTAGCAATTGTATGATAGCTAGCTCTCAAATAAAAATAAGAATGCCTAATTTTAAGAATATAACATCATCCATGGGTGTAAACCTTAGCATTACTTGCTTTCTAAGTATAGAACAATCTTAAATATGTGTAAAGATAACCCAGTTTCCTAAAATATAATGAAATTAAAACTTTTAGAGTATAAGCCTTAAAAAGTACCTTGGACATCATCTAGTCCAATGCTTCTGTTAAGTACAGAAGTGCAGAAATCCACTGATACAGCATCCCTGACAGAAAGCCACCTAGCATATATTCAAACATTTAAACATTTCTGACAGACAATCCCCACAGTACCGTGTTAGATAATATATAGTATAGTTGTATTACCATTATCCTTCTCATCTTTTCTACTATCTTCTCTTATTGGTATATTATTATTATATTACTTTGTTGTTTGTATGTACAAGTATATCCAATCACACTTGGCTAATAAACTATTTTGTTCTAGTCCTAGTCTAGTCTAGTCTAGTCTATCCCTATCCCATTCCATTGCATTGCATTCCATTGTATTATCTGAACAAGTTTGTTCCAATGTTGAAAAACTACTTATTACTTATAATTACTTGGAAACTATTCCTGATGTCAGGAAAACTTTTCTTTGCCCTAGTTCTAAAACATCTCTGAACACTTCTGCTCCATTTTCCATTGCCCTAAACAGAGTATTCTAAATAAGCTGTGTTCCAATGGGAAAATCTTGAGATGGCCCAAGTATTCTGTGTTTAGTATGAAACAAATCATCCCTCGTAAAAACAGTACAGAAATAAAAGCAGCAGGAAAGTCAGAACAAAAATCATTTCCTGATATTTTCAGAGATATACATGAACTCTTTCATCAAGCTGAAAGAATCCTTGTTTTGCAAAGCTGCACTAGTTCCCAGTAGGCTTTGAGGGGCAATTAAAGGTGCAGATATCACTTATATGAAATGAAAGCCTTCTCGAGAAAAACTTAAAACAGGGAAGATAGTGATTAATTTTTCAAGACAGAGAACAAAAAGTCAAGAACTCTTGTAAATTGCAAAAGATGGAGGATAAAAATGCAAAAGATGGAGGATAAAATGGATAACATCCAGGAAATAATTATGTCAACTCATAAAACATTTTGTATACACATTTTATAGTTGACAACAGAAAGAAGGGGGGAATTTCAAAGAGCAGATGGCAATGTGGAATTGAAAGTACATTCCATTCATATTTTCTTCAAACACTGATTAGATGGCTGAAGCTTTTGCTGCGCAAAAAATCTAATTGGAGAGCATGATTGATGACTCTTGGTTATGGACTTTTTTGATTGGATGATAAACCCAGAGGGGTGGGGTGGGGGGAAAAGCAGGATCAAGGGTAACAGTGAATTATGTATCTCAGAGTTGGCTATGCCCAGGTAAATGCTGGACGTAGAATGCTACCTTCAAATAAATCTTTTTTAGTTTTGGGAGTGTGGCTCGAGGCTCATGATTTAATTGGAGTAACTGCTGGAATCCTGACAAATTACTAAAAGTGAGCAACGAATTCAGAAAGTAGAAGAGAAAACAGAACAAACAGATAAGAAAGTGGAAGAGATGGACTATAGGCTGACCCAGGTAGACAATGACCTTGAGTTATCCATAATTATGCTAAAGATGGATAGAGCAAAATATTTTTGAGATTTCAGAATATTGAGCAGGAAAAAGGGGAAGATGTTGCTGAAAAAATGCTAGAGTTGTTGGCCGATGCATTGGAAGTAAGTAAATGAGAAATGCTTGCTGGAATAGATGAAATATTTAGAATACACACAAGCTACACAAGAAGGAATAAACTCCCCAGAGAGGTACATGTGAGATTCTCAAAGAAGGCAATAAGAGTGGAAATTCTTCAAAGAACAAGAGATGACTCATTGAAATATAAAGGGAGAGAAATAGTAGTCCTGGCTGGATACATTGCGTCAGCGGGCCGTAGTTTGAGGATGGCTGCAAAAGACAAAGCAGAGCAATTCTACTATCAGTAGTTTGCATCATATGAGGAAAAAGGGAGAAGAGAGGAAATAGATGATAAAAAACAAGAGGAACCGTTAGGCGAGGAAAGTACACAACAAGAAGAAACTGAAACAGAGCAAAAGGAAAGAAGAGAACAAGAAGAAGCAAGAGCAGAAGAACAGAAAGAAGCAAGAACAACAGCCAAACCTATCTATAAGTAAATGATGGAAGAAGAAACAAAATTATTATCAATTAATATAATTGAACTGAATTCACCTATGAAAAGGAAAAGAATTTAATAAATTAGAAAAATTAAAACTAGATTTGATTGTCTTCAAGAGGTTGACATTAAAAAAAAAATACAGTAAATTACTGTAAAATCCTAAAATTGGGAAATTATATTTTTCATTAGCACAACAAAAAAGGCATGTGGCTTTCTATATTAAAGAATAAAATGCTAGACAAATTTTTGCAGATGAGGATGGGAGAATATTGATGGTGGAGGTAACAATGAAACATAAGATGCTCTTGATAGCGATATATACACCAAACAATAAACAAGAAGAGTTTTATGGAAAACTCCGTAAGAAAATTATAGAATTGGAATGTGAAAATATCTGTGTGGTAGAAGATTTCAATGCAATTGTAGATGCAGATCTTGATTATAAGAGTAGTAAAACAGGTAAAAAAGCTAGGAAAACACTCCCTAAAACTTTCTTTAAAATGACAGAAGAAATAAGTATTCAAGATGTATAGAGAGAGAGACACACCTCAAGAAAAATCAATACTCATTCTATTCAAATAGACATATATCTTGGTCAAGAATAGACATGGTATGGATGTCATCAGAATTGAAAGCATATGTGCAAGAGATAGAAATAGAATCAAATGTTTGGTCAGATCATAATCCAGTCAAAGTTGTATGGAAAGGACAAAAAAGAAAATTGAGATAGACACTGAACCCAGCAATTTTGCAAGATAAGAAATTTATAGAAACTATCGAAAAAGAACTGGACTTTTTCTTTAAAGAGAACAGGAAAGGAGACCTCTCTGCAAACTATATGGGATACTGCTAAAGTGTATATTGGGGATTAATCATAATATACATGAATAAGAAAAATAAGAAGAAACAAAATAAAAAAGTGTTAGAAGAACATAAAAGATTAGAATTAAAATTACAGAAAGAACCACGAAAAAGAATTTGAAAAATCAAATGGATTTAATAAAGCATAAATTGAATTTATTTAAAAAAAATTGGCACAGAAAATCAAAAGTGTGACAGAACTTTTTTGAAAAGGCAAATAAACCAGGAAGATGGTTGGCATATATACTGAAAAAAGAGAAAGAAAAAAACTTGATACATTGACTAATGGATGAGAAAGAGACTATTACCAAAACAAAGATAAAAAATAATAATTCAGTGGTATTACGGGAAACTGTATGATCAGGAGAAAACCCCAAAAAACAGAATAAAACAATATTTGGAACAATCTGAACTTCCTAAAGTACTCGAAACAGTTAAGGTTATGTTGAACGAGCGAATAATTATGATGGAATTGACAGAAGATTAAGAGACAAAAGAATAATAAAACGCCAGGGCCAGATGGGTGACCGGCAGAATTTTATAAACATTTACAAGATGCATTAGGCCCAGTTATGTTGGAAGCTTATAATGAAGTTCTAGCAGCAAAAGTACTAAATTCATGGATGGAAGCAAATATTACTCTTACACCGAAAGACGATTTAGATTTAACACCGATAAAGAACTATAGATCAATATTCTTATTGAATGCGGACTACAAAATAGATGCTCCAATAATAGGAGATTAAAAAGGGTTTTGAATGAATTTATACATGTAGATCGGAATGGATTTCTGCCAGAGGCAGATTAAAACAATATGACGATGATGTTGAACACATTGGAGTATTATAAAAGTCTATTAACTTTAGACTGACACGGCCTTCAATTAGGTTGGCATGCTTTCTTATGGTATGGGAAAAATAAGATACATAGTTATTTTCCAAGACATTATATTAGAAATGAATTAGTATCAGCATGGGTAAAAATTAAAGGACAATATTATTTAAAAATACCTGTCTGGCTTTCCACAATGGAAGCATTAATATATCATAATGTTAATATGGAAAAAATATAAGATATAAATATATTTTGAATGAAAAGGGGGAATTAAAAACTAAGCAAGAACTGAATAGTCAAGGGATGGATATAGCATGGTGGCCACAAGTGCAGATACAATCTTGATATGAGAAAGATGCTAAAATGTATAGTTTTAATAAAGAATTAACAGAATTGGACCAGATATTAACTGGAATGGATGAAAAATTAATAAAGAAAATATATAGGTATTAATTACACATCAAATTGGAGAAAAGAAATAGACAAAACCAAGGATGAAAACCTAAAATCCATATGGGTCATTATAAAAGGGAAAAAATGACATTGCTATAGGCGTATACTACCCAATCAAGCAGAAGAAAAAGTTGAACTCTTTGCCAATCAATTTACAAATGTATGTAGGAAACATGCTGTCAACTTTTTGACTAGTGAACCCAAAATAAGGAAACACTCTCAGCAGGTTTGAATTTCCAAAAGTAAAACTTTATTGGTTACACCATTTTGGTACTGAAGAAACAAAAGCAGCTCTGGTTTTTCAAGTGCAAATGCTTGCCTAGTTAAACAATAGCTCCCACTTCTCCATACCCCTGGATGATCACATTGTCTAATTATGAGATGTCCATCACTTTCTCAAGCACTTGCAGTGTTGATCTTGATGGATTCCAAGCTCTCACGATCCACATACACATTCCCATCATTCCAATTCCCCCTTCCCTCCTCCATTCCAATTCCCCCTTCCCTCCTCCCAGTTCATTGGCAAGTTTGAAGAACATTAAGGTTTGAAAGAAGCAAAATGATTCAATCTTGACACATACCACAGTAGTAATGGAAGACTTTAACTATCCTGATATCAACTGGGAGACAAACTCTACAATAAGTGGGAGATCGAACAGATTCCTAACCAACTTAGCTGACAACTTTGTCATTCAAAAAGTAGAGAAGAGAACTAGAGGAAAAATTATATTGGACCCAATTCTTACTAATAGAGAAGAAGTGATAGAGGGAGTTGAAATTACCAGAACCTTAGATGAGAGTGACCATGTCATACTTGGAATTCAATATAATGCAAACACAAGCAACACAATATAATCAACCGGTGCCTTAAACTTTAAAAGAGCTGATTTTAAGAAACTCAGAGACTAAGCAAAATTTCATGGATAAAAATCCTAAAGGGGAAAACAACTCAAGAAGCAAACACTGAAAAATATGATTATAAAAGCCCAGTCCAACACAATACCATGGAAAAACAAAAACAAGAAATCCAAGAAGAAACCAGCATGGCTGCAGAGAGCGCTCTCTGATAAACTGAAAGACAAAAAATGGAAAGAGGGACACATAACTAAGGCAGAATATGAGCAGATAGGCCGACTCTTCAAAGATGAAGTCAGGAAAGCAAAAAGCTCAGAATGAACAAAGACATGCATCAAAAATCAAAGATAATATTAAAAAGTTTCTTTCAACATATAAATAATAAGAAAAAAGTCAAGAAAACAGTCAGTTCACTAAAGACAGAAGATGGCAAGGAACTAACTGGCAGTAGAGAGAAAGCAGAGCTGCTTAGCTCATTCTTTGCATGTAAAAAGGATAGCCCAACCTACCAAAAACATAACTGTAAAAGACAGACTAGATATAAAAATCAAAATAAGCAAGAAAATGCTTGTCCGATCTTGATGAATATAAATCACTAAGATCTGATGGATTACATCCCAGAGTTCTAAAGGAGCTGGCAGATCTCAGAACCACTGTATCATATCTTTAAAAAACCTTGGAGCACCAGGGAACTACCAGGGAGTGGAAAAGTGCTGATGTGGCTCCCATTTTCAAAAAAGAAAGTGGGGGGAATGACACAGGAAACTACAGACCAATCAGTCTAACATCAATACCTGGGAAGATACTGGAAAAAAATAATAAAAACAGATCTGTAAACATCTAGAAACAAATAAATCCATGACTAGTAGCCAGCATGGGTTTGTTAAAAACAGATCATGCCAAACTAATCTTATTTCATTCTTTGACAAAGGGACTAAATTAGTACACCAGCGAAATGCTGTGGACATAGTATATTTAGACTTCAACAAGGCATTTGACAAAGTAAACCATAACCTACTTCTTGGTAAGCTAGAAAAATGTGGGATAGACTGTATCACCAGTAGATGGATTTCTAAGTGGCTGACAAACCATACTCAATGAGCAGTCCTTAAAGGTACTGTATCTACATGGAGGGAAGTAAGCAGTGCGTTATCACAAGATTCTGTCTTAGGCCCAGTACTTTTCAATATATTCATAAATGACTTAGATGAGGGAATAGAAGGGGAGCTTGTCAAATTTGTGGATGACACTAAGCTGGCAGGAATAGCCAACACCCTAGAAGACAAGCTCAAGATCTAAAAAGATCTTGACAGACTTGAACAAGGGGCCCTATCCAGAGGTGGGATTCAAATTTCTTAACAACTGTCTCTGTGGGCGTGGCCTAATTTTGGGGTGTGGCTTGGGTATGTGACTGGGTGGGTGTAGCTGGCTGATTGGCATGGTTTTGTGGTCATGTGACTGGCTGGTTGTGGCTAGGTGGTCATGTGACTGGCTGAGCATGGCTTGTTGGTCATGTGATGGGTAGGCGTGGCTAGGTGGCCATGTGATTAGCAAACCAAATATAAGTGTCCTCACTTAATGGCCAGTTGCTTAGCAAGTGTTCTAATTTACGACTGACCTCCCTAGAGCTACTTGACCTGTTTTTTGTGTTTTGACAGCCATGTGCACGCGTGCGCACACACACACACACTTATGATCGGTTACAACATCCCACGCAGTCTTGTGACTGAGGTTTTCTATGTTTTTACCAGTTTCCAACAATTCCTTCTGGTTTCCGGTTAAAAATGCCCATTGGGGAAAATGGACTTATTTAACAACCACAGTGTTTGCTTAATGACCACAAGGTTCACTTAATGACCATGGTGTTTGCCTAACCCGGGGTCTGCAACCTTAAACATTTAAAGAACCATTTTTCTATTTTCTTTTAAACAAGTATCTCTCTCTCACACTTTCTTTCTCCCTCTTTCTCATCTCTTTTTCTTTCTCCCTTTTTCTTTCTTTCTCATCTCTGTCTTTTGTCTCTTTCTCTTTCCCTCCCTCCCTTTCTCTCTCTCTCTCTCTCTCTCTCTGTGTCTTCTCTCTCTGTCTTCTCTCTCTCTTTCCACCCCTCCCTCTCTTTCTCTCTATCTGTATGTGTCTCTTGTCTCTCTTTCCCTCCCTCTCTCTCTGTGTCTCTTGTCTCTCTTTCCCTCTCTCTTTCTCTGTGTGTTTGTGTGTCTTGTCTCTCTCTTCCCCCCCACTTTCTCTCTGTCTCTTGTCTCTTTCCCTCCCTCCCTCTCTCTCTCTCTCCCTGTCCATCCCTTGGGAGGGGGAATATAAGTCACTTTTTCAGTGCTGTTGTAACTTTAAATGGTGGCTAAACAAATAGTTGAAAGTCAAAGACTATCTGTATCTGTGGTTTTAACCTTCCAATTAGCATCTAACTAAATTTCAGCTGCATCTCTGCACCAAGCACATAGGATAATTTCCTTATTCCCAAAATGCAGGAAAATAACCCAGGCTCACAAGAAGTATTTCTTTTTTTTTTTGAAAATTTTATTTGGGTTTTCACAAAAACAAAATACAAATAAAGCATCTTTTTTGAAAATAGCATGGTCCCAGGTTATCATTTCTTCATACAGACACAAAACTCAATTTCATGCTCATTTTTATATTCCATTCCATATCTTACCATTTTATATTTTCTACATATTTGTTCCCCTCTTCTAATTTTCTCAACTTTGTTTTAATTATCTCAATTCAAATCATTATATTTATACTTTTGTCTGTCCTGTTACAATTTCACATTATCTTTTCTTACTAAGCAAATTTTTCCCTGTAGTTACCAATTACAGTATGACACCTTTATATCCTTTAATTTTATCCATTCAAGCTCTTATTTAAGCTTCAATGTATAGCTTTAAGATTATAGCATTCAATATAATACATAACTTCCAATCGAATTCTGCTTGGTATATTCTTAAAATAGACACTATATTCTTAAAAAGAAATATATATATATATGTAAATAAAACACATTCCATTCCAATTCAATTCTATCTTTAATATGCATTAAAATCTTAACATCTTTAACATTTCTTTTCAATTGAATATCATAGTTCCTTGGGAACACTTATAAACTTTCCATAGTTAATTCCTTTTTTTCCATATTTCTCACTTATATTTTTATAAATCATTACTAATAATTAAAAATGTTCTCTTTTAATTCTCTCAATCATTTTAATTCATTTATTTATTAACAAACATCCCACTGCATTACAATAAATATTTTATCCATCATCATATTTTCTAAAGTTATTTCTATTTGTAATATGACAAAGCTATCTTATGTACCTTTGCAGAATCCTTTTTACAATTAAATTTTCACCCATTATCTCTAAACAAACTTATGGTTACAATCCTTATATCTTTTCCCTGTTTTTCCATTTCTTGTTTCTGTCTTTTACAACTTCTTTTCCTTGCCTTCTTCCCCCTCTTCTTCTCCCTCCCCTTTTTACCCCCTCATCTCTCTACTTCTAACTCTCTCATCTGTAATCCCCTCTTCTGTTGCTTTCTAATATTATACTTATCTTTCAAATTGTTCTTCTACTTTTTGGTTGTTTTTTCTAATCTTAAACCTTTCACTCTCTTTCACCCCTTTTCTTTTTCCCTCCCACTTAAAATTATTTGATTGTTAAAGATGGCTTCTTCTTTGTCCCAATCTTCTTGTTCTGCAAGCATTTCTCATAGTTCCAGATCTCCATTTCTAAGAATCGAAACATGAAGCCAAAAGAACTTCTTGTGCGTCTTCTTTCCATTTTTAAAGTTCCGTTTTCAGTTCTTCTAAGAGTGATACCATTTTTAAAACTTTTAAACAGCCACCCAGTTAATTTTAGTCATCTAGATGCAAAAACCCAAAATCACCAAGTAATCCAAATAATCCAAGGCTGTTTCTACTTACTTCTTTTTTCCACTTTCTCTTCCTAGAGTTCTATTATTTTGTTACCAAGTTTCCATTAAAATGTATCTTTGAGGAATCTTGTTAAAATTTCACTGTAAGTTCCTTTTAATTACAATTCCATTCCTTTATTCTAGGCAGTCTCCTCCATTTTTCCAGACCCTGCCCTTCTATTCTTTTTTTTTTCTCCTTTCCAGCTTTTAAAAACTTTTAAATGTCCAGAAATTTTTATTATCCCTTTGACTTTTATTTTCAGCTTAGATGCCTATTAATGTCAAAGTGGATTTTTTTTCCAGTTTCTTGCTTAAGTCTCTTAGCTGTCAGTATAAGGAAGGGAAGAAAAAAAAACTAATCCTTTCCCTTCTCTCTCTCCTTCGCAGCTTCAAAATCTTCTTTGGGAACAATGTTGTTAAGTTTAAATTCCAAGGTACCTTATTTGATGCTTTTGCTGTTTGACCCGGTCAACCAAAACTTTCTCTTCTTATCTTCCTCCTGCACATTCTTTTCCAGTCGAGTTCTTCTTTGTGGTGGCCATTTCTGACAACCGCTACAACCGCCTTTGGGAAAGGGAGTAATGGCCAGCTGGGGAGGAAAGATGCAGCTCTCCTCAACCCTGCAGGCAGTCTCTCCGCTCTTCACCACCTCTACAGGGTGGCTTAGCCCCAAAACCAGCCGGCTCGGGGCGCTCCAGCGGCGAGCACGGATCGAAACCTCGGAGAGACGAGGTTTCGGTCTGTCGCCAAAGAAGCTCAAACCGGAAGTCCCAAGTAGTTGTATTTCTGATGTTTTTCAAGCTTAGCAACTTTAAGACATGTGGACTTCAGTTCCCCGAATTCCCCAGGCAGCATGAGACCTGATCATTTGATTACTCCCAAGTCAGTAACATGAAAGAATTACCAACTTTAAAGATACTGAGCATTGTATCTCTGTATGAATTGATTTAGTAAGATTCCATACTTACCACACTCCTGTCTCTGCTTGGACAGAACCATCAAGGATTGCCCCTTGTACCAAGGCTCTGATTTAATATTTCCTCCTCCTCCTCCCTAAATGCATGGATTGACCTCAAATGGATGTTACCTATTTTCTACTGGTGGATTAATCTATAAAATGTAATATAAACTGCCCCTTCACCACAAGGACACAGCTTTACAGATATTAAAGTTCCCCCCCACCAAGGGATACTTGCTCCAGGCTACTTTAAAATGCTTCAAAGCCCGGTTCAGCTCCAACAACGCTTCCTGGAACTTCTCCTTGTATCACTGAGCTCCTTGGCTTTTATTTTGAAATCCAGCACTCTTGGGCTTCAGTGCTGGATTTTAAAAGGCAAGCAGCTACTCAGTGCTACAAGTGCCGGGAAGCCAATAAATTAGTTAATTAAATAATACTTTTAAACTGCTTTCTCTCCCAGCAATCTGGGCTGAAGAAGAATTAAACAATATCTGCTCCTTTTTTTTCTGAATGGATTTTATAGGAAGGAGGCTTAATTTCACACGCACACACACCAGCCACTTCCCACTCAATCTACCTCATTTAGGAAGCATGGAGGATGTTGTCAGCAACAGCAAAACTCAATATCTTTCAAATGGGATAGGCGCAGGTGTGGGGAGGGGAGAAAGAGATTAAGGGTAAAATTTAAGCTTTAAGGCTTAAAGCCCGGCAGCTCCAGCAACATATCTTCAGCCTCATAAGAGGCAAGTGGCCAGGAGGGGAAGGGGCAGGGCCAGCCAGGCACATGATTTGCCGGTTCTCCGAACTAAGCAGAATCATAACATCTGGTTCTATAGAACCAGATGGAACCGGTAGAATCCTACCCCTGGCACTATCCAACAAAATGAAATTTAATGTGGAGAAAAACAAAAGTTTTATACCTGGGCAGGAAAAACTAAAGGTACAAGTACAGATTAGATGAAACCTGGCTCCAAAACAGTAACTGTGAGAGGGACCTTGGAGTCCTAGTGTACGATCACTTAAACATGAGTCAGGAACGTGCAGTAGCAGCCAAAAAAACTAATACAATCCTTGGTTTATAAACAGAAGCATAGACCCAAAATCACGTGAAGTATTAGTACCACTTTATAAAGCCTTAGTAAGAACACACTTAGAATACTGCATCCAGTTTTGGTCACTACATTAAAAAAAATGTTGAGACTTTGGGAAAAGTTCAAATAAGAGCATCTAAGATGATTAAAGGCCCGGAGACTAAAATCTATGAAGAACATTTGCAGGAATTGGGTTTGGCTAGTCTAGCAGTACATGATACTGGAGATGATAGCAGTATTCCAGTATTTGAGAGGCTGCCACAAAGAGGAGTCTGTCAATTTATTTTCCAAAGGACCAGAGGGCAGGACAAGGAACAATGGATGGAAACTAATCAAAGAGAAGCAATGTGAAATTAAGGCAAAACTTCCTAACCAGGCAATTAACTGGTGGAACAGCTTGCCTTCAGATGTTGTGGGAAGTCATTGGAAGTTTTTAAGAAGAGACTGGACAGTTACTTGTATAAAATGGTATAGGATCTCCTGCTTAAGTGGGGGGCTGGACTAGAAGACCTCCAAGGTCCCTTCTAGCTCTATTGTGATTGATTGATTAATTGAATAAATAAATAAATAAATAAAAATACAGTTTGGCCACTAGAGTGAGCTACAAAGATGCTTAAACCTGAACTCAGGTCTGTCATCAGGAAAATTTTGGGAAGCTCCCTACAGAGAATCACTGGTATTATAAATTGGCTAAGTACTGAAGATACAAATTATATAGATGATTTTTATAAAGGGCAGGCAACACAATTAAGTGTAGAAAATTGTCAGCCCATTGAGACAACTCTACAAATATTGAAAAATGCAAATAATTGCAATTTTGGAATGCATATCTGACACCAGCTTTTATTATGATAATGGTTGGAATATAACCCTCTCAGCGCAATTGAAACAAGAGTGCCAAGTAAATTCACAATTTTTAAGAGGTCAAGTTTGCAATTTTTTCTTCATGGATATTAACAAGGTTGAGAATCCTTTGAGAAGAAAAGATTTTATAGACACCCCAAAGAAGATGTTATTCTATGAGGAAGTGCTCCAAGCTAATGTGCAACATTTTAACAGAACAACTTTGGGACTCTTTTTTCATGGATATTAACAAGGTTGAGGATTTCTTGACGAAAAGAGACTTGATAGATATTCCTGAGAAGAAAAAATATTTTTTTCTATTAAGAGAGCTGGAGGAAGTGACTAAAATTTAATGAGTTAATTAGTTAGACTGGATTTTTATAAGCTTGATATATATATTGAAAGAAAGCTTTAAGGTAGCTTTTTTTGTATTTATAAAATGAGTTTGTAAATGTATGTTTTCTGTCCTTCTATGTAACATTGAATAATTCCCAAAGTTTGTAAAATATTATTGAACAAATTTGAAAATAAGAGAAGAAAAATGATTTTATTCCATGAGGATAAATTTAAGGGAGGGATTTAAATTGTAAACTATGAATGGATAGAAGACCTGCATCCACACTAACTGTGAAAACAGCTCGTTACTCAATGCTTCAACATAGTAAATTCATCTTACAACCTAAGATAAAGCAACTACATATCCCAGACTCGAGAAGACATAGAAGAATGAGTGGATGGGACGGCGGAGCTGGCATCACGGCTGTATGATGCGCGATCTTCAGGCTCCAAGATCGCCGTCGATATCTCTGCTGTTGGACGGTCCCACCGGACCTAAACCGTCCATAGAGACGGTGATAGAGAAGGAACATCCTGTCAATCCCAGGGGCACCGCAAAGTCCCTGGTAGATCTAGGAGAAGCCCTTTTTGCTGGCGGTGGAGAGGCAGCCATTCAAGCTGCTGAAGCTGGGACAGTTCTGGAACGGAAGAGATCTGGAAAGAAAGTGTGTCAGTTTGGTGAGATGAATTTCTACTTACTATTTTTTGGAGAGAACATCCTAAAACACTTAAAGTGAAATTAAAAGTGAATATAAAAGAAGTCAAGCAGCAAGATTAAGCTAAGTTTAAACTGAAGGTTTTTTTTTCCTTTTTATTGGAACCTGGAATTAGGCAAAAGCTTCTCAATTTTAAACTGGACTGGTCTTCTTTTCTAATTTTTTATTTTTTAAATAATTTCTTTGAAAGTCTCTTTTGATTAAGATTTTTTTTTTTTAGCTTTTTCATTTGAGGCTTATTTTTTTCCTTTTTTTCTAAAGACTTTACTTTTTAAAATCTATTCCTAGCTTTGGATATGCAAGGGGAAGTGAAAGTGAAGGGAAATAAGTAACACTGCCATCTAGAGGCTTGAATAGAACTGGAAAGTCTGATTTGATTTACCAAAGAGCCTTGGACATTTAGTGGCAGTGGTTCGCTTTAACTGTTTGTTATCCCTTTTTTTTACTTTCCCTCCAGCTGTATTTTTATGCTTGGACTATAGCTTTTGATCCAGGAACTAGAGTATATTTTCCCGCTCCTTTTCTTTTGCTTTACCTTTTTTATTAAGGGAAATACATAAGACTTCTATTTTTATTTTTTTTATTTTTTCTTTAACTTATTTTACTTTTTCACCCTCTCTTCTTTTTACATTGTTTCTTTTCTTCCTTTTTTATATAATTGGAATCAATTGGATTAAGGTATACAAGTGCCTGAAGATTTTTCCTTTTCCCCTTTTTCTTTTTTCTTTTTATATTTTTATTGGGGTGGCAGTTGTCTGCTCTTGTTTTTTCTTTCTTCTTCTTCTTTTTTTTACCAAGTATTACAAGATGAGTAGAAAGACAGCAGCCTCAGCTTCTTCAATACCAACTGCCTCCTCTTCATCATCTGGAGGACGATAAATACAGATGATGTTGCAACAGGAGAAGGAGAAGGAAGTGACACTGCAGATGATTATGCAAGGAATCCAAAAGATACAAGCAAAAACAGACAATATTGAAAAGAGGACAGAGAATATTGAACAAAGAACTGAAAAGACAAATGAAAAAGTTGAGAATATTCAACAGATGATGATGAAATATGAGGACAGATTCCAGAAAATTGAAGAACAAGATGTACAAAGAGATAAGAAAATTGGAGATATTGATACTCGATTGAGTGAAGTGGAAAGAGACAGGAGCAGATCATTGGGATGGGAAATCGACAGGTCAGAATTTTATCTGAGATTCTAAAATCATAGAAGAAGCAAAGGGTAAAGCCTTGCTGAAATAATGACAGAAATCCTGGCAGAAGCATTAGAGATAACTAAAGAGAAGATGATGGAAGGAATGGATGAAGTATTCCATGTCTACAATGAGATACACAATGAGAAATAAATTGCCAAGAGAAGTTCATATTAGATTTACTAATAAAACTATTAAAACACAGATACTGCAGGTGGCAAGAGACAAAACATTAAAGTACAAAGACAAAGAAATTGTGGTACTGAAACAAGTACCCAGAAGAGTGAGAGAGATGAGAAAAGAATACCTATTTCTGACTAAAGAGTTACTCAAGAGAGGAGTAAACTACAGATGGTTGATACCAGAAGGTCTTATGTTCACCTGGCAGGAACAAAGACACAGAATTGACGCAGTTGAAAAAGCTGAGCTATTCTATTTAGAATATTTTAGAGGAAGGGAGGAAGATACAAGAAAAGAAGAGTCACTAATTGAATTTCAAGAGGAGTGTATAACAGCAATTGAAAAAGAAGGAGCAGTGGGTGGTGTACCCAGAGAGCAACAAGAACCAAGATGTACTAGAGCAACAAATCCTTCTTATAAAGTCTAAAATGGATGAGAGAAAATTGATTACAATTAATATAAATGGACTCAATTTAGCTACTAAAAGAAGAAAAGTATTCCACAAACTAGAGAAATTAAAGTTTGATATAATCTGTTTACAAGAAGTACATATTAAAAAACAACATGAATGTATACTGAAACAACAAAAAATTAGGGAAATTATTTACAGCATTGACACAATGTAAAAAGAGAGGAGTGGTCTTATACATTAGAGATACAATCCTGGCAGAACCAATCTATACAGATGATGATGGAAGGATTTTGATGGTAGAGATAATGAACAATAATGTAAAAACATTTTTAATAGCAATTTATTCTCCAAATGATAACCAAGAATTCTACAGGAAATTATATATGAAAATAATTGAACTGGACTATGTTAATATCTGTATAATGGGGGATTTTAATGGAATAATTAATGATAAATTGGACTACTAAACACAGAAAACAACAAAGAAAATTAGAAAGACATTGCCAAAATCCTTCTTTCGAATGATAGAGGAAATAAACTTAAAAGATGCATGGAGAGAGAGAAATGTGGAAAATAAACAATATACTTTTTATTCAAATAGACATGCATCATGGTCTAGAATAGATATGATATGGATGTCAGCAGAATTGCTTTCCAACATACAAGAAATTTAAATAGAAACAAGTACTTGGGCAGATCATAACCCAAAAACAGTTACATGGAAAGGACAAAAGAGGAGATCTAGATGGACTTTAAATAATCAGATATTAAAGGAAAAAGACTTTAAACAGAAAATTGAGAGAGAACTGGCTTTCTTTTGTAAAGAAAATTAAAAAGAGGATACATCATTACAGAATCTCTGGGACATGATGAAGGCCTACAGAAGACGTTTGATAATAGAATACACAAGAAAAAGAAATATAAAACAGAAAAAAACTTTTAAAACACTGGAAGACTGGAGACTGGAAAAATTTCCACAAAAAAGACATTAAAATTAAAATGGACATAACAACATAAAATAGCATTAATGGAAAAAGAGGAAATAGCACAAAAAAGTAAAAATGCTAAACAGAACTATTTTGAAGATGCAAACAAACCAGGCAGATGGTTAGCCTATAAACTGAGAAAGGAAAGAGAATCAAGAAGGATAAGTCAACTAATAGATGAAGAAGGACGTGTCTGCTATGGAAATGCGGAGAAGAAAAAAATTATACAAGATTATTGTGGAAAGTTGTATCATCAAGAGAATATTCAAGGAGAAAGAATTAAGCAATATCTACAGGAAACGAATTTACCCCAGATACCCAAAGACATTGAAACAATGTTAGAAGGGAACATAATGGTGGTGGAATTAACAGAAGCTTTAAAAAAACAAAACATTGGAAAAGCACCAGGTCTGGATGGATTACCAGCGGAATTTTATAAGACATTTCAGGAAACGCTGAATCTTCAATTACTAGAAGTTATGAATGAAGTTATGTCAAAGAAGAGAATACCCAAAACATGGTCAGATGCATACATTATACTTGTACCGAAGGAAGATACAGACCCACAGCAAGTTAAAAACTATAGACCTATATCCCTGTTAAACTCAGACTATAAAATCTTTGCTTCAATCTTGGTAGAAAGACGGAAAAGATATTTTAATAACTTTATTCATGCTGATCAAAACGGATTTCTGCCAAAGAGACAAATTAAAGATAATATGAGAATAATTCTGGATACTTTGGAATATTATGAGGCACATCCTGAAAAGCAAATGGCTCTGATATTTTTAGATCCACAAAAAGCCTTTGGCAATGTGAGTTGATGATTTATGTTATTGCAACTGGAACAAATGGGCTTTGGTAAAAAATTTATCCAAGCCATAGAAACAATATGTATTATAAGCAAACTGCAAAGGTTATGATAAATGAAGAGTTAACAGATTCTATAGATATAAGAAAAGGGACTACACAAGATTGTCCACTGTCGCCTCTGTTGTTTGTGTTAACATTGGAAGTGCTGAATAGGAACATTAGAGAAGAAAAAGAAATAAAAGGAATGAAAATTAAAAAGGAAGAGTATAAATTGCAAGCTTTTTCAGATGACCTGATACTTAAGTCTTGGAAATCCAGGTCACAAATAAGGTTAAGTATTTAGGGATATACAGTATATAACAGCAAGATGTAGTACACTGAAGGAGGATAACTATCTTAAATTCAAACAACAGATTGCAACAGACTTGACAAAATGGGAAAATTTACAGTTATCATTGATTGGGAGAATATCTACAATTAAGATGAATGTACCGCCTAGAATCTTATATTTATTCCAGACAATTCCAATTAGATTAGGGAAAGAGTTCTTTGAAGACTTAAACAAAATAGTGTTAAAATACATTTGGCAGGGTAAGAAAGCGAGAATAAAACTTAAATTGCTACAAGATGCAAGAATAAGAGGAGGATTCGCTTTGCCCAATTGGGAATTATCAGGTGACAAACTTGATGTGGGTAAAGGAATGTATAACATTAAGGAACAGCAGATTATTGACTTTAGAATGACATGACTTGCTGTTGGGATGGCATGCTTTCCTCCGGTATAAGGGAACTAAAACACAGGGGTGTTTTAGAAGACATTATATTCGAGAGGCATTGTTTTTAAACTGGGAGAAGATTAAAAAAAAAGCAATATTATTTAAAAATTCCATTATGGATATCTATTATTGAAGCTTTTTCTTATCCAGTAACATATAAAAAGGAACGAACAGTTAGATATGGTGAGATATTGAATGAAAAGGGTGAACTTAAATCTATGCAAGCATTGGAAGAACAAGGTATAAAGATGAATTGGTTTTCATATAAATACAATCTAGATTTGATAAAGATCTTAAAACAGAAGGTTTTTATGATAAGTTGACTGATTTAGATAAAATCTTGATAGGTGCTGATGAAAAAGTAATTAAAATTTTTTATGGACATTTACTAGAATTTAAATTAGAGGAGGAACAAGTTAAAGAAACAATGATTGCTCAGGGGAGGGGGAAATTTGGATATGGGATTGACTTAGAGAAATGGCAAAAGTTATGGTCTCAAAACTATAAAATGACAATGTCAACTGCTTATAAAGAAAATTTGTATAAGATATTTTACAGGTGGCATCTATCCCTGATGAGAATCGCAAGAATGTTTAAGAACAAATTGGATAAATGTTGGAAATGTCATCAGATGCCTGGTTCATATTACCATATGTGGTGACCATGCAAAAAGATATTGGACTAAAATCCACACATGGTAGGAAAAAATGATAAAACAACACATAGACTTTAAACCAGAGATATTTTTATTGGGAATTATACTGGAAATATACAATAAAGAATTGAAATATTTGATTGTAAATGTTTTAACAGCGTCTAGAATTGTATTTGTTAAGAATTGGAAAAATGAAAAAATACCTATGCAGGAGGAAGTTATTAAGAAAATTATGGACTATGCTGATATGAGTAAATTGACATTTGAAATTAGAGAACAAGAAGATAAACAATTTTATATGATATGGGACTTATTTCAGCAATGGTGAGATAAAAAGACATGGTAATGAAATAGACTAGGAAGTTTTGTAATAGAAGATTAATAGATTGATATAGAATATAATACAAAATATATAATCATTGGATGAATGTATAATATAAATTTATAATAAAAACTAGAATATTTTGTATGAAATGATGGAATTATACTTTAGTCAAATGATTGACTAATAACTGATAGATATATAAGCATATTTTAGATCGACAATTTGAGAACCTTTACAACTTGTGAGTAAGGACTGTGAAAGGATAGCACAAAAGATTTGTAACCAACTGACACACTGTATGTACACAACTGAAAGATGGTTTTATGTTTTTATGTTTTTGTCTGTATATGTTTGTCTTAAAAAATAAAAAAATCTTTACAAAAAAAAAGAGTGGATGTGCAGTCAACACAAAGCTAGAATGTCACTGCTACCCCTCCATTACAGAACAGAGCAAGCTTGTATGAGACATAGAATCATGGATTAACTAGCTGCAGTCAATTCTCAAGACTAATTATCGATGCTTACTGAAGAAGTACCATTAGATAATATACTAGATGCCAATAAAACCCTTGTAACCATCTCTACTACAATCATAAATTAATAAATTGATATATGCTAGTCACTGTAATCTTCAAGATGCTCAACTATAGGTCAAGAACAATATATACCTGCCCCTCAGCCTTGGAAAATGAGGTTGGAGTCTTAAGATCAATGCAGCTAGGAGAAAAGTTAACCAGCTGGTGGTATTACAGTTAGTTATAAAGGTTATAAAGATAAACTATAAGTCTTGGCTATAAAAATAACTCCATCTGAAGCCTTAGAGACTGCTAAACAAAGGCTCACAGCTCTGGCTACCAAGTTAAGGAGATACAGTAGAGAAGCAGAGGCTAAGAAGATAAATGCTCTATTCTCTAAAGAACCATCCAAGGTGTACTCCCAATTGAAGTGCAATATCACAGTAATAGTAGAACTACCAACAACAGAAATTGGAGAACATTAGAAGAACACATAGGAGAAAAAGAAAGCACAATATGCCAATGCAAAGTGGTTGCAGGACCTAAGAACAGACCACAGTCATCTCCAGAATAGGTACCAATCACCATCATAGTAGATATCCAACAGTGGATCAGGAACATAAAGAATTGGACAACACCTGGCATGAACATCTAGCAACACAGATGAACCAAATTCTTGCAGCAGGCTCTCAGCCAAATTGGCTAATCCAGGAAGAGCAGTGCTGTTCATGAAAGACTCCCACAAGGGAATAGCTCTGTCCATCTACCAACCATAACTTGCCTCCTTACAACATGGAAAATCCTATCAGGTTTCATAACTGCCAAGCTAAAGGACCATATGGGCTGGTATATAAGAACAACTCAGAAGGGCATTGGAAACAACACCAGAGGCTCAAAATACCAGTTGCTCATAGATAGAGCAGTTGCCCAAGACTCAAGATCTAAACAGACCAATCTACAGGTTGAATTGGCTACAAGAAATCCTGTGAATGTTTAGCACTATACAAGACCAACAGGACACTAAGAACCTTCTTCAAGAAACACAATGGGGCTGTGGAAGTCAAAACTGGCAGTTCAGTTAGCTAGCACACACAAGGCCATCAGGTGGGGCTTATGTCATGTTAATGCATGCAGACTTGAAGCCCCTCAGCCAGACAATTGCAAGTTATGCCTATGAATACAAGTTCAAAAATGAAACTACCATCATCCTGACCTTAAGCTACATGCTAAGAATTCAACTATTTGATCCATTGACATATCTACAGTACGGACATTGAGATGTTGTTCAGACTGAAGATGTGTGGTCAGATGGTAATCAAGAGAAGGAAGATAATTAAGACTAATTAAGAGGAACGATCAGTAGGTGCCTTGTAGTTCTGATAGTACAGAACAACTACAAATACCTTGGCATCCTAAAGTTACATGAGAGCCACAAGGAGAAAACAAGGAGAAAAATCCAAGTATCACCAAAGGATAAGACAGTTCCTGAAGAGCCAGTTCAGTAGGAAAAACAAGATTCATACCATCAACATGTCTGCTTTGCCAGTGATCAGATGCCATGTTGATAAAGTGAATTGGCCAAAGGAGGATGTGGAAGCTTCTGATGTGAAGAACCCGGAGCTCTTGACAATGTCCTTGAAATGTCCTCTCCCAAGCCCAACACCCAGCATCAGAAAGAGGGAAGCTAGGTCTGGCAAGTGTCAAAGCCATTGCCCTGCATGAAACCCAAAGCATCCAGGAGTACATAAATAATATGACATCCAAAGATGAGCTGCTAAGAGAAACAGCAGACATGGTGGAAGATCAAACAGAGGAAGTGCCATAGCAAGGCAAAACCCTGCATGGATCTACCATCAACAAATAACTCAACAGAGGTGGCAGAAAACCTACCCATGGTTGGAAAGGATTTAACTAAAAGATAGCACCAAGGCACTAATCCTAAAAACAAGAGTCTACTGCTCTAGACTGGATCCGAGGTACAGATTATGCAGAGAGGTCTCAGAGACAGTCCAACACATAGTGGCAGTGTGTAAGATACAAGTAGGAACAGCATACACTGAACTGTAGAATCAAGTAGTTGGCATTGTATACAGGAACATCTGCACACAGTGTAGTGTATGGGCTAGACCCTCCTCCAGAAAGAATATTTCATAGAAGGTTGTGGGGAATAATAGAGCTAACATTCTGTGCAACTTCTAGATCGAGAAGGGCAGGTAGATACAAGCCAATCAACAAGACATCATGTTAGTAGACAAGGACTACAAGACAGTGATGCTACCACAAGATGTAGTAGAGGAACTAGAGATGATGTGGAAAGTAAAGGCCTAAGTACTCCCGGTTATGGAAAGAGCACTCAAGGCTAAGAAACTGGCAGAAGTAATTAGTTCAGCCTATTACAATTTTTTTATTTATCTGTTTGTGATATAAATATTCCAAAGATAAAAATACTTAATGCTTCCCAGGATGATTTTTACATCTCAAGCTGCATAATATTTTTTTTTTTGGACAGCTAGGAAATATTTTCATTGTGGACTATGAACTTCTAGATGATGTTGACGTCAATAAAACAGACCCCTGCACAGTACAGTATTTGGCTGCTCCTATCTGTTTATTGTATAAGAATTTGGAGAATAAAATTATCCCTATTGCAATTCAGGTAATTTTGGTTTTATCCAATTAAAATAACATTTTAGTTGTTGTTGAAGATATTAACTATTCTATTAAATCTTTCAGATAAATCAAACTCCTGAACAAAGCAATCCTATCTTCCTTCCATCTGATGCTAAATATGATTGGTTATTAGCCAAAATATGGGTACGTTCCTCTGATTTCCATATACATCAGACTGTGACGCATCTGCTTCGGACTCACTTAATTTCAGAAGTTTTTGCAGTGGCTATGTTCCGACAATTGCCTGCAGTCCATCCTCTCTTTAAGGTGGGTTATTAAAACACTAGAATAAGATATATTATTTTGTAATCTATATTATAATAAGGCCAATTTGATGTAGTGGTTAAGGCAGCAGACTGAAAACCAAGAGAGAGAGAGAGGGTGTATGTATTGCTGTTCTTCATAATCCTATTATCCAAGCATCTCGAGCATTACAGTGATTGTAGCATATATCCAGGGGTGGGATTCTACCGGTTCTCACTTGTTAACTTTCTAAGCAGTCTGGAGAACCGATGTTGGAAGAAATCTTTTGTTTTTTTCTACTTTATAGGGCTAATCCTGTAAGGAAGGGAGGAAGGAAACATTCTGATGTTGTTTCTAGCGTAATCTTTATTGCCCTGCTTATAGAAACTGCCTCTCTGTTAACATTTATTACATTCTTGGGAGTACGTCTAGATTTTCTGTCTCCAGAGGTTTTTTTTTCTTTGCTGGTTCTTTTTTTTTTGCCAAATATTTTTTTTATTTTATTTAACAATAAATCCATTTTTCAGTTATACAGTATGAAGACTGGGTACATATATCTTGTGCAAATATTCATATTTTGTATACGTTCTTACTATGGTTACATTCATATTAAAAACTACTCAACCTTATAAATCTTATCATAACAATATTCATTTGTTTTTACTTTATTTTCCAACCATTTATAAAATAAATCCCATATCATATAATATTCCACTTCTTTAATTGCCAAACTTAATCTTGTTAGGACTCCAACAAATCCACCCCCATTCAAATCATAAGCTCTAGCCACATCTCAGAGAAAAGAAAATTAATTTATTAGAAGCAGCCATGTTGGTGTTATCTGGGTGCAGCTAAAACTAAAATACATCATTCAATTTCCCCTTGACCGTGGTCTTCCCCCCACCTCCTGGATGTATATTCTCCAATGGGACACATCCATCCCTAAGAGTCATCAATCATGCTCTCTGGTAATATTCTTGCTTTGGGCTGCCAGGGTGATTATCTAGGCACTTAAGAAATGCACTGCCAGCTAAAAAGACCAAAGCAGTATCTTTTTAGTTGACATTCAGCTCCCGTTACTTCTTGAAGGTGATCTGTCCAACACAAAAAGAAAACAAATTTATTACAGGTATAGAACTTAGGGTTGTGAAAAAAACAACCAGGTTTGGTTGGGTTTTCTGCATGGAACCTCATCACAAGGCGATCGGCTTGGACGTTCCTACTCTTTACCCAAAATGCCTCTAATAAGGGGTAGCCCTTCCACTTTATTAAATATTGGAGTAGTCTCCTGTGCCACCTCGAATCGAGGATTCACTGCACCTCATAATGGGTTTGGCCCCTATGACCACAGGGTCTGGGGGTTCACAAGGTGGCGGCCTCAGGGTTGATCCCACCATGGGTTTTAAGAGGCTACTATAGAACACCGGGTGTATTTTCCCTAGCAGTCGGGGCAATTTCAGTTACACCATGACTGAGTTAATGACTATGGGGAAAGGTCCTATGACTTTGGCCCCAACTTCTTACTAGTGAGCCTTAACCTCAAGTATTTGATGGAGAGGTAGACTTTCTCCCCCACCTGGAGTGGCCTTTGCGGGGCCTGGTGTTTGTCTGCCTGTTTCTTATAGCTCTGTGCCACTTTTGCCAGCGTCTTTTTTACATTCTCCCAAGTTGCTTTCAGCGTTGGCATCCAATTGGTCAGGCTGACTGAGGAGGGAGGATCCCTTGGATACTCAGGCATTGGAACAAAGTCCATGCTGCTCACTACTTTGAAGGGGATTAGTCCCGTACTACTGTGAACAGCATTATTGTACGTGGCCTCTGCAAAAGGCAGAAGGTCTACCCAATTGGATTGCTGATAATTCACGTAGCATCTCAGATACTTTTCTACCATGGTGTTCAATCTCTCTGCCCCCCATTGGCGCTTGAATGAAAAGCCAAGCTAAGGCCCTGGGACGACCCAACCCTCCACAGGAACTCCTTCCAAAATTTGGCCGTGAACTGAACTCCTCTATCTGAGAATTCTCCATGGCACTCCATGCAGGTGGTAGATGTGTTTCAAAAATAGTTTGACGAACTGGTGTAGCCCGTTGCAAGGTATGAAATGCACCTGTTTGGAAAATAAGTCTATTACAGTCCAGATCACCATGTTTCCTCCACTTTTTGGTAACTCTACTATGAAATCCATTGCGATCACCTCCCACAGCCTCATTGATTCCACAACCATCTGTAGCAATCTGGGGGGTTTTCCTGGTCGTTTTTTCATCGCAGTGCAAATGGTGCAACTCTTCACATAGCTATCCATGTCTTTCTTTACGCCAGGCCACCAGAATTGCCCCCAAGCTAAATGTAAAGTCTTTAAGAACCTGAAATGGCCTGCCGGTTTGGCATGTTGGTTCCTCTGAAGGACTAGCGTACGTAGGGATCCTGGGAGGAAGAGTTTTGTTCTTTTCCGGGCTAGGTCATCTCTTTTCATTAAGATGTGTTGATTGTCCTGGAACCAACGGTCTGCTAGCAGTTTGGTTTTTAATTTTGTGGCTAAGTCGTCTGTGGGTCAGTCTTGTCAGTCACGGCATTGTCGTCTGGTGGTTACTCGGGCAGCTATTTGGATGGGGGGGTGATGGCATTTATAATCTTCTCCCTTTCGCATTTATACTGGGGCATGTGAGAGAGGGCGTCAGCCAGAAAGTTCTTTCCCCCTGGGATGTGCTTTAGCACAAGGTCGAATGGGTTGAAGTATTGGGCCCAGCAGACTTGTTTGGGTGACAGTTTTTGCAGGGTTCTAAAGTTTTCCAGATTTTTATTGTCAGTCCAAACTTCAAATGGATTCTGGCCCCCTTCTGGCAGGTGATGCCAGGTTTGCAGTGCCATCTTATTGCAAAAGCCTCTTTCTCCCATGTGGCCCATCGCTTCTCTATGTCTGTGAGTTTACGGGAGATGTAGGTACAGGGCTGTAGGTTTCCTTGGTCGTTTCTTTGGAGTAACACTGCTCCCACTGCCACATCACTGGCATCTGCTTGAACGATGAAGGATTGTTCAGGGTCAGGGTGCTTCAGCACATGTTCTTTTGCAAACAGTTTTTTCAGCATTTCAAATGCTTCTTGGCAAGTTAGGTCCCACTGTAGGGATTGTCACAGGTGAGGTTTCATTTTTGTGCTGTCTTTAGAAGGTCTGCCATGGGTTTGGCAATCCTTGTGAAGAAAGGGATGAATAGATGGTAGAAGTTTGCAAATCCCAGGAAGCTTTGTAGCTGTCTGCGGGTGTGAGGGGCTTGCCAATCGAGGACAGTTTGTACTTTGGCTGGGTCCATCTCTATGCCTTTATTGGAGACTCAGTATCCCAGGTAGTCCAACTGTGCGGGGTGAAATTCGCATTTCGACAGCTTGATGTACAGATTTGCTGCTAGAAGTTTCTCCAGTATTTGGTTCATTAGGAGTACGTGGTCGTCCATCATCTCAGTGTAGATGAGAATGTTGCCCAAGTCGACAAGGACCCTCTTGTAAAGATGTTCATGTAGCACTTTGTTTATTAATTTCATGAACACCGCTGGGGCTCCCTGTAGTCCGAAAGGCATGACTTTGAATTGGAAACTCCCTAGGGGACAGTTGAATGTTGTTTTCCATTCATCTCCCTCTCTGATGCAGACTCGATAGTATGCTTCTCTGAGGTCTAATTTAGTAAAGACCTTCCCTTTGGCCAGGTGGGATAGCATGTCCTTCATGAGTGGGAGGAGATATAAGTTGTGTGCATGCAGTCCATTGATCGCTCTAAAGTCAACATATAATTTCATGGTCCCATCTTTTTTTTCTTTGAACAGGACTTGCATCCCTTGGCTTGGTCGGTTCGATGAAACCCCTTTCTAGGTTTTTGTCCATATATTTGCACATTTCTTGCATTTCATCATGGCATACATTTTGGGCTTTGGTAATTTTGCCCCGGGGATGATTTCTATGGTGTAGTATGTTTGCGGTGGAGAGGCAGAATCTCACACTCAGTCTCACTGAATACTTCAGTGAGGTCCTGATAGTCTCTTGAGATCTGTCCAGCCTCTGGGGTTCTGTCAGAGGTGGCTGCCAGTTGTTTTGGTGAACTCTCGGAGGGGGTTCCCTGCATTGGTGGTGCTCCTATTTAATGGTAATTGCTATCCTCAATCTGTGGTTGTCCTCTTACCACCAGATGGTTGGGCCCCACTTGTCTAGCCAAGAAAGTCCCAGTATGACTGCATCTGTTATTTTGGGAGCTACTATGAATGAAATTGTCTCCCAGTGCTCTGCTAGCTCTAGTCTCTAGTCTCACTGGTTTGCAATGGGAGGTGCCACTTTTTGAAGCTATGGAAGCTCACTGGGTGACTTTGGGCTCATTGTTCCAATGCGGAAAAATGAAGGAGGAAGTGCCACTTAAGTCTGTTTTCAAAAATCCCAGATTTCCAGAATTGAAGAGACAGAAGAAGAGAAATACAGTATTTTCTTTGAAACTTTTAATTAGAAAATTGTTAAATAACTGTACAGAAGGAAATGTGATGCAAATTTTTCTTGTGTCATTCCCAACAGATTCTGAAGTAGGTGGCTGGTAGCTGGTAGTCAGTATTTTCAATTTTTTTTATTACCTAAAAAACCCAACAGAAAAGTAGTAGGAATGGGGAGCTCTTTGTCTCAAACACACCAGAGATGAATGAGAAGGACACAAAATGAAATGCCTCTTTGATGGTTAGGAGTGGAAACTACCAAGTACTGAGCTTCTTTTAGATGCTTTCTGAGAGAAAAGTTTGAGAAAAGTGCAATCTTATAGGCTCAGCCTTGCTCACTACATAGCCATTTCTAAAGTTTATGGTAATATTTAGAAAGATATGAAAAGTTTTTCATCCAGTAATCTCTTTTTCCTTCTTCTCATTTTTAGCTCCTGATACCTCATGTACGGTTTACAATAGCTATAAACACCAAAGCTCGAGAGCAACTTATCTGTGAATATGGACTTTTTGACAAGGTAAGTTTAGCCAGTTCGTTTAGAGGTTAAAGCACCATGCTATAAACCAGAATATCCATGACTTCTAGTTCTACCTTAGGCACAAAGCCAGCTGAATGACCTTGGACCTATCACCTTTTCTCTGCCCTAAGAAGCAGGCAATGGCAAATCACCTCCAAATAACCTTGTAATGAAAAATGAACCCCTCCAGGCAGTTTTCAGGAATCAAGATTGACATGAAAGCATGCATGCACATGCATACACACACACACACACACATTCACAAAATGATGCCACTTCCATAGTTCTGGGGGATAACAGGAAATCTTAACTCTAACCCAAGCTATAAGGAAAAAGTCTTCCATGTAGTTCTTCCCACCCATCCATTTTACCTGAATATATTTATTAAGTCCAGAGAGGTGGAATAGCTTTATAAAGAGATTGAAACTTCCCTCCTTCTCTAAGTTGAAAATTATTTTAAAGATCATCTAGTCTGATCTAATTATAGCAGAATCCACTAGAGCAACTTTGACAGATAATTCCCTAGAGGTTTGAAGACCTCCAGCAAATTAAAACTCATCCTTTCATGGGCAATCCATTCTACTAGTTCATTGTTCCTCCTGACATGCAGTTTGAACCTACTTCCTTGTAGTTTTCACCCACCAATTTTAGTTCTGTCCTTATGAGGTACAGACCATCCCTTGCCAGAAGCCTTTTGGGTAGGTAATGTAGACTGTGGTCTTGGAATCTAAAGTTCTCTTAACAGCACCATCCCTTAAGCTAGTGGATTACTGCTAAAAGTTTCTGTTCCCTCATTGGATGTTGATCTTCCATTGGAAATACAAGTGAATACCTTTTGTGTTTGTAACTCCTTGGCTTTCAACATCAGTTAGAGCTTGTATCTCCTCTTCATTTTGTCTATCCATATTAATGTCTGCCACATCGTTCACTTTTTCTTTAAAATCTTCCTTCATCTCCTTGAAGGACAGAAATAGGATGCAAATCCACCTCCTGGATTTATCCTGGCAAATCCCAAAGACACTCTTCCCTCTCTCCCTCCCCACTCCTTTCCTTAAGCTTCCCAGAGGATTCTCCTGCTGATTCATTCATTCAGCTTCCTCCTCCCCTGCCAGTCTGTATTTTTAGGGAACTGACAGAGGGAATGAAAATAAACAAAGCTTAGAGAGGGGGGGAAAGGTCCACGGGGGGGGGGGTTCAGGCAGCTGGGGCAAGAGGAGAGTGCCTGACCGTACAGCTGAATGAGCCAAGAGAGTCCACTTGAAGAATGCAGGCGGGAGGGATAGACTCTGACGAGACCGTGATCTGAAGCTCTGGGACAGGAAGCAAAGCGGGGCGTGGGGGGGGACAAATGATAGCATCACCTTCTCGCCGCTGCTTCCATCCACCAAAGCCCGAATGACTCACTGACTTGCAGGATGTTGTCGATGCAACCGTCAAGCAAAGTGATGCCCCTGCGGAAGGGCAGGTGCTTATCAGCAGCGGGGTGTGTCTAGCCTCTGCTGGCAGCACTCCGAACGTAGCATAAGCCATGGCGAGGGCAGAAGGGAAAGTGATGGCGGCAGAGGAAGCCGCGGTCGACGAAGGTCCTGTGACACAAAGTGCTCCGCCGCCATCCACGACAATGCCCACCCGCTGACCCAGCCTACAGCCAGCACCATACCCAGGTCTGTTGCAAAGACACTTGGGGGTAGGGAGCTCTCCATGCTCCGCCATGATCAGCCATTAGGACCAGCCTGGTGGCGAGGTGTAGCTGCCTGTGGACCACTCCTAATAGCAAGTTTGCACCCCCCCAGCACCCCCTGCCCTTCCCCTAAATAGTCCCAAATTTGGGGGACGGGGCTTAATTTCACTCATGCCAATAAAAACAGTTCTGGGCCTTCCTATTGGGGGGACATATTGTTGGAGAAACACAGTATAAACATGAGTAAGAATACAGAAAATAGGTACGAATAAATGGGGACAATAGGACAGGGATGGTAGGCACGATGGTGCACTTATGCACGCCCCTTACAGACCTCTTAGGAATGGGGTGAGGTCAATAGTGGATAGTTTGAGGTTAAAGGAGTGGGGGTTAGAGGATGTAACAACAGAATCAGGTAGTGCATTCCAGGCATCTCTATTGCTGAAGTCGTACTTTCTGTAATCGAGTTTGAAGTGATTTACATTGAGTTTGTATCTGTTGTGTGCTCTTGTATTGTTGTGGTTGAAACTGAAGTAGTCATTGACTGATAGGACATTGTAGCAGATAATTTTGTGTGATAATTTAAGTCTAACCGTAGGCGGCGTAGTTCAAGGTTGTACAAGCCCAATATCTCAAGCCTGGTGATATAGGGTATTTTGTTGTGAGCAGAGGAGTATAGTACTCTTCTCGTGAAATACTTCTGGACTCACTCAATTGTATTAATGTCCAATATGCAGTGTGGATTTCAGACTAATGAGCTGTATTAGAATATTGGTCTGGCAAAAGTTTTGTATGCTCTAGTTAGCAATTCGATATTTCTGGAGGAGAAGCTTCATAAGATTAGATTTACAACTCTTAATGCCTTTTTGGTAATGCTGTTACAGTGAGCTCTGGCGCTTAGGTAATTTGATATGAGTACTCCAAGGTCCCTGACAGAGTGAGGATCGTCAACGAGGTCATATCCGCCTAGTTTGTATTTGGTGTACTGATTTTTTTTTACCAATGTGTAGAACAGAGCATTTGTTGGTCGGGATTTGGAGTTGCCAATTGTTTGACCATTCAGACACATAATCAAGGTCACTTTGAAGGATAGTAGCATTGTCTGTGCTGTTGAATAGTTTTATGTCATCCGCGAAGAGGACGCAGTTGCTTATAAGGTGATCGCAAAGGTCAATTATATAGAGTATAAAGAGAGTGGGTCCTGGAACGCTGCCTTGGGGGACACTGCTGTTAACTGGAACAGGTTTGATATAGCGCTCCCTATTTTTACTATTTGTTGCCTGTTTGACAGGAACACAGTAATCCACTTATGAAGGGATCCAGAAATGCCATAAGAATTTAGTTTCAACAGTAGTTTGTCATGTACCACTGATTCAAAGGTTTTGCAGCAGTCTATGTAAATTGTGTCTATAGCTTTACCCTGGTCAAGTAGAGTAATCGATTTGTTTTGCAGTGTAGGAGTTGAAGATTGCAGGACAATTTTTTCCTGAAACCAAATTGTTTCAGGAAAAAGGAAGGGCTTGTCTGAGATGATTACTCAACATTACATACAGGCCTCTTTTATTGTTGCTCTTGTAGCAGATCTTCCTTTTGTCCCTCAAGGCTATTTCCTTTTCCCTCTATATTGTAAGGGCAATTATATTTTAGGCATATTTCATTCTTCCCTTTCAACTGTAGGGCAGCTATAATAAAATTTTCTGATCCAGGGAAGGAAAACATTTTCAAAATATTGCAGAACAAGAACAGTTGGACATTTTTTTTGGTATCAAATAAGCAATTAACATCTTCTCCATTAAACCAAGACTTAAAAAGAAGATAAAAGGTAATGGGAAATAAATCTCAACGTCCTGATTAATAAATGAAGGCATATCCAATTTTCAAGTTTTTGTAACCCTGTTTCATGTTAACAAATCTACATCTCCTAATCTCTGGGAATCTTGCTTTCATCACTGTAAGCTTCTTTAAGGAATTTAACAACAGTTGAAGCTTCTTCATACAATAAAAGTAGAATGGGCTATTTCTTTGTTTCATCCTACAACAACTGGCTTTGTCATTTTATAATGATATAAATCATCAATGCTTCTAGCTTTATGGTACCCAGGCAAAACCATTGCATCTGCTTCTGCATAGACTACTAATTACATTAAATGGCCCTGACTCACTCAATCCCAATTTTCTGACTGCTTTAAATGTCACATCATGAAATTTGAAAAAGCCTCCCCCCTGAACTTCAAAATAACATCCTAGCTGGTGGACACCAATTTTGCTTTCCCTATTTACTACTGTATATTAATAGAACTGGGGAGCAGCTGAATTGTCCTTATTTCCTAAAAAAGAGGGGAAAACCCACCCATTAAATACAAATATTTCTTTCGTTTTTTTTTTCTGTAGTGTAAATAGTGTGTAAGGTTTCTTTAGAAAATGTGGGGAAGTTGAATGACTAAACCTTTAATATGCAAACAAGCCTGTGTAGAAGCTAGAGGAGGACACATACCAACCATTGCATCCTTCTGTGTGACCTACTAATCTTAGGAATGTGGAGTCTTTTTCAACTGTTTTTCTTAATGACCTATATTGTTTGTTTTGGTTGCTAAAGGCAAATGCCACTGGAGGTGGTGGGCATGTGCAAATGGTCCAGCGAGCAATGAAACATCTTACCTACAGCTCTCTCTGCTTTCCTGAAGAAATCAAGTCAAGACATATGGAAAGCAATGAGAATATTCCGTACTACTACTATCGGGATGATGGAGTTAAAGTATGGGATGCAATCAAAAGGTAAAAAGTTGCAATAATATCTGGTTAAGATTTTCATTTTATTAAGTTTTTAGATAGCAGTAATATAAATAATGTAGCATAGTTGGAAAAGATGAGTTTATATAGGTAATTCTTTGTTTAGCCAATACCTGTGTATTCTACTTGTCTTCTATTTTAGATAACTTCAAATTATTGCAGGGATGAATGCTATATTTCTACAAGCTATAGTAACCATATAACCTTCTAAGTATAGATTGCAAATAGTCAAATGCTCAGACTTCTGGATGGGATGTCATCACTCTAGATAGACATGGTATGCAATCTGAGGATCATCCTGCATTTGTGTCTCTACAGAAGGGGCACATGGCAGCTGTGGCTAAGAGGGCTTTTGTACAACTTTGAAGTGTGCATCAGTTGGTCTTATTCCTGGACCGGGATACCCCGCTCATGACCTCATAATTTCCAGACTGTTGCAATGTGCTCTATGTGAGGCTGCTCTTAAAGAATATTCAGAAGCTTTAACTGATGCACAAATGTAGCAACGCAAATAATAGCACCAATTATTCAGGGCATGTAACATCACTGCCCTGCAAGCTGCATTGGCTTTCACTGTATTTCCAAATGTAATTCATGGTGGTGGTTGTTATCTTTAAAGATCTTCATGGTTTGTGACTAGGTTATAGTCACAGGACCACATTCCCCTACTCTCTTTAACTCTCATTCATATGCAGGAGGGTAATGTCAGTTAAGAAGGGTTGACTGTTGAGACCCAGAAGGTGAGTCCTTTGGACCATTGTTTACTTCAGATTAGATTGACCAGGTTCTTCTGGTTTTTCATAAGGCCTTTTAATTTTAGGACCCAGCTTGGGGTCCTGGATATGTGACAAAGCTTATTTTTCTCGTTATTATTTGGGCAATCATCAGAACCCTGACAGCTGATAGATATTTGAAGGATGCCTGACTGCTATGTGTTTTAGTTTTGATATTTTGTATTTTACCATTTTATTGTAAGCTGTGTAGAGTTATGTATGTGTGATGGGTGGCTATATAAATTGAATAAAAAAGATACCACATCTAGTTTTTATAAGCCAAATGAACATCAGGTACCATTTGCGGGGGGGAGGGGGGGATGATTAGCTTGACAGAAAACAGCCTACATTCCCTATGTTCCTTTTCTTTGTGTCTACCTACAATAGATCAGTAAAACTGAGAAGAGCAATACAAATTCATTGTACTGAAGAGAGAAACTGGATTTTGCTAATTTCAGTGCATCATGTAAAAAAAAAGCTGTTCTGGTATTGTATTAACCATCATGCATTCCTTTCCAGGAAATTAATATTCACTAATTGCTTTCGATTCTCTTTGCAAATTGCTAATAAAAAAATACATAATCACAAAAACCCTAACTGAGTCACAAAATACAGGGAGCAAACAAAGGTAGAAGCCCAGAGGAATCAACCTGATTCAAGATAAGACTTCAAAAGGTGAAAATCCTCTCAGTCAGATTCCCTATTATAATACTGTACAGATACTTTTCAATTAACTTTGCATACAGATGTAACAGGCAATAGTTTTGTACTACATTCCTTTAAGCATATACAGAATATATGCCATGAATTCATGAATGAAAGATATCAAACCCTAAATGGGAAGACGTGGGAATGTAACAACTTTTTCAGTCTCTCCCTCCTCATCCCTCCCACCAGTTATACTCTAAAATGGGAAAGACAATGCATCTTCTGTTTATTGATTTTAAGACCTGCTAATGCACTGGAATGGGACTTTTTGTCTCCTACCCTTGGCTGCGCCTCCTTCTCCGCCAGTGTTCCTCCTTGTGCGATTCTCCTCTGACTTTTCTCTTCGGCTGACATGCCCCTGCCCATTCGCCCTGGTCAATGGGCCACAGCCCCTCTGTCCCACATGGTTCAGCGCAGCTGATTCTCCAAAGCATGGTTCGTCCTGGGTTTTTCACTGCCCAGGACAGTTAGCTGCCAACCAATCTGCTAGCTGCCAGTGCCGGCAGCCATAAGCCATGGTGCAATCTTAGTGGTGGGGTTTGGGGGAGGATCTGCAGCCAAATGGCTTTAGGAAAGCCAAACACTTTTTAGGAGAAGAAAGGAGGGGGTAAGTAAGGGGAGGGAAGAGCTGGGGGGGGTAATTATGCTGGCTTCATCCAAGGGGTGAAGGAGGAGAGAAAGAAAAAGGAAGGAAGGAAGGAAGGAAGGAAGGAAGGAAGGAAGGAAGGAAGGAAGGAAGGAAGGAAGGAAGGAGGGGGAGAGAGGGGAAGGGAAGGGAAGGGAAGGTGAACGAGATATGGATGAAAGGTGGGAGGGAGGAAAAAGGAGAGGAAGGAAGGACCACAAACACCTGGAAGCTTCAGATGGTATTTTGAAACAGCACAGCAACCCAGGGCTGGAAGGGATCTCTGAGGTCATGTAGTCCAACCCCCTGCTCCAGCAGGAGACCTTATGTCAACTGGGTTATTTTGGTGCCTTAAACACAGAGGAGAAATTCTCAGAAAAGGGAAGGAGTTTACTAAGCAAGGCTGACATGCAGAGGAAGGCAAAAATAGTCCTTGACTTATGACAACAATTGAGCCCAAATGTTGGTCCTAAGCAAGAGCTTTCATCAACTTTACCACTGATCTTGCCACCATTGTTAAGCGAGTACTTGCCGCTCTTAAGTGAGTCATACAGTCGCTAAGTGAATCTGGTTTCCCCGAATCTCCGTTGCAATGGCACTGAAAAAAGGGACATGACTGTTTTTCACACTTAATGACCATTGCAGCCTCCCCATAGTCAGATGATCCATATTCGGACAGGGACACTTGGCAACTGACTCATACTTATGACAATTTGTGTCCCAGAGTCATGTGATCCCCCTTTGCAACCTGACCAATGAAGTCCATAGGGAAGCCGAATTCACTTAATGACCATGTGGACCATGTAGTTGTTAAGTGGACCATGGCAGTTGGGACAAGAATGTGCATTACTAAGTGATGTGGTCATAAACCATTATGTCACATGAAAGTGCTTAGCAATGGCAATCCCAGTTGTCATTGTAACCCCAGAACCATGTGAGTTGTTTTAAGTGAGGATCTTATAAATGGGGAGTAATATGGGATGAGGTAGAATCCCAGGCAGATAGAGTTATGGATGGGTGGGTATCACAGATGGGCACTATGGCAGGTGGGCAGGTGCTGGGGCCAAATACTAAGGAGCACAGAGATGGACAGGCAATAAAACAGCAGGAGTGATTTGCAACCTCCTGCCAACTTTCCCATTGACTTCAGGAAGGAAGCCATCAGAGAAGGTCACAAATAGCAACTATGGGACCACAGAACAGTGCAACCATCATAATTGTGAGCTGTACCCAAGTGCCTGAATCACGATTACATGACTATGGGAATACTGCTATCGCTGCAACTTCACAGACCAGTCCTAAGTTGTTCAGTGCCATCTTAACTCTGAACAGTCATTTAATGAATGGTCATAACCAGGGGTGGGATTCTACCGGTTCTGTCCACTTCTGTAGAACCAATTGCTCTGAAGAGCAGCAAACAGAGAGCATACATAGAACCGGTTCTATGTTTGCTGCTGTTTTGGCCCATCTACCTGCCCGGGCTCTTACCTGACCTCTATTTCCTGCTTTTTCAACTGCAGCTGCTTTGCGCGACACAGTTGCAGTTGAAAAAGCAGGAAAAAAGTGCTTTTTCAACTGCTGCGTACCTGCATGCAGCGCTGCTCAGCTATCCAGGCAGCTAGCTGATGATGATATACACACGCGCACAGCGTGCATCAGGCTCACACAAAACGTAAAATCATTGAACTGGTAGTTACACCAGTCGGATCCCACCCCAGTGGGATCCCAAGGACTATCTGTATCTTAGCAATCTCTGAGATCGAGGCAGAGAGCTCTCCTTGAAATCAACAGCCATCCTGCAAGCCTCCTGTTTTGCTTATAATACAGGCTTCAGCTTAATTACAGTTCAGTTTTACAATGTGCTTGGTGTGCTCTGGGCCCATAACCTGTCAGAGTTTGCAGCAATCCAACCATCACACAAGTAAATAATTCAGCAGGATTCATTTATAAAAGAAACTTCTTTATATACAATAATATAAAGTATGACGCATAATCACAGAAGCAAAGATTTGCTAACCAACAGATATATATATATGTTGTGACTCCGGGATTGGAATCTGTTCTGTTGGCAGATGTGAGCTCGAGCGAAGAGGATCTGGCAGTGAAATTTGAGCCTGCATTGCTGAGTGATTCTGAGGGTAGCCAGGATGAGGAAGTGGACTTGGCTATGAGAGACGAACCTAATTTATTAGAGCTGTCAGAGTCTTCTACCTCCCCCAAGTCTCCCTCTCTGATTATGCAGCAGCCGGTGGCAGATAATCAGGAAAATGGGTGAGAGGTTTCAGGAGAGGAGGAGAACTTTGAGGGATCCTGGCTTGATGTGAGAAATAGACGGAGATTGAGACGTCAGTCTCAATTGGGAAGGAGGCGTCGAGCCGATAATTAATTGACGAGACTAACACGCCCCCTTAGGGGATAAAAGGAAATGGATTGGCTTGAGTAATTTGCCAGAAGCAAAGTGTCTGGTTAGAGCGAAAGTCTTGTGAAGATTCTCTGAGGCATTGTGATTTATAGGCACTTCAGGTTTGCCAAACAGATAACGGAATTACTGCTGAGGACTGGAAAAACTTCAGCAGTTATCTTGGTTGGGGTTTGTTTTTGGTTGCTTATATTTTTGGAACTTCAGAATTGTGATTGCTCACCTGTGGATACAGGTAAGGCATAACACACACACACACACACACACACACATATATCAAGTTTTCTCGGGTACTTACATGTATGGTATTCGGCTTTGTTTGGGTATTTTCCCACGTCATTATAGTTGTGCTTTTAAAGTTGTAGCAACATTTTGGCAGAATCTCATCTGCCATCATCAGGCTTCTGTATTGTGTTCGTCTATGAGTCAAATTTTTATAGTTGTTTCAGTTTTAAATTTGGGGCTAGCCTACTGCTGTGCCAGAATGATTTTTTCTTCATCCTGATTGGTTGGGAGTCTTGGTCTGTGTTTATTGGTCTTGGAGTTTGCTGTGTTCTGCTTGATTGGTGTTTCTAATATCTTCTGTCTGTTTTGTGGCTTTTTTTGTGTGTGTGTGTCTTGATTGGCTGGCAACATTGTGTTCCTGTATTGGAGGCTTTTAGAGCAGCTTGGCTCCAAGTAAATGGACGGCTATCATTTGTTAGGAAGCTAGGTTTCATCTGGGTGCTTGGTTGGGGTGTGTTTGAGCTGGAGGTTTCAGGGGGGATCTGTTTGTGCCCGGGTGTTTGCCTGGCTAGTGGTGTGGATATTTTTTTGTTTGTGAGTGCAGGCTTCCAAATGATTGACAGTCTGGTGGAATCATCTCTTCTATTCATGCTTTCAGGTCTTTTTTCAATCTCTATGGCTTCTCTGATAATTGCTAGGGTTTTCTATAATTGCTAGGGTTTTGGTGCCATTGAAGTTGATGCTATGACCTGTGTCTTTCGTGTGTTGGACTAGTGAGGAAGTGTGTTCCAGCTTTTTTACTGCATTTTTGTGTTCATCCAGGCGGGTACTTATTCTTCTATTGGTCTGTCCAATGTATGTGGCCGGGCATGATGCACAGGGGACTTCATATATGCCTTGGTTTTCCAGGTCAATGTTATCTTTGGGGTTTCTAAGGATGGCTTCTATTTTTCTGTCTGTTTTGAAGGCAGTCTTGATGTGATGCCTATGTAGTATCTTACTGATTTTGTCTGTAGTACCTCATATGTAGGGCAAATGTAAAAGTCTGACTCATAGACGAACACAATACAGAAGTCTGATGATGGCAGATGAGATTCTGCCAAAACGTTGCTACAACTTTAAAAGCACAACTATAATGATGTGGGAAAATACCCGAACAAAGCTGAATGTCATATATATATATATATATATATGTTATGACTCCCCTTCAAAATTCAAACGAACAAAACAGAAAGCAGCCGTTTCAAAATTAAATCAAACAGAAAGAAGTCTTACAAGATAACGGCTGGCAGAAATCTCAATCCACAGCATAAATCTTTACTCTGTCCGGCAAAGCAGTCCTGGCAATAAATCTCAAGTCTCAGAGCTTCTTGCTGTAACGTCCTCACTCAATAAGTCACTTTGTTCCTGGCAAATTTTACCAGCCCAGCTGTGTCCTTTTATACTCATTGAGGCAACGTGCTAATTTACTGACTCGCCCTCCTCCTTCGTTCCAGCTGAGTTTGCGTTCTCAAACGTCTTCTGTTCCTTACATTTAACCACAAATTTTCCAAGTTCTCATCTCCACTAGAAGACTCTCTCAAAACTTCCCTGTCAGCCATTCCCGGCTGTTGATCAGATAAGGAACCAGAGGAGGTCAAAGGTCCTGACAATTCTAATACATCAGGTCTGTCTTCCTTTGTCACGTCCATCTCCTCATCCTGGTTACCAGTCCAATCACTGAGCCATGCCAGCTCATATTTTTCTGCCATGTCCTCCTTACTTGAACTCATATCAGTCACAGGAGCTGAATCCAAGTCCGGAGCCACAATATACACACACACACACACACACACACACACATATACACATACATATACATATACATATATATATATAGATACATACATATGTGTGTGTGTGTGTGTGTGTGTTTTCTTAAGTTTTCGCAGGTACTTACATTTATGTTCTTCAGCTTTGTTCGGGTATTTTCCCACGTCATTATAGTTGTGCTTTTAAAGTTGTAGCAACGTTTCGGCAGAATCTCATCTGCCATCATCAGACTTCTGTATTGTGTTCGTCTGTGAGTCAGACTCACAGACACACTTTAAAAGCACAACTATAATGACGTGGGAAAATACCCGAACAAAGCTGAATACCATACATACATACATACATACACACACACACACATACAGATCAGTCAATCTGATCTCTCTCTCTCTCTCTCTCTCTCTCTCTCTCTCTTTATATATATCTATATATCATACACACACACACACACACACACACACACACGCACACACGCACACACATACAGATCAGTCAAGCTAAGCCACACCCAGGCTCTAAGCTGTCTGACATGGCTCCCAACAAATCCTGCTTCTTAGTCACCAAACAGTTCCTATTGGTTGACTTGTTATGGCTTATTAGCTTATAATTTCTTACACACTGGCAGACTTATTTTATTGATGGCTAGACAGTAAAAACAGAAGTTAGAAAGAAAGGGGCATAAAAAGGATAAATGTTAAAATGGAAATTTGTTAAAATGGACAAACAAAATATTATTGTTACTACAGTATTAATGTTATTGTGATGAATTATTGTAAACACCTTGATTATGATTGTCTAAAAACAATTGTACCCAGACAACACACTGTTTGTTGAAATGGAATTTGTATATATTATATTAATAAAACAAATAAAACATTTTTTAAAGTTCCATCCTCAGTGTCATTAGCCAACTGGATGGACACTCCAAAAGCCATGTGGCCTGCTGTGCATGAAGTGCTAAATAAAGCTAGAGTAAGCACACACTATGTGTGTGTTTGTGCAGGAAGCCCAGAGCTGGTTTCGCTTCTTCTCTGCCAATATAGATTTATTCAGTAAAATTTATACTCTTGGTAAAATAATGTCCCAGGAGTTTCTTTTTCTGGGAATGCCAACTGGATAATTGACAGTTACATTGCGTCAGATGGTCCCAATCCTTATAGTTTTATTAGTCAGTTAAGCCCTCATCTCATATGATATACAGTTACTGGTCTTAAAGATGTTTCCTTCTGTGTTCCCTTGGCTTCTGTTAGCTAATCCCTTTTTGCCTTTCAGTGGCAACATAAACAACTTTGCTGGACTGTTATGTCCCAGGGTTTTAAGAATAGCCCCACTATCTTTGGGAAGGTATTGGCCATTAACTTGGCCACATGGCAGCCACTGCAGTTGTGTTGGCAATAAGTAGATGACCTGTTGTTGGCTGACACTTCTGAGGATGATTGTCTTCAGAACTCTGTTTCCCTAATGAACTCCCTATGCAAGTAGGGCTATAAGGATTCTCATGCTAAGGCACAACTTGTTAAGCAGGAGGTCAGATATTTAGGTTACATAGAACAACAGAGTTGGAAGGGATCTTGGAGATCATCTAATCCAACCCCCTGCTTGAGCAGGAGAGTCTATTCCAAATATTAGCCTCTACCTAGGATCGAACTCACAGCCTCCTGATTGTGAGGAGAGAACTCCACCTCTAGGCCACTGCACTGGACATTTCATCTCAGGGTACTAGGAAGTTCTCACAGAAGCAGATCCAAGCTGTCTGTTTTCTTAAACTACCTACAACAAAATGCCAGCTATGAGGTTTCTCAGTTTTGTTGTATTTAAATTTTGCTTTAATGGCAAAAGACCTGGGTCAAGCTACAAAAGGCTCCAATAGGGACCTCTTTTAATGGACAAGCTACTATCAGATAGCATTTGACACTATCAAAACCTTTTATCTTGTTTGTTGCAGAGAGCAAGGGGGTAGCTGCCGGTGGTTTAACCTAAACCCTTGGAAGTTGGGAGTGCCCAGTGGCATACTTCTCTAAACAACTTGACCCCATTTCCCAAGGATGGCCTGCATGATTCTGTGCGGCAGCAGCCATCATCCTTTTATTAGAAGCTGCTGAGTGATTAACTTTTGGCATCAACATTGTCATTGAGACTCCTCATTCCATCCAGGAGCTGCTAGAGTCAAAGGGAGGCCATTGGCTAACAGCCAGTCACCTTGAGAAGTATCAAATAGCCCTTCTTGATAATCCACATATACACTTAAAGTGGAGTGGCAGATTTAATTCAACTACCTTTCTTCCCTAACTAGAACAAAATGTTACTCATGATTGTGTCTGAACCATCACTGAGGTCATCCGCATCTGGTAGACCAGCCACTTAAGGATGCAGATAGGGACCTGTATACAGATGGTGACAATTTCATGTGCTAGGGAAAAAGCCTGGCTGGGTATGCTGTGGTATACTTTGGACCAAGTATTGGACGCAGCAGCTCTCCTTGTGGGAACTTCAGCCCAAAAGACTGAGCTCATTGCTTTGACCAAAGCCTTAGAATTATCGGAAAGTGCAGTTGTTAATATTTTTACAGACAGTATCTTTGCTTTTGGTGTTGAACATACATGGTGCCTTGTGGAAGAAGCGTACATGTACATGGTGCCTTGTGGAAGGAGCGTGGGTTGCTCACTGCACAAGGCAGTTAAATATGGATCTGAAATATTGAGTTTATTGGATGCTATTTTGTTTCCCAGCAAGGTAGCCATTATGCATGTAAGAGCCCATAGTAAGGATGACAGTAAACACAGCCGGGGAAATGCCCTGGCTAATTGCACCACCATGTCTGCTGGCTGAGGTATCCTTTCCTCTTGATATGTTTATGAACTCATTCCTTCCCATTTGCCTGTGATGGCTCCTTCATATAGGCACAGAGTATGGGTGCTGTTTATCAGGGGAATTGGTTGAAGAAAAATGGGAAAAAAACTTCTACCAGTGCATGAATTGTGGGGCCTCCTGAGAGAATTACATGCAAGTACACATTGGGGTTCCAAGGCTCTGATTGAGTTCCTCATAAAGGACTATATTTGTCCTAGAATCTTAGCTAAGGTTCTTAGGGTGGTCAGACAATGTGTTGTTTTTCAGAAAAAACAATCCAGCAAACCCCCACAAAGTTCTACTTGGGCAAACTTAAGCAGGGCCATGCTCCTGCCAGTTTTTGGGATGTTGACAGGTCTGTGGGTTCCTGGATCTATTTTTTTTTCTTTTTTTGAAGAAGAAAGCTACATCAGCTCTTTTCCAGCCTCCTGGAAGTTTCCTGGTGCTTCAGGATCTTTGAAAGTTATGGTTCAGTGATTCTGAGATCACATCTGCCAGTTCCTTCAAAACTTTGACATGTAATCTTTCTGGTCTTGGTGATTTGAACTCATCTAGGGTGCACAGATATTCTCTTACTATTTTCTTGCCTATTTTAATTTGTATTCCTAATCTGTCTTTTATGGTACTGTTTTTGATAGGTTGGACTGGGTTTTTTCCCCGTTTATATAAAGACAGATGCAAAAAATGGACCAATAATTTCCTTGATTTTTTCCTTGTTTTTCACATGTAGAATAAAATAGAATAGAACAGAACAGAACAGAACAGAACAGAACAGAACAGAACAGAATAGAATAGAATAGAATAGAATAGAATAGAATAGAATAGAATAGAATTTCGAGGGTACTTTGGAGGTCTTCTAGTTCAGCCCCTTGCTCAAGCTGGAGAACCTATACTATTTCAGATAAGTGACTGTTTAGTCTCTTCTTAAAAACCTCCAGTGATGGGGTGCCCATGATTTCTGAAGGCAAACTGTTCCACTTGTTAATTGTCCTCACTGTTAGGAATTTTCTCCTCAATCCCAGGTTCCTTCTCTCTTTGATCAATTTCCAATCATTGTTTCTTCTCCTGCCATCTGGTGCTTTGGAGAATAATTAGACCCCCTCTTCTTTGTGGCAGCCCCTCAAATACTAATTTTTCTTTTCTTTAGACTAGTCAAAACCCAAATACTACTACAGCTATTCTTCATATGTTTTAGTCTCCAGGCCTATGGTCATCTTAGTTGCTCTTCTCTGAATTTTTTCCAAAGTCTCAACGTATTTTTTGTAGTACAGTGACCAAAATTGGTTGCAGTATTCCAGGTATGGTCTTACTAGGATTTTATAAAGTGGTACTAATACTTCACGTGATCTTGATTCTATGCCTCTGTTGATACAACCCAGGATTGTATTAGCATTTTTGGCTGCTGTTGCTGTTGCACATTGTTGGCTCATATTCAAGTGATCATTCACTAGGACTCCAAGGTCCCTCTCACAGTTACTATTTTTGAGCCAGGTCTCACCTAAACTGTACTTATACCTTTGATTTTTCCTGCCCAAATGTGAAACTTTGCTTTTTTCCACATTAATTCATTTTGTTGAATAGGACCCATTCAAATTTGTCAAGAACTTTTTGGATCCTGAGCTTGACTTCAGGGATGTTGACTATTCCTGCCAGTTTATCTGCAAATTTGATGAGTTCCCCTTCTATTCCCTTATCTAAGTCATCTATGAAGATATTGAAGCGTACTGGACCTAAGAGGCACCTTATGGTACACCACTACTTATTTCTGTCCATGTGGATGTAGTACCATTAAGGACTACTTCGTTGAGAAGTTTTTTTTAATTTTTGATATTTTTTACTTTTGTCATAAAGCCTTAGTTTATTTTGAGCCTTAGCTTTCCTGGCTTCATCTTTGCAGGCTCAGACTATTTTATGATATTCTGCCTTCATTATGTGCCCTTCTTTTCACTTTTCATTCTTTTATTTTATGTTTTATTTATTTTATTTGTATAACATATAAAAAATCAATTTCAATCAAGCAGTGTGTTGTCTGGGTAAAATTGTTTTTCGGTAATCATAATCAAAATGTTTACAATAATATGTAACACAATAACATTAATACTAGAATAACAATATTTAGCTTATCTACTTTAACAAATCTCTGTTTTAACGTTTATCCTTTTTATGTCCCCATATTTCTAATTTCCGTTTGACTTTATTTATGCTTGCATGATGTTGAATTCCTATATTGCATGGTCATTCCCACCCCCTCAAGATTCCTGTAACTTCAATGCCTTCTATCATTTCATCCAGTGGTGGGATTCAAATTTTTTTACTACTGGTGCTGTGGGTTGCTTGGTGGATGTGGCTTGATGGTCATGTGACTGGGTGGGCGTGCTTGGTCATGTGACTGGGTGGGCAGGGCCTGGTTGTCATGTGACTGGGTGGGCATTGCCAACTCAGTCACTCATGTCAAGGGGTGCTTCGCCTGGCCCCTCCCCTCCCAGCCATTCCTTGTCACACCCAGCCTCAACCTATCTATAGTTCTGTAAAAATGTTGTTCACCTTTTTTTTACTTTATTATCTACATACTATAGATGTACTTTCATGGACCACTCACATGCTTTGCCCAAGAGTGTGATAAACAACAGGCTTCTAAAGGGCTGCCAGAAAGAAGGGGGGGGGGGGCAATGTATTTTCCAAAGTACCAGAAGGCAAACAAGAAGCAATGGAAGGAAACTGAACAAAGACAGAAGCAACCTAAATCTAAGGAGAAACTTCCTGACAGTGAGAACAATTAACCAGTGGAACTGCTTGTCTCCAGAAGTTCTGGGTGCTCAATCCCTGGAAGTTTTTAAGAAAAGACTGGACAGCCATTTCTCTGAAATGGTACAGGGTTCCCCCCAAGGTCCTGTCTGTTATTCTGACACCTTTCCCAGGACCTCTACTCAGATTTTGGCATTCTCAGTTTTCTGCCTGAGCAGGGGGTTGGACTAGAAGACCTCCAAAGTCCCTTTCAACTCTTGTTATTCCTGAGCTAAATAGCTAAGAGTTACACAGCTGCCACTAGAGTTCATTTTTAAATAAGATTTTTAGAAACCTGCAATTGAAAGTTCTTCATGTCTCTTTACCCTGAAGACCCAATTTCATTTGGAATTTAATTCCAAACTGATTGCCCTTTTAGCATTTCTCTTGATACTTCTCCAAAATGCACTCCCAAGAAGCCACATCTCCATCTCTCTCTCCCTCTCTCTCTCTCTCAAAGAGATCTAAAGGCGGGACAAACCTCAGTACTACTGGCATTAATAGTCTTTCCAAGGACATGTACAAGAGTCTAAACAGAAAATATAAGCAGGAGCCAGAAAATATTAATGTATTATTCACAAATCCCTCCTGGAAAATCAGTATTGATTTAATGTTTCCCAAATGCAATCCTTTGTAGAGGAAAAAAAAAAGAAATAAAATCAGCCTGGCTATCCAACCCATACATTTTTACAAAAAGGCAGATCCAATTCAGTGGTGGTATTCAGCTGGTTCACACTGAATCGGGCAAACCAGTAGCAAGAATTTGGCATGGGTCGCCGAACCAGTAGCAACATTTGGCTGGCCACACCCCTGACTCGGTCACCCGGTCTCCACTCGCTCGCTTGCTCTCCCTGCCTGCCTGATGCTTGCTCACTCCGCCCACCCCACCCACCCGCCTGCCACTTGCCCCGCCCAGTCACTCCTCCCCTTCTGGGTTCTCGTGGCTTTCCATTCTAGCCTTCCTACATGGTGCCTGTGCCCCAACCGAGCAGCCCTGATCTTCCTGCTCACAGGTAAGCCTTCAAGTCGTGCTACCCCCTCCCCCACCATCCCCAGACTTTTCTGGGCCTTCCCTTCCGTCCCCAGCTAGCTGGCTAAGCCAATGTGGTTCTATCCCACATGGCGCTTTCCCAGCTTTCCCTACCACGTGGTGGCCATGGTGCAGTGAGGGTGGGTGGATGTCCCAGCCAGGGTTGCTGAAAATTGCGCACTGCATGTGCAGCCCTGGCTGGGACATCCACCTGCCCTGCCCTGCCCTGCCCTGCCCTCCCGCCACCACCCACAAGAAAGCAAGTGGCTGCCGGAGATCTTTGGGAGGGAGGGTGGATGCTGCTGCCGCTGCCACCATCCACGGAGGTGCTTTGGGAGGAATCCAGCCTTGGAGCAATTTTGCAGGTTAACAGACATGCAGTTGCAGCTAGCCAGCGCCCACGAGGAACCGAGGCTTGGAGCAGTTTAAAGGAGGACTGCTCCTCTACCCTAGCCATGCATTTTCAAGCAGGCACTTTGAAACACATGACTGTGGGCAGAGGAGTGGTCCGTTAAGTTCCAAAACTGCTACAAGGCTGGATTCCTCATGGATGCTAGAAGCATTGCTTTCCCCTTGTGAGTAAAGTGCCTGAAGTGAGAGGGAGTGAAGGTTGAGGGGGGGGGGGTGGAATCCAGCCATGGAGAAGCTTAAAGGAACTGCAAATGCATGTCTGTTAACCTGCAAAACTACTCCAAGGCTGGATTCCTCATGGACGCTAGAAGTATAGCTTCCTCTTGTGAGTAAAGTGCCTGGAGTGTCAAAAAAAAGTGAACAACATTTTTACAGAACTATAGATAAGTTGAGGCTGGGTGTGACAAGGAATGGCTAGGAGGGGAGGGGCCAGGCAAGCCAGCCCTTGACGTGAGTGATATTGAGTTGGCCACACCCACCCAGTCACATAACCACCAAGCCATGCTCACCCAGTCACATGACCACCAAGCCACGTCCATCAAATAATCCATGCCCACAGAACCGGCAGTAAAAAAATTTGATTCCCACCACTGATCCAATTCAATTTAAAGGCACTTAGTCCCATCCATATTTGCAGAGGGACTTCATCAGCTGAACTGCTAAACCAATATAGGTGCAGAAATTTTTCAGTCATAATTTCACATGTAAATTAGCCATTTGTGTAATACAACCTGCATATTGTTCAAAACAGTAATTAGTATTATGGGTGATGTTTGACAGCAAGCTAAAAGTCAAAGATCACAAGAGTGCTTTTATTGTACGTATACGAAACATCGTATACCAGCCAGAATAGCATATTAAGCTGGACTTATGCAACCTGTTGTACAAAATAAACACACGCATATTTATTCTCTGGACGATAGACATTGAATGCATGTAAATCCCTGAAAAATATGTGATAGCTCTGGGCAAAAGAAAGGCAGTAAAATCACTCTAGGTCTAGGGGAGTGTAAAATACTAACACATGATAAATAATGGAACAATTAAAAATAATAGCACAGAGTTTTCTCTCTCTCACTTCCTTCCTATTTCTCTCTCTCTCTCTCTCTCTCTCTCTCTCTCTCACACACACACACACACACACACACACTAGGTGTGGGGTGAACTGATCTGGCAAGCTCCAGAGCAGCAGGTGGTGGGAGAAGGAAGAAAGCAAATGGCGGTGGCGACAGTGGTGCTGCTCCAGGACTGGGAGGCAGCCCCAGAAAGTGGGGCACCTCTTCCACCGCTCACTTTCTTCCTTCCAGAGGAAAAAAGGAAGAAAGCAAGCGGCCACAGCGGCGGGAGAGTAGGGCGGGCGGATGTCCCAGGCTGCTGCAAGTTCCACTGGGACATCTGCCTGCTCTCCTGGAGCACCTCCACCACCCCTTTCAGCCCCAGCACAGCGGAGATGCTCCCCAAGGGCTGGCCACTGACCCGCAGGCCAGGCCAGGCTGGAAGCGGCATATCCCCTGGGAGAAGGAAGAAAGCAAGCAGCCATGGCAAGGGGAAAGGGGAAACAGGGTGATGCAGGATTAGCCCAGGCCTGCCTGGGCAGAAAATAGGTAGATAGGTTAAGGAAGGGATAGAGAGAGAGGGAACGAGAGAAAGAGAGAGACCTGATGCACCAGATTGAAATGAGGCCTAGTTTAGAGGCCCTTTTCCCCACCTTTGCCAGCATCTTTGCCAGAACATTGAAACATCTTTGGCTTCTAATTAAAGGTTTTGTGGACGAAACATGATTAAGACTATCAGGAAGCTCTCACATTTTGTTGAGGATTTAAACTGGATCCATTGGACCAGACCTCTGACCTAAAAGGTACTTTTCCCTAATATATTACAGTGCCAATTTTGAAGAAGGCAAAACCAAAATGTACTGGTAAATTGCAAGGAGAACACACACACTCCCTTCTAACCCTGCTGGAGCAGGTGATTGGAGTAGAATAGATATTATCTTTCTCCTCCCTCCCACCCTCCTTCTTTGTTTCTTTTTCTCTCTGTCCCTTCCTTCTATCCCCTCCTTCTTTCTTTGTCCCGTTTTCTTTCTGTCTCCTTTCTTTTCTTCCTTTTCTCTCTCTCTCTTTTCTCTCTCTCTTTCCCTCTTTCAGGCTCACCCCATTGACTTGGTGCACTGCTCCGCTTGGACTTGCTTGGGCAGGTCCCTCCAGTGCAGTGGGCTAAATGGGGTGGACCTGTGGGGCTGGCACCTAGAACAGTAGGAACACTCCAGCAGTGGCGGAGTATTTGAAAAGTAGAGCAACGCCAGAGGCCGGTAATTTTTGCTGCAAAGAATTACAAAAGTTTCTGGGCTATGCACAAGAAGGGACACACATGTTGTTGTAGAGCGATGGTAATGAGAGGCTTAGACCAGAGCATACAAGTAACAGTCTTTATTCTGGGGAATAAAGGGTTGTCGCGTCTGCCCAGCTAACAGGCAGACTGCAAGCGAACAATGGCTGGCTCTGCCCGACAGCCAGCTTTTATAGCCGACTGTCAAACGGAGCCAACCAATGGGAGCTGCTGGTGCTCCCGCTCAAACAGCGAACCTGGTTGGGAACTCCAACCAGTCCCAAAGACATAACACCCCTTCCCCCTGGCTGGGAACATGCATAGTCCTCGAGGTATGTCGGTGGCCTGCGCTGGCGACCGGAACGTCGTAGCTCAGGGGAACTGCCGGTGGGCATCAAGTCCATGGAGCAGGGCTCAGAGGTCGTCGGGGTATGAACTTGGCTTGGTGCAGGATCTTGGAACTGGCATGACTCCTCTCGTTCGGGCTGGCTCGGCAAACAGTCTCGGCCCGAATGACTGGTGACCCCACTGGGTGGTTGAGGCGGAGACTCAGGCTGGCAGTCTATCCTTGGTTCCCTCTGCTCTATGGGGAATGTCTGGTCCCTCAGGAAGTTTCCAACTGGACCCTGGTGGGGAACTTGAAGGCTGTCAGGTGGGTTCGGCTCTATGCTGGTCAGACCGCTCCGTCGCCTCCTCAGTTGGTCCAGGTGCCTCCGCCACACGCGACCATCCTCCAATTGAACCCGGTAGGATCTTGGGCCCGTGACAGCCACGACCTGCCCTGGTACCCACAACGGATCCCCTGCGTAGTTTCTCGCAAACACTTGGTCCTGTAAAGCAAAGTCTCTGACCTGGCTGTCAGACCCCAATGGGGTGTCTGGGCAGTAGTGGGGGTGCAGCCTGTCTAAAGTAGTCCTCAGGCGTCTCCCCATTAAAAGTTCGGCCGGGGATTTATTCGTACTCGTGCAAGGTGTTGTATGCTGGCTGAGGAGGAAGCGAGACAACTTAGAGTGCCAGTCCTCTTGGCCGAACCTGGCCAGTGCCTCCTTAGCTGACCTGACTGCTCTCTCCGCCATCCCGTTGCTAGCAGGGTGAAAGGGGGCCGTGAGGACGTGTCTGATGCCCAAATTGGTGACGTACCTACTGTACGAGTAAGCTGCCAGGAACAAGGTCCATCTGGTCATCCTGGGTGACAGTACCTGTGGAGTTTGCTTGTCCCCCGATAAAAGTCCTAAAAGCGGTTTGTGATCAGTAATGAGTTCGAAATGGTGCCCGAAGAGAAATTCGTGGAATTTTTTAACTGCCGCCACTGCAGCCAGGGCCTCTTTGTCAATCTGGCTGTAGTTTCTTTCAGTCATTGAGAAAGTTCTCGAGAAAAAAGCAATTGGTGCCTCGGAACCATTGGGAAGTCTGTGACTTAGGACAGCTCCTATCCCGAAAGGGGATGCGTCAGCGGCTAGTACCAAGGGGAGGCGTTGGTCAAATTGGATCAAAACGGCCTCTGAGGTGAGTAGAGATTTGACCGCTTTAAATGCATGAGTTTCTTTGGGCTCCCAGTGCCATGGTGTGTCCTTATCTAATAGTCTGTGCAAAGGTTCAGCGACCGATGCTTTGTGTGGGAGGAACGAAGCGTAGAAATTTAATAACCCCAGAAAGGCTTGTAGCTCAGTTTTGTTAGTAGGTGTGGGTGCCTCGTGGATGGCCTTCACTTTTGATTCCACTGGATGGATGCCTGAGGCGTCTAACCTGTATCCTAGAAAGTCCACCTGTCTAGTGGCGATGGTGCACTTCTCCCGTTTGAGTTTGAGGCCATGCTGTCTGAACTTCTCTAACACTGCTCTGACTCTCTGGATGAGTTGGGGCCTGTCCATAGCTGAGACCAAAATATCATCAAAATATGGGACTACGCCAGGGAGACCTTGGAGAATTCTTTCCATTAGTGATTGGAAAATACCTGGGGCTACACTAACGCCAAACTGGAGGCATTTACACCTGAATGCTCCTCTGTGGGTTACTATGGTCTGTAAATCTGCTGTCTGGCTATCGACAGGGAACTGTTGGTATGCCTGTGACATGTCTAGCTTGGCGAAAATGGTGCCGGGTTCGAATGTGTGTAACAGGTGCTGAATGACTGGAACAGGATATGCGCTAACCTGAAGATAACGGTTGAGGGACGTCTTATAGTCCGCACAGATTCTCAGACTACCATCTTTTTTAAGTGGGGTGACTATGGGGGTCTCCCACTTGGCGAAATCTGTGGGTTCTATCACCCCTTGTTTGAGAAGCTTATCTAGTTCCGCGTCCAATTTGGGGCGGATGGCGAAAGGTACTCTGCAAGGTTTTAGGCGGACGGGAACTGCCTGGGGGTCTACGGAGAAGGAGATGGGAGTGCCATTATAACAACCCAGCTCGCTGCTAAAAACGTCAGAATAGTCTGAGAACAATGTATCTACATCCGAAGTTGAGACAGCATGGATCCCTGTTACACTAAGGCCGAGAGAGGGGAACCAATCTAACCCCAAGAGACTAGGCAGGGCACCATTAACGACCACTAAAGGCAAATGGCCTTTGAAGGCTTGGAATTTAACAAGGAACTTGCCTTTCCCGAGGACAGGGATGTTCTTTCCTTGGTAGTCCCTCAGGGTGAGGTGGCACCTTTGTAGCTGCTTCCTTGACAGTCTGGGCTGGATCTTCTTTAATGTCTCCCAGGAGATGATTGAGAGCGCTGACCCCGTGTCTACCTCCATGTGGCAAGGCTTACCTTCTAAGGAGACAGAAAGTGTAATTTTATTGGGGGTGTGGAAAGTGTGGTTAGCGTGGTAGCACGTATAGTAGTCTTCTACTTGCCTTTGGAGGCCGGGAGATGAAGAAGACTTCTGAGGAAAAACGCGTGCTGCCTGGCAGACTCTTGCGAGGTGACCTTTCTTGTGGCAGTTTAGGCAGCTGGCGTTTCTGAACCTGCAAGATGCCCGGGAGTGGGAACCTCCACAGGTTAGGCACAAAGGAATTTGTTTTGGGCCACTGTTGTTTCTCTGCCTCGCTCCTACCTGTGATTGTTTCATCGGCTTGAGACGATGGATGTCAGAAAATTCTGCGGGGTCATCTTCGCCCATTACCTCTTCTGAGTGGATGGTGGAAGTACCCGGCTTGCGTGTGGTGCCCTGGATCTCAGCTGCTGATTGGGTGGAGAGTTCAGCAGCTAGGGCTTCCTCTACGGCCTGGGAAAGATTTAAATCTTTCCTGGCCAGCAAACATCTTTGGAGCCTTAGATCTCTTACCCCACAGACGAGTTGGTCGAGCAGCATGTCGTCTAAATAGTTCTTAAATTCACATTGTAGAGCTGCTGTCCTCAGGGCGGCCATGTACTGGTTGATAGACTCCCCCTCAGCTTGCTTCCTCATCCTGAACGCGAAGCGTCTTGCAATCTGGGAAGGTTTTGGGGAGTAGTGATTGGAGGGTGTTTCCTGTAATTCGTTCCACGGAACGTTTCTGATCTCACGTGGTGCGAAAAGTGCCGTGGCGGTATCGAAGACTGCAGCCCCACAATAGCTTAGGAAGTAGGATTTCTTCCTATGCTCCGCAGCATCAGCCAGACCGATGGCATCGAGGAAATGGTTGAAGCGGTTCTTGTAGGAGTCCCACTTTTCCTCATTGGGCTTGAATGGTGGGAATGCCGGATTGGCATTCATTTTGGGACCCTCAGTCTCTTTGGCAGACTGGACTATCTCTCTGGGTGGTCGTGGCCCTTGGGTATGCGCTTACTGTGAGCGCTGGCGGCTGTGGCTGCACGCCCTAGACTCGCTCAGTGATTTTCAGCCCTTGTGAAGGCAGTTTGAATTTCGCGCTCTCTGTGAGCGTTGGCAGCTGTGGCTACAGCGCCGTAACTAACTTCGCTTGAGTGACTGAATTCAAACGACAGCGGTTTGAATTTCGCGCTCTTCTGCGAGCGTGGGCGGCTGCGGCTTCAGCGCCCGTGACTTTCAGGTTTAAATCACAGCGATCTGAACTCGGGCTCTCTGTGAGCGAGATGGCTGCAATTTCAGTGCTTGTGTGTTCCGCTAGCGTGATTTTCAGCTCTTTCGGATATGAGTGCTTCTGGCTAGCCTGCAATCATCCCACCTTCGTCGCCAGTGTTGTAGAGCGATGGTAATGAGAGGCTTAGACCAGAGCATACAAGTAACAGTCTTTATTCTGGGGAATAAAGGGTTGTCGCGTCTGCCCAGCTAACAGGCAGACTGCAAGCGAACAACAGCTGGCTCTGCCCGACAGCCGGCTTTTATAGCCGACTGTCAAACGGAGCCAACCAATGGGAGCTGCTGGTGCTCCCGCTCAAACAGCGGACCTGGTTGGGAACTCCAACCAGTCCCAAAGACATAACACATGTCAATGCAATTCAGCAACATAAAATAAAGAAATACAAATAAATCAACAAGAATCGGCAAAGCATCTCTGATTAGATTCTTTAGAATCTAATCAGAAATGCTTTGCCGATTCTAGTCCAATGACCTGCTCCAGCAGAGTTAGAAGGGAGTGTGTGTGTATGTGTGTTTGTGTGTGTGCGCATGGCTGTCAAAACTCCAAAAACAGGTCAAGTAGCTCTGGGGAGGCTAGTCATAAATTAGAACATTTGCTAAGCAACTGGTCATTAAGTGAGGACCACTTGTATTTGGTTTGCCAGTCACCTGGCCACAACCACTCAGTCATGTGACCAACAAACCACACCTACCTGGTCACGTGACCACCAAGTCATGCCCAGCCAGCAAGCCACACCCAGCCAGTCACGTGACCAGCAAGCCTCAAATTAGGCCACGCCCACAGAAATTTGAATCCCACTCCTGCAAGGATGAGTTTGTAGCACCAAGGGGGCAGTGGACTGATAAAGTTTGTGAACCACCGGTCTAAATAAAAGAGTACCTCAGAGAAATAAAAACAAGAGTCAATAGATGAGACCAACACAGTTGCATAAAGAGCTCTCTGACAAACTGCGGGATAATAAAGATGTAGAAAAAAATGGAAAGAGTAACATATAACTAAAACATATTAGTAAATAGCCTGAATCTGCACAGATAGTCAGAAAGGCTAAGGCTGAGAATGAATTTGCAATAAATACCAAAAATAACAAAAAAAGTAAGGAACAAGAATGTAAGGAACAAGAATAAAGTTAAGGAAATGATCAGTTCAGTAATTGGAGAAGATGGCAAGAAGGTGCCAAGCAGCAGGGAGGAAGTGATATTGTTTAATTCCTACTTTGCATCTTTCCCTGCAAAAAGAGAAAAAAGACCTCAACCTATCAAAAACAGCATTGTGGGAAACAGAACAGGAATGCAGGTCAAAATAGGCAATAAAATTGATAAAAGAACACCTATCTACCTTAGAAGAGTTCAGATTACTAGGACCAGTTTGTTTACATTCTAGGGTACTGAAGGAGCTAGCAGATCTCAGAACCAGTGAACAAAATATTTCAGAGCTCCTGGGCTTCTGGCTGTGCTTCTGGTGACATTGGAGGCAAGGACTGTGAGCTCTGCAGCCCCGCTCCAAGCTCTCGCCATTGGAGGGCTCCAAAAGGAGCTATAGGGGTGGTGAAGTAAAGGGGGCAGCTTGCAGGTCGAGGAGAGCCACATCTCTCCTCCCTGACTTGGAAAATCCCCCTTGTCCAAAGATGAGGAGCAGCGGCAGTCAGTCAACATGGCTGCCATCAAGCGAGGACAGTCAGAACACTTAAGAAAGTGCAGGAGCGAAGAGAGCAGTGAATAGAGATTATTGCTGGGTGAGATGATTCTTCTTTTACTTAAAAATTAACGCCAAGGAATAAAAAATCCGTGATAAGAGACAGTGCTCTCCAGACAGTATATAGGTAATGGGAATTGAGTTAGTTAAGTTAGAATTGGGAGCTGTCCCCTTAAGGGAATGCCTCATGGTAAATGTAGTTAATGCATCCTGGGAAATGTAGTTCATGTCATGTGGTCACATCTGTAATCCTGATTGTTCACTGAATTGACCCTTGGTAGGGTTGGGGGAGGTTCCTTCACTCTTGCCTAGACCCCAGCAGCATGCTGGTGTCTCAGTCATCTACTAATGATTGGAAAATAAAGCATACTCCTATAACTTAGGATTTCTTTTGAAATATTTGATATTTGGTGGCTGTGATCTTTAACTGTTTATTGCCTTATGCTTACCAGAGGCAGAAATAAGAAAGATGTTTTATAAAAGAGACACTGGGAATCTAAAATAAAAGACTAAAACTACGGAGTAGACTTAAATAATTTGGAAAATACCTTGGATTATCAGAGTATTGAGTAAATACTGGAATTGGTTCATTTAAACAATTGACCTTTTTTTTTAAAGGAGATTGAGTGAAAAAGACATTTTATAAAAGAGATTCTGGGAAGTTGGAATAAAAGACTAAAATCACAGAGCAGATTTAAAGATCTTGAAAAATACTTTGGATTATCAGAGTACTGAGTAAATGTTGAACTTGGCTTATTTAAATAATTGATTTTGTTTGGAAAGAAATGGAGATTGAGTGAAATAAACATCTGTTGGAAAAAAGTCAGCATGGAAATTTGAGAGGAGAGCCCCATCCACTAATGATTGGAAAATCATATTTTTATAAGTTTGGACTCTCAAAGGTGTGACCGTTTATTCCACTTTTATTGCTACTATGATATGAGTTGAAGGCACAGCTGTGGAAACGAGAGGACTTTTCAGTATTTTTGTTGTTCTGAAATATTATGGATCTGATTGATAGGATGGATGAGAAAATGGAAAATATCTTGCAAAGAACAATGAATAAAGACCAAACTGCCCATGAATTAGTGGAATCAACAGTAAGACTATATGAAATGGACTTAAGCCAGCCAATGGAACACAAACAGGGAAAGAATATCGATCAGAAAAACCAGCACATGAAGCAACAACTCAATGAAGAGGAAGGCCAGAGAAATGACAAGCAAGAGGAGCGCTAAAAACATGGATTGGCCACATCAACAAATAAACCAAGGACTGGAGCAAAAATAGGACTGACAAACCAGCTGATAAAGGAAAAAAGACTGAAGAAAATAAAAGAGATAAATTGACAATTGGAGAGACAGGAATATACTTTTGATAAGGAGATTGGGACATGGGCAGATAGTTGGGAGAGTTGGCACTATAAGATTATATTTTTTTGATAATGTGAACAAACCAGGGAGGTGGCTAGCATATAAACCGAAGAAATAGAAAGAAAAGAAATGGGTCAATAAATGGCAAGATAAAGTTGGAAATATCTGTTACCAAAATGAAGACAAAAAGAATATAATTCAGGTCTTCTACAAGAAACGAAAATGAAGGCTATACGAAGAAAAAAATCAACAGTAAATAGAAAAGGCTGAACTACCCAAAGTACCAGAAGAAATAAAAGATATGCTCAACGAAGAAATAAGAATGCCAAAACTATAGCAATAGAGGCTGTCAAAAAAATGAAAGAACAACAAAGTACCAGGCCCCGATGGACTGCCAGCAGAACTATATGAAGAACTTCAGGATAGTCTAGGCCCGTGATGGTGAACCTATGGCAAGTGTGCCACAGGTAGCACACAGAGCCATTTGTGCCAGCACGCGAGCTGCAGGCAAACTTACCTCACTTCACATGTGCATGCCTCACAGCTGATGTTTGGCAGGTTTGAGGCCCTTTTTGGCCTCCCAAAGGCTTGAGGAAGGCTTCTGCAGGTTTTGCAGGTCAAAAACTAGCCATGTTTCATCACTTCCTGTTTTTCCAAAAATACCAGAAGTGACGAAATGGGGCTAGTTTGAAGCCTGCAGAAGCCTTCCTCAAGCCTTTGGGAGGCCCAAAATCTGCTGTGAGGTGCAGTGCAGGTAGGGGATGGCTGGGTGGGGATTGCGCATGCATGCATAGAGGGCATGGGAGGTGTGCATTGCCTTCGCACACACAATTTTTGGCACAGGAGCCCAAAAAGGTTAGCCACCACTGGTCTAGGCCAAACGCTACTAGAGGTTTATAATGCCATTCTTATGGAAGTGAAGATACCATCATCCTGGGTGGGAGGCCAACATAGTGTTGATTCCAAAGGAGGATGCAGACTCAATGCTAATCCAAAAGGCCCATTTCACTATTGAATACAGACTATAAAATATTTGCATCTATAATAGCCGAACATTTGAAAAGATTCCTTAGTACATACATGTTGACCAAAATGTCTTCTTACCTAAAAGGCAGATAAAGAATAACATGAGAACAGTATTAAACATATTAGAATACTATGAAACACATAGTGAGAAACAAGTGACATTGCTTTTCTTAGACACCCAAAAGGCATTTGATAATGTAAATTGGAAATTTATGTTACAACAATTGAGGTATATGGATTTTGGTGACAAATTTATAAATATGTTCAGGGCAATATATTCAAAACAAGAGGCCAGAGTAATAATGAATGGTGAGGTGACACAAAGCTTTGCAATACAGAAAGACACAATACAAGATTGCCCACTATCTCTGCTGCTGTTTATCCTAACACTGGAAGTATTGATGAGGAACATTCAGAAAGATGAACAAATTAAAGGATTGAAAATCAGAAGAGAAAAGTACAAATTACAAGCCTTCGCAGACCATTTAGTTTTTATTCTAGAGGAGCCCTTACTGTCTGGTGTGAAGCTTCTGGAGGGACTGGTAGAATACCGAGAAGTAGCGGGATTAAAAAGGAGGAGAAAACTAAAATGATAGTTAAGAACATGACAAATGAACAGAAGGATGAATTGATAAAAGGAATAAGTATTCTAATAGTGAAAAAAGTGAAGTATTTAGGAATATACCTAACAGCAAGGTGCATAACGCTTAAAGAAGATAACTACACTAAATTAACAAATCAAATAAAGGTGGATCTCGAGAGGTGGAAGAACCTAAAACCCACCTTAATGGGCAGAATAGCCACAATCAAAATGAATATTTTACCAAAGATACTCTTTTTATTTCAAAACATCCCTATAAAGTTAGAGAAAAGTTTTTTTAAAAAATTGAACCAAACAATGTTGAAATTTATATGGCAAAGAAAGAGACTGAGAATCAAACTGAAATTAATGCAACATGCCAAAGAGAAAGGAGGGTTTGGCCTGCCCGACTGGGAGTTATACTATCAAGCTGTAGCACTCACCTGGATAAAAGAATGGATAACATTAAGGAATAAGAGGCTACTAATACTGAAGGCCATGATATTCAAGCAGGATGGCACACTTTTCTTTGGTACGAAAAAGGCACAGTACACAAATACTTTCATAGACTTTACATAAAACAGGCACTCTTGGTGGTGTAGATCAAAATTAAACAGAAAAATTACATGGAAATTCCAGTCTGGCTCTCTACACTAGAAGTGCTAATGCACCCAAATCTGATAAATATTGGGAAAATTGTTGTATATAAGGATATATTAAATGAGAAAAGAGAATTGAAAACCAGATCAGAACTAATAGCACAAGGGGTAGAACTGCAGTGGTGGTCGTATCTACAAATATAGTCATGATACACACAGGATGTGAAAACATGGGGCATTAATAGCAAATTAACAACACTAGATAAAACTGTTAGTAGGGTTTGATGATAAATTGATTAAGGTGAAATATAAATACCCATTAGACTATAAAATGTAGGAAGAACAGGTTAAAGAAACTGGTGGTATGGGCCAAAAAATTTTGGATATAATATTGAATCAGCTAGATGGCAGAATCTTTGGGAAAAGAATAGGAAATTAACACTGGCCACATCACATAAGGAAAATTTATACAAAACGTTTATAGGTGGCATCTTCCTCCAGCAAGGTTGGCCAAAATGTTTAGAAATTTATCACTGAAATGTTGGAAATGCCCTTGCATTTCCCTTGCATCTACCAGGCACATACTATCATATGTGGTGAACATGTAACCACACAAGGAAATATTGACAGATTCAGAAATGGTTAGAGCAAATGGTGGGAGGACATATACAATTTAAGCCAGAATTATTCCTATTAGGAATAGTAACAGAAGGTTACAGTTAAGGCTCAACATATTTAATACTACATGTTGTCAGTTTTGGAAGCCATATTGAACCAGATGCTCCCATGCTGCCACATTTGAGCCTGGGGAAGTAGGAGTGTAGAAGTTCTTGGGGCATGTATAGTTAGACAAAATAACATTATTTTTGAACTTCTGGTTGACTTCTTTCAAAGACAGACGGAGACCCCGTGATCGCCCATGGCTTCCTCGACCTGTGCTTTCCCTTTGAGGGCTCCAATCGCATCTGCATCTGGGGGCTAGAACCACCTCCCATGTAGGGTGGTAAAGAAAGTGGGGAGACCGCCAGCTGGAAATCGAGAGGAGCTGCATCTTCTCCTGACTTGGCGTTTCATCTCCCTCCTAAGACAGCTGTAGTGGTGATAAAACATGGCCAACTCAAGAGGAAGAGCTAATGAGCTCAAGATTGTGCAGGAGCAGAAAGAAGAGGACAGCATAGAAACTGGGCTAACTTGGAGGTAGCAGACTCGGATTTAAAATTTAAGAAATATTTTTTAAAAGACAATTAAAGTGGAAGTGACAAAGAAAAGGGAAGAAAAATGTCCTTGACAGCTGCAAGTGGCTTCAACCCAGAGCCAGAAGAAACTATCTGTTTAAATTGATAAAAATATAAGTTTGACACTAAATAGGCTTAACTCTAAGCTGAACCTGAACAATGTCAAAGGGAAACTAAAACAACAATTGGATATTTGACTTTATTGCCTTGAACGTTGAACAAAAGCCTTCAAATAGAAGGAAAAAGAAGAAGGCAAAAGAGTTGAATTTGAACATAACGGAGAGTGCCATCTAGTGGTAAAAGATTACTTGTGGGTTTTTTAGCCTGGCTTCTTCTAAAGTTTCACTTGATAACATAACTGAAATTTTGAAACAATAAACAGAGACCCCCGAAAATGAAAAGTAGAATATTGAATATTTGGGGAAAAGGAAAAGCAGGAAGAAACTATTTTGAGGTTGTCGGTAATTTTGCATAAAACTTTAACTCATGGACACCGGAACTATGGGATGAATCTGATAAACCTAAAGAGGAATTAATAAAAGTTGGATCGTTGGAAATAAATTTACAGAGACTGTTGAATTAAGTTACTGGATAGATGGATTCCAAAATGGCAGCATTGTTTTGGGAATTAAAAATGGAACTTAGAACACGAAAATGGAAAAGCTCAAGAAGAACGTTTTGTTTGCCTGCAACTTTTTGAAGTGGGCGATTTTAGAGCATGAAGAACAACAAAGAGTGCTGTGAAGAAGAGAGCTGATTGAAGAAGAGGCCATTCTATTTAGCATTTGGAACAACAAAATTAAAAGGAAGGAGGAAAATCCCCCCGAATTAAAAATTGAGGTTTGAGGAGGTAATTAAAAGGGATTATTTTGAAAACCAAACAAAGTTGAAAAGGAAAATATTGGAAAGGGAAATGCAGAAGGAAGTTTTGAAGAGGAGGGGGACAAAACTTGGGGTAAGAAAAAGAAGGGGAAGACGAATTCGGAAAAGCAAATGGAATTCAAAGTGAGAATTTGTGTGCCATAGATCACACATACAAAGAAATGGAATTGTTCCCACCCCCAAAGTCCAGAAGTCTCTGCCAATTAAAAGTTCGAATATGATCATGTGAGCATCTTCAGGTAGTGATGAGGCCTCTGTCCGTTGACCTTGACATATTTTGATAAGACCTCGCAGCTGCGCAAAAGGATAGAGGCTAGGAAAGAAATGGAAAATTGGAAAGAAGAAATCCCCCTTCTTCTGCCCACAGTAAAAGAATGCAAAACACCTCCAGCTCTCTTCCCCCCACAATTACCCCTCCCCCGTTGCTAATGACAGCCGAAAGAAGTAAGCCTAGTAGTAGAGATACTAAGGGAGAAATAAAGGATAATAGTTGGGGTACCCGAAGAGATCTTGAGGCTGACACTGCCCATGAATTAGTGGAATCAACAGTAAGACTATATGAAATGGACTTAAGCCAGCCAATGGAACACAAACAGGGAAAGAATATCGATCAGAAAAACCAGCACATGAAGCAACAACTCAATGAAGAGGAAGGCCAGAGAAATGACAAGCAAGAGGAGCGCTAAAAACATGGATTGGCCACATCAACAAATAAACCAAGGACTGGAGCAAAAATAGGACTGACAAACCAGCTGATAAAGGAAAAAAAGACTGAAGAAAATAAAAGAGATAAATTGACAATTGGAGAGACAGGAATATACTTTTGATAAGGAGATTGGGACATGGGCAGATAGTTGGGAGAGTTGGCACTATAAGATTATATTTTTTTGATAATGTGAACAAACCAGGAGGTGGCTAGCATATAAACCGAAGAAATAGAAAGAAAAGAAATGGGTCAATAAATGGCAAGATAAAGTTGGAAATATCTGTTACCAAAATGAAGACAAAAAGAATATAATTCAGGTCTTCTACAAGAAACGAAAATGAAGGCTATACAATAAGAAAAAAATCAACAGTAAATAGAAAAGGCTGAACTACCCAAAGTACCAGAAGAAATAAAAGATATGCTCAACGAAGAAATAAGAATGCCAAAACTATAGCAATAGAGGCTGTCAAAAAAATGAAAGAACAACAAAGTACCAGGCCCCGATGGACTGCCAGCAGAACTATATGAAGAACTTCAGGATAGTCTAGGCCCGTGATGGTGAACCTATGGCAAGTGTGCCACAGGTAGCACACAGAGCCATTTGTGCCAGCACGCGAGCTGCAGGCAAACTTACCTCACTTCACATGTGCATGCCTCACAGCTGATGTTTGGCAGGTTTGAGGGCCTTTTTGCCTCCCAAAGGCTTGAGGAAGGCTTCTGCAGGTTTTGCAGGTCAAAAACTAGCCATGTTTCATCACTTCCTGTTTTTCCAAAAATACCAGAAGTGACGAAATGGGGCTAGTTTGAAGCCTGCAGAAGCCTTCCTCAAGCCTTTGGGAGGCCCAAAATCTGCTGTGAGGTGCAGTGCAGGTAGGGGATGGCTGGGTGGGGATTGCACATGCATGCATAGAGGGCATGGGAGGTGTGCATTGCCTTCGCACACACAATTTTTGGCACAGGAGCCCAAAAAGGTTAGCCACCACTGGTCTAGGCCAAACGCTACTAGAGGTTTATAATGCCATTCTTATGGAAGTGAAGATACCATCATCCTGGGTGGAGGCCAACATAGTGTTGATTCCAAAGGAGGATGCAGACTCAATGCTAATCCAAAAGGCCCATTTCACTATTGAATACAGACTATAAAATATTTGCATCTATAATAGCCGTGAACATTTGAAAAGATTCCTTAGTACATACATGTTGACCAAAATGTCTTCTTACCTAAAAGGCAGATAAAGAATAACATGAGAACAGTATTAAACATATTAGAATACTATGAAACACATAGTGAGAAACAAGTGACATTGCTTTTCTTAGACACCCAAAAGGCATTTGATAATGTAAATTGGAAATTTATGTTACAACAATTGAGGTATATGGATTTTGGTGACAAATTTATAAATATGTTCAGGGCAATATATTCAAAACAAGAGGCCAGAGTAATAATGAATGGTGAGGTGACACAAAGCTTTGCAATACAGAAAGACACAATACAAGATTGCCCACTATCTCTGCTGCTGTTTATCCTAACACTGGAAGTATTGATGAGGAACATTCAGAAAGATGAACAAATTAAAGGATTGAAAATCAGAAGAGAAAAGTACAAATTACAAGCCTTCGCAGACCATTTAGTTTTTATTCTAGAGGAGCCCTTACTGTCTGGTGTGAAGCTTCTGGAGGGACTGGTAGAATACCGAGAAGTAGCGGGATTAAAAAGGAGGAGAAAACTAAAATGATAGTTAAGAACATGACAAATGAACAGAAGGATGAATTGATAAAAGGAATAAGTATTCTAATAGTGAAAAAAAGTGAAGTATTTAGGAATATACCTAACAGCAAGGTGCATAACGCTTAAAGAAGATAACTACACTAAATTAACAAATCAAATAAAGGTGGATCTCGAGAGGTGGAAGAACCTAAAACCCACCTTAATGGGCAGAATAGCCACAATCAAAATGAATATTTTACCAAAGATACTCTTTTATTTCAAAACATCCCTATAAAGTTAGAGAAAAGTTTTTTTAAAAATTGAACCAAACAATGTTGAAATTTATATGGCAAAGAAAGAGACTGAGAATCAAACTGAAATTAATGCAACATGCCAAAGAGAAAGGAGGGTTTGGCCTGCCCGACTGGGAGTTATACTATCAAGCTGTAGCACTCACCTGGATAAAAGAATGGATAACATTAAGGAATAAGAGGCTACTAATACTGAAGGCCATGATATTCAAGCAGGATGGCACACTTTTCTTTGGTACGAAAAAGGCACAGTACACAAATACTTTCATAGACTTTACATAAAACAGGCACTCTTGGTGGTGTAGATCAAAATTAAACAGAAAAATTACATGGAAATTCCAGTCTGGCTCTCTACACTAGAAGTGCTAATGCACCCAAATCTGATAAATATTGGGAAAATTGTTGTATATAAGGATATATTAAATGAGAAAAGAGAATTGAAAACCAGATCAGAACTAATAGCACAAGGGGTAGAACTGCAGTGGTGGTCGTATCTACAAATATAGTCATGATACACACAGGATGTGAAAACATGGGGCATTAATAGCAAATTAACAACACTAGATAAAACTGTTAGTAGGGTTTGATGATAAATTGATTAAGGTGAAATATAAATACCCATTAGACTATAAAATGTAGGAAGAACAGGTTAAAGAAACTGGTGGTATGGGCCAAAAATTTTGGATATAATATTGAATCGGCTAGATGGCAGAATCTTTGGGAAAAGAATAGGAAATTAACACTGGCCACATCACATAAGGAAAATTTATACAAAACGTTTTATAGGTGGCATCTTCCTCCAGCAAGGTTGGCCAAAATGTTTAGAAATTTATCACTGAAATGTTGGAAATGCCCTTGCATTTCCCTTGCATCTACCAGGCACATACTATCATATGTGGTGAACATGTAACCACACAAGGAAATATTGACAGATTCAGAAATGGTTAGAGCAAATGGTGGGAGGACATATACAATTTAAGCCAGAATTATTCCTATTAGGAATAGTAACAGAAGGTTACAGTTAAGGCTCAACATATTTAATACTACATGTTGTCAGTTTTGGAAGCCATATTGAAACCAGATGCTCCCATGCTGCCACATTTGAGCCTGGGGAAGTAGGAGTGTAGAAGTTCTTGGGGCATGTATAGTTAGACAAAATAACATTATTTTTGAACTTCTGGTTGGACTTTCTCAAAGACAGACGGAGACCGTGATCGTCCATGGCTTCGACCCGTGCTTTCCCTTTGGAGGGCTCCAATCATCTGCATCTGGGGCCAGAACCACCCTGTAGGGGTGGTAAAGAAAGGGGAGACCGCCAGCTGGGTCGAGAGGAGCTGCATCTTCTCTCCCTGACTTGGCATTTTACTCCCCTCCGAAGACAGCTGTAGTGGTGATAAAACATGGCCATCCCGAAGAGGAAGAGCTAACCGGAACAAGATTGTGCAGGAGCAGAAAGAAGAGGACAGCATAGAAACTGGGCTAACTTGGAGCAAGTACCCCGGGATTTAAAATTTAAGAAATACTTTTAAAAGACAATTAAAGTGGCGGACAAAGAAAGGGAAGAAAAAATGTCTTTTGACAGCTGCAAGTGGCTTCGAACCTAGAAAGCCAGAAGAAACTATCTGTTTAAATTGGATAAAAATATAAGTTTGACACTAAATAGGCTTAACCTAAGCTGAACCTGAACATGTCAAAGGGAAACTAAAAAACAACAATTGACATTTGGACTTATTGGCTCTTTGAACGTTAACAAAAAAGCCTCAAATAGAAGGAAAAAGCAGAAGGCAAAAAGAGTTGAATTTGAACATAACGGAGAGTGCCATCTAGTGGTAAAAGATTACTTGTGGGTTTTTTTAGCCTGGTTCTTCTAAAGTTTCACTTGATACAATATAACTGAAATTTTGAAACAATAAAATAGAGACCCTAGAAAATGAAAGTAGAATATTGAATATTTAAAAAAAGGAAAAAGCAGGAAGAAACTATTTTGAGGTTGTTTGGTAATTTTGGTATAAACTTTAATCTATGGACACTGAACTATGGGATGAATCTGATAAACCTAAAGAGGAATTAATAAAAGCTGATCGTTGGAAATAAATTTCATAGACACTGGTTGAATTAAGTTACTGGATAGAAGTGGATTAAAAATGGCAGCATTGTTTTTGGAATTAAAAATGGAACTTAGAAACATGAAAGAAAAGCTACAAGAAGAAGGCAAATCGTTTTGCTCTGCCTTGCAACTTTTAGAAGTGGCGATTTTAGAGCATGAAGAACAACAAAGAGTGCCAGAAGAAGAGGAGCTGATTGAAGAAGAGGCCATCTTTAATGAACATTTGGAACAACAAAAATTAAAGTGAAGGAGGAAAAAATGGGAATTAAAAATTGGAGGTTTGAGGAGGTAATTAAAAAGGGGATTATTTTGAAAACCAAACAAAGGAAAAGGAAAAAGCAGAAAAGGGAAATGCAGAAGGAAGTTTTAAAGAGGGAGGGGGACAAAACTTGGGGTAAGAAAAGAAGGGGAAGAATGAAGGGAAAAAGAGACAATAAGAAACAGGATCAGGAAACAAAGAAATATGGAACTCGAATAAAAATGAAAAGAAATTGTTTGTTTAAAAGACAGAGATAATGGTTAATTAAGAATTAAGAAAGGGGACTCTGCAAGTTGAAGAGGTGTGATATAAATGTATTAGAAGTAACAAATTCATTAGAAAAGAGGGAAATATAGATTATTAAAATGAAAGACTGGAACTGATATTGTTTTGTTATTGGAATGTTTGTCTTTTCTAAACAATATACAAAGTTAAATGGAAGGGAAATGAAAAAAGTGAAATTATGGCAAGTTTATTAACTAAGTTTAGTGAATTTATAGATTACAGCTGAAATGAAATATGAGGATTGTTGTAAAGAGAATAATATCAGTCTTTATGATGAATTGAATAGATTATTTTTTCTTTTTGAAATCATAATTATTTTTTATGTAATTAAAGGGGGAACTTGCGGAATCTGAATTAAAAGGTATATATGTTATATAGTAGTTAGAAGATTATTATAAATTTTTTAGTTAAATAATTATGGGAATTTAAAGGGGATTAATTAAATGATATATAAGCTTTAGGGGTGGCACATTCTAATTGGTAATTGTGGGGAAAACTTTTTTGAAATGTTTGAATTGAGATGGAATTTTTGGAACGATGAAATAAGAATATGCGATGAAATTTCAAACTTGACAGATAAAAGTATAAAGTATAATGTGTATAAAGATATGAGATTTATTTAAAGATTAAGAAAATAGGTTAAGTAATGAATTGAAAAAATATATAAAATAATCTGGAGGAAAGTATCTGATAAAAATAATACAAAATATGTAAAGTAATGAATATGAAATTAAATGTGAAAGATGAGTATGAAATTATAGTCATGTTTGTATGGAAATGTGATAACCTGGCATCATGCTGTTCACTAAAAAAGATGTTTTTAATATGTGGAAAACTGAAATAAAATTTTATTTTTAAAAAATAACATTCTTTTTGTAGTTCAAGGTCATGCTAGTGTGCGCATATGTGAGAGGAAAGGACGGATGATGATTGGGGCATGTGATGTGATGATGGGTGTAGGGGTTTGGATTTGTAGTTTTGATTATTGCAAGCAAGCCTGGAATTTTCAGATTCAGGATTCCCCCAGTTACTATCCAAATAAAAAAGAACTTTTGAGCAATGTCTTTCTCAGAGTTATCAGTTGGAGTGTAGGTTTGTTGGAACGCTGACATTATCCCAAATTTCTAAAAACTACCAGCACCCCGAAAGGGGGCTTGTCCAGGGTGCTGAGCCCCAGCACTGAACCAAAGGTGGAGAAGTGCAAAGACTCAGTGAAGATGGAAGAAGTGCCTCCTTAAATTTGGAAGCTGTTGCGTTGTCAGCAAGTGGTTCTTTTTTCCCTTTCCCTCTGCTAACTGGGTTGGTTGGATATGGGTTTAACAATTTCAATCTTGTTGCTGGGTTGTATTTGGGTTTCCTGGACAGGGCATAGGCCAAGAAGTTTTTCCCCTCTGGGAGATACCTGAGAGTGAAATTAAAGCATTTAAAATATTGCAGCCAACATACTTGCTTGGGGGAGAGTTTCTGTGGAGTTTTCAGGGCTTCTAAATTTTTATGATCAGTCCAGACTTCGAAGGGGATTTTATTCCCTTCTAGGAAATGTCTCCATGTGAGGAGGGCCCATCGCATGGCATATGCCTCTTTCTCCCATATGCCCATCTTTGCTTGGTTTCTGACAATTTCTTGGAAGTGTAAGCACATGGTTGCAATTGTCCATGTTCATTCTTTTGGTGTAGAATTGCTCCTACTGCTACATCACTGGCGTCCACATGGATGACAAATGGTTGCTCTGGGTCTGAGTGTTTTAGAATTGGTTCTGCTGAGAATAATTGCTTTAAGTTTTTTGAATGCTGCTTGGCATTTCATTGTCCAGTTAAGGGGTTGTCTTGACTTTGGTTTCCCCGCCCCCCCAGTTTCGTTTTTAAGAAGCTTGTGATGGGGAGGGCAATATTCACAAAAGCTGGAATGAACTGACAGTAAAAGTTTGCAAAACCCAGGAAACTTTATAGTTATTTGCAAGTTTGGGGTGGCTCCCAATCAATAATGGCTTTTACGTTTTGTGGATCCATCTCTGTTCCCTCGTGGGATATTCTGTATCCCAGGTAGTCGATTTTTTCTTGGTGGAACCCACCAAGAAAGTTTTGCATATAGTTTGGTGGCTTGGAATTTCATGAGACTAATTTTATGTGTTCTTTGTTTTGGTGTAAATTAAAATGTCAACAAGTTAACTAGCACTCCTTTGTACAAAAGTTCATGGAGCACCTCGTTAATTAGTTGCATAAATATGGAAGGGGCTCCTTATAGTCCAAAAAGCTTCAAAGGACTTTAAACTGATGGCACCCCAGCAGAGTGTTAAAAGCAATCTTCCACTCATACCCTTTCCTAATTTTGATGCGGTAGTGTGCCTCTCGTAAATCTAACTATGAAAAAAATTTCCTTTAGAGAGGTGGGTCAGCATGTCCTTCATAGGGAGGAGTGGATTAATATTTTCCACAGTGATAGTGTTCAGGTTTCAGAAATCCATGCAGAGGCATAGGGTGCCATCTTTCTTTTCATGGAATAATACTGGAGCTGCTATTTTTGGTTGGGTGGGTTCGATGAAACCCCTTTTTAGATTTTTGTCAATAAACACTCTGAGTTCATTTAGTTCTCTAGGGGACATGTAGTACATTTTTGGTTTTGGAAATTTAGGCCCCAGCAGGATCTCAATGGCACAATCCATGGTGCAATGAAGCAGGAGTTGATCAGATGCCTCCTCGCTAAATATTTCGGCCGAATCCTGGTATTCTTTGGGAATGCTAGTGGGTTCAGCAGGTTGGCCAGCCATAACCATTTCTCTGTTTTCTTTTCCTTTCCTCCCTCCCGCCCCCCCAGGATGTTTGCGAATGTTATATGTTTCTGGAATTGTATGGTTCCTCACTTCCAGTTTATTTTAGGGTTCCATGTCCGTAGCCATGTCAGTCCTAGGACTAGTGGCCCTTCCATTCCCGGGATTACAATGAACGTAAGAGTCTCACTATGGTACCCCAGTTTTGTTTGTTTGTTTGTTTTTATTCTAGAAAAAATATTTATTTGACATACATTTAAAACAGACAAATCAACATATATACATTTTACAGCATATATTGAGCAATGGTTAATTTTTTTTTCTTTATTAACATGATCTGCCTTGTTACAATAACTCCTTCATTCTGTTAAAGTTTTAATTTCTCTATATAGTTTGTGATTAAATGCATGTCTTCTGTCTTTTCCATAACTTATCCAAATATCAAATATTACCTTTTCTTTAACCACTCATACCAAATGTTCCATATTTCATAATAGTCCCTATCTTGTTTATTTTTTAACAGCTTGGTTAGGCTATCCACCTCAGCGCATTCATGTATTTTTTTTAAATTACCATATCCTCTGAAGGAATGGAAGACAGTTTACAGTTTTGTGCGTAGGTTATTCTGGCCGCAGTTATGATATGCAAAATTAAATATTGATTTTTTTCTCCATGTTTGAATCTATCATACTTAGCAGAAAGGTTTCGGGTTCAGGTTTTAAATTTTGTTTTATTATGTTTAAAATCCAATTTTTAATATTTCTCCAAAATTTCTGAGCATATGGGCAAGTCCACCACATGTGAAAATACGTTCCTTGTGCATAGTTACATATCCAACAATTGGGTGGTAAGTTGGGGGACATCTTAGCCAGTTTCACAGGAGGTAGTGCCAGCAATGAACCATTTTATATAAGTTTTCTTTATACGAGACTGACATGGTTAATTTGTAATTTGTTTGCCAAATGTGTTCCCACTTACCTAATTCAATACTATGACCCACATTTTTAGCCCAAATTATCATAGATTCTGTAACTGTTTCTTCTTTTAATTTATAGTCCAAAAGATATTTATGTGTTTTACTAATTGTTTTCTTTTCCTCTTCTAGCCATATTTTATCTTATTCTTGTGGAGTCATATTAAAGCCAAATTGTTCTCTATCTTTTTTATAATGGGTTTGTATTTGTGCAAAGGGCCACCATGCTATCTCCTTTCCTTGAATTTGTAGTTGGTTCCTATTTTTAAGCTCTCCAGTGTCGTATAGTAAATCTTTATGCCTAACAATATTTTCATAATCCAATACATTTGGATGTGTAGCTGCTTCCAATGTAGACAGCCACAATGGAACCTTTGGGTAGTGTTTTTTTTTAATCTTTCCCCAGATAGTAAACAACACATTTCTTACATGGTGCCTTTGGAAATGTGAATGTTTAGATTTTCCATCCCACATGAAAGCGTGCCAGCCAAGTTGGAGATCAAAACCCTCTAAGACTAATAACCTTCTATTTTCTAATTTAACCCAATCCTTAAGCCAGTTTACTATAGCAGCATCATAATATAATTCAAAATCTGGAAGGCCAAATTCTCCTTTTTCCTTGGCATCCTGTAATAACTTATATTTCACTCTGGGTTTTTTCCTCTGCCATATAAATTTAGATATACATTTGTTTAATTCTACAAAAAAATTCTTTGCCAGTATATACAATAGAGGAGCTAGGGGGGAAGCCTTGTCATACTCCCTTATTTATCTTTATGGTATCTGTATTTTCCACATTTATTAATATTTTTGCAGTTTGCATGTTATAAATTGTCTTAATGAATCCTATAAAATTTTCACCAAACTTCATGGCTATCAGTTGTTTAGTAAGAAAATTCCAATTTAGGTTGTCAAATGCCTCCTGGGCGTCTAAAAATATCAATGCCATTGTCTTGGTTGTGTATGCTTCGTAATATTCTAATATATCTATAATGGTCCTTATATTTGTTTTTATTTGCCTATGGGGGAGGAAGGCATTCTGATCAGTGTGGATAATTCTACTTAATACTCTCTTTAATCTTTCCCCCAATATTGTGGCCATTATTTTGTAATCTACATTTCAAAGTGATATTGGTCTATAGCAGGCTTGTCCAACCCGCGGCCCGCGGGCCACATGCGGCCCAGGTTGCCTCGTAATGCGGCTCAGTGCCCACCCCAACCTTCGTGCCAGAGCCAGCGAGGAGGAGGAGGAGAGGCAGGCGCGAGGCGGGGCGAGGCGAGCGCCAGGCCAAGCAGCAACAGAAAAGGCGGGTGCCGTCAGAGCGCCACCTCCTGCTGTTGCTGCCACTGCCACTGCCACCGCTTCTGCCCCCGCCGCCGCTTCTGCCCCCGCTGCTACTTCTGCCCCCGCCATCGCTGCCGCTTCTGCCACCGCATCCGTGTCTGCCCCTGCCGCTGCTGCTTCTGCCCCTGCCACCGCTGCCACCGCTTCTTCCTCCGCCACCGCTGCTGCTTCTGCCCCCGCCGCCGCTCCCGCCGCTGCCACTGCTTCTGCCCCCTCCACCACTGCTGCTTCTGCTCCCGCCGCTGCTGCCCCCACCATGGCTTCTGCCCCCGCCGCTGCTTCTGCTGCCGCCGCCGCTTTTGCCCCCGCTGCTGCTGCTGCTTCTGCCCCGCCGCCACCCCCTCTGCCACTGCTGCTTCTGCCTTCCAGTCCTGCCTCATCCAGCCGGGCCATTTGCAGGAGGAGAGGTAGGCGCGAGGCGGGGGAACTTCCCCCCCCCCGGCAAAATTTGGCCGGAAAATAAACCGTGATAAAAAAAACCGTGATAAAAAAACCGTGATAAAAAATAAATAATTTTTAATAAATAATTAATAATAAATAATAAAAACATCTCACTAACTTCATTTCCAAATAAATTTAATATGTTAACTATGGTTTCTATGGTTTTTTTGGATGATCAGGTTTCGTTACTGTTATTTTATTTTATGTGCGGCCCAAACCAAATTTTCATGTTCTAATGTGGGCCAGGGAAGGTGAAACGTTGGACACCCCTGGTCTATAGTTTTGAATTTTTTGTGGGTCTGATTGTTCTTTATAAATATGGGTAATATATGCTTCCATCCATGATTTAAATATGTTAGCATTCTCCAGGGCTTCATTGTACAAACCCACCAATATCTCCTCTATTGTTTCTTGGAATTCCTTATAGAATTCCAAAGGAATTCAATCTGGGCCAGGGGTCTTATTTGCTTTTTATGTTCTGATTGCCTTCCTAATTTCTTCTATAGATATTTTATTATTAGAATTTTGTTTCTCTTCATTAGTGATTTCGGGCAAGTTCTTTTCATTCAAGTATTGATCAGTAGATTCTTCTGGTATTTCTTCCTGTTTATACAATTTCATAAAAAACACCTTAGCAATTTCTTTCTTTTCTTGGGTCTGCGTGCATAATTTCCCTTCCTGATCTTGGAGAGCTACGATCGTTCTCTTTTCTGGTTCTTTTTTAATTTTATGGGCTAACCACCTCCCCGGCTTATTTGCATTTTCAAAATAATTTTGTTTTCCTAATTTAATTTTCCGGGCCATATCTTCCTCCACATTTAGATTTATCTTATGTTTTACCAGATCTATTTCTTTCTTAAGGTTTGGATTGTTCGGGTCCTTTTGTCTACTTGTTTCCAAATCTTTCAGTTTCTCCTTCCATACATTTTGTTGCTGTCTTTTTTATTTATTCTTTATAATGTTGTAAGCAATAGTTAGACCTCTCACATAGGCTTTGGTCATATCTCAAAGATTCTGTAGGGAGGTATGCTCTCTTTTATTTATTTCAAAAAATACGTTCAATTATTTCTTTATCATTTTGATATATTTATCTCTTAATATGGTATTGTTAAATGTCCATCTTCCAATTTTTCTCTCCTTTTCATTCAACTTAAACTTACAATCATAGTTTATATATATTATTTTACCCAAACTACGTTAGGTAACCTATGTTATTCCTAACATTCTCCCCTTTTGGGTAATATAATAATATATATATCTATTTACAACCTTAACCCATAGTCATCACAACTCTCTTTGTGTTTGACTGCACCTTGGGCTTTTGTAAATTGATCAGCAATATTTTGTTCAGTCATACAATATTCCAATCTTATTAAACCATCCTTTACAGATTGTCTTACATTCAGATATCTAAGATCTGTATGCTTAGATCTCGTTTTCACAGCAATATTTGTAGCCATCTGTATGGCTGCTTGATTGTCCTCATACACTACAATGGAATCGTTAACAGTTAATCCCATATCCAACAACAACTGTTTATACAGAATTAAATCAGTACATAATAAGGATAGACATGAAAATTCTGCTTCCATTGTGGACATACTTATGTGTTGCTGTCTAATTGACCTCCAACCAATCAATGCTTTTCCTAATAGTATAGCCATTCCTGAAGTTGATTTCCTAGTGTTTATATCTGTTGCAAAACTTGCATCAGCGTATGCACTTAAAATCAAATCATCTTTTGGCTCCAAATACAATGCATAGTGCATTGTCCTTTTAAGATATCTTAAGATACGTTTTGCTGCTTGCCAGTGTCGTTCAGCGGGTTCAGCGTTGAATCGAGCCAATTGATTAACGCTATAGGCAATATCTGGCCTTGACCAATTAGTAATGTACGATAGACTGCCAATTAGCGACTGATAGATAGTCTTATCGAATTTTGAACCCTGAGCATCAGTGCGGCAAAATTCCTGACTCATTGGAGTTTTTGCTGGTTTACAAAGTTCCATCTTATATGTTTTTAGTAATTGATAAATCTTATCCTCTTGAGATATCTTATAGCCACCATTGGTTTTATTTATTGTCAATCCTAGATACTGTTTTATCTCTCCTAATTGCTTTAATTTTATCCTCTTACCTAATAATGATATTATTTCAGTAGCTTCATTATTAGTTTTTGTAATTAATGCAATATCATCTGTAAACAACAATAATAATGACACTATTCCATTTGTCTCTCTTTTAAATAAACATGGATCAGCTAAACCTGCTTTAAACCCTATATTGTTTAACTCCTTAACAATATATTGGTTCCATTCGTAACCAGATTCTTTTAATCCATAGAGACTCTTTTTAAGTTTCCAGCAGTCATTATTAGTTTTATCATCCTTAATCCCTACAGGTTTCTTTAGGTATATAGTGTGCTGCAACGGTGCATGCAGATAAGCAGTTTCTACATCTAAATGATTTATGATATAGTTTTTCTTAGCTGCCCACACTAAAACTGCTCTCAAGGTTGTCGCTTTTAGACCTGGTGCAAACACTTCATCATAATCACATGCAGTTTGATTAAATCCTTGAGCTACCAACCTAGCCTTATGGGTAACAGTCCCATTTTTACCTGTTTTTAATTTAAATATCCATTTACAGCCAATGGACTTTTCACCTGGAGGTAATTTAGCATTCTCATAGACTCCCATCTGTTTTAATGAATTCAGTTCCTTTTGCATTGCTGTATGCCAATTCTCTTGATCCTTTGCAGGATACATTTTTAGTTCTTCCACAGTAGTTGGAATTTTACTAACTTGGCGAACTACACTTGCTTGGTACCTATCAGGTGGTCTGCTTTCCTGTGTTGACCGTCTAGGTAGTACAGGGCTTACAGGTGGACTTTTATCTATCACCTGTTCCTGGTTATCTATTTCTTCTTGTTCACTTATTTCTTCCTGTTTTGGTCCTATTTGCTCTTCCTTTACTTCCTCTTTAATTGGACTTTTCTTATTACTGATATGGTGGTTTGGTCTTTTGTAGGTTTCTATAATTACATCTTTATTCGAATCTTGCTCCAGTTTTTCCCATCCTACATGTTCCAGGAATTGTGCACTAGCACTACAGTAAATTCTAGTTGTCCCCTCTTCCCAGAACCTGTAAGATTTATGGTTAGATTCGTAACCTACAAAAAATAATCTTTTAGCCCTATGCTGTCCTTTATGTCTCAGTTGTGTAGGAATATGCACCCATGCTGGTGCTCCAAATGTGTGCATGTAGCTTAGGTCAGGTTTTCTACCATGCCACCGTGTGAATGGTAATTCACCTGTTGTTGAGTTAACAACATTATTCAATATATGATTACCACACATTATTGCTTCTCCCCACAAATTTTCAGGTAATCCTGAATCCGACAACATAGTACGAGCCATTGCCTGTAGTGTTTGGCCTCGTCTTTCTATAAAGGAATTATGTTGTGGCCTATATGGTGCAGACTTTTTATGTTCTACACCTGCCATCTTCAGTCTTGTTTTGGAATTTATTATTTATAAATTGCACCATTATCAGTTACAAGAGTTACTAGTTTCCTTTTAGTTTTTCTTTCTGCAAACTTCAACCAATTAAAGAAATTCTGATATGTTTCGTTTTACTCTTCATTAAATAACAGAAACCATATCTAGAATAATGATCCATTATACTTAATATATAACGAGCACCTCCCACACTTGGTTTTTTAGGACCTATAATATCAGCAAATACGACCTCTAGAGGCTCCTTAGTTTTAAATCCATTAACTCTATTTGCTGGTATTACCTTGCTTTTTTCTTGACTGCAAGCATTGCAGTGCAAATACTTACTGCAAGGCTTCAGTTTTATACCTTTAGACAGTTCAACCGTTTGCTTGAGCATTTTAAAATTTATATGCCCTAAACGTCTGTGTAACAAATGTATGCATTCATCATGAGGCTTAACGTTATTATACACTGTGTTAGCCACCTCTAATTGATTATCATTTAACACATACAATTCACCTTTTAAAGTTGCAGTCACTTTTTAACCTTCCTTTTCTATTATGCAGTTTTCTCCCCAAAGGTAACTACATAACCTAGTTTAATCAAAACTCTAACCGAAAGCAAATTAAACTTAAGTTGTGGTACATATAACATTTTTACATTTTCTTGTATGCAAGAACAATATGCAGTACCTTCAGCTTTTGCTTTAAGTTTCCAGCCATTAGCTAACGATATCTGCTGTGAACTCGTGGACATCTTAATAAATCTTTTCTTATCTTTTGTTATGCAGTGCGATGCTCCACTATCTACCACCCAAAAATTATTATTGTTCACAGTTTTGTTGCTATACATGGCTAACTCTAAGCATTTTTTATCCTTTTGATGCCTTTTAGCATTCTGGCTGGCATTGTGGCGTTTTTCTTTCTTGCAGAATCTAGCCAAATGTCCTTTTCTTCCACAATTAAAACATTTTCTAATTGTGTAGGCTGACGAAGATAATTCCTCTTCTTGTGGTTGTTCCCTTCTGAGTTGATCCCTTTCAAGCCTACTCCACAAACCTTCTCTACGTAGAAGTAGGCTGCATTTCATAGACCATGAAACATAGTTTGTTCCATCCAGTTTGGATATTAGAGACAAACTTGGTAAATTGACTTGTGCCATCTTTCTCTGGATATTAAACTATAATTAATAAAACACAGCTGTCTGTTTACAGTATTGTGTAACTACACTAACTCTCACTTTATATAAGCCTGTTATATCCTGGTTAGTCTGACTGTGCAGCTGGGCCCATAATCAGTGTTAGGGATACACCCTAGCAGAATCTGCACAGCAGTCACTCAGGCAGGCAAAATATGTGAGATAAACGTTTTTGTAGCTTACACTCAGTAAAACAGATACACAGTGCTAATTAAACAGTTTATTCCGGTAAAAGTTATAGCATAGTCAAAACAGTCCATATATCATTCACTAGTCCAGTCCGTCCAGGGATTATTCAGTTGCAAATTCCAGTGTCGAAAAAGAGAGGTCAGTAAACTTACAAATATCAGTCCAGTAATATCTCCTCGCAGTAGAGATATGAAGAAGTCAAAAAACTCCTCTCTTCCTTCAGCAACTCAGCAGTAGGGGAAACACGCAGTTAACAAACCATCAATCCATGCAATCCAGTAATTGTCAGCAATCAATCAGGTTCTCTTGCTCCCTCTTATGGTGGTTTCACACCGCACCCAAAATTACATGCTTTGCAGTTTTAAAGTGACACACACTTAAACTTACAATCATAGTTTATATATATTATTTTACCCAAACTACGTTAGGTAACCTATGTTATTCCTAACACATATCTTCCTCCACATTTAGATTTATCTTATGTTTTATCAGATCTATTTCTTTCTTAAGGTTTGGATTGTTCGGGTCCTTTTGTCTACTTGTTTCCAAATCTTTCAGTTTCTCCTTCCATACATTTTGTTGCTGTCTTTTTTATTTATTCTTTATAATGTTGTAAGCAATAGTTAGACCTCTCACATAGGCTTTGGTCATATCTCAAAGATTCTGTAGGGAGGTATGCTCTCTTTTATTTATTTCAAAAAATACGTTCAATTATTTCTTTATCATTTTGATATATTTATCTCTTAATATGGTATTGTTAAATGTCCATCTTCCAATTTTTCTCTCCTTTTCATTCAATTTGAATGGGATTATGGTCAGCCCATTGGGGTTCATGGTGTGGATCAGATTCTTTTTCTCCGGAGAGTTGTTCCTCTTGGCTTCTCATATTTAAGTTGTCTCTACTTTCTTGTTCTTCCTCGTGTATTTTTTGTCCTGCCATGAAACTAAAAGCCCCTCTGGGGTGAGCCACCTAAATGGAATACCATTTCTAATGTTGAGTTGATAAAAACTGGTAGCCCCTTCTCTGCTCTCTAACTCTCCTGGGTATTTGTTTCAGTGTAACCACTTCATGATCTTTGTATACAAGTGGTTCATCTCTGGTCTTACTATAGAGCAGGTCTCGTGTTGTCTTCCTCGCAAATCAAATGTAAACCTCTCGGGGTAGTCTATGTCCCCTCGCACAGTATGTATATACTTTGTAGATCTCATCTACATCATTTTCAATTTCCATTTTGGGTTTCTATAAGGCCGCTGCTATCAGATTTGTCATAATTGCACATAAATCTTCCTTTCTGTCTTCCACCAAATTTTGGAACCTAAGATGAAATGATGCCTTCTCTAATTCCATGTGTACCATCGAATCCCAGAGTTCTCAGTAAAGCACTTTCCAATTTTGTTCTGAATCCTCTCATTTCTTCTCCACCATCTCCATTCTTGCCTCTACTAAATTTAATTTCTATTCACTTTTTATCACTTCTTCCTGCATCTTTCCAATCTTACTATTCAAATTTTGTATTTCATTTTTCACTTCTCCTATTTCAGTCCTCATCTCTGTTTTCATGTCTTCGTGGTTCCTCGCTATCAATTTGTGGGTTTTTGCCATCATTTCCTCCATCATAGTGAGCGTTGCCTGTACTGTCTGCAGGCTTTGAGCTGAACTAGTTTTTTCTGGCAATAGCATTGCATCTATAGATCTCTGCCCCATAGGTGAAGACATCGTTGTTGTAGTTTTCTTTCCTGATTTTAGAGTTGTAATTGAAGTTGTCGCCATTTTAACTATCTGTAGCAGCTCTTTCCAACCTACCATCAACTATCCCTAGTAGAGTACTATTTTCCTCTCCTTTTCAGTTCAACAGTAATATTAATACATATATTATTAAATTATTAATTACCAAAATTCTATTATGGAAATTCACAATCAGCTCTTATTTCTATTTTTACTTATTGAACTTATTCAACTATTACAATACTTAAGAGAATTCAATATTAAACAAATACAAATATATTTACTCACAGAATCAACAGTCTTATACGCTTAATTAATTTAAAGCAGCCAATTCATTAAAGTAATTAAATTCTTATCTATATATAAATATCAATTAATCTATTTCTTTAGAGTTCTTATGTCAGCCTCAAGATCTCTTCGGGTACCCCAACTATTATCCTTTATTTCTCCCTTAGTATCTCTACTACTAGGCTTACTTCTTTCGGCTGTCATTAGCAATGGGGGAGGGGTAATTGTGGGGGAAGAGAGCTGGAGGTGTTTTGCATTCTTTTACTGTGGGCAGAAGAAGGGGGGATTTCTTCTTTCCAATTTTCCATTTCTTTCCTAGCCTCTATCCTTTTGCGCAGCTGCGAGGTCTTATCAAAATATGTCAAGGTCAACGGACAGAGGCCTCATCACTACCTGAAGATACTCACATGATCATATTCGAACTTTTAATTGGCAGAGACTTCTGGACTTTGGGGGTGGGAACAATTCCATTTCTTTGTATGTGTGATCTGCGCGCCAAATTCTCACTTTGAATTCCATTTGTAGCTTCCTTTTCATCTTCCAGTAAAAGAAGAACTTTGCTCTGAACCATGGAGTCTGAGTATTTCTTTCTTGGATTTTGAAAGGAGCACATACCGACATTATTCCGAAAGTCCCCATCAGCCCACCCGGAGAAAACACCAATTTTTCTTCCGAGGGGTTTTCACATCATGTCATCTCCAGCCAGCGAGGAGGATGAGCAGGGAGCTGTGGGGGCAGCAAATGCTGTTACCAGAGATGCCAGCCACCGATTTGTTAGCTGACCTTACACTGGAAGAAACTCCAACCGAGATGCCCAGATGGTCGTTAGGAGTTGGATGGAAAAATCCGGAAGACCCCCTCCTGGAGTCACTGTAAGTCGAAGAGGTGCGAGGAACGGCTGTGGCAGGGGGAGGAGATGGAATGCAGGCTGGACTGCCGGGAAAAGCTTTAAGGATGCTTCTGAGAAACCCGGTAGGGCTCCAACATATGAGGGGAAGAGAGAGCGAGTTCAGCCTGGGGAAGTCGGGCTGCCACCACCCCCTGGCCCATCCCACGCCGGCGCAAACACCAGCTCCCGTCTGGGGAGCCCCAGCAGCGGGGTAATGCCTAGAAGACGCCACCTGCCCTCCTTAGATGTGAAGTTTGGAGGAAATCCCAAGGACTTGGGGTTTTTCCTGGTGCAGGTTGGAAGCTATATGGCAGAATATGAAAGGGAGTTCACCTCTGAAGCAGCCAAAGTAAGATGTGTTACCAGAACCCTGGAGGGGATGGCAGCTGACTGGGTGGTGACTCTGTATAATGATAACTCACCCCAACTGCGAAGCCTTGATGTTTTTATGACTGCCTTGAGGAGGAGGTTTGAAGACCCTCTGGCAGAGAGAAGGGCCAGGATCAGGATGAAAACCATAACTCAAGGGGGAAGATCAGTTGCTGACTACACCCAAGAGTTCAGACAGCTGGCATATCGCATTCGAGGCTGGTCCCAGGAAGCTCTAATAGAAGCCTACAAAGATGGCCTAAATGAAGAGGTATACCACATGTGCATCTCCAGAAGGGATCCCCATGACTTGCAGTTGTGGTACCTGTTAGCGGAAGAGGTGGAAATAGATCTAGCCCGAAGTAGACGCAGAGGAGGCTCCGCATGGAGCACCATGCTCCCTCCTCGGCTCCGAGAGATCCCTAAGCCCCGGAAGGGAGGGGTGATGACAAGGGCCAAATCCACTGCCTGTTTCCGTTGTGGGAAGGAAGGCCACCACAGTGCGGATTGTCGAGTCAAACCAGATCCAAAAAAGGACGGGGCCCTGGAAGGAAGCCCGAATCCTCCCCAACCAGGCCTCGCGAAACCGGGCTAACAATAGGGAGGTTGTAGAAGTCACTCCCCAGCGGAAAAAGAGCTGGGACCCCCGACTCCTCCCGACGAGAGTGAGACCGACTCGAAGATGACGTCTCGGTAAGTCCTAACCGGGCCCCTTACCATTCCAATTAAATTAAGGGTGCCCACCTCGGGTACTGAGGGGAAATGCTGGCCTTATTGGACTCGGGTGCACGAGGTGCCTAATTAGCATGAAAGTAGTTAAAGGCATGGGCATTGGACTGAGAAATTTGAAAACGCCCATATCCTTTTACCAATTAGATGGGTCTGAAGCGGGGGTTGCCCTGCACAGTTTATAACGGAGCCCTTAGAGATGACCATGGGAACCCACAGCGAGACCTTGTGCTTTATTGTGGCTCCCGGATGGAACACTCCCTAATCTTGGGATTGCCCTGGCTTCGGAAATGGAATCCCCAAGTAAACTGGAGAAAGGGGTGGATACGGATTCGTACTGACCAACCTCCAGGAAGGGAGGAGCAAACCCCCTTAAACCGGGGAGAATCCCCATCCCAAGCCCCAAACCCCTGCTGAGACAGCTTCCACAGGGGCCGAACGCATAGAAGGGGAGGAGAAAATCCCGAAAGAGTACTGGGACCTAAGAGAAGTTTTTAGCGAAGAGGCCTCCGATGAGCTCCCTCCCCATCGGTCAACCGATTGCAGCATTGAATTTCTACCGGGGTGACACTACCGAAACCAAAGATGTATTCGATGACCCCAAAGGAGTTAGAGGAATTGAGATCGCTTATCGACAAGAATTTGAAACGAGGGTTCATCCAACCTGCCAGACCTCGAGTGGCGGCCCTGTGATGTTCCGCGAGAAGAAAGATGGCTCCAAGCGCTTGGTGGTGGACTACCGAAATTTGAACGCGGTATCCGTGGAAAATGTGTACCCCTCCCTCTAATGAAGGACATGTTGGCTCACCTGGCCAAGGGGAAGATCTTCACGAAACTGGACTTGAGGGAGGCCTATTACCGAATCCGAATTAAAGAGGAGACGAGTGGAAAACTGCATTCAATTGCCCAATAGGTTGCTTCCAATTCAATGTTCTCCCGTTTGGCCTACAGGGGGCACCAGCTGTCTTCATGCAATTGATCAACCAAGTGCTCCACGAACATTTATACAAGGGGGTTTTGGTCTACCTTGACGATATCCTTATCTACTCGGAGACCAGAGACCAACATGTGAAACTGGTACGGTCCGTGCTGCACAAATTGCGCGCTGCCAAATTGTACGCCAAATTGTCCAAATGTGAGTTCCATCAAGAAAAGATTGACTACCTGGGATATCGTATCTCACCCGAGGGTCTTGAGATGGACCCGGAGAAGGTACGAGCCGTATTGGAGTGGGCCCCACCAAGAACCCGAAAACAACTTCAAAGTTTCCTTGGATTTGCTAACTTTTACCGGCAATTCATCCCATGTTTTGCTAAAATAGCCATGCCTATCACCAACCTCCTAAAAACAAAGGGAGAAGCGAAGCCAAAGCCTAGCCAGCCGTTGAATTGGTCTATGGAGTGCCAAGCCGCTTTTGAGAAGCTAAAAGACTATTTGCTGCCGAGCCAGTGCTAAAGCATCCGGACATGGATGTCCCCTTCGTGATCCAAGCTGATGCAAGTGATGTAGCGGTAGGAGCGGTCTTACTTCAATTAAACGAGAAGGGGACACTACAACCGTGTGCCTACACATCCCGTAAATTAACTGACACTGAACGTAGATGGGCTGTCTGGGAGAAAGAAGCTTTTGCAGTCTGCTGGGCTCTAATGACCTGGAGGCATTTTCTGGAAGGCGCGAGGTACCCATTTGAGGTTTGGACTGATCATAAAAACCTGGAGGCCTTAAAAACGCCTCGGAAACTATCTCCTAAGCAAGTTAGGTGGGCCCAGTACTTCAAACGATTCAATTTCTTTCTGAAGTACATCCCAGGAGGAAAGAATTTTATGGCGGATGCTTTATCTAGGATGCCACAATACAACAGTGTTCGAAAAGAAGTGATAAGTCCGATTGTGCCCACCACACAGCTGGCAGCACCAGTGGTCACCAGGCGCAAAAGAAGAAACAAGAGGCAGATCTGTCCAATGATTTGATCGAACAATTTAAAGAAGCTTTGAAAACAGATGAATGGTTCCAGGCAAATGCAAATAACTGCACTGTTAGAGATGGGTTAGCCTGGATGGGAACGAAGCTGTATGTACCTAAAACATTGAGGAGCCAAGTATTACAACAAACTCATGATTCCAAGGCAGCGGGTCACTTTGGTTTCGTGAAGACCTTACACCTGGTGAAACGGCAGTTCTGGTGGCCCTCTTTGAAAAAGACATTGAAACTTATGTAGCAAGCTGCCCAGTTTGCGCCTCAGCTAAGAGACCTCCCGGTAAGCCGCCAGGTCTGTTGCAGAATGTGGCCAGGCCAACTGCCCCTTGGAAGGAAATCTCTATGGACTTTATAGTAGATTTACCTGAGAGTGCTGGGCACACGGTGATCTGGGTGGTGACCGACTTGTTTTCCAAACAGGCACATTTCATACCTTGCACCAAGATTCCTCGGCGAAGTCGTTAGCCAAACTGTTCATTATACACGTCTACAGACTGCATGGTGTTCCTGAACGTATAATATCAGATCGAGGAGTTCAATTTACCTCGAACTTCTGGAGGGAATTTTTGAAGTTAATAGGCTCCACCCAAGGGTTAAGCTCCGCCCACCACCCCCAAACTAATGGAGCCTGCGAGAGGACTAACGGGTGCTAGAGCAATATCTCCGATGTTACATAAATTATCAGCAAGACAACTGGGTGGACCTGCTACCTTTTGCCGAAGTAGCGTATAACAACTCCGTTCACAGCAGCACTGGTTTTACCCCGTTCAAAGTGGCCACGGGACAAGATTTTGTACCCATACCTGAACTTCCTCGCGAGAAACCCAATATCCAGTCATTGGATGACTGGATATCTCAACTACAACTCAATTGGCCAGTCGCCGCAAAGCTCTGGACGAAGCGCATCAATCCCATAAGAAGTTTGCAGACAAGAAAAGAGCCCCACAACAGTCGTATCAAGTAGGCGACAAAGTATTCCTCTCAACCAAGTATCTGCAAACCACTCAGAGATCAAAGAAGTTAGGCCCTAAGTATGTGGGGCCTTTCCTATTGAGCGAATTGTGAATCCCGTGACAGTTCAATTGACGCTACCAAAGACTCTTCGTCGCATTCATCCTGTTTTCCATGTCAGCCTGCTAAAACCCGAACACACCTGTACATTGAGACCGACCCAGACTGATCCCCCGTCCCATTGTTGATTGAGGGTGAACAACATTTTGAAGTTAAAGAGATTTTAGACTCTCGAAAAGGAGGGGTCGCCTACAATATCTTGTAGCCTGGAAACATTTCCCCCCTCTCATGCTGAGTGGGTGAACGAAAAGACGTTAGGGCTCCTGACCTGCTAAAGAAATTTTATACTAAGTATCCTGATAAACCATAAGAATGTATGCAATGCTTAACATATCTTTTATTCTCTCTTACAGGGACTAATGTCCTTTTTCTAGGGGGTCCGAATGTCAGCCTCAAGATCTCTTCGGTACCCCAACTATTATCCTTTATTTCTCCCTTAGTATCTCTACTACTAGGCTTACTTCTTTCGGCTGTCATTAGCAACGGGGGGGGGGTAATTGTGGGGGAAGAGAGCTGGAGGTGTTTTGCATTCTTTTACTGTGGGCAGAAGAAGGGGGATTTCTTCTTTCCAATTTTCCATTTCTTTCCTAGCCTCTATCCTTTTTGCGCAGCTGCGAGGTCTTATCAAAATATGTCAAGGTCAACGGACAGAGGCCTCATCACTACCTGAAGATACTCACATGATCATATTCGGAACTTTTAATTGGCAGAGACTTCTGGACTTTGGGGGTGGGAACAATTCCATTTCTTTGTATGTGTGATCTGCGCCAAATTCTCACTTTCGAATTCCATTTGTAGCTTCCTTTTCATCTTCCAGTAAAAGAAGAACTTTGCTCTGAACCATGGAGTCTGAGTATTTCTTTCTTGGATTTTGAAAGGAGCACATACCGACATCTTAATTATATGCTTATAGCAGAATAAAAATATTTAAGTTCTTACTATATGACTATATGATTATTATTTAGAGGTCTGAATTCTATATTTATACAACACATTTCAATTGTTCAGTTATTTAAAAATTATTAACCAGTATTCTTAGCTCAATATTCTAACACATACATATCTATTAAGATTATGCTTTACCAATACTATTTAGTTACATCTATGTTTGACCAGTTGAGTGGTGTCCATGGTCGTCGTCATCTTCTTCTTTTTTGGATAAATACCTTATTACAGTTCTTAGTTCGAGTTCAAAATGTCCTCTTTAAATTTGCATAGTCACTTCCACCGTTTCATTTCTCCTTTCTCTTTTGGTTTCTTCTTGTTCCTTTATTCTTTTTCTCCACACGGTCCCGATTTCACTTATAAATCTTAGTTATCTTATTTCTTCCTTTTTTCGTTATCACAGCTATCAGACAAATATTGCAATTATTATAAAGTTTCTTTCCTCAATCCTTTCCTTAAATCTTTCAAAGTGTCAATTGTTCTCCTTTCAAGTTATTACTCTGAGCTGTTCTTTCGATCTCTCTGTCTCAATTGGATACCATCACTGTCACTTTATCTTTGTTCCCACAGTTCTCAAATGTCAAACACCAAAAAATATAATTATACAACCCACTTTTCAACTCCCAAGATAAAAGTAAATGCTGTTGTCTCACCCTTCAGCTCCTCAGTTTTCAGCACTCCACTAATCAGCACGAATTACTGCCATTTCTTTAGTTAGTACTCCTTCCCATGTTTCTGCCACTTCGCTACACTGTTTGGTTTGGAATTTCAATTTCCCTTTGTAGTATAAATCAGTATTCTGAAAATGTTCTTTAATTTCACCTTTCCACTACTCAATTTGCTGTTCTCTACTCTTTGCTTCCTTCCTTCTTTTTTAAGCTGCTGGGCTGCCACGTCTTTGGTTCCGATCTGTACGATCTCCCTCTTCTGCTGTTGGTTTTCAGGGGATTCTCTTGTAGTCTCCAGGTTTGCGGCACCTCCCTGAGACCTCCAGGTCTTCTGCTTTCATCTGTCTACCCCTCCGAGGTCCGACACACATCTGGAAGCCACCAAACAGCGAAAATTGGATCCTTTCAGAGCAGCGATCCGCTCCTCAGCTCCACATCAACGCAGCGCCCAACCAGAAGTCCTATGGTCACCCAGTTTTATTTGTAATGGTTCTGTGGTAAAGCTGGCTTGCTCCCCCATCCTCACTATAGTCCTGTCTAATTGGCAGAAAGCGATGGGATTTTTCATTCTCCTTAGGTGGATTCTCAATCTCCCTACTAGGGTTGGGTTCATTAGGCACTGAATGCACCCCAAATCCAGTAATGCTGCTACTTCCTCCCCCTTCCTTCAGCTGGGGATAAACAGTGTTGGGGTAGAGTGAGCAGTTTGATTGGGTCGCTTACCAGGAAGTCATCTTCCAGATCACTTTTGGACTGGCTCAGGTCTTCTCGGGGCTCTGGAGTTTCTTCCTCTGGGTTTGGAGAGGATCGAAACCCCACGGCTTCTCAGCTTCTCAGTGCGGATGTCAGCCTCAAGATCTCTTTGGGTACCCCAACTACTATCCATCCCCTTTATCTCTCCCTTAGTTTCTCTACTGCTAGGCTTACTTCTTTCGGCTGTCATTAGCAACGGGGGAGGGGTAATTGTGGGGGGAAGAGAGCTGGAGGTGTTTTGCATTCCTTTACTGTGGGCAGAAGAAGGGGGGATTTCTTCTTTCCAACTTTCCATTTCCTTGCTAGCCTCTATCCTTTTTGCACAGCTGCGAAGTCTTATCAAAATATGTCAAGGTCAACGGACAGAGGCCTCATCACCACCTGAAGATGCTCACATGATCATATTCAGAACTTTTAATTGGAAGAGACTTCTGGACTTCGGGGGGTGGGAACAATTCCATTTCTTTGTATGTGTGATCTGCGCGCCAAATTCTCACTTTTGGAATTCCATTTGTAGCTTCCTTTTCATCTTCCAGTAAAAGAAGAACTTTGCTCTGAACCATGGAGTCCGAGTATTTCTTTCTTGGATTTTGAAAGGAGCACACACTGACATTATTCCGAAAGTCCCATCAGCCCACCCGGAGAAAACACCAATTTTTCTTCCGAGGGGTTTTTCACATCATGTCATCTCCAGCCGGCGAGGAGGATGAGCAGGGAGCTGTGGGGGGGCAGCCAATGCTGTTACCAGAGATGCCAGCCACCGAATTGTTAGCTGACCTTACACTGGAAGAAACTCCAGCTGAGATGCCCAGATGGTCGTTAGGAGTTGGATGGAGAGATCCGGAAGACCCCCCCCCCCTCCTGGAATCACTGTAAGTCGAAGAGGTGCGAGGGAATGGCTGTGGCAAGAGGGGGAGGAGATGGAATGCAGGCTGGATCAAGCCGGGAAAAGCTTTAAGGATGCTTCTGAGAAAACCGGCAGGGCTCCAACATATGAGGGGGAAGAGAGAGCGAGTTCAGCCTGGGGAAGTCGGGCTGCCACCACCTCCCTGGCCCAGCCCATGCCAGCGCAACCACCAGCCCCCGTCTGGGGAGCCCCAGCAGCGGGGTAATGCCTAGAAGACGCCACCTGCCCTCCTTAGATGTGAAGTTTGGAGGAAATCCCAAGGATTTGGGGTTTTTCCTGGTGCAGGTTGGAAGCTATATGGCAGAATATGAAAGGGAGTTCACCTCTGAAGCAGCCAAAGTAAGATGTGTTACCAGAACCCTGGAGGGGATGGCAGCTGACTGGGTGGTGACTCTGTATAATGATAACTCCCCCCAACTGCGAAGCCTTGATGTTTTCATGACTGCCTTGAGGAGGAGGTTTGAAGACCCTCTGGCGGAGAGAAGGGCCAGGATTAGAATGAAAACCATAACTCAAGGGGGAAGATCAGTTGCTGACTACACCCAAAAGTTTAGACAGCTGGCATATCGCATCCGAGGCTGGTCCCAGGAGGCTCTAATAGAAGCCTACAAAGATGGCCTAAATGAAGAGGTATACCACATGTGCATCTCCAGAAGGGATCCGCATGACTTGCAGTTGTGGTACCTGCTAGCGGAAGAAGTAGAAATGGATCTAGCCCGAAGCAGACGCCGAGGAGGCCCTGCATGGAGCAACCTGCTCCCTCCCCGACTCCGAGAGATCCCTAAACCCCGAAGGGGAGGGGTGATGACAAGGGCCAAATCCACTGCCTGTTTTCGTTGTGGGAAGGAAGGCCACCGAATTGCGGATTGTCGAGTCAAACCAGATCCAAAGAAGGGACGGGGCCCTGGAAAGAAGCCCGAATCCTCCCCAACCAGGCCTCGCGAAACCGGGCTAAAGATAGGGGAGGTTATAGAAGTTGCTCCCCCAGCGGAAAAGGAGCTGGGACCTCCGACTCCTCCCGACGAGAGTGAAACCGACTCGGAAGACGACATCCCGGTAAGTCCTAACCGGGGTCCCCTTACCATCCCAATTAAGCTAAGGGTGCCCACATCGGGTACCGAGGGGGAGATGTTGGCCTTATTGGACTCAGGGTGCACGAGGTGCCTAATTAGTATGAAAGTAGTTAAAGGCATGGGCATTGGACTAAGAAATTTGAAAACGCCCATATCCTTTTGCCAATTGGATGGGTCTGAAGCGGGAGGTTGCCCTGCACGGTTCATAACGGAGCCCTTAGAGATGACCATGGGAACTCACAGCGAGACCTTGTGTTTTATTGTGGCTCCCGGGATGGAACAGTCCCTAATCTTGGGGTTGCCCTGGCTTCGGAAATGGAATCCCCAAGTGAACTGGAGAAAGGGGTGGATACGGATTCATACTGACCAACCTCCGGAAGGGGAGGAGCAACCCCCCCTGGAACCGGGGGAGAATCCCCATCCGAAGCCCCAAACCCCTGCTGAGACAGCTTCCACAGGGGCCGAGCGCATAGAAGGGGAGGAGAAAATCCCGAAAGAGTACTGGGACCTAAAAGAGGTTTTTAGCGAAGAGGCCTCCGATGAGCTCCCTCCCCATCGGTCAACCGACTGTAGCATCGAATTTCTACCGGGAGTGACGCTACCGAAACCAAAGATGTATTTGATGACCCCAAGGGAGTTAGAGGAATTGAGATCGTTTATCGACAAGAACTTGAAACGAGGGTTCATCCAACCTGCCAGACCTCGAGTGGCGGCCCCTGTGATGTTCCGCGAGAAGAAAGATGGCTCCAAGCGCTTGGTGGTGGACTATCGAAATTTGAACGCGGTGTCCGTGGAGAATGTGTACCCCCTTCCTCTAATGAAGGACATGTTAGCTCACCTGGCCAAGGGAAAGATCTTCACGAAACTGGACTTGAGGGAGGCTTATTACCGAATCCGAATTAAAGAGGGAGACGAGTGGAAAACTGCATTCAACTGCCCGATGGGTTGCTTCCAGTTCAATGTTCTCCCGTTTGGCCTACAGGGGGCACCAGCTGTTTTCATGCAATTGATCAACCAGGTGCTTCACGAACATTTATACAAGGGGGTTTTGGTCTACCTGGACGATATCCTTATCTACTCGGAGACCAGAGACCAACATGTGAAACTGGTACGGTCCGTGCTGCACAAACTGCGCGCTGCCAAATTGTACGCCAAATTGTCCAAATGTGAGTTCCATCAAGAAAAGATTGACTACCTAGGATATCGTATCTCACCCGAGGGTCTCGAGATGGACCCAGAGAAGGTACGAGCCGTATTAGAGTGGGCCCCACCGAGAACCCGAAAACAACTTCAAAGTTTCCTTGGATTTGCCAACTTTTACCGGCAATTCATCCCATGCTTTGCTAAAATAGCCATGCCTATCACCAACCTCCTAAAAACAAAGGGAGTAGCGAAGCCAAAGCCCAGTCAGCCGTTGAATTGGTCTATGGAGTGCCAAGCCGCTTTTGAGAAGCTAAAAAGACTATTCGCTGCAGAACCAGTGCTAAAGCATCTGGACATGGATGTCCCCTTCGTGATCCAAGCTGATGCGAGTGATGTGGCGGTAGGAGCGGTCTTACTTCAGTTAAACGAGAAGGGGACACTACAACCGTGTGCCTACACCTCCCGTAAATTAACTGACACTGAACGTAGATGGGCTGTCTGGGAGAAAGAAGCTTTTGCAGTCTGCTGGGCTCTAATGACCTGGAGGCATTTTCTGGAAGGCGCGAGGTACCCATTTGAGGTTTGGACTGATCATAAAAATCTGGAGGCCTTAAAAACGCCTCGGAAATTATCTCCTAAGCAAGTTAGATGGGCCCAGTACTTCAAACGATTCAATTTCTTTCTGAAATACATCCCAGGAGGAAAGAATTTTATGGCGGATGCTTTATCTAGGATGCCACAATACAACAGTGTTCGAAAAGAAGTGATAAGTCCGATTGTGCCCACCACACAGCTGGCAGCACCAGTGGTCACCAGAGCGGAAAAGAAGAAACAAGAGGCAGATCTGTCCAATGATTTGATCGAACGATTTAAAGAAGCTTTGAAAACAGATGAATGGTTCCAGGCAAATGCAAATAACTGCACCGTTAGAGATGGGTTAGCCTGGATGGGAACGAAGCTGTATGTACCAAAAACATTGAGGAGCCAAGTATTACAACAAACTCATGATTCCAAGGCAGCGGGTCACTTTGGTTTCGTGAAGACCTTACACCTGGTGAAACGGCAGTTCTGGTGGCCCTCCTTGAAAAAAGACATTGAAACTTATGTAGCAAGCTGCCCAGTTTGCGCCTCAGCTAAGAGACCTCCTGGTAAGCCGCCAGGTCTGTTACAGAATGTGGCCAGACCAACTGCCCCTTGGAAAGAAATCTCTATGGACTTTATAGTAGATTTACCTGAGAGTGCTGGGCACACGGTCATCTGGGTGGTGACCGACTTGTTTTCCAAACAGGCACATTTCATACCTTGCTCCAAGATTCCCTCGGCGAAGTCATTAGCCAAACTGTTCATTATACACGTCTACAGACTGCATGGTGTTCCTGAACGTGTAATATCAGATCGAGGGGTTCAATTTACCTCGAACTTCTGGAGGGAATTTTTGAAGTTAATAGGCTCCACCCAAGGTTTAAGCTCCGCCCACCACCCCCAAACTAATGGGGCCTGTGAGAGGACTAACGGGTGTTAGAGCAATATCTCCGGTGTTACATAAATTATCAGCAAGACAACTGGGTGGATCTGCTACCTTTTGCAGAAGTGGCGATAACAACTCCGTTCACAGCAGTACTGGTTTTACCCCTTTCAAAGTGGCCACGGGACAAGATTTTGTACCCATACCTGAACTCCTCATGAGAAACCCAATATCCAGTCATTGGATGACTGGATATCTCAACTACAACTCAATTGTCCAGTCGCTCGTAAAGCTCTGGACGAAGCGCATCAATCCCATAAGAAGTTTGCGGACAAGAAGAGAGCCCCACAAAAGTCATATCAAGTAGGCGACAAAGTATTCCTCTCAACCAAGTATCTGCAGACCACTCAGAAATCAAAGAAGTTAGGTCCTAAGTATGTGGGGCCTTTCCCTATTGAGCGAATTGTGAATCCTGTGACGGTTCAATTGACTCTACCAAAAACTCTTCGTCGCATTCATCCTGTTTTCCATGTTAGCCTGCTAAAACCCGAACATACCTGTACATTGAGACCGACCCAGATTGATCCCCCCGTCCCATTGTTGATTGAGGGTGAACAACATTTTGAGATTAAAGAGATTTTAGACTCTTGGAAATGGAGGGGTCATCTACAATATCTTGTAGCCTGGAAACATTTTCCCCCCTCTCATGCTGAGTGGGTGAACGAAAAAGACGTTAGGGCTCCTGACCTGCTAAAGAAATTTTATACTAAGTATCCTGATAAACCATAAGAATGTATGCAATGCTTAACATATCTTTTTATTCTCTCTTACAGGGACTAATGCCCTTTTTCTAGGGGGGTCCGAATGTCAGCCTCAAGATCTCTTTGGGTACCCCAACTACTATCCATCCCCTTTATCTCTCCCTTAGTTTCTCTACTGCTAGGCTTACTTCTTTCGGCTGTCATTAGCAACGGGGGGAGGGGTAATTGTGGGGGGGAAGAGAGCTGGAGGTGTTTTGCATTCCTTTACTGTGGGCAGAAGAAGGGGGGGATTTCTTCTTTCCAACTTTCCATTTCCTTGCTAGCCTCTATCCTTTTTGCACAGCTGCGAAGTCTTATCAAAATATGTCAAGGTCAACGGACAGAGGCCTCATCACCACCTGAAGATGCTCACATGATCATATTCAGAACTTTTAATTGGAAGAGACTTCTGGACTTCGGGGGGTGGGAACAATTCCATTTCTTTGTATGTGTGATCTGCGCGCCAAATTCTCACTTTCGGAATTCCATTTGTAGCTTCCTTTTCATCTTCCAGTAAAAGAAGAACTTTGCTCTGAACCATGGAGTCCGAGTATTTCTTTCTTGGATTTTGAAAGGAGCACACACTGACAGCGGTTTCTTTTCCTCAGTGGTTGGGTTTTCCAGGTTCCCCTGCTGTTGAACGATCAGGTTTTCTGGCGGGGGTTTTCTAATGGCACTCCTCTGCACAGTGCCCCTCCTCCCCATACTTAAAGCAGCCAGATGGCCTTGGTGCCATGGGGGTTTGGGGTTTGAAAGGTTCCCACTTCCCCTGTGGTGGGGATCTTCTCCAAGCCCTGCTGGTGCGGTACTGGTTTTAGGTCATGTTGATCTCTGCATCCTCTGCCACCAGGTACCATTCATGCAGGTGGCTAGGGGCCCTGCGGGCCAGACAGGCAGTGTACAGGTCATTGTTGTGTCCATCTTTGAACCATCAGACTAGAATATCTTCTGGCCAGTCAACTCAGTCAGCCAGGTCACGGAATTCCTTGATGTAGGCGAAGGCCCTGCTTTACGACCTAATGCGATGGCGGGCATTGTGATCGGCGAGGGGGTCTTCGAAGCGATGGCGTAGGGCTGTCATGAATCAATTGAGGTTCTGCAGTTCTGGAGCATCAATGTTATGGAGGATTACCGTCCATCTGGCCACTGCCCCTTCTAGGGCTAGGGTAATGACTCGCATTTGTGTACTGGTTGGGAAGTCCCACCCTTATTCTTGCATATAGGTGAGGACTTATGCCAGGAAAAAAAAAAAGTTTATGGGGGGGTCTCCATTGAATTTTGCCTCCAGGGTGTGATATTTCTCTTCAGCTGTAGGTCTCTGGGTTGTCCAGGATTAATCCCTTGCTCTCAACTGATAGGAGGTTGGGCACCTGGCACGGCTGCTGGTCATGTTGACAGGCTTTGTCGGTTGCTTGATTAGTCTCGGCTAGATCAGAGGTGACGGCTCGGGTTCCTCGGATGCTGGTTCGCTCACTTTCCTTCGCTGGTGACCTGGTTCATCTCAGACATTGGGGTCTTCCAGGGCTTCCCTCACGAGGCGGTTTATGTACCTCTTCAATTGATTACCTGCCAGCTGTTCCTCAATCAGCTCTTCCTGATTGGAAAGGGCTTCCAGTTCCATTTTCCACCCTGGTTTTCGGCTACCACAGGTGAGGTTTACTCCCCTAGCTCTTCCATCCCAGCTGTCCCTTTTTCCTACACCTATAGACCATCTGGGCTTTGTGGAACTTTTGAAGACAGCTTTGATGTCTTTGATGGAATGTACAGAGCTGGTGTCGGGCTGGGTTGTTTTTGAGGTTTCTCCCCAGCACTCAGCTTCCCCTTGCTCGCTGCTATGTTTAGACATTGTTTCAGGGTCCCCTTGGTAGAGTAAAATTTTTGGAAGAAAAAAAAAATCTCTCCGGATTGACCACTATTGCAGACCCTGTTTTATGTAAGGACCAGCCTCTTCCCCCCCTTTCAAAATCTAAGTATGAACTCTTGAAAACTTTGTATTCCAAAAGGAATCTTTTATTGAAGAGGGGTAATAGCAGGTCAAAATTCAAAGCAGGGTCTGGGGTCCCTCAGGGCATGCAACTAAGATAAAGGGAATTAGAACCCCTCCCCGCAGTTAGATGTGGATTCCACCAATCCACAGGTGTGAACATGTTATTATCCTACTGTCTCTGAGAAAGCAGATAAGGAAAGGTTCCCAGGAGTTATCTTCCAGCACTGTAATCCACATGGCCCCTTCTCCCCTTACATCCCTCAAAGAGTTGAGATTTTTCCAGACATCTGGGGCGCCAGGCAACGGCGTTGAAAATGTGTAAAAGATTATACAAAGCCAATGTAAGAAATAGGATATTTAGGATACATAGAGAGGAAAAGAATTAAATGTATCAAATCCACCCCCTCCGCCTTCTTCCATCGGAGAATGGCAGATGCACAGATCTGACAGATGAGTTAGGCTTTTTTAGTTTATGTATGTTTAAACAATATAATGAGGATTACTTAAATTTGACAAATGTGATGGAGATTACTGATATTGTTATGATGAACTGGATTAATATGAATAATACCGAGAATCAACTCTGTTCACACACAATATGGATGTAGATTGGGAAAAAATAATAAAAAATCTTAAATATCTTTTAAAAATATCTTAAATATCTTTTAAAAAATATTTCAGAGCTCCTGGAGTACAAGGAAACTGCCAGAGGACTGGAAAATAGCTGATGTGATTCCAGTGTTTAAGAAGCAGGAAAAAGTGGATCCAAGAAACTATAGTCTATAGTTAATGTCTATGGAGATTCTCAGTCATCCAGATCATGGTTGTCCCAAATGTGCTTTTTTTTCTGATGAAGCTTCTTGGATGAAAAGCAAAACATCTTCAAAGAAAAATCAGAAACTCCAGTTGCCTCTTGAAAAAAGCACATTTGGGTATAGACCAGTTAATTTGATATCAATACCTGGAAAAACCTGGAAGACAGCAAGCAGCAGCTTTGTGAAAACCTAAAAATGAACAAGGCAATCACTACAAACAAGCATGGATTTGTTTGTTAAATCAGATACATTGTCTCTGAGACAGATAATCGAAAATGGCAAGATAACCTTTGTACATGTTTTTATTTCATGGTGAACCTATATTGATAAACACATGCATAAAATTATATGCATGCAAATCATCTTTACTCCATTTTGCTTCTGAGAAGTTAGTGTTTTTTTGTAAAGTTGAGACTTGTGTTAGAAATATTTTTCACAAAAGTGTATGCATACATGTTTTTACAAGTTAGTAACTGGGGAGGGTTGAAAATTAAAGTGACAGGATACATTTTCATTAAGTTTTTTTATATTTTCTGAAGTTTTGTGACAGATATTATTAACATATATTATGGAAGTGAAGAAGCAGTGTGTGAAGACTTGGAACTCAAGGCTTTTGTGAAGGACATCTTTGTCTATGGGATGAGGGGCAACAAGGATTCAGGTGATGTACAACTTCTGTTGCAGTTCACTTCTGTTTTTGTTCCAGTGCACTTAAGCTGATGTGATAGAACTTTCCTTTTTTTAACCAATTCTATAGCTTATTTCTTTAATACATTTCAAACAAACAGACAAATATCTTCCTTTTCTGACAAAAATAGAAGCCTGAGAAAAAATAAAAAATAAAATATTAAGAACGTTCCATTGGTAGCAGTGGAATAGGAACAATGAGTGAAAGTCTCCACTACAGTGACCTCCACATGGGTTCAGGCAGTGATAAATACATCACTACAGGGTGGGATGTTCCCATGATCTTTTAGAGAGGCTTTTATTTGCCCCCTCCTCAAAAAAATATTATTAGATCACCCGCTTGGACAACTTTCATACAGTTAACCATCTTCCCTTGGCAGCTTCAGTGGGTCCTGGATGAAACAGATTATCTGGACTCTTTCCAGTCTGGTTTCAGGGCTGATTATGGGACAGAAATAGTATTGGTCATACTTGTTGATGATTCTGCTGAAAGCAGGGTGGGGATAGTGCATCCATCTTGCTCACTTTGATTTATCAGTAGCCTTTGATATCATCAACCATGGTATGTTTTGGGGGCAGCTGCAGGATCTTTTGATGGGTGGTACAGTTTTGTGCTGGTTTGGCTCTTCTCCAAGACTGATTGGGATTAATAGGGATCAAAAGTTCCAGCTCATAGACACTTATGGTGTGCCACAGGGTTCAGTTCTCTCTCTACTTCTTTTTAATATCTAGATGAAGCAGCTGGGTAAGATCATCTGCCAGCATGGGATGAGGCATCATCAGTATGCTTTATACTATATTTCTATCCCAGGTGACCTAAATGTTGCTGTAATTGCTTTCTCATGGTGGCTAGAGACTTTGGGGTTCTGGATGGGGGAACTACCAGTTTGCTTCTGAATCCAATTCCAGGTATTAGTTATCACCTTTAAAGTCTTTTATGACATTGATCCAGACTACATGGGGAATATCTTAGCCCAATGCTATTGACTCATCCCACTTGTTCTGGTATAAGGGGCATACTGCAAACCCTTTAGATCAAAGAATTCTGGTGGGCAAGGCCCAGAAGAAAGACTTTTTCTGCTGTGGCTATCATCCTTGTGGCCTTCAGAAACAGCCTCAAAACCTGGCTCTGCCAAATGCCATGGAGGCAATCCATACTGGAGATGGTTAGTGGACCAGGAAGAAGATCCCACCCCCACCCCATTGTATTCTGGTTTTTCAGGTATTTAATCTGTATAAATTTTCATATTTAATGTTTCAATGTTTTAATATTTCAATTTTTAGATTTTATGATGTTATAAGTTGCCCATAGTCACCTGACCATGAGATGGGTGACATATAAATTTAATAAATAAATAATAAGAAAAGGTTGATATAAAAATGTTGTCTTCTATATTAGGAGACCAGTAGAATCTTTTCTGACTAACAAAAGCTCAATCCTTTTAATAAGATCTGTTATTTAGAAAATATACTACCAGACTCCTAACCCATAAATCAACACATTTCTTCTCTTGCAATAAAATATATTCAGAACTTAAAATGTAAAACATGGAATAATAGGATTGGAAGGGACTTTGAACCTTTTCTGGTCCAACTTCCTTTTTGATCAGAAGATCTTATAATTCTAACAGCCCAATCTCTTCTTGAGAAGGCTTAGTGATGGAATATCCATAACTACTGAAGATAACCCATTCCACAGATTAATTGTTCTCACTGCCATGAAATTTCTCCTTAGTTCTAGGTTGGATCTCTCTTTACAAAGCGTCCACCCATTACTTCTTGTCTTGGCTTCAGATACTTTGGAAGTCTTCCCTCTTCTCTGTGATAGCCTTCAAGTAAGGAAGGCAGCATTCATATCATCTTTAATCCTTCTTTTTGATAGGGTAGACATGCATAGTTTCCTTAACCCTTCTCACACAGTTTAACCTACAGACTCCGGTTCTTCTCTGCACTCTTTCAAGGATATCAACTACTTTTTTATATTGTGACAACCAGAACTGGTTTTGGGGTCTCACTATACTAATAAAGTGGTACTATCCAATGGTGAGATTCAAATAATTTAACAACCAGTTCCTGATCAATGAACAGATGACAGTGGGCTTTTATTGGACATTAGTTATGCCCATTCTTGGATGAAGGGGCCCTGTTTACAATCACTCATGCCCTGGTCACCTCTCATTTGGACTTTGTTCCACATGGGACTACCATTAAACACTATTCAGAAATTTCAGAGCACATGTTACACCTCTGCTGGGTAAGATGCATTGATTACTAGTTTGTTTCAGGGTCCAGTTAACCAAGTGCTAGTGTTGACCTTTAAAACCCTACATAGCATAGGATTGGATTATTGATGGACTGCCTCTCCCCAGTTTCATCTACCCATCACACCAAATCTAATAGAAAGGGAATGTTATGGCTTCCATTGTCTAGGAAGCTACATTTAATAGGCTCTAGGCAGCAGATCTTTTTTGGTGCCTGTGGTATGGAATATGCTCCACCCTGAGGTGAGGATAGTTTCATTGCTTCCAAGTTCTAAGTTATGCCAGCAAGCCTGGGGACCCCAAGAGATGGGTGAATGAATGAAGTGGCTCCATTACTATTATTTCTTCATTTGTTCTTGCTTTAGTTATTTTTGTAGTTCTTTAATGACTTAATATTTCTTGATGATAATTCTTTTAGATATTGTTTTAGTTTTGTTGTATGGATGCCCAGAATCAATTGCTTCTGAAGTGGTTGACTATACAAATTAGAGGAATAAACATTGGCATTTTTTTCAATATATTAGTTTATTTTCACACACACCTATAAAATAATTTCATTGGCTTGCTCTTACAAGAAGAATACAGAAAATTCATTTCAAGCAACTTGGGAAAGATTCTATTGCCTTCCTTCAAGTTTTAAAAATATTTTCTCTTCCTCTCTTTTTTGATTTTCAGGATTTCCTAAGACAATTAAGACACGAGAAAAGCTTTCTGAATATCTTACCGTAGTAATATTTACAAGTTCAGCACAACATGCAGCTGTAAATTTTGGTCAGGTAAGTTTATTTAAATGTAATCATATGGGTTATAAACTTTTACAATTGACAAAAATATGAAATGTAAAAAAATGGAAGAAAACATTTTCCTTCTGCAGAAAACACAGGAAAGACAGAATAGAAAGGTGGATTTCAAATGGCATGTTTAATTAATTAATTAGTCACATTGGTGTCAGAAGAAAAGCAAAAATTAGTGAAAGGAGAGGTAAGAAATAAAATTATCTTTTGATCAGAGAAGGGCAACTTGCACACTGCCTGCACCCCTCAGCATACAATCTGTCCCTGAAACTGGACACAGCTAAATTTTTTAGACTTGTTACTGTGTTTATTCACAAGTATTAAGAGGCAAACAACTGATTAAATCTATGGCACTTATTAACAGAATAACAGAAGATCTTGGAGGTCTTCTAGTCCAGGGGTCTCCAACCTTGGCAACTTTAAGACTTGTGGACTTCAACTTCCAGAATTTAACTTCAACTTCTAGAACTCTGGGAGTTGAAGTCCACAAGTCTTAAAGTTGCCAAGGTTGGAGACCTCTGTTCTAGTCCAAAACCCTGCTCCACCAGGAGACATTATACCATTCCAAACAAGTGGCTGTCCAGTCTCTTCTTAAAAGCCTCCAGTGATTGAGCACCCACAATTTCCACTGTTTAATTGTTCTCATTGTTAGGAAAATTTTATCCTTAGTTCTAGGTTGCTTCTCTCCTTGTTTAGTTTCCATCAATTGCTTCTTGTTTTGCCTTCTACTGCTTTGAAAAATATATTGACCCCTCCCTTCTTTGAGCCAGCCACTCAAATGTTGGGACACTGCTATCATGTCATTTCTAGTCCTTCTTTTCACTAGACTATCAATTCTTCATACATTTTAGCCTCCAGCCCTCTAATCATCTTTGTTGCTTTTTTCTGCACTCTTTCCAGAATCTCAACATCTTTTTCTTATATTGAGGTGACCAAAACTGTATGCAACATTACCAAGGACTTCTAAATCAGCACTAATACTTCACATGATCTTGATTCCATCTCTCTGTTAATGCAAGGGTTAGGGTTAGGGTTAGCATTGGCTTTTTTGACTGCTGCCACAAATGCTGGTGATTATCCACTGGGACTTCAAGATCCCTCTCATAGTTACTATTATTGAGCCAGATTTCACTTAATCTGTACCTGTACATTTGGTTTTTCTTGTCTAAGTATAAAACCTTACTTTTCTCTATATTGAATTTCATTTTGTTAGATAGGGTCTAATGTTCTGGACTGTTGGCTATTTCTGTTCAGTTTAGTGTCATCTACAAATTTGCTGAGTTCCCCTCACTGAATCATTTATGAAGATGTTGAAATGTAGTGGGCCTAAAAAGAACCTTAGATTACCCTACTGCTTACTTTCCTCTATGAAGATGTAGTTCTAGGGATGGATAAGCAGGAAATGGAAGCAGAAATAGATGAAACTTTTAGAATACACACAAATTATGTGAGGAGGCATAATCTTCCAAGAAGAGTACATGTGAGATTTGTGAAAAAATCAATAACAGACGAGATACTCAACAAGACAAGAGACAAACCATTGCAACATAAGGGGAAACAATTGGTAGTCTTGAAACAGATCCCTAGGAAAGTAAGAGACATTTGGAAACAGTATCATTTTTTACTTCAATGTTGATTAAATTCAATGTAAACTTTAGATGGCTGATACCTGAGGGAACACTAGTTACTTGGCATGAACAAAGATATAGATTGGATTCATTGGACAAACAATGGAATTTCATGATCGCCACTTCTACCTGAAAGAGGAACAAGAAGTGAGGGGAGAAACAGTGGTGTTATAGATCAAAGAAACAATAAATGCTCGTCAAATTTTTAAAGATGAATAAGGGAGAATTTTGATGGTGGAAGTGACCTTAAATCAAAAACAGATACTCTTAGTTGCTATCTAACAATGGACAAGAAGAATTTTATTAAAAACTTCATAAGGAGTTACTTGAAACAGAATATGAAAATATTTGTCTCTTAGGATATTTTAATGTAATAGTTGATACAAAACTTGACTACAAAAGTAGCAAAAAAAACCCCCAAAAACTAAGAAAGACTACCCAGAACTTTTTTTAAAATTACAGAAGAACTAGCTATACAACCCAGGGAAAAACCAATACACATTGTACTCTAACACACATCAATTTTGGTCTAGAATAGATATGATTTGGATGACCTCAGAACTAAACACAAGAGATAGAAATAGAAACAAATCTGTGGGCTGATCGTAGTCCAGTTAAAATTAGTTGGAAGAGAAGAGTAAGATGGACTTTAAATCAATCTATACTAAAAGATAAAGAATTTATACAGATGATGGAAAGAGACATGGGATTTTAAAAAAGAGAACAGGAAGGAGGAGACCTCATTACAGAACATGTGGGACACAGCAAAAGCTTATATTAGAAGATTAGCTATAACCTATGTAGCAAAGAAAAATAAGAAAGAGAAACAATACCAAAAGACTTCAGAAGAATATAAAAGACTTGAAGCAGAGTTATAAAAAGAATCACAAAAGATAAATCTAAAAAATGAAATGGAGATGATTAAGCATAAGTTAAATATAATGAAAAAAGAACTGGCACAACAAATAAAAAGAGCAAAACATTTTTTTTGAAAATGCTAATAAACCTAGAAGGTGGCTAGCCTATAAATTGAAGGAGAAAGAGAAGAAATTGATAAGTAAACTGCAGGATGAGAAAGGTATACTACACTATCAAATGGAAAAGAAAAAATATATAATTCAGGAGTTCTATAAGAAGCTAAATGACCATGAAAAAGTACCAGAGAAAAAAATAATATTTGGAAAAAGCTAACCTACCAAAAGTGTTGGAAACAGTGAAGAATATGTTGAATGAAAGAATAACAATGGCAGAATTAGTAGAGGCGATTAAAAGACAAAAGAATAATAGAACACCAAGTCTAGATGGTCTACCAACAGAAATGTATAAAGATCTACAAGATACATTGAGTTTGTCAATGTTAGAGGTATATAATGAAGTTTTATTAGAAGTCAAGATACCACATACATGGACAGAACTAATATCACTTTAATCCCAAAAGAAGATTCAGACCTAACACAAATAAAGAACTATATCCTTATTAAATGCAGATTATAAAATATTTGCTTCAATAATAGCTGAAAGACTTAAAAGATTTTTGAACAAGTTTATACATTCTGACCAAAATGGGTTTTTATCTAAAAGGCAAATCAGAAACAATGTGAGAATTTTAGATACACTGGAGTACTATGAAGTACATTGTGAAAAACAACTGGCATTAATCTTTTTAGATGCTCAGAAAGCATTTGATAATGTAAACTGGCAATTTATGATGCAACAATTAAAATGTATGGACTTTGGCAAAAAATGATTATGATCAGTATGATTAAGACGATTTACACAAACCAGAGAGCTAAAATAATGGTGAATGGAGATGTGACAGAAAAATTTTATATTAAAAAAGGCACAAGACAAGGATGTCCATTATCCCCACTATTTCTATAGTATTACTATGTATAAATTAAACATGAACATGGTTTATAACTGAGTATGTTAATATAATCTATAGGCTTACAAATAAGTTAACATAATTATAAATATGGTTAAAATCATTCTGTTGTACTGCTACTATTGTTATTAGTATATATGTTTCTTTTTTCTTTTCTTTTATAAAATGGTATGCCTGGAAAATACACTGTATTCAAAATGTTTATATATAAATTTAAAAAAAAACTTGACCTGAAGATGTAGTTCCATTAAGGACTACACATTGAATGCTGTTTTTCAGTCAGTTACAAATCCATCTGATGGTAATGCTGTCTATCCAACAATTTTTAATTTACCAAGAACTAATTGTGGTTTACTTTGTCAAATACATTATTAAAATTTAAGTATATTATGCACAGTGCATTTCACTGATCCACTAATTTAGTCACTTTGTCAAAGAATGAAATAGTTATTGTTATCCCCATAGTGAAACATGACAGTATCTGTAGCAGTTAATTGATATAAGGAGATGCTTATATTTCCATTATGTAATTTTAGATAAAGGGGGCATGATGGTTCAGCAGTTAAAGATGCTGAGCTTGTCAGCTGGAAAGCTGACAACCCAAACTCAAGATCTGGGTGCTGCGCAACAGGATGCACTCAAATTCCTTGCCCCAGCTCCTGCCCACCTAGCAGTTTGAAAGCATGAAAATGCAGTTTATTATTAATTCTGAATTCTTTTTTGTCCTGTTTGTATCTGCTTTGAATCTGAAGATAAACCCATTGATTAATTTTTTGTCCTTGCTCCTGAAGTTCCAGCCTTGGTTTCAAATTCCCTTGTGGGTCCAATAAGTCTTTGTATTTAATCATTTTGGTAATCTCCAGATTGTTTGAGTGAATCATTGCCTCTATTGTTGAAATCCATACTGGTACTTTTGTATAATGTTTTTTCCGTATTTTCCTCCAATTTGTTAATAGTGCGTCTCTGATTAAATGTCTATGGAAATATTTTTGACTGGTTTTCCCTACATCCCATAAAAAAGCATGCCACCCCCTTTGTAAATTGTGGCCTTCTAGAAATAGTATTCTTTTGTTGGTTAAATTCACCCAATCCTTTAGCCAAACTAACGAGGTGGCCATATGGTATAACTCCCAGTTTGGAAATGCTAACCCTCCCCTGCTCTTCATATCCTGCATTGCTTTTACATTTATTCTGGGTTTTTTCCCTTGCCAAATAAATTTCAGGGTTATTCTATTGAGTTCTTCAAAAAACTTTTTATGTAATTTAATTGGGATCGTTTGGAATAGGTACAAGAATTTGGGGAGAATGTTCATTTTAATGGTGGCGATTCGACCTAGTAGTGAAATTTGAAGTTTCCCCCATAATTCTAAATCTTTCTTTACTTGGTGTATCAATTTATCATAATTGTTTTCTTTAAGTGTCTTACAGTGTGGTGTTAGCCAGATTCCTAGGTATTTCACTTTCTTTGTCACTTGTATATGCATTGTTTCTTCTAGTTCTATTTTTGGTTTTTCTGTTAGGTTTTTAGTCATTAATTTGGTTTTTTTCCTATTTATTTTGAGTCTTGCTACTGCTCCGAATTTTCTAATTCACTCATCAATTTTGGTCCCCTGTCTTTTGGTTCTTCGATAAAGAAAATCATATCATCCACAAATGCTTGCAATTTATATTCCTCTTTCTTAACCGTTAATCCCTTTATATCTGAATTCCGCCTAATTCGCATTAATAATGTCTCTAATGCTAGTATGAAGAGCAGGGAGAGAGTGGCCAACCCTGTCTCACTCCTTTTTCTATCTTTATTGGGTGAGTACATTCCCCATTTACTATTATATTAGCTTGTTGTGTGTCATATATGGTTGTTATAATGTTTTCAAATTTGGTGCCCAAATTCAACTTATAAATTTTTTGAATTAAAAATTGCCAATTTAGATTATCGAAAGCCTTCTCTGCATTTAGGAACATAAGTGCTACTTGTTTCTTGTGGTGGGCTTCGTAAAATTCTAGTATGTCTAATACTATTCTTAAATTGTTCTTTATTTGCCTAGTTCGGAGAAATCCGTTTTGATCTTCGTGTATATACAAATTTAACGTTCTTTTTAATCTGTTTGCTATAATAGAAGTGAATATTTTATAATCAGTATTTAAGAGTGAAATCGGCCTGTAGTTGTTTATGTATCTGGGATCCGTGTCCTCCTTCGGAATCAGTGAAATTAATGCCTCACTCCATGAGTCCGGCATCCTGGCTGCCAGTAGAACCTCATTGAAGACTTCCACCATAAGTGGTCCAATTTGTTCTGCTATTGCCTTGTACAGCTCCCCTGGGATCCCGTCTGGGCCCGGGGTTTTATTATTTTTCTGGTTCTCTATTGCTGATTTCAATTCCGATTCAGTAATGTCTTTATTTAGTAGTTCAACCATTTCTTCCCCAATTGCCTTATCCGTCACTTCATCTAAATAATTCCTTATTCTATCTTCACTGACATCTTCTTTTTTATATAGATCTTCAAAGTATTTATGGATGATTTCTTTTTTCTGTTCTATTTCCTAGTATGTATCTCCCTTACTATCTATTAATTGATATATCAATCTCTTCTCTTTCTTTTTTTTTAATTTATAAGATAGCCATCTTCCTGGCTTGTTGGCATGTTCAAAATAGGTTTGTCTAGCCAAATTCAAATTCATGGTTATTTTCTCTTGTTCAATTAAATTCAATTTGTGTTTAGCTATTCTTATCTGATTTTGCAGATTGGATTCTTTTGGGGTATTTTGTAGAAGGGTTTCTAGCTCCTTAATTCTTTGTTGTAATATGTTTTGTTGGGAATATTTTTCCTTGTTTCTCTTGGTGTTATAGGAGATTGTTATACCTCTTATTACCGCCTTCATCATATCCCAAATATTTTGTTTCGTGGTTTCTCCCTTATCATTTTCTTTTATAAAAAAATGTAATTCCTCCTTTAATTTATTAATGTATTCTTTCTCTCTTATTAATTGAGTATTTAAAGTCCATCTTTTCTTTGGTTTTTCCCTACCCTTCCATATTACCTGTATTGGGTTATGGTCTGCCCATTAGGCAAAATTTTGCCATTAGGCAAAATTTCCACTTCTTTTGTCTCATTTGCTAATTCCCCGTTCATCCATGCCATGTCGACCGGTGTCCATGTTTGGTGGGGATTTGAATAGGATGTAAATTGTCTTTTTTCAGGATGTAGTCTTCTCCATATATCTGTCAGACTTAGCTCTTTCATCATTTCCCTACAGATCTTAGGGAGCTCTCTCTTCCCCTTTTTATTGTTTCTGCCATTACTGTGATCTTTTTGAAAATCAGCAATGGAGTTGAAATCTCCTATAATACAAATGTTTCTGTTTTGCATTTCAACCAATTTTCTATATAGATGTTTAAAAAACTGTTTTTGGTCTCCACTAGGGGCATAAATTACAACTAAAAGAATTGGAATATCATTTATCCAGATCTGCAAACCCAGAGTCCTTCCTTCTGAGTCCGACGATATTAGCTCTGATTTCAAATCCTCTTTCACATATACTGCGATTCCCTTCTTTTTCTCCTCATCCGCTGGTGTGGTAAATAACTTTCCTAATTTCGGGCATTCCAAATATTTTTCATCCTTCTTCTTTATATGGGTTTCTTGTAGGCATATTATATCTGCATTTTGTTTGATTAATTTAGTTAATATCCTTTTTCTTTTATTTGTCGAATTTAAACCGTTTATGTTTATTGATAGTAATTTTTTTCCTTCTCCCATCTATTTAGTTTTGTTTTGCTCTTTGTCATGTAACAATTCCTCTCTCTTCTTGCGCTTGTGTTAATGTGGTTCCTTCTGTCTTTTGTTGTGGATAAGTGTTCTCTTGGTTCCCTACAGTTCCAGTTCTATTTTTATTCTTCTTGAGAATTTGTGTCTAGTTCCTCCCTACTACTTTGCTCCTGTGGGCCAACCATCCATTCGTAAAAGTCCTGAGCTTTTTCCATAGTGTCTATTTTAATTTTCCTCTCTTTCCACGACACTAGCATCCCTTCTGGAATAAGCCATTTGAATGTAATTCTTTTTTGATTTAAATATGCTGCCAGAAATTTATAATCATGCCTTTGTTCCCTTATTCTCCTCGGTATCTGTTTAAGGATCACAATTTCTTTCTCTTTGTACGTTATTGTTTTATCTCTTGAGGTTCTATATATCATATCTCGGACACATCTTCTGGTGAATTGTATGTGGACTTCCCTGGAGCATTTGTGGCATCTTGCATAGTTTGTATTGACCTGGTAAACTTCATCGAACTCTTTTTGAATGTCGTCTTTATCCATCTTCAATAGACCGGCCAGTATTTCTGCCATCAAGTATTCCAGGTCTTCTTCTTTTGATTCTGCCACATTTTGGAATCTCAGTTAGGTTGCTGTCTTGTCCATTTCTAGGAGGACCAATGAGTCCTCCATTTCTTTGCTCACGCTTTTGAGATCTTCCTCCAGCCTTTCTAATTTCCTTTTCGTTCGTATAGTTCTTTTCTCTACCTCTTTTATTATAACTTCATTTTTCTCCAAGGCCTGCTGCAATACTCTCACTTTATCCTCTACTTTGGAAATGTCCGCTTTCATTTCTATCTTTAGTTTCCCCATCTCTTCCTTCAATTCGTTAATATCTGCCCTTGTTTCACTGTGGTTTTTAGTCATTGTTTCTTGCAATCTTGTCAATGAGTCCTGTAGGGTTAGAAACATTGCTTGAATGTTCGCATTCGAAATGCTAGTTTGCTTCTCTATTGGTAGTGTTTCCTCTATTGCTTTTTGTGCCATAGGTGAAGTTGTTGCCAAGGTAGTTGTTATTGTGGGATTGACCTTTCTTCGAGATTTCAATGCTGTGGTAATTGTAGTAGTCATTTTCTTTAAGATTTGTTTTTGTTGTTGTACAATGCTAAATATATTATTCCAAATTGGCATTCAGTGTTCTTAATTCTATTACTAAAATTGACCAAGCTCTATCAATCCGTTTCATAACTGTATTCTTAACTAATTAGTAAAGTATATATATATTTCTCTGGTTTAACTTAAATGTAAAGTAACCTTAACTACGCAATATATTATAATCATAGATATAGTCGCACAATGAAATATAATATTGATCTAAAGAGCTCTGAAATTGTTAAATAACTATTGCTTAATATTCTTACTGTCTCCCCTATATTCCTGTTCAAAATATAACAATCTATTATTAATAACTTAACTTAACTAAATTAATTAATCCAATATTTTAACACTCTAATATTTCTTTACTAAATATACATATTTATCGAGAGGAAATCAAAAAAAGCAAGCATATTTCAACATAACATAACATCAACTATTAGAAAGGAAGAGAGGCTATTTTTAGTAAATATGTACACAGAGAAAAGAAAAGAGTAGAGGGGAAGAAAAAGGAAATTTCTAGAGATAGGAATTTTTAGTTTCCGCTTTTCAATTTGGGAGCTTTCACTTCGAGCACACCGGAAATGGCAAATGAAAAATTGCTGAGTAACAGCTACCAGTAAGCAAAGTTCCCACTCGTTCAAAGGCTTCCGATTTCACTTGTGTTTTAGTGTTCCTTAAATCAATTGTTCTGATTTCCTTCAAATAGAGAAAGGAACTGTCTCCTCCAATAAAACAAGTTCTCAAGTTTCCCGGAGTTTGTAGAATAAATTGTGTCCATTCAGTCAATTGAATCAGTTACTTTGTTGTAGCCACTTCAGTGTTCTAAATGCCGCCTATGGCGCCACTCTGTTTTTTTTTCCTTTCCCTGGTTGACTTCGTTCTACTTCTGGCTCTGGTTTTATAGCGTCTGTCCAAATGTAAGTGGTGACAGAATCTATTCAATCACTCCCTACTGCTGGTCTTCCAAATTCCAAATTCCTCTTTAATTCTTTGTTATTTCCGTCTCTCTTCCGCCTGCCAAGCCCCTTCACTTTCACTTGTCCGATTCTCTTATAGCCGCTTTCTCTTAGGGCTCAAGGCAGACGTTCGCACAGTATATAACAGCCTAAAATCAATCTGTACTCTTCCAATTTTCCTCTCCGCCACTAACTTTTACCACCACTCTCTTTCCCAATGAACTTGCAAACTGTCACTCACTCTTTCCTTCACATCGGTGGCAGTCCGGACTTCGGAGCCTCCATTGACAGGAGGCTGTTCTTGATCGTTGGGCTCTGGAGGGCTTCCTCTTCGTTGCAGGGGGGTTGCCTTCCCCACACTACAGCCCGAGGTTCCCCCCACGCTAGCACGAGTCTCTCCAAGACTCGAGCACCCCAAAAGATCACACCAAACTCAAGAAGAGGATAGCTGGAACCGCAAGCGGATTTCTGCCCCTCTGACCGTCCTTGCCTTGCCACCAGCAAGGATCAAATAAAAAAAACATAACAAAATTTTATAATTACTTATTAGAGAGAAGAAGAAATCGTAAAAGGAAATATGATCGCATGGAGTAAGAACGTAGGGCGCAGCATCACATTAGCGGAGTGGGAGAAAGTTTGGGGCAGAAATAATAAGATCACCAAATTGGCAGCATATAAGGAAGATCTTTATAAAATGTTCTATAGATGGCACCTCCCCCCTTAGAGGTTAGCAAAGATGCACCCTATCATGAGTCCGTCTTGCTGGAAGTGTAGGAAAAAAGAAGGAACCTTTTTCCATATGTGGTGGTCTTGTACAGAAACCTAAAAGTACTGGAAGAAAATCAAAACTTGGTTGGAAGAAATTACAAAGGAGCAGATCGAATACAAACCAGAGTCCTTCCTGTTAGGGATTTTTGACAAGCAAATCTCCAAAAAAGCCAAATACATAACAATACACATTTTAACAGCGCCAGATTAGCCTTCGCTCAACACTGGAAACAACATCAAATTCCATCAGATGAAATGATCATTGAAAAAATTTCAAAATGTGCAGAAATGGATAAATTGACTTTGGCGCTAAAAAACAAAAACACTTCATTATATTATGATAGCTGGAATTGTTGGTACAATTGGATTGACCAAAGATAAATTATATATCTTAAGGCATAAGAGAAAAGTATTAACTTATAATAATGAGGTAGAGATATAAGTAAAGAACAGGTGTGGGTACATGACATAAATTTAGGTTATGAAAAAAAAAAGATCTTGCAAACTGTAAAAACAAGAATGCTTTTAACCTTCTCTCTCCCTTTTTTCTTTTTCCTTTTTCCCTTTTCTTTCTTTTTTCTAAATTCTTTTCTTTTCCCCTTCTCCTCTTTTCTTTCCTTTCCTTTGCCTATTTGTGTATGTATTGTTGGTTGATTTTAATTGTAAAAACTAATAAACTATATTTTAAAAAAAAGAAAAAAAGAAAGCATGAAAATGCAAGTTCACTATTAGGTACCACTAATAGTGAACTTGTGTTTATAGGCCACCAGATAGTGTTTATAGGCCACCAAATATTGTAGTTTTCCCCGGTATTTCCTGGAATCTAGGATTTCCTTGACATCAAAGAAGGGGAACTGGGGGGGAGCAGGCTGGACAGGCCAAATGGAAGACACTTGCTCAGGTTTGAGCAACTAACATGAAATACTGGGTGGATCCGCCAAAGGGTTTTGGGCAGCTCTAACTGTACCATGACTGGGATAATCCACTATAAAGTATTTCCCCATGAATGTACTGTAGTACAAGGTAAAGTTAAAATGAAGTATTGCACCCAACGAACTTGCTTGGGTGACAATTTTCAGGGAGTTTTCAGGGCTTCCAGGTTTTTATGATCAGTCCACACTTCAAAGGGTGCTTTGCCCCTTCAAGGAAATGTCTCCAAGTTCATAGTGCCCATTGGATCGCAAACACTTCCTTCTTCCAAATTGCCCATCTCCTCTCAGTTTCCGTTAATTTCCTGGAGGTATAAGCATAGGGCCCCTTTGTCTTTGGCCTACAAGAGCATGGCGCCTACAGTCACTGGTGTCAGCCTGGACAACAAACAGGGCATCCTTGTTGGGATGCTTAAGTATGGGTTCAGCTGCAAACTGACACTTGAGTTTCTCAAAGACTGCTTGGCATTCCATCATCCACTCAAGGGAATGGCTAGGTTTAGGCTTGGCATTTCCCTTTGCTTTCAGAAGGTTGGTAATGGGTAATGCAAATGAGGGGATGAATTGTCTATAAAAAAATTGCAAAACCTAGGAAACTTTGCAACTGCTTTCCAGTGCAAGGGGCACCCATTTTATCCTGGTGAAATTCACACTTAGACAGTTTAGCATACAGTTCAATGGTGATTCAGGACTGCACACACTAACTTCACATGTTCCTCCATAGTTTCCCTGTATATAAGAATGCCATCTAAGTAAATCAGGACCCCCTTGTACAAATGCTCAGCAGCACTTAATTGATCAATTGCATAAACACAGGAGGTGCCCCTTGTAATTCAAAGGGGAACATCCTGAACTGGAAAAGCCCAAAGGACAATTGAAAGCAGTTTTCCACCTGTCTCCTTCTTTAATGTGGATTCTGTAATACATTTCCCTCAAGTCCAGCTTAGTAAAAATTTTTCCTTTGGCCAGATGCACCATCGTGTCCTTCATTGGGGCAGTGGGTAAAGATTCTCTAAAAACTCTGTGTTGAGCCCTTTATAATCCAAGAACAGACAAGAGATCCATCATTTTTCTTGTGAAACAACACTAGGGCAGCCACCCACAGCCTAGTTGGTTGGATGAAGCCCTGCTTTAAATTCTTGTCAATAACGGCTTGCAGCTCGTCCAGCTCTCATGGTCATTGAGTAGATTTTTGGCTTAGGGCAGTGATGGCAAACCTTTTAGGGACTGAGTGCCTAAATTGCAACCCCAAATCCACTTTTTATCACAAAGTGCCAACACAGAAATTTAATTTGAATTCTGAGTTTTTACTACCAGTGGTGGGATTCAAATAATTTAACAACTGATTCTTCCTAGGCATGGTTGGGGGGGGTCATGTGACTGAGTGGGCATGGCCAACTCTATGTCACTCATGTGGGTGGTGCCTGTAGGAGACAGGCAGGGTTGGGGAGGGAATCCAGGGGTCTCTGGTGAGTGGGGCAGAAGGAAAGAAAAAAAGATCCAACCTGTTTGTGTGTCAGAGAGAGACAGAGAGAGATAGAGAGAATAGAAGACAGAGAGAAGACAGAGACACAGAGAGAATCATTCAGGATATAACTTGGAGAGTTATATCAGGATATAACTCTCCGAGACTGTATCAGGTTCTCTCTCTCTCTCTCTCTCTCTCTCTCTCTCTCTCTCTCTCTCTCTCTCTCTCTCTCAGTTGGCCAATAAAGCAGATCTTGCCTAATGTCAGGGCTACCTCCATTCAATACCCAAGAAAGAAAACTCCCAATTCCATTGAGATAGAGAAGAGGTATTTTTACTGAGTTTGAAATGATAGCAGCGAAAGCAAGGCAAGATCTGATTCAAAATGTGTGAAATGTACAGATTGAATGTTTCCCCAAATCCCTCCCCTCGGGGACCCAGCCTGAATATTCCATTCCATGTCCCTCATAATGTCATGTGAAGTACATCTTCAGGTATTTTCATCTATCTGGAGTTCTAGGACGGTTGACCTTGACTGGGTGTAAACAACTCCACTCAGCAGTGTAATAATTCTTTAGAGTAAACCTCCCTTTCAATTCAGATGGGACTGCACTTCACCAGCTCACTTCCCCAATCCAAATGCCATGTCCTCCCTCTCCCCATTACTATGGTAGCTGAACCCCATGCTGGAGATCCGGCTGACAGGTCTCATCACAAAAGATCATCTCATAATTGGACAATAATTTCTTTTTGTGTGAAGACTAATGCAAAGAATGAGTTAAGCAGTTCTGCTTTGTCTCTGCTGCCTGTTACTTCCTTGGATCTACTGTTTCCTTCACCTTTTTCTTGTTATTTATATGTTGAAAGAAACATCATCATCATCATCATCATCATCATTATTATTATTATTATTATTATTATTATTATTATTATTATTATTATTCATTCACAAAGCAAGATACACAGCAAACGGGATAACTATGCTGGGTTTCGTATCACAAATCACTAGTCGAACACAAGCGTTTAGGACTGTGTGATGTATCAGTGGATTATGCGAGCAGACCCCAGTAAGGTGGCCTTCTGCAGCTGACCAATGGTGATTTTGTCAGTGCTAATTGTTTTTAAGTGCTTGCCTAGGTCTTTAGGCACAGCACCCAGTGTGCCGAGTACCCACTGGAACCATCTGCACTGGTTTATGCCAGAGTCTCTGCAGTTCGATTTTCAAGTCTTGATATCTGGTAATTTTTTCAAGTTGTTTCTCATTGATTCTGCTGTCACCAGGTATGGCAATGTCGACGATCCACACTTTTTTTGTGAATAATAATAATAATAATGAAGTGGACCACGAATATAACAAGGAATATAATCATACAAAAGTATATTCTCTGCACTATAAGCCATAATAGGCCATGCCTAGCAAAGGTTATAGCTTCCTCTAGCTCTTGCTTAACATAAACCCACAGGGTTGCTGATTTAAGGAACTTGAAGTAACCATATTACTGTAAACAAGGGTGGACATGGAAAATGTTGGTTGTGTAAGATAACTGAATGATCAAAACATGTTTCATATCTTCATGATACTTCCTCTCCTGGAAATGTATGTTTTCATAATATGTTATACATTTTTGTCCATATTTGGTAAATATGATAAGGAGAACGCCCAAGTCCTTGCTGATGTCATTTATGGTATAAAAGCATTGACCCAGGAGGGGCTCGGGGTTCAGAATTTGTCATGCTTATGCTCTGAACGCTTTGCGCAAATAAACCTGTATTCTTCCACCTCTCGTGGTCTTGTGTCCTGATTCGGAAACACAATTTGCTGCAACATTTAATGGCGACTGCAGCAGGACGCAAGGGGCCCTGAGGCCCTCTGGGGGGTCCATCCCGACAGCCAGTGTATCGGTGAGTTGAAGGGAACATCCCAGGCGCCATCGGTCCATTGCATCCGAGGGACTTCCTCAGACTGCTGTTCTCTGGCGTCGGCAATCGACAATCCCAAGAACCACTGGTGAGAGGTGAGGAGAACAGGACAGGGACTGGCCAGCTGTGGAGAAGGAAGACGCCTGAAGGCAAGTATTAAATCTGGGAAATAATCCCTCCCTGTAAACAGGGACGGAGGAGAGGACTGATCACCCTCTCTTAAGGTAAGGTGGGAGGAACTGTTAAGTTTGCGTGTGATGAGAGACTACTGCAGTTCCCATTGGTGACCGTGAGTGTCCGGCACTGTGGGTCAGTAGAAAGCGAGTGGCGTCCGCAGTTCCCATTGGAGACGGTGTGCATCCAGCTCCCTGGGTCGGGCGTGTATGTACGCAACTCCTTATTGTGTCTGGAAAAGGGGGGACCCCATACCCTCCTCTCCAATCCCTTTTCCTCATTTGTCTTGTCTGGTTATTCGGGTGGTCCATGGGTGGTGGAGAAAGCAAGCCTGTGACCCCGTTAGAGGTTATGCTAAAGCATTTTAAGGAGGCATATCAATCACAGGATTACGGTTATAGGTGGAGTAGGCTGAAACTGCGGAAATTCTGCGAGACAGAGTGGCCCACATTTGGGTTTGGTTGGCCCCCGATAGGCACACTAGATATTCCTATAGCAGTGCAGGTACACCGCCTAGTATTCCACCCTACTCTGGGACACCCGGATCAGGCCCCATACATAGACGTTTGGCTGGATTTGTTGAACCACCCCCCTCCATGGTTGAGAAAACTCAAAATGCGACGATGTAAGGCCCTATTATCGTGAAATGTCCCTCTTAAAAAGCTACAGAAGGCCACACAAGTTTTACCAGCTGCCCAGAGGAAGCACCGCATCCTCCACCGTAAGTTCCCCCAGGGGGATTTGATAGTGGTACAGAAGGTGAGGAGTCGACAGTGGTATCTGGTTTCATGGCCCAATTAGATCAGCTATCTCCCTATGTGAGAAGCCCCTCCAAACCCCCAAGAACAGACCGGTCAGCGCAGGCTGATGGGTCCCGCCAGCCGGCTTCTACTCCGGTGGAGGAATGGCCTGACCCTATCCTGCCTGCGCCCGATTTAACTCCCCCGGACCAACTAATGGCAATACCAAGCACCTCACATCAAACCGAGCCAATAGCAGCTAGGACTAGGGCAAAAACTGAACAACCTTCTCTGGTAGCCCCCCTTAGGCAAGTTGATCAGTTAGCAATCAATCCGAGAAACCCTTCTGAATCAGTCATGCTCTCACTGTTCCAACATGTGCCCTTTACCTCCTCGGACTTGCTGAATTGGAAGTTACACTATGGTATACACCCACCGAGGTGGCCGACTTAGTGAAGACGATAGTGGACGCCCACAATCCCAACTGGCTAGATATCCAACAACTCATGGGGACATTATTCACCCCCGAGGAAAGGGAAAAGATTAGGAATGCAGTAAGTGAGATACTGAAGCCTGATGTTAGACTGTATCATTCCATGACAGACCTTATGGATGAAAAATACCCGTCCAATAACCCGGACTGGGATCTTTACAGGGATGAAGGGAAGGCACAACTGAGAGATTACCAGTCTCTCATGGTGCAGGCCATCCGCCTCGCAGGGAAGCCTGTAATCAATATGTCAAAGCCCTCTTTAATATTACAGGACCCTACAGAGAGCCCGGAGGCATTTTACACACACCTCATTGATGCCTATTGTATGTATACCCCTATTGACCCCACTGACCCAGAGAATGCCTGAATGTTGACTATGGCATTCATTTCTCAGAGCGCCTCAGACATAAGGCGTAAATTGCAAAGACTCGAGGGTGCCTTGGGAAAACCCATGAGTGAACTGATGGAGGTGGCCAGAAAAGTCTTTGCAAACAGGGATAAGGAGGAGGAAAGGAAAAAGGATCAGAAAATGCAAAGAAAAGCCGAGTTAATGGCGGCTGCCATGATGTGGACACCAAGAGGCAGGGGGTTCAACCCCACCAGGGGCAGGGGAAATAGTCTGCCGAGGGGAGGCAGGCAAGAGCTCAGCTGCAATCAGTGCGCCTTCTGTAGGAAGCAAGGACACTGGAAAGGGGAGTGCCCCGAAAGGAATAAAATTGAGAGAACTGTAGATGCAGGGGGACCTCCAAGGAATCTCAGTTTTGTAGTTGAAAATGGCCAGAGAAGGCCCCTGGAAAGGGGCCGGGGTAGGCAAGATGCTAGGAAGGGCCTGGGGAGACCTCCCCTAATGGGTTTAGCACAGGTAGAAGAATGGGACTGAGGCTGACTGGGTTCACATAGCCTCCCAGAACCTATGGTCAGCCTACATGTTGGAGGCAAACCGGTCACCTTCTTGGTAGATACAGGTGCCACCCGGTCTGTTTTAACTCAACCCTTGGCACAGGCATCCCAACAGGCTATTAATATCCAGGGGGCAACCGGGAATATATTGCAACGCCCCTTCCTAGAACCCCTTAAGTGCACCTTAAAGGGACAGGCCATAACCCACCAGTTTGTATATATGCCTGACTGTCCTGTCCCCTTACTGGGAAGGGACCTGCTCTGCAAATTTCAGGCACAAATTTCTTTCAAGGAGGATGGATCCATGAGTATGGGGTACGGGAAAGTAGGCCTGTCTGTACCCCTGGAGGAATCATGGCGGCTCATGGTAGCCAGGGATCTTGGGAACAGTGATGAGGACAAGTGGAAACAGTTTAATGTTCCGCACTTATGGGCAGAGGATAACTCCCCCCCCCCGGTTTTGCAGCCCACCATCCTTCTATCTTAGTCGAGGAATTACCGATGAAGGCGCCAGTAAGGATCCGACAAAGAGCATACCCACGCCACATTATGCAGGCCATCCAGGATATTATCGATCTATATTTGGCACATAATATTCTGGTGCCCACTGAGTCACCCTGGAATACCCCGATACTGCCCATCCCGAAGGGAGAAGGCCATTTTCGCCCAATTCAGGATTTGAGGCCCGTTAACTTAGCTACAGTGACCATCCATCCAGTGGTCCCAAACCCGTATGTGATATTGGGCCTTATCCCCCAGGCTGCCCAGTGGTTTTCAGTTATAGATTTAAAAGATGCTTTTTTCACAATACCTATACATGAAAATAGTCAGCATCTATTCGCCTTTGAGTGGGAAAACCCCACCATGGGGCAAAAGCAGCAGTACACCTGGACCAGGCTACCCCAGGTGTTTAAGAACTCACCGACTCTCTTTGGTGCTGCACTGGCAAAAGATCTCGAGAACTTAGACATACCATCTCCCGATGTAGTCCTACAATACGTAGATGACCTATTGGTTACTGGACATAATGAAGACGTATGCTGGAACAATACGCATGCGTTGTTAACCCTTTTACAGGGTCTAGGATACAAGGCCTCTAGGAAAAAGGCACAGTTAGTTGTGCAAAAAGTTAGACATTTGGGCTGTGATATAGAACAAGGGAAGCGTACCTTAGGCCATGAGCGTAAGGAAGCAATATGTCAGCTCCCTACACCCACTAATAGGAGGGATCTGAGGGGATTTTGGGGCGCAGCGGGATTCTGTCGCATTTGGATCCCCAATTTTAGTCTCATTGCCAAACCCCTATACGAGGCTACAAAAGGTGCTGACAGTGAACCGCTAGAGTGGGCTGAAAGGGAAAACAATAGCTTCCAGATGCTTAAACGAGCCCTACTGCAGGCCCCCAGCTTAGGCCTCCCGGATTTAGAAAAACCATTTCAGTTGTTTGTGGATACTAAACAGAATGTGGCGGTGGGTGTCCTTACCCAGATCGTGGGGACCTGGCATCGCCCTGTAGCATACCTTTCCAAACAACTTGACAATGTGGCCAAGGGATGGCCCGCTTGCCTTAAGGCGGTGGCCGGGACTGCCATTTTAACACAGAAGCCAGTAAATTGACCTTTGGCCAGCAATTAGATATCTACACCCCCACCCCCCATGCTCTTAAAGCAGCACTGGAGACAAAGGGCCATTTATGGTTGACCAATCCTCACATGCTGAAATACCAGGGACTCCTTACTCATAACCCGATGATTACTATTATCCCGTCCACCATATTAAACCCTGCCACATTACTACCCGAACCCAATACTGAACTAACCCATGACTGTATTCAGACGATAGAGGAGACGTACTCTAGTCGCCCGGACATGACTGACATACCTCTCCCTACTCCAGATTGCACCCTGTTCACAGATGGCACTAGGTACTTACAGGAGGGAATGAGAAAGGCAGGATATGCAGTGATCACTCTAGATGATGTATGGGAAGCGGAGGCCCTCCCCCCAGGAACAAGCGCACAGCTGGCAGAACTGCATGCACTAACAAGAGCTCTAGAACTAGCCAAAGGGTTGGCTGTCAACATCTACACGGATTCGAAGTATGCTTTCCTCACAGTTCAAGTCCATGGGGCTCTGTATAAAGAAAGGGCTCATCACTGCAGGGGGCAAGGATATTAAATATGGCCCTCAAATATTACACCTTTTAGAAAGCGTATGGGCCCCTAGGAAGGTGGCAGTCATGCACTGCTGGGGTCATCAGAAGGTACTTACCGACGTACAGAGGGGAAACGAGAAAGCAGATAGGCAGGCGTGTGCAGCCGCCCAGAAGGAATTCACTCCCAGAGAAAGAAACCTTGCCATCTGGGTGCCTAATGAGCACCCACGACCTCACTACTCCGATGATGATATGGCACAAATTGAGGCACTTGGGGCACACCAGGGAGGCGATTGGTGGATCCTAGCAGATAATAGAGTGTATATACCAACACATTTAGCATGGGATGTCGTGCGTCAGGTGCACAAACAACTGCACCTAGGGAAGACAGCCCTGACAAAGGCACTTAAGAGGGAACTGTATATAAACAAAATAAGTAGTATAGCAGCCAATATATGTGCCCGATGTGAGGTGTGTGCAACGAACAATCCCAGGCAAGGCCCACAACCACCCCAGGGCCATCAACCAAGAGCCTGCTACCCTTTCGATTCGTTAATGGTTGACTTTACTGATATACCCCGCTGCGGCCCCTATAACGCGCTCCTGGTAATTGTGTGCACGTATACAGGATGGCCTGAGTGTGTACCAACACGCACTAAAAAGGCAACTGAAATAGCAAGGGCATTACTTCACATTGTAATCCCTCGTTATGGCCTACCCTCTAGGATTTCTTCTGATAATGGTCCGGAGTTCATTCACAAAGCAACCCAGCAGTTGGCTAAGGTGTTAGGTATTACTTGGAAGCTACATTGCAGTTTTCATGCCCCTTCTGGAGGGAGGGTGGAAAGGGGTTAATAGAACCATTAAAGACAAATTAGCTAAGATCTGTCAGGAAACTCATCTGCAGTGGACTGACGCCCTGAGTTCAGCGCTAGTAGCTGTATGCTGCGCCCCACGCAGAGACATCTCGGTCTCCCCATTCGAATTATTATATGGCTGAGTCCCCAACCTGGTGCGTCTCAATATTTGTGGAAATACAAAGATTTCGGATACTATTAGATTGCAACAGCTCCAGACCCTCAATGAAATAGTCCAGAAATTGCAACACTACGTTTTATTTTTTTATATATATAAATTTTATTGAATTTACAATTAAAAAAATAACATAACAACATTACATAAGAAACAGAGAGAGAAAAAGAAGAAAGAAAGAAGAGAAAGAGAGGAAAAAAGAAAAAAAACGCTCGGTCTTGCGACCGAAAAAGGAGAAAAAGAAGTATAAAAGAAAGAAAAAAAACAAAGAGACGGAAGAAAAAGAAAATACGTTAAAACCAGACAGATATTCTTTTGACAGTCTACAAGATCCAATTCTCCTACCTTACTTTAAATATACACATCTTATCCCTATTTATGGTTATTTATGCTTATTTATGCTCATTGAACAGTTTATCTCTGATATAACCAATTATACCACGCATTCCAATTATTATCAAATGCTGAAGACTCTTTATTTTTAAGAGCTATGGTTAAATTGTCCATTTCTGCGCAGTCACATATTTTCTGAATGACCAATTGATCTGTAGGTAAACGGGATGATTTCCAGCACTGGGCAAATGCTAATCTGGCCGCAGTTAGAATATGAATTATTATATATTTCGTTTTTAGGAAAATGTTTATCAGAGATCCCTAGTAGGAAGAACTCTGGTTTGTATTCAATTTGTTCTTTGGTTATCTCCTCCAGCCATTTTCTAATTTTTTGCCAGTATTTCTGGGCTTCTTTACAGGTCCACCACATATGAAAGTAGGTTCCCTCTATGTTTTTACATTCCCAACATTTTGGACTAGAGTTTGGGTTCATTTTCGCTAACCTCGAAGGGGGTAAGTGCCATCTATATAACATTTTATACATATTTTCTTTGTACGCCGCAGATTTTGTAATCTTAATGATTCTATTCCAGATCTTTTCCCATTCTGTTAATGTAATGCTTCTTCCAATATTCCTACTCCACATTATCATGTTCCCTTTCACTATCTCTTGCTCTAATTCTACCTCCAATAAATATTTATAAAATTTAGAGATATTCTTTTTATTTGATCCTAATAAGATTTTATCTAAGTGTTGTAATTTGCTATAGATTCCAAACTCTTTGATATCTTGTTTGTATCTACTATGGATTTGTATATATAACCACTGATCAATTTTAAATCCCTGTTCCTGTAAGTCCTGTCGAGTTCTTAATTTTCCTAAAGGGTCTAATAAATCTTTATATTTAGTCATTTTTGTTATATCCAAATTGTTGGGATGAACCATTGCCTCCATTGTTGAAAGCCAAATCGGAATTTTTAAATAATGTTTTTTACATATTTTTTTTCCAATTAGTTAATAGTGAGTCTCTAATAAGATGTCTATGAAAGTACGCCTGTTTAGTTTTCCCCACATCCCATAGAAATGCGTGCCATCCTCTCTGAAGGTCGTGCCCTTCCAAGGCTAGAGTTCTTTTATTCCGTAAATTGACCCAGTCTTTTAACCATAATAAGTTGGCTGCCCAATAATATAATTCCCAGTTTGGAAGCGCTAGCCCACCTCTACTTTTTGTATCTTGTAAGGCCTTAATACTGATTCTAGCTTTTTTCCCTTGCCAAATAAATTTAAGAGTTACCTTATTTATATCATCAAAAAATTTTTTTGGTAATTTTATTGGGATTGTCTGGAATAAGTAAAGGAGTTTTGGTAAAATGTTCATTTTGATTGTGGCAATCCTGCCCAGTAAAGAAAGCTGCAACTTATTCCAAGATTCTAGATCTTTCTTAATTTGCTGTAACAGTTTATCATAATTATTCTCTTTGAGTGATTTACTATGTGGTGTTAACCATATGCCTAAATATTTGACCTTTTTTGTTGCCTGTATCCCCATGGTTTTTTCTAATTCTTTCCTCTGGTTCTCTGTTAGATTTTTAGTCAGTAATTTCGTCTTATTTCTGTTAATCTTTAATCCTGCTACTGAACCATATTGTTCTAGTTCTTTTATTAGATTATGTCCTTTTTCCATGGGATCCTCTAGGAAGAAAACCATATCGTCTGCAAACGCCTGTAATTTATATTCCTCTGCTTTGACCCTAACCCTTGGATTTCAGAATTTTGTCTTATCGCGTTAACAATGATTCTAAAGCAAATATAAATAAGAGGGGTGAGAGAGGGCAACCCTGTCTAACGCCCTTTTCAATGCTTAGTGGGCCTGTTTGTTCACCATTAATTAGTATATTGGCTTGTTGGGTATTGTAAATTGTTGTGATAATATTCTCGAATTTAGTGCCCAGATTCATGTTATAGATTTTTTGTATTAAAAAGTGCCAATGTAAGTTATCGAATGCTTTCTCCGCATCTAGAAACATGAGTGTAAATTGTTTCTCTGGATGAGCTTCATAATATTCTAAGACGTCAATAATGGTTCTTAAATTGTTTTTAATTTGGCGGAATGGAAGGAAACCATTTTGGTCTTCATGAATGTATAAATTTAAAACTTGTTTTACTCTATTCGCAATAATTGAGGTAAATAATTTATAATCGGCATTTAAAAGTGAGATTGGTCTATAATTGTTGATATATCTGGCATCCACATCCTCCTTCGGAATTAACGCAATCAACGCCTCCCTCCATGAGTCTGGCATTTTGGCAGCCAAAAGTACTTCGTTAAACACTTCCAGCATCAGAGGCCCTACTAAATCTATTGTGGCTTTATACAATTCTACTGGAATCCCATCTGGACCAGGGGATTTATTATTACATTGATTTTCGATTGCAGATTTTAACTCAGACCATGTAATATCCTTATTTAGTAATTCTTTGTCTCCTTCCCCTATTGTTTTATCATTCGTATTCTCCAGATAAGTTCTTATTTTATCCTCATTGATTTCTTCTTTTTATATAATCTTTGGAAATAGTTTAATATAATATCCTTTTTCTTCTCAATCTCGTGTTGTGGGATGCCTTTCTCGTCTATTAATTGGTGTATCAATCTCTTTTCTTTTTCTTTTTAAGTTTATAAGATAGCCATCTTCCTGGTTTATTGGCGTGTTCAAAATAATTTTGTTTGGACCTTCTCAAGCTAACTTCTATTTTATCTTGTTCAATTAAATTCAGCTTATGTTTGGCTAGTATTAACTGATTTTGTAGTCCTTGGGTCTTAGGGTTTTTGTAATTGTATTTCTAAGTCTTGGATTTGTTGTTGTAACGCGTTTTGTTGGGCATAAATTCTCTTGTTTCTCATAGCATTATAGGAAATTGTTGTGCCTCTTATAATTGCTTTCATAGTATCCCAAATGTTCTGTTTTGAAGTTGTTTCATTATTATTATCTTTTAGAAAATAGTTTAGCTCCTCTTTCAGCTTATTGATTACTCTTCTTCATTTACAATTTGGTTATTTAGTGTCCATCTTTTTTTTATTCGTCTCCTATCTCTCCAAATTAGCTGTATTGGGTTATGATCAGCCCATTCATTCGGTAGGATTTTGATTTCTTTTATTTCATTAGACAAGTCCAAATCCATCCAAGCCCTATCTATTCTGGTCCAAGTCTTATGTGGGTTAGAATAATATGTAAATTGTTTTCCTTCAAGATTCCGTTCCCTCCATAGATCTTTTAAATTTAACTCTCTCAACATTTCCTTACATGCCGCAGAAAGTTCCCTTTTCCCCTTCTTGTTTTTCCCCATATTACTATGGTCTTTCTGGTAATCTGCAATGGAGTTAAAATCGCCAATCAAGCAAATGTTTCTTTTTCAAAGCCTACTATTTTTTGGTGAAGGTGTTTAAAAATTTCCCTGGTCATCATTTGGGGCATAGATTGCTACAAGTAAAAATGTGATGTGGTTTATCCAAACTTGTATAACCAGAGTTCTTCCTTCGGGATCCAACCAGATTAATTCTGCCTTTACATCTTGTTTTACATAAATTGCAATTCCTTTTTCTTGTGTTGGTCGGCCGGTGCTGTAAAAAGTTTACCTAATTTTGGACAAATTAGATGTCTTTCGTCATTCTTCAAATATGTGTCTCTTGAAGACATATTATATCTGCGTTATGTTGAATAAGTTTTGAGAATATCCTTTTTCTTTTTAATAATGAATTTAATCCGTTTATATTGATGGAGAGCAACTTCTTCCCCTCCACCATTTATCTACTTTGCTTGAGATTTTTGCCTAGTAATGATTCGGTTCTCTTGTTGTTGTTGTTGTGGGATTTGCTCTTCTCTCCCATGTTGTGGATTATCACTTCCTGAAATTGGAGAAAGTCGTTCCTTTTGGGTTCTGTGATAATATCGGACCTCCTGTGGTCTTGTTTTAGGTTCTTCTTTGGTGGGTTGACTATTCTTATCTGTGAGCTGTTGATGAAAAACTTGGGCCTGTTCTATCGATTCTATTTTGATTTTCCTCTCTTTCCATGTAATTAACATCCCTTCCGGGATTAACCATTTAAAATGGATTCCTTCTTTATTTAAATCATTAGCTAAAAATTTATAATCTTGTCTTATCATCCTCACTCTCTTTGGAATTTGTTTTAAAATCCTAATTTCTCTGCCTTTATATGATATTGTTTCCTCCCTAGACATTTTCAAAATTAAATCCCTCAGACATCTCCTAGAGAAGCGGATATGAATTTCTCTTGGACAGTTGTTACGCCTGGCGTAGCTTGTGCTAACCCTATATACCTCATCAAACTCTTTAATTAGATCATCTTTTTCCTTTCCTAGCCATTCAGCCAATATTTCTGCCATCAAATGTTCCAATTCTTCATTTTTGGCTTCCGCCACATTCTGGAATCTTAAATACGCCATTGCTTTGTCCATCTCGAGGTGGACCAGAGAGTCTTCCATTTCTCTAAGTACATTTTTAAATTCCTCATCCATCCTTTCAAAGTTAGTCTCCATGCGTGTTGTTCTACTCTCTATATCTTTTATTTTCACTTCGTTTCTCTCCATGGCCTACTGTAGAGACCCTATCTTACCCTCCACCTTCGATATATCCGCTTTCATTTCAGCCTTCAGTTTCCCCATCTCATCTTTCAATTCGCTTATATCTGCTCTAGTTTCCTTGTGATTTTTAATCATCATTTCTTGCATTTTAGATATAGCTTCCTGCAAGACTAATATGGAAGTTTGTATATTAATATTGGGGACATTGGGCTGCTTTTCCCTATTAAAGACTCCTCGATGGTTTTTTGAGATGTTGGTGGGGTGGCTGTCAACGTAGTCGATAGGGTCGGGATAGCCTTCTTTCCTGTTTTTAAGGCCATAGTTGTTGTGGATGTCATCTCTCTAAGTATTTGTTTTTGTTGATGCACAATTTTAAATATATTATCCCAAATCACCATTCAGTATTTGGGTCCTGTACTTGAAAGACTATTCACGTATTTCAATTTTATATCTCACTCCACAGTCTTTTCCCCTATATCATAAATAGAGATCTGCAACAATATTCTAGTCAATGTAATAAGAAAATTGGTCAACAATAGTACATCAATTAACACTTTAAGGGATTAATCTTAAATGTCATAAGTAGTCTAAATAATTTATAAATAGATTATATCAACAAAGTTTATCCCTTTTTACTATTAATATTTACAACAGTAAACTCTTAACTCTTTGATAATAGTGTATCCTCCTCTTCCCAGTAAGTAAAATTATGGGTGTGAGAGTGGCAGGACAGGAGAACGGAGGTGAAGAAGTCTGGTGCAGGCTTCGAACACCTTTTCTGGCGTCAGGAGCGATCCCCAGGGATACATGAACCCGGAGAGGTTCGTGTCAACGTGGAGATCCTCAAGCTGCAGAGGGGGAAGGCAACTCCCCGACAGTGAAGAGGGAAGCTCCCGAGCTCGGGCGCTAAAGAGTAAGCTGTCATTTTATGGCGGCTTCCAATCCGGTCTGCCACTTGAGTGAATAAGCAAAGCAGTGACAGCCTGCGAGATCGAGTAACAGGAACAGAGAAACGGTTTATATCTTGGATTCTTTGAAGTCTGAAGGGAGTAGAATGACAGAAGAATGATAGCATAAATTCTTCTCTCCTGGTTGTGATAAGCACCTCTTGGAAGTTGGGCGGAGAGCGGCCAGAAAAGCAATTGGGAAAATGGAAAGATTATAATGGAGAGCGAAGGAAAGCACAGTTTTACCCTGTGAGGGGGAAGCTCTGGGGAAAGAGGGAGATTGCTAAAACCTGGAGATTGGAGGTCCGGAACTGGTCTGAGCACAACATGACTATTACATCTATTTAATATTGGGGAGAAGATAAATTGAGCATTATATTGGACTTTGGAAGATTTGTATGTGGATTTAAAAGTTGGAAAGCAAAGAAAGAAGCAGCAGCAAGAGGAAGAAGCCAGAGGCGAACAGTAGGCTGGGAAAGACGGTTTTGGGACTGCAGATTAGTCAGCACATTTCACCATTTGCTGATTGGAAGGCTGAAAAGAAACCTCTAGCTGGAAGATGGAACTTTAGCTCACCCAATTTGCTTTCTTTATTACGTGGTACTACTTAAGTTTACTAAGTTGGCACTATTTTCTCTTTAAGATGACTTCCTTGTTGTTTGTTTGTTGATTTTCTGAAGCTGTGGTAATCTCTCTTCTACCCCTTCTCTTATTATCTTGCCCCCTGCCTCCCTATTGTATCTCCTAAATACTTTACAACACTACGTTTTAACATGCAAACCCCATGTACTAGTCACCTCTCCACATAATATACATCTGGGGCAGGAAGTCTGGGTTAAGGATTGGAAAAGGAAAACTTTGAGTCTGAAGTGGAAAGGGCCCTATACTGTAGTCATGTGCTCTTCCCTTGCTGTCAAGGTTGCTGAAATAAAATCGTGGATTCACTGGTCCCGGGTTAAATTGGCTGCACCTACCTGCTGGAAAGTTGAATCCCGATCAGATTTGTTTCCCTGACCAGGAACCAAACACAATTTGCTGCAACAACAACAACAACAACAACCATCATCATCATCATCTTTGACTTTTGTTGCCAGTCTTTATTTGTTGCCAGTGTTTATTTATTCTGAACCTTTACTTTCCTGACTTCATCTCTGCAAATTTGGGCTACCTGCTGTTATATTGCCTTAGTTATGTGTCACTTTCCATTTTTTAAATTTCTTGTTTTTCTTTTTCGGTGGTATTGTTTTGGACTGGGCTTTTATGATCATATTTTTCAGAGTTTCCCACACTTCTTGAGTTGTTTTCCCCTTTAGGATTTTCATCCGTGGAATTTTTCATAAGCTCCCTTTCTGTTTGTTAAAATCAGCTCTTTTAAAGTTTAATACACTGGCTGGATTATGTTCTATTGCTTGTGTTTGCATTATATTGAATTCCAATATGATATAGTCACTCTGGCCCAAAGTTCCAGCAACTTCAACTCCTTCTATCACTTTTTCTTTATTAGTAAAATTTGGTCCAATATAGCTTTTCCTCTAGTTCTGTCCTCTACCTTTTAGATAACAAAGTTGCCAGCTAGGTTGGTTAAGGATCTCTTTGATCTCCCACTTGCTGCAGAGTTTGTCTTCCAGTTCATATCAGAGTAGTTAAAGTTTGCCATTACTACTGTGGTATGTTTACTACATACATTGTTAGTTATTTAGCAAAAAGTTCATCTATTTCTTCTGCTTGTTTGGATGGTCTGTAATATACTCCAGGTCTCCAACCTGTGGGCCACGGCCTACTGCTGTGCTGCGGGCAAAGCTCTATTGGTTTGAGTGGCTGGCTGGTGCATATGCCTCTGGGGGCACACAGGTTCCCACTCGCTCAAGCATCATCATGAGCTCTTTCAGCCCCACTCCCATGAGCCTTGTCATGGGCACTTGTGGCCCCACTTGTGCAAGCGTCACCTGAAATGTCTCAGGCAAATGCATGCAAATGCCATCAAGCTACAAAGTATATTCAAATTGCTTTCATTTTCACTGCCTCACAGCTTGCCAATAGACCAGGGGGAGGGAGGAAGAGATTGGAATGTGCATTCCAGATGATAACAAGAAACAGTCCCATGAGAACGAAGGACATTTCAACTGGTGTTTACCAGATCTTTCCAGAACAACACCTGGACACCTAATTGGACAATGTGACATATACTAATGGGAGGAGAGAGGATTCTACACTTTAATTATACTGAATTTCCTGGGAATTCCCCAGAGCTGGCTTTCACTTTCATTCTGTGGCAAAATGATGTACTCAATAAAACTTTGCATTAGATATTGGATTGTCTCATCAGTGCTTGTTGGATTGGGTTCGTCAGTCAGAACTTGACATTCTGACTGACAAACCCAAGATTCTAACTAACCTAGGGCTCCTCAAGCCTGTCCAGTTACTTCCAGAAGAGCTGTGTTGACTCAGGGGAAGATGGCCTGGGTGGAATGTAAAGGAGCACAAGCGCCAAGCCCAATATGGGGCTGGTGATAGAGACTCCAATTGCACATTGGTACCCAGATGGTGGAGGAGGCTGAGTCACCAGCAGCATGGGGTGAGGCTGTGATGGCTGAGACCCTCCTCCAGACAGCTGTGGTGGATGGTGGATAGTGGCAATGGATGCAGCCAGAACCAAGTTCCCTCATCTCTCCTGAGGCGTCATTCATTCATAGTCCAAGATGGAAGGATCAAGAGAGGTACTCACTGGGCTGGAAATTCCTGCCAAAACCCTGGGGGGTGTTCCCGGTTTATGCTTATAGTGTGGCCAGGAGGGTCACCGAGATGCAGTCTACCAGAGACTGGCACCCAGGGTGGCTATGAGAACCCCAGCCCCTCTGAAGCCAAAGGAACCGCCAAGGAGAGGGAAGGAGAAGTGGCGCACCAGGTTGTGGAGGTCTTCCCCCCGATCTGCGAAGGGGAGGGAACTCCAACCAGAGAGGACCTGAAATGAGAACGACAGTGAATGGGAGGATGACCCAATGATAAGTGGAACGATCAGCCCCTTGTTAGTCCCATGAAGATCGTAGCACCCAAATCGGGAGCCCAGGAAGAGATGAGAGCACTCATAGACTCAGGATGCACCTGATACATAATCAGCTTGCAAATAGTGTAGAAGGAGGGAGTGCAAGTGAGGAAGCTGGACCACCCTATGAAGTTTGAGCAGGTGGATAACTCGCTGGTGAGGGGGGTCTCTGGCCATGTACCTAACAGAGCCAGTGCACCTAGAGATAGATCACCAAGAGACTATCCGATTCATAGGGGCACCAAAGATGGCAGAAGCTATGATATTGGGGTTGTCCTGGTTATCCAAATGGAGCCCCGTCATATGCTGACAAAAAGGGGGAAGAAGGGTGGCAATAGAGAGGAAAAGTCCCAGTGCAGCAGGGAAAATCTGTGGCATGCCAAACAGCAGAAAGATAGAGAGGAGAAGCCTGAATGTTTGAAGGCCGCACCTGAGCAGCCACCAGGGAAGCCATCCATCTCCAAAGAGTACAGAGATTTAGTGGAGGCGTTCTACGAGAAGTGTGATGTCCCACCTCCCCACAATCTCACAAACTATGCCATTGGGATCCTGCCAGGAAAAACTCACTAAACCAAAAATGTACTCAATGACCTCAAAAGAGATGGAGGAATTGAGAAACTACATTGACAAAAAAAAAAAGTGGCCTGAGGTTTTATCCAAGTGGCTAAGTCAGACAGACAGATTAACAGAGTTGAAAGGGACCTTGTACCATAGTTCATCTAGTCCAATCCCCACCCAAGCAGGAAACCCTACACCATCTCTGACAAATGGCAGTCCAATCTCTTCTTAAAAGCCTTCAGTGATGAAGCTGGGTGCGATATCCCCAGACCCCTGCCCGGATCTCCTCTGTCTTCCTCTACCCCTTTGCGGTAGCGACAACCCCCAAATCCAGTTGGATCGGGGGTACCTCAGCGGCGAGCACAGCAGGGACCCACAGAGAAGTGGATTCCTGCCGCCGTCGAAGCCTTGCAACCGGAAGTTCAAGAAAAAGTTCTTCAGGTTCTTCTGAACCTTAATCCAATTATAAAACAGTCAATTGTAATCCAAAATAATGCATAAAAATAGGAAGAAGAAAAAAGCCCAATAATAATAAGAAAAAAATAAAGAGAATGAAAAAAAAATAAAAGAAAATTTTCTTCAGGTTCTTCACACCTTAATCCAATTGAAAATCTCAATAATAAAAAAAAACCATAAGAATAAACCAAAAACATGGATGGAAGAAGCAAAAGTCCCAATAAAAGAAGAAAAAGGAAAAATTCTGAGGCTTTCCCTTTAAAATAAAAAGGGAACATAAAAATATTACAAAAATAAAAGTTTACAGTAGAGCTGGTAAGGGGGGGGTAACACAACTAAAAACAAAACAAAACACTGCACTTTATTTAATTATCCTAGGCTCTTGTTATGACTATCTTCTCCACAAGCTTCAAAGCCAAGCTTCAAGTATTTAGTTGTTGATAGAAGTCCAGAAGAACACTTGTAATAACACTCACCCATGCTCTTCCCTCTATCTTATCAAGTTGCAATGTCCTTGAAAATGAGTCTTTCACAATTCTCTCAACTTCAAATAAAATATTTTCAAGCCTCTAGTTGGCAGTGTTACAAAATTTCTTCGTTCTCACTTCCCCCACCCTTTCCCAGGGAAAACGTAATAGAAGTTAAAAAAAAAGAGAGAGTATATACATATATATATAAAAGAAAAATAACTAAAGGGAGCCTCTAATCCAAAAGGTTGAAAAATCAAAAAGGAGAAGAGAAAAGAATATATATAAAGGAAAAATCAGTCCAGTTAACAACTGCTAAGTCGCGATAAAGGTCCAGTAAAAAAGTAAAGAAATAAAAAGCCAAGCCTCACTTTGACATCTCTCTTTAAAAATCGCCGCTTATTCAATTTTGTCAAGAATCTTACAAATTTCTTCTTATTCTTAGAGTGTCCTTTCAAATCTCAAAATATTAGTAAAAAAAAACGTTCTCACCCAGCCGACACACTTTCTCTTTCAATCTCTTCCTTTCCAGAGTTGTCCCAATTTCAGCAGCTTTGGGGCTGCCTCTCCGCCGCCAGCAAAAGAGACTTCTACTGAATCAACCAGGGACTTTGCGGTGTCCCTGGGATCCACAGGATGTGCCCTTCACTATCACCATCTCTACGGGACAGTTTAGGTCATTTGGACCGACCAGGGGCGAAGATATCGGCTGCAATCTCAGAGCCCCGAGATTGCCAGCCATACCGTTGTGACATCAGCTCTGCCCTCTCATGTTCCTGCTTTCTTATTGGACTTGGCAGACAGCTTGTGTGAGACTGCCAAGAACCTTATCGGCTCAAGGAATTTAACCCTGTAATTACTGGACTTGTTTGCTTGTTTCTGTTTAGTTGGAAATTTGGACTTCTCACCTCATTGGTACAGGTGAGACATAACATATATACGTATACATACACACACACACACACACACACACACACACACACACACATATATGTAGGTCTAGGTGTGTTTGGGTCTTTTTCCGTGTAAGATTAAGAGTATCTTGGCGACATTTCGGCGAGGTCCCACTCGCCATCCTCAGGCTGGTGCTTTCGGCTTCGTGCCAGTGCAAGCAGTGTGTGATCAGAGCTGCCGCCTCTCTATACATACTGGTGGTGGGGGTTGGTGTGCTGGGCTGGTTGGCTGCGCTGCTGCCTCTTGATTGGTTGATGGAGTTGATGTTGGTATAATGGGCTGTGTGATGGCCTTGTGAGTTTTGTTGTGGAGATATCCTGGATCTTGTGCTGTAATCTCCTGGGTCGTTTGTTTTGTAGTGATCTTTTTTCCATTAGCCTCTCGTGTTTTAATGGCTTGGGTAATGGGTTGTGTGATGGGCTTGCGAGTTCTTTTGTTGTGGTATCCTGTTGTGGTAGCCAGCTGTCTCACCCCCCGACCCCAAAACCAAACAAGCTGACACATGCCAAGAACACAGACCCAGACCCCAAACTTGAAGCCAGACTAAAACCCAGAATAGCTACATCACAGCCACCCGCTCAGGATATCACATCAGAAAACTCAGGAAATTACACCACAAGAATTCAAGAAGTTGCAATAAATCTGTGGTATAATAAATATGTGGACATCAGGCCCTCATACCACCCTCATGGAGTCTGTTTCCGACTGTTTGAGCAGTCACATGCACATTTGTGGCCTGTTGGAGGTCATTTTACAGGGCTCTGGCAGTGCTCCTCCTGTCCCTCCTTGCACAAAGGCGGAGGTAGCGGTCCTGATGCTGGGTTGTCCTACGGCCTCCTCCATGTCTCCTGATGTACTGGCCTGTCTCCTGGTAGCGCCTCCATGCTCTGGACATTACGCTGACAGACACAGCAAACCTTCTTGCCACAGCTCGCATTGATGTGCCATTCTGGATGAGCTGCACTACCTGAGCCACTTGTGTGGGTTGTTGACTCCGTCTCATGCTACCACTAGAGTGAAAGCACTGCCAGCATTCAAAAGTGACCAAACCATCAGCCAGAAAGCATAGGAACTGAGAAGCGGTCTGTGGTCACCACCTGCAGTACCACTCCTTTATTGGGGATGTCTTGCTAACTGTCTATGCTTTCCACCTGTTGTCTATTCCATTTGCACAACAGCATGTGAAATTGATTGTCAATCAGTGTTGTTTAAGTGTTCCCTTTATTTTTTTGAGCAGTATATATATGTATGCTTTTAAAGTTGTAGCAACGTTTCGGCAGAATCTCATCTGCCATCATCAGGCTTCTGTATTGTGTTCGTCTGTGACTCACTCACCATTGGGTCGTCTTCCCCTTTGTCATCAGTGTCATAGGTCAGTGGGGTTTTATCTTCCTCAAGAGGGGAGGAGGAAGGTATTTCTACAGCTTGCAGGGCAAATCCTCCCCTCTCTCGTCTCCTAGGCAGGGTCTCCTTCCCCCCTCATCGGACCACAAGTACCTGGTTCTAGTGTGGGGCCATTAGTTGCCTCATAGGGCCAGCTGCCTCATGGCCCCCAGTTGCCTCATGGCTTCCTCGGTTGGAAGGGAAGGGGATTCCTGCAATTCTTCAGGCTCATCAGTTGACTGGCAAGGAATCTCCCTCAGGGCTTCCACTTTGGGCATGGTGAGATATTTCCGCCTCTTAGGCAGGGGCCCTAGTCGCTTCCGCACTGAGCACATACATACTGGAACAGTCCTCTTCTCCCTGGGACCTGACTCACCCAGCGACTGGTTGCTGAGGGCTCCAGAAACTCCCTCAGGTCCGACCAGGGCTCTGTGTTGCTACAGAAGCTGGGCCTGGCTCTGTGGTGGGGTGGTCAGCTGTTCCATGGAAAAGTCCTCCAATTGGGCTAGAACTCCATTGCCCAGCTGTGTTGTTTTGGCTGGAGCTTCATCCACTTCAGTTCTCCCCACTTTCATTTCTCAAGTGTGTCAAACTGAATTCATACGATTCCACTGCCAAACTAAATTCAGGCTTGACAGTATGTCGCGCCGAGCGACCGGTCCGTTGTTCCGTCGGCGTTCTTTCACTGCCTATGGAATTCCCCGCAGGGAAGAAGTTTAGCGGGACCCTCGCAAGGGTGAATACCAATAACAGACACCAGACATCTGATTGCTTCAGAGGAGGGAGCACATCGCGCCCGGGGCAGGTGGAATGGTCCCAGCAGCAGCAGCAGCAGCAGCAGCAGCCCCGAGTGCTTTGCACAAACCTCTTTTATTATTCTATTTCAAGCGGGAGGGGGAGCACACGGGGGTAGCAGAGTTTTACCTTATATGGAAGAAAATCATAAACAAAGAACAAAGTATGTGATAGTTTGCAAGCTTGCAAGTATGCTTATCATACAGAGCTAACGTGTCCTGGGACGGAAAGTAACAACAGTCAGTGTTTCGCGATCATATTGAAACATTTTGCAGTTGGCTAAAACAAGGTCATTAGATACGTGCAAACATCCCTGTATCCGTGTTTGACAATGTCTGCTTAATGGTGGAATAGCTACAACAGTGTGCTAATCTGAGGCCCTAGTTTTTCTCCTGATTTATACTTTACCTTCCCTTCCTTGTTATCTGATTTATGTTTAGTTCTATTAGTTGGTCATTCTTCCCCACCAGATTTAGTGTAGATGAGCTGAGCCAGATGTTTTTCAAATGCATTCTTGCCAGTCTTCATGAAGTGCAATCCATCTCTGGTCCATCTTTTTCTCTCTTGGTGTAGACAACTTTTGTCTTATCTATATCCTGAAGGGTTTTTCAAAATCCCCTCCAATACTGCCAGGCAGTATTGTGTTTACCTACCACAGCAATGGGGCAACCCTAGAATTGATTAAGGAGAGATGTTCTGAGACCAGTTTCCTCAGAATCTCAGAAATCAGTTTTCCCTTTTTACAGCTAGGATTGGAACTTTCTTTAAAGCTTTTGTTAATTGTTCCTGCTGGAACAGTTAGAGAGGCTGCTCTTTCTCCTTAACTTTCCTTTCATTTTCCTCTTCTGATCATGCCTTCCATGCTGATTTCTTTTCAACTCTTGCATCTGTTCCTTCAAGCTCCAGTGGTGTCAACTTGATTTCATTGAGGGCAGTGGTGGGATTCAAAAACTTTTACTACTGGTTCTGTGGGCATAGCTTGGTGGGTGTGGCCATGTGACTTTGGTAGGCATGGCTCTTTTTTTGCAGCCTCCACCCATTTTGGGGAGCTTCCTAGCCACAGAGGAGCCTCTGGGGGGGTCATTTTTGCTCCCCTAAAGCTCCTCTGGGGCTCTGGAAGAAAAGGAACAAGCATGGGAGGGGCACACAGCACCCCTCCAAGGTCCGTTTTGGGAGCTTCCTAGCCTCAGAGAAGCCTCTTTTGCTCCCCTAAGGCTCCTCTGGGGCTCTGGAAGGCAAAAAATGGAGGGGGGGCTGAGCTCCTCCCACCATTTTTTGCCTTCCTGGGCCTCAGTAAGGGAAATCCGGGCACAGCTGATCTTATCTACAGCTGATTGTTGGGAGGGAAAAAAAAAGAAAGAAATACCTTAGGCGAATGTCAGGCAGGCGGGTGGGGTGAGCGAGCATCAGACAGGGCGACGAGGTGGGGGCGTGGCCAGCCAGAACTTACTACCGGTTCAGTGAGCCATGCCAAATTCTTGCTACCGGTTCGCCCAATCCAGTGCGAACTGGCTGAATACCACCACTGATTGAGGGCCACATCAGGCTGTGTTTGACCTTGGGGGGAAGGGGCGCATGGGCAAGGGGTGGGGCCAGCTGGGTATCACTCATGTCAGGGGTGCCTTTAGTGGCCTGAGTGCTCTGCCAGATAAAATGGGCGCCCAAGCTCCATTTTTGGATGCGATGGCCTCCTGCATCCCTCTGCAACCTCTGCCTCTGCCAGTGAAAACAGAGCTTGGGCGGGCCTCCATTTTCACTGGCAGAGGCACTGCAGGCCAGTCTGCTGTTTCCAGGGTCAACTCAAGGCCTGGGGGCCAAATCTAAGCACCCTGCAGGCTGGATCTGGCCCCCAGGCCTTGAGTTTGACACCCCTGTCCTAGTAGAAACCTCATCCCATCTCATGTTTTCTCCTAAATCTGTCAGTTTTTATCACATTTGCACACATTCATCTCTATTCTTCATTCTCTGTCCCTCGTTGCCCCACAAATTCTTATTCCTATTATCTCTTTCCATCTTTCTATTACTTGCACCTCCCTCACATTCTTTACTCTCCTCCCCAACATGTCTAACAACATTCCTTGCTTCTTGAAAATCTGTTTCCAAAGTGATTACTTTGTTGCTCCATTCACCCAATCAAGATTGCTCAGGGCACTGTAGCCCACTGTAGCTCCTTTTAAAGACTGCTTGCTCCAAGGGCACTGCATGATGTCACCCATATTTCACCTCTCATCCCTCTTATTAGAAGGTTTTGTTCCAGCTATGTAATGGTACTATAAATAGAAATTGCAGAATTCTAAAGGGAATTCTTTCTCCTGATGATTCCCAATGGCTTTAAAACATAATGGGTGCCATTCATTATGTTCTGTACAATGTTTTGAAGCTGGTCACTTGAATTGGGGAAATTAAGATTTTGTTGGTAAATGTGCCATTTAGTGCAGGCTTTGGGGTATGTTCTCAGTGGCGCAGTGGTTAGAGTGCAGTACTGCAAGCTACTCCTACTGCAATTTGGCAGATCAAATCCCATCAGGCTCAAGGTTGACTCAGTCTTCCATCCTTCTGAGGTGGGTAAAACCCAGATTGTTGGGGGCAATATGCTGACTCTGTAAATCGCTTTGAGAGGGTTGTAAAGTACTATAAAGCAGTATATAAGTCTAAGTGCTATTGCTATGTTAATATGATCCGCTCAAACTCTTGGTCAGACAAATTGTACTAGAAGCTGAGTTGATGTAGCCTACATGTCTTTTGAGTGGGGTGGAGCTCAAGATCCCCAGATGTGTAACAATCTGTTTCAGCTTTCTCCTTAAAGGGGTATGAGTGACTATTTCCCATTGCTGGTTTTGGGCGTTTCTGTGCCATGTTTGTTCTCTGATTTCCACTACTGCAGAGAGATTGCTTAAACAAGCCACCTCTTTCTGAGCTGCTTTTCTCCACCGCACAGCACTTCCCTAAAAAAGATCAAGTGAAAGTTTATCGGATCAGCTTTGTGGTTTTAATCAAATGAGAACGCTGCTGCCTGAAACTAACCACATTTTAATCAGTTTCACACTGAAGCCTTTTGTACTAAATGCTGACACTGTTCATCAGGATAGTAATTGTGAATAGTCACTAAAAAGGACTTCCTGCATAAAGTTTTCTATCTTTCTAGTGTAAAATACAATTAACAGGAGGTAGATGCAGGAATGCCTCCCAATTATTGCTGTGTAAACAGAAGTATTTTCCAGTCACCTAAAAATTATTGACTATTTTTGTTTAAGATCATTTTAATTTTATAAGATTACATGCCAGTTTGCAATATTATTGTTCTATTGTTTCTTCTTTTAATTTCTCAATAATGCCTAATACTTAATCTTACTACCTGTTTTCTTTGATTTTCAGTATGATTGGTGTTCCTGGATTCCAAACGCTCCTCCAACTATGCGCTGCCCACCACCTACAGAAAAGGGGAAAACCACCATTGAGTATATCATCAAGAGTTTACCTGACAGGGGACGGTCTTGTTGGCATCTTGGTGCTGTTTGGGCTTTGAGTCAATTTCAAGAAAATGAAGTGAGGCTTGTCTCAATATTTAAATGCTTTTTTATTTATAACATAAAAGTGAACTCCAGACTCCACATTCTTCCTAGAAGTATGTTTGTGTGTTTTAGTGGACTGGAGGTAAGTATTGTGTACATGGACCTCAAGGAAAGCCTTCAATAAGATTCTAAAAATATTCATAAAATTAAAATATCAGTTAGAGAATACTACTATTATATGGACTTAACAGTTGAATGCACACAAATATATAAAAATGATTGTTAATAATTCTACTCCATCTTGGAAGGAAGCTTCAAGTGTAATTGAGGAGGTATAGTTTCAAGAGGACTTCACTTGAAACTTCCTTCCAAGAAACGTCACAATTTTACAGGCTATTGCTCAACATTTTTATCAGTTAATTGAATGAAGCAGTACAGGGACATTTCTAAAATCTGCAGGTAGCACAAAATTGGGATGACTAATACTTTAGTTGGAAAGAAAGTTCAAAAAGATAAATACCACCTTGAACAGTAAGCTGAAATGAATAGGATGGAATTTAATAGGAGGTCATATAAAGTTCTGCATCTGGATTAGAAAAACCTAATGCCTAAATATAGGATGGAGGAGGATCAAACAATAAGTTAAAATTATAATGACTTGGTCTAAAAATATAAGGAAGGAGGTTCAGGCTACACTTCAGTTGGAATATGCTTGTCAGCTGTCAAAAAGGTACTAGGACAATTCATCATGACCATGACCATTTCACCTGGACTTTTCCAACTCAGCTGACCCACTGCAGGCCTTCGTCCATGGCTGGCCCTCCAGTGATATACTGCTGCCACTACTACTACACCACTTCTCCATCAATGCCTAGTCATGGGTGATGCCTCACAACACAAATCTGCATGGCCAATTCCCCTGCAAGATGATTAAATTCACCTCTGATGCTTCTGGCATGCTTCTGGTGCATGCCCACTGGCAAGAGGCACAGGGGGCATCAGCAGCAGCTGTGCTGGAAAGCAGTGGTGGCATGGCTTTGGCAGCAACCAGCAACATTCAGATGGGGGGGCTTGCAGGTGCAGAAAAAGCAATAACTGATCTTTCTCCTCTTCTGTGTTATTGAGAAGAAAATTAATAAAAAATGGATAACTTATACAGTTGATTGCAGAATTGCTAAGCCTTCTTTATAAGTACATTTGAACAGGAACCAAATTAAGATTTTAAGATGAAAGTTGCTGGGAAGTGGGGGAGTCGGGGGATGCTCAGTGGAAAGGCTCACCTGGGGCTTTGGTGGCATCTGTCCTGCTGCCAGTCTACCCAGCTCACCCAGGTTCAGCCCTTCCTTTCGTGGGCTGCCTTCTTAAAATGCCCAAGAATTGGTCCCCAAGACGGAATCCACTTGATGCTCCTGCAGGATTTCAGCCTCCCGATCCCTGCAAGGTGAAAGGGCCACTTCCATTTGCAGCCGCACCTGCTGTGCCCCCTGCAGCAAGGCTCTCCAGAAAAGGCTCCGCTATTTTGAACTTCTTTACTGCTGGCTTTAACAAGCTATTGTGAAAGATTGGATGCACTTTCCCTAAAAGGCGAGGGAGACTAAGCTGTCCTGTAACAGGGTTAATCACTTTCACTATGGGAAAAGGACCGATAAACTTCAGTCCTAGCTTCTTGCATGGAAGCTTTAATTTCAGGTATTTTGTGGAGAGGTAAACCTTACTTCCAACCCAGAATGGCATTTGTAATGTGTTTTTTTATAAGTTTTTGCCACTTCCTGCAATGCCTGCTTTGTATTCTCCCACCCCTGCTTCAGAGACTCCATCCATTAATGTAGTGACATGGACGAAGGGGGCTCTCTGGGTAATTCGGGCATGTGAACAAATTCCACACTGGTTGTGATTTGGAATGGGGTCATGTCAGTGCTACTGTGGACAGCGTTGTTGTACGCCACCTCTGCAAATGCCAGCAGCTCTGCCTTGTTGGACTGCTGGTAGTTAACATAGCACCTTATATACTGTTCTATTATGGCATTAGTTCATTCCACCAACCCATTGGTACTTGGATGGAAGGCCGAGCTAAGTCCCTGCAAGGACCTAATGGACCTATCAAACTCCCTTCAGAACTTAGAAGTTAATTGGAATCCCCCTCCCCCGGTCAGAATAATCTTGAAGGGAACGCCATGTAGCCTATAGATCTGCTTGATAAATAGCTTGGCTAGCTTTTTTGTGAAAGGGAGCCCTGGGCAGGCGGTAAAGTGGGCTTGCTTTGGGAATGGATCAAATATGGTCCAAATGACCATATTCTCCCTCCTTTCAGGGAACTCCACAATAAAGTCAATGGTAATCTCCTCCCAAAGCCTGGAGGGGTCCTCCACTTGCTGCAATAGCCCTGGAGGCTTTCTTGGCCTTTTCTTAATGGCTGCACAAGTGGCATAGCTTTTGACATAGTCCTCAATGTCTTTTTTCCTTTTCAGTCATCAAAACTGACTTTGAGCTAAATGCAAGGTCTTCAAGTAGCCAAAATGCCCTGCTTGTTTAGAGTTGTGGCTTTATTGGAGAACTTGGAGCCATACACTTGTGGGGATGTACAATTTTGAGCCTTTCCAGGTAGTACATCTCTTAGGGTCAGTGCCTCCTTGTCATCCCTCTACAACAAGGTCTGCTTGCAGTTCATTTCTCAGTCTTTGGGTCATACTGTCCCTTCCTATAGCTCTCTTCACCTGGCTTTGACCACAGGTTGTGGCTTGCAAGGCAGGCTGGGCAGTAAATGCAAAGAAGTGGTTCATGCCATGATTCCCACTAATCATGGCGTGGAAAATCATTGGTCCCAAGAAAAGTACTTTGTTTTGGCTACAAAAATCTCAAATCCTCCCTCCCTGACCTCTCAGTGTGGCAATGTTGAAGTGGGCAAAATGGCTTTGGTCAGGACAGCTTCAGGTTGACAGTCAATCATAGTAGGCATTACTTTTTTGGTTTGGTTGCTGTATTGTTGCCAATATCAGAAATATGATTGCCTTATCATATTAATTTACCTGCACTGAATTGATTTAGAAGCATTGTATTTGTTTTGTTGGATGGCGGGGGGGGAGTTACCCAACTACCAGACAATTCTTACATCCAAAAGGTGTATCATACTTTCTCAGTAGAGACACCTACTCTTTCCCCTGTGGTCTGGCAAATCTCTTCCTAGCCTTTTAAAAAGCCTTGAAGACCTGGCCTTTTTTCCCCACAAGCATTGTAGTAGACATTGGATAGCTGTTCATGGATAGCTATATAAATGAAAAGGAGTGAGGGGAACAAAGAAATAAAAACAAGAAAATGTCAACACTATTCAGAAAATTAATTTGATTTGGAGATTGGATCAAATTATCTTTGAATTGAATAAATTAAAATTTGGTACAACATTATGGTACATATAAGAGGTTAAATGTACTAAAGTAATGAACAACCAGCTTCAGTACTGATAACTACAATATTGAACTAACTGGTAGATAGCTTTTGTGTTTCCTGGGGGAAGGTTACTGCAAAATCCCATTCCCTCCCCACCCCATTTTTCCAGCTCTGTTCTCTTGTGCAGGACAACAAAAGAAGACCCAGCCAAACAGCTGGGACTCAGGAGGCAGAGAATAGATGGGGGCGGGGCCAGTCAGAGGTGGTATTTGCTTGTTCTCTGAACTACTCAAAATTTCCACTACCAGTTCTCCAGAACTGGTCAGAACCTGTTGAATACCACCTCTGATCAAAAGATCCAGCAACTAGTACTCGGGTGAGCTGCAATTAAAATCTTTGCTATATTCTGATTATAATATTTGTAAACCTTGTCTACTTTTTCCAATATGTTGCATTTTTTTGGTCTTCTCCATTCAGGTGTTTCTGGGAATATATCCAGATGAACACTTCACAGAGAAGCCAGTAAAAGAGGCCATGAGGAAATTCCGCAAGAATCTTGATGGAATTGCCAGTTACATTGCTGAACGTAACAGGAACAAAAAACTTCCCTATTATTATCTTTCCCCAGATCAAATTCCTAATAGTGTGGCTGTCTAATTTTTTAAAAAAGTAACATTTAGTGTATCTAGCCAAATGGAAAATTATCTAAAGCATTAAAAAATTATAATCATTTGCACAAAATGGTATAGGATCTCCTGCTTGAGCAGAGGGTTGGACTAGAAAACCTTCAAACTCCCTTCCAACCCTATTATTCTATGTTCCATAACAACAGAAGAAATTTACTTGTTTGTTTTAGAAAGTACTTCTATAAAAACTTGCTACTATTATACTATATTTTATTTAAGATAAAGTACCATAACTGCTAAATATTGCTGATCAGAAAAAAATGAAAATATTCTGATTTGTAAATGCTGTGCAGAGCAAATGTATGTGACTCTGACCTTCAAATGTTTTAAAACTACCCGGCAAGCCTAACCAGCATAATCAGTGGGAAAGAAACCAAGAAGAGCAGCAATATTTCATGGGCATAGTTCTCATGCTCTCACCAAGAATAATTTGCGTTTCTTTACTGCAGATGTGAAAACCAGTAATAATATGCATTAATATCAATAAAATATATAAAATGCTTCTGTCATCAATAATGTGTCTTTTTAAAGAAACTAAAGGGTGCTACCTACAGCTGCGTATGCCAGGTAAGGAGTGAGTTGGCAGGGAGGAGAGGGGAGGGGCCAGCCAGTGATGCAATTTGCCGGTTCTCCAAACTGGGCAGAATCATTACAACTGGTTCTATAGAACCGGTCCGACCAGGTTTTATCCCACCCATGCCCCCAACACAACTCACAGTGAAGACAGAAGTCCTTAACCCAGTCCCAAACTTATTGCACCATGTGACCTTGTTGCACAACACGCTGGCCCTTCAAGTCATACTATGTTGACATGAAGTTCAGGAATCTGACAGCCCACGGATAGAAACTGTTCAGCCTGTGGGTGCAGCTTGCTTTATTTCTATAGCTCCTACCCAAGGGTAGGAGAGTGAAGAAGCACTGACCATGGTGTGAGTCTAAAAAAAAGCAGTGAGCCCTAGCAATGTCATCTAGTGGATTAGGGAACAGCCCACGATGTTTTGTGCTTTGCTCACCACGTTCTGTAATGTCTTTCTATCTGCGGCTGTCAAGCCAGCATACCACACCTGATGTGAAAATGAATTGGTTTTTCAGCGATTCTGATCCAGGGAAACATGAATATGTGTTTCTTTTCCAAATCTGAGCTCTGTGTCAAAAGTGGAGTTTTCTGGCTAAATTGAATTCTACCAACTATACAGGGAAACCTTGAATACAAGGCTAAGTCTTCAGATAAATCTTGGATCTGAAAATGAAGTGGTTTTTCAACACAGAACTCAATTCATCAGAGAACACAACTTTGACACACAGCTCAGATTTTGAAAAGAAACACATATTCACGCTCCACCATTGGAAAATGTTGAAAAACCATTTTTGGATCCGAGCTTTCCCTGAGGAGTTATCTTGGCATATCCCAAAATTGTGGGTAGAATTCAGCCAGAAAACCCAACATTTGACGCAGAGCTCAGATTTCGAAAAGAACTTCATTTTCATGTTCCCCAGGGTGGAAAACTGAAAATCCACTTCATTTTTGGATTCGAGCTTTCCCTGAGGAGTTATCCCAAGGCATATCTCAAAATGGTGGGTCGAACACAATTCAGCCAGAAAACACAACCTTTGATGCAGAGTTCGGATTTTGAAAACTTCATTTTCATGTTCCCCAGGGTGGAAAACGTTGAAAATCCACTTCATTTTCAGATCTGAGCTTTCCCTGAGGAGTTATCCCATGGCATATCTCAAAATTGTGGGTAGAATTCAGCCAGAAAACCCAACATTTGACACAGAGCTCGGATTTTGAAGAGGACTTCATTTTCATGTTTCCCAGTGTGGAAAACGTTGAAAATCTACTTCATTTTCGGATCTGAGCTTTCCCTGAGGAGTTATCCCATCACATCTCAAAATGGTGGGTAGAACTCAATTCAGCCAGAAAATACAACTTTTGACACAGAGCTCGGATTTTATTTTTTGTTTTGTTTAAACTTTATTAGTCTTTTATGTCTTTTAAAAACAAAAAGATAATCATTACATTAACAGTTCTGTGACATCAATCTCATACATTTCTATCTTTTGTGCATATTTATAAATATAATTTGTGCAAATATATACATTTAATCTATAAATTGCTAATTTTGTTATTTTGTGATTTCTGTTCCATATGCTCTCCCAATCTGATAGTTTATACTATGTCCAATATTTTGACCCCATGCATCCTTTCACTACTTCTTCTAATTCTACTTCCAGAAGATATTTGTAAATTTTAGATATATTTTTTTATCTGGTCTCAATAGAATTTTGTCTAATTGTTGTGGTTTCAGGTATATTCCATGATCCTTTATGTTCTGTCTCACTTTTCTTCTTTCTCAAAAGATGAAAGAATACAAACTCACACAAACACAGGCAGGCAAGCTGGCTCGGACTTCATAGAGTTAATTCTTTGGAACTGATAATATCCTTGGCATTCCAACATGCTCTGCCTGCCAAGTCCGAACTGATAACAAATAAAAATCTACTCACAGAAAATTACAAGGCAGTCCACAAAAATCATTCACGAAGAAAATCTGAAGTAAGATTAAACTTTGTCCCATACAAAGTTCCAGCCGAAAACACACCCACTTTGGGGTGTGGCTCAATGACTCAGCTCACTCTCTGACCCTCCCACGCCTCCTATGTTGCTGCTCACGTTTCTCCCTAGAACGCTGCTTAGGATCAAGCCAACACTCTTCCTCTTTACTCCCTGTCAGGGGCTGCTCCGATATGCCTTCCTCCTGATTAATCTCAGGCTGTTCCTCTCGGTTGTCTGATGAAACCTGAGGCATTATCAGGGAAGAAGGAATTGACAGAGAGGAAGGTCCTGGGGAGGAAGGCATTCCCAGTTCCTCCTCCTCATCTTCCAGGTCTTCTTCCTCTGACAGCATAGGCTCAGGAATCAGGGCCACAACACCTTTATATCTTTTTTGTATTGGTCTTGTAATTGGAGATAAGTCCACCAGTCAACTCGTAGCCCTTGTTCTTGGAGGTCTTGCATTGTTTTTAAATTTTCATGAATATCTAATAGGTCTTTATATTTTAACATTTTGTTCAAGTCTAAATTATTTGGGTGGATCATTGTTTCCATTGTGGATAGCCAAATTGGGATTTTTTTTAATTATTTTTTTTTATTTTTTAAGACAAACATATACAAACAACATAAAAACATAAAACCATCTTCCAGTTATATACATACAGTGTGTCAGTTGGTTACAAATCTTTTGTGCTATCCTTTCATAGTCATTACTCACAGGTTGTATAAGTTCTCACATTGTCAATCTAACATATACTTATACATTTATCAGTTATTAATCATTCATTTGACTAAACTATTGTTCCATCATTTTATACAAGATATTCTAAGTTTTATTATAAATTTATATTATGCATTCATCCAATGGTTATATTTTTGTATTGTATTCTATATCAATCTATTAGTCTTCTATCATGAAATTTCCTAATCTATTTCATTGCCATGCCTTTTTATCTAACCACTGATAAAATAAATCCCATATCATATAAAATTGTTTATCTTCTTGTTCTCTAATTTCAAATGTCAATTTACTCATTTCAGAACAGTCCATAATTTTCTTAATAACTTCCTCCTGCATAGGTATTTTTTCATTTTACCAATTCTTAGCAAATACAATTCTAGCCGCTGTTAAAACATTTACAATCAAATATTTCAATTCTTTATTGTATATTTCCAGTATAATTCCCAATAAAATATCTCTGGTTTAAAGTCTATGTGTTTTATCATTTTTTCCAACCATGTGTTGATTTTAGTCCAATATCTTTTTCCATCCAGACACGTCCATCACATATGGTAATATGAACCAGGTGACATTTCCAACTTATCTGATTTGTTCGTAAACATTCTCGCAATTCTTGTCGGGGGTAGATGTCACCTGTAAAACATACAAATTTTCTTTATAAGCAGTTGACATTGTCATTTTATAGTTTTGAGACCACAATTTTTGCCATTTCTCTAAATCACTCCCATATCCAAATTTCCACCCCCAAGCAATCATTCTTTCTTTAACTTGTTCTTCCTCTAATTTAAATTCTAGTAAATGTCCATAGAGTTTTTTAATTACCTTTTCATCAGTACCTATCAAGATTTTATCTAAATCAGTCAACTTATCATAGAAACATTCTGTCTTAAGATCTCTATCGAATCTAGATTGTATTTGTACATATGAAAACCAATTCATCTTTATACCTTGTTCTTCCAATGCTTGTATAGATTTAAGTTCACACTTTTCATTCAATATCTCACCATATCTGTTTGTTCCTTTTTATATGTTATTGGATAAGAAAAAGCTTCGATAGTAGATAACCATAATGGAATTTTTAAATAATATTGCTTTTTTAATTTTCTCCCAGTTTAAAAACAATGCCTCTCGAATATAATGTCTTTAAAATACCCCTGTGTTTTAGTTCCCTTATACCAGAGGAAGGCATGCCATCCTAACAGCAAGTCATGTCCTTCTAAAGTCAATAATCTACTGTTCCTTAATGTTATCCATTCCTTTACCCACATCAAGTTTGTCACCTGATAGTATAATTCCCAATTGGGCAAAGCGAATCCTCCTCTTATTCTTGCATCTTGTAGCAATTTAAGTTTTATTCTCACTTTCTTTTCTTGCCAAATGTATTTTAACACTATTTTATTTAGATCCTCAAAAAACTCTTTCCCTAATCTGATTGGAATTGTCTGGAATAAGTATAAAATTCTAGGCAATACATTCATCTTAATTGTAGATATTCTCCCAATCAATGATAATTGTAAATTTTCCCATTTTATCAAATCTGACACAATATGTTGTTTGAGTTTACGATAGTTATCCTCCTTCAGTGTGCTACATCTTGATGTAATGTATATCCCTAAATACTTAACTTTGTTTGTGACCTGGATTTCAAGACTTCCTCCAACTCTTTCTTTCATCTTGCGGATATGTTCCTTGTTAATATCTTTGTTTTATCTTTATTTATTTTCAAACCTGGTACTTTTCCATACTTTTCTTTTCTATTAATTTAGGTGCTGTTTCCAGTGGATCCTCATCTGCAAAGGCTTGCAATTTATACTCTTTCTTTTTAATTTTCATTCCTTTTATTTCTTTTTCTTCTCTAATGTTCCTATTCAACACTTCCAATGTTAATACAAACAGCAGAGGCAACAGTGGACAATCTTGTCTGGTCCCCTTTTTTATATCTATCGAATCTGTTAACTCTCCATTTATCATAACCTTTGCAGTTTGCTTATAATACATATTGTTTCTATGACTTGAATAAATTTTTTACCTTTTGTAACAATTGCAGTAAGATGAATTGCCAACTCACGTTGTCAAAGGCTTTTTGTGCATCTAAAAACATCAAGTCTATTTGCTTTTCAGGATGTGCCCCATAGTATTCCAAAGTGTCCAGAATTATTCTCACATTGTTTTTTATTTGTCTTTTTGGCAGAAATCCATTTTGATCAGAATGTATAAAATTATTTTCAGTCTTTCTGCCAAAATTGAAGCAAATATTTTATACTCTGAATTTAGTAGGGATATAGGTCTATAATTTTTAACTTGCTGTGGGTCTATGTCTTCCTTCGGTACAAGTATAATGTATGCTTCTGACCGTGTTTTGGGTATTCGCTTCTTTGACATAACTTCATTCATAACTTCTAGTAATTGAAGATTCAGTGTTTCCTGAAATGTCTTATAAAATTCTTCTGGCAATCCATCCAGACCTGGTGCTTTTCCAATGTTTTGTTTTTTTAAAGCTTCTGTTAATTCCATCATCATTATGTTCCCTTCTAACATTGTTTCAATGTCTTTGGGTATCTGGAGTAAATCGCTTCCTGTAGATATTGCTTAATTCTTTCTTCCTGAACATTCTCTTGATGATACAATTTTCCATAATAATCTTGTATAATTTTTTTTTTCCGCATTTCCATAGCAGACATCTGTTCATCTGTTAGTTTGTTTATCCTTCTTGATTCCTTTCTCAGTTTATAAGCTAACCATCTGCCTGGTTTGTTTGCATCTTCAAAATAGTTCTGTTTAGCATTTTTAATTTTTTTGTGCTAATTCCACTTTTTCCATTAATCCCATTTTATGTTTACTTATGTCCATTTTAATTTTAATGTCTTTTTTTGTGGAAATTTCTGTAACTCTTTTCCCAGTCTCTTATGCTCATCTTCCAGTGTTTTAAAAGTTTTTTTCTGTTTTATATTTCTTTTTCTTGTGTATTCTATTACCAAACCTCTTCTGTAGGCCTTCATCATGTCCCAGAGATTCTGTAATGATGTATCCTCTTTTTAATTTTCTTTAAAAAAGAAAGCCAGTTCTCTCTCAATTTTCTGTTTAAAGTCTTTTTCCTTTAATATCTGATTATTTAAAGTCCATCTAGATCTCCTCTTTTGTCCTTTCCATGTAACTGTTTTTGGGTTATGATCTGCCCAAGTACTCGTTTCTATTTAAATTTCTTGTATGTTGGAAAGCAATTCTGCTGACATCCATATCATATCTATTCTAGACCATGATGCATGTCTATTTGAATAAAAAGTATATTGTTTATTTTCCACATTTCTCTCTCTCCATGCATCTTTTAAGTTTATTTCCTCTATCATTCGAAAGAAGGATTTTGGCAATGTCTTTCTAATTTTCTTTGTTGTTTTCTGTGTTTAGTAGTCCAATTTATCATTAATTATTCCATTAAAATCCCCCATTATACAGATATTAACATAGTCCAGTTCAATTATTTTCATATATAATTTCCTGTAGAATTCTTGGCTATCATTTGGAGCATAAATTGCTATTAAAAGTGTTTTTACATTATTGTTCATTATCTCTACCATCAAAATCCTTCCATCATCATCTGTATAGATTTGTTCTGCGGGGATTGTGTCTGTAATGTATAAGACCACTCCTCTCGTTTTACATTGTGTCAATGCTGTAAATAATTTCCCTAATTTTTGTTGTTTCAGTATACATTCATGTTTTTTAATATGTACTTCTTGTAAGCAGATTATATCAAACTTTAATTTCTCTAGTTTGTGAAATACTTTTCTTTTAGTAGCTAAATTGAGTCCATTTATATTAATTGCAATCAATTTTCTCTCCTCCATTTTAGACTTTATAAGAAGGATTTGTTGCTCTAGTAGATCTTGGTTCTCGTTGCTCTCTGGGTACACCACCTACTGCTCCTTCTTCTTTTTCAATTGCTGTTATACACTCCTCTTCAAATTCAATTAGCGATTCTTCTTTTCTTGTATCTTCCACCTTTCCTCTAAAATATTCTAAATAGAATAGCTCAGCTTTTTCGACTGTGTCAATTCTGTGTCTTTGTTCCTGCCAGGCGAACATGAGACCTTCTGGTATCAACCATCTGTAGTTTACTCCTCTCTTGAGTAACTCTTTAGTCAGAAATAGGTATTCTCATCTCTCTCACTCTTCTTGATACTTGTTTCAGTACCACAACTTCTTTGTCTTTGTACTTTAACGTTTTGTCCCTTGCCACCTGCAGTATGTGTTTTAATAGTTTTCTTAGTAATTCTAATATGAAATTCTCTTGGCAATTGATTTCTCATTGCGTATCTTGTATAGACACAGAATACTTCATCCATTCCATCCATCATCTTCTCTTTAGTTATCTCTAATACTTCTGCCAGGATTTCTGTTATTATTTCAGCAAGGTTTTCACCCTTTTCTTCTTCTACATTTTGGAATCTCAGATAAAATTCTGATCTGTTGATTTCCCATCCCAATGATCTGCTCCTGTCTCTTTCAACTTCGCTCAATCGATGTCAGCCTTCAAGATCTTCCTCCTTTCCTTTGCTTCTTTTTGGCTGCCATGAGTAATGGGGGGTGGAAGGGGAATTGTATGGGATGTAAGCTGCAAATGTTGCTAACTTATATTGTATAAACTGGGGAGGGTTTCTCATTCCTGCTTAGCTTTCTTTTTTTTTTTGAAAACAGTTTTATTAATTTTAACAACAAACAAAAACACATAAAACATAAAAACATCATCCTTTCCTTCATGAGTTTACAGACAGTGTATCGGTTGGTTTATCACTTTTTTTTGTGCATCCATTTCATAGTCTCCATTGTAGTTATATTGCATAATAGCTCATATTATCAATCAACAATTATATAGCCTGATATCATTATTAAACAATCATTGGACTATAATTTTATTAATTCATACTTTAGCGAGATAACTATAGTTTACTTAATTTATTGTATAGCAAATCATAAAGTCATAGCAAGTCTATCTTAATAAAATTTTATAAAGATAATATCATAGAAAAAAAGAAAATATGTATTCCTTGTTTCCTAAGGTTCTAAATATTCTATTATTATATTTTATTATCTAACCACTGATAGAAAAGGTCCCAAACTTCATAGAATTGTTTATCTTCTTGTTCTCTAATTTCAAATGTCAATCTACTCATTTCAGCACATTCCAATATTTTCTTAATAATTTCTTCCTGTAATGGTATTTTCTCACTCTTCCAATTTTTAGCAGATACAATCCTAGCTGCTGTTAATAAATTTACAATCAAATATTTCGAATTTTTATTGTATGTATCAGGTAAGATTCCCAATAAAAAAATCTCTGGTTTTAAATCTATATGTTTCTTTGTCATTTTTTCCAACCATATGCAAATTTTAGTCCAATATTTTCTAGCGTCCTCACAAGTCCACCACATATGGTAATATGAGCCAGGTATCTGATGACATTTCCAACACTTTTCAGATTTATTCTTGAACATTCTTGCTATTCTTGTTGGGGGAAAATGCCACCTGTAAAACATCTTATACAAATTTTCTTTATATGCTGTTGACATTGTCATTTTATAATTTTGAGACCACAATTTTTGCCATTTCTCTAAATCAATCCCATATCCAAAATTCTTCCCCCAAGCAATCATCGTTTCTTTAACTTGTTCTTCCTCTAGTTTAATTTCCAGTAAATAACCATATAGTTTTTTAATCACTTTTTCATCAGTACCTGTCAAAATCTTATCTAAGTCAGTCAATTTATCATAAAATCCCTCTGTTTTAGAATCTTTAACATACCTTGAGTGTATTTGTGCATATGAAAACCAATTCATCTTTATACCTTGTTCTTCTAAGTTTTGCATCATTTTAAGTTCACCCTTTTCATCCAATATTTCCCCATATCTAACTGTTTGTTCCTTCTTGTATATTATAGGATAAGAAAAAGCTTCAGTAGTTGATAACCAAACTGGGATTTTCAAATAACATTGTCTCTTAATTTTCTCCCAGTTTAACCATAAAGACTCCCATATATAATGCCTTCTAAAATAGCCCTACGAATTAGTTCCCTTGTACCACAGAAAAGTGTGCCAGCCCAGTAATAGATCATATCCTTCTAGTGTCAACAATCTAGTCTTTCTTAATGTTATCCATTCTTTAGCCCACATCAAATTTGCAGCTTGATAATACAACTCCCAATTAGGAAGGCCAAATCCTCCTCTAATTCTAGCACCGTGTAGAAGTTTTAATTTTATTCTCGGTTTCTTATATACTTCAACACAATTTTATTTAAATCTTCAAAATAATCTTTGCCAAGCCTAATTGGTATTGTTTGAAACAAATATAAAATTCTGGGTAAAATATTCATCTTGATTGTTGAAATTCTGCCTATCAGTGACAGTTGTAGGTTTTCCCATTTCTTCAAATCAAGTGCTATCTGCTGTTTGAGTTTAATATAATTATTCTCTTTCAATGTAGTGCATCTTGACATCAAATATATCCCCAAATACTTAACTTTATTCATAACTTGAATTTTCAATAGGTCTGCCAGCTCTTCTCTTTGTCTTAATAACATGTTCTTTGTCAGAATCTTTGTTTTATCTTTATTTATTTTCAAACCAGCCATCTCACCGTATGTCTCTATCTTTTCCAATAATTTTAAAGCTGTCTCTAGAGGATCTTCCAGAATGAAAACCAAATCATCCGCAAAGGCTTGTAGTTTAAATTCCTCCTTTTTGATTTTCATTCCTTTTATATTTTGGTCCTCTCTAATATTTCTATTCAACACTTCCAAAGTCAATACAAATAACAAAGGTGATAATGGGCATCCTTGTCTTGTGCCTTTTCTTATGTTAATAGAGTCTGTAAGTTCTCCCTCTAACATTACTTTTGCCGTTTGCTTATAATATATGGCTTCTATTGCTTGAATAAATTTTCTGGCAAAACCCATCTGTTCCAGTAGTAGTAACATAAATCTCCAGTTCACATTATCAAATGCCTTTTGGGCATCTAGGAATATCAAAGCCATTTGTTTTTCAGGGTGCACCTCATAATATTCCAAAGTGTCCAGAATTACCCTCATATTGTCTTTAATTTGTCTCTTTGGCAGGAACCCATTCTGATCAGGATGAATAAAATTATTTAAGTATCTTTTAAGCCTTTCTGCCAAAATTGAAGCAAAAATTTTATAATCTGCATTCAATAAAGAAATAGGTCTATAGTTCTTGATTTGTAATGGATCAGCCCCTTCTTTTGGAATAAGTATAATGTAAGCTTCTAACCATGTTTTAGGTATCTTCTTATTTGACATAACTTCATTCATGACTTCTAGCAATGGAATGTTCAACGATTCTTGTAATGTTTTATAAAATTCTGCTGGTAGCCCATCTGGACCTGGTGCTTTTCCATTATTCTGTCTGTTAAGTGCTTCGGTTAGTTCCATCATTGTTATAGTACTTTCTAGCATTTTTTCAGTCTCATCAGGTATCTTAGGTAGGTTAGCATTTTGTAAATACTGTTTAACTTTTTCCTCATCAATATCCTCTTGTTTATATAGTTGTCCATAGAAGTCTCGGATAATTGCCTTTTTCTCCTTATTACCATAACATATTTGGACTTGATCGTCTATTAACTGTAATATTTTCCTTGATTCTTTCTCCTTTCTCAGTTTGTACGCTAACCATCTACCTGGCCTATTTGCATCTTCAAAATAGTTCTGTTTAGCACTTCTAATTTTTTGCGCCAGTTCTTCTTTCTCTATCTGACCCATTCCTGCTTAGCTTTCTCTTCTCTGCGCAACTGCAATCCTTTATCTGAGTAAGCCAAGGTCAACTAATCATCACCACCTGGAGATGTCCGCATGATGTAGTTCACAACTTTTAATTGGAAGAACCGTTTGAACTGTTGGGGGTGGGAACATTTCACTCCCTTGATATATGTGATGTGTGTGCCTAATTACCCAGATTCAGAATTTTCTTGTTGCTACCACTGACTTCCAGTAAAAGACATCTTTTCTCTAATTACAAGAGTCTAAGTATTTCTTTCCTGGATTTTGAACGGAGCACCAGCTGACATTATTCTGAATCTCACTCTACCAGCCCACCTGGAGAGATAACACAATTTCTTCCGAGGGGGTCTGAACTCCAGCTAGACGCCTCATAGATGAAGCCCTCGGAGAGCCTCATGCTGAACAAACGTATGAGGGAGAGGAGTGGGAGGCAGTCCCAGCCAGAAGAAGCCGAGCAGCCATCCCCATAAATCAACCTGGGCTAGAACAACAGCAAGCAGCAACCCCGGGGCCCTCAAGGGAAGGAGTAATTGCCAGAAGACGTAGAACTCCAAAGTTGCCTTCATTGGAAGTAAAATATGGGGGGATCCCCAAAAGTAGGGATTTTTCCTAGCACAAGTTTGGAGCTATATGGAGGAATACGCAGGGGATTTTTCCTCAGAAGCAGCCAAGCTTAGATGTGTTACCAGGGCTCTGGAGGCAACAGCTGCAAAGTGGATGGTGACTTTGCATAATGATAATGCTCCCCAGCTGTTGAATTATAACCTGTTCATGACTGTGCTGAGAGCAAGGTTTGAGGACCCACTGGCGGAATGTAAGGCCAGGATTAAGATGAAGACCATAAATCAGGGGCAGAGATCAGTGGCTGACTACACCCAAGAATTTAGAGAGCTGGCATGTTATATTCAAGGCTGGTCCCAAGAAGCTCTGATTCAAAGATGGTTTAAATGAAGATGTATACCAGAGCTGCATTGCCAGAAGAGACCCCAATGATCTGCAAATGTGGTACGTGCTGGCAGCAGAGATGGAAATTGATTTAACCCAAAACAGATGCTGGGAAGGCTCTGGCTGGAGCAAGCCCTCCCCCGCACATCTTCAAGAAGCCTTCAAACCCCAAAAGGGAGGGGTGGTGGTGAGACTCAAGACTACTGCCTGCTTCCGATGCGGGAAGGAAGGTCACCGGGCTGCAGACTGCTGGGCCAAGTTGGAACCAAAGGGGGTGCCAAGAGGAGAAAAGAAAACCTCAGCAAGGGATCATGAAACAGCGCTTAAGAGAGGGAGGTTGTAGACGTTGCCCATCCGAAGGGAGACGGGCTGGGAACTCCGACCTCCTCTGAAGAGAGTGATGTCGATTTGGAAGACGACTCATTAGTAAGTCCAGACAAGGGCCCTATGACCATTTCAGTGCAGTTAACGGTGCCCATGTCAGGGGCCAAGGGGGAAATGCCGGCCTTGCTAGACTCTGGGTGCACAAGATGTGTGATCAGCCCAGAAGTAGTACAGAAGATGGGCTTAAAACTAAAACCTTTAAAAACGCCCATAGCTTTTTGCCAATTGGATGGATCAGTCGTGGGGGGCGGTCCTGCACATTTCATAACGGAACCCATAAAAATGACAATGGGGAAGCATAGTGAGACTTTGTGTTTTATTGTGGCCCCTGGGATGGAACAGCCACTAATACTGGGATTCCCCTGGCTCCAGAAATGGAACCCCCACATCAATTGGAGAAGAGGGTCATTACCACCACCACACTTCCATGTAGAAAACAGACTCACACCCACTCAGAAGGTGAGACACGACCATGGACCAGAAGCTACACTGCAGCTGCATCACTGCCCACTTCAAACCCCTCCGAGCCGTACATGAAGCAGGCTGACACACACTATGGAGATGCAGCGCGACCACGAACTCGAAGCCGGGCAGCAGGAAATCCAGCCAATCAGAACACAGCCAACCCACCAACCAATCAAAACACAGCCAAGTCCCCTACCAATGAGAAGACACCCCCACCCAATCAGAACACAGCCAAGCCCCCACCCAATCAAGTCCCACCCCCACTGGCAGTTGGAAGGAAGAAGCAGCTGCAATCTCACATCACTCCAAGAAGCAAGAGCCGAAGACAGAGGCCTGATGATGATGAATGAGACTTCATCGAAACGTTGCCTAGATACTTTGAATCTTACGCGGGAGAAAACCCGAACAACCAAAGATCCACATACAAATACCCGCGAGAACCTCAGAAAATATATATATATATATATATATAAATTACTTTTTTATTAAGGCACTGTGAATTAGTATTACTAATATTATAAATAACTGTCAAGTATGTATGTACTGTACTTATTGTACTATCAAGTAAATAGTATTTCAAAAGGTATTTCTATTATATAACTTTTTTGTAAACTTTTTAATATTTTGAATTTTGGAAAATTTTTAATATTTTTAATTTCAATAAGAATTTTTTTAAAATCTTTAAAAAAGATGATGATGCATACATTAACAGTATCCCATACATTTTGTAATGAAGTATCTTCTTTTCTGTTCTCTTTTTTTAAAAAGTCCAATTCTTTCTCCATAAACTTTATATACACTGCTCAAAAAAATAAAGGGAACACAAAAATAAGACATCCTAGATCAGAATGAATGAGATATTCTTATTAAATACTTTGTTCATTACATAGTTGAATGTGCTGACAACAAAATCACACAAAAATTATCAATGGAAATCAAATTTAGCAACCCATGTAGGTCTGGATTTGGAGTTACATTCAAAATTAAAGTGGAAAAAAACACTACAGGCTGATCCAACTGTGATGTAATGTCCTTAAAACAAGTCAAAATGAGGCTCAGTAGTGTGTGTGGCCTCCATGTGCCTCCCTACAACGCCTGGGTATGCTCCTGATGAGATGGTGGAAGATCTCCTGAGGGATCTCCTCCCACACCTGGACTAAAGCATCCCCCAACTCCTCAACAGTCTGTGGTGCAACGTGGCGTTGGTGGATGGAGCGAGACATTATGTCCTAGATGTGCTCAATTGGATTCAGGTCTGGGGAATGGGCGGGCCAGTTCATAGCATCAATGCCTTCGTCTTGCAGGAACTGCTGACACACTCCAGCCACATGAGGTCTAGCATTGTCGTGCATTAGAAGGAACACAGGGCCAATCGCACCAGCATATGGTCTCACAAGGGGTCTGAGGATCTCATCTCGGTACCTAATGGCAGTCAGGCTACCTCTGGCAAGCACATGGAGGGCTGTGCGGCCCCCTAAAGAAATGCCACCTCACACCATTACTGACCCACTGCCAAACTGGTCATACTGGAGGATGTTGCAGGCAGCAGAACATTCTCCACGGTGTCTCCAGACCCTGTCACATCTGTCACATGTGCTCAGTGTGAACCTGCTTTCATCTGTGAAGAGCACAGGGCGTCAGTGGCAAATTTGCCAATCTTGGTGTTCTCTGGCAAATGCCAAACGTCCTGCACGGTATTGGGCTGTAAGCACAACTCCCACCTGTGGAGGTCGGACCCTCATACCACCCTCATGGAGTTTGTTGCTGACCATTTGAGCAGCCACATGTACATTTGTGGCCCGCTGGAGGTCATTTTGCAGGGCTCTGGCAGTGCTCCTCCTGTCCCTCCTTGCACAAAGGCAGAGGTAGCGGTCCTGATGCTGGGTTGTTGCCCTCCTACGGCCTCCTCCACGTCTCCTGATGTACTGGCCTGTCTCCTGGTAGCGCCTCCATGCTCTGGGTACTACTCTGACAGACACAGTAAACCTTCTTGCCACAGCTCGCATTGATGTGCCATTCTGGATGAGCTGCACTACCTGAGCCACTTGTGTGGGTTGTAGAGTCCATTCATGCTACCACTAGAGTGAAAGCACCACCAGCATTCAAAAGTGACCAAACCATCAGCCAGAAAGCATAGGAACTGAGAAGTGGTTTGTGGTCATCACCTGCAGAACCACTCCTTTACTGGGGATGTCTTGCTAACTGCCTATGCTTTCCACCTGTTGTCTATTCCATTTGCACAACAGCATGTGAAATTGATTGTCAATCAGTGTTGCTACCTAAGTGGACAGTTTGATTTCACAGAAGTGTGATTGACTTGGAGTTACATTGTGTTGTTTAAATGTTCCCTTTATTTTTTTGAGCAGTGTATATAACTGTTATCAGGTTATGGTCTGCCCAAGTACCTATTTCAATTATCTCTTTTATTTTAGGGTTAGAGTTAGGGTTAGGGTACTATTGATAGCCACATCAAATCTATTCTGGACCATGACACATCTATGTGAATAAAATGAGTATTGACTTTTCTCAGGATCTCTCTCCATATATCCTGGATGTTTAATTCTTCCGCTATTCTAAAGAAGGGAGTGTTTTCCTCACTTTTGTATTTATATTTCTAGTTTTATAATCCAATTCTGGGTCCACAATTGCATTACAATCACCTAATATATATATATATATATATATGTTATGTCCCACCTTCCAAAATAAACAGATAAGGCTGAAAGCAGCAGTCCTCGCAAATAAAGGCAGCAAACAGGAATCTTCACTGATAACAGCTGTAGATAGCCTCCACAAGATAGTCCAAGTTAATAGTTCCAACGAAATAAATCCAAGTCCCAACAAGATATTTCAGGTTTAAATCCTCCAAGCCAAAATCTTCGGTTCTCCTTGCAAACAAACACTTTGTTCCGGACAAAGTGCAAAGTCATCTCTCTCCCTTTATAGAGCAGCAGCTAATTAGTCTAATTACTGATCTGCCCTCCTCCTGTGCTCCCGTTGGTTTCTTCTCGTAAGGAGACGCCTGCTTCTGACATCCACCCAGCAATCATCTAAATTATTATCTTCACCTGAAGTCTCCATAAGTTCCTCATTGTCAGCCGTTCCCGGCTGATAACCTGATTGAGAAGCAGAGGAGGTTGAAGGTTCAGGCCGGTCCTGCAAATCAAATGTGTCCTCCCTTGTAACATTCGTCTCCTCCTCTTCATTGAAATCACTAAAACTTGCTGATTCATACAAGTCCTCCTCGCTGGAGCTTTCATTCAAAAAACCTGTAGCTGATGCTGGAATCACAACATACATACATATACATATACATACATACATATACATATACATATACATATATATATATATATATATATATATATATATATATATATATATATATATATATATATAGTGAATTCCAATTCTATTATCTTCTTATGTAATTATGTAGTAAAAAGCCTCTTGGTTACAATTTATCACATATACCACTACTAGAAATACCTGTTGTCATTTATTATCTCCACCACCAGGAACCTCCCCTCCTCATCTGTAAAAATTTGTTTAGAATTTATAGTCTCTTTTATGTACAGTGCTACTCTTCTACTTTGTTGTGCAAGGGAGGCATGTATCTTCCCAATTTTAGGGTATTCCAGTACCTTATTGTATTGCTTTTTAATATGCACTTCTTGTAAGCAAATTATGTCCAATTTTATTTTTTCTAGTTTATTAAAGGTTCCTTTTTATTGTGGAGTTCAGTCCATTTATATTTATTGACATTAACTTTATTTCTTCTTCCGTTTTCACTTGTACATAGGTTTCGCCTCTCTGGTTGTCCTCTTTTGTCTCTTTTGCCTTTTCTTCTTCTCTTATGGCTATTGCTTCCCAATCTTTTTCCTTTTCTTTTTGTCATGTATCTTTCACCCAGCCCCTTCCTAGTATCTTTCCTCTCACACTCCCTTCTTCCTTTTGTGGTCCAAAATAGTGACCATAGAATTCCTCCTCCTTCTCTTTTGAGTCTAATCTATATCTCTTTTCCTGCCAAGTAACCAGTATCAGCCATCTAAAATGTCCCCCTCTTTTAATTTGTTTTGTCAAGAACTCTTAGGTCTGACTCTCCTCAATATTTGTTTTAGGGCCACTATTTCTTTCCCTTTATACTTTAGAGGGTCATCTCTCACTTTCTGCATTATCTGTTTTTATTGCTTTCTTAGTAAATCTCACATGGACCTCTTTGGGGAGCTTGTTTCTCATCGCATCTCTAGTGTATCTCTATTTCTGCCATACTTTTTTCTTTCTCTAAAGCCCCTGCCAATAGTTCTGCCATTATCTCCACGAGGTTCTCTCCCTTTTCTTCCATATTTTGGAATCTCAGATATTAGTCTGCTCAATCCATCTCCAATGTTATTATTCATCTCTCTTTGCTTCTATCTGCCAATGACAATCTATAATCAAGTTCTCCCACCCTTTTTTCTGTTGTCAGCTTTCTCCTCTACTTTTTGTATACATTTTGTATACTTTTTGTATACCTAGTAAAACCACTTTTTGCAATTGGCTGATGGTGAATTTGTCAATGCAAATGATGTTCAAGCAGTGCTTCAGTTGTTTTGGGATTGCCTATTACAACTCATTCATTTTTGTTATCTTCTCCAATTCTTTCTCTTCTGTCTCCAGGCACTGCCACATCCAGACATTTTTGTATTTCTTATCCACAATTGTTAAGTCTGGGATGTTATGTGGCAGGCGCCTGTCTGTTTGGATTCTAAATTCCCAGAACAATTTAACTTCTTCATTTTCTATGACTGTTTCTTTTTTATGGTCCCACCAGTTCTTGCTTGCAGGCAAATGGTTGCAGCTTCTAATTTCTTGCAGCTTCTACTTTGTCATTGTCTGTGATCAATCTGTGCAATCTTACAGCAGCTAACCTGGAGATCAACTATTTCTTCTGCTTCTTTGCTTAGTGGCATTTGCTATCTGTTACCGCCTTCTCAATTCTTGTTTTGTTTTTAAATCTTAGTCTTGTGCAGCCAGCATTAGCCATTTGGCCTGTTTGTTCAACTTTCCTGACCTTAGCCATTGCCAGGTCTTGCTATTTTTCTAATGTACTACTTTTTCTTATGCTTTGTCTTTCCATACTTCCTTTCTGTTCTTCATTTGGTCTTTCTTGTAGGCAGGTTTGGTCTCTCCAGTACTCATTAGGCTTCCTGGTATACTAGCTTCAGTGCATCACTATCTATCAGATATTCTTCCAATGCCCTTTTTTCTTCTTCAACCATCGGATGTACTTGCAACATTCCATAATCACCCATTTTCCTTGGTAAATAGAGTCTGTTAACATTGCTGCATGAATGATGGAGACGGAGCTGACGTCGCAATGATACAGTGTAGCCTCCATAGGCTCTATGAAGATCCACTGAATTCCTTCTGCCAGAGGGTCCCGATGGACATAAGCTACCCTAGAGGGGTGATGAAGAAGAGAGGATACTCCGTAGTACAAGCAGATTATGAACTCCTTGTTTGATCTGGGGGAAAGCTCTCAAATCCAGCAGGAAGAAAAAGACAGCCATTGCATGTCTGACCAAAGCTATGACAGAACAACTGGAGAAGAATGAGAGAAGACTGAGGAGGAGAAGTGTGGTGATGGTGAGATTTTTCCAAGTTCTGCTGAGGAATTTTCCCCTTTAAAAACTGGCCTGAGTGACAGTGGGACTGTAAAAGAAGGGGGTGGATTTGTTCATTTGCCACCCCTAACAATAGCGGCAAACAAGCACAAAACCAAAATAGATCCAGACAAGAAATTTGAACTATTTGAGATACATGAGGAAAGAGGAAAATTGGACTGGTTATTCTAAGGAAATTAATTGGACTTCACCTGAACTAAAACCTTTTTTTGGAATATAAATTTGGACTCTGGAATCCCTAAAAAGGAAAAGATTCAGCTTAAGTTAAAGGAAGTTAAAGGAGAGCAGAAGAAAAATAGCACATGATACTTGCTGGCTGGGAAAAAATAATAGTGAGAGTGAAGTTGAGGTATGATGTTAATGCTGCCTCATTCTTTTTTTTTAATAGTTTTTATTTTTTAAACAAACATACACAAACAAAACATAAAACATAAAACTGTCTTCCAGTTACAGTGTGTTGGTTGGTTACAAGTCTTTTGTGCTTCATCTCCATAGTCCTCACTTATAATTTGTGTAAATTCTCATATTATCCATCATATATATATGTTATGTCTCACCTGTATCCACAGGTGAGCATACAAAGTTCCAGAGTTCAAAATATTTAAACAAGAACAAAACCAGACTTTGAAGAGTTAACAGTACTGTTTTCCAGTCCTTGGCAGTCTTCCCAGAATCTGTCTGGCAACTCAGAATTGTTCATAAATCACAACGGCCGCTTCAAACGTATCCTTTCGAATCCACAAAGCACTACTCACTTTTCACTTTGCTCCAAGCAAAGATTGAGAGTCAGCACGCCTCCTTAAATCTCCTGTATGGGCATGTCAGTCTCTCTAATCAATGTCTGGCTCGACGCCTCCCTTCAGATTGTGATTGACGTTTCAATCTTCTAGTTCTAGCGTCAAGCCAACATCTGTCAGTTTCCTCGTCACTAGAAGCCTCTGGCTCATTTTGTGGATCAGCTGCTGTCATGTACGAAGTCGAAGGTTCTGGAGTGGATTGTCTCTCCAACAATCTCTCATCCTCCTGGCTCACATCTGTGTCCTCTGATAATTCAGACTCCACATTCACAGCAGGCTCAAACCTTCCATCTTCAGAGGCATCAGAGTCAAAACTCCCAGCAGGGTTAATCCTTCCAGTCACTATATATAATTGTTAATCATTTATTTGACTATAACTATTATTCCATCATTTTATGCAAGTTATTCAACATTTTAGATTAATTTATATTATAACATTCCTTACCACATCATAAATCCATCCAATAATAATACATCCAGGTATGAAAATAAGTGCCTTTTTCTTTTCCACATTTCCAACAATTTGGGTCTGAGTTAAACATTTTTGCCAATCTAGCGGGAGGAAGGTGCCATCTGTAGAACATTTTGTTTTGATTTTCCTTGTATGCTGTGGATGTAATTAGTTTGTAATTTGATCCCCACATTCTCTCCCAATTTTCCAGGTCTATATTGTGGCCAACATTTTTTGCCCATACCACCATCGTCTCTTTGACCACCTCCTCTTCCATTTTAAAATCTAGTAGAAAGTTATATATTCTTGAAGTCATTTTCTTTTCCATTTCTTGTAGAATTTTATCTAATTGATGCTTTTCCATGCAGAAACCAAATTGTTCTTTGTCCTTCTGATATCTTGCCTGAATTTGCATGTATGGCATCTATCTTTATATTTTGTTGCTGTAATTCTTGTCTCGTTTTTAATCTTCCTTGTGTGTCTAATAGGTCTTTGTAATTCCTCTTTGTCCCCAGATCCATTGCATTTGGGAAGATTTGTGCTTCCATAGTTGACAACCAGTTCGGTATTTTAGTATAATGATTCTTTTTAATCTTATTCCATGTCCGAATTAATGAATCTCTAATCATGTGTCTCTGAAAATATGCATGCTGTTTACATTTCCCATCCCATAGGAAACTATGCAAGTCGTGACGCTCTATCGACAATACTCTTCTATTTTCCAGGTTGATCCAATCTTTAATCCATAGCATAGCCGCAGCCTGATAATACATTTCCCAGTCAGGGAGTCCAAAGCCACCCCTTTCTCTTTTGTCCTGTAACAATTTCATTTTTATCCTAGCTTTTTTCCCATCCCAAACAAATTTACTTATTATTCGATCTAATTCTCTAAAAAAGGTTTTATCCAATCTTATTAGTACAGTTTGAAAAAGATATAGTATTTTTGGTAGGGTAGACATTTTAATTGCCACAATTTTCCCCAGTAGTGATAGCTGTAATTTCCCCCACATTTCCAATTCTTTTTTGATTTGTATTATTAATTTGTCATAGTTACCTTTTTTGATTGAAGAGCATCTTGCTGTTAACCAAATGCCTAAATATTTTACCTTTTTCATACTTTGCATTCCCAATTTTCCTTCTAATTCTTTTTTTTTGTGCTTATCTTTTAAATTTTTAGTCAATAATTTTGTTTTGTTTTTATTAATTTTAATGCCTGAGACCTTGCCAAATTCCTCTCTTTCCTTTATTAATTTTACTCCTGTATCCTCTGGATCTTCCAGAAAAAATACTATATCATCGGCAAAAGCCTATACCTTATAATGCTCCTTTTTAATTAAAGCCCCTTTGATTTCTACATTTTTCCTAATGTTTTCCAATAAGTTTTCTATGGTAAGAATAAAGAGAAGGGGTGACAGTGGGCATCCCTGCCTTACTCCCTTGTTGATCTTGAATGTTTCTGTTCTGTCACTGTTCATTATTACACTGACCGTCTGTGTCGTATAAATTGTCGAAATCAATTTAATAAATTTATTGCTAAATTGCATGCTTTTTAATTGTTGTATTATGAACTGCCAATTAACATTGTCAAATGCCTTTTGCGCATCAAGGAAGACCATTGCCAAATGTTTTCCTAGGTTTGCTTCATAATATTCTATTATATTCAATACCATTCTGGTATTATGTTTAATTTGTCTATTCGGTAAGAATCCATTTTGGTTGCTTATCTGATTGGTTGGTTTTCTGATTAAGGATTTTTTTTAATCTTTCTGCCATTATGGACATAAATATTTTATAATCAACATTTAAAATGGATATGGGCCTATAATTTTGAATTAATTGATGGTTCGAATCTTCTTTTGGGATCAATGTTATGTATGTCTTCCCCCATGACTTAGGTAATTTTGCTGTCGTCAGTACCGCAATATAGAGTTCTAATAATTGCATTTCTAATTTTTCTTGGAGCATTTTATACAGTTCCCCTGGGAGACCATCCATTCCCGGTGTCTTATTGTTTTTCTGTTTCAGGATTGCCTCTTGCAGTTCTCTTAATGTTATTTCCCTGTTTATCTCTTCTTTATCCTCTTCCAGGATCACAGGTAGCCCTTTTCCTTCTAAGTAATGTTTGATATTTCCCTTTGGTATGTCTAATTCCTCAAAAAACCTTTTAACAATATGTTTTTTCTTTTCAGTTTGATGTTGTAGCATACCATCAACATCCTTCAATTGTTGGATTGCTCTTTTTTCTTTTTCTTTCTTAAGTCTATAAGCTAGCCACCTTCCCGGCTTATTCGCATGTTCAAAATAATTCTGTTTTATTTTTTTCATGTCCTGTAGCCATTCATCTTGTGCTAACATATTCAATTTATGTCTAATGATTATCCTCTCCATATTTGCTGTCTTATTATGTTGTGTTTTTTCTAGTGTTTTTTCTAACTCCTTAAGAGTATCTAGTAGTTTAAATTGTTCTCCTTTTTTCCCCTTATATCTACGTTATTATATGAAATTGCTAGGCCCCTGATATATGCTTTAGTCGTGTCCTGTAGGTTTGGAATTAATTTTTGTTGTTTTTTGTTTTCCTTCAGAAAGAACTCCAATTCTTTTTCCATCATCTTAACACGTTCTTTTTCTTTTAGGATCTCCTTGTTTAGCATCCATCTTCTTTTTTTTCTAATCCTTTCCAAATTATTTTAATGGGATTATGGTCCACCCATGTGTCAGATTCAATTTATATTTCTTTTATATTATGTTCCATTTCCCCATGTGTCCATAACATATCCAATCTTGACCATGATGTATGTGGTGCTGAATAGTAAGTATACTGTTTTTTATCTGAATTTCTTTCTCTCCACATATTTTTTAATCCTAATTCTTCCGCCATTTGATAGAATACTTTTGGTAATGTTTTCCTTTTCCTTTTTTCCCCTGGATTTTCATTATTGTAATCTTTTCCTAAATTTGCTATTGCAGGCATATGTTCTCATATTCCTGTTCTACTAATTTTCTGTATAGTTTGGTATAAAATTTTTCTTGTTTCTCATTCAGCACATATAAACTTCTAATATCAAAATCCTACCCTCCTTGTCTGCATATACCTGTTTTGCTTGTAAATGTTTCCTAATATGTTGCTATCCCCCTCTTTTTTTGTTGGGCTAGAGATACGTATAAATCTCCTAATTTTGGTGCTTCTAACAGTTTACTTTGATGTTTCTGGATATGTGTTTCTTGAAGGCATATGATATCTAAGTTCTATTTCTGTAGTTTAGTTATCATTTTTTCCCTCTTAATTTGTGAATTTAAACCGTTGATGTTAATGGAAATCAATTTGATTTCTTCCACCATCTTACTCTGTAGTTGTTTCTTGTTGAAGCTTATTTGGTCTGTTTGGTGTCTCGTTCTTATGCCTTCTCTTTCCACTTCTTCCTGCTCTCTTTCCTCTTGTTCTGTTTCTCTTTCCTCCGCCCGATCTTTTTCTTGGCTCCTATTTTCCACTTCTTCTTTGCTGTTCTGGTCTTCTTCTGATACCACATAGAGTTCAAAGAATTCCCTTGCTTTTTCTATACTGTCTATTTTAATTTTTTTATCCTGCCATGATATTAACATTCCCTCTGGGATGAGCCATTTGAACAGCCATTTATTCTTATTCAGTTGGACGGCCACGAATCTGTATTTCTTTCTATGTTCCCTTATTCTTCTTGGAATTTGTCTCAATGTTACAATTCTGTTCCCTTAAATATCAGCAGTTCATCTCTTGTCACTTTGTATATCTCATCTCTCAGTTGTTTTTTTGAGAATTGTATATGAACCTCTCTTGGAAGTCTAAAACGTCTTGTATAGTTGATATATATTCTATATACCTCGTCGATTTCCCTTTAAACCTCTTGGCCCTCTTTTTGTAATGCTTCTGCTATGAGATCTGCCATTAATTTGGGCAAGTCCTCCCCCTTTCTTCTGTTACATTCTGAAATCTGAGGAACATATCAGCCTTTTCCATCTCCAAATATGCAATTGCCTCTTCTAATTTCCTGTTCTCTCCCATTAATTTCTGTTCTATTGATTCTACTTTCTTATCTGTTTGTTTGACCTTTGCCTCCACTGCTTTCATTTTATGTTCCGTCTTTACTACTGTTTGTTGGATTGTACTTCTCGTCTAATTTCCATATTTTACCTTTCATTTCCCCCATTTCAGTTTTAAATCTGTCTGGTTTCTCACCATCATTTCTTGTATTGTTGTTAATGCCATTTGAATTGTTTGCATATTTGATACCTGACTTGCCTTCTCAGGATTCAGCATGCCCTCTATCGAACGTTGTCCTGCTGGTGATGTTATCATTGATGTTGGGTTGTATGTTGTTTTCTTCCCAATCTTAGCAGTAGTTGTCATGGTGGACATCTTAGACTTCCCAAATCTACCTATTTTCTTAAGAAAGTCTTTCAATATTATCATCCATTGTATCAACTCCCTTCTGCGTTTTCTATGTTTATCTCCTCCCTTTTATCTTATTCTAATCCCTTCAGTTTATCACTACAAGGTTTAATATACTTAATAATGTCTCTCCTTAATTTTATTATATATATATATATATATATATATATATATACACACACAATGTAAAACTAAATGTCATTGTTTATATTCTATGATAGTCTGTAACCCTCTTAATTTTCTAATCTTATTTAATCCTTTTAATAAATTAATTAAGTATAATTCTAAATATAATAGTTTATATAGTAAACATATATAATTCAATAAATATAAATATGTGTTTGATTGTTTTGTTTTCTTGTATACTATATCTTACAACTTTCTTATAGTTCAATGAAATCTATGAATCAATATATAGCCATTAATTAGTTGTACATCAATTGATTAATTAGTTGTTATCCCAGGTATCAAATTGTGGAAGGATATAAAGGATATATAAGGTATAGCAGTTATAAAGAATGTAGCAATCTATGAAATAGGATACATAAGTTAATTCTTCATGCAAGCAAGCAAGCAATCATTCCCACGTCATTATAGTTGTGCTTTTAAAGTTGTAGCAACATTTCAGCAGAATCTCATCTGCCATCATCAGGCTTCTGTATTGTGTTCGTCGAGTCAGACTTTTACAGTTGTTTCAGTTTTTTATATATATATATATGGTATTCAGCTTTGTTCGGGTATTTTCCCACGTCATTATAGTTGTGCTTTTAAAGTTGTAGCAACATTTAGGCAGAATCTCATCTGCCATCATCAGGCTTCTGTATTGATGATAGCAGATGAGATTCTGCCGAAACGCTGCTACAACTTTAAAAGCACAACTATAATGACATGGGAAAATACCCAAACAAAGCTGAATACCATACATGTAAGTACCCACTAAAACTTAAGAAAACATACACACACACACACACACACACACACACACACACATATATATATAGATATAGATATAGATATAGATATAGATATATGTTATGTCTCCTCTTGAAATTCAAACGAACAAACACAAAACAGCCGTTTCACAATCAAATCAAACTGAAGGAAATAACAAGATAACGGCTGGCAGAGACTGTTAGGACTCCCTTCAAAATTGAGAGAGCTCTTTGCAGTAACGTCCTCATTCAAAATAGTCATTTTGTTTCTGGCGAAAGGCACCAGCTCAGCTGTGTCCTTTTATACCCATTAAGGCAACGTGCTAATTAACTGGCTTGCCCTTCAGATTAACGTTTCCTGGTTCTGACGTCAATCCACGATCTAACAGTCATCAGAGTCAAAACCCCTAACAGGACCGATCCTTCCAATCACAACACTATCCCCACCACAGGGCCCTTCCCCGAGTCTGATGATTAACTTGACGATGTTTCGTTGACAACCCCACTCTGTCTCCCACAGCCAATGAGGCGTCGCTGCTCCAATTGTCTCAGGTGGTCTACACATTGGAGACTTGGAAAAGAAATACCGTTCTGCAACCAAGCCACCAACGGATTGTGCAAACGCAACCAGGACATTCCGAGCACCAAAGGGAGATGAAGGTTCGAGGTGATATAAAAACTTATCGCCTCCTCATGATCCCCAATGATCATACGCACTGGCTGGGTGGCGAAACGAATGGGCCCAGACTCGAGCTCACGCCCATCCACGGTTTCCACCTTAATGGGTGGATGTACAGCAACCAATGGGATCCCATAGTGCGTAGCAAAAGCTCGGTCCATAAAGCTGGTTGTAGCGAGTCCACCAACGCAACAGTGGGAATTCCCTCCTTCTGTGACTGTAGAAAAATTGAGTGTCCAAAAGTAAATGCCGAGGAGGGCCAGGATTTACTTCAGCAATTTGAGGTGGGGATGTGAAATGTGTCCGACCTAGGGTTTCCTTGAGGTCAGGTCTACCCTGTTTTCCTGACGAGCCAAGAGTGGTTTCAGGCGGGTCTGCGGGTCCCTCTCCGTTTGCAGGAATTAACAAAATGTCCCAGACCCCGCAATAAAGGCACAAGCCTTCCTGGAACCTTCTCGAACGTTCTCGCACCGTTAAGCGAGGGCGGAGTGCGCCTAACTCCATCGGCTCCTCAACATTAACCGTGGGTTGTGCACGAAAACGAAGATGGTTCCATACCGAGCCGTTTGCGCCCACGTTGCTGTAAACGAGCTTCAATTCGTAAGCACTGAACTATCAATGCATCCAAAGTTAAAGCCCTCTCTGCATGGACCAGCTCATCTTTGATGGCATCAGACAAGCCTTCCTGGAATGCAGCCATATGAGCTGGTTCGTTCCAGTTGGAGTCCAAACACAGCAAACAAAATTCTGCAACGTATTCCTGCAGGGAACGTTTCCCCTGATTTATGTCCCATAACCGTCTGTCCACAGTTTGTATCTTAATTGGGTTCTCAAACATCACTCTCATTTGTTGAAGAAAACCCTGGAAATCATTCAACAACAGGCTATCTTGAACTAACAAGGGAGTAGCCCAATTAGCAGCCTGCCCAGATAAAAGGCTAAGAATAAATCCTGTCTTGGCCCGATCATTTGGAAAGTTTTCAGGCCTCAAGGACATAAATAATTGACACTGCCCCAGAAATGCTGGAAACATGTCCATTTGTCCTGAAAATTTCTCCGGCATGGATACTGGGCTTTTCCTCTCAGGAGGGGCAGGGGGAACAGCAGGGCTTGGTAAGCTGGAAACATAATTCAGCAATTGTGTTACCTGATTCTGAAGCGTCACATTGCTTTGCAGTAGCTGATTAATTTGTTGTTGTTGCTGCTCTACCAAACGCTGCAATTGATTTAAATCCATCTTGCTTGAAAGATGGTTTGTTTAGGCCAGAAACAATAATGTTATGTCTCCTCTTGGAAATTCAAACGAACAAACACAAAACAGCCGTTTCACAATCAAATCAAACTGAAGGAAATAACAAGATAACGGCTGGCAGAAACTGTTAGGACTCCCCTTCAAAATTCAAACAAACAGAGAGCTCTTTGCAGTAACGTCCTCATTCAAAATAGTCATTTTGTTTCTGGCGAAAGGCACCAGCTCAGCTTTGTCCTTTTATACCCATTAAGGCAACGTGCTAATTAACTGGCTTGCCCTTCAGATTAACGTTTCCTGGTTCTGATGTCAATCCACGATCTAACAGTCATCAGAGTCAAAACTCCTAACAAGACCGATCCTTCCAATCACAACATATATATGTATGTATGTATGTATGTATGTATGTATGTATGTATGTTGTGGCCCCAATTCCTGAGCCTATGCTGTCAGAAGAAGAGGACCTGGAAGATGAGGGGGAGGAACTGGGAATGCCTTCCTCCCCAGGACCTCCCTGGTAATCAGACAACCAAGAGGAACAACCTGAGATGAATCAGGAGGAAGGCATGTCAGAGCAGCCACTGACAGGGAGTGAAGAGGAGGAGTATTGGCTCGACCCCAAGCAGCGTTATAGGGAGAAATGTGAGCAGCAATGTAGGAGGCGTGGGAGGGTCAGAAAGTGAGCTGAGTCACTGAGCCACACCACAGGGGATAAAAGTGGGTGTGCTTTCTCCTTAAACTTTGTACAGGACATACTTCAGATTTTCTTTGTGAACGATTGTTTTGTGGACTACCTTGTGATTTTTATGAAGTGAAAGAACCATTTATCTCTGTGAGTAAAACTTTAATTTATAATTGCTGCCAGCTCAGACTTGGCAGGCAGGACGTAGTGGAATGCCAAGAATATTATCAGTTCCAAAGAATTAGCTCTGTGAAGTCCGAGCCAGCTTGCCTGTCTGTGTTTGTGTGTGTGTATAATCCCTCACCTTTTGGGGGAAAGGAAAGGGGAGACAGAACATTTATATATATTGCTTTATATTTTTTTTCAATATACACTTTTTGAATTTAATACTTAGAAATTATTCAGTTTTCTTCTTCTTCCTTCCTTCTTCTTTTCCCTTTCTTCTGCACATCGTCACATTACTTTCCTCATTTCCTGTTTCCTCAGTCGTCTTTAACTACTTAGTCACTTTCACTCTCAAATTGCACAGTCACAGCTTTCTATCAAAATGGTTCCACTCTCCGTTCAACTACAGTTCTCCATTAAAGTTCCAATTGTTCTCTCTAATGTCTCTTTTCTGCTCTACTAGTATTCAATCCAAATCATAGAAATTTTAAGTTTTTATTCACAGAGTCTCAATCTTTTCTTCTGCAGTGCTCTCTCTCAGCTGTCAAACTGTTCTGTTTCCTCCTCTCCCTTTCGCTCCGCTATCCCCCGCCAATTAGCTGCTGCATTCACCCTCTCTGGAGACTCCCTCTGTCAAAGTCTTTCACAGGGCTCTCTTCTCTCACCTCTCAAAAACTGTCCCAGTCTGCCGTTCTTCTGGTGTCTTGCGTTGATCCACTTTCCTGCTTTCCTGCTGGCTGTCACAGCTTTGGACCCACCATAGATGCCAGGTTTCTTTCACGCTGGATTCAAAGGACTTCCCCTCGTCGCAGTGGGAGGTTGCTTTCCTCCACTCTGCTCCTAGGCTTTCCCTTCTAATTCATGTGTCTCTCCAAGCTTCATGATGCCTCTGAGAGCTTCCAAGCACGAATATTCAGATACAGGATTGCAGAGATCGCTCTCCTGCTCCACTCCACCGTGACCTCACCACCGGAAGCCAAATCCTCCTCTCATTCTAGCATCTTGCAATAGTTTTAGTTTTATTCTCGCCTTCTTTCCCTGCCAAATATACTTCAACACTATTTTATTCAAATCTTCAAAATAATTTTTCGCTAACATAATTGGAATTGTCTGGAACAAGCATAAAATTCTAGGTAATATATTCATCTAAATTGTTGATATTCTCCCTATTAATGATAGTTGTAAATTTTCCCATTTTGCCAAGTCTGTCACGATCTGTTGTTTGAGTTTATAATAATTGTTCTCTTTAAGTGTACCACACCTTACTGTCAAATATATCCCCAAATACTTAACCTTATTTGTGACATGGATTTTCAAAACTTCTGCCAATTCTTCCTTTCATTTTGCTAACATATTCTTTGTCAAAATCTTCATTTTATCTTTATTTATTTTCAAACCTGCTACCTTTCCATATCCCTCTATCTTTTCTATCAACTTAAGTGCTGTTTCTAATGGATCCTTTAAGATAAAAACCAGGTCATCTGCAAATGCTTGTAATTTATATTCTTCCTTTTTAATTTTCATTCCTTTTATATCTTTTTCTTCTCTAATATTTCTATTTAGTACTTCTAATGTTAACACAAACAACAGAGGTGACAGCGGGCAACCTTGTCTTGTCTCTTTCTTTATATCAATACAATCTGTCAATTCCCCATTTGTCATTACCTTTGCTGTTTGTAGCTTCTGTGGCTTGAATAAATTTCTTACCAAAGCCCATCTGCTTCAACTATAATAACATAAATTGCCAATTCACATTATCAAAGGCTTTCTGTGCATCTAAAAATATCAAAGCCATTTGTTTTTCAGGATGTGCCTCGTAATATTCCAAAGTGTCCAGGATTATTCTCATGTTGTCTTTAATTTGTCTCTTTGGCAGAAACCCATTTTGATCAGAATGAATAAAGTTATTCAAATATCTTTCTGCCGTTATTGAAGCAAAGATTTTATAGTCTGAATTTATGAAGGAAATTGGTCTATAGTTCTTAATTTGTTGTAGATCGGCATCCTCCTTTGGTACAAGTGCAATATATGCTTCTGACCACAATTTGGGTGTCCTTATTTTTAGCATAACTTCATTCATAACTTCTAGCAATAGAAGATTCAATGATTCCTGTAGTGTCTTATAAAATTCCACTGGCAATCCGTCCAGGCAAATGCTGCCTCATTCTTGTCAGCTTTGGAAGCCATACCAGTACCAGATGCTTCCACACTGCCAGGTTTTCTGGAAAGCTGACATTTTTAGTGCCATAGAGGCAATCGGAATGTTTTTTTTCCTTTCCCCCTCTTCCACACTTCTCCCTTCCACTTCTCCTCCCCTTTGTGTTCTACTATTTCCTTTGGTATTTTTGTACTTTATACTATAAACTAAAAAAGAGAGAAAAAGCATTTGACCACTCAACCCACTACAACACAACCAATATAAGCTATTAAAGTATAACTATTTCAGTAGGGGAGTACTTCATTGGAAGTGTCTACTGGACTAATTAATTGATCCATTTCCCCCCTGTGCTTCCTGCTCGACTTCCAACCATCTTTCTGAATTTCATATTGTTGTATTTCCTATAAATTTTTATTGTTTTATTCCTTTGCTGTTATTATTGTCAGATCTGTGAATCTGCCATTCTTCAATGGAAGAAGAAGGGGGCGAGGGAAGTTGGTAAAAGAAATCATTTTTTATGTAACTTGAATATATTAAATCTTATATTGAATTTGAAAGTGGGAGATGTTAGACACTGCTTTTGAATCCCTACTTGAATTGTCTCATCTCAATAAAGGATTCCTTTTGAAACACCTAGATTTCAGAAGTTCATTCTTGTCAATTGAAATGGGAAAAATTCAGTAGCCTGACATAAAGCAGTGTTTCACATAGAGGTCAGCCTGGAGAGGAGTTTTTTTTAAAAAAAGCCTTCACTCTATGGAGGGGACCCTGCAAAACAGGAAAAATGTCTGAAGGAGCAAGGAGCAAGGGGAAGCCGTATGCTGGGGAGAAACATTGACCGTTACCCAGCCAGACACTGATTCAGTGTATCTCATTGAAGATAGCAAAGCTGCCTGCAAAACTTCCACAAAGCCCTGGTGGTCTGTAGGTGTAGGAAAGAGAGACAGCTGGGATGGAAGAACCAAAGGAGTAACCCTCACCCAGGTTAATCGTAAACCTGGGTGGAAATTGGAGCTGGAGGGCCTATCGGATCAGGAAGAATGGGTTGAGGAACCACCGGCCGATGACTGACTGAAATGGTACATAAATCGCCTTGTGAGTGGCCTGGAGGGCCTCGATGTGAGGGATGCACCAGGACGCCAACGTAGGAGAATGAGGGAACCAGAAATTGAGAGAACCTGAGCTGCCACCCTGGATCCAGATGTGAATGATTGGGCAGTGGGCTGAGTCAACTGGCCAGAAGATATCCTAGTTTGTTGGTTCAAAGATGGACTTAATTATGATCTGTATGCTGCCTGCTTGGCCCGTCAGGCCCCAAACCTCTTGCATGAATGGTACCTGATGGCAGAGGAGGAGAAGATAGACATGACTCGTAACCGGTACCACAGTGGCAAGCTTTGGAAAAGATCCCCACCCCAGGGAAAACGGGAATTTTCAAACCTCAAACTACCATGACTCCTAGAACATCTGGATGTTTTAAGTGTGGAAAGGAGGGACACCACGCAGCAGAATGCCATTCAAAAACCCCTGCCAGAAAGCCAGACCACCCATCAGGGGGAAACCTGGAACATCCAACCCTCGAGGAAAGGAGACTGGCCTGAGAAGCCAAGAAGCCATGGGATTCCAATCCCCCCAACCCAGAGAACAAATCCCCAGTGCTCCAAGGAGACCTGAGCCAGTCCGAAAGCGATCCTGAAGACCACCCACTGGTAAGTGACCCAATTGAACCAATCACTCTACCTCTAAGACTGTTCATCTCTAAACGAGAGAAGGGGAGGGAAGTGGCAGCGCTACTGGATACGGGGTGCACCTGATGCCTGATCAACCCCTCCCTAGCAGAGAAATTGGGAATCCAACTAAAAAGATTGGAAAATCCCATCGTTTTTTGCCAATTAGATGGAACAATAGCTGGGGGGGTGGAGCCAGCCAGGTTTGCCACAGAACCATTGAAAATAAGACTAGGGAACCATAATGAAATGCTCTCATTCATTGTAGCCCCAGGGCCACTAGTCCTAGGTTTCACATGGCTGCAGAAATGGAACCCCAAAATCAATTGGAGGAGAGGGACCGTACATTTCCAGAGAGACGTAGCATTTGCAAATAGCTCAGAGGAAAGGATAAAGAAAGGAACAGAGAACAGAGAATCAGCCTTGACTGGACAGTTGGCTGAACCCATTAACATCCCCAACGAGTACTAGGATTTAGCCCAAGCATTTAGCGAGGAGGCTTCAGATGAACTCCCACCCCATCACGCCACAGACTGCACTATCAAGATCCTACCAGGGGCTAAACTTCCAAAACCGCAAATGTATTGCATGTCTCCCAGAGAACTAAAAGAACTCAGAGCATTTATCGATAAAATTTTTAAAAGGGGCTTCATTGAACCCACCCAACCAAAAATAGCTGCCCCAGTATTATTCTGCGAAAAGAAAGATGGGTCCTTGTGTCTGTGTGTGAATTACAAAAAATTAAACACAATTAGCATGGAGAATATGTATCCACTCCTCCTTATGAAAGGGGAGCCCACCTCTCTAAAGGCAAAAATTTTTCAAAGTTAGACCTATGAGAGGCATACTATCACATCAGAATAAGGGAAGGGGATGAGTGGAAGACAGCTTTTAACACCGCACTGGGATGCTACCAATTTAAAGTGCTCCCCTTTCAATTACAAGGTGCACCGGCCGTGTTCATGCAATTAATTAATGAGACCCTCCATGAATTTTTATATAAAGGGATTCTTGTTTATCTTGATGATATTTTAATCTACACGGACACAGAAGAAGAACACATTAAATTACTCCAGGCAGTTCTCACAAAAATCTTAAATGCCAAACTATATGCAAAACTCTCTAATTGTGAATTCCACCAAGAAAAAATTGACTCCTAGGGATATAGAATATCCCATGAGGATATAGAATATCCCATAGAGATGTATCCACAAAAAGTAAATGCTGTTATCGATTGGGAACCACCTCATATTCACAAACTACTGCAAAGCTTCCTGGGGCTTGTGAACTTTATTGCCAGTTCATTCCAGTGTTTGCAAATATCGCCCTCCCCATGACAAACTTGTTAAAAATGAAGGGGGGGAGAGAAGTCCAAACCCAAACCAAGGCAACCCCTTATGTGGACAATGCGGCATTCGAAAAATTTAAATGTCTGTTCTCAGCAGAACCAATCCTAAAACACCTGGACCCCGAACAACCTTTTGTAATCCAAGCAGACACTAGTGATGTAGCAGTTGGAGCAGTCCTACTCCAAAAAATGTAAGTGGGCAACATGCACCTATACCTCCAAGAAACTGATGGTAACAGAGCAAAGATAGGCCATATGGGAGAAAGAGGCATATGCTGTAAGATGGGCACTCCTCACAGGGAGACATTTCCTAGAAGGAAACCAAATTCCCTTTGAAGTATGGACAGATCATAAAAATCTAGAAGCCCTGAAAAGTCCACGAAAACTCTCAGAAAAACAAGCAAGGTGGGCTCAATATTTTAAATAGTTTAATTTCACTCTCAAATATCTTCCAGGGAAGAATTTCTTAGCAGATGCCCTGTCCAGAAAACCCAAATACAACAGCAAAAAGATTCAGGTTATAAACCAATGATCCAACCGACCCAACTTGCAGCCAAAGTAGTCACCTGAGCACAAGAAAAGAAAAACTCTCTTTAACTGACAATGCAACGATTGCTATATTTAAGGAGGCACTACTTAAGGATGACTGGCTCCAGGCTAACAAAAACACTGGCTTACTCAAAGATGGACTAGCCTGGGTGAAAAACAAACTTTATGTCCCCGCCAGCCAGAGGATGGATCTCATGAAATGCTTCCATGACTCAAAGGTAGCGGGACACTTCGGTTTTGTCAAAACCCTGCACCTCATCGAAAGATGATTTTGGTGGCCATCTCTCAAAAAGGACATCGAAAACTATGTCGCGAGCTGCCCCATCTGTGCTGCTGCGAAAAGATGACAAGGAAAATCTCCTGGGCTTTTACAGACAGTGGCAGACCCTTCTGCACCCTGGAAAGAGATCTCTATGGACTTTATAGTGGAGCCCCCTGAGGAAATACTATCATTTGGGTTGTAACTGACCTTTTTTCAAAACAGGTTCACTTTGTCCCATGCCAAGGCCTTGGCAAAGATGTTTCTAATACACATTTATCACCTTCACGGAGTTCCCCAACACATTATCTCAGATAGGATTGTACAATTCACATCCACATTTTGGCGAGCGTTTTTAAATCTATTAGGCACTATCCTAATGGGGTTGGCGTCATCAAATCACCCCCAGACGAACGGCAGTTCTGAATGCGTGAACAGCCTATTGGAACAATATTTAAGATGCTTTTTAAATTACCAACAGGACAATTGGACTGACCTCCTTCCTTTTGCAGAGGTAGCATATAAATAACTCAGTCGACAACAGCACTGGGTTCACTCCATTTCAAGTAGACACAGGTCAGGAATTCAACCCCATGCCGGAACTACCCACCATGGAACCTGAAATTCCCTCCCTTCAGGAGTGTATTAATAAATTGCAAGCCACTTGGCCAGTGGTCAGACTAGCTTTACAGGAGGCTAGAGCAGCATTTAAAGCTCAGGTGGATGAAAAACACTGCAACCCTAAATCTTTCAAGGTTGGGGACTGTGTATATTTATCCACAAAATTCTTAAAATCATTGCAACCCTCTAAGAAACTGGGACCAAAATTCATTGGGCCATTTTCCATCTCCAGAATTATTAACCCTGTTATGGTAGAGCTTCTACTTCCCAAAACACTTAGGCAGATTCATCCAGTATTTCACTGTAGCCTGCTCAAGCCGGAGATCACTTCAAACCTCAGACCCCACCTTCCCACATCTCCAACTCCCATCATGGTACATGGGGAACAACATTTTGAAATTAAAGATATCCTTGATTTGCACACTCATCGTGGATCCACACAATATTTAGTAGCTTGGAAACACCTTCCTCCCTCAGAAAATGAGTGGGTGGCCAAATGACACATAAAAGCGCCCACATTACTATGAAAGTTCGACCACACAAACCATCCTAAATTGTAAATGTAATGCATGTTTTCTGTTTTCCAGGTAGATCTATTTCCTTTTTAAGGAGGGCAGGATGTCAGATCCGTGTATCTGCCATTCTTCAACGGAAGAAGGGGGGAGGGAAGTTGGCAAAAGAAATCCTTTTTGGATGTAACTTGAATATATTCAATCTTATATTGAATTTGTATAACCTACCCTTGGTATACAACTGAGACTGAAACCAGATGCCCTGTCACCTCTGGAAGAGATAGCAAAAGAGAAGGGACCATAAAAATCCCAGTCGGGAGATGTTTCCTGAGAAACCCTTCAGAAGATCGTTCTCAGAAGAGGGGAGGGGGAATTAACATGTTGATTCTTTGTTTTACAACATACACATCAAGATAAGGGGAGGGGTCCTAAACTCCCTTATTTATCACTGCATGCCTGGGAGATGTTAGACGCTGCTTTTGAATCCCTACTTGAATTGTCTCATCTCAATAAAGGATTCCTTTTGAAACACCTAGATTTCAGAAGTTCATTCTTGTCGATTGAAATGGGAAAAGTTCAGTAGCCTGACAGTTATATTCATATTTTTTATCATTTTTTAAAATTGTATTGTTGTAAGCCACCCAAAGTTGCCAGAGTTGATATGGGCAACAAATAAACTTAACAAACAAACATAGCTAAACAACACTGCTATATATCAAAAAATCTAAGCAACAGCCAATAGTTACAATAATATGGTATCCACTACCTTGATACTATCTTTTCTTTAATCAAAGAGATCAATGTAATCATCTTTTGCAAGTTTCATCACCTGCCATTCCTCCATTGCAGGTAGCATGAAACTTTTCCACTTTTGAACATACACTTGCTGCAGTTATATATAATAAACAAACTTCCATTACTTTTTTCTAGTTGCCTGTTCATTCATCCCAAAAGAACTTCTGGTTTCAGTTTACTTTGAACTTTAAAATCTCCTGGATTAGCTAGGGGGCTTATTCTGTGATTCACCAGATCTCTCAAATGCCAGGTCTTTCAAATGCTGAATAGTGACTTTTACAGATAAGGATCTATCAGTAAGTTTAAAGTACTTGACAATTCCTCATAGCCATGGGCCATTTGAACAAGATAAAGGCAATGGGCATTTAGCAAAATTGCTGTTCATATTTTAAATCAGTGGTCACCAACCAGTGGTCTGCAGCCCACTGGTGGCCCATGAGAAAATTTTGGTGGTCTGCAGAGAAATGTCACCCCCAGAGCATCCCCCAAAGCAATTAATCCAGGCTGCACAGAAACACAAGGCTGCACTGCCCACATGGCCTGCAGAACCCTCCCCACCCTTAGCTGGCAAACTTGCCTGCTAAGTTGCTATTTTTCCTTCCCCCCCTCCAACCATCAGCTGTTCTGCTGTACTGGGAGATTTAGATCAGCTAGAAAGCAAGAAACCGTTGGATTTCTTGCTTTCTAGCTAATCTTTAGATCTTTGGCTCTGCTTTTAAGCAGAGCCAAACCTTCCTTAGGACTGAAGCTTCTATTATTCAGTGCAGGTAGCCAATGTCAGAATCATAGATCTCTAAGTGAATCTGTGATTCTGTGAGCAACTCAATTTGCCTGCCTGCTTTGACTGATTTTGGGTAAAAGTTGCTCTTTTTTAATAAAAAAATTAATATTTATATTAAAATTAATAATATTTACATGCAAGCCATGCCAAGCCAGTCACATGACCACCAAGCTACACCCACAAATTAGGCCATGCTCACAGAACAAGTTGTTAAGAAATTTGAATCCCACCCCTGCTTCTGCATGTGTGTGTGTGTATGTGTGATGGGGGGGAGAGGGAGAGAGAGAGGTTAGATCAGATCTCTCTCTCTCTCTCTCTCTCTCTCATCAACGTCAGCAAGCCACCGTCTGTCAAAATTCATTGGTCCCCGGGATTTAAAGGTATGAGTTTGGTGGTCCCTGAGGTCCAAAAGGTTGGCAACCCCTGCTTTAAATACTTGCCAGTTTTATAACTAAACAGCCAATTTTTAAATATCAAGTTAGGGATATAACTTGTCAATTATTGAAACATGATAGTCATTATAATAAAATACTAATTATAAGACTCAACTAATAGTTGATAATAAATGTCCTTTATTTGTAACTCACTATTTACCTATAGTACTACTACTAGTAATAATTAAACCTAGCAACATTAATCCATCTCAACTGCAGCAATGACACTTAACTTTTAGCCTTCCTAAAACTGTTAGTATTGACTGGTTCAGAATTTGTCTGTTTTGGTTCTGTTCAATCTTGATTAATATTTTGCAATGTGTCTCATGACACGATGTTTCTAGGAATGCAACTTTCATTTCCAAAGAAGTCTTCCCCCCTCCCATAAAAATGTAACAGAAATTCTATGTAGGGTAGGATAACCAAACAAAAGTAGTAAATCTCTTCCACATCTAAAATATAGTTGTTTTTAAGCTGAAATTAAAGTATTTTTGTTTATCCTCTTTCTATCCAATTCCTTCACTTTAGTTTCCACATATTTCCTGAACAACCAGCATGAATGAATATTTATTAATAAAAATAAAAGGGTCTGGAATTATTTCCATGTGGAGTCATCATGTCCTTCCACTAGTGATGATTTCAACCACTAGTGAAGTTATTGACCCAAGTTGAGGAGATCAGATACAAAGGCTCTGGTGTTTCTTTCCTTTTCATAACTTCTCTGAGATATGCTAGTGGAATTCTACTTCAGGGCTTGTTATACCACCATCAACTTTGCTTAAAGAGCAACTACAACTGTTGTTTGTTCTTTACTAAGAAAGGACCTTTTGTTCAGTTCTAGATGTTTTCAATAAGCTAGACTTTTGGCCATAAGGCTAACTTTATACTGCAGACAAGTGCATACTATTTGATGATTACTGTACTTTCTTTTTTCTCTCTCCCTGTGATTACCATATCACCATCAGACTGATCCCCCTGAGTAATAGTGGGGACGTGTTTGGTGTATAATGATAAATCAATAATCGGACTGATTATCTAATGAAATAAGCTTATTTGATTTTTAAAAATGTAAAACTTCAACTGTTTTAAATGTTGTTTTTCCATTATACAATAATAAAGATGCTCACAATATTAAGAAATGTTTATCTCTTATAAAACATGTCAGAGCATTTGCAGTGTGACTGCTATTGTGAGACAACCCAGGAACAAAACGTAGTGACTTAGACATTTAACAGTGGTTTATATGCAACAGTTATATACAGAAATAAACATGGTAGGCAAAATAAGCAAGTAAAACTTCTTAACACTACACGTGAACCCTGCAATGAATACTGGACATGAGAGAACACACCCTCTAATCGCTGCCTTTATAAAAACATCTCTTAAAGGGATCATTAATCCCTGGTCTTAAAGGTCTTAAAGCTATGCTAATTCATTCCTATTTCATCAGCCACCTCTGGTCAGCTTCACTGTTGGTCAGCTCTTAAATCCCAAGGCTTTAACACTCCTTCCGAGTGTTTAAAGCCGAACAGCAGATAATCCAAATGCTTTTACATAGTCATACTATCCACAGATGCGGGCTTTTTAACTCACCCATAATATTCCAGTCAGTAGAACAATCAGTTTCTCTTATACAGCCTCTTTAACATTACAGTATTTAATAAATAGTTATACTGGTATAGCTTCTTTTACATTCCAATTACAGTGTCAGCAAATACCATCTGTGCCCTACTGCCTTTTTCCTTTCTGGCATTCTCATGTGAGTAAACACCTTATGCGTGTAGATTCCATTTCCCTGTCCATATCATCCTTCCATTTTGTCTTATTCTACCTTGGGCAATGACAACATTTCTTGGTAATTTTGGGGTTCATACCTAACACTGTATGCTCTAAGCTCATTTGCAGTGAAACGTTCAGGAGGTATACCTTTATTAGACTTTATTAGATTTCCTTGGAATTATACATTCCTGTGTGGTCTGTTACATCCAGGGGTGGGATTCAAATTTCTTAACAACTGGTTCTGTGGGTGTGGCTTGGTGGTCATATGACTGGGGTGGGAGTGGCTTGCTGATTGGGCATGGTCAGGTGGCCATGTGACTGGCAAACCAAATGTAAGTGTCCCTCGCTTAGCAACCAGGTCCTCACTTAATGGCCAGTTGTTTAGCAAGTGTTTTTTGCCAGTTTCCAAGGCCAGGGGAGCCCTGGAGAGGGCAGGGCGAGGCCTGAGCAGGTGGCCATGTGACTGACACATCAAATGCAAGTGGTCCTTGCTTAATGACCAGGTCCTTGCTTAATGTCCAGTTGTTTAGCAAGTATTTTTTGCCAGTTTCCTTTTTTTAAGAAGAATTTTTATTTTTAAACAAACATACACAAACAAAACATAAAACTTAAAACCATCTTCCAGTTATATACAGTGTGTTGGTTGGTTACAAGTCTTTGTGCATCATCTCCATAGTCCTCACTTATAGTTTGTATAAATTCTCATATTATCCATCTAGTATATGTGTGTGTGTGTGTGTGTGTGTGTGTGTGTGGTGGTTTTAATTGCTTTCTTGGTAAATCTTATATGGACTTCTCTTGGTAGCTTATTTCTCACTGTATATCTTGTAAAAACTCGAAACACCTCATCTATTCCATCCATCATCTTCTCTTTGGTTATCTCCAATGCTTCTGCCAGGATTTCTATCATTATTTCTACCAAATTTTCTCGCTTTTCTTCTTCTATATTTTGAAATCTGAGATAAAATTCTGATCTGTCAATCTCCCATCCCTATATTCCACTTTTGATCAAGTGAGGTACTAATAAAATCTTAGTAAGAGCATACCTAGAATACTGCATCCAGTTTTGGTGACCACACTATAAAAAAGATGTTGAGACTCTAGATAAAATGCAGAGAAGAGCAACCAGAATGATTGGGGACTGGAGACATATGAAGAACAGTTACAGGAACTGGGCATGGCTTGTCTAGAACCATGATAGCAGAGTTCCAATATTTGAGGGGCTGCCACAGAGAGGAAGAGGTCAGGCTATTTTCCAAAGCACCTCAAGGCCAGACAAGGAATAATGGATAGAAACTGATCAAGAGTTTCAACCTAGAAATAATGAGAAATTCTCTGACAGTGAGAACAATCAACCAATGGAACAACTTGCCTTCAGAAGTTGTGGGAGCTTCATCACTGGAAGCTTTCAAGAAGAGACTGGGTTGTCATTTGTCTGAAAAAGTGTAGGGTCTTTTGCTTGGGCAGATGGTTGGGCTAGATCAGAGGTCCCCAATCTTTTGGACATCAGAGACCACCAAATTCATAATTTTAAATCCCACGGATCATCAATATGATTTAAAAAAAGATAAATACATTTGTAAAATAATGATGAGAACCATTTTATTAATATGAAATGCACCTATTTACTATAACAAAATTATAAATGTTTATTTAATTATAAAAAAAAATCATAAACCTCCCTAGCTTTGCCGTGCATTGGAGCTAAATTGCCCCTCTTCAAACTCACCTCTTGAGGAGTGCTCACTAAAGCAGCACGGGAAACTTTGGCCGGGCTTATTAAGCCTGGTTTCACCCAGTCTATATCAGAGGTGGTATTCAGCAGGTTCTGACCAGTTCTGGAGAACCAGTAGTGGAAATTTTGAGTAGTTCAGAGCAAATACCACCTCTGACTGGAGATTTTACAGTATCCTTCCCCTGCCATGCCCACCAAGCCATGCCCACAGAACCGGTAGTAAAAATGTTTGAATACCACCACTGGTCTATATGTATATTTTTGGTTTTTCTTGCCTAATTATAATGCTACTTTTCTCTACACTGAATTTCCTTTTGTTAGATAGTGCCCAGTGTTCATCTGTCAAGATCCATCTGGATCTTGAGCCTATCTTCTAGGATGTTAGCTATTCCTGCAAGCTTAGCATCATCTGTTCATTTTGAGCCTTTGCTTTCCTGACTATTTTTGCAGATTCTAGCCTCGGTGGCACAGTGTTTAAAGTGTAGTAATGCAAACTACTCCTACAGCAATTTGGGAGATTGCATCCAACCAGGCTCAAGGTTGACTCAGCCTTCCATCCTTCCAAGGTGGGTAAAATGAGGACCCAAATTGTTGGGGGCAATATGCTCTCTATAAACTACTTTGAGAAGACTGTAAAGCACTATAAAGCAGTATATAAGTCAAAGTGCTATTGCTATTGCTATCTGCTGATATTTTGCCTTAGTTGTGTGTCCCTCTTTCCATTTTTTGTACTTGTCCTTTTTGACTTTCAACTTGTCAGGGAGATCTTTGTGTAATCATGCTGGTTTCTTCTTTGATTTCTTGTTTTTCTTTCTTAGTGGTATTGTGCTGTTATGGGCTTTTGACCATTAGTCAGGCTAACCAATGTTTGCATTGCTTGGTTTCAAACCAGAAAACGCTTGTGGATTGTTGGTGATATGCTGGCTCACCCCACTGTCCAACAACCAAGTATTCCTGGTGTCTTCAATTGTTGACGTTGCCAAGGAAAATGATGCTGGAGAACTGCTCCACATGTGTTGTGCAGTCCTGCACCCTTGTCTTGCTGCTCTTCTGTTTCTCTTCTCAGGGCAGCGTCTCTGGAGATGTTCAGTAGAACCACACATGTAGCATCTCTTCACTGTGTAAACTGTCTCAACTGCTCTGTCGGCATCCTGGACAGTAGATGCTGGTCTGTGTTGCTTGCCTTTCCAGCCACTTCTGCTCCTCCTCTAACAATCAACTGACTGTCCTCTAAAGCAGGGGTCGCCAAACTTTTGGACCTCAGGGACCACCAAACTCATACTTTTAAATCCCGAGGACCACTAATATGATTTTTTTAAAAAAAGATAATATATTTAATATAAAATTTAATATTAAAATTTAATATTATACACTGCCTCTCTCCTCATTTACACAACACAAGAATGTAGCACCTCCAGCTCTCTTCCCAGACAGTATCCCCCCTCCTCCCCCCATTACTTATGGCACCCAAAAGATGCAAAGCAGTAGTAGAAGATCTTGAAGGCTGACATTCAACCCTCCTAGAAAAAAGACATTAGTCCTGCAAGAGAGAAAAAAAACATAAAAGATACTGATTAACAATCAAATACATTTTTAGGGTTTATCAGGATACTTTGTGCGAAAGTCTTTGATTAGCTTAGGGGCTCTAACATCCTTCTCATTGACCCACTCAGCTTGGGAAGAAGGGAAATGTTTCCAAGCTATGAGGTATTGGAGACGACCCCTCCATTTTTGAGAGTCCAAAATTTCTTTAATTTCAAAGTGTTGTTCACCTTCAATCAGCAATGGTAAAGGAGGATCAGTCTGGGTTGGTCTCAGACCAGAAGCGTGTTCAGCTTTCAACAATCTAACATGGAAAACCGGATGAATTCGTCGAAGAGTATTTGGTAGTTTCAATTGGACTGTCACAGGATTTACAATCCGTTCAATCGTGAAAAGACCCACATATTTGGGACCAAGTTTCTTTGACTTTTGAGTGGTTTGTAGGTATTTGGTGGACAAGAAAACCTTGTCACCCACTTGATAGGTCTTCTGTGGAGTTCTCCTTTTATCTGCAAACTTCTTATGAGATTGATGTGCGTCATCTAATGCTTTACGGGTGACTGTCCAGTTACGTTGGAGTTGAGATATCCATTCGTCTAATGACTGAATATTAGGTCTTTCACAAGGAAGCTCAGGTATGGGTACAAAGTCTTGTCCTGACGCCACTTTAAATGGGGTGAATCCAGTACTACTATGAACAGAATTGTTGTATGCCACCTCAGCAAATGGCAATAAATCAGCCCAATTATCCTGTTGATAATTTATGTAACATCTGAAGTATTGTTCTAGCACTGTGTTAGTTCTCTCACAGGCCCCATTGGTTTGGGGGTGGTGGGCGGAGCTTAAGCCCTGGGCAGAGCCTATTAACTTCAGGAACTCCCTCCAAAAGTTTGAGGTGAATTGAACCCCTCGGTCAGAAATTATACGTTCAGGAATGCCATGCAGTCTATAGATATGAAATATAAACAGTTTAGCCAACGATTTTGCAGATGGAATCTTAGAGCAAGGTATGAAATGCGCTTGTTTGGAAAACAAATCGGTTACTACCCAAATAACCATGTTTCCGGTGCTCTCGGGTAACTCTACTATAAAGTCCATAGAGATTTCCTTCCACGGAGCCGTTGGCCTAGCCACATTTTGTATCAGCCCAGTTGGCTTACCAGGAGGCACAAACTGAGCAGCTAGCCACATAAGTTTCAATGTCCTTCTTCAATGTAGGCCACCAGAATTGTCGCTTAACGAGGTGCAAAGTTTTCACGAATCCAAAGTGACCGGCCGCTTTAGAATCATGAGCTTGTTGCAATATTTGGCTTCTCAGTGTCTCTGGTACATACAACTTTGCTCCCATCCAGGCCAACCCATCTCTAACTGTACAGTTATTTGAATGAGCCAGGAACCATTCATCAAGTTTTAGGGCCTCTTTTAATTGCGCCGTCAAATCATTCGATAAATCCACTTCTTGTTTCTTCTTTTGCGCTCTAGTGACCACCGGGGTGGCCAACTGTTTGGTTGAGACAATCGACCGTATCACTTCCTGACAAACACTGTTAAATTGAGGCAGTCTAGATAAAGCATCCGCCATAAAATTCCTCCCCCCCAGGATGTACTTCAGTGAGAAGTTAAACCGCTTAAAATATTGGGCCCACCGAACTTGTTTAGGAGACAGTTTTCGAGGCGTTTTTAAGGCCTCTAAATTCTTATGGTCAATCCATACCTCAAACGGGTGTTTCACTCCTTCCAAGAAATGTCTCCATGTCAATAGAGCCCAGCGAACTGCAAAAGCTTCCTTTTCCCAGATGGCCCACCTTCTTTTGGTTTCAGTTAATTTACGGGAGGTGTAGGTGCAGGGTTGTAAAGTTCCCTTCTCATTGATTTGAAGTAATACTGCTCCAACGGCCACATCACTCGTATTGGCTTGGATCACGAAAGGGGCATCCATGTCCGGGTGCTTTAGCATTGGTTTTGCAGCGAACAGTCGTTTCAGCTTTTCAAAGGTGGCTTGGCATTCCATGGACCACTCCAGTGGCTTGCTAGGCTTTGGTTTTGCCTCCCCCTTAGTTTTTAAGAGATTGGTGATAGGCATTGCTATCTTAGCAAAAGACAGGATGAACTGCCAGTAAAAGTTGGCAAATCCCAAGAAGATTTGAAGTTGTTTTTGGGTGCGCGGTGGGGCCCACTCCAACACAGCCCACACCTTCCCTGGATCCATTTCAATGCCCTCGTGTGAAATGCGATACCCCAAATAGTCGATTTTCTCTTGATGGAACTCACATTTGGACAGCTTAGCATACAATTTAGTGGCTCGCAGTTTTTGTAGCACTGAACGCACCAATTTCACATGTTCATCCCAAGTTTCTGTGTAAATAAGGGTGTCATCAAGGTAAACCAAAACCCCCTTGTATAAATGTTCATGTAACACCTGATTGATCATCTGCATGAATACGGCTGGAGCCCCTTGTAGGCCAAATGGGAGAACGTTGAACTGGAAACAACCCATCGGGCAGTTGAAAGTGGTTTTCCACTCATCTCCTTCTTTAATTCGAATTCGGTAGTACGCTTCTCTCAAGTCCAACTTCGTGAAAATTTTCCCTTTAGCCAGGTGGACTAGCATGTCCTTCATCACGTTTTCCATGGAAATTGCGTTCAGGTTTCTATAGTCCACTACCAAATGCTTGGAGCCATCTTTCTTTTCACGGAACATCACTGGGGCTGCTACCCGAGGTCTAGTGGGTTGGATGTAATCACGTTTCAAATTGTTATCGATAAACGATCTCAGCTCTTCCAATTCCCGTGGCGTCATCGAATATAGCTTCGGTTTCGGGAGCGTCACCCCAGGCAAAATTTCAATACTACAATCTGTTGACCGATGAGGGGGAAACTCATCTGAAGCCTTTTCACTGAACACTTCCTTTAAGTCCCAATATTCCTTCGGAATTTTTTCCTCCCCCTCCAAGTCCTCGGTGCCTGTGGAGGCTAACTCAACCAGATTCTGAAACTTCTGCTGGGATCGCCTCTCCCTTTCCGGTCGCTGATTGGTGCATGTGCGCAACGACCCCTTCCTCCAGTTCACATGGGGGTTCCACTTGCGGAGCCAGGGCAATCCCAGAATTAACAGTTGCTCCATCCCAGGGGCCACAATAAAACACAAAGTCTCTTTATGCTCCCCCATGGTCATTTCTAGGGGTTCCATTATGAAACGTGCAGGGCAACCTCCCGCCACTGATCCATCCAATTGGCAAAAGGCTATGGGCTTTTCTAAAGTTTTCAGTCTGATGCCCATTTCCTCAACTACTTTCATGTTGATTACACACCTCGAACACCCAGAGTCTAACAAAGCTAGCATCTCCCCTTCGGTCCCTGAAGTGGGTACCCTCAATTTTACTGGAATGGTCATAGGGCCCTTGTTTGGACTTACCAGGAAGTCATCTTCCGAGTCAGATTCACTCTCTTCAGGGGAGGTCGGAGGTCCCAGCTCCTCTCCTCCCGGAGGGGTGACCTCTACAACCTCCCCCATCTTTAGCACAGTTTCACGAGGCCTGGCTGGGGGGTTTTCAGGCTTCCTCCCTCCTTTTGGCATCCCCTTTGGATCCAGCTTGACCCTGCAGTCCGCAATCAGGTGGCCCTCCTTCCCACATCAAAAACAGGCAGTGGATTTGGATCTTGCCATCACTCCCCACTTCGGGGGCTTTGGGACCTCTTGGAAATGTGGGGGGGAAGGCTTGCTCCACCCAGAGCCCCCCCAGCATCTGTTTTGGGTCAAATCTATTTCCACTTCTTCTACCAGCAAGTACCACATCTGCAAATCATTGGGGTCCCTTCTGGAAATGCATCTCTGGTATACGTCTTCATTTAGACCATCTTTATAGGCTCCTATCAGGGCTCCTGGGGACCAGCCTCGGATATGGCACGCCAGCTGTCTAAACTCTTGGGTGTAGTCGACCACTGACCTCCTCCCTTGATTTATGGTTTTCATCCTGATCCTGGCCTTTCGCTCCGCCAGCGGGTCCTCAAATCTTGCCTGCAGCGCAGTCATGAATACGTTATAGTTCAGCAGTTGGGGTGAGTTATCATTATACAAAGTCACCATCCACTCTGCAGCTATTCCCTCCAGGGCCCTGGTAACACATCTCACTTTGGCTGCTTCTGAGGTGAACTGCTCCCCGTATTCTTCCATATAGCTCCAAACTTGTGCTAGGAAGAAGCCCAAGTCTTTGGGATTTCCCCCAAATTTCACTTCTAACGGAGGCAGCTTGAGAGCTCTGCGCCTTCTAGGGATCACACCTCCCGCTGAGGGCCCTGGGGCTGCAGCTGGCTGCTGCGCTGGCTCAAGCTGAATTATGGGGGTGGGGGCAGCCAAGCTGAGGCTGCTCCCCCTTCCCCTTCATGCCTTGGTGCAGCATGGGGTTGTCCAAATGCCTCATTGAGGAGATGCCTGGCTTGGACCAGTAAAAATTCTCTCCTTTCCCTCTCTTGCCATGGCTCCTCTCTCCCACGCCGTTGGGTAGTGGTGATTCCAGGAGGGGGGGGCTCTTCAGGATCCTTCCAGCCAACCCCCAACAACCATCTGGGCTTCACAGCTGGAGCCTCTTCCAGAGTGAGCTCTGCTAGCAATTCAGCTGCTGGCACCTCCGGTATCAGCAAAGATTGCCCTCCCATAGCGCTCAGATCCTCCTGGTCACTAGCTGGAGATGACATGATGATCAGACCCCCTCGGAAGAAACTGGATATTTTCTCTGGGTGGATTGGTGAAGAGATTCAGAATAATGTCAGTTGGTGCTTCATGCAAAATTCAAGAAAGAAATACTTAGACTCCATAAATTAGAGAAAAGAATTCTTTTACTGAAAATGAAGTGGTAGCATCAGTAAGATTCTGAATCTGAGAAATAAGGCACGCAGATCACATATACAAAGTGATGGAAATGTTCCCACCCCCCCATAGTTCAAAAGATTCTTCCAATTAAAAGTTGTGAATATGATCATGTGGACATCTTCAGGTGGCGATGAGGCCTCTGTCCATTGACCTTGGCATATTTTGATAAAGGTTTGCAGCTGCGCAGAGGAAAGAAAGCTACGCGAGAAATACAAACTTAACAGGAATTTATATTCCCCCCCTCTCCTCATTTCCACAACACAAGAATGTAGCACCTCCAGCTCTCTTCCCAGACATTATCCCCCTCCCCACCCTGCTACTTATGGTAGCCAAAAGATGCAAAGCAGTAGTAGAATATCTTGAAGGCTGACAGATGCTTTAGTCCAGGTGTGGGAGGAGATCCCTCAGGAGAGCATCCACCATCTCATCAGGAGCATACCCAGGCATTGTAGGGAGGCACGTGGAGGCCACACACACTACTGAGCCTCATTTTGACTTGTTTTAAGGACATTACATCACAGTTGGATCAGCCTGTAGTGTTTTTTTCCACTTTAATTTTGAATGTAACTCCAAATCCAGACCTCCATGGGTTGCTAAATTTGATTTCCATTGATAATTTTTGTGTGATTTTGTTGTCAGCACATTGAACTATGTAATGAATAAAGTATTTAATAAGAATGTCTCATTCATTCAGATCTAGGATGTCTTATTTTTGTGTTCCCTTTATTTTTTTGAGCAGTGTATGTATATGTATGTATGTATGTATGTGTGTGTGTGTATACACACACACACACACACACACACATATATAATTATAACAAAATTGTAAATGCTTAATCATAACAAAATAAAATGTTAGCTTTGAGACAGTCATCGGATGTTATATCGATGAGGCTTTCTTTTTCATGCATACTTAAATTGTTATCTTCAATGGTTTCCTGCAAATGGATCTATTATCCACATATTGCCATGTCTGGGATCTTCTTTCTTTGGGTAATAACGACCAAAAGATTCTGTGAGTGACTCTAAGTGCTGTTGAACAATGGTTACCACCTGCCAGTTTACATCTTTCTCTCTCATATACTCATCAAAATTTGAAAACATTTGCAGATCTTCTTCAGCCAACTGCTTTTGCCATAGTTAATATTTTATTTTGAAAAGCATCCATTTTACCTTGTAGTTTGAACACATCCTGAAATTGTGCTTGCAAAGATTAATTTAACAATGAAAAAATATCTGCCAGGTATGCAAGCTTGGCTACCCACTCATCGTTGGTCAAGAGTTCTTGAAATTTTGGATTATTTTGCTGGCAGAAAAATACTTTCACTTCTTCGTGCGGGGCAAACAGTCGGTTTAGTATTTTGCCCCTTGACAGCCATTTCACTTCAGTGTGAAAAAGATGAGTATACTCAGAACCCATTTCTTCACAAAGTTCCTCAAACATTCGAGAATTGAGTTGCTTTGTGTCAAATTTCATTTACAATTTTAATAATATCTGATAACACTTCATGTAGTTCTGGGGACATTTTTGTTGCTCACGATGTATAATGCAATATGTTGACAAAATGTCTGGGTGACCAATTTTTTTCACCTTTGCAACAATTCCTGAAAGATGTCCAGTCATGTTTGCGGCACCATCTGTACATATCCCAATACATTTTTTCCATTCAATTCTGTGTTCGAGGAAATAACTGTCAGTGTTTAAAATATCTCAGAGCTAGTTGTTCTACCCGGCAAGTTGAGCGAGCAAAGTAGTTCTTCCTGTAACTCTCCTTCACACAAAAACAAAGGAGAAGTGCCTTGTTACTTATGTCTGTTGATTCATCAAGTTGAATTGCATAAAATGGTGCATTGATTTTCAATATCTTCAGCCATGTCTTCAATTCTATGCTTGACAGTGTTGGCGAACATAGGAATTGCTTTCAGTTTCTGGACAGCCTGCTTCTCCAAACCTCTTCACAGGCTTGTAACATGCAAGGCTTAATTAAATATTCTCCAATTGTATATGGCTTTTTATTTTTTGCAGTCTGAAGTGCTATCAGAAAAGAAACCCTTTAATAAGGACTTATCTTCAGCAGTCATTTTTGTTAAAGCAATTACTTGCTTTTGCATATTTTCATGTATTCTTTGAATATATTCAAGTTAGCTAAATCTGGGTGTTTTGTTTGTAAGTGTTTTCTGAGTTTCAAAGGTTTCATGCCTTCATTGGATAAACTCTCAAAACACACAACACAAAACGGCCATGGATCCAGCTCACTACCAGATTCTTAAATAAATCTAAATTTCAAGTAGTCCAAGTCATATTTTCTTGATACTTTGAGTTTTTTCTTCTTTCCACCTCCAGTTTGAATGTTCTTCCTAAGGGTGCCTGATGCGGACTGTGGAAGCTCTGATTCATTGATCAGCTCATAGTTAAATGAAGTACACATATTGTTGTTGTTACTATTATAATTAGTAACATCTTTTGTATTGCTAAAGAAATGCAAAATATTCCTTTGCTTTTTTTCACTCATTCATGGAAACCATTCGAATCTAAAACCAAACAAGAAATGATAGTTGTCATCATTAAATATTACAGACAAAGAAAATAAAGTTAAGGTCAAACTTACCTTAAAAATCAATCTAGCTTGACCCTGGGGTGCTGTGTGTCCAGACCAGGCACTTTCTCTTGGCCTCTGGGCAGGAGGCCCAAGAGAAAGCACCTGCTCCAGGCACACAGCCTTCCAGGAACCTTTTTTCTGTTCCTCCTCTCAAGAAACTTGGTCAGTCTGAGTGAAGGAAAATGAAGACCGGTGGTGAGAAAGTCAGTCCCACATTCCAGAGTTGTAGTAGCTACAGGCAGCTTCTCCAGGATGACCAAAGGATAAGTCCTTTGACTACTACAGCTCAGGAATATGGGACTGACCCATCTGGGGAGGGAAGGCAGTGCTCTGACTGAATGAGGGGGGACAGGGGGCAAGTGGGGGCTGTCCTGGGGGATGAGGTTGGGAACTGTGGGGCACAGTGAAGGGAAAGGAGAGGCCTCTCTCATCCTTTGGGGGAAAGAGGAAGATTTAATATTGCGGGGATTCAAAAGAAACCACATGGTGCCTGGAGACTGGGAAGGTCTGGACAGGGAGGAACCAGCTCCTCCTCAAACGGAGTATTAACAATAGAGGGGCATGATCTACAGATTGTTTGACATGCATTTATATGGGAAGGGGGAAATACATTCCATTCATACTTCCAGAGGCACAAAATTAGAGACATTTTATTATCTGTAAGAGAACCAAGAGAAATGATTACACAAAGACCCCAATTTGGTTATCCACAATTGTGGTAAGCAATTGTGTATCCCAATGTTCTTGACTTAAATAAAATAGTAAGATATAAAGAATTATTGGCTGAACAGGGAAAATTTAAAACTAATCAAGAACTGAAGGAACAAGGGATAAAAATAGACTGGTGGCCCTATTTACAAATTCAAACAAGATGTAAGAAAGCTATAGAAGAATTTGGAACATATAAAGATCAGCAGGAATTAGATAAAATATTACAAGGGTTGGATGAAAAAATGATTACCAAAATATATAATTATCTCCTAAGATACCGAATGGAAGAGGAAGTGGTAAAAGAGACGATGATAATTTGGGTAAAATTTTTTGATTACAGCATTAATTTGGAAGATTGGGAAAATTATGGGAAATAAACTATAAATTAACTCTATCAGCAGCATACAAAGAGAATTTATACAAAATATTTTACCATTGGCATTACCCCCAGCAAGATTGGATAAGATGTTCCTTAATAGATCAGCAAATTGTTGGAAATGTCATTATAAACAGGGAACCTATTTCCATATGTGGTGAACATGCCCTCAAGCTAAAAATTATTGGTTTAAAATTAGGAAATGGCTGGAGGAAATTGAATTTAGACCAGAGACATTCCTATTGGGTATTTTAAGAGATAAAATAAGTAAGAAACTATTATTATATTATATTACATATAATAACTGCAGCAAGAATAGCCTTTGCCCAGAATTGGAAAAATGACAGCATTCCCTCTGATATTATGATAATAAAAAAGATTTTAGAGTGTGCAGAAATCGATAGGCTTTCAATGGAAATGAAGGAGAGAGAAGAGACAGAGTACTATGAATTTTGGAATTTATGATATAATTGGCTTCAAGGTAGACACAAAATAGATGAAATGAAAGGTTATGTGTGATGAAATAATTTGGCATGAATATGCATAACTATGTATACTTATGTATAAATATGTAAATAACTACATAAATATATGTTATGTCTCACCTGTATCTACAGGTGAGAATACAAAGTTCCAGAGTTCAAATATTTCAAGCAAAACAAAACCAGACCCAAAAGAGTTAACTGCACTGTTTCCCAGTTCTTGGCAGTCTTCCCGGAATCTGTCTGGCAATTCGGAATTGTCCATAAATCACAACAGCCGCTTCAAACGTATTCTTTCGAATCCACAAAGCACTTTGCTCCAAGCAAAAATTGAGAGTCAGCACGCCTGCTTAAATCCCCTGGATGGGCGTGTCAGTCTCTCTAATCAATGCCTGGCTTGACGTCTCTTTTCAGATTGTAACTGACATTTCAATCTTCTCCTAGTCCTAGCATCAAGCCAACATCCGTCAGTCTCTTCCTCGCTCGAAGCCTCTGACTCATTTTGTGAATCAGCTGCTGGCATGAACCAAGTCAAAGGTTCTGGAGAGGACTGTCTCTCCAACACTCTCTCATCCTCCTGGCTCACATCTGTGTCCTCTGATAATTCAGACTCCACATTCACAGCAGGCTCAAACCTTCCATCTTCAGAGACATCAGAATCAAAACTCCCAGCAGGATCAATCCTTCCAGTCACAACACTATCCCTCACCGCAGGGTCTGACAATTAGGATGTGGTTTTGAAGGGAATTGTGCATGATATATCCGAATAAGGTCCGGGGCATGCACCTTGGACACATCCTGCCAAGAACGAATCTCCGTTTCATTTTCCAGTCTCCCCACGAAGTACTGGAATCTTCCCTTCAGCCATCGTGAATCATAAATTCCGACCACTGTACTATCCATAACAGGTTCAGTGCTGGACCTAGATGGAGAACCCGTATCTTCTGGAGAACGGAGAGTACACGATGGGGTGTCAGGTACTAACAGGGAGCGGTGAAGAACAGGGTGAATGTGCATGGAGTGCAGTAGGGTGAGCCGATAAGCTGATTAATAACCGCCTGAATAGGGAAAGGACCAATAAAGCGATGATCCAACTTCCTAATCGGACGATCGGCCCGAAGATGTTTCGTTGACAACCACACCTTGTCACCCACAGCCAAAGGAGGCATTGCTCGACGTGAACGATCTACGAAACGCTTATAGTCTGCTTTCGCTCGTTCCAATTGTCTGGAAATTAATTGATGCACGGCATATAACTCCAACAAAAAATCTCGTGCTTCTGGAACTGGAGAATCTGCGATTGCCAGGGGGAAAAACCTCGGATGGTAACCCACATTTGTATAAAAAGGTGTCATGTGAGTGGAGGTGTGCTGAGAATTATTAAAGGCAAACTCTGCCAATGGAAGATAGGTCACCCAGTCGTTTTGCTGTTGATTAACAAAACAACTGAGGTATTGGGCGAGGATGCCAATTACTTTCTCAGTCCCACCATCGGTTTCCGAATGGTGCGCCGATGCTAAACATACTTGTACTCGTAGTGCATTCATCAGGCTTTTCCAGAATTGAGTGGTGAACTGAACACCGCGATCTGAAACAACTCTGTCCGGTAAGCCATGTAAATGGAATACCTGTTATATGAAAAGCCGGGCGGTAACACGAGCCGATGGTAATCTCCTACACAGGATGAAATGGGCCATCTTAGTGAGCATGTCAACGACCACAAGTACCATCATATAACCCAACAACGAGGGCAAGTGCGTTAAAAAGTCCATAGAGATTGCCCCCCAGGGTCGGTTCGGAGTCGGAAGTGGTTGCAAAAGTCCAGGAGGTGCACCTGACGCAGCCTTCACTTGTTGACATGTAATACAAGAGGCAACGTAAGAAAAGACGTCATGTCGAACTCGAGGCCACCAAAAAGTCCATGTAACCAAGTGAAGAGTTTTAAAGAAGCCAAAGTGGCCAGCAGCAGGATTGGCATGACATTGAGTCATGATGAGGGCTCTAAGTGTCCTGGTGGGTACGTATAATTGACCTCGATGACATAGCAAGCCCTCCTCTAGAGTCCATGGGGAGTCAGGTTCAATTTCCCTTATTCTTTGCTGTGACCAAGCGTCTAAGCGCTGTGCCTCTCTTATTCGAGCCCTTAAATCCACCGGATACTGAATAACGGCCAAAGATTCTGGTGGCAGCACCATATGTGGAGGAAGAGTGTCCTCGGGGCCAATGTACTCGGGTTTATGAGACAGGGCGTCCACTCTCCAATTTTGTCCACTGGGAATATATGTGACTGAAAAGTTGAACCTAGCGAAAAACAATGACCACCGGATCTGTCATTGGTTCAACTTCTTGGCAGTGGACAAATGTTCCAGGTTACGGTGATCCGTCCGAACCTCCACCTTGTGCCGAGCCCCCTCCAGATGATGTCGCCATGTCTCAAATGCAGCCTTGATGGCCAGCAACTCCTTCTCCCAAATGGTATAATTGTGCTCAGAAGTTGTGAGCTTCCTTGAATAATATGCGCATGGGAAAAGAGGTGCGCCATCCATTGGGGCTTGTAACAACACCACCCCAATAGCTACGTTAGAGGCATCTGTCTCGACCACAAATGGACGATGCGGATCAGGATGCCTCAATATAGGTTCAGCAATGAAAGCTTTCTTTAGAGCCTCAAAAGCCTGTTGCTGTGGGGGCCCCCACTGGAACAGGACCTTCTTATGAAGTAGCTGGGTGATGGGATCCGTCAGCTTGGCAAAGTCCGGGATGAAGGTCCTGTATTAATTGGCGAACCCCAGGAGACATTGCACATCCTTTACTCGACGAGGGGGTTCCCAACTACACAAGACCTCTACTTTCCTCGGGTCCATGGCAATGCCCTCGGGAGAGATGATATGCCCCAAGAACTCTATGGAAGCCTGGAAAAAGAGGCATTTCTCCAGTTTCGCTCCCGAAGACATTGTAATACCTGACAGACTTGACGAAGGTGGCTTTCCCTGGACCGAGAGTAGATCAAAATGTCACCCAGGTACACCACCACGAACTGATCAAGCATGTCCCATAAAATGTCACTCATTAAATGTTGGAAAACCGCGGGAGCATTGGTCAATCCAAACGGCATTACGGTATATTCAAAATGTCCGTATGGGGTGCCAAACACCGTCTTCCACTCATCCCCCTTGCGCATCCGCACCAGGTTGTAGGCCCCTCGAAGATCGAGCTTGGTGAAAATAGTAGCCTCCTGCAACTGCTCCATTAACTCTGGAATGAGCGGCAAGGGGTAACTATTTCTCACCGTGATAGCGTTCAACCGATGATAGTCACAGCACTAACATAACTCCCCCATTTTCTTTTTTACAAAAAGAATGGGAACAGAAAGAGGAGACGATGATGGTCTGATAAATCCCCAGGCCAAGTTCTTATCCAGAAAATCTCGAAGAGCAGCCAATTCGGGCTCAGACATGGAATATAAGCGACCCTTGGGCAGTGGGGCATCAGGTAAAAGGTCCATGGGACAGTCATATGTGCAATGCGGTGGTAACTGATCTGCCTCCTTCTCACTGAAAAGGTTGGAGAAGTCCGATAGCTCCGGTGGTATGGAAACAGCGGGGCGGCAATGTCCTGACCAGCGCAGATATGTCTCAGATGATCCACCCACTGGAGACTTAGGAACGAAATGATGTTCTGCGCCCAAGCCACCAAAGGATCATGCAATCGTAGCCAGGACATGCCAAGAACCAAAGGGAGATGGAGGTCCGAGGTGATATAGAAGCTAATCGCCTCCTCGTGGTCTCCAATAACCAAATGCAGCGGCTGGGTAGCAAAGCGAATGGGCCCCGACCTAAGCTCATGCCCATCAATGGTTTCCACCTTGATGGGTGGTTCCACAGCAACCAATGGGACATCAAAGTGTGTTGCAAAGGCCCGGTCCATAAAACTAGTAGTAGCCCCCGAGTCCACCAACGCAACCGCAGGAATCCCCTCCTTCCGGGACTGTAAGAAAACTTGCGTATCCAAAAGTAAATGCCGAGGAGGGCCAGAGCTACTTGGGGTGGTGGTGTGATACGTGCCCATAAACGCCAGAACATATCTGTCTGTCCCGAAAATTTATCCGGCACAGATACCGGGCTTTTCCTAAGAGGAGGAGCTGGGGGAGCAACTGGAGCCTTTAATTGCATTACATGATTAACCAGTTGAGTTATCTGTTGTTGTAAAACCTGGTTAAGCTGCAAAAGTTGATCTATTTGTTCTTGCTGCTGCTCTACCAGTTGCTTTAGTTGTGTTGGGTCCATCTTGGTTATAAGATGGAGTCATGGCTTAGAGCAAAAATGTTATGTCTCACCTGTATCTACAGGTGAGAATACAAAGTTCCAGAGTTCAAATATTTCAAGCAAAACAAAAGAGTTAACTGCACTGTTTCCCAGTTCTTGGCAGTCTTCCCGGAATCTGTCTGGCAATTCGGAATTGTCCATAAATCACAACGGCTGCTTCAAACGTATTCTTTCGAATCCACAAAGCACTTTGCTCCAAGCAAAGATTGAGAGTCAGCGCACCTGCTTAAATCCCCTGGATGGGCATGTCAGTCTCTCTAATCAATGCCTAGCTTGACGTCTCCTTTCAGATTGTAACTGACGTTTCAATCTTCTCCTAGTCCTAGCATCAAGCCAACATCCGTCAGTCTCTTCCTCGCTCAAAGCCTCGCTCGAACCCATTTTGTGGATCAGCTGTTGGCATGAATGAAGTCGAAGGTTCTTGAGAGGACTGTCTCTCCGACACTCTCTCATCCTCCTGGCTCACATCTGTGTCCTCTGATAATTCAGACTCCACATTCACAGCAGGCTCAAACCTTCCATCTTCAGAGACATCAGAGTCAAAACTCCCAGCAGGATCAATCCTTCCAGTCACAACAAATATATGAAAATATGACATAAATCAAATGTAAAATAATTGTAATAATATTTAGTAATATTCTATATACTTAATATGTCAAAATGAGTGAACACTACTACAAATATGCTGCAATGAATGGAAATATGTTTTTCAATTGTTTTTTAATTGTAGAATTTATTTAATGAAGTTTTTTTATAAATTAAAGAAAAGAGCTGTGTGATATTGTTAAAAATCCACCCCAAGCTCCATTAGCTGCTGCAGATCAGAGGCAGCATGATAAAGCAATGGCTTATATCATCTTAAGTTTAGAAGATGAACAGTTTATCAATGTAGCTGATTTAAAGACTGCAAAGGAAATCTGGCTGAAGTTAAGAAGTGTGCATGTGAGTGTGTCTGCATGCAATATTGTGCAATTATCAAGAAAGTTATCTAGAGCCAGTCTGCAACCAGAAGAATCTGTGGAGCAGCATTTTGAAAAAATGCAAACTGTATTTGTTGAGTTAGAACTGTGTGGGATGCAGATTCCTGAATCTCAGAAAGTGCTGTTATTGTTAAACAGTCTAGATGACACGTGGGACATTGTTTCTGCAGTAATTGAATGCAAACCAGAGCAGGAATTGTATTTGGATGCGTTAAAAGCTTGTTTAATTTCTGAGGAGCAGAAATGCCACTTTAGAAACCATGAGAACTTCCTGAGGAGGGGGCCCAAGGAGCAGAAAGATAAGAGCAATGGAAAATTCCACAGACTGACTGTCTCCAAAGATCAGAGCAACAGAAGAGATCAGATTACAACCTAGCAACAGAAGCAGTGCTTTATCTGTGGTGAAAAGACACACTTAAAAAGGACTGTTTGTGAGGCCAGAGCTGGCATCGTGGCGGTACGACGTGTGATCTTGATCCTCCAAGATCGCCGTCGATATCTCCACTGCTGGACAGTCCATAGAGACAGTCCATCCCATAGAGATGGGACATCACAAAGTTCCTGGTTGATCCAGGAAAAGGCCTTTTTGCTGGTGGCAGAGACGCAGCCTTTCAGCTCCGGAACGGAAGAGATCGGAAGAAAGTGTGTCAGTTTGGTGAGGTGAACTTTTACTTATTGTTTTTTGGAGAGAGCACCCTAAAAGACTTAAAGTGAAATTAAAAGTGAAGAGAAAAGAGCTCAGGCGGCGAGATTAAGCTAGTTAAATGGAAGGGTTTTTACCCCCTTTTTATTGGAACTTGGAATTTGGTAAAGCTTCTCAATTTTAAACTGGACCGGTCTTTTTTATTTTTTTGTTTTTTTAACAATTCTCTTGAAAGTCTGCTTTGATTAAGACTCATCTTTCTGATTTGAGATTTATTTATTTCTCTTAAAAAAAAAAAGATTTTACTTTTTTTTCCTGTTCCTGGCCTTGGATACATGAGGGGAAGTGAAAGTGAAGGAAAATAAGTAGCACTACCATCTAGAGGCTTGGATATATTGTTTTCTTACTCTTACTTGTTTGTGTATTAGTGTTATGCTCAAGGACTCTGAGCTTTGCACTGAAAAAGATAGTGGGATGAGCATGGCAGATTGTTTGTACAGGTGCTCATCTGTGAAACTATAGATAGCCGGAGTCTGGAGTTGAAGTTGAAAGAAAGATTGAAGTGACCTTGAAAATACTGGAACTGGAAAGACTGAAAAGATACTTAAATAATTTTATTCATGCTGATCAAAATGGATTTCTGCCAAAGAGACAAATCAAAGACAATATGAGAATAATTCTGGATACTTTAGAATACTATGAGGCACATCCTGAAAAGCAAATGGCCTTGATGTTTTTAGATGCACAAAAAGCCTTTGACAATGTGAGCTGGTGATTCCTGTTATTGCAATTGATACAAATGGGCTTTGGTAAAAAAATTATTCAAACCATTGAAACGATATATCACAAACAAACTGCAAAGGTTATGGTAAATGGAGAATTAACAGAATTCATAGATATAAGAAAAGGGACTAGACAAGGCTGTCCACTGTCCCCTCTGCTGTTTCTGTTAACATTGGAAGTGTTGAATAGGAATATTAGAGAAGAAAAAGAAATAAAAGGAATGAAAATCAAAAAGGAAGAATATAAATTGCAAGCCTTTGCAATTTGGTATTTAGATTAGAGGATCCATTGGAAACAGCACCTAAATTAATAGAAAAGATAGAAGAATATGGAAAAGTAGCAGGTTTGAAAATAAATAAAGACAAAACAAAGATATTAACAAAGAATATGTTAGCAAGATGAAAGAAAGAGTTGGAAGTTTTAGAAATACAGGTCACAAATAAGGTTAAGTATTTAGGGATATACATTACATCAAGATGTAGCACATTGAAGGAGGATAACTATTTTAAATTATATGCAAGACAGAAACAATTTGCCAAGGAACAAAATCAGCTGATGGACAAATTGCTATGACAAAAGTTCACTATTGCAATAGTAGAGATCAATGGTGATAATGGGACTAGTGGGGCTAGTCAAATAGTTGATGACGGTGGGGCTAGTCAAATAGTTGTTAATAATTCTAAATTGTTTTTCAGGATGGAACCAGCTGCTGGAGATGCAGTAGTCTTGGCAAATGGCAAAAAGGCTAAAGACATTGGAAGAGGCAGTGTGCAAATTCCATATCTGGAAACAAGGTTTAATGACATTTTGTGTGTGCCTGGAATGGAACTTTGCTGAGTGTCTCTAGTTTAGGCAAGCAAGGATTTGAGACCACATTTGTAAATGGGCTGTGTATCATAAAGAGATATGGCAAAGTGTGTGCAAATGGCATAAAGCAAGTTAACCTTTATCTGTTGCAGGGACAAGTGTTCAATGTGCACAAACATTTGGAAATGTGGCATAGCACAATTCATGTGTTAATCTCTTGCACAGAAAGCTTGTCCATGCCAGTTTCAGAGTTTTTCAAAAAGATGGAATAGTTTGCAGAAGGATTACATGTAAAGGGATGTAAGGCATATTTGGATTGTGCAGTATGCAAATCATCAAAGTCCAGGGCATTCCCAGTAAGCAAGAATAGCACAAAACAGACAACAAGAGGTCTACAGCTGGTGCATGCAGATTTGATTGGGCCAATGCAAGCCAGTTTGGGAGAAGCTAAGTATATGCTAGTCATTGTAGATGACTATAGAAGGTTTGAGTTCTGCTATTTACTAAAGAGTAAAACAGAGGTGCTGCAAAAATTTAAGCAATGGGTAAGCTTTGTAGAAAGAAGGTATAAACAGCAGGTATGTCAGCTGCAAACTGACAGAGGTTCAGAATTCATGTCAACAAGTTTTCAACAGTGGTTGGGACAGTTAGGAACAAAACACAGATGCACAAATCTGTACACAGCAGCTGAGAATGGTGTTTCTGAGAGGTGGAATGGAGTCTTACAAACCATGAAGGACTCACTGCTAGAGGATTCTGGTTTGAACGGGTCATACTGGGGTGAAGCCATGTTGACTGCTAATTATTTAATTAATAGGTTGTGGAGTTCCTCCATTAATTCTTCCATATGCAGTGCTATAAGGAAGAAAACCATCTCTAGCACATTCAAGGGTTTTGGAAGCAATGTGTGGGTGCATATTCCAAAAGCAATTAGAATAAAGGGACAACCAAAGGCTAGAAAGCTCAGGTTTATGGGCTATGAGCCAGGCTCAAAGAACTATCGCTTTAGCGATGGGAGCAAGAGAATTGTGATTTCCGGGTCTGCTAGCTTTGCAGAGCAAACTTGGAACAGAATTTATACAAATTTATGGAATGATCCACTTAGTGATGGTGATCCACTTAGTGATGGTAATTCACTTAGTGATGGTAACTCACTTAATGACAATGTCAGCATTCAGGGAGGAGAAGCTGAAAAAGGTATGAAGCACAGGAGCAGTCAATGCCACGCAGGTCAGAGCGATGGAACAAGGGGATTCCACCTGACAGGTATTCTGCTAGTAAAGTTAAGGTGTGTAATGTATGGTATGAGCCAAGAAATTATAAGGAAGTATTGGCATTACATAAAATTGAACAAGTAAAGTGGAAAGAAGCCATGGACAAGGAAATGAAATCCATGGGTGAACATGAAGTGTTCACATCTATGACTTTGTCACAGGGTAGCAAAGCTATAGGATGCAAGTGGGTATACAAGAAGAAAGTCCTGCCCAATAATGAGGTACAATAAAGCAAGGTTAGTGGCACAAGGTTTTCATAGATGAGAAATGTGCACTATGATGAGGTATATGCACCAACTGTAAAGAGAGAAAGTGGCACTAGCATTGGCAGCAGCATATGGCCATAAAATTTGGCATTTTGACATAACCACTGCATTCCTCAATGCAGAATTAGAGGAAGAAATTTACATATTCAAGCATAAATTATAAGTTATAAGTTATAAATTATAAAGTTATAAATCGAACAAGGCCATTTATGGACTGGAGCAGTCAGCCAGGAATTGGAATATTTAGATAAGGCATTGAAGAGTCTTGGGTTCAAGAGTTGCAAGGTTGATGATTGCATATACACTGGTGGGGATTGTCAACTATCAGCATTTGTGGATGATCTTTGCTTCATTGCAAAGCATGTATCACAGGTAAACGAGTTTGCTAATAAGTTGGAGAAAAAAATTGAATTAAGGAATTTGGGAGAAATAAAAAATTATCTTGGTGTAAATATACAAAAGACTGAGAAAGATGGTTATATTCTCAATCAAAAAGAAAAATTGAACAATAGTTGGAGAGATAGAACATGAAAGATTGTAATATTGTTCCAACACTTATGAGTAAAGATTTTCATAACAGTTTGTGTGAGGACAAAAATGAAGCCTGTGATCAAGAGATATATGAGTCAGCAATAGGGAGCCTGTTATATCTGTCACAGTGGTCCAGACCAGACATAGCTTGTGCAGTAAGCTTTATTGAGTCACTTTACTGCTGCACCAATGCAATTGCACTGGATGGGTGTAAAAAGGATTCTCAGGTATTTGAAGGAAACTGAATTTGGGTCTTCAAATACAGGTCTCTGAAGAATTAAAATTGAAATGCTAATGTTGATAGTGATTATGCAAATGATGTAAAAACCAGAAAGTCCAATTCTGGGATTTTGATATTGTTTGGAGGCGCTTTAATTGGTTGGAAGTCCAGAAAGCAAACAACCATAGCCATTTCTACTATGGAGGCAGAATTTATTGCTTTGTCTGGACTCTGTTCAGAGATAACTTGGTACTTACAGCTGTTACAGGATTTAAATGTAAAAGTAAATGAAGCTGTATCAGTCTATGAGGATAATGCTGCCTGCATAAAAATGGCAACAGGTGATAGAGTAAAAAATAGAAGCAAGCATGTGGACATTAATATTGTAATGTAAGAGAAACCATCAAATGTAAATTGATTAGATTGCTTCACTGTGCATCAGAAGACAATCTGGCCAACATAATGACCAAGCCATTGGGTGGAGTGCACCAGGGGAAGAATATTAATTGGATTTATGTCTCTTCCAGTCATGAAGGGAGGAGTGTCAGAATATTCATGAACTGGCAGAGACATAGTAACAAGGTCAGCCAATGAATAGCATGGCAACAGATCAGCCAATGGGAACTGAATTAGAAACTGAAACTTAAAGAGTGAGTCTAGGCGTGGCTTATCTCTGTTCTGTGCTCTGAGCTCTAAAGCTGCTGCTTATGTTTTGCTTGTAACCTTCTATGTTGGAAGAATCTACAACTGGTATTGTACATTTTACTCATATTTATTATGTATATAAAGAAGTTATTGAATCCTGCTGAATCAGTCATTTGTGTGTGCTTTCTATATTGAATTTCTGCAATAAATTCTAACATGAACATGGTTGAAGTACTGGACTCACCGGACCTACTTGGGAGACAGAATTTGCGGGGCCTTCAATGCTTCTAGGTTTTTGTCACCTGTCCACACCTCAAATGGAATTTTACTGCCTTCTAGGAATTTCCTCCAAGTAAGGAAGACCCAGTAGACTATATAGGCTTCCTTCTCCCAGAGAGCCTGTTGCCTTTCAGTTTCAGAGAGCTTGTGAGAAGTGTTAGGTGCATGGCTGTAATTTCCCTTTTTCATTCTTCAGAAGCAGCAGCACTCCCACAGCCACATTACTGGCATCTGCTTGTATTACAAAGGTCTGGCTCAGGGTTTTAGGACCAGTTTGGTGGCAAAAAGATGTTTAAGCTTCTTGAATATGGCTTGGCACTCCATTGACCAGTTTAGGGGTTGGCTGGGACTGGATTTAACTTCCCCTTTTGTTCTCAACAGGTTCATGATCAGTAGGGCTACCTGAGCAAATGTGGTGATGAGCTGATGATAGAAGTTAGCAAAGTTTAGGAAACTTTGTAGTTGTCTCCTCATTTGCAGAGGTTTGCATTCTAGGATCACATGGACCTTCCCAGGGTCCATCTCTATTCCTTTCCTTGAGATTCAATAGCCCAGGTAGTTCAAGCTGGTCTTATGGAAATCACGCTTGGAAAGTTTTGCAAAGAGCTGAACCTTCTGCAGTTTCTCGAGCACCACCCTGACTAACTTCACATGTTCTTCCTTGGTCTTTGTATAGATCTGACAGGTCAAACTCAAGGTCCGTGGGCCAATCTGACCCATGATGTGTTTAGATCTGGCCTGTGGGGCCATCCTGAAAATAGCAAGGGACCAGGCCCTGCTGCCTCAACACTGGCCCAGCCTGGCTGGGTGCTCCCCCTGGGCAAGTGCACAGGAGGCAGCAAGCAGGGGGCTGGCAGTGCCCAGCAGCAACTGCAGCACATTGGCCCCTCAGCTGCTCATTGACCAGCAGTGACTGCCATCTGTATGTGAGCCTGGGGTGTTCAATTAGCCATGCTCAGCCCCATCTCACCTGCACCACACTTGTGCACCTTGGATCCCCACAGACAGACCGGCCCTACCTCGCCACCTGCCTTGCCTTGCCTTGCCCTGTGGTGGCAGCAGCAGCAGCAGCCCCATCCAGACCGGGTCATCCTCAGCCTAAAAGACCCCACACTACAAAGCAAGCTGATGGCCAAGGGCAGTATCTCCCTCGCCGACACCATAGCCGAGGCAACTGCAGCAGAAGCACCCGCAAATTGGCGGCCCGGATGCAACAATCAAATGGAACCAACCGCCATCCTGTCAGTGAGGCAGTTCCAACATTGGAGAAACACACCCCCACCCCCACCACGGCAACATCGAATCCCCCTCTGACAGCGACTATGAGAAGGAAGAAATCCACCGACTCCAGTCGGAACACAATCGATGAGACCAGTGGGGTCGTAAGTCGGGTTTCCAGTGCGCTGGCTGCAGAGGTGATCACCCCCGCTCTGAATGCCGATTCCTTGATGCCATTTGTCGGCATTGTGAAAAGCGGGGGCACATCGCAAAAGTATGCCGAAATAAACGTAATCAGAGTCCCCAGTGCCGAATAAGCAGCCCCAGACGATGAGACGGCACCCCCCCAGGCATCGGGAGCACCAGGCTGACAGCCGATGGGGCCAAGATGGCCGGAACAAACAATTCAGCGAGCCGCCATGAAAGGAAGAGACCCACCAAACAGTTGTTATCGGCCATTCCTCAACCATTGACGCCTGAAAGGTACACAAAGTCATGAAAATCGAAGACCAACCCTGCACCATGGAGGTGGATTCTGGATCCTACCTTTCCATGGTCTCGTGGCACACCATCAAGCGCCTAATACCCAGCATACACCGATACGAGCTAAGCGACTCTGATCCTCAGAGATTACCAGGGGAACTGCTTTCCCGTAGCTGGTTTCAAAATCACGTTCAAAGGCCACACCAATATACTGCCACTCACCATCATGGACAAAGACCGCCCTAGCTTCCTCGGGCTACAATGGTTCGAGCCGCTAGGGATAAAAATGGCTGGTATCCACCACACAGATGAAGAAGATTGGGAAGCGACGCTTGCACAGGACTTCCAAGAGGTCTCGACAACACCTTAGGCAAGTACAAGGGGTCCCCAATCTCCTTCAATCTTAGCCCAGACACCACCCCCATCTGCCTCAAACCGCGGCGAGTGCCATTTGCACTCAAGCCTAAAATAGACGAGCAACTAGATAAGCTCATCGCCCAAGAGGTATTGGAGCCTATTGACCATGCCCGTTGGGAAACACCTATAGTCACCCCTATCAAGCCAGATGGCTCCATAAGAATCTGTGGGGACTATAAGGCCACCCTCAATCATGCCCTGCAGCAAAGTGCCTACCCCGTGCCAGTAGTTCAGCACCTCCTGCACTCACTGGGAGAGGCCGGGTCTTTGCAAAGCTCGACCTGGCACAAGCCTATCAACAGCTACCGGTCGATGCAGAAACCGCCGAGGCACAAATGATTGTAACATACCAAGGGGCATTTAAATGCAACCGCCTCCAATTCGGCATCAGCGTCATGCCCGGGGTCTTCCAAAGCCTCATGGAAAGGCTGTTACAAGGAATTAAGGGAGTACTGCCGTATTTTGATGATGTATTAGTGGCAGCGGCTAATAAAAAGCAACTAGAAAAACGCCTAAGGGCAGTACTCCAAAAATTCAAAGACTCCGGCTTGAAAATTAAAAAAGAGAAATGCCAACTATGCACCTAGAGGGTTGAATTCTTGGGGTACCTCCTAGACAAACATGGAATTCACCCCACCAAGAAAAAACTCAAAGCCATCAAGGAAGCCCCCAGACCGAAAAACAAGATGGAACTTCAGGCATTTTTAGGACTCATTAACTTTGTTAATGTTTTGCTACCCCAAAAGGCGACTGTGGAGGAACCATTGCATAGACTGTTGGACAAAACCGCCTCCTGGACTTGGGGAAAATGGGAGGAAAACACCTTTCAACAGATAAAAAACCTCTTAACCTCTGACGCAGTCCTCATCCAATATAGTGAGACCCTACCGCTGACAATTACATGCAATGCATCACCTTTTGGAGTGGGGGCAATCTTCAGTCAAAGCTTACTGGATGGAAAAGAGGCACCGATCGCCTTCTTTTCAAGAACCTTGTCCAAACCGGAGAGAAACTACAGCCAGCTGGACAAGGAAGCCTTAGTGATCGTTTCCGGAGTGAAAAGGTTCCACGAATACGTCTACGGTAGGACCTTTTCAATCATTACTGATCACAAACCTCTGCTAGGCATATTGGCAGGCAACAAGGCCACCCTGAACATCCTGTCACCTAGGATGACTAGGTGGTCCAAGTTCCTGGCTACCTACAATTACCAGCTCACACACCGCCCTGGTAAGGACATTTTGCACGCCGATGCCTTAAGCCGTTCCCCCCTTCCAGAAGTGCAAGACAACCCAGCACCCTCAATACCAGTCCTTCAAATAGAAACTTTACCCAGCCCACTCCTCACCGTGCCAGACGTTGTCCGCAAAACAAAAAAAAGACAAGCGGCTGGCGCGAGTCTTAAGCTGGGTAGAGAGGGGTTGGCCAGAAAATGACAAAGACGAACTTTTTAAAGCCTTCAGAAACCGGCAAACTGAACTTTTTTCACAAAATGGGTGCATACTTTGGGGAGACCAGGTGGTAATACCAGAAACATTGCAAAATAGAGTACTGGACATGCTGCATGAAGGGCACCCGGGCATCGTCCAAATGAAAGCCCTTGCCAGAAGTTACGCTTGGTGGCCAAGGATGGACAAGCAGATCAAAACATGGGTAGCCGCATGCAACAGTTGCCAACAAACACGATCCACCCCCCCACAGCACCACCCCTGGAATGGTAAACCCCTAGAGGCCCCTGGTCAAGAATCCATGTAGACTTCGCCAGCCCCACTAAAGGACACACATTTCTAATTACCATTGATGCTTATTCAAATTGGCTGGAAGTTTGCACCATGAAAACAACAACCACGGAAGCTGTCATAACGAAATTAAACAAACTCTTTGCCACACATGGTTTGCCAGATGTGCTAGTGTCCGACAATGGGCCACAGTTCATGGCACTGGCATTCGAACAATACCTGGCTAACTGCGGCATCAGACATGCTTTAACATTGCCCACTCACCCAGCGGCGAATGGGCAGGCAGAACGAATGGTTCAATTTACCAAAAAAAACCATACAAAAAATAGAAGACGGCAACATTCAGGAAAAAATTAATAAAATGCTACTAATACAACCCAACACAACCACAAACAAATGCCCAGCGGAATTACTTATGGGCAGAAGACTCTGCTCACCACTAGACCGTTTACACCCCACGTATAATCCAGAAAAGCCCCCAGGTTCCACCAGCTGACATCGAGCATTCAACATCGGCGACACTGTGTTTGCAAAAAGTTTTACCAGAGACCCCCTCTGGGACCAGCACAGATCACCCAAATAACCAGACTCCGGTCATACTGCTTAGAAACAACCGATGGGTGAAACTGGAAACACCACATCGACCAGCTATGGTCAAGGCTGACCAGCACACCTCACATGGACAAAGGAATCAGAGGGGGGGGGAACCTCAAACATTGAAAAAGAAAAAAACTCAATGCAAATAGAACACCCCCCAAACAGAAGCCAAACAATAAACCAACCATACTCACCTGAAGACACAGAACCGTTGGAGACGGGTGCTTCACCTGGAAGGAGTAGCTGGACAAGCTCAACCAGCCCAGAGAAACCAGGCGGGAGCAGCGGAACGAACGACTCGACCAACCCAGGCGAACCAGGCGGGAGTTGCAGCTATAGGCCCAGCTCACCCTTCCAGGCGGTTCCACCGAGGTGTTTGAGAGCAATGCGGAGCCCGTCCGGACTGATCGACGACCAGAGACTTACTGAAGCACGCAGGTCAAGTAGGCAGGTCCGGAGACCCGCCTACCTACGCGACTACATCACCCCGCCCCTTGGACGATACCAAGAGGGGAGGGGTGTTCCATATTCACAGGCTTGAAACCCTATTGGTCCATTTAAGCCATTACCTGATTGGACAGCCTGGGCGGCCAGGATTGGCTTGCTAGGAGTCTTCCGCGATTGGTTGAAACCAATCGTGGGAAACTCAAAGCGGCGTCATTGGCCACCAAGCCGTGGCAAGCTCTATAAAAGAGCCATCGCGAGTGCTACTTTTCTCACTCAGATCTAGCCCGTAAATAAAGAGCTGTTGTTCACTTGCACTGAGTCTCTCGTCTCTATGAGCCCGACCTTCCAAATATAACAAGAATGAGCACAGCAGCAGCAGCCTCAGGGAGGATATAAGCACAACCTGGTGCCCCCTCAGAAAGGAGGGGCTGGGCCAAGCTGGTCTGGACTATATGGTCCTGGGGGATCACCATCTAGAGGTCCTCCATGTGGCCTGAGAGGGACAGCAAGGATCGTTTAGTGGACGAAGTTTTGGTGTTCACTGCTCCCTAGTAAGACTGGCCTTACTAAGTAGCCAGTCTGGCACTGCCCAAATCCATCAGAGCTGGGTGGGGGCCCAGCCCAGGCAAGGAAGAAAGGGAAGAAAGTCTTGGGCATCCCTAAGGAGGCTCCTATACCCTTGGGACTGGAGAAAGAGGAAGGGACTGCCTAGGATCAGCTCCTGGACAGACCCCTGGTTTGGACCACTGAACCTGCCCAAATCACCTGATTCTCTATCTTGGATTCATACAATACATGAAACTGGGTTAATATGACATGAGAGCTGCATTCCAAATATACACAATACCTGAACCACCACAAAACATTTCAGCTTAGGGTGATGCAAAGTCACTCCAAGCATCTTAAGTCAGCTTTCCCATCTTGTACCAATGCAGGCCCTGCAAAGAAGCAGCCAACAAGGAACCAGTCTGACAAGAGGCACTGCTCAGTGGTTTGGGGTCAGCTTTCTCCCCCACCCCCCACGGCCTGGCAATACTCTTTCCTCTAAGGAACTGCCTCAGCTAGTCCCGCAAGAAAGCAAGACTCTTAATCCATTAAGTTGAATCAAAAGGAACCTTTACTGAGAAAAAAGTGATTGCAGGAAAACAAGGTGAAATCTGAAAAAGCCCACACAATGCAAACAGCATTCTTTAGTTTCCACAAGCTCAACCACTCTAACCAGCCCACGAGCAACCAATAGATTGCCATCAGGTTATTTTGAAAATCTCTGAGATGCAAAGAGATAACAGTTCACATTCAGGGAATGACTTGGAGATGAGCTGAAACCAGCTGGGAGAGAGTTTGCTCTGTCTCTGAAGATGTTTCCCTCCCTAAATCCCAAGCAGTTAGAGAAAAACCAAACAGCAAGCTAAAAATGCCAGCAAGCTGGGAGAGGCTGGACACGATGGTGGATCTGACATTTCCCTTCTCTCAGCAGCCATATAGTAGGGCCATTTCCTTCCTGTGATCCTTCCTGCCCCTCCCAACTGACAGGTTTGGAAATCTGTCCTCCTGTTTCCCCCATCTAGGTTTTTTCTCAGGAGTGAAGTATCATGGATATCAAAAGTACAAGGATGCAGCAGGATGTTATTTCCATGGAAACTCTGTCTGGTTACCTGCAGGAGCTGGCAACATCAGCCTGCTGGTGCCTTAACCCCTTGCATATTGCCAGCTAGGAAGGGAGAAGAGGATGTGCAGACAGGAGAAATCAATGGCCTCTTGTTCCTTCAGGCACCTCATCCTTGGAAAACATCCCCACAAACTGAAGATCCAGTAAACATACAACAGTTGAGCTCCATCTCTTTCAATCTTGGTAACTTTTAAGACAGTTGGACTTCAACTCCCAGAATTCTCCACCAGCAAAGATCTGGACTGAAAGTACAAAGCCTTGCTCCAGTGTTCAGTGAGGGTGGCATCGGAGACATTGCCCAGAAGCTCAAAACCCTTCATTGGCACACCACATACATCAAATCACTGACACTCAACACCTGATGGGCATCCTCCCCCATGAGTCCCCTTGCCCCCTGGGCCCCCAAACTACACCATGCTCCAAGGCTTGTGGAAAATGTCTGGAAGCCAATGCAGGGATGCTTTGGGTCTCCCCACAAAGGACAGACCCACAAGGAGGCTCTGAGGGATAATTTCACAGCAGAGGGATTCCCTTACAGCAGACATGTCAAACTCAAGGTCCACGGGCCAGATCCAGTAGCTTGAGGGCCAGTTGGGCACTTGCCCTCTACTTCTCAGGGCTCCAGGCAGCCCGCACCATCTTCCATATGGCCTAAGAAGGAAAGCAAGGCTCCTCTGGTAAACAAGGCTTTGGCACTCATCCTGGTCTCACCTTCCTCTGCTGGAGATCTCTGGATCCTCTCTCCCAAATTTGCCTGGCCTCCAACAGCTGCCCCTTTTTGGCTTTTTTCCTCCCATCATCCAGAAGTGGCCAATCTTGCCCTCCACGTGTGGTCTCCCCTGCAGCCTCTGCATGCTGCCATCTGAGGATGGCTGGGCTTCCCAAAGTGGAGCTTGCTTTGTTCAAATGTGGCCCCTTCAACTTGCACCTTTCTTTTGCCATCTAACCATCATTGCCCGTGAAAGCTAAATTTGGGGTGGATATTTCAGGGATTTTGACCTCTATTTCTGGGCTTCTTGGATATAGGAGAGTTATTGGAAAAATATGGAGACTGGTTCCTTGTTTCCTATTTGGGAAAGCTGGATGTGTCTTGAGGTTTTCCCCCCTACAATCAGAGACTGAAAGGCAGTCTGAAAACATCAGAAATGGAGAAGGCTTAACTAGAAAGGTTGAGTACCCCTTGTGGCTGCTAGACCAACATTGGAGTGATGGCGGATTCCTAATTTTTCCCACCATCCATCCAGGATCTCTCCTGTATAAATATATATAATTTCAAAAGAGGGCTGCAGTCACTTGCTTTCTCTCCATAGATGTTGCTAAACCTGCTCAAAACATCTGGGACTCACAGAATCCTACTGAGCCTCCAGAGTGGATATCTAGAAGGCTCACAACAGCTGGCCTCAAATAGCAACTGGGACTTTGAGCTTTCTGTGCAGCCTATACATCTGCTGTGAAGATCTCCATGGCCATACCTCTAACCCCCCCAAAATGGCCAAATGCAAAGTGGACTTTGAAAACAGCTGCTTTCAAAAGAGGTATGAGGCAGAGTATCTGTTTGTTGACATTGAATATAAGGCAGTGTGCCTTGTTTATGGCGCTAATATGGCTGAAGTTAAAGAATATAACATGAGATGGCACTATGAGACAAAACATCAAGACAAGTACAAACATTTGAATAGCAGAAGCTAAAGAAAGTGGAAGAGTTTAAAAAGAGTCTGGATGCCACAGCAGTATATGCAGAGGTGGACTTCAGCCAGTTCGGACCAGTTCAGGTGAACCAGTTGTTAAGATTCTGTGCAGTACAGCAAACAGGCAAATCCCGCCCACCCAACCCCTCCCCTCCCCACCCCACCCTATCTCGCCTCGCCCAACTTGGTCGGTGGCTAAAGTCATACTCATGCCCAGCTACTCTCTGGCTTGCTTGTCCAGACCACGCAGCCCATCTGATCTCCACACCTTGCATGCTTCCCTGCCTTTGCTGTGGCTTGCCACTCTGGCCACATGACCATGCTGATCTTTGCGCCTTGCCTAGTCTGTTCACTGCAGCTGCCCACAAAGATAAGCTGCCTCAGAGTGGACACGGTGAGTCTCGGCTGCCTTTCGGGCCTTGCTCTTGCCATCCTTCCACCCGCATGCTACCCGCTCACCCTTCGCCTCAGGTCGGGGGACATGCCAGTTTCTGCCTTTCTAAAGGGACACACTTGCCCCACTTGCTCCCCCATGTTTCCACCATGGTCTTTCACCCCTTGTTGAATTGACTTGCTTACCTCCGCCCCATTTTCCTTCCTTACTCCCTGCTTCTTCCCCCATGACTGCCTCTTTCTTTGTCCCATGACCTTACCTTCCTCCTGCAGCTGGTGGCAGAGGGGAAGGTGATCCAGGGCTAAGCCATCACCAACTGGCTTTCCCCCAGTGCGCATCTCCCCCTGGCCCAGATTGTCCATAGCTACTGGGCTTTGCCTGCCAGCACTGCAACCAGGGAGCGCGAGGGTATGCCACCCATATTGCCCCTCTGCCAGCCATGGTGCCCTGCACTTCGGCCGAGCATGGGCTGTCACTGTGAGAATGGTGCGGGGGACAGGGTTGACCAGGGAGCACAGGCCTATGCTGTCTTCATTGCCCCTCTACCAGCCAAGTGCAGGCCACTGCTGTGAGAACGGTGTGAGCCCCATGGGCTTAAGGGTGATGGCAGGGAAGGAAGATCCATTTCTCTACCCCTGGTTCCACCTCCTCTGGCTGGCCACCAACAGGTGGGAAAGGCAAGAGAAACATTGAAGATGATGATGGTGCTGCTCTTCTCCACACTCTGCATGCTGCTGGGCCTTTTTTTCACCATCAGCGGGGTGATCAAGTTCACCAAGTGGATTACTGGCAATGCCCACTAGCAGTTGGTGAGGCAGGAGGGGAAGCCCACTTGGGCTACTGCTTCGTGATGCAACCCTCAAGGTGAGGGCAGCTGCAACTCTCTGGGTTGCCACGTGTTTGTGCCCACCCCAGCCTCTAACTCAACCCTGATCTAGCAACCTAACCAGATCCTCCACTGAGCAGATCTGCAGGAGATCCTCTCTAAGTAAAGACTTGGGAGGTTGACTCATAAGCAATCTTTGGAGAGGTTGTGCAGTGTGCTTTGATGCTAGTTGGCTAGCCTGGTTCTCGCAGTTATTTAGGGTGCTAATTAAGGGGCAGGGCTGGCTGTCAGGTAGGGTGTGTGAATGGGCAACTCTGGCTGCACAACCCTGCTACTGTTTTTAGGGCTCTCCGAAGTCGAAGGAAGCCTTGGAGGGACTTCCAAAGGTGTGGGCGTCCTGAAGAACCTATGTGGATGGCAGTCCACAGTGGGGAACAGGAGATAGCCAAGAATGAATGGATGGAGAAAGGGTGACCAGCAATGGCTGACTAAGAAGACTGATAGCAGGATGAACTAGATATGATATAGCTGGACAATGGTGGTTTGGAGATGATGGACTTAAATCCCAACCTTTTCATGAGTGAAGCAATAAAAGGGAGCATGATTGGAGGATTTAAGGAGTGGAACCTGGTAGAAAGGGCAGCCCTAGCTAAAGGCAGAGGGAGCAGTGAGATCAACTGCAGGCAAAGAGATTGCTAAGAGCACTGAGAAGAAACACCAGGGAACTAGAAGAACTGGGAATCATAAATTTCTGGAATAACAAGGTGAACTGCACTTAAACTATTATTGTTGAGGTATGGTGATCCAATAAAAGGAATAGGACAGTGAAACTAATTTCAGAAGTGACTGGACTAAACTTTTGAACTAAAATGGAACCTAAGGAGACAATGATGTAGCACTTTTAAAAAGTGAAAGAGACTGAGACTGAGAGACACCTGCTGGTCGACAAGAGAAAGTCTAACTGGAATTGAAATTCAGAAAGAAAGTTGTGGAATTACTGATATATTGAACTGCACTATTATGTATACTATTATTGTTTATTATTAATATTTTTGTCCTGATTCCTACCTATTAGAAATTGTTATATATTGTAATTTATTATTATCACCATTATTATTATTACTATTATTATTGATTAATAGTTATATTAAGCAAATCTATAAATAGTAATTGTATTATAAATTGTTAGGATAAGTAATTGTTTAATTAATAATTAATTAATTGATAATCAATTAATGAATTAAGAATATTGATAGAAATACTATTGTTGAATATATTATAGGATTGTGATTGATACTAATTTAAGACTGATAGGAATGTCTTTGAGTGTTAGATAGATAGATAGATAGATAGATAGATAGATAATTAGATATAGATATATAAAATAGGAAGGAAGTTAAAGATGTAAAGCAGTGAGGGTCTAATAAAGGAAAGAAAGAGGTGGGAGTGTCTGATAAAAAAATAACATAGTGAAAAGATTGTTAAACATGATAAGTACCAATAACCTAACAAAGATTGGAGAAGGAAGAAAAATGACTCCACAGGCTTTGGCAATGTCATCAAGCCCTTCTACTCAGAAATTGATCAAGGAGGACTTCCAGGGTGACGTCACGATGGCTCAGGCATAGGAACAGTGGCTCTGCTCTGAATGTCCAATTTTTCCATGTCTGGATGCCCGATGAAGCAACGGAGGACCCTCTCTGTCACAGGAGGACCCTGTGATAGAGAGGTGAAGCTCCTAGGGTAGTGGGTGGAGGTGCAATCCCCCGCTCCTGTAAGAGAAACCCCTTGAAAATGGTGTGGAAGAGACTGGCCCTAGGGACAGATCCAGAGGTGTTACGGCCCAAGAAATGGGGAAGGAAACAAAGAGTGAGTCAACAGAGGCAAACAGTGAGAATTGATGGAGAGAGGTACCTAATCCTCAGAGACTAAGAGAGAGAGTGACTGACAAGTGAGTCTCCAGTGAGGGGAATTTGGCGATCTAGCAGATTAACGAATGATCACAATTATTGTCTGTCGGAGTGGGAGAAGTGATTAGACTAAGACTTGAGCCTGGAATCAGCTTAAAACTACCCAACATAGACAATTTGATTATTTGACTGATTACTTTGAGGGAACTGGCAAGGATTGTTTAAACAGGTCGGAAGGAGAAGATTTATAAAGAAAACAGATGAGAAGTACTGAAGGAGAGTTAAAGAACTTCAGCTGTGGGGACAGTGAATTAGAAGGAAGAAGACATTTTGTAACAAGGAGAGCTGACGGTAGAAGTATAAAGAACATTAGGTACTTCAAACTTTTCTAATGATATTTGGACTTCTCAAATAAGAGAGAAATGGAAGACTCACTGGTTCACCTCGAGATGGACAAAGCAATGGCATATTTAAGGTTCCAGAACATGGCTGAAGCAAAAAATGAAGAATTGGAACATTTGATGGCAGAAATATTGGCTGAATGGTTAGGAAAAGAAAAAGATGACCTAATTAAAGAGTTTGATGAGGTATATAGAGTTAGCACAAGCTACGCCGGCACAACAACTACCCAAGAGAAATCCATATCCGCTTCTCTAGGAGATGCCTGAGAGATTTAATTTTGAAAATGTCTAGGGAGGAAACGATATCATATAAAGGCAGAGAAATTATGATTTTAAAACAAATTCCAAAGAAAGTGAGGATGATAAGACAAGATTATAAATTTCTAGCTAATGATTTAAATAAAAAAGGAATCCAATTTAAATGGTTAATCCTGAAAGGGATGTTAATTATGTGGAAAGAGAGGAAAATCAAAATAGAATCGATAGAACAGGCCCAAGACTTTTATCAACAGCTCACGGATACGAATGGTCAATCCACTAAAGAAGAACTTAAAAGGAGACCACAGGAGGATCGATATCGTCACAGAACCCAAAAGGAACGACTTTCTCCAAATTCAGGAAGTGATAAACCACAACCTGGGAGAGAAGAGCAAATCCCACAACAACAACAAGAAGAGAATCGAATCATTACTAGGCAAAAATCTAAGCAGACGTAGATAAATGGTGGAGGGGAAGAAGTTGCTCTCCATCAATATAAATGGATTAAATTCAATATCAAAAAGAAAAAGGATATTTTCAAAACTTATTCGACATAACGCAGATATAATATGTCTTCAAGAAACACATATTTCGAAAAATGATGAAAGACATCTAATTTGTCCAAAATTAGGGAAACTTTTTATGGCACCGGCTGATAAACACAAGAAAAAAGGAATTGCAATTTATGTAAAACAAGATGTAAAGGCAGAATTAACCTGGTCAGATCCCGAAGGAAGAACTCTGGTTATACAAGTTTGGATAAACCACATCACATTTTTACTTGTAGCAATCTATGCCCCAAATGAAGACCAAGGGAAATTTTTTAAACACCTCCACCAAAAAATAGTAGGCTTTGAAAAAAGGAACATTTGCTTGATTGGCGATTTTAACTCCATTGCAGACTACCAAAAAGACCATAGTAATATGGGAAAAAACAAGAAGGGGAAAAGGGAACTTTCTGCGGCATGTAAGGAAATGATGAAAGAGCTAAATTTAAAAGATTTATGGAGGGAATGGAATCTTGAAGAGAAACAATTTACATACTATTCCAATCCACATAAGACTTGGACTAGAATAGATATGGCTTGGATGGATTTGGATTTGGCTAATGAAATAAAAGAAATTAAAATCCTACCAAATGAATGGGCTGACCACAACCCAATACAGCTAATTTGGAGAGACAGGAGAGGAATAAAAAAAAGATGGACACTAAATACCCAAATAGTAAACGAAGAAGAGTATATTAATAAGCTGAAAGAGGAGCTAAACTATTTCCTAAAAGATAATAATAATGAAACAACTTCAAAACAGAATATTTGGGATACTATGAAAGCAATTATAAGAGGTACAACAATTTCCCATAATGCTATGAGAAACAAGAGAACTTATGCCCGACAAAACGTATTACAACAACAAATGAAAGACTTAGAAATACAATTACAAAAAACCCCTAAGATCCAAGGAATACAAAACCAGTTAATATTAGCCAAACATAAGCTGAATTTAATTGAACAAGATAAAATAGAAGTTAGCTTGAGAAGGTCCAAACAAAATTATTTTGAACACGCTAATAAACCAGGAAGATGGCTATCTTATAAACTTAAAAAAGAAAAAGAAAAGAGACTGATACACCAACTAATAGACGAGAAAGGCATACCACAACATGAGATTGAGAAGAAAAAGATATTATATTAAACTATTTTCAAAGATTATATAAAAAGAAGAAATCAATGAAGACAAAATAAGAACTTATCTGGAGAATACGAATGATAAAACAATAGGGGAAGGAGAGAAAGAATTATTAAATAAGGATATTACATGGTCTGAGTTGAAATCTGCAATGGAGAACCAAAGTAATAATAAATCCCCTGGTCCAGATGGGATTCCAGTAGAATTGTACAAAGCTACAATAGAGTCAGTAGGGCCACTGATGCTGGAAGTGTTTAACGAAGTACTTTTGGCAGCCAAAATGCCAGACTCATGGAGGGGGGCGTTGATTTCGTTAATTCCGAAGGAGGATGTAGATGCCAGATATATCAACAATTATAGACCAATTTCACTTTTAAACGCTGATTATAAATTATTTACCTCAATTATAGCGAATAGAGTAAAACAAGTTTTAAATTTATACATTCATGAAGACCAAAATGGTTTCCTTCCGTCCCGCCAAATCAAAGATAATCTAAGAACCGTTATTGACGTCTTAGAATATTATGAAGTTCATCCAGAGAAACAATTTGCACTCATGTTTTTAGATGCGGAGAAAGCATTTGATAATCTACATTGGCACTTTTTAATACAAAAAATCTATAACATGAGTCTGGGCACTAAATTCGAGAACATTATCACAACAATTTACAACACCCAACAGGCCAATATACTAATTAATGGTGAACAAACAGGCCCATTAAACATTGAAAAGGGCGTTAGACAGGGTTGCCCCCTCTCACCCCTCCTATTTATACTTGCTTTAGAATCACTGTTAACGCGGATAAGACAAAACTCTGAAATCCAAGGAGTAAGGGTCAAAGCAGAGGAATATAAACTACAGGCGTTTGCAGACGATATGGTTTTCTTCCTAGAGGAACCCATGGAAAAAGGACATAACCTAATAAAAGAACTAGAACAATTTGGTTCAGTAGCAGGATTAAAGATTAATAGAAATAAGACAAAATTAATGACTAAAAATCTAACAGAGAATCAGAGGAAAGAATTTGAAAAAACCACGGGGATACAGGCAACAAAAAACGTCAAATATCTAGGCATATGGTTAACACCACATAGTAAATTGCTCAAAGAGAATAATTATGATAAACTATTACAGCAAATTAAGAAAGACCTAGAATCTTGGAATAAGCTGCAGCTTTCTCTACTGGGCAGGATTGCCACGATCAAAATGAACATCTTACCAAAATTCCTTTACTTATTCCAGACAATCCCAATTAAATTACCCAAAATTTTTTTTGAAGATATAAATAAGGTAACACTTAAATTTATTTGGCAAGGGAAAAAAGCTAGAATCAATATTAAGGCTTTACAAGATGCAAAAAGTAGAGGGGGGCTAGTGCTCCCAAATTGGGAATTATATTATTGGGCAGCCAACTTATTATGGTTAAAAGACTGGGTTAATTTACTCAACAAAAGAACTTTAGCCTTGGAAGGGCACGATCTTCAGAGAGGGTGGCACGCATTTTTATGGGAAGTGGGGAAAACTAAACAGTCGTACTTTCATAGACACCTTATTAGAGATTCATTATTAACTAATTGGAAAAAAATATGCAAAAAACATTATTTAAAAATTCCGATTTGGCTTTCAACAATGGAGGCAATGGTTCATCCCAACAATTTGGATATAACAAAAATGACTAAATATAAAGATTTATTAGACCCTCTAGGAAAATTAAGAACTCGACAGGATTTACAGGAACAGGGATTTAAAATCGACCAGTGGTTATATATACAAATCCATAGCAGATACAAACAAGATATTAAAGAGTTTGGAATCTATAGCAAATTACAATATTTAAATAAAATCTTATTAGGATCAAATAAAAAGAATATCTCCAAATTTTATAAATATTTATTGGAGGTAGAATTAGAGCAAGAGATAGTGAAAGGGAACATGATAATGTGGAGTAGGAATATTGGAAGAAGCATTACATTAACAGAATGGGAAAAGATCTGGAATAGAAACATCAAGATTATGAAATCGGCGGCGTACAAAGAAAATATGTATAAAATGTTATATAGATGGCACTTACCCCCTTCGAGGTTGGCGAAGATGAACCCTAACATGATCTCAAGGTGTTGGAAATGCAAAAGCACTGAAGGAACATTTTTCCACATGTGGTGGTCTTGTAAAACTACCCAAAAATGTTGGCAAAAAATCAGAAAATGGTTGGAGGAGATAACTAAAGAACAAATAGACTATAAACCAGAGTTCTTCCTGTTAGGGATCTCTGATAGATATTTATCCAAAAAGACAAAATATGTAATAATCCATATTCTAACTGCGGCTAGATTAGCGTTTGCTCAATGTTGGAAATTACCTCATACACCTTCAGAGCAAATGGTTATTCAGAAAATTTGTGAGTGTGCTGAAATGGATAAACTAATGATAGCGTTAAAAAACAGAGTCCTCAACATTTTACAACAACTGGGGCTCATGGTATAACTGGCTTACACAGGGACAAATTATGTAAATGATAAAAAGTAACTTAAACATAATGGAAAAGAGGAGTAGATTGGATATGACGAAGAGAAATGATCCTTACAGACAGTCACAAAAAGATATCGTTCATTTTTAATTGTATTTTCTACCCTATTCTCCCTCCCCTTCCCTTCCCTTCTCTCCCTCTATATCTTTTCTCTTCCCCGCAACCAGCCTTTATCCGGTGTGTTAGGCCGGGTGTTTTCCTTCTTTCCCCCTAGCCGTTTTTCTTTCTATTTTGTAAATGTATTGTTGATGTGTTTTTAAATTGTAAATTCAATAAAATCTATTTAAAAAAAGAAAGAAATGGAAACAAGAATGGAAAAGGAAGAGAAAAAAGTTGATGAACTAAGTGGAAAATTAATACTGGTGAACAAGCTGGAAACCACAGTGATCTTCCTAGAGGCAGAAAAAGCAGCTCACTATTTGCATTTTCAAAATGTAAAGGAAAAGAAGGGGGAAGATCTATTAGACTCAATGGCTGACCTAATTGCGAAAGCACTAGGAACAGAAAAAAATGAAACGCTGACAGAGATAGATGAAACATAGAGGGTACAGACCAACTACACAAGGAGACACAACCCTACCAAAATAAATACATGTTAAATTCATAAAAAAAAACCAATAAGAGATCAGATACTACATAGAACAAGAACCTGATTGAATATTAGAGGAAAGCAGATAACAGTGCTCAAACAAGTGCCTAGAACAGTGGTAGCTAACCTTTTGGGGCTCCTGTGCCAAAAATTGTGTGTGCGCTGGTGCTCGCACGCTCATGTGCCAGCGCCCAGAAGGCAATGTGTGTCCTCCCGACTCCCCCTGCGCATGCGGTATTACAGGAATTGATGAAATGGACCAAATGGCCTGCAAAGCCTGCAGAGGCTTTTTTCAAGCCTCTGGGAGGCCAAAAAAGGCCTCAAACCAGCCAAAAATCAGCTGTGAGGTGCGCACATGTGCAGTGAGGTAAGTTTGCCTGTGGTAAAAATGCCATAGGTTCACCATCATGGGCCTAGAAGGATAAGGGACTTGAGAAGACCCTATCAATTTTTAATGATGAAATTAATCAGATACAGCATAAGCTTTAGGTGATTGACTCTAGAGGGCCTCATGGTCACATGGCAAGACAGATACAGGCTGAACTCGATTGACAAAGCTGAAGAATTTCATCATCAACACTTTACTAAAGAGGAAGAAAGAGAAGAAAGAGAGGAAAGAGACATAGAAGAAGTAAGGGAGGTAGAAAGACTGAACAAGGAAAAAAGTTCACTATATATTAAAGATAAAAGAAATGGAAGAAAAGGAAATACAGAGGATTATGAGAGAAGGGATAAAGAACCAGAGGAGATTAGAGCAACAAGAAGTACAAGATAAAGAGATGAGAGAAGGATGTAAGGTTTAACAGTGAATATAAATGGACTAAATTCTCCGGTGAAAAGAATTTTTTTAGCCAAAAGAAATCATTCTGGGATGTACTTCCAAGAGGCAGGATGCAACCTTGGCATCCTTTTTACTGCCTTTCTGGGGGGCATATGATCTTTTCTTAAATCTGGATTTCCTTAGGATATCTTGTTCGGTGAGTGAGACCAGCTGGTGTCTTTAAGTGGTGCAAATGGATCTAAGGATTGCTTCTCCTGGGTGTGCTCTTTCTGGAGAGCTTAAATTACCTCTCTGCTAAAGGGTTTCACGTTATGAGCAAGAATTGGCTGCTGATAGTTATCATTGCATTTTAACTACTTTAATTCCTCAAAGTGCTCTGGCACCCTGCCTGATTTGTAACTCCAGCTTGCAGGTATTTTTAATCTAATGATTGGTATTTAGGGCAGCTTTTTGCAAGCAAAGAAGCTTTTTGCATTTTTGTACAGGTCATCCTTGATTTATGACAATTAATTTAGTGACTATTCAATGTTACAAAAAAGTGACTTAAGTTTTTTACACTTACAACCGTTGCAGCATTCCCATGGTCACGAGAGGCCAGGTGCAAAGAAGCACCCCTTGATGTGAGTGATGTCAAGTTGGTCATGATCACCCAATCACATGACCACCTAGCCACACCCACCCAGTAATATGACCCCCAAGCCATGCACACCAAGCCATGCCCACAGGACCAGTTGTTAAAAAATTTGAGTCCCACCCCTACTTAAAGAGTCTTGCAGGTCTTTATATAATTCAGCTGATAGTCCATCCAGGCCTGATGTTTTGCCATTCTTTTGTCTTTTAATTGCTTCTGGTAATTCCATTATTATTATTCTTTCTTCTAATGTTGTTTTGACTGTTTCTGGTATTATCAGTAATTCCATTTTTTGTAAATACTTTTTTATTTTATCTTCTGAAGTTTATCTCTTCATCATATAGTTTTTCATAGTATTTTTGAATTATTTTCTTTTTATTGTCATTTCGATGGTAAAGATGGTTATCATCTATTAGTTGGTGAATCAGTTTCTTTTCTTTCTCTTTTTTCAATTTATATGCCAGCCATCTTCCTGGCTTATTTGCATTTTCAAAAAAGTTTTGTTTAGCACTTTTAATTTATTGTGCTAGTTCCTCTTTGTCCATCAAATTCATCTTAAGTTTTTTAAATTCCATTTGTTTTTTTTATATTCTTTTTTTGTGGATCTTTCTGTAATTCCGTCTTTAAACTTCTTCTTCTAATTTTTTTGCACTCATCTATTTTTCTTATTTCTCTTTGCCACTTGCCATCCTCTAATATATGCCTTTGCAGTATCCCACAAATTTTGTAAGGATGTTTCTTCATTTCTATTCTCTTTAAAGAAAGTCCAATTCTCTTTCCATAAACTGAATATAATCATTTTTTAAATTATTGTTTGATTCATTGTTCATCTCAGTTTCTTTTTTTGTCCTTTCCATATAGCTTTAATCAGATTATGATCTACTCAGATATTTGTTTCAATATCTATGTCTTGTGTGTTCAATCTTAACTCTGCTGATAGCCACATCTTATCTATTCTGGACCAGGACATATGTCTATTTGAGTAAAATGAGTATTGCTTTTCTTGGGGTAAGTCTCTCTCTAAACATCTTGAATTCTCAATTCTTCTGCCATTTTTTTTTTAAAAAAAAGGCTTTTAGGAGTGTTTTTCTCACTCTCTTGTTTGTTTTCCTGGTTTTATAAACCAATTCTAGGTCTACAATTGCATTAAAATCTCCTACTATGCATATAATTTGATACTCCAATTCTATTATTTTCTTGTGCAATTTATCATAAAAGTCCTCTTGGTCATTACTTGGTGCATATATTGCTATCAACAATATCTGCTTGTCTCCATCATTGTCTTTACCATCAAAATCTTCCCTTCTTCATCCTTAAAAAAATGTTTAGTGTTTATTGTCTCTTTTATGTGCAATGCTATTCCTCTCTTACTTTGCTGCACAACAGAAGCATGTAAATTCCCAATTTTGGGATATTCCAATACTTCGTTGTGTTTCTTTTTAATGTGGATTTCTTATAAGTAAATTATATCCAGCTTTAGTTTTTCTAATATTCTGAGAATTCTTTTCCTTTTTATTGCAGAATTCAGCAATTTATGTTAATTGACATTAACTTTATTTCTCCTTCCATAATTTTACTTATAAACAGGCTTTACTGTTCTGGTCGATCTTATCTCTCTTGGTTCTTTTGCCTTTGGTCCTTTCTCTTATAACTATTTCCTCCAGATCTCTTACATCTTCTTTTTGTGGTATTTTTTCTCTCTCTTGCTGCTTCTTCTTGATGTCTAATCTCTCTTTCCTCTCTCTCTCTTCCTCATCTGGTCCCAAGTAATGATCGTAGAATTGTTCCGCCTTCTCTATTGAGTCTAGTTTATGTCTCTGCTCCTGCCAAGTAAGTAATATCAGCCATCTAAAGTTGATTCCTCTTTTAATTAAATGTTTTGTCAAAAACTGATACTCTTTCCTCAAATCTCTAACTCTTCTCAGGATTTGTTTTAGGACCTCTTTTAAGGGATCATCTCTTGCTCTCTACATAATCTGTTTTTATTGCTTTCTTTGTAAACGTCACATGAACCTCTCTGGGGAGTCTATTTCTCATTGCATATCTAGTATGTACTCTAAATACTTCATCCATCTCTGCCAAAAAAAAATTATTTGGTCACCTCTAAGGCCCCTGCCAACAACTCTGGCATTATCACCGCTAAGTTTTCTCCCTTTTCTTCTTACAATATTTTGAAATCTCAAATAGACATCTGCTTTGTCCATCTCTAATGCAATTATTCTTCTGTCTTTGCTTCTGTCTGCTTGTGTCAATCTATAATCTAGTTCTCCCACTCTTTTTTCTGTTAATTCAGCTTTCTGTTCTACTTTTTGTATACATTGTTCATTTTCCGCCATCATTTGTTGAAAAGTCTCTATTTTTTTCTACTTTCTCCATTTTTCCTTCTAGTTTCTCTTCCATTTTCTCCATTCTTTCTTTCATATCTTCGTGAAGCATTTATATCATGTTTTTCAATTCTGCTTGCATAATGGCTTTCTGTTGCTGTAGCAGAGCATCAAAGGTTCTCTGGCCCGCTGGGCTGGAAGCCACTGATGAGGAAGCTGAGGATGGTACAAATGTTGGTTTTTTCATTTTAGAATCCTTTATAATCCACAAGAGAATAAAAGTTTAGTTCAGTTGTATCTCAAAAATAATCCAAGACCAACTTTTGTCACTGTTTTAAAAATTCTCTTTTCTCCATGTTCTTCAAACCCTAATCCAGCTTTTTAATGTAGAAGGGACTAATATAGCAATAATTTGTAATCCAAATAGGCCCACCATGCCCAGAAATTCAACCACAAAGAAATTTATGTCCAAAAGTAGAGATTACAGAGCAAACATTAAAAAAAATGAAAGAAAAGAGGCTGTCAGACATCCAGAAATCCTTCATTCCAAAACAGTAACTCTGAGCTGACATAATCTCAAAGTGCTTTATTAGAAACAAAACATTCTAGCATCGTCCAGTGGAATTTCAGTACTGGAATCCTACCAGCTCATCCCACAAAATTCCATCTACCTCCACCCCCTTTTCTACACCTCATTAAGCACATGAACATTGGTCTGCATTCTCAATTCTTTGCTACACTACTCTCTGTGACCTTGAACTAATAACTCATTTTTCTCTCTCTAAGAACTATTCAATACATCACTTCCTCCCTCCAGAACGCTATGGCAATGATGAATTCCAGAGTTGACAGGCATCCCCCCTTGAAAATTCCTTCTCCTATAAGAAAAGAAAAGAAAACACAACCAGGGGTTAATGCGTTGTCCTTAATCCCCTCTCTCCCCTCCATGCGGACCCTTCGGTTTGTGGGGGAATGCCTCATGGAATTGATTAACCAATTTATCAGCATGTACATTCCAACTTCTTACCCAACTAGCATCTGAGATAGGGTAACCTTTCCATAAGACCAAATATTGCAATTGTCCTCTGTGTAATCTAGAATTGAGGATTTTCTTAATTTCATAATGTGTCTCACCCTGTACCGTTAATGGTTCAGGGGGAGCGATTGGTGTTGGTCTTATCATTGATGTAGCAGCTGGTTTCAACAAACTACTATGGAAAACTGGATGAATTTTCCCTAATAGTTGAGGAAGATTCAATTGGACTGTGACTGGATTAATTATTTTTGAAATCAGGAATGGACCCAAGAATTTTGGTCCTAACTTCTTACTAAGGAGCTTCAACCTAAGATACTTGGTTGACAAATATACTTTGTCTCCAACTTTAAATGGCAGTTGAAGGGATCTATGTTTATCCGCTTGCTTTTTATAATTTTTTGCAGCTTCGGTCAAAGCATTTTTTGTATCTTCCCAACCTTTTTTTATGAGTTCATCCATTCTGTTAGAGACATGGTTGTGGGAGGTTGTCTAGGTAATTCTGGCATAGGGACAAAGTCCACCCCAGTGTTGATTTGGAATGAAGTCAGTCCCGTGCTGCTATGTACTGCATCATTATAAGCAACCTCTGCAAAGGGTAATAATTCAGCCCAGTTTTCCTGTTGAAAATTTACATAGCATCTAATGTATTGTTCAAACATGGCGTTAGTCCTCTCCGCTGCTCTGTTGTAGGCAGGATGGAAAGCTGAGGATGATCCTTGGGAGGACTCAATAGACTTCAAAAATTCCCTCCAGAATTTAGCAATAAATTGTACCCCTCTGTCTAATATTATTCGATGAAGTACTCCATGTAGCTTCACAAACAGTTTTGCAAGCTTTTTTGCAGATAGAAGTCCCTTACAGGTTATAAAATGGGCCTGCTTAGAGAATAAGTCAATGACGGTCCAAATGATCGTATTCCCTTCACTCTCTGGTAAATTCCATTGCAATTTTTTTCCCCACGGCTGTTTTGGTTTAGCGACTTGTTGGAGGAGACCAGGGTGTTTTCCAGTTCTGTGTTTCATGGTGGCACAAATTGAGCAGCTTTTTACATCGTCCTCGATGTCAGGTTTCATTCTCGGCCACCAGAACTGTCTCCTGAGTAAATGTAGGGTTTTTAAGAACCCAAAGTGGCCTGCCAGCCGTGAGTCATGGCTACATTTTAGTACCAGTAGTCTTAGAGTGGTGGACACATAAAGTTTAGTCCCCTTCCAAGCCAGTCCATCATTCATTGTTAAGTTGATTCAATGGTCCAGGAACCAGGGATCGGTCAATAGGGCTGCTTTCAATTCCATGGTCAGTTTGTCTTCCAGGTGTTTGGGGCTGCGGTTGGCCTGGCCTCGAGTGGTTACTTGACCTGCCGATTGAGCTTCTGATATCAAGGCTTGTACTATTTCTTCACGGTGACTGTCAACCTGGGGTTTTATGGATTGGGCGTCCACCAATATGTTTTTTCCTCCGGGGACATATATTTCATGTTGAAGTTGAATCACTTGAAGTATTGAGCCCAGTGGACTTGTTTTGGTGATAGTCTCTGAGGGGTCTTTGCTCTGTGTCTGTTAATTTTTTGGATACATAAACGCAAGGCATCAGTCAGTTCTGAGAGTCTCTTTCTAGCAGAACATTTGCTACTGCTACATCACTCGCATCAGCTTGGACTATAAAAGGTTTGGTCGGGTCTGGGTGCTGGAGAATGGGCTCAGTGGCAAAAAGACATTTTAAGGCTTCAAAAGCTTTCTGACAGTCCATGGTCAAAACCAGGGGTTGGCTGGTCTTCGGTTTGGTGGGTGACAGACCCATTTTTAATAACTCCATCAGAGGGGAGGGCAACCTCGGCAAAAGAAGGAATGAATTGTCTATAGAAATTGGCAAAATCCAAAAAACTTTGAATTTGTTTTCAGGTTTTGGGGGGTTGCCAGTCCAGCATGGATTTCACCTTTCGAGGGTCCATCTCAATTCCCACGTTGGATATTCAGTAGCCTAAGTAGTCCAGTGACTCCTTGTGGAATTCACATTTTGAGAGCTTTACATATAATTTGGCGGCTAGAAGTTTTTCCAGGACTTATCTGACCAATTTGACATGTTCTTCGATGGTTTTGCTGAATATAAGAATGTCATTCAGGTAGACGAGGACCCCTCAGTATAGGTGCGGATGTAACACTTCATTGATGAGTTGCATAAATACTTTGGGGGGGCCCTGAAGTCTGAATGGCATGATTATGAATTGGAAACTACCTAAAGGGTGTGAAAAGTACATAAAAATGAATCAACTGACTATTGATAATCTGATCCATAGGATGCTTTATTAGGTAAGATACTGCAGTACCAGACCCCTTACTCCAAAACCATGTTTAGGAGAAAAAGAGACTCTTCCATTTAGTGGATACAGCTTATATAGGTTTATCAAATCACATGGTTACATAACACTTCCTGTTTCCCATATATGGAAGTTATACAACGTTTCCGTAAGAAAGTTCCAACCTTCCATGGAAAACTCCCAGCATTCTCATTATAGTCAGATTTCCTGTTATTCAAATACCAGAAGATTATAAAAAAACCATTAATATATCTTTTTAAAAAAATAAAAGTTTCATTTAAGTTTTCACAAAACATGCAAATACAAATAAAATATCTTTTTTGAGAACAGCGTGCCCCCGGGTTATCACTTCTCCATACAGACATAAACTCAATACATATTTACCTTTTACATTCTAATCGATATTTTATAACTATTTTCACATTTTTTCAATAGCTTTTCCCTTTCTTTACTTCCTATAGCCTTATTTTAAATTATCTCATTCCTTTCTTAATTCAATTACATATCTTTTTCTAATTTTTAAAATCTTTCTAATCAATGTTTTTATACTTTCATCTGTCCTGTTTACAATTTCATATTCTCTTTTCACATAAAACAAATTTTCTCCTATAATTACTAGACTGGGTGTAACACCTTTGTATCTTTTTTCAAATCTTATTTAAAAATTTAAGTTACATCTTTACAGTTATAACATTCATTTTCTAACCTCTATTTTATAACACATACCTATTTTCAATCGAATTCTGCTTGGTACATTCCCTTAAAATACACACTAAATTCTTAAAAGAAAAAAGTATATATGTATATATATCTGTTTTCATAGATTTTCACGGGCACAGGTATGTAGGTCTAGGTGTGTATACACCTAGACGTATATATATCTGTGTATATATGTATAACAACAGTAAATGGAATAATTATTCTATTCAAGTACAGCTCTGCCATTAATATTGATAACAATCTTTTACATTTCTATTTCTTTTAACAAACATTACCTAGTAATATCAGTTGTCTTTCACTTTAATCATCTATATTTCATATTTTATTTATTACTGTCTTTAAATAAAAAAACCAAACAATAGTTATTAACAATAGTCAATAAAGTTATTATTCTTATTCAAGTTCATCTTGTCAACTGATAAAAATCTTCCATGTTTCTTTTCAGTTTTTTTAAAATGTTCTTTTTAAGTCATTGAGGGCCTTATTCTCTTTACAAAGAAATATTCCACTACACATCAATAGAATTTTTTTCTATCACTTTAATCATCTGTCATATTTTCTAACCCTTTTCTATTTCTAATATAACAATGCTATCCCATGCCCCCTTGCAGAATCTTCTCCTTAAGTTAAATTTTAACCATTGTCTCTGTGTCTTTTAAATAGGTTTATACCTTTAATTCTTGTATGTTTTTCCTGTATCTCTATATCTTGTTTCTGTCTTTTGTAGCTTCTTTTCCTTTCCCTCTTCCCTCTCTTCTTCTCCCTCCCCTTCTTATTCCCTTTTCTATCTGATTCTCCCTTCTGTGATCCTCCCTTCTGCTTCTTCCTGATATTATGATTACTTTTCAAATTACTCTTTTTTTTTGGTTGTTGCTTCAGTGCTTAAGTTTCCTCCTTTCCCCCTTTCCCTTTTTTACCCCGCTTAAAATTGCTTGGTCATTAAAGATGGCTTCTTCGTTGTCCCGCCCTTCTTGTTCTGCCAGTGTTTCTCATTGTTTTTCATAGTTCAAGATCTCCATTTCTAAAAATTGAAATACGAAGCCAAAAGATCCTCTTCCATCTTGTGCTTCTTCTTTTTGTTCTCCAAGTCTCATTTTTCAAGGAGTGATGCCATTTTAAAAAATTTTAAACAACCCCCAATTGATTTTATTTTATTTCATTAGGATCCTCCATCCAAAGTTCCAGGAATCATCTAATAATCCAAAACTGTTTCTTGCTTCTTTTCTCACTTTCTCTTTCCAGGGGCTTTGTTATCTTATAACAATGTTTCAGGTACAATGTATCTTTTGCCTTGTTAAAATTCTACTATCAATTTTTTTTAAGTTCCAGGTGGTCTCCTCCATTTTCCAGATTCCACCCTCTTTTTTCCTTTTTCCCTCCACTGCTTTCTTTCTTTTTTTAAAGAAAGTTTTTAAATTATCCAAGAATCTTTATCTCTTTGACTCTTTATTTTCAGCTAGAAATAGCCTATTAATGTCAAAGTGGATTAGTATCAATTTCTTATTCGAATCTCTTCTTCTTAATGTTCCAAGTCAGTTAAAACTGTTGATGTTAGAGGAAAAAAAGCCAATTCCGTTTCCTTTCCCTTTCTCTTTCTCAGCTTAAAATCTTTTTTTAGTAATAGTATTAGTCTTTAAAATTCAGGTTCCAGGTACCTTAAATAGATGTTCTCCATTCAACCCGGTCAGTCAAACTTTCTCTTTTAAACTTCCTCCTGCACAATCTTGTCCGGTCGGGTTTTTCTTTGAGGTGGCCATTTCTGACCACCGCTGCAACTGCCTTTGGGAAAGGGAGTAATGGTCAGCCAAGGAGGAGAGGTGCAGTTCTCCTCAACCCCACTGACAGCTCCCCCTTCTTCAGCACCTCTACGGGGTGGCTTCAGCCCCGAATCCGGGTGGCTCATGGCTCTCCAGCGGCGAGCAAAGATCAAAACTGCGGACAATCGCGATTTTGGTCCATCACCGAAGAAGCCCAAACTGGATGTCAGAAAACCATTAATATATCTTAATGTGATTTATAATGTCAGAGCACCCCAGCACATACCTCTAACTTATGCCAAGTACATAGTTTTGCAATTTTGTATAATTTCTAGCACAAAACACATTACAGAAATGTTCTGAGCTTCAAAAGTTCAGACTGAAAACACAAAATGGCAGTGGCTCTTCACATTCAGTTTGGCTCTTCACATTTTCAGGTGTAATAACCAAATTATCACCTATAACAATCCACCATTTTTCTTTTGTAACTAATGTACACCTGAGATTTTCCATCAGGCCTTTGCTACATAAGCCTAACTTCCTGCTGACTAAACATTTAACGTTTTACTTCAGGTTTTTCCTTACAACAGCGGAAACACAACTTACATATCATCACATTCTGTAAAAGAAGTATCATGAAACATTAATCTTGTTCTTCTATATTTCTTCACATGTTCACCCACAGATTCATGTTCAACATCTCATCATATAATTTAATTTCTTTGTTTATATCCTTAACATGGGCAGTTGCCATAACAGTCATTAAACAACCAATTGCACACCCATTGTATTAACTGGTATAAATGCATATGCATATGCTCCACAAAACATAAACCAACCTCTAAGTAAATACAACACGTGTCATTCCACCTACGTCTTCAACCTCCATACAATAAAAAAAAACTCCTTCAGTAGGCAAATAAGTATAAATTCTTTTGTCGCCTGGATGTTTATACTTAACACAATCATATGCTGGAAAAACTGCCAGCTTTTTCTGATTAGTCTATTTTGTTGGCTTCACAGGGAATCCAAACAAAGTATCATCTTTGACAAATTAAGCATCAGGATGTATAATAATCTTAAACTCTGCCATAAAAAAAAAATCTTCCTGACACTGGAACTTCTATAAAACAAGTAGACATGATGTCTGTAACTGTAGCTTCTCCTTTCACGCAAAAAGAAAAACTATTCAAAGCTACTCTCATTTATTCCAGAAAAAAAACCATTTTCACTCTTAGCAACAACAAGCTCTTTTCCTTCAGTATCTTACACTTCTTTGTAAAACTCTTGGTGCTTCAAAACATCCAACTGTACATCTACCTTTACAGTAAATGAACGTTTTGCACTAGCTAAACTGTTTTACAAAAATATCAACTTCATTACAGTACTTCTTAATTCAATGAATGGCATAAACAATCCCTTCTCCAAAGCTCTAAATCTATAGGAAGAATAGTTGCCATGCATGTCAAACCAATGATCATATAGTTGTTCCATCCTCTTAGACAAGTCCTTATGTCATATGTGTGGTTACATATTGGATATTTTCTCAAATGCAAACCATCATCTAAGGTGGATCCTATACAGATTCCAACCTCAGCCATAGGTTTCATCAATGTCCGTGATATCTGCCCTTCATATTCTGTACTGTCGGGTTCAGTTTGGAAACATAACCATTGCCACGTTAATGGATAGCCAAGCAATACCTCAGAAGCCTCCATACCTACCCCACATAAGGCAATAATCACTATCTACACCATATTAATAAATGGACTAGTCCTTCACCCACCTTAACGTATGTAGTTTTACACTTCAAAACTTACAACTGGTCTTTGGGGACTTACATCCACTTCTTTATCTTCTTCCACACTCAGAGGACACAATACCTGTGTACAACAATCTATTATTTCATGTCTTAAAATAATCAACAATACAAGGAAAACATGTATTACACTCAACCAAATAATCAACAATACATCTCAAAATTCCACAAACTTAAGCTAAACTAGACATGTAATTATCTATCCCCACTATCTAAAAGAAATAGAAAATAAAAAGTCCAGTCCTTCCGAAGCTTGCTTCCACTGGAAACAGGAACTGGATCCACAAGTCCCTTCACACACAAATGATGTGTCCAACCTCACTCACATGTCCACACAACCAACTCAGTGGTCAATAGTACTTGGAATGGATAGGCCTCAGCTTCCCCAAAGCTCTCCACTGCTTTATCAGGACCCAGTCTTCACTCTTAAAATCATGCACTTGGAAATCTAACTGTGGTGTTTGCACTAAAAGTCCTTCAGACCTTAAAAGAGAAAAACACTGGGACAGTCCCTGGATATATTTTCCAAAAAATATATATATCTTCAAATACAATTCTAGACATTCCCACACTTCCAGTATAAGGTATTCCAAACATCATTTCATACAGTGAAATTTCAGCATCTTTTCTCAAAAAAGTACGCATTCACAATAGAGCTAGAGGTAAACATTTTATCCAGGGTAATTGAAGTTCTAACATTAATTTCTTTAATGTATTGTTTTATAGTTCTCATTTTTCATCCTACCTGAGGAATAAGTCCAACAGGTCTATTGCCAATCTATTTCCAATTCTTTCCTTATACCATTTTACCACATGAAAAGTAAAATGTGTACCTCTATCACTGTAAATGCACTATTAATGCATATCTATATAAAATTTTTATTTGTATATATCTGTTCCAATATTAACTTCACAGTCATTTGTGCATTTGCTCTCGCACACAGAAAATCTTCCAACCATCCAGTCAAATGATCAACAATCACCAACAGATATTTCAAAGGTACCTACTGCTAACATTACAGTACAATCAACTTATATTCTTTAAAATGGCCAACTAGCCAAATCTCTTCCTCCTGTCAGGATACACATTCACACACAATGTATACATTTTCTACTCACTTGCACAGCTATCGTGTACATACTTCTACAAATATATTTTCTCTTCACAAAAGCCACAAATACTTGTGTTCCCCAATGAGTACCCTCACGTACCTTCTCTATTATGTCTCTCATAATAGGCTTATTAACTATCTGCAATCCATTCTCTATTAACCACTTCCAATCTACATACTCCACATCTTATAACATCATCTGTTTCTCTTCTCCATCAATGGTTTTACATCCCATTCCAAAACAGGAACTAAAACCATTATCGGCATTTCTCTCATATATGCATCTATACATACATACATAAGCCTCATCTGCTAATCTATTTCCCAAAATCTCTTTGGAAAACTTCTCTTCTTACCAGCTTCAACATATATTGTAGCCAATTATTCTGTAACTTCAGCCACTGCTTACCCACTTCATTTTCTAGAAGTTTCAAAGCTTGCACCAAAGCAAACATTTCGCACACCTAAGCAGAATACTTAACAGATAAGCATTCTCCACTTCGAGAAGATCCATCAATAAACAAATTAATACCTCCCTCTATTAGGATATCTTCCAAATCCTCTCTTGCCTTTGTCTGTAAATCTAGAACTTCAATACAATCATGTATAGTTCTATATCTTCCATTCCTGTCTCTCTCCAAAAAGGAATTCAGCTGATTTTAAATTCTTGTCAGTTGAGAGAAACAAATCTTCCTTGACAATAAAATAGCTTTAAAAATCTAACATATGTAAGCCACATATGCTTTCTGCATTAAAACACTTACTACTAAAGCACTTCCAAAAGTCAGCTTCCTACTTCCTCCCATGAATATAGCCATAACAGCTACTGTCTATATATACAAAGGCCAATCATGCACTTCTAAATCCATCAATTTTTTTAAAAATGCTATAAGTTTCTCCTTCCCAGCTCACACCTAAGCTAGAACAAATACCTGTAGCTATACCTCTTCTACTGCTACAAATGGAAAGGTTTCTTTAACTCAGATAAACTCAACACAAGAGCTCTCTTAGTTCCCAGTATAGATTATCTAACTATCCCCCTCAACCCTCTCTCTCGATTGATTCTCTTGCTTCCATATCTGATCAAATGTCCTAAGTCAGACTCCGCATATTACAATTCCTTCCTTAAAACTCTTAGACCCTATTGTCCTAAGAAATCTAACAAAGCATTTACACCTTTCTCAACATCTCTCTTCTTCTACCTAATACCAACAAATCATTCACATACTGTAACACCTTTTTACCCACAAGCAGTTCAAAACCCTCAAGGACCTGCTCTACACTTGTCCTAACAAAGTAGGGCTTTCTAAGAACCTCTCTCAGTAAAACACACCATCGATACTGTCAAGTTCAATGCGTATCTGGATCAGTCCTCACTACTGGGCAAGTCCAAGCATCTTTCAAATCTATCACACTAAAATACCTGTATTCATATGGAATTCCCCCTAACAACATATAGGGGTCTGGTGTAATAATCACTAAGTGATTTTACAACAACCAACCACTAGACATCAAAAATCATCAGGTTTCTCTACAGGTAATATAAGTATATTGTATGGTGACATTGCAGGCTCAATTAGCCCATCCCCTAACAGGGACTCTGTCACTGGCTTCAAGCCACATCTCCCTTCCAGGGAAATATCACATTGCTTCCACCTCACTAGCTCAATATCACCTCCACAGGTGCAATATTCATAATACCTCTATTCCCTTTCACTTCCCACACTATGGGATCTATAAATCTCTCCTGTTCATCAGTCAATAAATGAACAGTACACTTATCCTCAAAAAAGATAAGCACAACCTAATAAGGACAAAGCATCCCATCATACCTGCTTCATAACATCCATTGTTATACATAACATCCATTGTTATCTCAGAGTGTCCTCCTTTTAGAGACACATTTTCAACAATAGCAACATCAAAAGGCTCTCCCTTAACACCAGATACATCATAGTTTTCCCTACCTGGGTAATACCCTCAGGTAACTTTAAAGAAATTCTGGCTACAGTATCTATTAGGAAAACACAACTGCTTCCTCAGGTCTCACCTTTACATTTACTAAAGGTTCTTGGTGAGACTCAAGTGTTAAAAGCCTTTGACCTCCCTAATCTTCAATTAGGGTATACAGCATCTGCTGCATTCTCTGCTTGTCTGGGCAGTTTCTCACAAAATGCCACAAGCATAACACTGCTTACTTCTTTAGCAACTATTTCTGTTCCAGGAAAGAAATTCTATTCTCTCCTTCTCCAGTATACTACAGTATACTTCCAGTATATGAAGCTTCAATCCTGTAATTATTATTAACTATTACAAGTCCAAGTCCATCTGACTTATTATCTCTGCTCTGTCTCTAGCTTCGTAACAGCTTCTAACACAGAAAACATTAATTAACTAACAAGACTTCATTACATCACAACTTAAAAAAAAACTTTCGTGGCCTCTGTCACAAACTGCAGTTCCATTAACGCTTAGTATTCTGGTGTCTCTGAAGCAAAAACAGAACACTGTCCCTAATTCTATTCAAGAATTTAGCTGACGATTTATCTCTCAACTGACTTATAAAAAAAAACTCTAGCCAGATTCCACCCTCATGGCACATCAGTTTCAATACCTTGTACTAAACTGCCCTGACTATTCCAGCCAGTATATTACCAGGTATTTCCTGCAGTAGACTATACTAGTAGAGTATAGTATCTATATCCCTTCTGGAGTAAACAAATAATCCAAAATATGCTACAACTCCACAAAAATATAAATGGTTAAACCAGGGAACAACTCCTTATTGGAACACTTTGCAACCACAGCACTGACAGCTTATTATTCCTCAAAACAGAGGTAGTAACACAACTGTAAGACTATTAGGCATTTCACACTATGAATAAAATTCCTTTGCCTTAAATTTTATAACTATTCCAAACATAAAATCCTTGCAATTCTCTCTCACAAAGTAGCTCATATTTCAGCTCTCTGCACTGTGAAACAGCCCCCCTTAATTCTCACCCTCAGCTGCATCTGAAACAGCTGGAACAAATTATAGGGGAGACGAGCATAAACAGCTAGCATATTCCAGAGGCTCCCCCTCCTTAATAAAATCTCTTACTGAGAGGAAAGGAGCCTTCCACATATCACAGATCAACATAAATCACCTGGGCATCTAACCTCTTTAACTCTTTAACATAGCATTAAAAGAGACAATAGAAAGAGTTAACAGTTAACTGTTTAACACAGCTTTTAAGGCATCAAGCATCAATCCAATACATATATACAATACACTCTCCAAATTTGAACAGTACAATCTGTATCACTCATCAAGGGGTTAATACTTAAATACCAGCAGCCAAAAGCTGAACCAGCTCTCCAAAAGGAGAGAGAACTCTGGAACCTTACAAACATCTTGTTCTTGCTAAACAAAAAAAATGTCTAACCCCCTTAACACAAAATATGACAGGGAGAAACAGTGTAGACTCACACACACGTCAAACAGAAATCATTTTGAGACCCCTCTAAACAACCCCAAAGCAATTTAGGAAATGTTGCAACACAATGTTAAAAGTTACTAATTAAATTCAGCTCACCTGAGCCCCCAGTGTACCTAACTTCGGCCATTCCAAGCTCCTACTATCACAGATTATCAGTCAAGGCTTAAGAGCAATTTCCCCTCCCTTGGGCAGAAGACCCAGCAACTGCCTTCACAAACCCAGTGGAGAGGCGCCATTGCAGTCCTGAAAAAAATCATCTGTCCAAAGGAAGAAAAAAAAGTCTATCTCCTGGCAGCTTGCCAAAATTGTGAGAAGTACATAAAAATGAATCAACCGACTATTGATAATCTGATCCATAGGATGCTTTATTAGGTAAGATACTGCAGTACCAGACCCCTCACTCCAAAACCATGTTTAGGAGAAAAAGAGACCCTTCCATTTAGTGAATATATAGGTTTATCAAATCACATGGTTACATAACACTTCCTGTTTCCCATATATGGAAGTTATACAACGTTTTCATAAGAAAGTTCCAACCTTCCATGGAAAACTCCCAACATTCTCATTATAGTCAGATTTCCTGTTATTCAAATACTAGAAGATTATAAGAAAACCATTAATATCTCTTAATGTGATTTATAATGTCAGATTACCCTTATAATGTCAGACATACCTCTAACTTATGCCAAGTACATAATTTTGCAATCTTGTATAATTTCTAGCACAAAACACATTACATAAATGTTCTGAGCTTCAAAAGTTCAGACTGCGAACACAAAATGGCTTGAGTTTGGCTCTTCACATTCTCAGGTGTAATAACCAAATTATCAGCCATAACAAGGGCAACTAAAGGCTGTTTTCCACTCGTCTCCCTCTTTGATGCGGACCCGGTAGTAAGCTTCTCTTAGATCTACCTTTCCTTTTGACAGGTGGTTTAATAGGTCTTTCATGAGGGGGAGAGGACACGTGTTTTTGATGCATGCAGCATTTATGCCCCTAAAATCCACACATAATATCAAACTGCCACCTTTCTTCTCTTTGAACAGCACAGGGGCAGCTAACCTTGATTTGATTACTTGATTTGGCAGGTTCCATAAAACCTTTCTTCAAATTGTTGTCGATGTACTTCCTCAATTCAGTCATTTCAGCCAGTGTCATGGAGTACATCTTTGGTTTCGGTAGTTTCGCCCCCAGTTCCAACTCTATGGCGCAATCAGTGGCTCGATGTGGAGGTAAAATATTACACTCCTCTTCACTGAATGCTTCAGCCAAGTCTCGGTATTGGTTGGGTATTTGGGGAGTATCTGGGAGAAGGTCGGAGGCTGTAGCGGCTGGTTCAGGGTTTGGGTTCAAGTCGGGTGGTGGTTCTTTAGTGGGAGGAAGGGGAGCAATGGTCCCAACCCAATGATGATTTTCCTAAACCCATCCTCCCATTTGATAGAAGGGGCCCATTTATCTAGCTAAGCAAGTCCCAATATGATTGATTTGGACATTCTTGGAGCCATTATAAAGCATATGAGTTCGTGGTGAGGACCCAATTCCATTTTGATCAACTCTGTCATTTGGGTTGCTGGAATCCCCCTAATTAATGTCCCATCCAGTTGCTCAAATCTGATTGAGTGTCTTAATGACTTAGTCTTTATGCCCAATTGCTCAATGATAGGAAGTCCGATAAGGCATCTAGAGCATCCAGTATCAATGACAGCTTCTAACTCCCCGGCCTCCCCTGTACTAGGTACCACTAACTTGACTTTGACAGTAAAAGGCATGATGGGAGCACTCACCATTGGGTTGTCTTCGTCGGTCGGGTTCTCAGGGAGGTGATGTTGTTCTGGAAGTTTGTTGCTTCCTTCTGCGTAGAGAGGACCCTCCAGGCTGGGTCTAGCAAACTGGCTGATGTCGGGAGGTCTTCCTTGACTTTTCCAACCTCTGACAGCCTTGTTAGGCTTTGATGGTGGTGCTCGGGGTACAGGTGCAGGAGCCAGACAGTCAGCTGCTCTATGGCCATCCTGGCCACAATGGTAACATCTTATCATGTTGGGTTGGATGTGAGTAGCTCCAGCAGGCTTGGTCGGCAATCGCCTGGTCCCAATTCTTTTAGGTGGGCCTTCAGGAAGGGGTTTCCTCTGTAGGATTGATGTCTTGGTCTAATCTGAGGGCGGTGGAATACCATGCTTGAAGCGTCTCTGGGATTCCCCTTATGTTACAGGCCTTCTTCACTTCTGGGTCAATGGTGTTCTTAAAGTAGTGTAAAGTCATTCTTTCAGGCCAATCCATGAGATGGCTGGTGACCCTTCTAAAGTCCCAAATAAAGTCTGATAAGGGTTGCTTGCCTTGTCTCATTTCCATTAGCTTCTCTTCATTTTCTGCCACCCGATCTGGATTTTCGAATCTGAGTCTCAATAATTGAATAAACCCATTGACATTTTGTAATTCTGGGGCTTGTTCATTGTGTAGCTGGGCCACCCAGTCAGATGCATCCCCCTCATTCATCCCATCTGTAATGGCAGTAACCAAATCGTGCTCTGTCACGTATTGGTCTCCAAATTGTCTATGTGGGATCGAATTTGAGTGAGGAAGTAATTAAAATGTTCATGACGCCCATCGAAAATGGCTTTGAACTGGATTTGGTCTGGTCTGGGTCGCGGTTGGGGAGGTGGTACAGGCCTGGCACCTTCAGGTTGAATCAGAATGAAGGGAGCCTGATGGGGTGCGTATATAGATTGGCTGGGGCCCCTGAGGCTTGGCTGGGTTGTTCCTCTCTGAAAATGGGGCCCCTGCAGGGTTGCTCCAAGTGGGGTTTGAATTGGTGGTTGCCTTTCTCTTTGCCTTGGTGGAGCACCTTTGCACCAACTTCACCTTTGCTGAAGTTGCCCTCCTGTTGACAGAACTATTAAAAAAGGGCTCATCAGCCACCAAACCAAAGCCAAATCAACCCCTGGCTTGGACCATGGACTGTCAGAAAGCTTTCGAGACATTAAAATGCCTCTTCGCAGCTGAGACCATCCTCCAACACCCAGACACAGCTAAGCCTTTTATTGTCCAAACTGATGCAAGTGATGTAGCGGTGGCAGCCATTCTGCTGCAAAAAGACTCTCAAAATCGACTGATGCCTTGCGCTTATGTGTCCAAAAAACTGTCAGACACAGAATGAAGATGGGTGGCCTGGGAGAAAGAAGCATTTGCTGTACAATGGGCTTTATTAACTTTCTGGAAGGGGTGCAGGAGCCCTTCGAGGTATGGACTGATCAAAAAACCTTCAAGGCTCTAAAGACCCCTAGGAGATTATCTCCCAAACAAGCCCGATGGGCCCAATACTTCAAGCGGTTCAACTTCAACATTAAATATATCCCCGGAGGAAAAAACGTGTTGGTGGATGCCCTGTCCAGAAAACCTCAGTTTGACAGCCATTGAGAGGAAATAGTACAAGCCTTAATTCCAGGAGCTCAATTGGCAGGCCAAGTAACCACTTGAGCCCAAGGCAACCACAACCCCAAACGCCTGGAAGATAAGCTGACCACAGAATTGAAAACTGCCCTATTGACCAATCCTTGGTTCCTGGACCATCAAAACGAGTTAACAGTGAATGAGGGACTAGCTTGGAAAGGGACTAAGCTTTATGTACCCACAACCCTAAGACTACTGGTACTAAAGCATAGCCATGACTCTCAGCTGGGAGGCCACTTCGGATTCTTAAAAACCCTACATTTACTAAGAAGACAGTTCTGGTGGCCAAAAATGAAACCTGATGTCAAGGACTATGTAAAAAGTTGCTCAATTTATGCCGCAATGAAACACAGAACTGAAAAAAACCCTGGCCTCCTTCAATAGGTCGCTGAACCAACTCAACTGTGGGAAGAAATCACAATGGACTTTATTGTGGAATTACCCGAGAGTGAAGGGAATACGATCATTTGGACCGTCATTGACTTATTCTCTAAACTACAGCCTGTAAAGGATTTCCATCTGCTAAAAAGCTTGCAAAGCTGTTCATGAAACATATCTATAGAATACATGGAGTACCTCGTAGAATAATATCAGACAGAGGGGTACAATTTACCGCAAAATTTTGGAGGGAATTTTTGAAGTGCATTGGGTCCTCCCAAGATTTACCCTCAGCTTTCCATCTGGCTTGTAACAGAGCAGCGGAGAGGGCTAACGCCATGACTGAACAATACATTAGATGCTATGTAAATTATCAACAAGAAAATTGGGCTGAGTTATTACCTTTTGCAGCGGTTGCTTACAATAATGTAGTACATGGCAGCACGGGGTTGACTCCATTCCAAATCAACACTGGAATGGACTTTGTCCTGATGCCAGAGTTACCTTGACAACCTCCCACATCCATGTCCCTAACAGAATGGATGAACTCATTAAAGAAAGGGTGGGAAGATACAAAAAAAGCTTTGACCAAAGCTGCAAAAAATTATAAAAAAACAGGCAGATAAACATAGATCCTTTCAACCACCCTTTAAAGTAGGAGACAAAGTATATTTGTCAACCAAGTATCTTAGGTTGAAATTGCCCAGTAAGAAATTGGGCCCAAAATTCTTGGGTTCATTCCCAATTTCAAAAATAATCAATCAAATAATCAATCTGTCCAATTGAGTCTTCCTCGACTATTAGGGAAGATTCAACCAGTGTTCCATTGTAGTTTGCTAAAACCAGTTGCTACATCAATGATAAGACCAGTGCCAATCACTCCCCCTGACCCATTAATGGTACAAGGGGTGACACATTATGAAATTAACAAAATTCTCAATTCTAGATTACACCATGGACGATTGCAATATTCAGTCTTATGGAAGGGATACCCTCTCTCAGATGCTAGCTGGGTAAAGAGTTGGGATATCCATGCTGATCAATTGGTTACCCAATTCCATGAGGATTTCCCCCACAAACCAAAGGATCCTCATGAAGGTGGGAGAGGGGTTAAAGACAATGTATTTACCCCTGTATCTGTTTTAGTTGTTTTCCTTTTCGGAGGAGGAGTTTTCAAGGGGGGACACCTGTCAGCTCTGAGATTCAGCTGCCATGAATGGAAGGGGGGTGGAGGAGTTCAAGTTTATTCTGTATGTCGCATTAAAAAATTCCAGCTGCAGTTAATTGGTTCTCGTGATTAATGAAGTGTAGAAGTGGCAGGAGAGAAGGTGGATTTTGTGAAATGTGCTGAAAATGACTTTCACTTTTGGAAATGCCATAGAAATACCAGGGCTGTTCCTAACAAATCAGTTGGAGATTATACTTGTCTCGAAGTGATTGATTACCATGGACAATTTCTGGATGCCTAACAGATGTTTTATAAGCTTTTGTAAAGTTCTGCTGGTAGACCATCTGGGCCCGGTGTTTTACCATTCTTTTGTTACTTAATTGCTTCTGTTAATTCCATCATTGTTATACGTTCATCTAACATGGTTTTTACTGTTTCAGGTATTTTAGGTAATTCTGCTTTTTAAAGTATTGATTTATTTTATCTTCTGAAACTGTCTTTTGGTCATATAGTTTTCCATAGTAATTTTGAATTATATATATTATAGTTTGCTTTTAAAGTTGTAGAGACCTTTCGGCAGAATCTCATCTGCCATCATCAAGCTTGTGTATTGGGTTCATCTGTGTGTCAGGTTTTCACAGCCGTTTCTGTTTTAAATTTGGTGCTAGCCTCATGCTTTGTTAGAATGTTTTTTTTCTTCATCCTAATTGGTTGGGAATCTCGGTCTGTGTTTATTGGTCTTGGAATTTGCTGTGTTCTGCTTAATTGGTGTTTCTAATATCTTCTGTCTGTTTTGTAGCATTTTTTTGTCTTGATTAGCTGGCAACATTGTGTTTTGTGTATTGGGGGCTGTTGGGAATATAAGTCACCTAACAGCTATTTGGGTTGGAAATATATAAACCAGGATAAACATTTTAATACTGTATCTTTAAGAAAATGCAAAAAATTGTAATTGGGTGTGGTTTCTCAAACAGCCATAAGATGGAGCCAGAAACCTGGGTTGTTTAGTCTTAGTCTCAGAAGAGAGTGTGTCTCAGTGAGTCCCTCTGTTTCCTTCTGTTGGAGAGTTTTGCCGTTCCTCCTAATTGACTGATATTCTTGGATTTGATGTAAGTCTGATATTGAACTGTTTTTGACACTGGATTTTGATATTGGATTATCCCTGGACTGAAAACTGACTGATTTAACCTGTGAATGACTTTGGACTGCTTGTTTTGAACTTTGCTTAAACCTTTATTGAAAGTAAAAAACCTACATTTACTGTACAGTGTATCTGTGTGCTGTGTGTGTATTATTCAAACACTTCTCTCAAATACGTCTCCCTGTATGCGCTCATTCTCCTAACAGGGAATTACCTCGACAGGGGCTTTTAGCACAGCTTGGCTTCGGGTGAATGGCCAGCTATCATTTATTAGGAAGCTAGGTTTCATCTGGGTGGCTGGCTAGAGTGTGTTTGGGCTGGAGGTATCTCCGGGGGGGTGGTCTATTTGAGCCTAGGTGTTTGCCTGGCTAGTGGTGTGGAGATTTTTTTGTTTGTGAGTGCAGGCTTTCAAATAATTGACAGACTGGTGGAATCATCTTTCTATTCATGCTTTCAGGTCATTTTTCAATATCGCTTCTCTGATAATTCTGTAGCTGCGGTTTTCTATAGTGGCTAGGGTTTTGGTGCCATTGAAGTTGATGCTATGACCTGTGGCTTTCATGTGTTGGACTAGTGAGAAAGTGTGTTCCAGCTTTTTTACTGCATTTTTGTGTTTGTCAAGGTGGGTACTTATTCTTCTATTGGTCTGTCTGATGTATGTGGCAGGGCATGATGCACAGGGGACTTCATATATGCCTTGGTTTTCCAGGTCAATTTTATCTTTGGGGTTTTTCTTAGGATGGCTGCTATTTTTCTGTCTGTTTTAAAGGCAGTCTTGATGTGATGCCTGTGTAGTATCTTACTGATTTTGTCTGTTGTACCTCTTATGTAGGGCAGGACAGCTGTTCCATAGGTCTGTTCATCTTCTAGGTCTCTATTATGTCTCAGTGTGTTTTTGTGGATCAGGCCTGTGATTTTGCTTTTGTGGAAGCCATTGGCTGTCAGTACATTGGTCAGGGAGCATAGTTCAGTCTTTATGTGTGTCTTGTCTGCCAGGCATTTGGTTCTGGCAATTAGTGTTTTGGCCACAGAGTTTATCTGTGCTGGGTGGTGGTGGGTTTGGGCGTTGAGGTAGCGGTTGGTGTGTGTTTTCTTCTGGTATATGGTGTGTCCTAGTGTGCCATCTATTTTTTTTTTAGATTAGTACATCTAGGAATAGTAGTTGTTTGTTTGTTTCTGTTTCCATGGTGAATTTGATTTTGGGGTGTGTGCTGTTTAGGTGTGTTAGGAAATTGTTTAGGTTTTCTTTTCCATGGGGCCAAATCACAAATGTGTCATCGATGTATCTTAACCATAGTTTGGGTTTGTGGGTGGCATTTTCCAGGGCTCTGGATTCAAATTTTTTCATGAACAGGTTTGCAATAATGGGTGACAGTGGTGATCCCATGGGAGCTCCTTCAATATGCTTGTATCTTTGTCCTTTGTATATGAAATATGTGTTGGTTAAGCAGTGTTCTGCTAGTTCCGTGAGGTGTTTGGGTGGTTGGTATTTGTTTTTGATGATTTCTAGGGTTTCTTTTATCAGGACTTGAGTGAATAGTGAAACCATGTCAAAACTTACAAGCAGATCTTTTTGTTCCACGTGTAGATTTTTGATCATTTCTAAGAGGTGGTATGAGATTTGTACATGTGAAGCTGCTGCTTCAGCATGGGCCTGTAGCTGCTTTGCTAGGTATTTGGCTAGGTTTTGTAGTGGTGATCCTCTGGAGCTGACTATGGGTCTCAGAGGTATGCCTTCTTTGTGTATTTTGGGGAGGCCGTATAGTTTGGGGCATCTGGAAGATTTTTCTTTTGGGATGATCAAACAATCAGGATGAAGAAAAAACCATTCTAACAAAGCACAAGGCTAGCACCAAATTTAAAACAGAAACAGCTACGAAAACCTGACACACAGACAAACCCAATACACAAGCCTGATGATGGCAGATGAGATTCTGCCGAAACGTCACTACAACTTTAAAAGTACAACTATAATGACGTGGGAAAATACCTGAACAAACCTGAATACCATACATATAAATACCCACAAAAACTTAAGAAAACACACACACACACACACACACACACACACATATATATATACACATACATACATTGTATATATATATATATATATATATATATATATATATATATATATATACACACACACACACACACACATTATATACACGTGTGTGTATGCATGTGTGTGTGTGTGTGTGTGTGTGTGTGTGTGTATATATATATATATATATACACACACACATACATACATACATACATACATTATATACATTGAAATGTAAAAACCTGGAACCACATTGTTCACCAAAAGAGATGTTTTTTAAAATATAAAAATTATATATATATATATATATGGTGGGATTCAAATTTTTTTACTGCCAGTTCTGTGGGTGTGGCTTATTTGGTGGGTGTGGCTTAGGGTCACATGACTGGGGTGGTCATGTGACTGGGTGGTCATGGCTTGGTGGTCACATGACTGGCTGCGTGGCTTGGTGGTCATGTGACTGGGTGGGTATGGCCAACTCAATGTCACACACGTCAAGGGTGCCTCGCCTGGCCCCTCTCCTCCCAGCCATTCCTTGTCACACCCAGCCTCAACATATCTATAGTTCTGTAAAAATGTTGTTCACCTTTTTTTGACTTTATTATCTATGTACCATAGATGTACTTTTGTGGACCACTGAAAGGAGGAAATGGCTCACATGCTTTGCCCAAGAGTGTGATAGGCAACAGGCTTTTAAGGGGCTGCCAGAAATGGGGGAGCAATGTATTTTCCAAAGCACTAGAAGGCAAACAATGTATTTTCCAAAGCTCCAGAAGGATGGAAAGTAATCAGGGGGAGAAGCAACCTAAAACTAAGGAGAAACTTCCTGACAGTGAGAACAATTAACCAGTGGAACTGCCTGTCTCCAGAAGTTCTGGGTGCTCCAACACTGGAGGTTTTTAAGAAAAGCTTGGACGTCCGGTGGCAAGGCAAAGACGGCCAGAGGGGCAGAAATCCACTCGCGGTTCCAGCTATCCTCTTCTTGAGTTTGGTGAGATCTTTTGGGGTGCTCAAGTCTTGGAGAGACTCATGCCAGCGTGGGGGAACCTTGGACTGTAGTGTGGGGAAGGCAACCGCCCTGCAACGAAGAGGAAGCCCTCCAGAGCCCAACGATCAAGAACAGCCTCCTGTCAATGGAGGCTCCGAAGTCCGGACTGCCACCGATGTGAAGGAAAGAGTGAGTGACAGTTTGCAAGTTTGTTGGGAAAGAGAGTGGTGGTAAAAGTTAGTGGTGGAGAGGAAAATTGGAAGAGTACAGATTGATTTTAGGCTGTTATATACTGTGCGAACATCTGCCTTGAGCCCTAAGAGAAAGCGGCTATAAGAGAATCGGACAAGTGAAAGTGAAGGGGCTCGGCAGGCAGAAGAGAGATGGAAATAACAAAGAATTAAAGAGGAATTTGGAATCTGGAAGACCAGCATTAGGGAGTGATTGAATAGATTCTGTCACCACTTACATTTGGATAGACGCTATAAAACCGGAGCCAGAAGTAGAACGAAGTCGATCGGGGAAAGAAAAAAAACAGAGCGGCGCCACAGGTGGTATTTAGAATGCTGAAGTGGCTACAACAAAGTAACAGATTCAACTGACTGAATGGACACAATTTATTCTACAAACTCCGGGAAACTTGAGAACTTGTTCTATTGGAGGAGACAGTTCCCTTCTCTATTTGAAGGAAATCAGAACAATTGACTTAAAGAACATCAAAACACAAGTAAAACCAGAAGCCTTTGAACGAGTGGGAACATTGCTTACTGGTAGCTGTTACTCAGCAATTTTTCATTTGCCATTTCCGGTGTGCTCGAAGTGAAAGCTCCCAAATTGAAAAGTGGAAACTAAAAATTCCTATCTCTAGAAATTTCCTTTTTCTTCCCTTCTACTCTTTTTTCTGTGTACATATTTACTAAAAATAGCCTCTCTTCTTTTCTATTAGTTGATGTTATGTTATGTTGAAATATGCTTGCTTTTTTTTTTTTTTTTGATTTCCACTCGATAAATACACATATTTAGTAAAGAAATATTAGAGTGTTAAAATATTGGATTAATTAATTTAGTTAAGTTAAGTTATTAATAATAGAGTTTGTTATATTTTGAATGGGAATATAGGGGAGACAGTAAGAATATTAAGCAATAGTTATTTAACAATTTCAGACCTCTTTAGATCAATATTATATTTCATTGTGCGACTATATCTATGAATGTAATATATTGCGTAGTTAAGGTTACTTTACATTTAAGTTAAACCAGAGAAATATATATATACTTTACTAATTAGTTAAGAATACAGTTATTTAACGGATTGATAGAGCTTGGTCAATTTTAGTAATAGAATTAAGAACACTGAATGCCAATTTGGAATAATATATTTAGCATTGTACAACAACAAAAACAAATCTTAAAGGAAATGACTAGTACAACTGCCACAGCATTGAAATCTGGTAGAAAGGTCAACCCCACAATAACAACTACCTTTGCAAAAACTTCACCTATGGCACAAAAAACAATAGAGGAAACACTACCAATAGAGAAGCAAACTAGCATTTTGAATGCGAACATTCAAGCAATCTTTCTAACCCTACAGGACTCATTGACAAGATTGCAAGAAACAATGACTAAAAACCACAGTGAAACAAGGGCAGATATTAACGAGCTGAAGGAAGAGATGGGGAAACTAAAGACAGAAATGAAAGCGGACATTTCCAAAGTAGAGGATAAAGTGAGAGTATTGCAGCAGGCCTTGGAGAAAAATGAAGTTATAATAAAAGAGGTAGAGAAAAGAACTAAATGAACGGAAAGGGAATTAGAAAGGCTGGAGGAAGATCTTAAAAGTGTGAGCAAAGAAATGGAGGACTCAGTGGTCCTCCTAGAAATGGACAAGGCAGCAACTTACCTAAGATTCCAAAATGTGGCAGAATCAAAAGAAGAAGACCTGGAATACTTGATGGCAGAAATACTGGCCAGTCTATTGAACATGGATAAAGATGACATTCAAAAAGAGTTCGATGAAGTCTACCGGGTCAATACAAACTATGCAAGATGCCACAAATGCTCTAGGGAAGTCCACATACGATTCACCAGAAGATGTGTCCGAGATATGATATATAGAACCTCAAGAGATAAAACAATAACGTACAAAGAGAAAGAAATTGTGATCCTAAAACAGATCCTGAGGAGAATAAGGGAACAAAGGCATGATTATAAATTTCTGGCAGCATATTTAAATCAAAAAAGAATTACATTCAAATGGCTTATTCCAGAAGGGATGCTAGTGTCGTGGAAAGAGAGGAAAATTAAAATAGACACTATGGAAAAAGCTCAGGACTTTTACGAACAGATGGTGGGCCCACAGGAGCAAAGTAGTGGGGAGGAATCGGACACAAATTCTCAAGAAGAATATGGTGGAGATAAAAATAGAACTGGAACTGTAGGGAAACAAGAGAACACTCATCCACAACAAAAGACAGAAGGAACCACATTAACACAAGCACAAGAAGAGAGGAATTGTTACACGACAAAGAGCGAAACAAAACTAAATAGATGGGAGAAGAAAAAAAATTACTATCAATAAACATAAACGGTTTAAATTCGACATATAAAAGAAAAAGGATATTAACTAAATTAATCAAACAAAATGCAGATATAATATGCCTACAAGAAACCCATATAAAGAAGAAGGATGAAAAATATTTGGAATGCCCGAAATTAGGCAAGTTATTTACCACACCAGCGGATGAGGAGAAAAAGAAGGGAATCACAGTATATGTGAAAGAGGATTTGAAATCAGAGCTAATATGGTCGGACTCAGAAGGAAGGACTCTGGGTTTGCAGATCTGGATTAATGATATTCCAATTCTTTTAGTAGTAATATATGCCCCAAATGGAGACCAAAAAGAGTTTTTTAAACATCTATATAGAAAATTGGTTGAAATGCAAAAAAGAAACATTTGTATTATAGGAGATTTCAATTCCATTGCTGATTTTCAAAAAGATCACAGTAATGGCAGAAAGAATAAAAAGGGGAAGAGAGAGCTCCCTAAGATCTGTAGGGAAATGATGAAAGAGCTAAGTCTGACAGATATATGGAGAAGACTACATCCTGAAAAAAGACAATTTACATTCTATTCAAATCCCCACCAAACATGGACACGGGTCGACATGGCATGGATGAATGGGGAATTAGCAAATGAGACAAAAGAAGTGGAAATTTTGCCTAATGAATGGGCAGACCATAACCCAATACAGGTAATATGGAAGGGCAGGGCAAAACCAAAGAAAAGATGGACTTTAAATACTCAATTAATAAGAGAGAAAGAATACATTAATAAATTAAAGGAGGAATTAATTTTTTTTATAAAAGAAAATGATAACGGAGAAACCACGAAACAAAATATTTGGGATATGATGAAGGCGGTAATAAGAGGTATAACAATCTCTTATAACACCAAGAGAAACAAGGAAAAATATTCCCAACAAAACAAATTACAACAAAGAATTAAGGAGCTAGAAACCCTTCTACAAAATACCCCAAAAGAATCCAATCTGCAAAATCAGATAAGAATAGCTAAAAACAAACTGAATTTAATTGAACAAGAGAAAATGACCATGAATTTGAATTTGACTAGACAAACCTATTTTGAACATGCCAACAAGCCAGGAAGATGGCTATCTTATAAATTAAAAAAAAAGAAAGAGAAGAGATTGATATATCAGTTAATAGATAGTAAGGGAGATACATACCAGGAAATAGAACAGAAAAAAGAAATCATCCATAAATACTTTGAAGATCTATATAAAAAAGAAGATGTCAGTGAAGATAGAATAAGGAATTATTTAGATGAAGTGATGGATAAGGCAATTGGGGAAGAAATGGTTGAACTACTAAATAAAGACATTACTGAATTGGAATTGAAATCAGCAATAGAGAACCAGAAAAATAATAAAACCCCGGGCCCAGACGGGATCCCAGGGGAGCTGTACAAGGCAATAGCAGAACAAATTGGACCACTTATGGTGGAAGTCTTCAATGATGTTTTACTGGCAGCCAGGATGCCGGACTCATGGAGGGGGGCGTTAATTTTGCTGCTCCCAAAGGAGGACACGGATCCCAGATATATAAATAACTACAGGCCGATTTTACTCTTAAATACTGATTACAAAATATTCACTTCTATTATAGCAAACAGATTAAAAAGAATGTTAAATTTGTATATACACGAAGATCAAAACAGATTTCTCCCAACTAGGCAAATAAAGAACAATTTAAGAATAGTATTAGATGTACTAGAATTTTATGAAGCCCACCATGAGAAACAAGTAGCACTTATGTTCCTAGACACAGAGAAGGCTTTCGATAATCTAAATTGGCAATTTTTAATTCAAAAAATTTATAATTTGAATTTGGGCACAAAATTTGAAAATATTATAACAACCATGTATGACACACAACAAGCTAATATAATAGTGAATGGGGAATAAAGATAAAGATAGGATAAAGGAGTCAGACAGGGTTGCCCACTCTCTCCCCTGCTCTTCATATTAGAGACATTATTAATGCGAATTAGGTGGAACTCAGATATAAAGAGATTAACGGTTAAGAAAGAGGAATATAAATTGCGAGCATTTGCGAATGATATGATTTTCTTTATCGAAGAACCAAAAGACAGGGGACCAAAACTGATGAGTGAATTAGAAAATTCGGAGCAGTAGCAGGACTCAAAATAAATAGGAAAAAAACCAAATTAATGACTAAAAACCTAACAGAAAAACCAAAAATAGAACTAGAAGAAACAATGCATATACAAGTGACAAAGAAAGTAAAATACTTAGGAATCTGGCTAACACCACACTGTAAAACACTTAAAGAAAACAATTGTGATAAATTGATACACCAGGTAAAGAAAGATTTAGAATCATGGGGGGAAACTTCAAATTTCACTACTAGGTCGAATCGCCACTATTAAAATGAACATTCTCCCCAAATTCTTGTACTTATTCCAAACAATCCCAATTAAATTACATAAAAAGTTTTTCAAACAACTCAATAGAATAACCCTGAAATTTATTTGGCAAGGGAAAAACCCCAGAATAAATGTAAAAGCAATGCAGGATATGAAGAGCAGGGGAGGGTTAGCATTTCCAAACTGGGAGTTATACCATATGGTCACCTCGTTAGTTTGGCTAAAGGATTGGGTGAATTTAACCAACAAAAGAATGCTATTTCTAGAAGGCCATGATTTACAAAGGGGGTGGCATGCTTTTTTATGGGATGTAGGGAAAACCAGTCAAAAATATTTCCATAGACATTTAATCAGAGACGCACTATTAACAAATTGGAGGAAAATATGGAAAAAACATTATACAAAAGTACCAGTATGGATTTCAACAATAGAGGGAATGATTCAACAAAACAATCTGGAGATTACTAAAATGATTAAATACAAAGACTTATTGGACCCAAAGGGAATTTGAAACCGAGGCTGGAACTTCAGGAGCAAGGACAAAAAATTGATCAATGGGTTTACCTTCAGATTCAAAGCAGATACAAACAAGACAAAAAAGAATTCGGAATTAATAATAAACTGCAACAATTAGATAAAATCTTATTAGGATCAAAAAAAAAATAACAAAATTTTATAATTACTTATTAGAAACAGAATTAGAAGAAGAAATTGTAAAAGGAAATATGATCGCATGGAGTAAGAACGTAGGGTGCAGCATCACATTAGCGGAATGGGAGAAAGTTTGGGGTAGAAATAATAAGATCACCAAATCGGCAGCATATAAGGAAAATCTTTATAAAATGTTTTATAGATGGCACCTCCCCCCTTCGAGGTTAGCGAAGATGCACCCTATCATGAGTCCGTATTGCTGGAAGTGTAGGAAAAAAGAAGGAACTTTTTTCCATATGTGGTGGTCTTGTACAGAAACCCAAAAGTACTGGAAGAAAATCAAAACTTGGTTGGAAGAAATTACAAAAGAGCAGATCGAATACAAACCAGAGTCCTTCCTGTTAGGGATTTTTGATAAGCAAATTTCCAAAAAAGCCAAATACATAACAATACACATTTTAACAGCGCCAGATTAGCCTTCGCTCAACACTGGAAACAACATCAAACTCCATCAGATGAAATGATCATTGAAAAAATTTCAAAATGTGCAGAAATGGATAAATTGACTTTGGTGCTAAAAAACAAAGACACTTCACTATATTATGATAGCTGGAATTGTTGGTATAATTGGATTGACCAAAGATAAATTATATATCTTAAGGCATAAGAGAAAAGTATTAACCTATAATAATGAGGTAGTGATATAAGTAAAGAACAGGTGTGGGTACATGGCATAAATTAAGGTTATGAAAAAAAGAAGATCTTGCAAACTGTAAAAACAAGAATGCTTTTAACCTTCTCTCTCTTTTTTTCCTTTTTCCTTTTTCTTTCTTTTTTCTAAATTCTTTCCTTTTCTCCTTCTCCTCTTTTCTTTCCTTTCCTTTGCCTATTTGTGTATGTATTGTTGGTTGATTTTAATTGTAAAAACTAATAAACTTTTTTTTTTTTAAAAAAGAAAAGACTGGACAGCCATTTCTCTGAAATGGTAAGAGTTCCCCCCAGGGTCCCTTCTAAGGGTTATTCTGTTATTCTGACACCTTTTCCAGGACCTCTATTCAGATTTTGGCATCCTCAGAGTTTTCCTGCCTGAGCAGGGGGTTGGACTAGAAGACCTCCATAGTCCCTTTTAACTCTGTTAAACGCACCTGTATTTATGCTCTGGACTATTGACATGTAAACCGTGAAAAATACCTGGGCAAAAGAAAGGCGGTAAAATCACTCTAGGTGTAGGGACAGTGTAAAATATTAATATATGATAAGTAATGGAACAATTAAAAATAATAGCACAGAATTTTCTCTTCCCCCTCCTTCTTTTCTTTCTCTCTCTCTTTCTTTCTCCACTTCCTCTTTCCTTCTTTCTCTTTCTCTCCCTTCCTCCTTCTTTCTTGATCTTTCTCTCTCTCCCATCATTTCTTGCTTGCTTGCTTTCTCTCTTTCTCTCCCTTCCTTTCTTGCTCTTTTTTTCTTTCTCTCTTTCTTTCTCTCCCTTCCTCTTTCTCCCTTCCTCTTTCTTCCTTTCTTGCTCTTTCCTTCTTGCCCTTCCTCCTTTTCCTTCCTTGTCTCTATCTCTCTCTCTCTCTCTCTCTCTCACACACACACACCTTTTCTGGGAAGAACTTATTAGGTGAAATCCAAAGCAGAGAGTGGTGGGACAATGAAGAAAGCAGCAGCCCTGGAACATCCTTTCAAAGCACATGGGCGGTGGCGGGTGGGGCACGGTACGGCTATGGGAAGTAGCCCCAGATCACGACCACCCTTTTGGGGCACAACAGCAGTGGCGGTGGCAGTGTGGGAGGGGCAGTGGCATGGGGTCAGCGTGGCTATGGGAGAGAGGTGCGGAATAGCCCTGAAAGGGAAGGAGAAGGAGCCGAAGGAGCCTTTGACTTTCTGTTTGTTTTCTCCCCTCTGCTGGGATGGAGAGGGGCATGGAAGAGCCCCAAAAGGGAAGGAGAAAGCCTTTGGCTTTCTGTTTGTTTTCTCCCCTCTGCTGGGGCAGAGAGGGGCGCGGAACAGCCCCCAAAGGGAAGGAGAAAGCCTTTGGCTTTCTGTTTGTTTTCTCCCCTCTGCTGGGGTGGAGAGAGGTGCGGAAGAGCCCTGAAAGGGAAGGAGAAAGCCTTTGGCTTTCTGTTTGTTTTCTCCTCTCTGCTGGGGGGAAGAGGGGCGTGGAAGATTTGGGCAACTGGGGAACCGGTTTGGGGGCGTGGCCAGCAGAAGTCACTACCAGTTCTACAACCCACACCAAATTCTTGCTACCGGATCACCAGAACTGGCGCGAACCGGCTGAATACCACCTCTGATATGTATGTATGTATGTATGTATGTATATATGTATGTATGTATGGTATTCAGCTTTGTTCGGGTATTTTCCCACATCATTATAGTTGTGCTTTTAAAGTTGTAGCAATGTTTCGGCAGAATTTCATCTGCCATCATCAGGCTTCTGTATTGTGTTTGTCTGTGAGTCAGACTTTCACAGCCATTACTGTTTTAAATTTCGTGCTAGCCTACTGCTTTGCCAGAATGGTTTTTTCTTCATCCTGATTGGTTGGGAATCTTGGTCTGTGTTTATTGGTCTCGGAGTGCTGTGTTCTGCTTGATTGATGTTTCTAATATCTTTTGTCTGTTTTGTAGCTTTTTTTTGTCTTGATTGGCTGGCAACATTGTGTTTCCTGTATTGGAGGCTTTTAGTGAGGCTTGGCTCCGAGTAAACAAACGGCTATCATTTATTAGGAAGCTAGGTTTTATCTGGGTGCCTGGTTGGGGTGTGTTTGAACTGGAAGTACCCGCCTGGATGAACACAAAAATGCAGTTAAAAAGCTGGAACACACTTCCTCACTAGTCCAACACATGAAAGCCACAGGTCATAGCATCAACTTCAATGGCACCAAAACCCTAGCCACTATAGAAAACCCCAGCCACAGAATTATCAGAGAAGCCATAGAGATTGAAAAAAGACCTGAGAGCATGAATAGAACAGATGATTCCACCAGACTGTCAATTATTTGGAAGTCTGCACTCACAAACAAAAAAATCTCCATACCACTACCCAGGCAAACACCTAGGCACAAACAGATCCCCCCTGATACCTCCAGCTCAAACACACCCCAACCAGGCAGCCAGATGAAACTTAGCTTCCTAATAAGGGATAACCGTCCATTTACTCGGAGCCAAGCTGCACTAAAAGCCTTCAATACAGGAACACAATGTTGCCAGCCAATCAAGACAAAAAAAAAAGCCACAAAACAGACAGAAGATATTAGAAACACCAATCAAGCAGAACACAGCAAACTCCAAGACCAATAAACACCGACCAAGACTCCAAACCAATCAGGATGAAGAAAAAACCATTCTGGCACAGCAGTAGGCTAGCCCCAAATTTAAAACTGAAACAACTATAAAAGTCTGACTCACAGACGAACACAATACAGAAGCCTGATGATGGCAGATGAGATTCTGCCGAAACATTGCTACAACTTTAAAAGCACAACTATAATGACGTGGGAAAATACCCGAACAAAGCTGAATACCATACATACATACATACATACATACGGTTCCAGGTTTTTACATTTCAATACAAACATGACCATAGTTCATCTTTCATAATCAATTTTACATCATATTATTACTTCTTCTATTTTCCTTTAAATATTCTCGAATATTATATTCATTGCACTTGTTTTATCCAATTCCAGTTCATATCTTAACTTATTTCATTTTTCTTAAAATATTCTCATACATATTTACTTTTATCTGTCACATTTGCAATTTTGTCACATATTGTTATTCCATTCATTGTTAATTGTTCAATAGATTTCATCCTAATTCTAATAATTCAAAAGTTGTCCCCTTTAATTGTCAATTCGAGCTTGCTACCTATTTACCTTATACATTCCCTCAATTTATTCCCTTTATTATAAAAATTTACCACAGTATAGTCATTTTTTAATTACTGCGTTCTACATTGATAAAAATAATCTCCTAACTACTACATATCACATATGCATATATATATGTTAAGTCAGATTCTGCATGGTATTCTTTTTTTCAATTACATTCTAAATCATCTATTTATTTCAAAAAATTAATCTATTCAATTAATTATAGAAACTGATAATCTTTCCATTACAATTCCCATTCATTTTAATTTTATTCATTGCTTTATTAAATATCAATTAATATTCTTATAATAAATTCCCATTTCCAAATCTATATTTGGTTTTACAATCCTTAAAAAAATCTGTTCCAATCTTTTTTATTTTTAAATCCATGTTCTTATATATCACAACACATTACCTTGCAGAATCTCCCTTCCTGTTCTTCTTCTATCCATTCTCTCATCCTCCTGACTATATAATTTCTTTTCATTTTTGTTTGCTTTCTGCTTCCCTTTTTTTCTGGTCCTTTCTCTTAATTCCCCCTTTTTCCTCCATTTCTTATTCCATTTTCCCTCCATTTCTTATTCCAATGATTTATTTTGTCCTGCTCCCACTCTTGCTCTTTCCTCTGTAATTCCCTCTTCTGCTGTTTTCTTTTCCTTTGTTTAACTTTCCAAACAATTCCCCCTTTAATTATCACATCAAACCTTAAATTTTTAGCTTTAATTCCACCACCACCCCGTTTTAATGTTCTTTGTTCCACTTGTTCTTTAGAGATGGTTTCCTCTTTATTTAACTCCCCCCCCCCTGGTTCTCTTTGTTCTTTAGACTGCATTGCCATTTCTAATTTTTGTAGTATATTACTGTACATATCCAAGCTTTCTTTCATCATTTCCTTCATGTCTTGTAGTTCCAATTTTATTTCCACATATAATTCTCCCAATTTGTATACTTCTTCCCCCCCACTTCTTTAATATTTGTATCCAATCCAATTGTCCAGTAGTTTATTTCAACCAGTGTCTTTTATATTTAATTTCAACTATCAGTGTCTGTAAGTCTTTGTTTCCAGATTCCTTCTATTGATTTATTTTCCAACTTCTTCCCAAAGTCACCAAATTATTCCAAGGCAATTTCTTCATGTATCTTTTTTCCTTGTAGTATTCTAGTATTTCACTTTTCAGGGTTTTTATAGTGGAGTTTCTCTTATTTCATTTCAAATTCCAATTTTAAAAAGACCAAGCATTTTTCAAAGTCACTGAAAATTTTCCTTTACCATTAGATGGCAGACTGAGTTCAGTTTCCACATTCTACCCTTTCTTTTCCCTTTTCCCCTTTTTTAAACTTTTAATTTTGCTAATTCCAATTATTAGCTATTATTTCTTTTTAATATGTTCAATTCCAGCATTTACTTATGCCTATTTAGTGCCAAAATCCAAATAATTATCCAGTTTAATTTCTAAGCGTTTTATAACCCAATATTTTCCTCTGAATTTTCCACCTCCAAATTCTTTTCAAAGTTCAAAGAGAATTTCACAAGTTTCCAATTTTCTTCTCTCTCTCTCTGGTCACCGCTTCTACAAACTTTCATAAAAAATTATTTGTTTCTTAATTCTGGGGTACCTTAATGTCCATGTATTTCGCCTGGTTCACACACTGCTTACAACTTCACCACTCCAGCACAGTCTTAGTTTCCTGGACTTCCTCCTGTCTTCATGGTGGCCATTTTAGACCACCACTGAAACTTGTCTTCAGAGGGGGCTTACCTTGTCAGGGAGGTGAGATGCAGATCCGCTCGACCCTCCAGGTGGTCCTCCCTTTCTTCACCACCCCTCCAGGTTGGGACCCTCCAACAAGCAAGCGCAGAGTGAAACTGTGCATGATTGCAAAATCCACTCTGATGCAACGGAAGCACAACCAGAAGTCCAAATCACTTTCTTTTTATCATCATTTTGATGGTACAGGTTTCCTTCGTCATCCATTAATTGATGTATCAATGTTTTTTCTTTCTCCTTTTTCAATTTATATGCCAGCCATCTTCCTGGTTCATTTGCATTTTCAAAAAAGAATGTTTAGCATTTTTAATTTGTTGTGCTAATTCTTTATCTATTATATTTAACTTGTGTTTTATTAATTCTATTTGATTTTTTTTAGATTATTTTTTGTGGTTCTTTTTGTAGTTCAATTTCTATTGTATTCTTTTTCTAATGTCTTTTGGTTTTCTTTCTTCTTCTTATTTTTCTTTCCCATATAAGTTATGACTAAACTTCTAATATATGCTTTAGCTGTATCTCATACATTTTGTATTGAGGTCTCTTCTTTCCTTATTATCTTTAAAGAAAAAGTCAAATTATTTTTCCATGAATTGGGTAAATTCCTTGCCTTTTAATATTGATTGATTCAACATCCATCTTAATTTTCTGTTTTGTCCTTTCCATTTGACTTTTATTGGATTATGGTCTGCCCAATTACTTGTTTCTATATTCAGTTCTTGTACATTAGATTTCAATTCAGCTGACATCCATATCATATCTATCCTTGACCATGACATTTGCCTATTTAAATAGAATGAGTATGGATTTTCCTTAGGATGTATCTCTCACCATAAGTCTTGGGTGCCTAGTGTTTCCACCATTTTAAAGAAAGTCTTTGGAAGCTTTTTCCTAGCGTTTTTATTTACTTTCCTGGTTTTGTAGTCTAGTTTCATATCTACAATTGCATTGAAATCTCCCACTACACATATATTTTCCTACTCCAGTTCTATTATTTTCTTATGAAGTTTACTATAAAAGTCCTCTTGTTTACTAATTGGTGCGTAAATTGCTACCAGGACTATCTGTTTGTAATTCATTATTATCTCCACCATCAAAATCCTCCCTTCTTCACCCATAAATATTTTCTTAGCATCTTTTTTTGTTGCGTATCTCTCTCTCTCCTGTGGCTTCCTCTTGTTGTCTATCCTCTTTTTCCTCTCTTACTATAATTTCCTCTTGTAGTTCAAAATAGTGATCATAAAATTGTTCTGCTTTTTCTAGGGAATCTGTCAGGAACTGAACTTTTCCTCTTCAACCAAAAAGAATGAACTTCTGAAGACTAGATGTTTCAAAAGGAATCCTTTATTGAAATGAGGTGATTCCAGCCCTATTCAAAGCAGAGTCTAAATGCTCCCAGGCATGCAGTAATAGATATGGGGAGTTAGGACCCCCCTTATTTAGATGTGCATTTTATCAAAGAACCAACATGTTAATTCACCCCTCCCCTTCTCTGAGAACGTATCTTTTGAAGAGTTCCCAGGGAGTATCTTCCAGAGCTGGAATTTTTATGGTCCGTTAACTGCTTGCTATCTCTTCAAGAGGTGACAAATTTCTGGACATCTGGCTCCAATCCTCCAGTTGTATATCACATGTAGGATGATTAAGATTTAATATATTCAGGTTACATCAAAAAGGATTACTTGTACCAACTTCCCCCCTTCTTCTTCCATTGAAGAATGGCAGATACATGGATCTGACAGAATCTAATCTATGTTTTTGGTCCATCCAGGTCACCAATATTCCATCCTGTATCAGCCATCCAAAATTTACTCCATTCTTAATGAGCTGTTTTGTCAAAAATTGATATTCCCTTCTTATCTCTCTTACTCTTCTGGGAATCTGTTTCAGAACTACTATTTCTTTCTCTTTGTATTTTATGGGTTTATCCCTCGCTCTTTGTAGTATCTCCTACTTTTATTGCTTTTTTTGGTGAATCTCAGATGTACCTCTCTGGGAAGTCTATTTCTTGTCGCATATCTAGTATGAACTCTAAATATTTCATCCATCTCAGGGAGCATCTTTACTTTGGATATCTCTAAGGCATTTGCCAGCAGCTCTGCCATTATCACTGTTTTCTCCCTTTTCTTCTTCAATATTCTGAAAGCGTAAGTAATAATCAGCCTTATCCATCTCAAGTAATATTATTGTTCTCTCATGATTTTTGTCTGCCATGTAAGTCTGTGATCAACCTCTTCCATTCTTTTCTTTGTTCAGCTTTCTCTTCCACTTTCTGAATGCATTGTTCATTTTTAACCATTATTTATTGAATATTTTTTATTTTATCCTCTATGTTTCCTATTATTTCCTTGATCTCTTCATACATGGCTTGAATCAAAGCTTTCATCCCTGCCTGCATCATATTCATTTTCTCTTGCTGCAACATCATATCCAAAGACCTTTGATCTTCTGGGCTAGATGCTGATGCTGAGGATGGTGCAGATGTAGTTTCCTTCATTTTGTGATGCTTTAATTGTAATTTTAATTGTAATTCCAGAGGAGCATAATTGTAATCCACAAAGAAAGAGAATTGAGACTGTTACTTCTAATCCAAGAGGAAAGAGAAAGTATAAATTGTAATCCAAGAGTTACTAGGCTGTTAGTCCCTTTATTCTTCAAAAAATGTTCTGTTCTTCTCTCATTAAATTTATAATCCGTGTAAGCCCACCAAGTCCCAGAGTTCAACTACCAACTGTCTTATATCTTCAAAGAGAAAGTTCACAGAGAAGGGGAGTATTTTGCTGTTTACTTTGTCTTGTTCAGCTTCTGCTTGAGTTCCAGGAGCTGCACTATTTTAGAAAGTCTCAGTGTTACATTCTCTCTCTCAGCTATTTAGCATGAACAGCTTGCTGCAGAGGTGGTATTCAGCAGGTTCTGACAAGTTCTGGAGAACCAGTAGCAGAAATTTTGAGTAGTTCAGAGAACTGGCAAATACCACCTCTGACTGGAGATTTTACAATATCCTTCCTCTGCCACACCCACCAAGCCACTCCCGCAGAACCATTAGTAAAAAAAAATGAATCTCACCACTGACTTAGATATAATTTGTTTACAAGAAGTACATATTAAAAGATAATACAATAAACTCTTAGAGTACCCCAAAATGGAGAAACTATAGTTCTCATTGGCACAACAAAAGAAAAGGGTGGTGGTGGTCTTATACATCAAAGAAACAATAAGAACCAAATCTATATACATGGACAAAGAGGGGAGAATATTAATGGTGGGAGTAATAATAAATCACAAACTGGCTTGCTGGTGCAGGTGTTGTTTATTTTAGCAGTCAACCCTTATCTTCTTCAGTCTCTCAAGGTTGTATTTTCTTTTACTTTTTCCCTTGTGCCCTTCAACTTCTGCCAGCAGGTGTCACTATTGCTCTGCTTCTCTCCCTTTTATTTTATTTTAAAATATTTTTTATTAATATATAAATAAAAAGAAAGAGCAATGTGTTCAAAATCCATATATACAGTGTGTTGCCTGGTTACATTTCTTGGAGTAATGTTCATCATAATCACAGTAATAGTCTTCTCTAATTATAATTTCATGATAGCGGTGCTTTTCCCTCATAACATTGATACACATTAATTAGTAAAACTAATCAAAATTAATCACAATTAATAAGTTACAATAAACAACCCTGATCATGAGATTAACCTTTCTCTTTGATTAATCTTTGAATTTCTAACTCTTGTTTCTCTTATTTAACCAATGATGGAACAGATCCCATACCTCAAAATATTCAGTGTCTTCCTTTTCTTTAATTTCAAAAGTTAGTTTATTCATTTCTGCACATTCTAAAATGTTTATTATTATCTTTTCTTCTGTGGGCATCTCCTCGTTCTTCCAATGTTGTGCGAACACGATTTTGGCCACTGTTAACACATGTACTATATTTATTACTATATTTGCCTGGTATGATGCCCAACAGGAATATTTCTGGTTTTAAATCTATATGTTCCTTTATCATTTTTTTCTATCCAGGTGTGTATTTTAATCCAGCATTATTATTTTTTTGCTTTTGAACATGTCCACTACATGTGATAATACATGCCCCAAATTTGGTTGCACTTCCAGCACTTGGCAGACATATCCTTAAACATTCTGGCTAATCCTGCTGGTGGGAAGTGCCATCTGATCCTGTTAGAATTTTATTTATTTATTTATTTATTTATTTATTGATTTGATTTGATTTGTCAATCGCTTACAAGATAATAGGTATAAGTATATACATAGTTATGAATACATGAAATGGGTACATATAAGAAAAATAAAAGAAACAATAGGACAGGGATGGTAGGCATGTTGGTGTGCTTATGCACGCTCCCTACAGACCTCTTAGGAAAGGGGTGAGGTCAATAGTAGACAGTCTAAGGTTAAAGTTTTTGGGGTTTGGGGAAGTAACCACAGAGTCAGGTAGAGTATTCCAGACATTGACCACTCTGTTGCTGAAGTCGTATTTCCTGCAATCAAGTTTAGTGTGATTAACCTCGAGTTTGTATCTATTGTGTGCTCTTGTATTGTTTTGGTTGAAGCTGAAGTATTCATTGACAGGTAGGACATTACAATGTATGGTTTTATACATAAGTATATACTTATGTATATACATAAGTGTTATGTCTCCTCTTGGAAATTCAAACGAACAAACACAAAGCAGCCGTTTCACAATCAAATCAAACTGAAGGAAATAACAAGATAACAGCTGGCAGAAACTGTTAGGACTCCCCTTCAAAATTCAAACAAACAGAGAGCTCTTTGCAGTAACGTCCTCATTCAAAATAGTCATTTTGTTCCTGGCGAAAGGCACCAGCTCAGCTGTGTCCTTTTATACCCATTAAGGCAACGTGCTAATTAACTGGCTTGTCCTTCAGATTAACGTTTCCTGGTTCTGACGTCAATCCACGATCTAACAGTCATCAGATTCAAAACTCCCAACAGTGCCGATCCTTCCAATCACAACACTATCCCCCACCGCAGGGCCCTACCCCCGAGTCTGATGATTAACTTGACGATGTTTCGTTGACAACCTCACTCTGTCTCCCACAGCCAATGGAGGCGTCGCTCGTTCCAATTGTCTCAGGTGGTCTACACATTGGAGACTTGGAAAAGAAATACCGTTCTGCGACCAAGCCACCAACGGATTGTGCAAACGCAACCAGGACATTCCGAGCACCAAAGGGAGATGAAGGTTCGAGGTGATATAAAAACTTATCGCCTCCTCATGATCCCCAATGATCATACGCACTGGCTGGGTGGCGAAACGAATGGGCCCAGACTTGAGCTCACGCCCATCCACGGTTTCCACCTTAATGGGTGGATGTACAGCAACCAATGGGATCCCATAGTGCGTATCAAAAGCTCGGTCCATAAAGCTGGTTGTAGCCCCTGAGTTCACCAACGCAACAGCAGGAATTCCCTCCTTCTGTGACTGTAGAAAAATTCGAGTGTCCAAAAGTAAATGCCGAGGAGGGCCAGGATTTACTTCAGCAATTTGAGGTGGGGATGTGAAATGTGTCCAACCTAGGGTTTCCTTGAGGTCAGGTCTACCCTGTTTTCCTGATGAGCCAAGAGTTATTTCAGGTACAGGTCTGCGGGTCCCTCTCCGTTTGCAGGAATTAACAAAATGTCCCAGACCCCCGCAATAAAGGCACAAGCCTTCCTGGAACCTTCTCGAACGTTCTCGCACCGTTAAGCGAGGGCGGAGTGCGCCTAACTCCATTGGCTCCTCAACATTAACCGTGGGTTGGAAAACTCTTGGTGGCGTGGGTTGTGCACGAGAAAACGAAGATGGTTCCATACCGAGCCGTTTGCGTCCACGTTGCTGTAAACGAGCTTCAATTCGTAAGCACTGAACTATCAATGCATCCAAAGTTAAAGCCCTCTCTGCATGGACCAGCTCATCTTTGATGGCATCAGACAAGCCTTCCTGGAATGCAGCCATATGAGCCGGTTCGTTCCAGTTGGAATCCAAACACAGCAAATGAAATTCTGCAACGTATTCCTGCAGGGAACGTTTCCCCTGATTTATGTCCCATAACCGTCTGTCCACAGTTTGTATCTTAATTGGGTTCTCAAACATCACTCTCATTTGTTGAAGAAAACCCTGGAAATCATTCAACAACGGGCTATCTTGAACTAACAAGGGAGTAGCCCAATTAGCAGCCTGCCCAGATAAAAGGCTAAGAATAAATCCTGTCTTGGCCCGATCATTTGGAAAGTTTTCAGGCCTCAAGGACATAAATAATTGACACTGCCCCAGAAATGCCGGAAACATGTCCATTTGTCCTGAAAATTTCTCCGGCATGGATACTGGGCTTTTCCTCTCAGGAGGGGCAGGGGGAACAGCAGCAGGGCTTGGTAAGCTGGAAACATAATTCAGCAATTGTGTTACCTGATTCTGAAGCGTCACATTGCTTTGCAGTAGCTGATTAATTTGTTGTTGTTGCTGCTCTACCAAACGCTGCAGTTGATTTAAATCCATCTTGCTTGAAAGATGGTTTGTTTAGGCCAGGAACAATAATGTTATGTCTCCTCTTGGAAATTCAAACGAACAAACACAAAGCAGCCGTTTCACAATCAAATCAAACTGAAGGAAATAACAAGATAACAGCTGGCAGAAACTGTTAGGACTCCCCTTCAAAATTCAAACAAACAGAGAGCTCTTTGCAGTAACGTCCTCATTCAAAATAGTCATTTTGTTCCTGGCGAAAGGCACCAGCTCAGCTGTGTCCTTTTATACCCATTAAGGCAACGTGCTAATTAACTGGCTTGTCCTTCAGATTAACATTTCCTGGTTCTGACGTCAATCCATGATCTAACAGTCATCAGATTCAAAACTCCCAACAGTGCCGATCCTTCCAATCACAACACATAAGTATATACTATACTTAGATCGGACTGAAGGTGGTGTAGTTCTAGGTTTTCTAGGTGTAGCATTTCGAGTCTGGTGGCATAAGGTATTCTGCAACGAGTAGAGGAGTGGAGAACTCTTCTTCTGAAATATTTCTGGACTTTCTCAACTGTGCTAATATCATATACGTAATGTGGGTTCCAGACTGATGAGCTGTATTCGAGTATTGGTCTAGCAAATGTTTTGTATGCTTTAGTTAGTAGTGTGATATTACCAGAGAAAAAGCTACGTAGGATTAGGTTAACAACTCTTAATGCCTTTTTGGCTATGTAGTTACAGTGGGCTCTAGCACTTAGATCATTAGAGATGAGTATTCCAAGGTCCTTTACAGAGCTTGGATCATCAGCAAGGTCTTGACTATTCAGCTTGTATTTTATTTTCTGATTTTTTTTGCCAATATGTAAGACAGAGCATTTATTTGTTGAGATTTGAAGTTGCCATTTGTTTGACCATTCTGATACATAGTCAAGATCTTTTTGAAGGGTAGCAATATTGTCTTTGGTATTGAACAGCTTTACATCATCAACGAAGAGAACACAGTTGCTCTTAATATGATCACAGAGGTTATTTATGTAGAGTATGAAGAGAGTTGGTCCTAGAACACTGCCTTGGGGGACACCACTGTTGACAGGTACAGAATTTGATAGGACACTCCCAATTTTGACCATTTGTTGTCTGTTGACAGGAATGCTTCTATCCAGTTATGCAGTTGTCCAGAGATACCGTAAGATTTTAGTTTTAGGAGTAGTTTGTCGTGTACCACTGAATCAAAGGCTTTACAGAAGTCTATGTAGATTGTGTCTATTGTTTTGCCCTGATCGAGTTGTGTAGTCCATATGGTTTTGCAGTGTAAGAGTTGCAGATTACAGGATAGTTTTTTTTCTGAAACCAAATTGTTTATTGGAGAGTAGGTTGTTTGTCTCTAAGTGGAGGATAACGGATTGGTTAATAATTGATTCCATGACTTTATAGGTGACGCAGCATAAGGAGATTGGTCTTTAATTTTCAACTAGGCTGGGGTATCCCTTTTTGAAGATGGGGATGACCGTAGCTTGTGACCATAGGTTAGGCAAGGAGCTGGCCCTGAAAGATTTTTCAAAGATTATGCTTAGAGGTTCTGCCATGGCAGTGGATAGCTTTTTTAAGAAGTAGGCATACATTCCATCCAGTCCAATAGATAGAGATGGATTTGGATTGCGTAGTGCTTTTTCAACAGTCTTCTATAAAATCGATATGTGTTAGATCATTGTAGTTTTCTGTGGTTCAGCTAGGAAATACTGGGCATGATTCATTGCTGTTTACAAATACTGACCCAAGAATGTTAAAGATGTTGGCTTTAATGGTGTCATCAATGCAGTCTTTACCATTAGGTCCTATCAGGGGTGGGATGGACCTTGAGTCTTTTAGTTTGCTGTTTACAAAATTGTAAAACGTGTGGGTGGAATTGGTGTGTAGAAGGTTTAATGTGATAATTGGTGCATTCAATCTTTATCTGGTGACATAAATTTTTGTATCAGCTTTTGAAGTTGGCAACGTGACCAGATTTCTTTTTCTGCCAGAGTGATCTCTTTTTGGATTGAAGTTTCCTTATTGTTATGGGTAATCTGGGGTTTTTTTGTTTTGTTTTTGGAGTTGTTATTGGTACATATAGTTTGATGACTCTTTTGACTTAAGTAAAAATACGTTGTAATGGTCTTCAACAGTATTGCATCCAGTGAATAGAGATTGCCAATCAAGGGATGAGAGATCGTAGTTGCCTTTTTTGAAGTTATAATCGGGGATTTCATCATTGTGATGATTTTTGTGTGGGCGTATGTTGAGAGAAAAGTCAATCATATTGTGGTCACTGTTGGAAAAGGGTTCTTTTTTCCATCCAATTCCAATGGTTCTTTATAGAAACCACATGTTTTGGAATCTTTATGGTATCTAGATTGTATCTGTGCATGCAGCCACCATGTTAACTTTACCCCTTGGTTATTCAATTCTTATTTGTTTTTCAATTCCCCCTTCTCATTTAGAATAGCTTTATTTCTTATCATTTTTCCCGTGTCCATCACATTTGGGTGTGTTGGTGCCTCCATCATGGAGAACCAGACTAATATTTTCAAGTAGTGTTTTTCCTTGATTTTTGCCCATACTGAGAGTAGGGCATTCCTAATGTAGTGCCCCTGAAAGTATTTATGTGATTTATATTCCTCATACCATAGAAAGGCATGCCAACACAGTTGTAAGTTGTGTCCCTCCAGTACAAGTAATCATCTATGTCACAGAGTTATCCATTCTTTTAGCCAGGTAAGGGCAGTTGCTTGATAGTATAGTTCCCAGTTTGGCAACCCAAAACCTCCTCTATTGATAGAGTCTTGAATTAATTTCAACCTGATTCTTGCCTTTCTGCCTTGCCATATGAATTTAGTTATCATTCTATTTAATTCCTCAAAATATTTCTAGTTTTATTGGGATTGTTTGGAACAAGTACAACAGCCTTGGTAAGATATTCATTTTAATGGTGGCTATTCTTCCTTACAGTGATAATTGCATGCTTCTCCACTTTTCCAGGTCTAATTTAATTTGCCATGTTACTTTTAAATAGTTATCTTCTTTTATGGTTACACATCTTGCTGATAGGTGTATTCCCAAATATTTTACCTTTTTAACTATTTGAATGCCTATCTTTTCCATTAGGTCTTTTTCTCTGTTCCTTTGTAAGGTTTTTAACTAAGATTTTAGTTTTCTCTTTGTTTATTTTCAATCCTGCAATGTCACCATAGTCTTCTAATTTCTGTATTAGTTTGGGTCCCGTTTCTTGTGATTCTTCTATAATAAACACCAAATCGTCTGCAAAAGCTTGTAATTTGTATTGTTCTTTTTTTTATCTCCATGCCTTTTATTTCTATGTCTTGGCGGATGTTTCTATTTAGCACTTCCAGAGTCAAAATAAATAATAAGGGGGACAATGGGCATCCTTGTCTTGTGCCTCTTTTAATATTAATATTCTCTGTTGTGTGCCTATTCACAAACACTTTGCAGTCTGTTTTGTATATATTGCCTTCATTATATTGATGAATTTCCCCCCAAATTCCATATATTTTAGCCAATTTATGTTGTTGAATGCTTTCTGTGTTTCAAGAAACATCAACACCATTTGTTTTTCTGGGTGTGCTTCATAATATTCCAGAGTGTTCAGAATTATTCTCATGTTGTTTTTGATTTGTCTATTTGGCAGGAAACCATTCTGGTCTAGATGTATAAATTCATTCAGGAATCTCTTCAGTCTTTCAGCTATTATTGATTTATAGATTTTATAATCCACATTTAAGAGTGAGATGGGTCTATAGTTTTTAATCTGCGATAAGTCTGCATTTTCTTTTGGTATGAGGGTGATATTTGCTTCCATCCAGGATTGTGGTATCTTAGTGTTTAGTAAGACTTCATTGTAAACTTCCAGTAGTACCAGTCCCTGAGTCTTGTAATTTTTTATAGAGCTCTGCTGATAAACCATCTGGTCCTTGAATATTCTTCTTCTTCTGTCTCTTGATTGCCTCTGTTAATCCAAACATTGTTATCCTTTCATTTAGTGTAGATCTTATTTCTTCAGGAACTTTTGGTAACTCGGCCTCTTCTAAATATTGTTTTATTTTGTCCTCCAATAGTTCTTCTTGATCATACAGATTTTTTTTATACAAATTTTATTAATTTTAAAAGAGAATACACAGGCAAACAAAACATAAAACATAAGAACATAGAACATCTTTTCTAAAAACTGCTTAACAAAACAAATAAGACATCTCATTTAAGTACAACATAGTTCTAAATTATCACGTTTCCACACACAATTTAATATGCATCTTATATCATATCTTATTACTCTTTTCCAACTTCTCACTGTTTCTTCCTTTATTTCTGTTCAATTTTATTCATTAAACTTATACTTTCATGTATTTCATATTACTATATTTCATATTATTACTATTTCATATGTTCTTATCCAACATCATTAATCCTCAATAAACAAACATAAGCTAACAAAATACATAACATAAAAACATAAAACTTCTTTTTAGAAAGCGGCTTAACCCCGGGTTATAACTTTTTGTACAGACATAAATCAAATTCATGCTCACCTTATATACTATTTCATATCTTATTTAAGATTCTATATTTTCCATATATCTTCTCCCCTCTTTTCACTCTCTTAATTCTATTTTATTTATTTAATCTCAATTTAAATCATTATACTTGTATCTTTTGTCCGTTCTTTTTCAATTATCCATTTATCTTTCTCTTTAACACAAACTTTTTCCTGTAATCACTGGTTGAAGTATGACACCTTTCTATTTTCCCCCCAAATTTAACACTTAAAATAATACATAGTTTCTATTCTGATTCTGCTTAATACATTCTACATAACATTTTAAAATATAAAACATAATGATCTTATAGTATATTAAAAATAATGTTCCATAACAAATTAGTTAATTAAACTAATTACACATTAATTACACATTCCCTACAATATTCTATTAACACATATTTCAAATACAAATACTAAAATACAATCCTGTGTACTTTTGCAGAATCTCTTTTTAGATTATGTTTTACCCTTAATCTCTGAAAAAAACCTGTTTATTAGCATCTTGTTTTAAGCCTTTATAACCTCTTCACTTTTTCCCTTCCTTCCTTGTCAAATCTAACCTTTTTACCCCCCCTCTCAATCTCCAACCTTTTAGTCTTCCCTCTCTGTTGTATTCCTCTTTTCTGTTGCTTTCTGTCATTATATCGATTTTTCACCTTACTTTTCCTTTTCTTGGTTGTTTTTTTAGAACTTAAATTCTTCATTTTCTTCTCCTTTTTACCCTTTTTTAAAATCATATGTCCATTAAAGATGGCTTCTTATTCATCATCCCAGCCTTTTTCTTGTTGCATTTCCTGATAAGTAGAAATCGCCATTTCTAAAAAGCAAAGGATAGATCCAAAAGAACCCTTGCCTTCTTCTTCGTCTTCTCTTAATTTTTCAAATTGCATTTTCAGTTCTTCAACAGATACCATTGTGAAAAAAATTTTTTTTTTAAACAATCCAAATGTTTTCTTAGTCTTTCAAAAGATAGTTAAAGTCCCAAAGTCATCAAGCAATCAAAATCAGCGCAATCAGCACAGTCTGTTTCACTTTCTTCTACTTTCTCTTCCTGGGGCAGAATTCAATTACACAATTCCAAGGTATTTTTTGGAAGTTTTATTGCGATTTAATCTCTAATCTTATAAAACTCCAAGCAGTCTCCTTCAACAAACGTTAGTATAAATCATTTATCTCTCTTCCTTCCCACTTAAAGCAAAAAGATTTTAATTTTTAAATATCAGTGTTTAGAAATCTAATGTCCCCTTGGCTTCAATTTTGAAAGTTAGTACCTTCTGCTGCCAAAGCGGGTATTTCCGATTTCTATCTGCTGTCTCCATGGGAAGGAAAGTGAAGAGAAAAAAAAACTTTCTCTTTACTTTCCACCGCAGCTTAACGATCTTCTGGGAAACAATATATCACTTAAAGGGCCAAAGTTCCAGGGTATTCAGATGTTAATTGTCGTCCCGGTTCAGCCAAAAGCTTTCACTTTCTTCACTTCCTCCTGCACACAACTTGTCCGGCTGAGGGGTTCTTTGTGACGGCCATTGCTGACTGTTGCTCCACCACCTTTGGAAAAGGGAGTTAAGCCGGCTGGGAAAGGGGGGTGCAATATCCCCTGACCCCTGCCCGATCTCCCCTCTCTTCAGTTATCCCTACAGGATAACTATAGCCTCCTAATCCAGTTGGATCAAAGGCACTCCAGCAGCGAGCGCAGCAGGGATCGCGCACAAACGCGAATTCCTGTTGCCTCCGAAGCCTGACAAACCGGAATTCCTGATCATACAGATTTTTATAGTAGTTCTGGATTATTATTTTTTGCTGTCATTTTGGTGCTGTAGTATACTTTTCGTATCTATCAAGCTTTGTATCTGTTTTTTTTCTTTTTCTTTTTCTAATTTATATGCCAACCATCTTCCTGGTTTATTAGCATTTTCAAAAATGTTTTGTTTTATATTCTTGATTTTACGTGCTAGTTCTTCTTTTTCAAGTGGGGTCAGTTTGTGTTTTATTATTTCCATTAGATTTTTGAATTTGTTTTCTTGTGGTTTTTCCTGTAATTCCAGTTCCAATCTGCTGTATTCTCTCTCCAATGTTTTTTGCTGTTATTTCTTTTGTTTATTTTTCCTTCCTGTACACAAAACAGCTGGCCCTCAGAGGTATGCCTTCACTGTGTCCCATACATTTTATAGTGAGGTCTCTTCCTTTTTATTTTCTTTGAAGAAGAATGTCATTTATTTTTCTGTTGTTTGTATGAATTCCTTGTCTTTTAATATGGATTGATGAAACATCCATCTCACATTTTTCTTGTATCCTTTCCATTTAATCCTGTCTGAGTTGTGGTCTGCCCATATATTTGGTTCTATTTTTATTTCTTTTATGTTGGTGCTTAATTCTGGTGTCATCCATGCCATGTCTATACTTGACCAGGTTTGGTGACTATTCGAGTAGTATGTATGTTGACTTTACTCCGGGTTTCTTTCTCTCCATATGTCTTGGATGTTCATTTCCTCCACAGTTTAAAAAAAAATTTGGTAAAAATTTCTTTGCTTTTTTATTTATTTTACTGCTTCTGTAATCTAGCTTTACATCTGTGATTGCATTAAAATCTTCTATTCAGCAAATGTTTTCATAGTCCAATTCTGCGATTTACTCCTGGAGTTTCCCATGAAAATCTTGTTTGTTGTTTAGTGCATAAATTACTGTCAAAAGTACCAGTTTGTGATTTATTATTACTTCTGCCATTAATATTTTCCCCTCTTTGTCTGTGTATATAGATTTGGTTTTTATTGTTTCTTTGATGTGTAAGACCACCACCATCCTTTTCTGTTGTTGTGTCAATGAGAAGTATAGTTTCCCCATTTTGGGGTACTCTAAGAGTTTATTGTATTATCTTTTAATATATACTTCTTGTAAACAAATTATATCTAAGTCAGTGGTGGGATTCAATTTTTTTTTACTAACGGTTCTGTGGGAGTGGCTTGGTGGGCATGGCAGGGTAAGGATACTGTAAAATCTCTAGTCAGAGTTGGTATTTGACGGTTCTCTGAACTACTCAAAATTTCCGCTACCAGTTCTCCAGAACTGGTCAGAACCTGCTGAATACCACCTCTGATCTAAGTCCATTTTTTGCAGTTTTGTAAAAAGCCTTCTTTTCATAGGAGAGCTTAGACCGTTAATGTTGATTGATAGTAAATTTGTTTCTTCTTTCATTGTGTCACTTGTAAGTGGGTTTTGCTGTTCTTGTTTCTCTCTGCTCCTTTGTTCTTATTCCTTCTTGTTCTAATCATCTCTTTTGTTCAACTTCACTTCCTTCTTGTTGCTTAGTCGTAGTTTCATCTGTCATTGACTTCTCTTGTCCTCTATTTTCTACTTCCTCTCTTCTTGTCTGTTTGCTTCTGTGGTGCAAAGTAATAGTTGTAGAATTCATATGCACTATCTAGGGAGTCCAATCCATGTCTTCTATCATTCCAGGTAACCAAGATTCCCTCTGGTATCAACCATCTAAAATTTACTTTGTATTTAATCAACTGTCCCGTCAGAAATAGATACTGCTTCTGCAGATCTCTAGCTCTTCTGGGTACTTGTTTTAGCTCCACAATCTCTCTTTGTATTTCAGGGTTTCCTCTTTTATTTTTTAAATAATTTCTGTTCTTGCTTCCCCCCCCGCCCCCCATAAATCTTACATGTTCCTCCTTTGGGGATTTGTTCTTTTTGGCATAGCTAGTGTGGATTCTGAACACTTCATCAATCTTTGCCCTCATTTGTGTTGTTATTTGCAATGTTTAAGCCAAGAGGTCTACCATGAACTGAACTATGTTTTCTTCTTTCCCTTCCTTAATATTCTAAAACCTCAAGAAGTGCTCAGCCTTTTCCATTTGCAAATGAATTGCCATTCCTTCAAGTTCTTTGTTGGCCTGTGTTAGTCTCTGATTCATTTCCTCTGTTTTTCTGCTTGTTCTGATTTTCCTTCAATTATTTTAATTTTTTCTTCATGTTTGGCTAACATTTGTTGAAAAATCCCAGTTTTTCATCCATACTTTGCATTTTCCCCTTGATTTCTCCCATCTCAGTTCTCATCTCACCCAACTCAGTCCTTATTTCAGTATGATTCTTGGTATTTCAGCATGACTTCTTGTAATGATTGGAACAATGTTTACACCTGTTTTTTTAATTGTATTCATTTTTTCTTGCTGAAATAATCTATTGACCTTTGACTTGAAGGGCTTGATGTTGCTGGTGATGGGGCAGATGAAGGGGCAGATGATGGAGCTGATCCAGTTTTCCCCCCCAATCTATAGATTTGAGTTTGACATTTTAAATTTTATCCATATATCAGCAACTTTGCATAAAGTGCCCCACCACTCTTCAAATTTCTCCCAAATTCTTCATTCCTTCTTTGTGCCCTTTTTACTAACAATGCTCTGTCCCCCACAATTTTTCCCTCCCTTTCAATCCTCAACCAATTTCACTATCTTTTAGCTTCAGTTTTAACTGCAAATTTCACATAGATTATATCTAAAATGTCCAAATAGTCTCTTCAATCTCCCTCTTAAATTATTTATTTTTCTTATAGAAAATGATATTTGTAATCCACAAGACCCACACACACACACCAAAAAAACCAACAACAAGGAAAAAAGAGGGAAAAAAACAGTAGTTACATGTCTCCTCAGTTCAGCAGTTTAAAAAGTCTCCAATTAACTTCAGGTTAATTCCACATTTCACTCAGTCCAACATATTTATAATCCACAAGGAGTCAAATGGTCTCAGGGACAGGTTTCTATGTTTTCCCTGTCTGTTTCTAAGTATCCAATGAAAGCAGTTTGGAAATGTTAATTCCACAGGGCAGCAACCAATTAGTTTTTTCAGCATAGTTCAGTTCCAAGGAACCCAAGCATCAGACTATTCAAAATCTTCTCCCTGTGCTTGAGCAGTTGCACCAGCAGATGGTGTCCTTATCAGTGGCAGAATTCAATTTTTTTTACTACTGGTTATGTGGGCGTGGCTTATTTGGTGGGCGTGACTTGGTGGTCATGTGACTGGTGGGTGTGGCTTAGTGGTCAAGTGACTGGGTGGGTGTGGCCAACTCAATGTCACTCAAGGGCTGCTTCACCTGGCCCCTCCCCTCCCAGCCATTCCTTGTCACCCAGCCTCAACTTATCTATAGTTCTGTAAAAATGTTGTTCAGCTTTTTTGACTTTATTATCTGCATACTATAGATGTACTTTCATGGACCACTGAAAGGATGAAATGGCTCACATGCTTTACTCAAGAGTGTGATAGGCAACAGGCTTTTAAGAGGCTGCCACAAAGAAAGGGGACAAAGTATTTTCCAAAGAAGCAGAATGCAAACAAGAAGCAATGGATGGAAACTGAACAGAGAGAAGCAACCTAAAACTAAGGAGAAACTTCTTGACAGTGAGAACAATTAACCAGTGGAACTGCCTGTCTCCAGAAATTCTGGGTGCTCAATTGCTGGAAGTTTTTAAGAAAAGACTGAACAGCCATTTCTCTGAAATGGTATAGGGTTCACCCCAAGTTCCCTTCTAAGTATTATTCTGACACCTTTCCCAGGATTTCTACTCAGAGTTTGGCATCCTCCATTTTCCTGCCTGAGCTGGGGATTGGACTAGAAGACCTCCAAGGTCCCTTTCAACTCTTGTTAAACACATGTGTATTTTATGCTCTGGACTATTGACATTGAATGCATGCAAACCCTGAAAAGTATGTGGTAGCCCTGGGCAAAAGAAAGGCAGAAAAATCACTCTAGGTGTAGGGACAGTGTAAAATATTAACACATGATAAATAATGGAACAATTAAAAATAATAGCAGTTTTATCTCTCTCTCTCTCTTCTATTTTTTTCTTTCTCTCTCTCCCTTCTTCTTTCTTTCTTTCTTTCTTTCTTTCTTTCTTTCTTTCTTTCTTTCTTTCTTTCTCTCTCTCTCCTCTTTCTTTCTTTCTTTCTTTCTTTCTTTCTTTCTTTCTTTCTTTCTTTCTTTCTTTCTTTCTTTCTTTCTTTCTTTCTTTCTTTCTTTCTTTCTTTCTTTCTTTCTTTCTTTCTTTCTTTCTTTCTTTCTTTCTCTCCCTCATACACACACACACACAGCACTTAACAGACAAGCATTTTGGAAACAGGTCCTTTAAATTTCTCCAAGGCTGGGGTGGATTTCCCCACCCCCTCTGTCAGGCCGCACTCCTCCTCACTCCAGACACTTTAACTCACACAGGGAAAGCGATACTTGCAGTGTCCAAGGGGAATCCTTGGAGAAGTTTTTAAAGGACCTGCTTCCAAAATGCATTTCTTTTACGTTGCAAAAGTGCTCCAAGGCTCAATTCACCCCCACTCCCTCTGTCAGACCACACTCTTTCTCACTCCAGGTACTTTACTCACATGGGGAAAGTGATACTTGCAGCGTCCATGGCTTTTTTCCTTTCCCCCGAGGAGAAAGAGGACATGGGGAATGGAAAACTAGGAGAGCGATCGCAAGTGAGTGCAACTGGGTTGGGGGCATGGCCAGCTAGGGGTCGCCACCAGTTTGGAGACCCATGCCAAATAATTCCTACCGGTTCACCCGAGTAGGTGTAAACTGGTTGAATACCACCTCTGGTCCTTATTCTCTTCCTCCACTTTCACCCAAATCCACTTCAAAGATAGTTTCTGCAAAGTTCTTTTGAGTTACAAAATATACTAAGTATCAGAAAGTATCTTAAGTATCCAAAAAACTAACAAGCTGTCCACAAGCAAACCACCTGGAACTCCAATCTGTTAAGTATCTATTTTTATCAAATCCTTTCTTCTCTTTTGCTCTGGTCTGTCAGCAGGTCTGTCAGCAGCTCCTGTGCTTGGTCTCTGCCATTCCAGAGAAGTGAACCATCTCCTCTCTTTTAGAATCTTGTTCTCAGAAAGGTGTTAATTTCTGGGGTAAATTCCTCAACCAGGAGTTGGAAATTAAGAGTAGCTCACCCAGATTGCACATGCTGTTTTCCGCTCATCTCCTTTTTTGCTCTTTCCTCAGAGTTGTCACAGCCTTGGCCCAGCCAGCTTGATGGCCATCTTTTCCCCCTTCAGGATGAGAGGTTTTCTGGGATTGAACAGTGAGTTTACAGACTTATTGTGATCAGCAAAACTTCCCCCTCTGCCTCTGCCACCTCTCCAAGGTGGCTTCGGTTCAATTGAGTTCAATTGGATCTCCTGTCAGGTAGAATACATAAGCTTAACACAGAACCCTGTGAAAGCACACCATTCTTGCTGCTTTGCCCCCTCTCCCTTTTATTTTATATTGTATTATCCAATACAGGTTTTCCAAAAGAAAAATAGTTCTTTAAGTCCAAATTTTAGAATCCCCAAAGCTTTCCAAATTAGATAATGTTATGTTTGAGGTCCTCAGTCCAGCTTCCTAGTTTTAAAGTTATTTCACTCTTTTAAAAAAATTCTCTTTTCTTCTTTCCAGTTTTAAAAATGGCTCTCCAGCTTGCTCACTGCTTTTCTTGGGAGGTGGAAGAAAAATAAATCCTCTTTTTTGAATCCCACTCTCACCCAGGCTAATTTCCAGGGGGATCATTCCTAAATATAGAGAGATAGAAATCTCTCATCCAGATCGTTCACACTGTTCCTCAATCTTTCGAGCTTTCTTCATCAGTCAGATGTCATGGCTTCAATCAGGCATGCAATGACTGTCTTTTTCTTCCTGCTGGATTGAGAGCCTTCTCTGGATCTATCAGGAAGTTTTCAGGCTTCCTGAGATCAATGGAGTGCACTCTCTTACTTCATTACTCCTCTGAGGTGATTTAGGTCCATCAGAACCTCCTTGCAATTCGAATTTTGGCACGATCTCATGGAGCCCCATGGGGATGCGTCATATTGCCATGATGTCAGCTCTGCCCTCCCCCTAATTCATGAATTTAAAGGGGTCATTTAAACCAGGGGTCCCCAACCCCTGGTCCGTGGACCAGCACCAGTCTGCGACATGACAGCAACTGGTCCGCACAAACAAACGAAGCCCCATCCTCAAGATGCAGGCAACACACAAAACCACACCCACTCCAGTCCACAGAAAAACCTTTCTTCACAGGACTGGTCCCTGGTGTCCAAAAAGTTGAAGACCACCAATTTAGGCTATCATACTTAGTGCAGCAATCCAAATTAAAGCATTACAAAAAGATGGACACATCTCTGTTTGAACAATTGCATCACTTCAGCCCTGCTTCACTTCGATGTCATCCTAGTATAAAAGAGGGGAAGGAGGAGTAAGGGGATATAGGGAGGATGGAGATGACATGATGAGAGGAACCAGAAGTGCCAGCCCAGAACAGAGTTTGGCAGATCCGAGAACCCAAGCATGAGAACAGAATACAAATGCCCACCAAAGAGGCACAAAACTTTAGGACTGTTACCAAAACATCTAGATTGAACCCAACTGGACATTTACAAAAAGGACCAGGGTGGGGGAGCACCCAGGAAAAGAGAAAAGCACTGGGTTTACATGGGGATATTCAGATCTGGCTTTTTAACACAGTGAGCACTTGACTTCAGTAAAAATTATACCTCTCACTACAAATTGAGTCAAGGGTCTTTCTTTTCTGAACTCCAAACTGGGGCAGGCCTGACATTAAGCCAGATCTGCAATAACTATCCACATGGAGACTTTTGTCTACTGTGGGAACCGTGCACAGAATATCTAACCACAGAAGGTGCAGGAGGAGATGGAGACCTGGGAAGAAGCCACTTCAAGCAAAAGAAAGCAGTGGGGGCTACCTTGAACTCGGGGAAGGAGCAGAGGTCATAGAAGACTGACAAAAGCCCTGGTAGTCTGTAGAGATTGGGAAGATGGAGGATTGGGAGGACATACCCTCTGGAAAAGCCATCCTCAGTCAGGCTATCAATTTCTTGAGAAACACCTTTGACAAGCTCAAAGCCTGAGATGCCCGAGGGTTGCCATCACCATTGCCAGCTGAACTGACTGAAGTGACACCCAATACCCACCGCAAGTCTGGCTGATACCTCCAAGGTTCTGGCATGGCAGCCAGTGGTGACTGAATCAGTCCAGCAACCCCCTCCTGCATGGACTGCCCCTCCATACTGCCAATACTGGGGGTGAAATTTAACTGGTATTCTTCCTTACCCAAGTATGGAACTATATGCAGGAATATGGGACCAACCTACCAAATGATCCAGTCAGGGTATGAAGCATCACCACGGCCCTGGAGGGGGGAGCAGCTGAATGGATGGTTGCCCTCCATGACAATGATGCTATGGAGTTGAGAAATTTTGACAGATTCATGGCTGCTCTGAGAAAATGGTTTGAACACCTGCTTGCAGACAGAAATGCCAGAACCTGAATCGAGACCATCAAACAGGAAAGGCGATGTGTTGCCATATATTGTTCTGACCCATGATTTGTCAAACTTAATAAAACACAAACTGAATTTAAAAGTAAAACCTTTTTTAATGTGACGCTGGGAATTACTTGCACTCCCAGCCAAAACTCATTAGATACAGTTCCTCCAGATAAGAGCACACTTTTCAGTGCTGTAGAATGCTGCCAAGAAACAGAAGTCCAATTAAGGCTAATACCAACCCAAAACCCCAGAAAAAAACTGATCAGAGTACATGAAGGACTTCATGAAGGACTCAGAAATTACTGAACTGCTTTGTTTCCTGCAAAGCTCTTTGTCATTGAAGACTGACTTTTATCCCTGATGAGAGGGGCAATCACTTCCCAGCATTACTCCTGAGTCGCCCCTTCTGCTTCAGCTGCTCTTGCCTTCTAACAGCTCTGCGTACATGTGCACTGGGAACAGGTTCTCCGGGGTCCTCTGCTTTGCTGCTGCCAGACTCTGAAGGCTCCAAAGGCAGCACTCCACTCGCAGATGGTCCTGGCCCCATCCCTGCATCAGATGCAGGTCCCTCATCCAAGTCCTCACCAGACTCCCTGACTGGTTCCCTTTCATTCTCACTGTCCAATTCTTCTGCTGTCTGGACCGGCTGTGGCGAACCACAACACACATGTTCAAGAATTCCAGAGCTTTGTCTGCAGATTAACTGACTGGCCCCAAGACATGCTGATTGAAAGTTTCCAGGGTAGGCTAAACAGTGAAATCTTTTATACCTGCTTGTCCCAAGGTGCACCGCAAACCCTCTAAAGGAGGGTATGTTCTAGTCAACAAAGTGGAGATTGACCTGGACTATGGATTCACCATCTGGTACCAATCACCCCAGAAAAGAAAGAAAACCCAAAACCTGGAAAAAGGGATTAGAGACCATACTGTTAGCCTACCAACTGCTTCTATTGTGGCAAAGAAGGGCATCATGCTGCCAATTGCAGAGACCCTCAACCAGCATTCAAGACAGCAGAGTGAGGGGGCAAAGGTCCTATCACACTGCTTGGCGATGGTAAGGGAATTCAGATTAAACTCCAAAACACTGGGACAGAGAGCAACAGCAGAACGGACAATGATTGCCTAGTAAGTCACCCCATGATTTTGGTGACAATACCAATAGAGTTAGAGGTGCCCTCATTGGGGCACAGGGAGAGCTGGATCACTCTGTTGGACTTAGGCTCTACTGGGTGCCTGATCAGCCCTAGCAAAGTGGTGAGACTAGGGATATGACTCAGGGAATTAAAGGTCCCTGTGGCTTTCTGCCAACTGGATGGCTTGGTTACAGGGAGGCCAAATGACATTTGTCACTGAACCAGTAGAAATGAAAATGGGGTCCCACAAAAAGACACTTAGTTTCATTGTGGCACCAGGCACGAACAGACCCATGGTGTTAGGCTTAGCCTGGATTCTAAAATAGAATCCTTCTGTAAATTGGGGAAAGCAGATACTAAAAATAAGGTAAAAGCAAGTGGGGAATGGTTAAAAGAGAAGCTGGCATCACCTATGTGCTGCCAGTTAAGAATGGGCTCCCCTCCCCAGAGAAGATATTGCATACCACCAGCACTGGGGATGAAATTTAACTGGCATTCTTCCTTGCTCACATGTGGAACTACATGCAGGAATATGAGACTGGCCTGCCAAATGACCCAGCCAGGGTGCAAAGCATCGCCATGGCCCTGGAGTGGGAAGCAGCTGAGTGGATGGTGGCTCTCCAAAATGATGATGCTGAGGAGCTGAGTAACTTTGACAGATTCATGGCTGCCCTGAAAAAGTAGTCTGAAGACCTGCTCACAGAGAGAAAAGCCAGAATCCAACTCAAGACCATCATATAAGGGAGGCAACATGTTGCCACATATGGCCAAGAGTTCTGGAGCCTGGCCTGCAGATTAACCTAGCTACATGCTGCCAATTAAGAAAGTGAAAGGTGGAAGTGCAGTATACAGGGTAGCAGCATACGAACAAAAGGAAGGTATACAAGGTAGCAGCATACGAACAAAAGGAAATAGTCTCTCTGATCCCCAAAATGTATCAGGATTTGCAAGAGGTTTTCAATGAATGGGGTTCAGACCTGCTACCCTCACCACTCCACAGACTGCTCCATAGAAATTTTACTGGGAGCAAAGCTGCCCAAGCCCAAGCTATATTCTATGACCACCCCCCCCCAAGGGAATTAGAAGAGCTCTGATCCTTCACAGACAAAAACCTAGCCTAGGTTTCATTCAGCCACTGAAATCACATATGGGAACACCTGTACTCTTTCAGGGGGAAAGAATAGATTCCTTCATCTATCCATGGATTAGTACAGGCTAAATGCAATCTGCATTGAGAATGTCTCTCTCTTGCCATGAATGAAAAACATGCAGGCCCACCTGGCCATAGGGAAAATTTTCACCAAACTGGACCTAAGGAAAGCATATTCCAGTATAGGCATTAAAGAAGGGGATGAATATAAAACCACATTCAATTGCTTGTTGGAATGCTTCCAATTTTGAGTTCTGCCCTTTGGGCTACAAGGAACACCAATGGTTTTTATGCAATTAATTAATGAGGTTCTACATTAGCATCTATTTAAAGGGATTTTAGTCTATTTAGATGGCATTCTTATCTATACTAAGACTGGAAGAATGTGTGAAATTGGTCAGGGCAATGCTGGAAAAACTCTGCACTGCTCAGCTGTACACAAAACTTTTCAAATGCGAGTTCCACAAAGACAAAATTGACTAATAGGGAGGATTTCAACAATTAAGATGAATATTCTACCCAGAATTTTATTTTTGTTTCAAACAATACCAATTAGGCTTGGAAAAGACTATTTTGAGGACTTAAATAAAATTGTGTTGAAGTATATATGGCAAGGCAAGAAAGCAAGGATAAAGCTAAAGCTCTTACAGGATGCTAGAACTAGAGGAGGGTTTGGCCTGCCTAATTGGGAGTTGTACTATCAAGCTGCAAATTTGATGTGGGTTAAAGAATGGATAACATTAAGGAAGACTAGATTGTTGACACTAGAAGGTCATGATTTGTTGTTGGGTTGGCATGCTTTTCTATGGTATAAGGGAACCAAAACACAGGGTTATTTTAGAAGACATTATATACGGGAGTCTTTGTGGTTAAACTGGGAGAAGATAAAAAAACAATGTTATTTGAAAATTCCAGTTTGGTTATCGACGATAGAAGCGTTTTCTTATCCTATAATTTATAAAAAGGAACAAACAGTTAGATATGGGGAATTACTAGATGAAAAGGGTGAACTTAAATTGATACAAAACTTAGAGGAACAAGGTATACAGATGAATTGGTTTTCATATGTGCAAATACACTCAAGGTATGATGAGGATTCCAAAACAGAGGGATTTTATGATAAACAGACTGATTTAGATAAGATTTTGATGGGTACTGATGAAAAGGTGATTAAAAAGCTATATGGTTACTTATTGGAAATTAAGCTAGAGGAAGAACAAGTTAAAGAAACTATGATTGCTTGGGGGAGGAATTTTGGATATGGGATTGATTTAGAGAAATGGCAGAAATTATGGTTGCAAAACTATAAAATGACAATGTCCACAGCTTATAAAGAAAACTTGTATAAGATGTTTTACAGGTGGCATTTTCCCCCGACAAGGATAGCAAGAATGTTCAAGAACAAATCGGAAAAATGTTGGAAATGTCATCAGAAACCTGGTTCATACTACCATACGTGGTGGACTTGTGAGGATGTGGGTTTGCCAATTTCTATTGGCAATTCATTCCGTCCTTTGCCCAAATAATGTTCCCCATCACTAACCTCCTGAAAATGAAAGGAGAGGGGAAACCCAAATCCAGCCAGCCCCTTAAGTGGAACATGATGTGCCAAGTGTCTTTAAAAAGTTAAAATTTTTATTTGTCACCGAAACATTTCAAACATGTGGACCCAAATGTCCCATTTGTTATTTAGATCGATGCCAGCGATGCGACAGTCAGGGCTATCCTACTTCAAAAAAATGCCCATGGGGCACTACAGTCATGTGCTTACACTTCTAAAAAACTGTTCTGATCCAGCCGAAGTTTCCAAAAGCAAACACAGATAAATTCCAAAACTGAAACGTTCACAGCTTTATTCCACAAATAACCTTCTTTGTAGATAACAGATGGCTTGCAGCCACTTAGTCCAGTAAATCAGAGTCTGTAATCATCACACTAACTCCTTTGAACTTTTGCAAAAGCAAAAGCCATTTGAAACCAGGCTTATATTCCCTAGAGGGAGGAGCCATTAATTAGCATTCTTATTCCCGAGTCGCCTGTGCTGCTCTTCCATGAATCACCCTGCTCTCACTCACACCCAGCACAGGCTTCTCAGGAACATCGTCCTGATTGCTGTCGGTGAACGACAACAAAAACTAACCAAGGCAGAGTGCAGGTGGGCAGTCTGAGAAAAAGAAGCGAGTGAGATGGCCCTTTTTACCCAAAGACATTTCCTAGAAGGCATCAAAGCCCCTTTCAAAGTACGACCAGATCATAAGAATCTAGCGGCATTGACAACCCCCAGAAAGCTGTCCCCAAAACAAGGGCCTTGGGCCAATACTTCAATTGATTTAATTTCCCGCTGAAATAATTTCCTGGGAGAATAAATTTTCTGATGTCCTCTCATGTTTCTGCCATACAGTAGCTCAAAAAGAGAAGTCATCAGCCCAATTATGTCCTCTAATCAATTAGTAGCCCCCACCATCACCTATGCTCAGAAAAGATCTACTTCACAAGTGACTGATGACCTAATGGTGGCACTAAGAAACTAATTGACTAAAGATGAATAGTTTAAAGCCCACCAAGAGGATTGCACTGTGTGGAATGGGCTAGCATGGGTTGGCACTAAAATCTATGTGCTTGAGAGTCAATATACCCTCATCCTGCAAAGGAGCCAGGATGCAAAGATGGCAGGACATTTCATCTTTGTGAAAAATCTCCACTTAATAAAGCACCAGTTTTGGTTGCCTTCCCTACAGAGAGATATCAAACTCTATGTCAATAGCTTCCCCAACTGTTTCTTTGTAAAAGGATGGACAAGGGAAACCTCCCGAGCTTTTACAACCAGTGGCCAACCCCAAAGCACAATGGAAAAAATCTCCATGGACCTTATAGTTGAGTTGCCAGAAAGTTCAAGAAATATTGTGATTTGGGTCATCACCAACCTCACAGCTTTGAAAATCAGCTTGCACTTATTTTTTTTAGAGAGTTAGAGGAGTTGAAAAATTGAAAAATTCAAGGTTATTCTGTGTGTCATATTAAGAATCTGCAGCTCTCATTAATTGGCTCTCGTGATTTATGAAGTGTAGAAGTGGGAGGAGAGAAGGTGGATTTTGTCTAACACACGAAGAAGCTTTCACTTGGGAAATTGCTTTTTAATGTGCCAGATCTGTTCCTAATAAATCAATTGGAGAGATAACATCTCAGAGTGATTGATATCATGGATACTGTCTGGATGCTTGACACTTATTTCCCAAGTCTAACTTTTATTTTTTGAATGGGCTTGGCTGATGCCCTGGAGTTCTTTTCCCAGAAATGGACAAAGAACAGCAATCAGCCAAAGTGCAGGGGGAGCGTGTGGGGGCCCTCCCTCCGGAGCATTAATTGAACCTGCCAGCCCCTGTTTGAAGGAGATGATGGATGCTTTCAGGATTGCAGTAGGAGAAAGAGATTTGGGAGCTATACTGAAGCGTTTCAACTCAAGAAGTTGTTATAACCCAGAGGTAACCCAGCTCTCTGAAGAGAAATCTTTCTCTAGCCCCAGGCATATGGCCATTTTGTCGGATTGGAGGGAAGAGAGACAATTGGGGTCAGATTTCTCTCAAGAAGACAACCCCCAGATTATTCCTGAAAGTCTATCAAGGGCAGATTTATATCAACAGTTCCAGAATTTAAAGATGACAGATTTGGTCTCACAGTCTGTTTGGATGGGTGGAAGCTTGAGACCACCCATATTCACTTACCCAAATATCGTGAGGAACGAGGAAACTATACAGATGCCAGTTGGAGGAAGCCAGAAAGAAGCATCAACTAACAGAGGTATGTTGCAGCCTCAGAGGCAATCCTCTCATTTCCCAGAAGGAACTTTGCCCCCTGCAGAGAGTATCCCTCCAGGGTGGGGATTTTATCCAGGCCAGGAGTGGATTCAGTGCCAATGGCAGCCAGCACCAACACAGCCCTGGTCTAAAGAGGGGTTGCCCAGACAGCAGACAGCAGCCACACCCCCTCCACCCGACCAGGGAACCAGGCCACACCCATCTTCCTCATGGCAACCACAATTGCAGCCCCAACCAGAAGCAAGGCCCCAGGGACCCCTATTCCAGAGAGGCACTACCCAGCCAGGATTCAGGGGGCCTACCCAGACTACGTATGCCACTTGGCCTGTTTCTTCCATTCCAGTACTACCTGCAGGAGCCTGGCATGTGCCACCTCCACAACCATGACCCAGGCTGGACCAAATACCCTTTGAGGCTGTGTTTGATGGCAGCCATGGATATTTCAACTACTTCCTCACTTGAATCCGATCCCATATGGAAAATTTGGAGATCAATATGCCACAGAGCGCGATTTGGTTACGGCCATAACAAATGGGATGAATGAAGGGGATGCTTCTGACTGGGTGGCCCAACTACACAATGAACAAGCCCCCGAATTACACAATGTAAATGGATTTATTCAATTATTAAGACTCAGAGTTGAAAATCCAGACAGGGTAGCAGAGAATGAAGAGAAGTTAATGAAATGAGGCAAGGCAAGTGATCATTGTCAGAATTTATTTGGGACTTTAGAAGGGTCACAAGCCACCTCATGGATTGGCCTGAAAGAATGACTTTACACTATTTTTAAAAATCCATTGATCCAGAAGTAAAGAAGGCCTGTGAAATTAGGGGAACCCCAGAGACCTTACAGTTGTGGTATACTGCCTCCTTCAGCTTAGATTGCAGCATCAACCCACACAGGAAATCCCTTCCAGCAGCCCCAACTAAGAGAATTGTGGTGAGGAGACCACCGATTGGACCAGCCGAACCTGCTCGTACCCGACCCATCAGAGTGTTGAAATGTTACCGATGTGGCCAAGCCAGTCATAGGGCAGCAGACTGTCTAGCCCCTGCTCCTGTGCCACAAGCTCTGCAGTCGAAGCCTAATACAGCTGTTAGAGGTCGGAAGAATCAAGGAAGACCTCCGGGCAGGGACCGGTTTGCCAAACGCAGCTGGGAAAGCCCCCTCTGCGCAGATGGGAGCAACAGACCACCAGACCGACACCACATCCCCAAAAGACGACCCAATGGTGAGTGATCCCATCATACCTTTTACAGTCAAGGTTAAGTTAGTGGCACCAAACACAGGGGAGGCTGGGGAGTTAGAAGCTGTCATTGATACTGGGTGCTCCAGATGTCTTATCAGACTCCCATCGTTGAACAATTGGGCATAAAGACTAACCCGCTAAAACACCCAATCAGATTTGAGCAAGTGGATGGAACCTTAATTGGGCGGAGGGGTAGCTGCTCAATTGACAGAATTAATCAAGATGGAATTAGGGCCCCATCGCGAACTCATATGCTTCATAGTGGCCTCCAAGATTTGGCTAAACTATTCAATGAAGAAGAGTGTAATGTTTTACCTCCCCATCGAGCCACTAATTGCACCATAGAATTAGAGCCTGGGGTGAAATTACCAAAACCAAAGATGTATTCCATGACACCTGCTGAAATGGCTGAATTAAGGAAATACATCAACAGCAATTTGGAACGAGGTTTTATTGAGCTTGCCAAATCAAGATTAGCTGCCCCTGTGTTGTTCAAGAAGAAAGATGGCGGCTTGAGTTGTGTGTTGACCTTAGAGGCATGAATGCAGTATGCATCAAAAACATGTATCCTCTCCCTCTTATGAAGAACTTATTCAACCACCTGTCGAAGGGCAAAGTACTCACCAAGCTAGATCTCAGGGAAGCTTACTACTGGGTCCACATCAAAGAGGGAGATGAGTGGAAAACAGCTTTTAACTGCCCTTTGGGTAGCTTCCAATTCAAAGTCATGCCTTTCGGACTTCAAGGGGTTCCTGCAGTGTTTATGCAGCTCATCAATGAGGTGCTACAGCTGCGCCTTTACTGGGGGGTCCTCGTGTACCTGGTGACATCATTATCTTCAGTGAAACCATGGAAGAACATGTTCAATTGGTCCGACAGGTTCTAGAAAAACTTCTAGCTGACAAATTATACGTGAAACTCTCAAAATGTGAATTCCACAAAGAGTCGCTAGACTACCTAGGCTACCGAATATCCAACCTGGGGATTGAAATGGACCCTGGAAAGGTGAAAGCAGTGCTGGACTGGCAACCCCCCAGAATCCAAAAACAACTTCAAAGTTTCTTGGGGTTTGCCAACTTCTATAGACAATTCATTCCGTCCTTCGTTGAAGTTGCCCTCCTGTTGACAGAGCTATTAAAAACGGGCCCATCACCCACCAAACCAAAGCCGAGTCAACCCCTGGCTTGGACTATGGATTGTGAGAAAGCTTTTGAGACATTAAAATGCCTCTTTGCAGACCATCCTCCAACACCCAGACACAGCTAAGCCTTTTATTGTCCAAACTGATGCAAGTGATGTAGCGGTGGCAGCCATTTTGCTGCAAAAAGACTCTCAAGGCCGACTGATGCCTTGCGTTTATGTGTCCAAAAAGCTGATAGACGCAGAGCGAAGGTGGGCGGTCTTGGAGAAAGAAGAATTTGCCATACAATGGGCTTTATTGACTTGGAGGCATTTTCTAGAAGGGGTGCCAGAGGCCTTTGAGGTATGGACTGATCATAAGAACCTTGAGGCTCTAAAGACCCCTAGGAAATTATTGGCTAAACAAGTCCGCTGGGCCCAATATTTCAAGCGATTCAATTTCAACATTAAATATATCCCCGGAGGGAAAAATGTACTGGCGGACGCTCTGTGCAGAAAACCTCAGTTTGACAGCCACCGAGAGGAAATAGTACAAGCCTTAATTTCAGACGCTCAAGTGGCTGGCCAAGTAACCACTAGAACCCAAGCTAACCACAACCCCCAAAGCCTGGAAGATAAGCTGACTGTGGAATTGCAAATGGCCCTATTGACTGATCCTTGGTTCCTGGACCATCACACCGAGTTGACAATTAATGATGGACTAGCTTGGAAAGGGACTAAGCTTTATGTACCCACAACCCTAAGACTACTGGTACTAAAGTGTAGCCACAACTCACGGCTGGGAGGCTACTTCAGATTCCTAAAAACCCTACATTGACTAAGAAGACAGTTCTGGTGGCCAAAAATGAAACCTGATGTCAAGGACTGTGTAAAAAGTTGTTCAATATGTGCCACGATGAAACACAGAACTGGGAAGCCCCTTGCCTCCTGCAACAAATTACTGAACCAACCCAACCTTGGGAAGAAATCGCAATAGACTTCTTGTTGAATTACCTGAGAGTGAAGGGAATACGGTCATTTGGACTATAATTGACTTATTCTCTAAACAGGCCCATTTTATAGCCTGCAAAGGACTTCCATCTGTGAAAAAACTTGCAAAGCTGTTACTGAAACATATCTATAGACTACATGGTGTACCTCGCAGAGTAATATCAGACAGAGGGGTACACTTTACTGCAAAATTTTGGAGGGAATTTCTGAAATCCATTGGCTCCTCTCAAGGGTTATCCTCAGCTTTCCATCCTGCTTGTAATGGAGCAGCGGAGAGGGCTAACACCATGATTGAACAATACATTAGATGCTATGTAAATTATCAACAAGAAAATTGGGCTGAGTTATTACCTTTTGCAGAGGTTGCTTACAATAATGCAGTACATAGCAGCACGGGATTGACTCCATTCCAAATCAACCCTGGAATGGATTTTGTCCCGATGCCAGAGTTACCTAGACAACCTCTTTCATCCACGTCCCTGACAGAATGGATGAACTCATTAAAGAAAGGGTGGGAAGATACAAAAAAAGCTTTGAACGAAGCTGCAAAAATTTATAAAAAACAGGTGGATAAACATAGTTCCCTTCAACCGCCTTTTAAAGTAGGGGACAAAGTATATTTGTTGACCAAGTATCTTAGGTTGAAACTGCCCAGTAAGAAGCTGGGTCCAAAATTCTTGGGTCCGTTCCCAATTTCAAAGATAATCAATCGGGTCACTGTCCAATTACGTCTTCCTCGACTATTGGGAAAAATTCATCCAGTGTTCCATCGTAGTTTACTAAAACCAGCTACTACATCAATGATAAGACCACTACCACTCGCTCCCCCTAAACTGTTGACGGTACATGGGGAAACACATTATGAGATTCAAAAAATTCTCGATTCTAGATTACACCGTGGCCGATTGCAATATTTGGTCTGATGGAAAGGATACCCCCTCTCAGATGCTAGTTGGGTAAAGAGTTGGGATGTTCATGCTGATCAATTGGTTAACCAATTCCATGAGGATTTTCCCCACAAACCAAAAGGTCCTCATGGGGGAGGGAGAGGGGGTTAAGGACAATGTATTAACCCCTATATGTGTGTGTTTTTCTTTTCTTTTAGGAGGAAGAGTTTTCAAGGGGGGATGCCTGTCAGCTTTGAAATTCAGCTGCCACATATTTTTTTTAGAGAGTTAGAGGAGTTGAAAAATTCAAGGTTATTCTGTGTGTTATATTAAGAATTTGCAGTTGCAGTTAATTGGTTCTCGTCATTTATGAAGTGGGAGGAGAGAAGGTAACAGAGAAGGTGGATTCTATGTAATGCGCAAAAAAGCTTTCACTTGGGAAATTGCTTTTTAATATGCCAGATCTGTTCCTAATAAAACAATTGGAGAAATAATGTCTCAGAGTGATTGATATCATGGATACTGTCTGGATGCTTCTTCAAACAGGTACACTTCATACCATGCCCCCAAATTCCTCAGCCTGTGTGCTAGAAAAACTGTGCAACACATATATAGACACCACAGGGCCCCTGAAAGAATAATTTCTGACCACAGAGTCTAATTCACATCTCAATTTTGTCAGGAGTTTCTAAATTTGCTAGGCACCACACAAGGGTTAATCTTCTCACATCATCCTCAGTCAAATGGAGGCTGTGAATGTACTAATTCTGTTCTGGAGCAGTATCTCTGCTGTTCCATTAATTACCAGCAAGACAATTGAACGGACCTTTTCCCCTTTGCAGAAGTCACATACAATAACATGGTCCATAGCAGCACCAGTTTTACACTGTTCTGGCCAAGACCTCATAGTCATGTCTGAACTGCCCCAGGTAACCACCAGAGACATGTCATTAAGTGAATGAATCACACTTTTCAAAGCACAAGGTGTTAGAAGAAGCATAGGAAAAAAACCAACTACAAAAACAAGCAAATAAGAAGCAGTCCAAACTGGTGGACTTCAAGATTGGCTATGAAGTTGACTTCCGGTTGCAAGGCTTTGCCGGCAGCAGGAATCCGTGACTCTGTGGGTCCCTGCTGCGTTCGCCGCTGGAGTACCCCTGATCCAATTGGATTTGGGGGTTGTCGTTACCCTGGAGGGGTAACGGAAGATAGAGGAGATCTGGGCAGGGGTCTGGGGACATCGCAACCCCTTTCCCCAGCTGGCTAGACTCTTTTTTCTGAAGGCGGTGGAGCGGCGGTCAGCAATGGCTGCCACAAAGAAATCTGCAACCGGCTGAGACTGTGCAGGAGGAAGAGTTTAAAAGAGAAAGTTTTTTGGCTGAACCTGGACACTGAGATATATTCAAACATCCTGGAAACCTGACTTTTTGAATGATATATTTTTTCCAAAGGAGGTTGTCAAAGCGGCGAAAGTGCTGAAAGGGAAAGTTCACTCTCCTTCCTCACGGAGATAGCAAACGGACATTGAAAAACCTGTTTTTACATAAAAGGTAAAAATTAAAAGCTTTTTGTTATAAGTGGGAAGGGAGAGGACAAAAAAAAATCTATACTAAGACTTTGCTGGAGGAGACGCTTGAAGATTATAAGACCAGAAATTAATTGCAATAAGGCTTTAAAATACATTTTGGGACTTTGTAACTGATACTGCCCCAGGAGGAGAAAGTGTAAAGGGAAGAAGATGAAACATTTTGTGTTTTTTTGGATTGCTTGATGACTTTGGGACTTTTGGAAACTACTCTAAGATTTAAAACATCTGGGTTGATTTTAAAAAAAAGAAGAAGAAGAAGAAGGAAAAGCTTTTATAATGGCATTATCTGTGGATGAATTAAAAATGGAATTTGAAAAATTAAAAAAAAATAAAGGAAGAAGAACAAGAAGGCAATGGTTCTTTGGGAGCTGTCTTTCATTTTTTAGAAATAGCGATCCCTACTTATCAACAAATACAACAACAAGAGGACTGGGAGGAAGAAGAAGAAGAAGAAGAAGAAGAAGAAGAAGAAGAAGAAGAAGAAGAAGAGAGAGGAGGAGGAGGAGGAGGAGGAGGAGGAGGAGGAGGAGGAGGAGGAGGAGGAGGGAGGGAGGAGGAAGAGGAAGAAGAAGAAGAAGAAGAAGAAGAAGAAGAAGAAGAAGAAGAAGAAGAAGAAGAAGAAGCCATCTTTAATGGACTAATTAAGGAAGAAAAGAGGAAGAGGGGAAGGAAAATGGAGAATTTAAGAGTTAAAAAAACAACCAAGAAAGAGAAAAATCAGGTGAAAAATTGATACAATGTCAGAAAGCAACAGAAAAGAGGAATACAACAGACAGGGGAAGCTAAAAAGGCGGAGGTTAGGAGATGCGGGGCAAAAAAGCTAGATTGGATAAGAAAGGAAGGGAAAAGGGGGGGGAAAGCCACAAAGGCTTGAAACAAGATGGTAAAAAGCAGATTTATTTTTAGAGACAAAGGGTAAAGTATAATTTAAAAAAGATTCTGCAAAAGTACATAAGATAGTATTGTAGTACTTGTATTTGAAATAGAAAATTGGAATAAGATCTAATAAAATATTAAAATATTAAATGCTTAATAATGATAGATTTTAATATTTAATAAAACATTAAAGGGAATGTGTAAAATGTTTAATTATTTGCTATTGTTTCAATGTTACTATAAATTTATTGGTTTTTTTGTTTCTCATTGCTTTAAATAACGTATTAAGCAGAATTAGAATGGAAATTATATATTTATCTATATTATAAATTTATCATTTTCTTATTTTAAAATGTAACATGTAGAATGTATTAAGCAGAATCAGAATGGAAATTATGCATTATTTCAAGTGTTAAATTAAGGGGAAAGATAGAAAGGCGTCATACTCCAGCCAGTGATTACAGGGGAAATTTTCTGTTAAAGAGAAGAGATAAATAGATAATTGGAAAAGAACGGACAAAAGATATAAGTATAATGATTTAAGGAAAAGAGGGGAGAAGTTATATAGAAAATATAGAATGGTAAATAAGATAAGTAATGGTATATAAGGTGAGCATGAATTTGATTTTGGTCTGTAAAAAAAGATGTAACCCAGGGCTAAGCCACTTTCTAAAAAGAAGTTTTATGTTTTGTATTTTGTGTGTTTATGTTTGATTGAGAATTAATAAAACCTTGATAGAAAGAAATATAATTGAATAAAAGTGAAGGGAGAAATAACAAGAAATTTGGAAAAGATATATATATGCTTAAATGGAAATGTGATAATGTGAAATTATTTTATGTTGTATAAAATAATGTTTTATTTGCCTTGTTAAAACCTATAAGTAACTTTTTGAAAGGAGGTTTTATGCTTTTATGTCTTATGTTTTGTTTGTCTTTAAAAAATTAATAAAATTTGTTTAAAAAAAAAAGATTGGCTATGAAGTTTATTTATCCACCAATACCTTCAATGCAGACAACCGTCAAAGAAACTTGGCCCAAAATACATCAGGCCTTGACAAAATTATCAACCCAGTGACGGTGCAATTGAAACTCCCAAAGTCCTCAGATGCATTCACTGGTGTTTCATTGTAACTTGCTGAAACCAGCAACCACTTCCTCCTTACACTCTGAGAAACAATCACATTCAACCCCTGTCCTTACCAAGGGAGAACAACACTTTTAAGTCAGAGATCTTAGTTTCACATAACATAGAGGAAAATTACAATACTTGATATCATGGAAGGATTTCCCCTTCTGAAACTGAATGGGTTGATGCTCAGCATGTTTGAGCCCCAAGACTCCTCCACAAATTCCACAAGTACCCTGACAAACCCCACTGACAATCTTATAAACACTAAACATTTACCTTGTTTTTTTTTGTTTCAAGAACAAACCACTTTATTCCTGAGGGGCAGAGTATCAAGTCTTCCATCCTGCCATAGAATGGGGAAAGGAGGAGTAATAGGATATAGGGAGGGGGGAGAGGACAGGACGAAAGGAACCAGGGTGGGGGGGATGACAGGATGAGAGGAATCAGAGGTGCCAGCCCAGGAAAGAGTCTGACCCAAGGACCGAAGCGTGAGAATGGAATGTGAAAGCCCACCAAACTTTAGGACTATTACCAAAATACCTAGATTGAATCTCATTGGACATTTACAAAAGGACGGGGTGGGGGTGGGGGGCAGTGTTTCCACTGAATGACAGTTCCTCTGGTCAAGAATTTTCTACTTTGGCCTGGCCTGAACCTTGTTCCCTTAAAGTTAAACCACTGGTTCTGATCCTGCACTCTGGTAACAGAGAAAATAGTTGATCCTCATTTAATGACATTCAGCAATTATTTGAACTTATAATGGTGCTGGATAATGTCATTGTGCTTACATAATTGCCACCAGATATTTAGCAACTCAGCTTGTTATTATGACATTGCTGGTCCCAGAGTCAAGTGATTACAATTGCAATCTTCTTTACCAGCTTCCAACAAGCAAAATTAATGGGGAAGCCATCTTGTTAGAAGTTGCACATTGCAGTCTTATGAGGTCCTTCCTTGACCTGCATAGTCCTCACTTATTGCTGGCAACTGGGACTGCCAGGCCTGCTTTTCTAAGTGGCATACTTTTTAAATTTATGACTGTTTGGCTTACAATAGAGTTTCCATCCCAATTAGCATCTTTAAGCAAGCAATATCTATAATTACAGTCTATCTTCAAAGTAATAGCTTTCCAGGTATTTAAAGACAAGTATCATCTCTTACAAAACTAAATCCATATCAGAAATAAGGTAGCTGGGATTTTATTTGTGAGAAACCTATGCTGGCTTCGGTTAAATATAGCAGAGGTCGCCAACCTTTTGGACCTCAGGGACCACCAAACTCATAATTTTAAATCCCAGGGACCACTAACCAGTTCTGTGGGTGTGGCCTAATTTGTGGGTGTGGCTTGGTGGTCATGTGACTGGCTGGGCATGGCTTGTATGTAAATATTATTAATTTGTATATAAATATTAATTTTTTTATTTAAAAAAGAGCAACTTTTACCCAAAATCAGGCAAAGCAGGCAGGCAGATTGAGTTGCTCAGATTGAGTTGCACAGATTCATTCAGTGATCTATCTATCTGCTATCAGCTAGCTCAGTCTGTCACATAAAATTTGCTTGCAAACTCACAAAATTAACTCACAACACACCATGTATGTAAATATTGAATTTTTTATAAAAAAAGAGCAACTTTTACCCAAAATCAGGCAAAGAAGGCAGGCAGATTGAGTTGCTCACAGAATCATTGAGTGATCTATCTGCCATTGGCTAGCTCAGTCTCTCAAATTTGCTTGCCATGAGTCTGCACTGAATAATAGAACCTTCAGTCCTAAGGGAGATTTGGCTGTGCTTAAAAGCATAGCAGAAGATCTAAAAATTAGCTAGAAAGCAAGAAATCCAACCATTTCCTGTTTCCTAGCTAATCTAAATCTCCCACCACAGCAAAACACCTGATGGTCAGAAAAAGGAAAAATAGCAATTTAGCAGGCAAGTTTGCCCAGTAAGGAGTGAGTGGGTGGGGAGGGTTCCCGTGGGCCATGTGGGTGGCGCAACCTTGTGCTTCTGCGCAGCCTGGATTAATTGCCTTTAATTTACATGGTGCTCTGGGGGTGAGATTTTTCTGCGGCTCACCAAAATTTTCTCATGGGCTGTGGCCCACCAGTTGTTGACTGCTGAAATATAGCACATCTATTCAAATGTTACCTTGTAATATATTTGAGCCTTATTCGGTATAGACATGAAGTTGCCATTTCCCATACTTGTTTCCCCTGTAGAAGGTGGAAACAATTTTACATGTTTCCAGTCCTTTTCAGGACTGCATTGGGTTTTTTGGCAGCTGCAACAATCTGCTATTTAAATGGTGATCAATAAGGAGACCTAGATCCCTCTCACAGTTGTATCTTGTGAGATAGGGCATAATGGTCAACTCTATAAGAGCCTTCTGAATCTTTCCATCTTTCAAAGTCCATCTTTCAAAGGAGTAGGAACAAGGGAGGGAATTGGCAATCTGATGAGAAATCCAACATCCTTGCAAGCCCTGCTACAAAGTAAGAAAGGCCTAAAGGCAGCCATTCCACAGGGAAATAAAACAGCCTCTAGTCTAGATGATGCATAGCGTAATGCAAACAAAATGGATCATGAGGAAAAAAAGGAGAGAGATGCAACGGGTTCATAGCAAACAATTTTGAGATGTGAAAAAATGTAACTGATTTCTGTTTGGTTTGTATGTTTACTAAATCGGTGAAAATCTTCACATAAGCTAAAGGCAATCTACAACATTTCAGAGATTTCCACCCCCTCTTCCCTGCTCATTTGGAAAACAATCCAACAGCCTATTAACAGGTAAGCCCTACCCTCTTCTGCTCTGTCTGAACTAGCTCTACGGAGAGCCCACATGACCTGCCTCTCTGACGTGGCAGAACCGTAGGTAACAACAGACCTGAATCTAACAAGCTGAGCGCCTGGCATTGAAAATTGGCAGAATGCTATCGTGCTGCTTTTGGTAGAGGAATAGAATCCATTTCGCTTCTTAAAGGTACAGAAGAATCAATTATCCCTTGTCCAAATGAACGTGGGTAGTAGCGCTTCCCAACACATATATTTAATAACCACGAACCGAGTCCCCATAATAATACTCCCCTATGAGATATGGTTAAGATACAAAATTTGATTTGTTAGTTACTGCTTCCTCGTTTAATGGCGACCGGCACTCCTCACGTTCACCATGTGAACGCACAAAAACCTGTTACTTCTGTTTTTGCGGGGTAAACGAGCTCCTCTCCTTTTACTATAACATCCTGAAGCTGGTGCTACAAGGAAGGAGACGTCAGTTTCAGGTGCGCAGCCCCAACTCTTCCCAGCAGGTGCAATAATACACGGCGTTTGTTTCACCGGAACCAGGAACGAGTTGAGATGGGAGGCATCGAAATTACTGTGGCTTGACTTGAGGACAAAGGCTGGTAAAATCAGATCCATCCACAGGGCAAAAGGGCCACTTATTTATGTATTGTTGGCGTCAGTCATTTGGGTATAGGAATTTCTCGGTGGAAGGAAACACAGGCCTCACGCTCCCACTCCACTCCACCCCACCCCCTGAGGCGCACCAGCAATTTGGGAAGGAGGCCTCGCATGCCCCTAGTGGCAGTGTTGAGCATCCGCCGCGATAAAGTACGGTGTGAAGAGCGGAACTGGTTTCTTGATCCTGTCACCCAGTTCCATGCTTGTGGATACAAGCGCACCAACCCCAAGGTTTAGATAGCAGTAGGAGAAGCTGGCAGCAAATCAACTTTCCCGATGCCAAAAGGTGGGCACTACCGATTTCTGGGCCCTGTTGCTTTTTGATGAACATGAGGGAAGCCAGCAAAAACGGAGCTGCTAATTTTTCAGGCAAGTAAATGGCCGCGAATTCAGGGAGGGGCAGAGCGATTGAGATGAAGAATGGCGCCCAGGAACTGGGGCTACTTCTAGGATAAGCTGTTGAGATTCAAGAGATAATCTGGTTTGCTTTATGCAGATAAACGTTTTGAGACTACATTTCCCCTCGTTTATGGATTTATCAGGCAATTGGTTATGTTCCTTCTGATCCACCACCAACTAGCATCAGGCTTTAAGGAGATTGAAGGGGACTTGGCCGTGTAATGCCAGTTTTATTGCAAATGGAAACAATTACACAGAGAGTGAATATGCCCGATATATTTGGCATAAAATATTGGCAGCCGCTTGGCCAACACAGGCGGTGATGGCAGTACAGGTCGCTTTGCTTCTGGTCGCTCCTGGAGTTTCCACAAATAGTTTCGACTGGGTCCAGGATTTAATAAGCCGATTTACCACCTTTCCTCGGTAGCTAGAGGAGGTGGTTAGCCGGGAGGAAGGAGAAAGGAGGGTGAGGCGGGGACTGCCTGCAAACCCAGGGCTGCGCTTCTCCATATTTCGCTTTTTTTGCACACGCGCGCACACATTCACATATGAACATCCAGAGGCAGACCGGTTTCGATACAGCGAATTATTTACCCAGAAGAGCTGACGCCTGCCGCTCTTTTCAACGCGTACCCTCAGCGGGAGAGCTGCATAGTCGTATACTGGTAACGGGTGAGTGGGTAGGTTTTAAAATTTGTTTTGGTGAGCCATAACAAAATAAACCCGCCACAGTCCTGATAGTTGAGATAGAAAAATTCCAAGCAAAACTGATCTCGATTTCCTGGGAAACAAATCAATCCGACTGTTAAAGGTGATATCTGGAGAGGAGAGGCGAACTGGGAGAATGCGGCGAATTTTCTCTGCTGGCCACCATTAAGTAAGGAGGAGCTGTAGCTGTGTGCAAACTGGAGCCGGTCGAATGCATGGGAGGCTGGGAGGATTACGACCGGGAACTAAGAACGCATCTTTACCACCGTTGTGTGTTGGAATGCAGGAGGTGTCGTTCATTGGGTGTCTGGTTGATGCTAGGGATGCGAGATGATAATCAAGCAAATTTTGCAGAAAAGCATCCGGTTTGCGATACCAGCTGCAGCAGTTACTCATGGAGGGAGGGAGGAGGGGGGGGGGATGGATTGATAGATAGGTAAGTATGTAGGTAGGTAGGTTCAGGCTGGAATTCTAATCCTAACCTCCCTCCCGCTTCTGCCACTCATCAGTTTCAAGAGCAACTCTGGACCATTCTCCCCCCCCCCCTTCCATCCTTTCTGGTACACCATAATTTTGTGTTTAAAAAATCGGTGGTTTTATCTGCACTGTATGGATTAATGGATTTAATGGCTGAGAATGGTTAATACATGGTCCCCGGTAGACAACACCCCCCCCTTTAGCATAAAGGAAAACAGAGGAGTCAGGGAGGAGGCAATGGTCAACATTTATTTTTCACACACTAGTTGGATCGTTACACATATGTAGCTTATGTATACATTTTTCCTCCTTGGGAATGGCACTCGTTATAATTCAGTGTAAGCACCGTTGAATATTATTGATTGATATTACCTCTTAACTGTTGGCTTATTCGATGCTGGGGCGGGAAATGCTCAGTTTTATCCCTTGAAACATGCAGAATGAGCTGGCAGCAAACCACCTCCCCGCAGGACTTGCGCGATACTTCCACCCCTCCCCCGATCTGGCTAGGCGTTGGCTTGGGGACATCACGTAACTGCTGCAAATCCTTTTCTTTTTCTCCAAATGCGTTTGTTTTCATTGTGCTAGTAGGAGCATTGGGGGTGGGGGGGGAGATAAAGGACACAAACGAAATTTGGCCAGGTACTGTGGCTACTTTTTGTGCTTACGGCTGTGTTTTTCTATGAACAGCACAATCACCATCTCATCTGAGGTGGCCAGGTCATGTATCTAAGATAGAAGGTGTGTTGTGTTATGGCTGTTGGCTAGAGCAGTCTTAAAATATTGTTCTGAAATAGAGCATGCTGAGAAATGTTCTGTTAAATGTCTCTTTGGAGATAGAGAAAATGGAAGTAAGCCAAAAGAAAAGGTGAAAAATATATTGTTTCCCTTTAAAAAAGCATTAATGAAATAAAATAGGTCTGGGTAAATGAGGCTGGAAAGAAACTGGTTTTTAGAAATATTGATCATGTGGATGCAATAAAAGATGAATAAAAACCTGGATAGAGTTTAGGTTAATTGTATATGATCAGATGTAAATGAAATGTATATGCATTATTGACTATTTTTAGACCTATCAGTATGTATTTGAGATGAAATTGTAAAGAGACTGGGTTATAGGGTGGAGGGACATGGCTTGCAAGATGCAAAAATACACTTGAAACAATTGCATGTGTAGTGTATAAATCTGTCTGACAGAAAAACACATACTACACATATCAATAGATATAACAGTGGAAGATGCTTAAGATGTGCATTATAATAAAGAGGCATATTGCTTTGATCATAGGATAGTATTTATGCTACTTTTTGCAGCTTGAATTTCTTTTAACCTGACCTATATTAGAAGATGAATTATGTTGATATATATTAGAATGAGTGAGCTTAGTAGGCATTTAATTACATTTGAAATCTCTGTTAATATTAATTACATTAGAATGTTATCCAGCTTCATAACCAGGGACACTCCATTTTTCCAAGGTTAGTGTTGTTTCATTTCTTATACATTGTCAGCTAGTAAATTACTATTTTAAGAAATAGAATTTGGTCCAAAATTATATATTTTTTTACTATAAGAATTTGGATTGTGCAAATTTCCAATTTTCATTTGTGTTTTAGGATTTTTCTGAATTCTTGAAAATTCCCAATTACAAATACATGTGTTTATCTCTGTTCATTTACATTATAAAGATATACATTGCCTTTTTCTCCCTTTCAAACACCTAGGGAACTATTAATATATGATTGGAGAATTGGTTGGGAATTGAAACACTAAAATGGCTTGTTTAGAAGAATGACAAGATGGAGTATGGCCATTGTGTTGTTCAACTTTCAAATTAACAAATGCAGTAGATTTGGGAATTTAAATGGAAGGCTGCCATGCTAATCAGAAATGTTCTTTAAGATGAGATTAATCCCTATTTTGGAGTAAATTATGCAGAAAAACATGAATGTGCATATAAACTACGATCCTGTATGTCAATTTGGAAAAAAACATTAACTTGTGATACCTAAATTCACTTCTTAGTGGTTTTATATTGTGTAATTAGCGGAAGTAGCACTATTTAAGGCCCATTGAAACCATTGAGAGTTTATGAAAGATTTTGTAGTTGCTGGAATCAAGGATGCATGAGACATTTTGAATGTTTTATTGGGAGGCATATTTCATATATTTCTCTTAAAAATAGTGAAGTTACATATTGTATTGAAATCCTATAAATACTTCCTAGGCAATAAATTCAAGTTAATAGGAATTATTTCTGAGCTAACATTTGTAGGATTAATAAAACAAGTAGCTATGCTAATATAAAACTATTAGATTATTTAGTAAAATAAATTGCTAAGAATGCTGTGTTCTGAATCCTGGTATATTGCTTTGAAATTTCATCCCTGATTATCAAATTTGACAGTGTATTACCCCCTCCTCCAATTAATGGAATTGAAAGGCAAACATTGTGATTTAGGGCCATTTTGTATTGGACAATGGAAACTGCCTTCCAAAAGTTTCCCATTCCCATTCTCATCCTTAAAAGTTCTGCAAAGCATGTTGCCTTTTCTTAGGATGATGTTACCACCTTGCTAAATGTTTTTCTGAGCCCTTCAGAAGATTGGAAAGCTAATTTGAGGCCTCTGAACTCTTATCTTTCCCATACTGTACTAGTAATTATAAACTGTAATGGTTATGCTATGATATGGCAGGCATGATTAATTTTTGAAAGGATATTTGATATGTTAGCAATGAATTACATAAAGAATTGAGAGTTTGTTTTATAGGAAACAAAAAAGATTTTTAAAAAGTTGTTCTATTCCTTGACATTAAAATTACTTGATATAAACTTATTTATGTGAATAATTTTATTTTTAAAATTTAATATTTATCAGTATGATGGTGTCTAGCAAAATATATAACATAATAGCATCAATTTTCATGTTTAATATTAAAATACATAATATAGTCTTAAAATATACATTTGGAACTTATACTAGTGGTTGGTTTGTATCCTCACCGACAAGTGAGCATTTAAATTTGTTATATCCATTTGAATTGGCACTTGCTGTATATAGTCTTTCCTTCCTTCCTTCCTTCCTTCCTTCCTTCCTCTTGTGTGCCATTCTTCTGAATCAGTTTGTTTCTTTCACAGCAATTTCTATATTTCTTGTCAATAATGTTGTGGAAATACATTATATGTGATGAATTCATATCAAAATTTCCTTGCAATGAACTAGTTATTTCATTTTTTTCTCTCACTGAATTTTCTAGAAGAATATCAAGCTTGATCCACACAGAATCTAAGCACTAAATAACTTGCTATGAGCTCTTGTCTTTTCTCCTTTCTTTCCAAGAAGGAAATAATTCACAGTGGCCAATAGGGATGGAGTATTGTGGAGGAAATTTCCTTATAATGGAAGAAAGCTTGTTTTCTATTTGAAAAATGAAAATGTTAGCAAAATCATTTTTTCCTGAATTCATGTGATTAGAGGCTGAAAAAGCAGTGAACTGGAGCAAGGAAGCAGGAGAAACCAACATGTCTGGCTGCTGAAAAGAATCTAAACAACCATTAGATGGTGCCAGAAATTAGAGTTAATGAATTTATTTGTTGCCATCTAACAATTGCCCTTGCAATGTCATTTTTTCATCTACTCTCCATTACTGGGCTGAACATTTCTGCTATTCTACTAATTGAAAAGGGGAAAGTACCAATTCTGAATAAAAGATCCTTTGTATTTGCTTATTCAAAAGATGTTTGCTTATTCAAAATCAAGAGAAAAGCAAGGCAGGATTCAAAGCAGTTTTATTATTTACTTGTAGATGTACATCCGTGCATCTAACTAATTATGGAAATACAAGATCTTACATAAAGGTGTAGAGTTCTTTATCCCCAGCTTACTTTGAGGTAGTTAGCTTACAGGTGAATCAGGAAGAGGAAGCGAGGACAGATCAGTCCATGTGCTGAACTCTCAAGGTTTGTGGACTTATTGAGTCTTGGCATTTTATTTTATTTTTTTATAATAGAAAAGGGGAACTTAACTTTCTGACTATCTCTGATGAGTACTTCATGATAAGATTATAAATGTAATATTTCCTCAAACTAAGATCAGGTTCCATAACTGCATGGCCGTGTCCATGTAATTTATTGTGAAAATATGGAAGAGATGTGCCATTTTCTTCTATATTGGGGGGGGTGGTGGGGGTGGTTTTTTTCTTAACCCTCACTAGCCCACTATTTGCTCCAGCATTAGTGTAAGCCAATAAATATTTTTCAAGGGCATGTCATCCTCCCATCTCACTAAGAAGGCAACCTCTGATAGGTTTTTCTATGTATTAAAAGTAGTGTTTTATGGCTTATACTTGCTGAAGCTGTCCTATCCACTTTGCTTGCTACTCTATTGTAGCAAGAGTTTCCACTCTAATTGCCTACTATGCATTATACCAGGAATACCCCTCCATAGACATTATTAATGAGTTCACTAATGGAGCAGTGAAATGATAGCTCCCTCTTTTGTTTAAAGAAACCAGGCGAAGTTAACAAGAGTTCTGCTACTTTTCTCCTGCTAAGTTAAATGATAGAATAAATTACATCACTTTTTTTCTTTTCATTTTTTTTAAATCCATGAAGCATAAAAAAGGGAATTAATCAGGGACTGTAGTAAATGCAGTCCGAACAGGGTATTAGGCCATCTCCATGGTCAAAGCAAAGAAAGATATTAAAATATAGAAGGAATTTCTTAGGCCATTTTCATTCATTTATACATAGAAGTCAGCAATAAAGGAAAGCCCCTAATCTTGAAAATATGGGTAGGAAGTAGGAATTTGGCAGCTTCATGACAAAGGACTAAGAACCAAATCAATGTTGGGGTTATTATTCACATTAACCACTACCACAATCAATATGAGCACAGGGAACGGTTAATATAGATCTTAGACAGCACAAAATCAGGTTCAAGGTAGAATTAAAAGAGACTAATAATGTAGGGAATAGAAGGTTTCTTTTCCCTTTAAATGCCTGTTTTTTTTCTGAATGAGGATTTTTTTACACAGACATTTTCAGAGTCTTTCCCTGACCTGACTGTTATGGCTTAAAAAATAAACATAGAATAATAAATCTGAACATTGAGTTCTTTCATCTCAACCAAAAGTCTGTTTCCACTGAAGCATGTAAATCTTGATTGGTCTAAAAACCATTCAAATAAGTTTCTGCCTCTCTTTTATTATTAAATAACTTAAGTGAAAGAGACAAGTAATAAAAGAGAACTAAAAAGCTATATATTCTGGATAATTGTGAGGCAGTGAGGACTGAAAATATCTTTTTATGCATAGCTGTTGATTGCAAAGGTGATCAGAGAATTGCTGATTGCCCATTATGCATGATTCAATGATTACTTATTGCTTCCTGTTGAAAAAAGCAAGAGGTTACTGTAGCAGGAATTTAAGGCTGCCAGTTTCCAAGAAAGGAGTTTACTGAGCAAGTGAACTAACCTAACAGAATTAACAGAACAGACTGAACCTAACCAGACCTAACAGACATTTCTGGGCAAATTTAGTGTTCTCCCTCCATCAACAATGAGCCCTTTGTTAATTTGAGAACAAAAAAAAAGAGCCTTTCAATTAATGTCACCTAAAGGGGCAATGAAGAGTAAGATACAACTTTGCATTAGTGATTTGAATGCTTATGATGCGGTTGCATTTTTGTCTGAAAACAATTTTGCATATTCTTGCAATAAGTTCAGGTTCTTAGCAGTATCCCAAGAAGAAAAAAAGTGAGAGATTAGAACTATTTTGCTTTTTCAGAATAAAAGTTTTACAGATCCAACAATGGACAAACTTCAGCAGAAAACAAAACAAAGAAGCAAACCTGTAAGTAAAAATGACCAGAAAAACAACACAAAAATAAGAGTTTCTACATCTTTGAAATTTAAAAATATCTTTGACACCTTCAAAATTTCAGAATCACAAGAATGAAACAAATGAACAGGAAACAAAATGGTGAATTTCTGAAGGAGAAAAGGTAGGCAAGTTGGCATGAAAGGATATATCTTTCTCTTCTGCTGTGCTCCTTAATCTACATTAAATTCTATGTTACAGGATCAATACTTTATTAAACTTGACACTCCAATATATTTATTATACTTCTCTAATTTGATTTAAATATGTCTACAAGAAAATACCAGTTTTATCTTCTTCTGAGGAGAGGAGATCTACAGTGGTTTTATTCCAAGAGATTTTCCATCAGCTAAAAGCTCTGAAACCTCTTTCAGGATCTATTTCATCACTTCTGACAAGCAAATGCTTAAATAAATAAATATGAAGTACATGGAAAATAAGGTCAATCATTTTCAAGATCATTTGCAAAACAAGAAACTTCAAACTGTACAAAACATACTTTTTGACTCCTTTCACCTGTTTTAGAAGCTCAACCATGAAAATTTCTGGGTAATCATGCAGGATTGACAAAGTCACCATCAGTTAATTGGAAAGGTAGCTTAAAACAGCTTACATCTTGCAATGATATTTGTAACACCATCAGATATCCATATCTGCCTATCCCAGGTCCTTGGAAAGGACTCAGTAGGTAGACAAAAATGCAAAATCCAGTCTGAACATCTGGCTTTCTGCAATGAACCAAATTGTTATTAATAATAATCCCCAGTTAGAAACTACCCTGATGAGATTGTGGGGCTTATGTGCTCTGAGGAAGGTGAGAGGTATTCCATAGGTTCAACTCCACTGGACAGGTATCATCAGAGAAGTCAAACAAACACTGTCTCTCCCATAAAAAAATATGGTGAAATGTAAATTTAAGGAACCCATACGATTGTCACCTGGCTTAACAGGGACCATGCTAGATGTGGAGTTCCTGGACATCTGGTGAAAAATGAGCTACTGGACTCAGGACTTTTGGCTGAGTCAGTAGCTGCAGAACTACTGGAAGAAAAGGTGTTTACCAGACAAAAATAGTGATTGAAAATAAATAATGATCTGTTATTACAGATCAAGTCCAATAGGAAAAGCATATTTGAAACTAATGCATCAGTTCTAGAAAGAACAACATACAGAATCAGAAATAACAAAACAGAGGTTAGTAGATCAAAGTCAATTTATAATATGAAATAAAGTAGTCACAGAAGCAGAATTGGAAGGTCTACCCAGAGCAAACAAATCAAAGCCTTGCCAGAAGTAACTCAGACTGTAGAGCCAAAGCAAGTGAAGTTGGCAGTAGAAGAATCCAGCAGAGATATAGAATTGTTTTCATTTGGAAACCAAGTAGCCTCTCTGCCCCGGAAAGAACAAAATCCTCTAACTAAAGAAGTAGAAGAATTGAAATAAAGAATAACTGAGCATCTTCAACAGCGCAAAAACTTCACAATATGGTTGCCTGCATTGAAGCTTATTCCAAAGAAGCAGCTAGCACAAGCATTACAATATGCTAGTATTGCAATATCAAATATAAGCACTATCTTACTGCAAGAAACAAACCAACTAATGTACAGCACAACTGTAACTACAACTGAATACCTGGGATGCAAAATCAACAAAGAAGAAAAAAGCCAAACAGTGCATCACCAAAATGGAACATCAGACTGGAAAACAAGATCAGCAAGCTGAGATCAAGCAACCTAGAACAGATGAATGAAAAGCTGAAGAACAAGAATACCAAAAAATACCTAATCAAGAAATACTACTTAGAAACAAGGAAGCTTTGGAAATGACAAGACAGCAAATAATAGCTATAGCCAAGAAGCACAAATTGCAAACCATATAAGTAGAATCTTCAGTTTCAATCCAATCAGAAACATTTCTACCAATTTAATAATGGAGAGACTGCTGTGAATAATTCAGTACCTAGCAAAGAAGCAGTGCAGTTCTGGACACAGAAATGAAATAACCCAAGGAAATACAACAAAGACACAGTTTGCTTAAAGTATGTGATTAAGAATAAAAAAAGTTGAAATGAGAACTTTAGCGGAAATGGTGGAGAAAAAAGTAAGGAAGATCAAGCACCAGGTAAAGATGAACTTCATGGTTTTTGGTTGAAATATCTGACTGGTCTACACCCGCTCATTGCCAAGTAGTTTAACAACATACCCCAAGGTGGTAAATTTGAAGAATGCTAATGTGGCAAAACCTACCTGATAATGAAAGATCTAGCAAAAAGGGCAGTACCAGGCAACTACAGGCCAATTATAGGGGCAGTACCAGGCAACTGTAGGCCACCAACAATTTTCAAATTACTAACTGATGTAGTAGCTGATGCGGCCCAGTAGCATCTAGTTGAAAACAAGCTCTTTCCACCTGAAGAGAAAGGAAACCACTCAAACGGCAGAGGAAGAAAAGATCAACTCCTAATAGACAAGATGACTTTAGAAAACTGCAAGAGAAGAAAGACCAACTTGAATGTTGCATGGATTAACTACAGAAAGGTACTTGACTTTCTATCACATGATTGGATAATCAAGTGCCTAGAAATAACAGGAGTCAGTAGAAACTTCAGAAGCATTGTGCAAAGACTGATAGAACAATGAAAGACATGGTTGCAGGTCAATGCTGAGAGACTAGGAGAGGTAAATAACAGGAGAGAAATATTTCAAGAAGATTTATTACCACCACTACTGTTTGTCATTGTGGCAAGAAGAGTCGCAAAGCTTATTTAACAACTGTTTTGGTTAGCAACAGAAGTTTTGGGCTCAATTGTGATTGCAAGTTGAGAACTACCTGTATACCAAGAAGACTTACTGACTAGTGGAGATACCAGCCTGGCCTACAAGAAAGACCAAATGAAAAAAAAATGGTCTTTCTTGTAGGCCTGTGAAGATAAAGCATTACACAGCCAGTACATTAAAAATAGCAGGGAAAAAAGATAATAACAAGAACTGGCAAGGATTAAGAGCAGGAAAAGACAGAGATTGAGGAGATAATTCTGACTACACAAGATCAAGCCTTGAGAACAAATGCATACAAACTCAGAATTGAGAAGACAGCAAAAGATAGTAAGTGCCACTGATGCAAAGAAGCTGAAGAAACAAGCTTCTGGTTAGCTGCTGTAAGAAGATCACACAGATTGACAGGAAGCCAACAGCACGACAAAATAACAACAATGGCACACAACATATGCAAGAAATATCATTTACCTACAAGGAAGAACTGGTGGGATTATAAAACAGAGAAAGTAATAGAAAATGAAGAAGGTAAAGAGAAGAAAAGAACTGGAGAAGATAACAAAATACAAGACCTACAACTAGAAATATAATAACTGTGGCAGAAGCAAACAAAGGTTGTTCAATAGTCAGCAGCGCCTTGGGTGTAATCTTTAAACCAGTGGTCCCCAACTGGTGGTCTGTGACCCACTGGTGGTCTGTGAGAAAATTCTGATGGTCCACAGAGAAATGGCACCCCCCCCAAAGCACCCCCCCAAAGCAATTAATCTGTGCAGGAACAGAAGGCTGTGCCGCCCACATGGCCAGTGGAAACACAGGGCTTGTGTAGCTTGCAATGCAAACAACATGAGTTAGTGATCTGGCCTGGCCATCGGGCTGCTTCTTTCCACTTCTTTCTTCTTCTGCTTTTGGCTGCATGCAAGGAAAGCAGCAAAAGTCTTTCTCTCCCCCAAACTCCGCCAGAAATTAGTCTTTGAGACCCTGCAAGGCATCCTGCTTCAAGAGGTTGCGCTGGCAAATACTCATTTCTGGCGGAGTTTGGGGGAGAGAAAGAAAGACTTCTGCTGCTTCTGCTGCTTTCTTTGCATAAAGCTAAAAGTCTCTCTCTCTCTCCCCCTGAGAATGGAACTGGAGATGGTATCCTGCAATCCCAAATAATGATTGATCGGCAAGAAAATGGGGTGGGGAATTTTCCTGCAGGCCAGAAGCCAGTAAGGAAATGGCAGAAAAGAAAAGAGGAGGGATGGAGTCCTTTAAAAAAGGGAGAAGAAAGAACACCAAAGCGGGTGGGGTGTGTGATGACTCCCCAAGGAAGAAGGCAAGCTCGGAGCGGCAGAGAGAGCTGGTAAGTCCAGCTCTTATCAGCAGTTGTCCATGAGGGGCAAGGCGAGGGAATAAAGAAAAACAACCATGCAAAGCTCCTGGGCAGCGTGTTGCAGCTGCTGGATAGGCGGGCAAAGTCCCACCTGCTGCTGCTGCTGCTTTTTTGCTCTCTCTTCCAGAGTGCCGCTGCCACCGCCGCCATTGAACAGCCCAGTGCTCGCTCCACTGCTGCACCTGAATTGATCTGGTCACACATGCACACATGCTCTGCCTCTTGGTCCAAGTTAGGGATCCTCTCCAAATGCCCACCCCTGCATCGACAAAGAAGGCATGGATGGTTCAGCTGGAGAAACTGCTTCATGACTTTTCCTTCCCTCTTTCTCTGCTCCCTGCCCTGTGGAAGGACTCTCGCAGCCATGGAGCAGACCGGCCGCCTCTGCAACAGGATTACAACTTCGGTGGAGGAACCATTGGCCAAGTGGGGGGGGGGGAAATCAATGACCCGGGCAGGTTTTTAAGGGTTTCGCTTTACAGTTCTCTGGGAACTCAGGCACAGCTTCGGTGGCAAGCCTGGTAGCTGTATGTATCCCGAGAACATGTCCTCTTCCTTCCTAAAACTGAAAAAGCTTCAGTTCTGAGCTGTAAAATTGGTGTTTAAAGGCAGTTCAGAAGTCTGACTATATTGACTGTCATCCAGACTAGGGGTCTCCAACCTTGGCAACTTTAAGCCTGGCAGACTTCAACTCCCAGAATTCCCCAACCAGCTTTATTAGTGATTCACTGGATTTAAAATTATGAGTTTGGTGGTCCCTGAGATCCAAAAAGTTGGCCACCCCTGCTCTATACCACTGCAGCACCATTTGAACACCATCAGCCTTGACAAATTCACCACTAGTCAATAGCAAATGGCACTTTTTACTCAGAATAGCTTACATCTTGCAACAATATACACTGCTCAAAAAAATAAAGAACACAAAAATAAGACATCCTAGATCTGAATGAATGAAATATTCTTATTAAATACTTTGTTCATTACATAGTTGAATGTGCTGACAACAAAATCAGACAAATATTATCAATGGAAATCAAATTTAGCAACCCATGGAGGTCTGGATTTGGAGTTAACACTCAAAATTAAAGTGGAAAAAAACACTACAGGCTGATCCAACTTTGATGTCATGTCCTTAAAACAAGTCAAAATGAGGCTCAGTAGTGTGTGTGGCCTCCACGTGCCTATATGATCTCCCTACAATGCCTGGGCATGTTCCTGATGAGGTGGCAGATGGTCTCCTGAGGGATCGCCTCCCACACCTGGACTAAAGCATCCCCCAACTCCTGGACAGTCTGTGGTGCAACGTGGTGTTGGTGGATGGAGTGAGACATGATGTCCCAGATGTGCTCAATTGGATTCAGGTCTGGGGATCGGGCGGGCCAGTCCATAGCATCAATGCCTTTGTCTTACAGGAACTGCTGACACACTCCAGCCACATGAGGTCTAGCATTGTCTTACATTAGGAGGAACCCAGGGCCAACCACACCAGCATATGGTCTCACAAGGGTTCTGAGGATCTCATCTTGGTACCTAATGGCAGTCAGGCTACCTCTGGTGAGCACATAGAGGGCTGTGCGGCCCCCTAAAGAAATGCCACCCCACACCATTACTGACCCACTGCCAAACTGGTCATGCTGGAGGATGTTGCAGGCAGCAGAATGTTCTCCATGGCGTCTCCAGACCCTATCATGCCTGTCACGTGCTCAGTGTGAACCTGCTTTCATCTGTGAAGAGCACAGGGCACCAGTGGCGAATTTGCCAATCTTGGTGTTCTCTGGCAAATGCCAAATATCCTGCATGGTGTTGGGCTGTAAGCACAACCCCTACCTGTGGACGTCGGGCCCTCATACCACCCTCATGGAGTCTGTTGCTGACCATTTGAGCATCCACATGCACATTTGTGGCCCGCTGGAGGTCATTTTGCAGGGTTCTGGCAGTGCTCCTCCTGTCCCTCCTTGCACAAAGGCGGAGATAGTGGTCCTGGTATTGGGTTGTTGCCCTCCTACGGCCTCCACCACGTCTCCTGATGTACTGGCCTGTCTCCTGGTAGCGCCTCCATGCTCTGGACACTATGCTGACAGACAGAGCAAACCTTCTTGCCACAGCTCGCATTGATGTGCCATCCTGGATGAGCTGCACTACCTGAGCCACTGTGTGGGTTGTCCGTCTCATGCTACCACTCGAGTGAAAGCACCACCAGCATTCAAAAGTGACCAAACCATCAGCCAGAAAGCATAGGAACTGAGAAGTGGTCTGTGGTCACCACCTGCAGAAGCACTCCTTTATTGGAGATGTCTTGCTAACTGCCTATGCTTTCCATCTGTTGTCTATTCTGTTTGTACAACAGCATGTGAAATTTTGATGGTCAATCATTGTTGTTACCTAAGTGGTCAATTTGATTTCACAGAAGTGTGATTGACTTGGAGTTACATTGTGTTGTTTAAGTGTTCCCTTATTTTTTTGAGCAGTGTATGTAATACCGTCAAACATCTGTGTCTGCTTTCCCCATATCCTTGGAAACCTACCTAGTAGGTAGGCAAAGTGCCAAATTGAGTCCAAACATCTGGCTGATTGTACAATGAATGATGATGATGGTGATAATAATAATACTTTCGAATACAAACGGATAATCATTTGGAGCACAACACACCAGATATCACAGTTGTCAAAAACCGAAATGTACAATTTATTGATATCACTGTACCAGGAGATGCCAGAGTCAAAGAAAGAAAACTGGAAAAAAATCATGAAATATTGCAACCTGGCCAACAAAACTACGTGATTATGGATGAAACATGTAATAGTGATATCCATTGTCATCAGGGCACTTGGTACCATGTCCAAGAACTTTGCAAAATAGATTATGAAGTTGCAGCTTCCTGTTGTAGTGCAGCAGAGCTGCAAAAGACTACGTTACTCAGAACAACATACACTTTAAGAAGATACTTGGTTGATACCTAGGATGCTGGCAGCAACCTGTATCAACCATCAGAGCCAGTCAATGATATTTATGATACATTTTAAAATGTTCAGTTGACTGAGTTTCATGTTTAATGAATAAAAGAGATAATATGGATTCTGGTTGAAATCACTAACAAGTTTGCGTGCAAGATTAGCAAACCAAATGAATCAGGAATGGAAGGTCCAGAAGGTGAAAAATGGCTAACAACTAGAAGAAATGTTTTGATTCAGAAGGTTATAGAAAAGGGAAATAAACCTGAAAATTATAGGCCAATCACTTGCTTGTGAACAACATACAAATTACTTACAGGCATTATAGCAAGCCAAATTTATGGATATTTAGAAAACAAGGATTTCCTACCTGTAGAACAGAAAGGGTAGTGCAAAAATTCAAAAGGAACTGAAGACCAACTATTGATTTTTACAAGAAAAGACAAACAAATTTGTTCATGGCCTGGGCCATGAAGAAAGCATTTGATTCTGTTCCACACAGCTGGATTAAGAAATGCTTATATATTTTTGGAATTTGCAGCAACATCCAGAAATTCCTGGAGTTCCATGAAGCTATAGCAAACTAAGTTGATGGTTTGTGGAGAAGAACTTGGTGAAATGGAAATCAAATGAGGAATCTTCCAAGGAGGTCAAGGGGGCAGCCTCATTGGCTTTGGAGGAACATGGGGAGGAGCAGGACGAGGCAGTTTTGGGTCCCTCTGGCTTGGGACAGCTTGCCAGCAGGGCAGAATGGAGGTAGGACAACTGAGAGAGAGGGGACGAGAGAGCAGGCAGTGGAGATGAGGAGCGATAGAGCTCAGGTGATGAGCAAGCACCACCCCCTCCTGATCCCCTAGCACGGAGAGTGGAGAGGAGGTGGGAACCGCACAGGTTGACCTGATGACTCAGGAGGAAAGTGCTCTGCCCCTCTTTTCACAGGGCACACGTGGGGATTGAAACTTAAGGAGACACTGTGAGGAAGGGTGTTTGTCAGAAACAAATGCTGAATTCATGGACTTCAGTGTGCTGTTGCTGATGTCTGAAGTTTGCTGGACTTCTTGCCTTATAATTGCCTTGTTCCTTTGCTTCCTGGATTCCTTGACTTGTTCCTTTGCTTCGTTGGACTCCTTGACTGGTTTCCTAGCCCCGCTGGACTTCTTGCCTTGGAGCTGTTGTGCTAACAGCATTTTACTGGACTATTCATAGCCAGAGGCTGCTGGAAGTGTGTGTGTATGTGTGAGCTCTTTGCTCTGGGACTTACCATAAACATGGGAGTGTTTGGGGGAAAGTTGGAGCAATAAAGGGGTGCTTTGAGCTATCAGCTGACTGTGTTGCCTTGCCCTGGGTCATCACAGCAATACCAGTTACAGATTAACAGAGTTGGAAGAGACCTTGTAGGTCATCTAGTCCAACCCCCGCCCAAGCAGGAGACCCTACACCATATCTGTCAGATGGCAGTCTTTTCTTGAAAGTTTCCAGTGATGAAGCTCCTTCAACTTCTGAAGGCAAGCTTTTCCATTGGTTAATTGCTCTCAATGTCAGAAAATTTATCCTTATTTCTAGGTTGAATCTCTCCTTGTTCAGTTTCCATCCATTATTCCTTGTCTGGCTTTCAGGTGCCTTGGAAAATAGCTTGACCCTCTCCTCTCTGTGGCAGCCCCTCAAATACTGGAACACTACTATCACATCTTCCCCGGTCCTTCTCTTCACTAGACTAGCCATGCCCAGTTCCCACAACTATTCATTGTATGTTTTAGCCTCCAGTACCCTAATCATCTTGGTTGCTCTTCTCTGCACTCTTTTTTATAGTGTGGTGACCAAAACTGGATGCAGTACTGTAAGGCTTTATAGAGTGATATTAGTACCTCCCTTGATCGTGATTGTATCCTTCTGTTAACACAACTTATTGCATTGGTTTTTTGGCTGCTGCTGCACATTTAATTGGTTGTGCACTAAGACTCCAAGATCCCTCTCACAGTTTCTGCTATTAAGCTTGGTTTTACCCAGTCTATATGTGTACTTTTGGTTTTTCTTGCCTAAGTGTAAGACTTTACTTTTCTCTACATTGAATTTCATTTTGTTAGATAGGGCCCAGTGTTCAAGTCTGTCAAGATCCAACTGGATCTTGAGCCTATCATCTAGGGTATTGGCTATTCCTGCCAGCTTAGTATCATCTGCAAATTTGGTAAGTTCCCCATCTATTCCCTCATCTAAGTCATTTATGAAGATATTGAAGAATTCTGGGCCTTGGACAGAACCTTGTGGTACCACATTGCTTTCTTCCTTCCTTGTAGATGTAGTACCATTAAGGATTACTCACTAAGTATACTTTGTCAGCCAGTTACTGGTGGTAATGCTACCTATCCCATTTTTTTCTAACTTATCAAGAATTAGGTTGTAGTCCATTTTGTAACTGCCTTGCTGCAGTCTAAGTATATTATTCACACAGTAGTTCACTGCTCTACTAATTTAGTTACTACTTGACGAATAAGATTATTTTATATTAGGTTTTACATGAACTGAAGAGAAAGAACTAGAGAAAATAACAAAATACTGCAATCTGCAAATTGAAATTGAGTGATTGTGAAGGAAAAAATCACTATTGTGTCAATAGTAATAGGAGCACTAGAGTAGGGATGTCAAACTCAATTTCATTAAGGGCCACATCAGCAATATGGTTGCCCTCAAAGGGCCAGTAACTGGGTCGCCGTGACTAGCTGGGTGTGGCTGGCTAGCTATGGTCAGCTCGACAGTGCCCACTAGGCATGGCTGACTCAGGACAGCTGGGTTTGGACACAAAAAGTTGCACTGGATAACTCAATGTGGGGACAATTTGGTGGCCCACAAGTTCCTTGCTTCCTGGACCTGCAGCCCAATCCTGCCCAGCCCTCTTCCCTTACAGGTGCCCAGCTGTGCTTACCTTCTCCTTGAGGCTGCTGCTGCTGTGCTTGCTCTCCTTGGTCAGGTTGCTCATGGTGGGTGCAGGAGGGCAAAGTGTGTGGGGGAGGGAGGCCCATTCCCTCTCCATGTGAGGACACCTGGCTTTGTAACCAAAGCATCCTTAGCGATAGGATGGGGACCGCCAGGAGAAGGGGGCAAGGGGATGGTGAAAGGGCAGCAGGGATGGTAGTGGCCAAGATCTAAGGCAGGACTTCCCTCACACCCTCTCTCCCTCTCATTCCAATCTCCCTCCTTTCCTTCCCATTTCCCCCCCTCTCTCCCTCCCTGCCTCCCTCCTCCTCATTCCCATATCCCTACCTCCCTTCCTCCCTTCTCATTCCCATCTTAACTCAGGAAGGGACAAGGGGAGGGGTAGAGGTTGGTAGTGCTGCTGGCAGCCAGGGCGGTCTCGAGGAAAGGGAAGCGCTCAAGGCTGGGCCAACGAGCAGACCATGGAAGCTCTGGTGGTGGATGTGACACTCCACTTGCTAGTGACCATCTGAGCTGGAATGCAGTCAGTTTTAGATCTGTGTGGCTACCCTGGAGTCAGCAAGGAACTGCCTCTGCCACTTTGGCCCTGCCCCCGGGCATGTGCACAGGAGGCAGTGAGTGTGCAGGGGCCAGCATCCTGGATGAAAGGGAAGCACTCAGAACGCAGTCAGCCAGGGATGACAAGCCCCATGCGCTTGCCACCTCCAATTCATGTGGCTAGGGGATGGGGTGGGGTTGGCCCCTCACTGGCTTCAAGGCAGTCCTGCAGATAAAAGGCTTATCATGTTTCAATCTGAATGGCTGCCACCATTTTGTAGATCAGCACCTGGCCAAAGCTGAGGTATCACAAGCTGGTCCTTCACTGTTTCTAGGTGGCCTCATGGGCCAGATCTAACCACATCATGGGCTGAATTTGGTCCACAGGCTGTGAGTTTGACACCCCTGACTTTGAGCAATACCCAAAGATTGCCTAGATTAATGGAAATTTTGAACTAATTAAACTTAATATTTTGACTTTGCAAAAAAAACACCTTACTGGGAACTGTCTATATACACAGACATTACCTTGACAGCTCTTAGGTTCTTGGTTTGGACTTGAACTATTAAGTTTTTACCAATCCCAGACTATGAATTGAATTGAATGAATCATGTCATCCTCACAGTCACATTGATAGACTCTACATACCAAGGCAAATAGGTGGGCGTGGAGTATATCAGATGGTTGAAGAAGAAAAAAAGACTTTGAAAGAATATCTGAAGAACAATGAAGAAGATGCACTGACATTAGTATGCCAGGAAGGTTTACTGACTACTTGGAGAGACCAAACTGGCCTATAAGAAAGATCAAATTAATAAGAGAATTAAAACATTGGAAGACAAAGCACTACATGGCCATTGCATTTAAAAAAAATAGAGGGAAAGTAGATAACAACAAAATAGAAGGAAAGTAAATAACAACAAAACCTGGCAATGACTTAAGAGCAGAAAAGTTAAATAAAGAGATTGAGGGACTAATTCTGGCTACATAAGACTAAGCCTTAAGGACAAATGCATACAAAGCCAGGATTGAGAAGATGGCAACAGACAGTAAGTGCCACCTATGCAAAGAATCTGAGGAAACAGTGGACCATTTGATAAGCTGCTGTAAGAAGATTGTACAGACCTTCTACAAGCAGGATCATGACAAAGTAGCAACAATGGTGTATTGGAAGATCTGCAAGAAATATCATTTGCCTGCAAGGAAGAACTGGTGGGACCATAAAATAGAGAAAGTAATAGAAAATTAAGTTAAATTGTTGTGGGACTTTAGAATTTAAACAGACAGGCACTGCCACATAACATCCCAGACTTAACAATTGTCCATTCGAAAAACAAAAAAGTCTGAATAGTGGATGTGGCAGTGCCTGGAGATTGCAGAATAGAAGAGAAAGAGCTGGAGAAGATAACAAAATGCAAAAACTTACATATAGAAATAGAACTACTATGGCAAAGGCAAGCAAGGGTAGTATCAGTAGTAATACTGTTTCCCCGAAAATATGATCTACCCCCAAAATAAGACCCAGCATGATTTTTCATGCTGCTCATAATATAAGCCCTACCCCCAAGTAAGCCCTAATTCAGAGCCTTTTCAGTGGGGGTGGATGGTGTGCATGGCCACCGCAGCATGTGGCTAGTGAGCGCGTGGGGCCAGACTTTGGAAGAAGCTGCACGTGATCTGTCCCACCATCTGTCTTTACTTGTGGAGTGTGCGGTGGAACTGGAGGATCAGATTTTTTTACAGCGTGGACTGAGAATGCAGGGGCTGCGCCCTGGCACAACCCCTGTCCCACCACTTGCCTCACTTCATAGGAGAGACATTGGCAGAAGTGCAGGGAGTGGGGGAGGCACACGATCCGGCCCACCAGATGCACTGTGCGGCCACCTACCTTTTCCATCTATTTTTGCTTGCTCATGGCTGCAATGGGGCAGACTGCCTTCCAGTGCCTCTGGCAGGCCAGATCACATGCCTCCCCACCCACCCCCGTGCCTCTGCCTCCACCTGTTGGTGGTGCTACCACGCAAGGGAAGGGAAGGCAAAGTGGGGATGGCACCATGCTGCAGCTCCTCCACACACTGCACAAGGAAAGATAGGTGGTAGGATGTTGGGTGGAAACAAGGCTTTTCATCCCTCACCTCCAAAGGAATGAGAAGGAGGGAAAGGGAGAGTGGTCGCTCAAGGGCTACCTCTTTGCCGGCTGCTCCCCTGGTTTGTTTGCAGGAACCCAGTGTGGAAGGAAGGACCTGTTTTTTGCAGATTTGTTGCAAAATCTTTTTTTTGCAGGTTTTTCCCCTTTGAACCCGTCCTCTGCCCTCAGAGGGTGATAGAGGGCTAGGCTGGGCTAAATCAGGAGAAGGTGGGGAGAAGCTGCATAGCTAAGGATGAGTGGTTTGCCCTCCTCTCCACAGGACCTCTCAGGAGACATGGTGTGCAAATGTAAAAGCTGCTTCTTCCAAGTCAGCAGCAGCACCTGAATCAAAACAAAGCTGTAGGATTTATTTTTATCTTCCTTCCAAAATGTGCCGGGATGGCATTAGCAACAGGCGGAGGTAGAGGACAATCTGATCAAACCTCTGTGTTTCTCTTTCTCTCCTGCTTCCATTGTGCAGCGATCGCCGGTCCCCACTTTCTCACCAGCCTGCATCACCCCATATCTCCATTCTTGTGTGTATGTGTGTCTGTGAGAAAGAGATCCGATCTAACCTCGGAGAGTTACAGTGTACCAGGGCTGGTGGCAGTGTGCTGTCTCTCTCACACACACATGCACACAAACATACACACAGAGGTTTGACTGGATTTGCCCTTTCCCTCTTTCTCTGAGAAAAGCCAAGGTCCCTCTTTCTCTCTTTCACTGGATCGCCCTATTTCTCTCTCTTTCTCTTTCTCTCCCCCTTCCTTCCATTGTGCAGCAATCGCCGTCCCCATTTTCTCACCAGCCTGCATCACCCCATATCTCCATTCTCTCAATGGCAGCCCCCTTTTCTGCCACTTCTCCAACCAGCATTGTGTTTCCTCCTTTGTATGGAATGATGCTAAACTCTGGGAAAAATAGGCCACCTGAAGCTGGGCGAGAAAGGCCAAGGTCTCTTCCTTGATGGATCTGCAAAGCCCATGAGGAGAAGCAGATTGCTTCCTGCAGAGTTGGCATTGGCACCCGCTTCGGACAGCAAGCAGAAGAGCTTTGCTGTTTTTCTCCAGGGCTTTTGACCCCCCCCTCCCCTTTTTGCTTTTCTGCCTTAAAATTCTGGGCTCTGGCAGCAGGGCCACTTCATCCTTTTCCCAAGAGTGTCTTGCCAGTGTCCCCTTGATGGCCTGCCCCTCTCCCACACAATTCCCAGGGAGGGAGAGGGGGTGAGAGAGAGAGGAGTGGGGAACAAATGGAAAGGGTGCCCCAGAGTTGCGGCACTTTGTTTTGATTTGTATTCCATGTCTCCTTACAGGCTTTGTGGAGAGGCAGGTGCGCCCCTCATCCTTAGGTGCTAGATGGGGAGCTAGGCTGAGCTGAAGTAGAGGAGAAAAAAGTGGGGGGAGAAGCAAGCCTCCACCTGCTGCCTGTGCTGCCTGCAGTGGTCCCAGTTTCTGCTAGCGAGTGATGAGTCTATCAAAAATGAAAAGCAGGACTCACCCACTGTCCCTTATACTGTGGAAGGTGGCAAAATGTAGAGAAGAGCCACCCTCCCTTCGGGAAAGAGCCAGGAGGTATTTCAACAGCTGGTCAAGCTGGGTGTTATTCAGATTACATCCTGGCTTGTTTTGGAAGGGAAAAGCATATTGTCCGTGCTTGGGTTTGCATGGCAGTGGTGTGGGACTGCAGGATTTATTTTTATCTCCGTTCCAAAACATGCCGGGATGGCACCAACAGCAGGTGGAGGCAAAGGCACAGGACCGCCCACTCTGTGTTCACCAGCCTCTGCAAGCGCATTTCAGGCAGCTGCCAAAAGCACATTTTGGGAACAAGCCGAGTCCTGCTTTTCACTTTTGATGTCTTGCCACTTGCTTGAAGCAACTGGCATGAGCGACCACCCATGCTGCTTCTGGCCTTGCAGGAGCTCTTTGCCCTCCTGACAGTGCTGCTCTCAGCTGCCCTGCTAGGCTGCTCCTTCCTGGCGCAGGGTGAGTCAGTCCAGATCTACAACCTCCAGAGTGCCCTCCCACCACCAGCTTGCCAGGGCCCCTTTGCCAGCAGTCATGGTGGAGCCATGCTGCCTCACCTGCCACTGCCTTTGGGCTGTTGAGCCACTTATTGCAGGTCTACTTGGTGCTGTCACACTTGTGCCGACTGTGCTAGGCGATATGGGTGGTGCGGCTCCACTGGCAGCAGGGAAGATGCTCCAGAGGTCATAGATCTGGGACAACTTTCCCCACACCAAATAGGAGCAGCCCAGCAGGGCGGCTGCAAGCAGCGCTGCCAATGAAAAAAATAAAATTCCCCTGAAAATAAGCCCGAGTGCTTATTTCAGGGCCTAAGAAAAAATAAGACTGGGTCTTATTTTCAGGGAAACACGGTAGGTACTTTGGGTGCTCCCAAAACAACTGGAGCACCACTTGTGAATACCATCAGCATTGACAAATTTGCCATCAGTCAATTGCAGAAGGAGGCTTTACTTGGAACAGCTTCCATCCTGCGATGATATCTGTAACACCATCAAACATCCAGATCTGCCTATCTCAGTTCTTTGGTAAGGCCTTGACAGTTAGACAAAAAGGCCAAACCCAGTCTGAATATCTGGCTGACTATGATGATCAACAACAACAACAAACAACTGTGGCAAAGGAAACCAATACTAAATAGGCACCTTGGGTGCCATCCCAAAACAACAGGAGCACCACTTGAACACCATTGGCATTGCAAAATCACCTTCAGTCAATGCAAAAGGCAACTTCGTTTGGAATAGCTTACAATACCTTTACAACCAAATATTCACATCTACGTATCCTGGGTCCCTGGAAAGGACTTGATAGTAGAGATAGAATGCTAAATCCAGTCTGAACATTTGGCTGACTGTGCAATGAACAATGAATAATAATAATCACAAATGAGTTCTACAAAGATTTAGATAAGAATGAAAGCCCAACTAGAATAGAGACACCCTCCAAAGCAATGTAATTTATTTTCCCTGATCTTCCAGCATAAATATCTTTAAAGCAAATTTTAAAAAAGTATCAACTGGCTTTGTTGATCAGTATTGCTTTCATGTCCCTTGTACTCATTTGTATTAACATCAAAATAAAATCAAGAAATGTCAGGTTGTGGCTATGGTTGAAGCATTTTTAATGGGTGTGAAAATAGCTCCTACTGGTTCTCCAGTTATTCAGTTTTATTCATAATTATGTATAATATGTTATTAGAGTTCAAAAAAATACATCTATCCCTCCCCCACTCTTAGTTTATTTGCCCATCACTTTTCTGGGCATATTACCAGTTCATATTTAAATTCTTAGAAATGCCCTGTCTGTTTCCTAGGTGACATGTCATACTTACTATTTTTTAAAATGTAATTTAAATAGATAACTTTTTGATTTAATTAGAAGATTCTTCCCACGCGCATACAATGCAAAGTTGTAGGGGATGTTGCATGGTGCATTGCGCGCACAAGTGACAGTACCAGCATGGCGTGGCACATGGCGTCCTGTGAGTGGCAGCGCTGGCATAAGACACACAGCGTCCTACCACAAGCAGCAGTACCGGTGTGATGCGCCACGTGGCATCTGTCAGTAAGCGGCCACAGAAGTTGGGCAGCAGCGTGATAGGTGTCGGGGTGTGGGAGGCCTAGCTGTGGCAGTCCTAAGGTAAGTGGGTGCAGGGTACATGGGCCAAGTCCAACCCTCCCATTGTGCCCTAGCTTGATTTTTACGCATGCGCCTTGCCCCACCTCGTATAACCATATTTATGACAGTTGCAGTGTCCTGGGATCATGTAATCCTCTTTTGACAAACAAAGTCAATGGGAAAAGCAGATTCACTTAACAACTGTGTTTTAATTTAACAACTGCTGCATGTCAGTGTTCCAACTAACGAACTCCAAACCAATAGACAGGCATTTTCTCAAAGTTCTATTTTATTAGAGTAGTCATATTAACACATCTGGGGAAACCCGAATCTGAGAGTTCTGGGTTTTCCCTTCATAACTGAAAATCCAAAACCCATCCCCTGCATCCATCAGTCCATCACATGGTCCAATCACTAGTCGTCCCAAGTGGCACTAGTCGTCCCATCCCTCCAACCATTCCTTTCCCAGGTGCAGGATGGCTTGTCCTTGACTCGGAAGAAGAATGTTGTTATGTCTGAATTTCCACCTCTGTAAGATCCCCGCTCCCAAATTCCCAGGCACTAGAATGTGGCAGCGTGGAAGTTTCTAAGTAAAATATGGCTTCCAAAGCTGACAGAGTTATTCACTTCACAACTGTAGCAAGAAAGGTCTTAAATGTGGCAAAATTAATTGAACAACAGAAATTTTGGGCGCAATTGTGGTCCTAAATTGAGGACTACTTGTATAGCCAATATTATTTAGCCAATATAGCTGACATTTTGGGTGAGAAAATTGTTTGCTAGGTTTGTCAGGAATCTATTTGATCTCTCACTAGTTCCAGAATTTCTGTCCCAGTTGATGTCAGGATAGTTGAAGCTTTCCATTACTACTGTGGTATTTTTCCCCACATACCTTAGTTAAAAATTAAAAGCAAAATGTTCATCTATTTCCTCTATTTTGTTGGGTGGTCTGTAATATACCCCTATGGCAGTGATATTAACTCAAATACATTTGAGAAAGTTTCATCCTTGGTTTTGTGCTTTTCTGTAAAGGTGTTTTTATTTCATTTATTATTTATTGTATTTATATTATTCATTTCATTTAAAAAAGGTTATCAAGGAAGCTGGAGAAGTTTGCAGGAGTCAGGAATCAATTTCTCCTGACCAATATGAATTATTTTTTTTAATGGGGAGTTGGCCAATAAAATTTCCCACAGATCACCCTGAATTTGCCTTTGTTCTTAATTTGTGAAAGAAATGCTGTTAAATGGCTGTTCTCTTATTGAAGGTAAACACCACCAGAAGAACAGTTCCAAGGTTGTGTATTGCTTTATGTGCTGTAACAGCAGGTACTTGGAAATAAGGGGAGGAGATCTTATTCAGTAATCTTTCTTTACCCAACCTCCCTTTCTTTATGTTCTTGGATTCCACCTCCAGAGAACCCATGAAAATAAGAACAGTTAAATCCTAGAGAAGCAGAACACAGTTGGTTTATGTTTTTATAGTACTTGAAAGCATCTAGCCAAGATTTGCACCATTATAATGCAGATCTCTATATCTGTGGAAGTCCAGATCATGGCAAGTAGCCAGATCATTCCAGAGCTTCATCTTTAGAGAACTTTACAGACTCCCTTGCCACTTGCATTGAAAAACTGCTTTCCTCCTTGACCTAGCTTTGTTGGATGAAGATGTAAAAGGAAGATAAAACAACTTTGATGAATAGAAGGAAGAACTGCAACTAAGACAGTGGCCCATAAATATGAATCCATGGCAGAAATATAATTGAAAAAGCATCTCAGACATGCCACTCCCTAGGTTTTAGGAAGAAAGGGAGGGAGGAGAGAAACATATTAGTTTTGCAAACTTCTGCTACTGTAACCTTATAATTAAAGTAGTATTAGTATTCATATAGGAATGATAAGAGGGAATAGAATAGAATAGAATAACAGAGTTGGAGGGGACCTTGGAGGTCTTCTAGTCCACCCCACTGCTTAGGCAGTAAACCCTACACCACTTCAGATAAATGATTAATCCAACATCTGTTTAAAAACTTCCAGTGTTGGAGCATTCACAACTTCTGGAGGCAAGTTGTTCCACTGATTAATTGTCCTAACTGTCAGGAAATTTCTCCTTAGTTCTAAGTTGCTTCTCTCTTTGATTAGTTTCCACTCATTGCTTCTTGTCCTTCCCTCAGGTGCTTTGGAGAATAGCTTGACTCCCTCTTCTTTGTGGCAGCCCCTGAGATATTAGAACACTGCTATCATGTCTCCCCTATTCCTTCTTTTCATTAAACTAGACATACCCAGTTCCTGTAACCAGTCCCCAAATCATTTTTGCTCCTCTTCTCTGCACTCTTCCTAGAGTCTCAACATCTTTTTTTACACCGTGGCAACCAAACTGAATGCAGTATTCCAAGTGTGGCCTTACCAAGGCATTATAAAGTGGTATTAACACTTCACGTGATCTTGATTCTATCCCTCTGTTTATGCAGCCTAGGACTCTGCTGGCGTTTTTGGCAGCTGCTGCACACTGGTGGCTCATATTTAAATGGTTTGTCCACTAGGACTCTGAGATCCCTGTCACAGTTAGTACTATTGAGCAAGGTACTACATACCTGTGCATTTGATTTTTCTTGCCTAAATGTAGTACCTTACAGTTTTCAGCATTGAATTTCATTTTGTTAGATAGTGCCCAATGTTCAAGTCTATCAAGATCCTTCTGTATCTTAAGCCTATCTTCTGGAGTGTTGGCTATTCCTCCCAGTTTGGTGGAGTCTGCAAATTTAATGAGTTCCCCATCTATCTCATTTTCCAAGTCATTGATGAAGACGTTGAAGAGTACTGGGCCTAAAACAGAGCCTTGGGGTACTCCACTGCATACTTCCCTCCATGGAGATGCAGTTCCATTGAGAACTACAAGTTGAGTGCAGTTGATCAGCCAGTCGAACCCATCTGGTGGTGATGCTGTCTAACCCACATTTTTCTACTTTATCTAGTGGTAGGTTATGGTCTACTTTATCAAATGCCTTACTGAAGTCCAAGTAAATTATATCGACAGCATTCCTCTGGTCCACTAATTCTGTCACTTTGTCAAAGAATGCTATAAGATTAGTCTGGCATGATCTGTTTTCAACAAACCCATGTTAGCTTTTGGTTATGACTTTGTTTGCTTCTAGGTGTTCGCTGATTTGTTGCTTGATTATCTTTTCCAGAATCTTCCCTGGTATTGAGGTCAGGCTGATAGGCCTGTAGTTTCCTGGATCTATTTTTTTCCTTTTTTGAAGATGGGAACTACATCAGCTCTTTTCCAGTTCTCTGGCAGTTCCCCGGTGCTCCAGGATCTTTGAAAGATATAGTTCAATTGTTCTGAGATCTCGTCTGCCAGTTCCTTCAGAACCTTGGGGTGTAATCCATTCAGTCCTGGTGATTTGAACTCATCTAGTGTAGACAGGTGTTCACTCACCATTTTCTTCCCTTTTTAAACTTGTGTTTCTAATCTGTTTTTTTTTGTGGTGCTGTTTTTGATAGGTTGGACTGTTTTTTCCCTTTGTGTAAAGATAGATGCAAAAAATGAGTTAAATGGTTCTGCTTTCTCCCTGTTGTTTGTCACCTTCTTGCCACGTTCTCCCAGCAATGGACCTTTTCCTTGACTTTTCTTGTTTTTAACATGTTGGAAGAAGCTTTTTTTGTTAATTTTTACTTTTGTCGCAAGCCTTTGTTCATTGTGAGCCTTAGCTTTCCTCAATTCATCTTTACAGGCTGGGGCTATTTGCTGATATTCTGCCTTAGTTATTTGCCCCTCTTTCCACTTTTTATACTAGTCCTTTTTGTCTTTTAATTTGTTAGAGAGTTCTTTATGCAGACATGCTGGTTTCTTTTTTTTTTTTTATAAGATTTTTTTATTGTTTTTTGACATACAAACAAACAGACAAAACATAAAAACATCAGCTCCCCCATATTTATATACAAACAGTGAGTCGGTTGGTTCATCAGTTTTGTGCACTCATCTCATAGTCACAATTGCAATTACCTTGTATAATAACTCTTATTGTCAATACAAACTTATAAATCATAATATCACTATTAAAAAAAGAAATTTGACTAGACTTTTGTACGATCATGCCTTTGTGAGATAACTATATTTTAAGTAATTTATTCTAAAACAAATCATATAATCGTGCCAATTCTATCCTAAATAAGAGAGAAAAAAAAAGAAACAGAAAAATATTATATAAATATAATATCCAGTACCAAAAAAGAGAAAAGAAAAAAGAATCAATATTATTCCTTATTATCTAACATTTCTATTTTTGTATTTCATCATTCAACCATTGATAGAAAAGATCCCAAACTATATAAAATTGTTTATCTTCTTGCTCTCTGATTTCAAAAGTCAATCTACTCATCTCAGCACATTCCAATATTTTCTTTATGACTTCTTCCTGCAATGGAATTTTCTCATTTTTCCAATTTTTTGCAAATACAATCCTAGCCGCAGTCAATACATTTACAATCAAATATTTCAGCTCTTTACTATAAGCATCTGGTAAAATTCCCAGTAAAAAAGCTCCGGTTTCAAGTCTATATGCTTCTTTGTCATTTTTTCCAGCCACATGTGGATTTTAGTCCAATATTTTCTAGCGTCCTCACAAGTCCACCACATATGGTAATATGAACCAGGTTTCTGATGACATTTCCAGCATTTTTCGGATTTGTTCTTGAACATTCTTGCTATCCTCGTCGGGGAAAATGCCACCTGTAAAACATCTTATACAAATTTTCTTTAAAGGCTGTAGACATTGTCATTTTATAATTTTGCAACCATAATTTCTGCCATTTCTCTAAGTCAATCCCATATCCAAAATTCCTCCCCCAAGCAATCATAGTTTCTTTAACTTGTTCTTCCTCCAACTTAATTTCCAATAAGTAACCATATAATTTTTAATCACCTTTTCATCAGTACCCATCAAAATCTTATCTAAATCAGTTTGTTTATCATAAAATCCCTCTGCTTTGGAATCCTCATAATACTTTGAATGTATTTGCAAATATGAAAACCAATTCATCTGTATACCTTGTTCCTCTAATTTTTGCATCGATTTAAGTTCACTCTTTTCATCTAGTAATTCCCCATAGCTAACTGTTTGTTCCTTTTTATAAATTATAGGGTAAGAAAACGCTTCTATCGTCGATAACCAAACTGGAATTTTCAAATAACATTGTTTTCTTGTCTTCTCCCAATTTAACCACAGAGACTCCCGTATATAATGTCTTCTAAAATACCCCTGTGTTTTGGTTCCTTATACCATAAAAAAGCATGCCAACCCAACAACAAATCATGACCTTCTAATGTCAACAATCTAGTTTTCCTTAATGTTATCCATTCTTTAACCCACATCAAATTTGCAGCTTGGTAGTACAACTCCCAATTAGGCAGGCCAAACCCTCCTCTAAATCTAGCATCCTGTAAAAGCTTTAACTTTATCCTTGCTTTCTTGCCTTGCCATATATACTTCAAAACAATTTTATTTAAATCCTCAAAATATTCTTTTCCAAGCCTAATTGGTATTGTTTGAAACAAAAATAAAATTCTGGGTAGAATGTTCATCTTAATTGTTGAAATCCTTCCTATTAATGACAATTGTAGGTTTTCCCATTTTTTCAAGTCTTGAGCTATCTGTTGTTTTAAGTTTAATATAATTGTTCTCCTTTAATGTACTACATCTTGACGTCAAGTATATCCCCAAATACTTAATCTTATTTGTAACTTGAATTTTTAACAATTCTGCCAGTTCTTCTCTTTGTCTCAACAACATATTCTTTGACAAAATCTTTGTTTTATCTTTGTTTATTTTCAGACCGGCCACCTCCCCATATGCCTCTATCTTTTCCAACAGCTTCAAGGCTGTTTCTATAGGGTCTTCCAGAATAAAGACTAGGTCATCTGCAAAAGCTTGTAATTTAAATTCTTCCTTTTTAATTTTCATTCCTTTTATAGTTTTATCTTCTCTGATATTTCTATTCAACACTTCCAAAGTCAATACAAATAACAAGGGAGAAAGAGGGCAACCTTGTCTTGTGCCGACATGCTGGTTTCTTTTGAGAGCTGTTATTTTTCTTCTTCATTGGTATTGTGCTAGACTGGGCTTTTATAATCTCACTTTTCAAAATTTCCCAAGCTTCTTGAGTTCCCAAGCTTCTTGACCCCTTGAGGATTCTCATCCATGGAATCCTTCCCAAGCTGTCTCTAAGTTTATTGAAATTAGCTCTCTTAAAGTCCAAGACTCTAGTTTGACTTTGTTCTACTATTCATGCTTGCAAAATGTTGAATTCCAATATTTCATGATCACTTGCCCCCAAGGTTCCTGTAGCTTCAACACCTTTTATCATTTAATCTCTGTTAGGGAGAATCTCTGTTAGTGAGAAAGAATGTATTTGGATTCTAGATGCAGAAAAAGATATTTGGAATATCTTATTCACTGGAACAACTACTCTGAATCTGGACATGATGAAAAGAGTGACCAGTGATTATGTGCCACACCTTAACAATGATAATAAGCAATGAGCCCCAAAACAAAGGAAACTTTCTTGCCACATAAGTTTTTTTATGCAAATTGCTATGTAATAAGAAAGGTAAAACTTGTTAGCTGTTTGATTCTGGGTTGCCAGACTTGTTTTCTGACTCTGGGCAACTGCTGAGACATCTGCCAGCAAGGATGGATGTAGTGAGCAGTGGTGGAATTCAAATAATTTAACAATTGATTCTCTGCTCTAATGACCGGCTGGGTAGGCATGGCTGGGTGGCCAAGCTAACTCCCCACATTCCTGTCCCTGGGAGTCAAAAGCATTGAAGTGCGAGCAGCATGGGAAACTTCGGCCAGGCTCCTTGGGAGATGAGAGTTTGACTCCAGTTGCTTCTCTCTGCTTGTTGTGCTTCCCGATGCTGTTTACTGCTTTGAGCCCCAAGCAGCAGGAGACAAGGGTTGCCTTGGCACAAATATACCACAGTGAAGGCAGAATGCTGATGCTGCGCAAATGCAAGTAGCACTTCACTCCCACTCCTTCCAGCCATCGTCATCACTATCGCCATCACCGCTTCGGCCCTCCTGTGCCTCCCCCCTTGCCACAACAGCACCATTACCTCATCCTGGCCGGTGAGGGCTGCGCTCCTTTTTGCACGTTGCACTATCTGCAAATTTGCACATTGCACATGCCACCTCCTACGGCGGAAATTTCCAGCCTCACCACAGGCCAGTCCCATATTTCAGAGCTGTAATAGTTACAGGACTGGCCGTTTGGTCATCCCGAAGCAGCTGCTTCAGGATGATCAAAGGGCCAATCCTGTGACTACTACAGTTCTGGAATATGGGACCAACTTTCCCACCACTGTCAAGTTTGCCCGTCTTCATTTTCCTTCACTCAGATTGACCATTGTTTTGTAATAATTACACTAACTTTAATAATTTGTTACAATTAAACAATCTTTGAAGATTTTATGATTAAGCATTTATGATTTTGTTATAATTAAATAAGCATTTATAATTTTGTTATATTAAATAGATGAATTTCATATTAATAAAATGGAAGTTCTCTGATCACTATTTTACAAATGTATTTATCTTTTTTTAAAAAAAAAATCATATTAGTGGTCCACAGGATTTAAAATTATGAATTTGGTGGTCCCTGAGGTCCAAAAGATTGGAGATCCCTGGGCTGGAAGGTACCTTGGAGGTCTTCTAGTTCAACATTCTGCTCAAGGCAGAAGACCTCATACACTCCAGTCAAATGTTTGTCCAGTCTAGTTTTGAAAACCTCTAGTGATGGAGCACCCACAACTTTGAGAGGCAAGCTGTTCCCTTAATTGTTCTCACTGTCAGGAAATTGCTCGTTACTTCTAGGATATATCTCACTTTAATAAGTTTTCACCCATTATCTCTGGTGCTTTGGAGAATAAAACAATCCCTCTTCTCTATGACAGCCTCTCAAATACTGGGAGACAATTACCATGTCCCTCCTAATCCTAACCCCTGGAAAGTCTCCCTACCCCCACAGGGCCTGTGACTCACTTGTGGTTTCACAGACATCCTGGGTTTGTCTTCGGGCCCACTGCGCTTGGCCAAAGGGTCACCTTGACACAGCAAGGTTTGCTTGCCTTTCAGGCCTGGCACACTCTTCTTCCATTGGGCCTCTGGGCAACTGCTGCCTGCTCGCCCTCCCCTGCACCTCGGGTCCCACATCCAGCCTGCAATGGGGGGCTGTGACACTTCCAGGCCACCTTGGCAAGCAAGTGAGTAGGTGGGTGGCCCTCGGGAGATTGCTACCCTGGGGTGGAAGCTGCTGCTCTGCTGCAGTGTGGTGAGGTGCGCGTGTGCAGCCCTGGGACTTCCACCGGCCTGTCTGCCAGCAGCGCTGCCACGAGGCGCTGGTCCCATTGGAATCTGAAAGGCAGAGCACTCGGGCCCGGTGGAGGCGTATGGAAACTCTGGAGTCCCTCAAGGCCTTTGGGACAGATTAGGTTGTCCAAGGCTTTGCTCTCCAGGAAAGGCTCCATCATGGAGTGCTGTGTGCTTGGACCAGACACTTTCTCTTGGGCTTCCTGCCCGGAAGCCCTGTGGAAGCCAAGAGCCGGCTGAAAGGTGGCCAAGCCTCACCAGGTCCCCCCTGAGGCAGCCCTTGGGCCAAGTGGGCCAGGAGCAGGTCTCCCTCCCCTGCCATTGGCCTTACCTTCTCAGGTCAGGCGAGCGGCTGGGAGGCCAAGCGAGGAGTGGCTGGGAGGAGGGTGATTCAGCCAGTTCATCAAACTGCACAAAAATGTAGCTACTGGTTTGGCTGAACTGGTGCGAACATTACATCTAGTTTGCAGATTATGAAGCTTCTCTTATCCATATTGCTTACAGTTTTCTCCTTCAGTTCTCCTAGCAAATTTGCACACATACTTTCTGTGGTTTTTTGTTATGATTGCAAAGTTAAAGAAGCTGCTTTTCTTAATAAGGACTAGGCTGGATTGAAAGAAAAATATTGCAAAGAGAAATGTAAAAGCAAAAGAAAAGCGCCTCCCTTTCTCCATAGAGCTGCTCAGAGCATCCAGAGTGGGAGGTGCTCGAGTCTCTGCACTCACAGGCTGAGCTTGAATTGAGGAACCCTCCACCTCCTCCATGTGACTCCACCGTAACGTTCCCCAGTTTTAGCTCAGCCTCGTGCGAGACAGGCAGTTTGCTCTCGAGCTCCTTGGCCGACTCAGGCCGACTTTTTTATTGGATTCCTTTCACTCATTCAGGTCTGTTTCTTCCCTTAGCTCCTGCACAACTGGTTCCTTTGATTTCCCATCCCCCCAGGAGTGTTTTTTTCGCCCCAGAGGGGGGCAAATGGGAGGAATAGCAGTGCTCTTGTGCTGCCCCCCCAACCAAACCCAAAGCTTCTTTCCCTGCCGCTTTTCTCCGCAGCTTCTCTTTGCCTCTTTTTCGTTGCTAGTGGCTTGTTTACTTTCGATTTCAACCGCTCTGTTGTTCCCCCCCAAAGAATGCCGCTTTACACAGGAAGATCTATTCTCTCCCTTCCTGCCCATCCCCGCACCTTCAAGCTCCAGCTTGCACCTGGGGAGGTTTTTCCGCCGCTGAGAGCTTCCGAATCCTCGCGTTGGCAGGCGGCCGCCATTTTGGGCGTCGCCTCGTGGCCAGGTGCCATTTTCTTTCTGCTGCGGTGCGATCTCACTTTTCTGAAGGCAGGACCCGTAGGCCCGCTTAAAGCTACCTTCCCTAATTTAATTTAAATTAATTTTCGAGGCAACTGAGCCTGATCTCCTTTGGCATTGCTTATTGTTGGCTACCCCGCAGCCCACTCAGCAGGCAAAGTAGCAGCAACTCCACAACCCTCCCAGTTCCTCCTGGGAGGGCAGCTGCTGGAGGCCCTATTTACTTTTCCAGGCCTCAGGCGTTCATTTGGCTAATTGGACAAACTGATCAATCATTTTTCTTTATTGCACTAGTCTTTTTCCTTTACTTAGTCAAACTTTCCCCCTTTTTTGGAGCAGTACCCAGCCGTAGCTCACGGCTCATACTGCCTTGTATACATACATACATACATACATGTTATGACTCCCCTTCAAAATTCAAATGAACAAAACAGAAAGCAGCCGTTTCACAATTAAATCAAACAGAAAGAAGTCTTACAAGATAACGGGTGGCAGAAACCACAGCATAAATCTTTACTCTGTCCGGCAAACCAGTCCTGGCAATAAATCTCCAGTCTCAGAGCTTCTTGCTGTAACGTCCTCACTCAAATAGTCACTTTGTTCCTGGCAAAATGTACCAGCCCAGTTGTGTCCTTTTATACTCATTGAGGCAACGTGCTAATTTACTGACTCGCTCTCCTCATTCACTCCAGCTGATTTTGCCTTCTCAACCGTCTTCTATTTTTTACATTTAACCACAAATTTTCCAAGTTCTCATCTCCACTAGAAGACTTTCAACTTCCCTGTCAGCCATTCCCGGCTGTTGATCAGATAAGGAACCAGAGGAGGTCAAAGGTCCTGATAATTCTAATACATCAGGTCTGTCGTCCTTTGTCATGTCCATCTCCTCATCCTGGTTATCAGTCCAATCAGTAAGCCAGGCCGGCTCATATTTTTCTCCCATGACCTCTTCGCTTGAACTCATATCAATCACAGGAGCTGAATCCAAGCCTGGAGCCACAACACATACATATATTAAAAAAAGGGGGGGGGCGTGGAGCAACTATTAGGACACCCGGCCTTGTTGCAGGTCGAACCCCTAGGTGAGCCAACCGCCTCATTCTAATCCTTCTTACATCTTGCAATTGTTTTTTTTAAAAAATGGCAGAGGACAATTCTTCCAGAGTACCTTCATTGAAGGCCAAATCTAAAACCCACCATTTGCGCAGGCAGGCTAAGGAAACATCCAAAGCCTCTCAGAGGGACACCCTAAGACGCCATAAGGCATTAGAAAAGGAGATTGACAGATGAATCAGGGGGTCACGCCCAGTGCCTCTGGTTCTCCCACACTCCACTCCCTCTACCTCTACTCAACCCCACCCTTCCAGACCATTCCTCCTTATCCAGGCACAGCTTGCCCTTGCAGAGTCTTCAGGCTACTGGAACACCGGCTAGATGGGCACCTGAAGCTACGTTTACCCCTACAGCCGCTGGCCTACGCCAAGAGGAACCATCCATAGTCCAGGTTCCAAAACAAATAAGATCCTGGATGGAGCTGGCTATCCGCCAAGGAATCGCGGAAGGTCTCCAGCAGATAACCAGGCCCGGCCTCCACCCGATGGCTCCTGAACTCGAGTCTCTATCTCGCAGATCCCTGCCCAGATCGGAACTTCCCCTTGGTCAGGTGCTCTCGCAGAGGGACATCCCTCTTACAGAAAGAGAGGAGGAGGAGGAGGAAGGGGGTCTGGATCAATTCAGGGAAGATGAGGATCTCGATCTGGGGTCCACATTACAGCGAGCCCCTCTCAGAGGCGGAACCAATGGAAGGAGAGATGTCTGAGGACGAGGGTCTCACCCCGATCAGCCTGCCTTTGTGGGCTTATTCAAACCTCACCTATATAAGTCACTATTATTCAAGGCCAAAAACATCTTAGGCCTCAGTACGCAGTCAGCCTCTGACACCCCCCTCCACTCTCGGAGGGCCAGGATGACTCCATATTTAAACAGCCCGTAGTGGAGGCCGAAGACATCCCAACTCCACCCATCTTCTCTGACCTAGTATCAAAACATCTGACCTCAACAGGGGCGCCTCCCGCCCCTTCCAGCCTGGATAAGAGATATTTCAACCTCGACCCAGAATTCTCTAATCTACTGAATACCCCCGAGGTCGACGAGCCCATAGTAGGCTTAGTGTCCTCCTCAACCCCAAGCGACGCCCTGGAGGCCCTGAAACCTGAAGACAAGTGGGCCGAGCTGGCCTTGCGCCAGGCCCACCAATCTGATGCTTGGGCCATTCGATCGGCTACGGCCGCATCCTTTTTCACCAGATCCTCAATCTGGTGGCTCCGCCAATTAAAACAGCATGTCCCTTCATCCAACACCAGGGCGCATCAGGACACCACTAAGCTTACGGCCGCAGCAGAATTCTTGGCCGATGCCACCTACCATTCAGTTAAGTTCTCTACCAGGGCTATCTCATCCCATGTCACAGCCCGTCGTCTGCTCTGGCTCAAGCACTGGCAGGCAGACATCAGAAACAAAGTCAAATTGGCCTCAGCTCCCATTACGGGAGACAAATTATTCGGCCCGGCCCTTGACCCCTTATTGGTTGAAAGCTGAAGTAAGAAAAAATTCCTCCCCTCTCTTTTTCAGAGGTCAGAGCCCAGAACCTCTCAGCCTTTTTGGCAAGGGTCCTTTCGACCCTCCTAGCAGACCCCTTTCTCCCCCAGGTTCCAGACAGCCCCTTCCTTTTGCTCGGCCCAACCCCAGGATCGATCTGACTCGGGCGACAGGAACAGAAGGGGCGCCAGTTACAAAAGACCCTTTCGGGGACCAGGAAGCCGACCCTTCCGGCGCCCAAGATAGACCTCAACACTCCCCTCCCATTGGCGGACGTCTCAAACATTTCGCCGACCAATGGGACTCCTCTACCTCTGACGCCTGGGTCAGAGACACCATCAGATTCGGTCTCGCCCCCAGTCCACCCCCCTGACTTTTTCATGGTATCCCCCCTTTCCAAAGACTGCACCAAGCATAATCTAATGGATTCCACTATCCGACATCTCATCGACATAAAGGCTATCCCACCTGTCTCGTCCTTGCAACGGGTAGAGGTTTCTTCTCTCACCTCTTCGTAGTCCCCAAACATTCAGGAGGGTGGAGGGCCATTTTAGACCTAAAAAGACTTAATCGTTATCTCATCCACCGCAAATTTAAAATGCACACATTACAATCCATTCTCCAGGGAACCAGGCAATGAGACTGGCTCACTTCCATAGACCTTTCAGAAGCATATTTACACATCGCAATTCGGCCCTCCCATTACAAATTCTTGAGATTTTGTTATAATAACCACCACTTTCAGTACGTGGCCCTTCCCTTTGGATTGGCCTTGGCCCCAAGGACCTTTACCAAGGTCCTCGCAGCGTTAGCGGCCCACCTCAGGAACCTCCCTGTCCGTATCCACTGTTATCTGGATGACATCCTCATCCTGTCCCCCTCCAAACGTCAGGCAGAAAGGGACACCAGAATTACCCTCACTGCTCTTCAGGATCACGGTTTCCTTATAAATTGGAAGAAAAGTCAACTATCTCCATCTACCCAAATAACCCACCTGGGGGCAGTGATCGATACGGTTCAAGGAATGGTCTTCCTGTTTTCAGAAAGATTCCTTAGCATCCAACAATCTGTAAGAGAGATCAGATGATCAAAAAAAGTGTCTTTATTAGATTGTCAAAGTTATTAGGAAAAATGGTTTCATGCATCTCTATTGTTCCCTGGGCCCGTTTACACACCAGATCCCTACAGTGGTTCCTGCTTCCATATCAGCGATCCGGAATAAGCAACTCAAAATGCATGGTCAGGGTACCTCCAAGGGTCCTCACATCCCTCCTCTGGTGGACCAAACCGGCCATCAACAAAGGTCATTACTTCAAGGAGCCCCAGAGGCTCACCCTCACCACGGATGCCAGTCTATCCGGATGGGGCACTCACGTCCACTCGCTCTCATCCCAGGGCAGATGGTCAGCGACAGAACAATAGTGCAGTATAAATTGGTTGGAACTCCATGCTGTACACCTGGCCCTACGCAGCTTCCTCCCCCAGGTACGCAGACATCATGTCCTTATCCTAACAGACAACATCAAAACCAAAGCGCACATCAACAGACGGGGGCACACAATCAATTCGACTAATGAGGGAGGCCGAGCGCCTCTGCTGCTAGGTGGAGTCCAACCTCCTATCTCTCAAGGCAGAACACATCTCGGGAGTTTCAAACATCCAAGCAGACTGGTTGAGCAGGGCCACTATAGACCAGTCAGAATGGCGTCTCCATCCGTCACTGTTCAGGGAGGCGTCCTCAATCTTTGGACAACCGGTCGTGGACCTTTTCGCATCCCCGCTCAACGCCCAACTCCCGAGATTCTTCTCAAGGTACGCATCTCATGGGGCGGAGAATCACAACGTGCTACATTGTCCCTGGCCCACGGGACTCCTGTATGCATTCCCCCCGCTAGCTCTAGTCCCCAGGGTCAACCAGAAGTTGATCTTCAAGAAGGCGGAGCTGCTTCTGATGACCCCCTACTGGCCCAGATGACCGTGGTTTGCAGACCTCCGCAACCTATCAGTAGCCCCCCCCCGGAGGATCCTACCAGACAGGATCTCGCTATCTCGGGCCCCTTCTGCATCCAAATCCGCAATGGCTCAAACTAACCGTCTGGAGGTTGAGCGGGACCGTTTAAAGAGAGAAAAGTTTTCTAACCAGGTCATCAACACCATTCTAGCTGCCAGATGGCCCTCAACCACCCGAATCTATAACGCTACATGGACCATTTTCTGTAGATGGTGCCACAAATCCCAAATTGACCCTCTCTCTCCTTCTATTGCTCAAATTTTGGACTTTCTTCAAGAGGGACTGAATAAAGGGTTATCCCCCAATACATTGAAACGTCAAGTCACAGCCTTAACAACTATCATCTCTTGCGGCAACATTGGCTCCCTTTCCCATCCCCCCGTATTCGGGCCTTCCTTAGAGGAGCTACTAACTTACATCCTCCAACCGTACACCGGTACCCAACCTGGGACCTTAATAAAGTCCTCATTTCACTTAGCAAACACCCCTTCGAACCCCTAAGGGAGACTACTCTCCAGTTCCTAACAAGGTAGTGTTCCTGGTAGCCGTCACATCCGCCTGTCGGATATCAGAAATCGCAGCCCTGTCTGTTAGAAAGGACCTCTGCGTTTTTCACGCTGATCGGGTGGTTCTCCAACCTGACCCTACCTTCCTGCCCAAAGTCAACTCAGCTTTCCACAGAGCGCAGGAACTCATTCTCCCTAACTTTTGTCCCAGACCCTCGCGGGACAGGGAAAGACAGTGGCATACCCTTGATGTGAGACATGCGCTGCGTATCTACATCAAGCGCACTCAACCCTTTAGGAAGTCGGAATCTTTATTCCTTTCATTCTAGCCCAAGATGCTGGGTTACAAAGTATCCCCCTCAACTATGGGCTGTTGGATCAGAGCAGCAATCTCTAGGTCCTACCTATCACAAGCCTTGCCGATACCCGACGGAATAACAGCACATTCCACTAGAAGTGCAGCTACCTCGGCAGCTTGGGCCACTCAGGCATCGATAACAGACATCTGCCGGGTGGCCACCTGGGCATCCCCGTCACCTTTTATTAGGCATTACAAGATCGACGTGTTTGCCTCAGCAGAGGCTTCATTTGGCAGATGAGTCCTACAGCGAGTCCTCAAGGACCCAGAGGAGATTCCGAACCAGATGGAGTCCCTCCTGTAGGACCAGCCAAGCTTTGGTATGTCCCACTCTGGATGCTCTGAGCAGCTCTATGGAGAAGGGGCGTTGGTTCTTACCTGATACGCCTCTTCTCGTCGATCTGCGAAGAGCATCCAGCCCCACCCTAATTTCACCGTCTGGTGGGGAATCTTGTTTCGGCCAATGAACCACTAAGGTAGTTAGGATGAGAACACTTTTTTTTGTCTTCTCGTCTTCTCAAAACTGGGGAACGCTACGGTGGAGTCACGTGGAGGAGGTGGAGCGTTCCTCAGTTCAAGCTCAGCCTGTGAGTGCAGAGACTGGAGCACCTCCTACTCTGGATGCTCTTCGCAGCTCGATGAGAAGAGGCATATCAGGTAAGAACCAACGCCCCTTCTCATCCAAACTCCATTAGCAGTTCTATATGTTTCCTTATTTGCTTGCTAAGTGAATTTACCGTCCAAACCTGATATTCTTACATTTCTCTCTTATTTGCCTCAATTAGGTTGAGGAATGCTACAATCAGACATAATACAACAGCATGCCTCCAGTGAGAAATAATGAGTTCAGGAAAGAATCAGTAATCAGTCAACAACATTCAGGAAACCATCAGCAGCAGTTAGTACTCGGTCAATAGCAGAAAAGATTCAGCAGTGTCCCTCCCTGTTCTTCTCTCAGTTAATACCTGCAAAAGGAGGAAGATGCAAGAAACTATAAATCAGTTAGTTGGATATGGATACCTAGGAAGATTCTATGATTGACTGATAAAGTGCTGTCATCACTATCAGATTGAACATTTGATTGTGTGCCACCAAGTCATTGTCTACACATAGACTTTGTTCAAGATAACCAGTCTTCAGTGAGGTTTTGAGTTGTCAATATGCATTCATTATTGCTATAATCAAGTCCATCCACCTTGCTGCAAGTCATCCTCTTTCCCCCTCCCCCCTTCCAATGGCCCCAGCATTATGAAGTTTGAGTCTGCTCATTTGTATCTGGATTGATTTGTTCTATAATTATTTTGTTAATTTTCCTTGGTTTCCACGAGTTTGACACCCCTGTATTTCTTGACTGCTGGTTTTTTTTGTTCGTGAGAATTTACCCTAAAAGGCAGAAGTTAACCCACCACTTCAGTGTCTTCATTGTCACAGGTTGCTATACCAGTTGTCACTAGTTTGATCCCACATGTCATAAATCTGCTGTACACTTAATTGCCACAGCATTGTCTCATCATCTCATCTTTCCTACTATCTACTCCTAATTTGTTTATTATGATTTATCAATTGTTTGCAACTTAGGATGAATTATTGTAACTATGATTTAAGATCTATGATCTAGTACTTGCTGTTTATATGTACACTGTGAGCTTATGCACCAGAGACAAAGCAGGTGCACAATTCTGTTCCATTTCCTATTCTATTCTATTCTATTCTCCACGCCCCTCCCCTCCCCGGTCTGGCTCAACACTAGCAAGGTGTACTGGCTTTGGGATTTTTGTTTCTGTAGATCTCCTGATGTGTTGGTTTTGACTTTTGATGGAGGTACCACTTCCTTGGCTAAAGCAGGTGCACAATTTGATGATTTTCCTGGACTTGTGGCTCTTGCTCAAGGAGCAAGTGGCAGCCATGGCTAGTGGCTTTTTACAGGTTCATCTTGTATACCAGTTGTATCCATTCCTGAACTAAAAGGCCTTGCTCATGATGCCTTTGTTTCTTCCCAATCAGACTACTATAATGTGATCCAAATTAGATTGCTCTTGAAGAGCACTTGAAGTTATACCAGTTCCAGAATGTAGAGATGTGCAGTGTGGTACAAGGATGTGCCTCCTTGTACTTCATGTCTACATTACACTACTATTATGTGGTGGTCTCTCATGAAAAGAAGACACTACGCAAAGTTGTCTTGGGATGAGAGCGCAGAGCAAACTCTGAAACTCTCTTTTATTAGAAGCAATCGTAGCAATTTTGTTAACGTCCTATCACAAATGCATTACATCACACAACATGCACTGATCATTCGCATAAAGCATACAAGTCTGCAAAGTTTAAGTTTGCTACAGTTCTGGTTAGAAATGGCATCAATTTGTCCTTGCTCCTTGCTCCGTGTTCCATCCAACCACCAGAAGGCTCCATTGTCCTAGCACAAAGAACAAAGAATCATAGTTCCCACATCTGCCCTGTTTTTCCTTTTTAAGAGACAGGGAGTATTTTAGTCCCAATAACAGTCTTTGTCAGGCGCGTAGTCAAGAGTGCTGTGCATGCTGATATTATCCACGGCGTTCGTGACTTCTTCAACCATCACAAACATCTTGTCCTCGTCTGGGTCATCACAGGTTGGCTCTCCTATCTCATCTTCGGATGGCAGTGGTTCATATGTGTTAGTTATTTGTTGATTCCAGAGAGCCATTACCTGCGCAGTGGCTTTTTTCTCAACCAAGAGGGATAAACTGTTAGAAATAGTGCGTACAAAGATGGGTAATACACAAGGCAATACAACACATCCCGCAGCAATCATACCAATGAGCGCTACAATAGCTACAATTTGTCCTTGCTCCTTGCTTCGTGTTCCAGCCAACCACCAGAAGGCTCCGTTATCCTAGCACGTACACAAAGAACAAAGAATCATAGTTCCCACACTGTTACACATGCCATATTGGCTTTTAGGCTTTTTCTGAGTGCAATTCTAGGTGCTGTTTTTTAACCTTTAAAGCCTAACCTTTAATTTTAAACAGTCACTAAATGAATGTCTGTAAGCCAAGGGCTATCCATGCTACTATTTGCTATAAATAAAAAGCTGATATAACTGTAATATTGCATCCTACTACACTGAAATAAGTTGGAAGCCATTTGTCAGCTGGTGCTCCATTCAAAATCCAAGAAAGAAATACTTAGACTTTTAATTAGGGAAAAGATATCTTTTACTGGAAGTCAAGTGGTAGCAACAAAAGAATTCTGAATCTGAGGAAATAGATGCGTAAATCACATATATAAATTGATGGCAATGTTCCCACCCCCAATAGTTCAAATGGTTTTCCCAATTAAAAGTTGTGAATATCATCATGTGGACATCTTCAGGTGGTGATGAGGTTTCTGTCCGTTGACCTTGGCATAGTTTGATAAAGGTTTGCAGCTGCGCATAGAAGAGAAAGCTAAGCAAGAAATAGAAACCTAAGCAAGAATGTACTCCCCCCCAGTTTATAAAGTACTAGTTTATAACACCTCCAGCTTACTTCCCATACTTTCCCCCCCTCCTCCCTCCGTTACTTATGACAGCCGAAAGATGCAAAGCAAAGGGAGAAAATCTTGAAGGCTGACACTATTGCTCTTGGTTTTCTTTTTCTTCCATTTTACTCCTTCTGTCCTACTTCCTTCCCCCTTTTTCCATTATTTTTATTTCTGTTTATATTGTATAATAAGAAAAAAAACCTTTTAAATAAATATGTAATAAAAAAGGTTACATGTATCCTATTTTCATGCACATAAAAGTTCTAGACAGAAGATATACATTTCTTGAGTATTTGGCTGTGAGAAATGTGATTTAAAGATTATTCCAAGGTAGATTAGTTTGAGCAGCCTTTCCAAATGTATTCCAGCAATTTTTATTTTTGTTTATTTTATTCAAAATATTAAAATACAAACTCCAAAACAAAAAGTACAAAAAGCAAAACTAAACAAGACTACACCAAAAAGTGCATAAACAAACATATAAACTGTCCCCCCAGTTGAATATTGATAAATTTATTTCAAAGATAATAATTCTTCCCGACTTCCAGTTTGTTCCTCATCGGTGTTGGTGTGGAATTCCCGATTGTACACGGTTTCGCCTGAGCTCTCTTGCTGGAGTATCCCGATCGAGACCAGAACCATCCTGGTGGGATGATGAAGAAGGGGGAAATCGCCTGGAGGGTTGAGGGGAGCCAAAACTCCCCTCCCTGACAGGAAAATCCCTCCCGAAGGCAAGCTGCAGCATTGGTCTTAAAATGGCCACCACAAAGACGAACATTCCGGGAAACTAAGTTTTGTGATGAAGAGAGAAGTAGCGGGCAGAGTGTGAACCAGGCAAAGGACATCGCTTTTGAGGTACCCCGGTATCAAATTAAAGGGCTATTTTGGAGGAAAGTGTGTGGAAGTGGTGACCAGAGAAAGTGAGAAAGAAAATGGGTTTTTAAATTTGGATTTGATTATTTCACTGAACTAATCTGGAGGAGAAATTTAAAGGAAAATAAATTAACACAACAAAGGTTTAAAATTAATCTGGACAGATATTGAATTGTGGGCACTTAAAGGGCATAACTAAATTCTGGAATTGAGTGTGTTGAAAAGAATAGCTAATGATTGACATTAGTGAACTTAATAAAAACATATTCAACAAAGTAAGTTAAAAAGAAAAAGACTCAAGAGCGTCATCTCATAGTACAGGAAAACTTTAATATGTTTTAAAACAAGCGTTTGGTCTTTTTGAGACTTTGCATCTTGGAACTTGAAAGAAAATAAAAGGAATGTTATTATTGTCATAGAACCACCTGGTAATTTGGGAAACATTTGGGAGGCCAATTAGAAGATTTGGAATAAAGATTCAAGAGTGTGAATTGTTGAAAATAATGATATTGGCTGAAATAAGATACCGGACTCTGGATTAAATATATCTATCAAAGAAGAGGATTTCAACTATAAAGGAAGAGGAAAGAAAAAGAAAAAAGGAGAAGATATAATGGAAGAGCTACTTGTTGATATAAGACTGGACTTACAAGACATAAGACCGGATATGCAAGATACAAGGGACATGATAAAAATTAAACTTGAAATGTGTAGTTATATATTACAGAAATTAGAAATGTTGACTCAGCATACACAAGAACACAATAAGCCAGAGGGGGAGGAGTTCTATAAAGAAGAAGCCAACTTAGAAGACAAAACAAACAACAATTATTCAAGCAGGGGGGAAAAGGAATTAGAATTAAAAAATTGTGGTCTGATGGGATGATAAAAGGGAGAATGGTTTGGAAAATGGTTAGAGAAGGGAAAAGCAGAAAAAGGAAGTGCAAAGGAAAAATCAAAAGAGGGAGACGGAAAAGTTTAATAACTGGAAAGAGAAAAGGAGGGGAATAAGAATGGGGGAAAAGGGAATTAAGAGAAAGGACTAGAAAATAAAGAGGAACAGGAAACAAACAAGGATGAAAAGAAGGTACATTGTGCAGAGTGAGAGATAATGGGTGAAAAAAACGGGATAAGGAAGGGGATTCTGCAAGGTAATATGTTGGAATGTATAAGAATATATTGAAAATAGTATTATGAGACCTTCTGGTGGCGAGGGAAGGACGGTCAGAGGGGCAGAAATCCGCTCACGGTTCTAGCCATCCTTTTCTTGAGTTTGGTGTGATCTTTCGGGGTGCTCGAGTCTTGGAGAGACCCATGCCGGTGTGGGGGAACCTCGGGTTGCAGTGTGGGGAAAGCAATCCCCCTGCAATGAAGAGGAAGCCCTCCAGAGCCCAATGATCAAGAACAGCCTCCTGTCGATGGAGGCTCCGAAGTCTGGACTGCCACCGATGGGAAGGAAAGAGTGAGTGAAAGTTTGCAAGCTCGCGGGGAAAGAGAGTCATGGTTAAAGACAGTGGCAGAGAAGATATTTGACTGATAATAGACTGATTTCAGGCTGTTAAATACTGTGTGAAGGCCTGCTGTGAGCTCTAAGAGAAAGCGGCTACAAGAGAATCGGTCTAGTGAAAGTGAAGGGGCTCGGTAGGCAGAAGAGAGTCGTGAATAAAAAAGAAGTAAAGAGAATTTTGGAAGTCTGAAGACCAGCACGGGGGAGCGATTAAAAAGACTATTATCACTAACATTTGGATTGAGGCTATTAAATCGGAGCTAGAAGCAGAACGAAGCCGATTGGGGGGAAAGACAGAGCAGCGCCATAGGCGGTATCCAGAACGCTGAAGTGGCTACAACAAAGTAACAGATCTAACTGTCTGAAGAGACACAATCTAATCTATAAACTCTGGGAAAATTGAGCACTGGTCCTAGTAGAGGAGACAGTTCCTTTCTCTATTTGAAGGAGATCAGAACAATTGATTTAAAGAACACCAAAATATAAGTAAAAGAGGAAGCCTTTAAACGAGTGGGAACATTGCTTACTGGCAGCTGTTACTCAGCAAATCTTCATTTGCCATTTCCGGTGTGCTCGAAGTGAAAGCTCCCAAAGTGAAAAGTGGAAACAAAAAACTCTTATCTTTGGAATTTTCTTTTTTCTTTTCCTCTACCCTTTTCTGTGTGTACATACTTACTAAAATAACCTCTCTTCGTTTCTACTGGTTGATGGTATGCTATGTTGAAATATGCTTGCTTTTTTTTCTGATTTCCTCTTGATAAATATGTACATTTGGTAAAGAAACATTAGAATGTTAAAATATTGGATTAATTAATTTAGTTAAGTTATTATTAATAGAGATTGTTATAATTTGAATGGGAATATAGGGGAGACAGTAAGAATATTAAGCATTAGTTATTTAACAATCTTAGAGCTCTCTAGACCGATATTATATTTCATTGTGTGGGTGTATCTGTGAATGTAATACATCATGTAGTTAAGGTTACTTTATATTGAAGTTAAACTAGAGAAATATATAAACACTTTACTAATTAGTTAAGAATATAGCTATTTAATAGCTTGATAGATCTTGGTCAATTTTAGTTACAGAACTAAGAATACTGAATGCCAATTTGGACTAATATATTTAGCATTGTACTACAACAAAAACAAATTTTAAAGGAAATAACTACTACAACTACCGCTGCTCTGAAATCTGATAGGAAGGTTAATCCCACAATAACGACCACTTTGGCAACATCTTCACCTATGGCACAAAAAACAATAGAGGAAACACTACCAACAGAGAAGTCAACTAGCATCTCGAATGCGAATATCCAAGCAATGTTCCTAACCTTACAAGATTCATTGACAAGATTGCAAGAAACAATGACTAAAAACCACAGTGAAACAAGGGCAGATATCAATGAATTGAAGGAAGAAATGGGGAAACTAAAGATAGAAATGAAAGCGGACATTTCCAAAGTAGAGGATAAAGTGGGGGTGTTGCAGCAGGCCTTGGAGAAAAACGAAGTTATAATAAAAGAAGTAGAGAAAAGAACCGAACGAATGGAAAGGGAATTAGAAAGGGTGGATGAAGATCTCAAAAGCATGAGCAAAGAAATGGAGGACTCCCTCGTCCTATAAATGGACAAGGCAGCAACTTACCTAAGATTCCAAAATGTGGCAGAATCAAAAGAAGAAGACCTGGAATACTTGATGGCAGAAATATTGGCCGGTTTATTGAAGATGGATAAAGATGAAATTCAAAAAGAGTTTGATGAAGTCTACCGGGTCAATACAAACTATGCAAGACACCACAAATGTTCCAGGGAAGTACACGTATGATTCACTAGAAGATGTGTTCGAGACATGATATATAGAACCTCAAGAGATAAAACAATAACCTACAAAGAGAAAGAAATTATGATTCTTAAACAGATACCAAGAAGAATAAGGGAACAAATTTCTGGCAGCATATTTAAATAAAAAAAGAATTACATTTAAATGGCTTATTCCAGAAGGAATGTTAGTGTCGTGGAAAGAGAGGAAAATCAAAATAGACACTATGGAAAAAGCCCAGGATTTTTACGAACGGATGGTGGGCCCGCAGGAGCAAAGTAGTAGGGAGGAATTGGACACAAATTTTCAAGAAGAACACGGTGGACATAAAAATAGAACTGGAACGGTAGGAAATCAAGAGAATACCTATCCACAACAAAAGACAGAAGGAACCACATTAACACAAGCGCAAGAAGAGAGAGGAATTGTTACACAACAAAGAGCAAAACAAAACTAAATAGATGGGAGAAGAAAAAAAATTACTATCAATAAACATAAATGGTCTAAATTCGACAATTAAGAGAAAAAGGATATTATCTAAATTAATTAAACAAAATGCAGATATAACGTGCCTACAAGAAACCCATATAAAGAAAAAGGATGAAAAATATTTAGAATGCCCGAAATTAGGAAAGTTACTTACCACACCAGCGGATGAGGAGAAAAAGAAGGGAATCGCAGTATATGTGAAAGAGGATTTGAAATCTGAACTAATATGGTCGGACTTAGAAGGAAGGACTCTGGGTTTGCAGATCTGGATTAATGATATTCCAATTCTTTTAGTAGTAATATATGCCCCAAATGGAGACCAAAAAGAGTTTTTTAAACACCTATATAGAAAATTGGTTGAATTGCAAAAAAGAAATATTTGCATAGTAGGGGACTTCAACTCCATTGCTGATTTCCAAAAAGATCACAGTAATGCCGGGAAGAATAAAAAGGGGAAGAGAGAGCTCCCCAAGATCTGTAGGGAAATGATGAAAGAGTTAAATCTGACAGATATATGGAGAAGACTACACCCTGAAAAAAAAAACAATTTACATTTTACTCAAATCCCCACCAAATATGGACAGGATTGATATGGCATGGATGAGTGGGGAAATAGCAAACGAGATAAAAGAAGTGGAAATTTTGCCTAATGAATGGGCAGACCATAATCCAATACAGGTAATATGGAAGGGCAGGGCAAAACCAAAGAAAAGATAGACCTTAAACACTCAATTAATAAGAGTGAAAGAATACATTAATAAATTAAAGGAGGAATTGATTTTTTTTATAAAAGAAAATGATAATGGAGAAACCACAAAACAAAATGTTTGGGATACGATGAAGGCGGTTATGAGGCATAACAATCTCTTATAATGCCAAGAGAAACAAGGAAAAATATTCCCAACAAAACAAATTACAACAAAGAATTAAGGAGCTAGAAATCCTTCTACAAAATAACCCAAAAGAACCCAAACTGCAAAATCAGATAAGTATAGCCAAACACAAACTGAATTTAATTGATCAAGAGAAAATGACTATGAATTTGAACTTAACCAGACAAACCTATTTTGAACATGCCAACAAGCCAGGAAGAAGACTATCTTATAAATTAAAAAAAAGAAAAAGAAGAGATTGATATACCAGTTAATAGATAGCAAGGGAGATACATACCAGGAAATAGAACAGAAAAAAGAAATCATTCATAAATACTTTGAAGATTTATATAAAAGAGAGGATGTCAGTGAAGATAGAATAAGGAATTATCTAGATGAAGTGATGGATAAGGCAATTGGGGAAGAAATGGCTGAACTATTAAATAAAGACATTACTGAATCAGAATTGAAATAAGCAACAGAGACCCAGAAAAATAATAAAACCCCGGGCCCAGATGGGATCCCAGGGGAGCAGTACAAGGCAATAGCAGATCAAATCGGACCACTTATGGTGGAAGTCTTTAATGACGTTTTACTGGCAGCCAGGATGCCGGACTCATGGAGGGGGTCGTTGATCTCACTGATCCCGAAGGAGGACACGGATCCCAGATATATAAATAATTACAGGCCGATTTCACTTTTAAATACTGATTACAAAATATTCACACTTATTATAGCAAACAGATTAAAAAGGATCTTAAACTTGTATATACACGAAGACCAAAATGGATTTCTCCCAACTAGGCAAATAAAGAACAATTTAAGAATAGTATTAGACGTACTAGAATTTTACGAAGCCCACCCCGAGAAACAAGTAGCACTTATGTTCCTAGATGCAGAGAAGGCTTTCGACAATCTAAATTGGCAATTTTTAATTCAAAAAAATTATAATTTGAATTTGGGCACCAAATTTGAAAATATTATAACAACTATATATGATACTCAACAAGCTAATATAATAGTGAATGGGGAATGCACTTGCCCAATAAAGATAGAAAAAGGAGTGAGACAGGGTTGCCCACTATCTTCCCTGCTCTTCATATTAGCATTAGAGACATTATTAACATGAATTAGGCGGAATTCAGATATAAAGGGATTAACAGTTAAGAAAGAGGAATATAAATTGCAAGCATTTGCGGATGACATGATTTTCTTCATTGAAGAACCAAAAGACAGGGGACCAAAATTGATGAGTGAATTAGAGAAATTCGGAGCAGTAGCTGGACTTAAAATAAATTTAAAAAAACCAAATTAATGACTAAAAACCTAACAGAAAAACAGAAAATAGAACTAGAAGAAATAATGCATATACAAGTGACAAAGAAAGTGAAATACTTAGGAATTTGGCTAACCCCACACTGTAAGACACTTAAAGAAAACAATTATGATAAACTGATACACCAGGTAAATAAAGATTTAGAATCGTGGGGGAAACTTCAAATTTCACTACTAGGCCGAATTGCTACTATTAAAATGAACATTCTCCCCAAATTCTTGTACCTATTCCAAATGATCCCAATCAAATTACATAAATTTTTTTTTGAAGAACTCAATAGAATAACTTGGAACTTTATTTGGCAAGGGAAAAAACCCAGAATAAATGTAAAAGCAATGCAAGATATGAAGAGCAGGGGAGGCCTAGCATTTCCAAATTGGGAGCTATATCACATGGCCACTTCGTTAGTTTGGCTGAAGGATTGGGTGAACTTAACCAACAAAAGAATATTATTTTTAGAAGGCCATGATTTACAAAGGGGGTGGCACGCCTTCTTATGGGATGTAGGGAAAATCAATCAAAAATACTTCCAAAGACACTTAATCAGAGACGCACTATTAACAAATTGGAGGAAAATACGGAAAAAACATTACACAAAAATACCAGTATGGTTTTCAACAATGGAGGCAATGATTCACGCAAACAATTTGGAAATTACCAAAATGATTAAATACAAAGATTTACTGGAACCACAAGGAAATTTGAAACTGAGGCAGGAACTCCAGGAGCAAGGACAAAAAATTGATCAATGGGTTTACCTTCAGATTCAAAGCAGATACAAACAAGACAAAAAAGAATTCAGAATCAACAACAAATTGCAGCAATTAGATAAAATTTTATTAGGATCAAATAAAAAAACATAACAAAATTTTATAATTACTTATTAGAAACAGAACTAGTAGAAGAAATTGTAAAAGGAAATATGATTGCTTGGAGTAAGAACATAGGGCGCAGCATCACATTAGCAGAATGGGAGAAAGTTTGGGGCAGAAACAATAAGTTTACCAAAGCGGCAGCATACAAGGAAAATCTTTATAAAATGTTTTATAGAGGGCATCTCCCCCCTTCGAGGTTAATGAAGATGCACCCCAACATGAGTCCGCATTGCTGGAAGTGTAGGAAAAAAGAAGGAACCTTTTTCCATATGTGGTGGTCTTGTGCAGAAACCCAAAAGTATTGGAAGAAAATCAAAACTTGGTTGGAAGAAATCACAAAAGAGCAGATCGAATACAAACCAGAGTCCTTCCTACTAGGGATTTTTGATAAGCAAATTTCCAAAAAAGCTAAATACATAACAATACACATTTTAACAGTGCCAGATTAGCCTTTGCTCAACACTGGAAACAACATCAAACTCCATCAGAAGAAATGATTATTGAAAAAATCTCAAAATGCGCAGAAATGGATAAATTGACTTTGGCGCTAAAAAATAAAGACATTTCACTATACTACGATAGCTGGAATTGTTGGTATAATTGGATTGACCAAAGATAAATTATATATCATAAGGCATAAAAGAAAAGTATCAACCCATAATAACGAGGTAGCGATATAAGTAAAAAACAGGTGTAGTTATATGACACAAGTTAAGGTTATGAAAACAAAAGAAGATCTTGCAAACTGTTAAAATAAGAATACTTTTAACCTTGTAACCTCCTTCTTTCTTCTCCTTTTCTTTTTCTTTCCTTTCTCAAAATTCTTTCCCTCTCTGCCTCTCCTCTTTTCTTTCTTTTTCTTTCTTTTGCTTATTTGTGTATGTATTGTGACTGGTTTTAATTGTAAAAATTAATAAGCTATATTTAAAAAAAAGAAAGTCATATTTTGTAATGTATATAGATGATTCATAGAGAAAATATAATGCGGAAACTGAGAAAATACTTGTGTTTTATACTAGATAGGGAGATTGATATTAAAGAAGAATGAAGGCAGTTGGCTCGAATTATTAACTAGAGGGGACAACTATATTTACAGATAAGGATTGATAAAATAACAAATGTGACCAGAAAAATAATAATAACATGAGAAACGATAATAGAAAGGAGATGAGAATTTTAGATAATATTGTAAAATAAGATGTGAGAATATACTAAGAAAAATGGAAGGAGATATATTAGATTTGGAATTGAATAAATGAATATAGAATTGAGATAAGAATTTTAGATAATATTGTAAAATAAGATATGAGTACATGAATTAGGATTGGATAAGATAAGCTTAATATTTAATAATGACAAGAATGATGCAATATGAAATTAAACAAATAAAATGAATAGGTAACTATAGTCAAGTTTGTATTGAGAGGTGAAACCTGGAACCACACTGCTTGCCAAATGAGAATTTTTCATTTAAAAAAAAAATGAAAACAGGGAGAAAATTGAATAATGGAATTATTAGGTATGTTTAATTGATATGATTTAATGATAGTTTAAATGATGTTTAATGATAGTTATAGGGTACGATAAGCAATCAAATCATACTAGGAAACAGTCAATATAAATCGTAAGGATACAAGTGACAAAGTTATAGTCATACAGTCACAACTGGGAGGGGATGGGTGATGAGTCACAAGTGGAAGGGGATGGGTGATAAGGAGAAGATTAACAGTAATAGTGCAGACTTTGTAAATAGTTGAACAGTGTTGAGGGAATTATTTGTTTAGCAGAGTGATGGCATTGGGGAAAAAACTGTTCTTGTGTCTAGTTGTTCTGGTGTGCAGTGCTCTATAGTGTCGTTTTGAGGGAAGGAGTTGAAACAGTTTATATCCAAGATGTGAGGGGTCTGTAAATATTTTCACAGCCCTCTTTTTGACTTGTGCAGTATACAGGTCCTCGATTGAAGGCTGGTTGGTAGTAATTGTTTTTTCTTGCAGTCCTAATTATGCTCTGAAGTCTGTGTCTGTCATGTTGGGTTTCAGAATCAAGCCAGACAGTTATAGAGGTGCAGATGATAGACTCAATAATTCCTCTGTAGAATTGTATCAGCAGCTCCTTGGGCAGTTTCAGCTTTCTGAGTTGGCGCAAAAAGAACATTCTTTGTTGTGCTTTTTTGATGACATTTTTGATGTTAGGTGTCCATTTTAGGTCATGTGGTATAATAGAATCTAGAAATTTGAAGGTCTCTACTATTGATACTGTATTGTCTAGTATTGTAAGAGGTGGTAGTATGGGAGGGTTTCTTCTAAAGTCTACCACCATTTCTATGGTCTTCAGTGTGTTCAGTTCCAGATTGTTCCGGTTACACCACTAGGCATGTTGAACAACCTCCTGTCTTTATGCGGATTCATCATTGTCTCGAATGAATGAAGAGAACTTACTGGACTTTTTGTGAGAAACTGAAATTAAAAGTTGATCTGGGCTTTGATGATTAGATATGGGATTATGAAAATAATGTAGACAAATGTTAATCTTAGAGTAAGAGTTTGATATGTACCAAAGAAAGTTGGAAGTAATTATTTTTTGGTTTTCCTTCTTTTCTTCTTCCTTATACTTTCAATCTTTTTCTTTCCTGAGCCTTTTCTTTTTTCAAAAAGGCATCGCACACAAGATGTAACATAGGACTGCACGTCATGTCGTAGTTGGGGCCACCAGAAGTCCGAGATGCAATGTCTTGAAGAGGCCGAAGTGCACCACCGTAGGCATGTCGTAGCACTGTGACAAGTCCCCGAAGTGGCCCTACCAGCACATAGAGTCTGTTGCAGTACTGCAAGAGTTCCTCCATGAACAATCACAGAGAGTTGAGTTCCACCTCTTGCTTCTGTTGATCCACCCAAACGTAGTCATGCCACTATGCCTCCTGTATCTGCGCCTATAAGTCCACTGGTTCTTGCACTGCAGAGAACGACTCTAGGGCAGCACCATCTGGAGCAGGAGCAGGTCCTCTGGATGCAGGTACTCAGGTTTCCATGAGAGTGCATCCTCCCGTTGATTGAGACCACTCGGAATGAAATTAAACCAGGCAAAGAAGAGGGACCACCGGATCTGGCATTGATTCAATTTCCGGGCAGTCTTCAAAAACTCCAAGTTTTTGTGATCCCTCTGGACTTCCACTTGATGTCGCGCCCCCTCCAAATGATGCCTCCAGGCCTCAAAACACTGCCTTAATGGCTAGTAGCTCCTTCTCCCAGATGGTATAATTGTGCTCAGAAGAATTGAGCTTCTTCGAATAATACGCTCAAGGGAAGAGGATACCACTGGAGGCATGAGCCTGGAGGAGCACTACACTGACCACCACATCAGGCGCATTTGCTTCCACCATGAATGGATGCTGTGGATTGGCGTGTTTCAGGATCAGCTCTTTCATGAAGGCCTGCTTCAAGGCCTGGAACACTTGCTGCTCAGGAGCACTCCACTGGAACGGGACCTTTTTCTGGAGCTGAGTGAGGGATGTGGTCAGGGAAGCGAAGCCGGGGATGAAGGTCCGATAATAGTTGGCAAATCCGAGGAGTTGCTGGACATCCTTCACTTGCCGGGGAGATTGCCATCTGAGCAGCGACTCGACCTTGCTCGGCTCCATCGAAATGCCCTCCAGAGAGATGCAATGACCCAGGAACTCGATGGTGGACTGGAAGAACTGGCACTTCTCCAACTTGGCATACAAGCAGTTCTCCCGGAGCCATTGCAGGACCAGGCGCAGCTGGTGCAGGTAACTTTCCCTTGAGTTGGAATAGATCAAAATGTCATTGAGGTAAACCATCACAAATTGATCTAAGAGGTTGTGGAAAATGTCATTCATAAAATGTTGGAAGACAGCGGGAACATTGGTCAACCCAAACAGCATGACCATGTATTCAATATGCCCGTACCTGGTATCAAACACTTTCTTCCACTCATCTCCAGGCCAGATCCACACCAAATTGTATGCCCCGTGCAGGTCCAACTTAGTGAACATGGTAGCCTCCTGGAGCCGCTCCATCAGTTCCAGAATCAAGGGCAGAGGGTACCAATTGCGCACTGTTCTGACCCATACCCTTTTCCAATAAAACAAACACCAACCAAAGGGAACAGAAACCTTTTAATGATTCTTACAAATTCCCAGTTAAAAGGCTGCTGCAAACTAATTAACTTTGTTAAGCAAGCCTTGCCAAAACTGTGTGAGACTGCCAAGAATAACAGATAAGAAATATTTTACAACACAAGAGTCTTCAAATACCAACTTAAGATACTGCAATGTCCATGAGGCTGGAGTTTCAAAACGGTTTTGCTTCCTACAAAGAACGTCTGATTCACAGCTGGCTTTTATCTTCTTGAAGGAAGGGCCATTACCTTGCAGCCTTACTCCTGAGTCACTCCTGCTGCTGCTGCTGTTTCCTATGAGCAACCCTGCGCACACGCACACTTGGCACAGGCTCCTCAGGAACCTCCTCATTGCTCCTGCCAGCCCCCACAATCTCTGAAGGCATCAGTCCACTCCCTAATGGTCCTGGTCCCTCATCTGAGTCCTTGCTCTCCTCAGCTGTCCCCACCTGCTGCTGGCTAGCCACAACACGCACAGTGATGGCGCTCAATTGATGGTAATCACAGCAAAGCCTCAAGTCACCAGTCTTCTTTTTTACAAACAGGACCAGGGCAGACAGTGGCGATGATGAGGGCTGGATCAAACCCCAAGAGAGGTTTTTGTCCAAAAAGTCCCTCAACATGGCCAACTCTGGATTTGACATTGAATACAAACAGCCCACTGGAAGGGGCACATCCGGCACCAAATCATTGGGACAATCATAAGGCCGGTGTGGAGCAGTTGGTCCATCTCCTGCTCACTGAACATGTCCATGAAGTCTGTGAGTTCCGAAGGCACGGACCCCTCGGGTGGACTCAGCAACTGCCCTGCACAGACTTGGTGGGTGTGGTCCACACATTGCAGGCTCGGGAATGTGATCATGTTCTGGGACCAGTAGATCTGGGGATCGTGAGTCCGGAGCCATGCCAAGCCCAAGACCATGGGGAAAGCAGTCCGGAAGTGTTGTAGAACTGGATAGCATCCTGATGTGAGCCAATAGTCAGGTGCAAGGGTTGGATGGTGGCCTTGATAGGCCCAGACAAAAGCACCTGGCCATTGATGGTCTCGACAACCACAGGAGGTTCCACTGGGCACTGAGGGATGGTATACTGGGCTACAAATGCCACATCCATGAAGTTAGTGGTGGTGCCGGAATCGACCAGGGTATGCACCGGAATCCCCTGTCGACTATTCGCCAGAAAAACATGTGCCACCAGGATCAAATGCCCAGAATCCATGTCTTCTGGGTGTGACTCAAGGCTGATGTGCGCTGGACCCAGGGTCTCCCCTAGATCGGGCTCCGGCTGTTTCCTGACAGGGTTTTCTGTGTCCGGGGAATAGACACAGGGACCAACAGGGTTTTCTGGGTCCGAGGAACAGGCACTGGGGCTGACGCCCCTTGTTGCTTCTTGGGGTACGAAGCAACCAGGTGCCCAGGTTCCCTGTAATATAAACACAACCTCCTATGCGCCGTCTGTTATGCTCCATCACTGACAGGTGGGGCCTGGCAGCATCTAGATCCATGGGCTCCTCCCGTGGAGCCAGGTCTCATGCACAACAGGTGCCACAGGAGTCTCCTGGGAAGCACAGCAATGGTTCCGTCTCTGCAAGCGGGCATCGATCCTCAGGCACAGATGAATCAGAGTATTGACAGTCGTGGGAACCAGCTTGTCCTGCAACTCCTCCAACAACCCATCCTGGAATGTGTCCATAAGGGCAGCCTCATTGCAGGCTGAATCCTTGCTAAGCAGCCGGAACTCACTGACATATTCCTGCAGGGATTGCCACCCCTGCTGCAGTTTCTTCAACCAATGGGCAGCAGTATGTGTCTTGATAGGGTCCTCATATATGAAACGAAAATGGTCAGAAAGCCTCCTGAAGTCATACAACAAAGGATTGTCCTGTACCAACAAAGGTATGGCCCAGCGAGCTGCAGAGCCGAGAGCAAGCTAATTATAAACCTCACTTTATCCTGGTTAGTGGGGAAGACCTCTGTTCTCAAGCTCATAAATAGCTGGCACTGTCCCAAAAACTCTGGAAACATAGCCTGGTTGGCATCAAACTTATCAGGAATGACAACTGGACATCTCCTTCGAGGAGGAGGTGGAGCAGTGAGAGCCTGGAGCTGGCCTAATTTATTAGCTAATAAGGTCAACTGCTGTTGCAAGTGAGCATTCTTTGCCCAAAGTTGTTCCATCTCGCATTCAAGGTTTGTTTCGTTTGGGCAGGAAGCAAATTGTTCTGACCCAAGCCTTGTTCAAATTAAACAAACATAAACTGTGTATAAAAGCAAACCTTTTTTAATGTGGCGCTGGAATTCAGTGCATTCCCAGCCAAGAAACATTTAAATCTAATTGTCCGATATCAAAAGCAAGCCCTTTCAAGGTTGCAAAAGGCTGCCAAGAACAGAAGACTAATTACTGATTAAATATCCACCAACAGACGTTTCAAAAACAAACCGGAATATACAGGGCTTCAACGAGGACTGAGTCTAAAGAACTTACTTGCTTCCTGCAAAGACCATACCCCCGAGGGCTGGATTTTCTCCCTTATGGGAGGGGCCATCATCTTCCAGCCTTACTCCCAAGTCACCCTTGCTGCTTCAGCTGCTCTTCAAGCAGCCCAGTGCACGTGCACAGGCTCCTCAAGGTCCTCTGCGTCACTGCTGCCAGACTCCACAAGCTCCGAAGGCAGCACCCCACTCTCCAATAGTCCTGGCCCCATCTCTGCATCACACGCAGGCTCCTCGTCTGAGTCCTCACTATCAGACAACTCTGCTGTCATCACCTGCTGCCAGCGAACCTCAACACTGGGTGTGCCTCAGTCGCTTGGGGATACGTACAACCTGCTCTCTTCCCTGAGACACTGGCCCAACCTGTGCTTGCTAACACAAGGGCTGGCAGGGTGGGAATGGGATCAAGGAGAAGGGGACAACAGAAAGGGGGACGGGCCTGCAGTGCTTAGCTGTGGCTTTAAAACTTGCACGGGGGACTTTCGCTGCCCGGAGGACACTTCAATGAAAGCCACCAGCAGCAACGCTTTGCTGGAGGAGTAAAGAAGCTCAGGACAGCGGGAAAAGGGGGATGGCCCCCCCAAACCCTGCATGCCCACCCCAGGGGTCAGGCTCAGAGAAAGCCAGAGCTTCCTCGTCAATGATGCTCGTCCTTCAGCAGGTCTCCCCCACTCTCTGTATCTCTCTCTATGTCTCTTTCTCCCTTTCTTTCCTCACTTGTATCTCTTCTCTCTTTCTCTTGGAAAGCAGAGGCTGGGCCAACCCAGCGAACTCTCCCTGGGGCTCTTTGCTAGTCCTTTTCTTTCTTCTTGTCAACTTTTTTGAAATCTGGGTTGGCTGAGGAACGAGTGTGAGCAGCGGTGGAGGCTTCCCTTCAGGTGACCCTCCTCCTTTTCTCCCTTTTTCTCCTCTTGCAACCATAGCCAGCCAGGGGGTTGCGAGAAGAAAAGAGAGAGGGAGGAGGAGGAAGGTCGCCCAAAGGGAAGCCTCCGCTATGGCTTGCGCTCGTTCCTCAGCCAGCCCAGATTTCCAAAAAGTTACCAAGAAGAAAGGAAAGGAGTAGCAAAGAGCCCCAAGGAGAGCTCACTGGGTTGGCCCAGCCTTGGCTACACACACACACACACACACACACACACACACACACACACACACACCATCTCTCAGGGAGACACATACATGCACACACACACAGAGATACAGAAAGGGGGAGAGAGAGGGGGGTGAGAGAGAGAGAGAGACACACAGAGACAGTGGGGGAGAGAAGGGAGAGAGACGGGTGGAGATAGGGAGAGAGGGAAAGGGAGACATAGAGAGAGACAGATACGGAGGGGGGGAGATAGGGGAGAGAGACAGAGAGACAGAGAGTGGGGGAGAGTCAGAAATAGAGGGGGGAGAGAGACAGATACAGAAAGAGGGGAAGAGAGGGAGGGGGAGAGAGATACACAGATACAGAGAGAGGGAAAAAGGGAGAGAGACGGGGGAGAAAGAGGGGGTGAGGGAGAGAGAGAGAGAGATGTCAAAAGGGTTTTATGGTTCAGAGTGTTTTTTAACAACCAGTTCTCTGTCCTAATGACCGGCTGCGTAGGCGTGGCTGGGGGTGTCATGTGACTGGGTGGGAGTGATGTCGAGTTGGCAATGCCGATGCAGGTTTTGTGGCTCCCTGTGTTTACTGTGGAAAATGGGTCCAAATGGGTCTTTGAGTGTTTAAGGTTGCAGACCTCTGATGTAACTCAAAACATCTCTCTTTCATGTCAGTATATATCTGCTTTACCTATGAATGTGAGATATTCTATTTTTTATAACTTGTCTGTAAAAATGGTTGTAAAATTGGCATGTTAGCAATGGATCATTAAAATACTAGGAAGAAATTAAATTTCAGTTCACAGGCATTAATCTCATAGACACAATAATAATCTTATATGAAATATAATAATTATAATATAATATATTATAATAATATATAAGATTATAATAATCTCCTTATATGAAATAGGTTGTTAAATATATTTTCAGCTAATGTAACAAGGGATCACTTTAAAAAAAGATGTTGACAGGTTTTATCTGGTCTCTGGTTAACTAGATAGTTACATTTAAAAAATGCATGCCTACAAATAGACCTTGAGTAACAATCACAATTGGAACCAGAAATTCTCTTGCTAAGCAAGGCAGTTGTTAAGTAAGTTGTGTCCAGTTTTACAATCTTTGTTATCATATCAGTGCAGTTAAATGAATTGCACATCAGTCATTAAATGAATCTGACTTCACCATTGACTTTACTTGTTGGAAGCTATCGGAGAAGGTCACAAATAATGATTGTGTGACTCCAAAATGCTGCAACCTTGGTAAATTGTCAATTGCCCAAGTTTTTATCATATGACTGGAGATGCTATGTTAGTTGTAAGTACGAGGACCAATCATAAGTCACTTTTTCAGTGATATTATAACTTTAAAGGGTCACTAAACAAATGTTTGTAAATGAAAGGCCATCCATACATTCCTTATTATGAAATCAAGCGTATGGCTCATCCCAGTTGAGATGAGAACCTATCTGTTTGCTGTAGAATCAAGTTGACATGAACTCGGACATAAACTGTAAGTGCAGGCATGCCCATGATTTTTTCCAGGGCAAACCTGTCTGAGAAACCTGGTAAAGAAGGATATTCCACAATATACTAGGACCACTTTGGTTTACCGATTCACTTGATGCCAGAATCCTAGCTATGTTTATATGGGATTAATATGGGATATGGCAATAAATAAGTAAATAAATATTGGTTCATGAGAGAAAAGGCTAAGCATGTTGTATTAAAAAGGCTTATTACATTTTAACAATAGGAAAAATGACTTAGGAAATTAGCTCATTCATCTGTAGTAATTTTTTCTGAAAAGTGATGCAGAGACTTTCATGAGGGATTGCTTTTTGTGTATGTAGAGTTATATCATGGATTTCTGTTTGATATTATAAATATTCTTGGTGTTTTCTATTTTAGATGGAACTCTGCAAAGTTACAATAGTCAGGGTGACAATCGATTCCCCTTATTGCATTTTTATTAAAGATGACAGTTTCTCATATAGTGAGTAAGGTGTTTAAGCAGTAGTAAATGTGGCTTTTTCTGGAGCCAGGCAGGTGTGGCCATCTGATATCAAGGCTGAAGTGATTTATAGAGGCACCTATGAAACTAGGAGTACTTTCTCTATATTCAGGAAAAAAACTGGGAGTTCTTTTTTTTCTGTAGAGACTTGTACACAGCAGCTACATGCTACTTTGTGTAAAATTAAATATTTCTTGGGTAGAACTTTGCTGTTTATGATCTGTTTTCTTTGCTTTCTTTCAGTTTCATCAGAGTTCAAAATGCAGCAGCTGGTTTCTTGCCTGGGTGTGTGGTTTTTCCTCCAGCTTCCCAACCTTGGTTCTGGAACACGTGTTGTCTACAAAGTACAGGAAGAGCAGCCACCCAATACACTCATTGGAAGTCTGGCAGCAGACTATGGCTTCCCAGATGTAGGGCATCTCTATAAATTAGAGGTGGGTGCCCCCTATCTGCGTGTGGATGGCAAGACTGGTGATATCTACACCACAGAAACTTCCATTGATCGGGAAAGCCTGAGAGAGTGCCAGCACTTGTTCCCAGGAGATCCTTGTTTTCTGGAATTTGAGGTTTCTATCACAGACCTGATGAAAAATAGCCCACGCCTACTGGAGGGACAGATTGAAGTGATGGACATCAATGACAATACACCCAACTTTGCATCTCCTGTCATCACACTAGCCATTCCTGAAAATACCAATATTGGTGCACTTTTCCCTATTCCATTGGCCATGGATCGTGATGCTGGTGCCAATGGTGTTGCTTCCTATGAACTCATGCCTGGTTCAGATGCCCAGAAACTTTTTGGCTTACAAGTAGCAGAGGATCAAGATGAGAAACAGCCACAACTAATTGTAATGGGAAACCTAGACCGGGAGCAATCAGAGTCTTATGACTTAACTATCCGGGTTCAAGATGGGGGTAGCCCACCTCGTGCTAGCAGTGCTTTGTTGCGGATCACCATTCTGGACATGAATGACAATGCACCAAAGTTTGAGAAACCATTGTATGAGGCTGAACTTTCAGAAAATAGTCCTATTGGTCACTCTGTACTGCAGGTGAGCCCCTTTTCAGTAGAAAAGTCCAGACATATAATTCTGGATTTAGAATTTGAATACCTATTAATTTAAAAATATGAAAAGGATTATATATTTAGGTATTTTGCATGCTTTACTTATTACTTTCCTAGCATGAATTAATCAACAGCTTTTGTCCATCGGTAGATGTGCTTTGCAAACAATAGTCTGGGAGGATGGAAGCTGGAAAAACGAATTGAGAATTTGTATAGTCAAATTCACTGGAATTAATGGAGAGGAAAAAGCATATGTTTTTTCCCTTTTCTCAACTTCTGATCATATAGTTTACTGTTCCTATATCATTTACAACAGCTACTTCCATCAACAGTAGCACTTAATTCCAGCTGGTTACATCAGAGAGCAGGGGAGTAAGATTCCATCTTTTAGCATAACTGGGATCACCAGCCATTATTTTCTCTTCCTGCTAATCAGTTTTTATTAAATATGATTTTGTCCTTTGTCTTATTTTTATCACACTATAAATACATTAAATATGGGTAAATATTTCTCCTCTGAGGCTTATATATCCAGGAATAATAAATATTTTTGTGGCTGGAAAGGGGTGCAGCTGTGGCTGGGGGAATTGGTGGAGGCGCTGGAGCCGGCATCCACTGGTACTAAATCCACCCATGTCCTGGGAAAAAAAGCCCTTCTGGGAGGAACCTGGCCTGCAGGTAGCATCCCTGGAGGTGCTAGTGGAGATTGTTGGATCAGCTTGGGGTGCCTCTTTGTCTGCCTCCAACCCCCAGGCTCAATCAGTCTGCTGGGCCTGGGGGTCATGCTGTTGCAGCAGGTGACAAGGCTGCTGCCGCAGCTGAGGGACTTTGTTGATGGGTCCCTGCCTTGTCCTGGGCAGCACACATCCAGGCTGACTTGCGTGTGGAGAGATTTGAACTGTGGGACCCACACTGAGTAGTTCAAATTTTTCTGGTAATCCAGCTACTGACTGACTCTGCGATGCTGGTTGAAGTCTCCATTCATGAACTCTGCCAGTCTCCAGGGATCGTGGTGGTCTCCACTCGGTAGCTTTGGTTCCTGGTGGCCACTGTGCCCCCAAAGGTGGGAGGACAACAATCATTCATTCTGTCAATGGGGTTTGCCAGAGGGTCGGTTCTTTGGGTCTCACTCCACTTTGGAACTCAGCCTGCGTGGCTTGTGCTGCGGCCGTTTCTGCTTCCGAAGGGTAATAGCAGATTTCACAAATTTCTTCATGTATGGGCCCGGTGGCCCCTTCACTTGTCTCCGGTTCTTGTTCCATCTTCCCTGAGTCTTTATACTCCTGAGGTGTGGAGGGAGCGTTTCGGGACTCAGGACCCTGGGCAATGGTACCACGTTAGCGAAAACCGCTGTGATTTTTCTTTTTTAGGAGATTCGGGTTAATGTCAGCATTCCAACAAAACTCTCCATCTCAGTTCAGCACTCAGAAACAAAGTCCATCCAAGTAAATTTATTAGAGAAGTCATATTGGCACGTCTGTGAAAATCTGAATCTCAATTCCCATGGTTTCCCCTGCTATGTTAAACTCACACCCAGCCCTCTTTTCTGATGATCCTCAAGTCACACTTTCCAATCCACTTCCATTCTGAACTCCCGCCAAGTCCAGTCACTCCCCTCCATACTCTAGCGACTCGGCCTTGAGCTCTGGCAAAAGAATGTTGTTGTGGCTATCCTCATTTTACTTTAATTCTCACAGTTACTCATCCTCCCTTGTGGCAGCCCCAAATCTGATTCAAGATGGATGGGGGCTGACAGTCTACTTATGGGGTCCTTCCCAAGGTCCTCGGATAGGCAGATTTGGATGTTTGATGATGTTACAGATACTGTTTCAGGATGTAAGCTGTTCTGAGTAAAGCTGCCTTTTGCAATTTACTAATGGAGAATTTGTCAATGCAGATGGTGTTGAAGTGTGCTCCAATTATTTTGGGATTGCATCCAAGGTGCCTATTACTATTGGGACTACCTTTGTTTGTTTTTGCCACAGTCATTCAATTTCTATTTACAGTCTTCGTAATTTGTTATTTTCTCCATTTTTTTCTCTTCTGCTATCTCCAAATACTGCCACATCTATTATCCAGATTTTTTTCCTTTCTTATCAGCAATTGTTAGGTGGCAGCTCTACGTCTGAATTCTAAAGTCCAAGAGCAATTTAGCTTCTTCAGTACCTATGATTTTCTCTATTTTATAGTCTCACCAGTTCTTCCTGGCAGAAAGATGATATTTCTTGCAGATCTTCCAATATACCATTGTTGCTATTTTGTCATGCTGTTGCTTCTAATCAGTCTGTGCAATCTTCTTCCACTGGCCTTCTTACCAGGTGGTCCACTGTTTCTTCAGATTCTTTGCAAGGGGGTACTTATTCTCTCTTGCTGTCTTCTCAATTCTGGTTTTGTATGCATTTGTTCTTAAAGCTTGGTCTTGTGCAGCCTCTCTGTTCTCAAAGTTCTTTCTCTTCCCATGCCGCCATTCTGTTCTTCATTTTGTTTTTCTTGTAGGCCAGTTTGGTCTCTAGTAGTCAGTAAGCCCTCCTGCTATACAGGTATTGAATCAGAATAGAGCTGGAAGGGAACTGGGAGGTCTTCTAGTCCAACTCCCTGCTCAAGCAGAAGACCCTATACTTTTCAAACAGGTGGCTATACAGTCCTTCCTTAAAAACTTCCAGTGACAATTTCTGAATGCAAGCTGTTCTAATGGTTAATTGTCCTCATTTAAGGACATTTCTCCTTAATTCCATATCACTTTTCTCCTTGATGAGTTTCCATTAATTGTTTCTTGTTCTGCCTTCTGATGCTTTAGAAAATAAATTGACCCCATCTTCGTCATGGCAGCTCCTCAAATACTGGAATACTGGTCTCATGTCTACTACTCTTAGTAAGACCACACCTAGAATACTGCATCCAATTTTGGCCACCACACTATAAAAAAGAACTTAAGAATCTAGAAAAAGTGCAGAGAAGAGCAACCAGGATGATTAGGAGATTGGAGGCTAAAACATGAAGAACGGTTACAGGAACTGGGCATGGCTAGTGAAGAGAAGGACCAGGGGAGACATGATAGCAGAGTTCCAATATTTGAGGGGCTGTCACAGAGAAGAAGGGGTCAAACTATTTTCCAAGGCACCTGAAGGCCAGACAAGGAATAATGGATGGAAACTGATCAAGGAGAGATTCAACTTAGAAATAAGGAGAAATGCTCTGATGGTGAGAACAATCAACCAACGGAACAGTTTGCGTTTGGAAGTTGTGGGAACTTCATCATTGGTGGCTTTTAAGAAGAGATTGGACTGTCATTTGTCAGAAATGGTGTAGGGTTTCCTACTTGGGCGGGGGTTGGGCTAGATTGGGGTTGCCAACCTTTTGGACCCCCAGGACCTCCAAACTCATAATCTTAAATCCCGCAGACCATAATTTTAAATCCCACTGGGGAATTCTGGGAGTTGAAGCCCACCAGGCTTAAAATTGCCAAGGTTGGAGACCCCTGATCTGGATGATAGTCGATATAGTCAGACTTCTGAACTTCACTTAAATACCGATTTTACCAGCTCTGAAACCCTGCTTTTGTAGATTTTTTTAGATTTTTTGATTATTATTTTTTTTGAGAGAGAGAGAGATTATGTATTCATGTATCATCCATTTTAATTAGTTTAAAGTTTCTTTATTCAAAGATTTCAGATCCGTTCAAAAGGAGGAACAAAACAGAAGTTAAGGAAATCCAATTCCACCTCAGTATTTATTAAATCACAATTATCAGTTCTCTTAAAGCTTTTAATTCAAATCCATTTAGTTCATTCAGGTTGTTTTTTTCTCTGTAATCACCACAGGGCTCACACCTAAGCAGCTCCTTAACACTCTCAATATCTCCGTTCTCCAAGCTAAGACCAGAGTTCACTTCCTACATCAATTCCAAGCACCGATCCAATAACCTTTCTTCACAGCCATATGCACAAATCTTATCCCATTCTAGCCGCCAGATCTCCTCTCTTTCTTGGCTTCCCTATCTTCTTCCAATCTTTTTGCCCACAATTAAATTCGCTGCTCCCTTAGCTCTTAGGTACAAATGCCGTGTTTTCTCTATTTGATTTGCTTTTGGTGCCCCTTTCTGTTTTACTCACTTTTAAGTTGTTGAGGTTGTCAGTTTAGTATGCATTTTCATTCTGCTATTTCACCAATAGTACAATGAGCTGTCAGTTTCAGTGGGCGGCCATTTCCAATCGTCCTTCGTCTGTTTGCTCAGTCCAGGTCCTCTCTGCTTTCCCACACAAACCGTCACCCTTGTAGGTTTTTCGGCACCCCTACACCTTCAGAAACCCTACGAGCCCCCTGACCCCGAAAGGTCCCGCAAAACGAAAGTAGAACATTGTGCTTTGTAGAGCCTCCTGCTCGCACGTCTTCTCTCCCTGTCAGCTGGCTCCACCCCCAAACTGCTCAGTTATTCTTTATTTCAATTCTACTTCTTCAGTTAGACGCCTTTGTTCTTTCTAAAGCAGAGGAAAGGGTGTCTGGTTTTCACATGAAAACAATTCTATATTTCGACTGGATATTGTGAATTTCATTGTATGTATACTGTGTATATATGTACAATGACAATAAATAATTCAATTCAGTTCCTCTATTGCCAACTCCCCCTGGTTTGCCTCTAGTCTTGAGTTACTTCTGTCCAGGGTTTGATTTCTTTGCTCTGGATAGAGCTTTGGATTTCATTCAATTCTGGTTCTGTTAATACTTTATTTAATATTATAAATTGACTTTGATCATGTAGCCTCTTTTTTAAATATATGTTTTATTTGTAATTTTCCTTTAGCATGCATACATATTTTGACCCATATATTGACTGGGTCAATATATATTTCTACACGATGCTAGCAATAGTAATACAATTAGGTATACATAATCCTAGTCTTCCAATTTCTAAACTTAACCTGCACAGTGTATTTATAAGCTTCAATAACATTTCTTCATGCAGTATGTTTGTCATCCCCTGTTAAATCACTAGTATTTTAATATTTTTAAAATGACTCAATATTCCACCATAAATCCAATATCCCAAATGTTTAAAAACACCAATAAGACCAATCATTAACCAAATTTAATCAATCCCGGCATTATATCACCAATCCTCTAAAATTATAAATTTCAATATATTTTTACACATCAGTCATAATAATAATACAGTTAGATTACCACATCACAGACTTACACCTTCTAACCTTAATTTGCTTATGATTATAGTAAATTCTATTAACTATCTATATATGTTGTACTGTTTTTCCAATTTATATTTTCTACTTTTAATTTCTAATGCATCCACCATAGGTATTTTATCTCTATCCACCATCTCTTACTCTTTTTGAGACTTCATTGACTTTTTGATCCCTCTTTTATATTTCTCTCTTGGGGTCTTATTTCTCTTTCTACCCTTTTTATACCAACTAAATATTCCCTCTGGCTTACCCCTTGTCTCCTTCTGTCACATCATTTGAGCACTCATCCATAGTCCTTTCATTATTTTAGTGAGTCTTCTCTCTCCCCCCGTTTTATTGTAAACTCTTAAAAAATTATCTACTTGATTCATACTTATTATTCTTGTCCGTTCAATGTCTTCATCTTCTTGCAATTTGTTTTATTTTGTCTCCTCCCCACTCTTTCTGATTTCTCATCTGTTTTCTGAATATTATGTTCATCTCCCCCTCCCTTGGTTGAGGATCTTCTACACTCACATCTTTCTCTTTGGACAATCCCATTATCTCCGTATGATTCTTCATCACAATTTCATATAAACTTTTAAGCATTGATAACATTTCTTCATGTGCCTCTATTGTCCCCTGTTGAGTCATTTTGCAATAATTTAGTATATTAAAAAATTACTCCACATACCCTTAGGGCTCCAGTATCCCAGTATCTGAAAACTCCAAAATTACTAAAATTTAATCAATCCTAAAACCTCCAAGTCCCCTAAGTTTATAGTGCTTAAAAGTTATTCAGTGAGTCTCCTCCACTCTGGGTCGAGAATCCAGCATTGGGATATGACTCCTTCTGATGTCATCGAGCTGAGTCTGCCACTATAAAAAGCCAGCCTCTGATGAGAGCCCCAGCTTTTTGACTCAGCTCTTTGACATAGAGCTTGTGTCTCTGGAGTCTTAGGTAGTACAGCTACTGATCTATAGGATTCAAAAAGAGTCAGAAAACAACATTGCAAGATCAGCGCAGCTCCTACGGACCTGGTAGAGCTGCGCCTGTAGGGAGAGCAGGGATCCGCTCTCCTTCGCCATCTACAAGCGCCGACAGTGAAACTGTAAGTCCTTCAGTGACACTAGGCCCCATTATTACAGAGTCTCTCAGCTGTTGTTCAAGGCCATCCAGCTCATTGCCTAGCAGAAGAAGAGACAGCAGCATAGAAGAGAGGCCCTGAGTTAATTTTCTGGATCCGTAGACTGCCCTTAATAGGGTTTTCTATCAGCCTCCTTGCATATGGCAGTCGGCCATTTTGGGGATTGAGATCTTTCAGGCGCCATTTTTTGAGGCGTCAGAGAAGTGATCCCAACCATCTGGCCCATGCCTAGGATGACATGACTCGTGATGAGCTGACAGCACCTCCAGTGTTGTACCTAGCAATATGGAGAGTAATTGGGCCCAACCTGGACCATCGAACCTGGATGGAAGACAGAGCTCTGAAGTGGCAAGAAGCCCTTTCAAGAGAAGGAGACAAAGAGTCCATTCAGCCAACAGGGAGAGTGCAGCAAAAATCAGGGCCAAGGCCTTGGCTCCTAAGAAGGCCTCAAAGTTTGAACTTAGAGCTGAAAAGAGGAGGCATGTTGCATTAGAGAAGCAGTTTGCCAAGAATTTGGAGCAACTGAGAGGACAGGGCCTTGTTCAGCCAGGAGAGTTACAGGCCTGCCCAGAGCCTGAACAGAACACGCCTCCAACCAATCAGAACACGACCAACCCCCCAACCAATCAGAACACAGCCAAACCCCCTACCAATGAGAACACACCCCCACCCAATCAGAACACAGCCAAGCCCCCACCCAATCAAGTCCCACCCCCACTGGCAGTTAAAAGGAGGAAGCAGCTGCAATCTCCATTACTCTGAGAAGCACAGAGCTGGAGACAGAAGCCTGAAGATGATGAATGAGACTTCATCGAAACGTTGCCTAGATACTTGAATCTTACGCGGAGAAAACCCGAACAACCAAAGATCCATATATATATATATATATATATATATATATATATGTGTGCGTGTATATATATATGTGTATATATATGGCATTCAGCTTTGTTCGGGTATTTTCCCACGTCATTGTAGTTGTGCTTTTAAAGTTGTAGCAACGTTTTGGCAGAATCTCATCTGCCATCATCAGGCTGATCAACTTTAAAAGCACAACTACAATGACGTGGGAAAATACCTGAACAAAGCTGAATGCCATACATGTAAGTACCCGCGAAAACTTAAGAAAACACACACACACACACACACACACACACACACACACACACGTTAGTAAACAAAATAGTTATTCAAAATCATTATAGTTATGGTATGAACCTTGTAAATCTTTCACGTTTCTTTTCAATATCTATCAGTCTTTGAGAACAATTGAAATATTTTCTTCTTCTTTATTACTTAACTGTTAATAAGCATACCATTGGATAGTCATACAGTTTTATCTTATAAATTACTATTAATAAGCAAAATAATTATTCAAATTCATTCTAATAACTGGTATAAATTTCCTTATAAATCTTTCAATTTCTTTTCAATATTTTATTAATCTTTAAAAACAATTGCAATGTTTCCCTCTCTTCTTTATTATTGCATTAGTTATAAACATACCATTCCATAACAATAGTTTTATCTCATAGATTATTTACTTATTTCATTTCTAACTCATTGCAGTATTCTACTGTCACAACACTATCTTTTGTACCTTTGCAGAATCCTCACTTTTAACTTAATTTAACCATTGTCTCAGTGTTTTCTAGCTGAGCAAATACCTTTAATCCTAGTACGTTTCCCCTTTTTATTTCCTGTTTTTGTCCCTCATAAGTTCTTTCCCTTTCTATCTTTCCCCCCTTTTTTATACCCTTCTCTCTCTAATTTTCCCTTCTGTAGTTTTCTTTTCTGCTTCTCCTTGCTGTTATACTTCTTTTTCAAACTATTTTTCTTTTTGGCTGTTCTCTTTCTTGCCTTATGAAATCTAAGTATATTATGTCCACAGCATTTCACTGATCCACTGATTTAGTGATTTTATCAAAAAATGAATTAAGATTGAATCAGCATTATCTGTTTTTAACAAACCTGTGCTGGCTACTAGTTATAACTTTATTTGTTTCTAGTTGTTCGCAGATCTGTTTTTTTGATTATTTTTTCCAGTTTCTTCCTAGGTATTGATGTGTTGATTTTAGACTAATTGTAGTTTCCTGGGTCTGGTTTTTTTTTTCCTTTCTTGAAAATAGGAACCAAATCAGCCCTTTTTCAATCCTTAGATACTTTCCTAGTGCTTCTGGATTTTTGAAAGATATGGTACAATGGTTCTGAGATAGCATCTGCCAGCTCCTTCAGGATTCTGGGATGTAATCTGTGAAGTCCCGGTGATTTATATTTGTCAAGGTGGAGAACCATTTACCATTTTCTTGCTTATTTAAATTTTTTACTTCTAGTTTGTCTTTTACAGTTGGGTTTTTTTTTGGTACGTTGGGCTATAATTTCTTTTTGCATGAAGACTGATGTGAAGAATGAGTTAAGCAGCTCTGCTTTCTCTCTACTGCCTGTTACTTTCCTTGTCATCTTCTCTTTTTAGTGTACCTACTGTTTCCTTGACTTTTTTCTTGTTATTAATATGTTGAAAGAAACTTTTTTTATTGTCTTTGACTTTTGTTGCAAGTCTATGTTCATTCCAAGCCTTTTGCTTTCCTGACTTTGTCTTTGCAGATATTGGCTATATGTCTTACGTATATGTTTTTCTTTCCATTTTTTTGTATTTTCTTTCAATTTGTCAGAGAGATCTTTGTGCAATCATGCTGGTTTCTTCTTAGATTTCTTGTTTTTCTTTTTCAGTGGTATTGTGCTGGACTGGGCTTTTATGATCCCATTTTTCAGAGTTTCCCATGCTTCTTGAGTTGTTTTCCCCTTTAGGATTTTCATTCATAGAATCTTTCCTAGGCTCTCTCTGAAGGTATGTTAAAATCAGCTTTTTTAAAGTTTAGACATTGGTTGGATTATTTTCTGTTGCTTATGTTTACATTATATTGAATTCCAGCATGAGGTGGTCAATTATGTCACATCTCCTAATTGTTTGAGTTTTTCTTTACTTTTTTTCATCACCATCTACCTCATTGTTTGATTTTCTTGGGATTTATGATTGGTTTTGTGTTCTATAGATTCTAAAGATTGGTTACCCTCCCACTTTAATTTTAGTTTAAAGACCTTGTGATGAGTTGGGCCAGTCTTTTCCCAGGTATATTTTCCCGTTTTCCCATCTTTTTCCAAGAGTCCTTGGTGTAGGTAATGCAATCCATGGCCCAGGAAACCAAAGTTTTTTTGGCGACACCAACCCTTTAGCCAGTGGTTTATTTCTAGAATTCTTTTTTACCTCAATGGGTGTTGACCTTTTGTTGGGAGTACTAATGAGAACACTACTTAACATTATTGCCTAGTTGTTTATAATCTCTCAATATTGCACTCAGATTTTTTTGTTGTGTCATTTGTCCCAATGTGAAGGAGAAGGAAAGGGTAGTAATCTGTGGGCCTAATTATTTTGTGGGCCTAATTATTTTAAATCTCAGCCACATTTTTTATTTTTGCTCCAGGAAGACAACATAACTTCCTAAATTGTATGTCCAGTCTGCAGGTGGCTAGTTCTATTCCTTTGAGAATAGAATCTCCGATCACCAACACACTCACATTCCTTTTTTCAGGGGTGCAGTCTGAGGTGCTTTTCTGTTTATCTCTGGTGTGTTTGTTGATGTGAATTTTTAGAGATATTTGATGATGTCTCTTTTTTAGATGTTTTGCATGTTTCCTTTGAGGGGGAGGTTGTGGTCTGCGTATTTTCATCTAGGGGAAGAAATTGCTTCTTTCTTTGATTATTGTGTTTCCTTCTATGTCGTCCATTTATCTTCCTCCAAGGGTTTATCAGCAGGGTCAAATCCTCCTGGAGTTATTTGTTTATTATTTCGTTCAAATTGATCATAACTGTATTGCATAGGTTAGAGTTTGGCTAGAGTTGCCTCTAGATCCCTTACTTTTTTCTCTAGTAGTTCACATAGGTTACTTAAATAAGTGTTCTTTGGGCATAAGCACATACATAGAATATATATTGCATACCACAATAGTGTCAGTCACCTGTACCATGAGTTTGTTTCTTTTTGCTGGTTCTTTTAAGGATTAAAAAATTATGTTTCTTTCTTTTTTCCTATCCTTTCTTCTTTTTTGTGCTCATTTTTCTACCTTGTTATTTATTTAATTGTTACTATTATGTTAGTTTTATTTATTCTTTTCTTTATATTTTTTGAAGTTTTTGAGCTCTAATTCTTCCCTATCTTATTATTTAAGATTTCCCTTATTTATTTGATTTTATTAATCCTATTCTTCCTTGGTTTCTAATTTTCCACTCTTGTCCTTATTATTTGCCTAGTTATCTTTTATTTTCTGTCCTGTATTTATTTTTATTCTTTACCAGGGTCTTCCCTCCCTGCCTATTGGAACCTCAGGCTTAATTTGTTGCCTTCACTTCTGTCATTCTTTGCTTCAGCCTCTTATTATTTTCTCTGCCAGCCCCATTCTGTTCTTTGGTGCGCAGGTCTTTTCAGCCTCATCCCTGCACTGGTCAGCTCTCTTGGCCTGCCTTTCAGTTTTCTGGTCGACTCTGGCCCTTAGCCCTCCACACAGCTCCACCATTGCTTTCCATGTTGCTCTCTGTGCTGTCTCAGGCTCTAGCCTACTGTGCTGCCCCCTGCTGCTGCTGGGTCTGTCTCCTTCCTGTTGCATTGCTGCTGCTTTTTGCTATGCAGCCACATGGCTCTTGTTTGCTTGTCTGTTGCGCCAGGATGCTGCTTCCACCAGCAAACAGAACTGCCTGGATTGGCCCTAGCAAGCTCATCTCTCCTCTCTTCCCTTCCTTCCTGTTCTGCTCTCTCACCAGCTCGGCGGTCCACAAAAGTTCACTTCTCTTTTCTTTTCCTCCCTGCTCTGCTCCCTCAACAACTCGCCTCTTCGTTCTCTTTTAGTTGTTGCACTGCCGTCAGTTTGCTGGTCTCTCTGCCCCACAGCTGATTTTCCTCCCTCCTCGGCAGCTGGCTCCACTCGCTCACTGGCTTGCCTCTTTATTCTTCACTGGTTGGTTTTGCTGCCTGCAATTGGTTTGCCTCTCTGCTCACCTTACTTCAATATGCAAGAATACTATCTAATTGTAGCCTTCTATCTTCATTTGGCATTTTGGTTTGATCTACAATTTTCATATGATTTATTTGGCAGGACTAAGCCTTCTTCTGGTCATATGTTAGACAACTAAGAGGAAGAATTGATGATGAGTGAACCCTTTCCCCCTACTCCAGATTGTATCATTTGTGATTTGCTCCCATGTCCATTGCTTGAGTCTCGCAGAAGCAAATGTAAATGTAGGAACTGCACATTAGAGGATGAATGATACAGAAAGGTCAACATTCCTGCCAAAATCTTAATTCAGGACTGTTTTCAGGACTTTGTTTAAGTACATAACCTATATGTGTAAATTTTAGGTGATCATTAGATGAATCAGTTGCAGGTTAAGTATCCCTTTTTCTATTATTCAAATATGAGGGAATCAAAATATCTTGTCAAACTGCTGTATATTGAAAATATACCTCTGTCATCTTTCTGCTCACTAATTACCGTATTTTTTGGAGTATAAGACGCTCCAAAGTATAAGGCACACCTAGCTTTTGGGGAGGAAAACAAGAAAAAAAAATCTGCTTCTGTCTCCCAGCAATTTGCCTCTTTGCAGAAAACAACCTGTTTCAGTTTCAGTTCAGCACAGCCTGATTAGCACAAACAGCTGTTTGTCGGTTGGATTGACCTCCTGACGATCAACTGTTTCAGGCTGCAGGAATTACCATAGGAATTGCAGGGATTCCACCTGTTCTGGGTGGCGGGGATCAGAATGGGCAGAAAACAGGGCACGCGGAGGCCGAAAATGGGGCATGCAGAGGCCAAAAATGCAGCTCACAGAGGCAGCAATAGGCAATGGCAAGCCCTGCAGCCTGAAACAGCTGATCGTTGGGAGAAGGATCCAACCAACAATCAGCTGTTTATGCTAATCAGGCTGTGCTGAAGCTGAAACAGGCTCTTTGCTGTTTGCTGCAAGGAGGCATTGCTGGGAGGCAGAGGCCAAAGGGTGGGGGCTGGCAGGTGGGTGGGGCTTCGGCAACATTCGCTGTATAAGACGCACAGACATTTCCACCCACTTTTGGGGGTGAAAAAAGTGCATCTTATACTCCAAAAAATATGGTATAACTTGTATAAGTGAACAACAAACAATAGATCTAGTGCACTGGTGTTCTGGAAATTGGTGAGGTTTATTTAGTTTTAAATGTCACTCAATAGCAGGGATGGCCAACCTTTTCAGTTCTGAATGCTGCTTTAATTTTTTTATATATATAATTTTATTTATACATTTTTTGTTAACATATATGAGTGCTTAATAAACAGTGTATTATCTGAGTCAATTTATATATAAATAATGATGTTAATAAAAATATTCTTTACTTGAATATAATGATATTCTTCCAACTTCTAATTTCTACTTTTATTATCTACCCATTGGTAAACAAATCCCAGGTTGAAAAATATTCTCCAGTGAGCTGTTCCGAGCATCCAGGGTAGTACTTCCGTCTGCCATTCAATAGGCTGAGTAAAGATCTGAGGACACTCCCCTTTGCTGCTTGTCCCCAGTTTTAGCTCAGCCTGTCATTCGAGCTAGAAATGCGTTCCTTACCAGGATCATCAGAAAGCTACTATTTCAGAACAGCCTGAAGAATTTGAAAGGTTTCATTTTATTTCTAAAATTTTTCCTTTTAAAATGCTGACAACCAACAACGAATTACAGTGTTCGTCAGTTGCAACGGGTCCTTATCAGGACCACAGCGTGCGAAGAGCAGGAGTTCTATTCCGCCGCTGCAGCCTCTTTATTTTTAACAGGCTTGCAAATCAGACTGACCTGAGCAGAAGCCTTAACGAGGCTCTGCTCCCTGGTGCCTACACGAGCTTTGTCCTTTATCTTTAATGTTAACCTATCCATTTCCACACAATCTAATATTTTTTAATTATATTTTCATCTGTAGGATCTTCCTCACTTTTCCAATGTTATACAATTCTCGCTGCTGTCAAAACATACAATATTAAATATACATTCCCTTTGTCATATTTTCTGGCAATATACCTAACAAAAATATTACCGGTTTTAAATCTATATGTTGCTTTATCATTTCTCTAACCATGTATGTATTTTAATCTTTTTTTTTGCCTTTGGACATGTCCACCACATATGGTAATATGAACCTGGTATCTGATTGCATTTCCAACATTTGGCAGACATATTTTTAAACATCTTTGCTAGTGGTAAACTTCTTGCTGGTGGCAAATGCCACCTATAAAACATTTTATACAGATTCTCCTTGTATGTAGTTGCCATTGTCAATTTATAATTTATATCCTAGAGTTTTTGCCATTTATCTAATTCTATAGTATATCCAAATAATTTTGCCCATACTTTCATTGTTTATTTCACGTGTTCATCTTCCATTTTAAAGCTTAATAAATAGTTATATATTTTCTTTATTAATTTTTCATCCATTCCTAATAGTATCTGGTCAGGTGTTGTTAGCTCTTTATAGAAACCATAAGTCTGTGTCTTTCTTGTATCCTGATTGTATTTGCAAATGTGGCCACTATGCCGGGTCTACTCCTTGGTTTTGTAATTTCTGTTTAATTTTAATTTCCCATTTCTCATTTAAGATATCTTTATATGTTACAGTTTTTCCAAATTTACCCAATTCTGCACTTTACATTATATAGTAGTGAAGTATGAAATTGACCAGGTCAAGGCTCACACTTGCTTTTTGAGTGGATTCCAAAAACATGCACACCCCTCCCTCAAAAAAGAGAGTGGGATCAGGACAAACATTTCATTGTAAGTGTAATATTCTGCAATCATTTATTTAATAATGTCTACTGCTGTTTAATTGTAATTAGGTCATGATATTTTAAATTCTCTGGAAGTAGCACCCAAAACTTGAAAGCACTGAAGTATTATCTGATTAGATTCTTTTTTCATTACAGGTGAAAGCCAATGATTCTGATCAGGGTGCCAATGCTGAGATTGATTATTCCTTCCATCAGGCTTCAGATGTAATTCATCGACTGCTACGCTTAGACAGAGCTACTGGACTCATCACAGTACAAGGTCCTGTTGATCGTGAAGATATTAATGTGCTCAAGTTCTCAGTGTTGGCTAAGGACAAGGGAGCTAACCCCAAAACAGCCCGTGCCCAGGTAGTGATCAGTGTCAGGGATATGAATGATAATGCTCCATCCATTGAAATTCGTGGTATTGGTTTGGTGACTCATCAGGATGGCATTGCCAATATTTCAGAAGATGTGCCAGTTGAGACACCTGTGGCTCTGGTGCAGGTGTCTGATCGGGATGAGGGTGAAAATGCTGTTGTAACCTGTGTGGTGGCTGGTGATGTACCTTTTCAGCTGCGACAAGCCAGTGATACCGGCAGTGATAGCAAAAAGAAATATTTTCTACAGACCACTACACCTTTGGATTATGAAGCAGTGAAAGAGTATACCATTGAGATTGTAGCTGTGGATTCTGGTAACCCACCTCTGTCAAGCACTAATTCCCTAAAAGTGCAGGTGATGGATGTCAATGACAATGATCCAGTGTTTAGCCAGAGCTCAACAGAGGTGGCATTTCCTGAGAATAATTCTCCAAATGACTTGGTGGTAGAAGTGAGTGCTACTGATGCAGATAGTGGATCTAATGCTAAACTGGTCTACTCCCTTGCTGGAGAATCTTTATCAAAAGACACTTTCTCAATTGATCCAGAATCTGGTGAAATCCATGTAAAAAATGTGCTGGACCGGGAACAGCAAGAACGTTATGAATTCTTAGTAGTTGCAACTGACAAGGGTAGCCCTAGCCGCAAAGGAACTGCCTCAATTGCCATCAGTGTCATGGATCGCAATGATAACGACCCAAAATTCATGCTCAGTGGCTACAATTTTTCTGTCATGGAAAACATGCCACCGCTGAGTCCAGTGGGCATGGTGACAGTTATTGATGCAGACAAAGGAGATAATGCTGTCATTCAGCTGTCAGTGGAACAGGACAATGGTGACTTTGTCATCCAAAATGGTACTGGAACCATTCTCTCCAGTATATCTTTTGATCGTGAACGACAAAGTACTTACACTTTCCGACTTAAAGCTGTGGATGGGGGAGACCCACCTAGATCTGCTTATGTGGGGGTGACAATTAATGTATTAGATGAGAATGACAATGCTCCTGTAATTATATTTCCATCCAATGCTTCCTATAAACATATTCTGCCTAATACTAGTCCTGGGCAACAGGTTATGAGTGTTGGAGCTGAAGACATTGATTCTGGAATCAATGCTGAATTACTATTTAGAATTGCTGGGGGAAACCCCTTTGAACTCTTTAAGATTTCATCTGTAAGTGGAAATATCACACTAGAAAAAGAGATTCTCCGCAAGCACCATGGACTTCACCGCTTGGTTGTACATGTAAATGACAAAGGGAAACCTTCTCACCATGGCACAGCATTAGTTCATTTTTATGTGAATGAAACATTGGCTAATCGGACACTGTTGGAAACTCTAGTAGGACACAGCCTGGACACACCTATTGACATTGACATTGCTGGAGACCCAGAGTATGAACGCAACAAGCAGCGCAGTAATATTTTGTTTGGAGTCATTGCAGGCATTGTGGCTGTTACCTTGATAATTTTGCTAGTTGTGTTGGTACGCTACTGCCGTCAAAAGGAGGCCAAAAGTGGTTATCAAGCTGGTAAAAAGGAAACTAAGGATCTGTACGCTCCGAAACAAAGTAGCAAAGGGAGCAAAGCCAAAAGCAAAGTGAAAAAAAGCAAATCCACTAAGCCACCAAAACCAACTGAGGATGAAGAAGAAACAGGTCTGCAGAAATCACTTAAATTCAACCTTATGAATGATTCAGTAAGTGACAGTCCCCGCATCCATCTGCCTCTTAATTATCCACCTGGAAGCCCTGACTTGGGCCGCCATTACCGTTCCAATTCACCTTTGCCTTCCATTCAACTGCAACCCCAATCACCATCTGCCTCCAAGAAGCATCAGGTAGTACAGGACCTCCCAGCCACCAATACATTTGTGGGCACTGGGGACAGCAATTCTACAGGCTCGGAGCAGTATTCAGACTACAGCTACCGTACCAACCCTCAGAAATACACCAATAAACAGGTAGGAGAGATTGTGCTGCACTCACCCACCATTCCCTCATGCTACAACAGGGCCATATGGACAGAGGTGTGGGAATGAAATGGACTTGGCCCAGATTGCATGAATGGATTGGCAGGATGCAGGTTGGAGGACTGCAGTGTCCAGATGCATGTTACATTCATAGGACTACTTAGAAAAGAGGCTACCTTCAATCCAGCAAATTAAGGGTGCAAGTGGGGAGAAGATTGCATGATTGTGGTAAATCGGAGCAGGCTGATGGCATTTAGGGAAATGAATCCTACCACTTGGGTGCAGCATAAAGATTTGGGTTGTCAGTGGTCAATGATCCATGCATCAGGTTGTATTCAGTTCTGATGTTTTGTGTTCATTACTATAAAACAGGTGTTAAAGTAGAGCTGGGTTTGTTTATGGGTCCCATTTTCCAGTCATACTTCCATTCAGATATCATTGATTTGAATCATTGAAAGCATTGATTTCTTCTGTAGAAACTTGATGCCACCAGAATCTTAGTACATTTATAGATACAGTATGGTAAAATTGAACTATTTTAATGGAGAGACATGGGCCATGGATATAAGATTTTTGCATGCAGAAATGGAATTGACTCTATAGCTAGAATGGCATGGGGAATCTTTGCTGAGGGATTAGATAATGAGCACACACAGAACAAAGATTACTGCTGCTGGAATTCAAAGCAAGGAAAACCATCTGCTTCAAAACATTTTGATCTATGATAGAGAACATGGCAGAATAGAAAACTGATATATATTTTACAAACTGGGTAGCATTTGGGAAGTATTCTTAACCACTGAGGCTTTGGTAGGTATAGTTTTGGATGCCATGCTTCAAACTGGTTTCAGTTAGTTATCAATAAAATATGAAACATTCAAGGAATAGTGTTAATCTTCCTTCCATTGTGTCATTATTTCCTTTCTTTTGGGGCATATATATATATATGCGCTAATTTTCCTCCTCAGCTTTGTTCAGGTAAAGTAATAACTTTACCCATGATGTGATGTCAATAAATGTTTCCATTGTTAGCTGATGTGTTATGATGTGTTGGTCACTGAGTTTTGTGTGGCAATGTGTGTGTGTGTGCAGTGGTGGGGAAACCAAATGATGGGGAGGTGGAGAGGAGAATGGACATGATGACATTGCTTTTGGAGATCGTTGTTTCTGCAATTGAAATTACGTTAAATTTTTAGTTACCATAAATGGTAAAAGCAAATCAAAGGAACCAGTATGAATTTCACACAACATATATGAGAATCAAATTGGAATGAAGTTATCACAGAAAAAATTATCTTTGATATTTTCAGAGATTTAGTGTGCTGATTAAAAACAAAAAGTGTCTTTTTACAAATACTTGCACTTTTTAAACCTATCTCAGGGAACACCAATTATAGCAGTGATTTTGTACATATTGTCAGTAGCATACTGTTGGGATTTTTAGAAGTTTTTTTGCCAATCATTTTGATTAATTAGACCTACTAATATTATTTCACTATTTTTAATTTTTATTTAAAACATTAAAGTACAAACTCTAAAAAACTGCAGAAAACAAACAACTAAACAAGACTACACAAAAAAGAGTGCATAAAATAAAAAACAAAACAAAATAGACACATACAAATTGTTTCCTGGTTGAATACTGATAAATATACCACAAGGTTATATGCCTCCTCCTTTGTGAAGCAGACACACAATTTAAAAATTTCTAGAACAATATTTACCCAATCCAGTTAGCCTAACCTCTATCTACTATATAGAAACATAGTTAACAGGTAAAACCAACAACTAAATTAAACTTCAGAACCCTCTGTTAACAGTCTATTTATTGTATTTCACACGAAGAAAGTCTGGTCTGTTATAAGTTACCACAGTCATTGTTTCTGATCCATCCAGGACCAAATATCCTTGATTGATTCTTAATGAGTCTTTTCCTTAGGATAGTAATCGGGATCTTTCCTAACAATTGGATTTTATTCCCCAAAGGCACAAGTTACTATTGTGTATATCTCCATAGCATTTGTTGTACAAAAAATGTCTCCTGTAAATTGTAACATGGCATCTCTTAACATTTGTTTTCTGATTGGGAATGAAAAATCCATTCCTGAATGTCCTCCAATCGTCTTGAAAAAATCGAGTTCATAATTGGTCAATACTATCAACTTTGAGTCTTTAAAATCCAAGTCTGTCTTAGCTTTTCTCCTCTTGCCAACTTCACTATACTCCCTTCACTACTCTCCCTTTCCCACAGCTATCCCATCCCCCGCTTTGGCAGCTCTGTTTAGTCTGTCTCAAGATGGATCCAGGGCTGACAGGCTGCCTCCCTTCAAGAAATGAGAACGTCCTGAAATGAGACATATGACAGAAGGTTACCTAACCACCTCCCCCCCCCATTTGGCTTATCCGGAATTTCTCGTGAAACTTCTTCACCAACCTTTCCGCTTTCACATTCCAGCTTTTCACCCAAGTGGCTTCAGGCAAAGGATATCCCTTCCAATGTATTAGATACTGTAAACGGCCCCTATGCAATTTAGAGTCCAATATTTTCTTCACTTCATAAATGGGTTTCCCCTTGCACCACAATTGGCTCAGGAGCAGGTTGATCCCTTGGTTTTATTTGGGAGTTAGTGGCTAGCTTTAACAAGCTGCTATGAAACACTGGATGGACTGGCTGAGGAACAAGCATGAGCCATAGTGGAGGCTTCCCTTTGGGTGACCCTCCTCTTCCACCCTCTCCCTTTTCTTCTCGGAACCCCCTGGCTGACTGTGGTTGCGAGAGGAGAAAAAGTAGGGAAAGGAGGAGGGTTGCCCAATGGGAAGACTTCGCTGCTGCTCATGCTTGTTCCTCAGCCAACCCAGATTTCAAAAAAGTTGACAAGAAGAAAAAAAAGGAGTAGCAAAGAGCCCCAGGGAGAGCTCGCTGGGTTGGCCCAGCCTCTGCTTTCCAAGAGAGAGAGAGAAGAGATACAGTGACAGAGAGAGGCAGGGACACAGAGACAGAGAGGAGATACACACACACACACAGAGGGGGAGACCAGCTGATGGTTGAGCATCATTGGCGAAGATGCTCCTGCTTTCTCTGAGCCTTACCCCGGGGTGGGCATGCAGGGTTTGGTGGGGCCAGCCCCCTTTCCCCGCTATCCTGAGCTTCTTTACTCCTCCAGTGGAGCGATGCCGGCGGCAGCTTTCATTGAAAAGCGTCTTCCAGGCAGCAAAAGTCCCCTGTGAAAATTGAAAAGCCATGGCTGAGCGCTGCAGGCCCATCCCCCTTTCCGTCATCCCCTCCTCCTGGATCCCATTCCCACCCCACCAGCCCTTGTGTTAGCGAGGCTGGAATGGGCTAGTGTCTCGGGGCAGAGAGCAAATTGCACGTCTTCCCAAGTGACCGAGGCACGCCCAGCATCAATAAGGACCAGAAGAAGCTCTAGCAAGAGTGAGGCACCGGAGAATCAGCCTTTGCCACTTCTCCATCCCCCACCATCACCCTTACTTTCTCAGGCCAGGCAAGAAGTGACTGGGAGGAGAGGGCAAGGGGCGGGGCCAGCCAATAGTGGGATCACCTGACAGGGAGCCACAGCAGAGGCCCCAAAGAGCTGCATGAGGCTCCGGAGCCGCAGGTTGCAGACACCTCTAAATCCATAGTCAATACGATCCGATACCAATCTTGGATTCAGTCTGGTACTCCTCTGTAGGCCCATGGTTGCCTCAGGTCCTGATTCAAAGCCTCCTTGAAATAATGGACAAAGAGTCATTCAGGCCAGTCCTGCAGTTTTCTGGCTACTCTCCTAAACTCCCACAAAAATTCTTTAGGGGGCCAGCTGCTTTCCTTCAATGCCTTGATTCTCCACCTCAGCTTCCTCCCGGTTAGCTGTGTCCTCAAATTGAGCTCTGAGTGACTGTACGAAATCGTCCACGCCTTCCAACTTGGGGGGCTTTCATTGTGGAGTTGAGTGATCTATTCGGCAGCTTCCCCCTTTCTCATATTGTCCACAATGGCCAAGATCATATCTTGGTCTGACTGGTATTGAGCCCCATAGCGATCAATGTGGGCCCAGATATGATTTAGAAAGTAAGCCAGCTTTCCCGGGATGCCATCAAAGGTTGCCAAAAATTGCAGCAGGGTGGCTGTGACTGGTGGGGCCAGTGATGGGACCATCCACTGGCACTGAATCCACCCATGCCCAGGGTAGAAAGCCCATCTGGGAGGAATTTGATCAGCTAGTGGCAGTCTGGGACCTGCTGGGGGAGAAGGGTGTGCTGATCTGGGTAGTCCCTTCATCCCGTCGCGGTTGCCAGAGCTCAAGTGCCCCAGGGGCCTGGGGTGTTGACTGGCTGTGACACCCTGCTGGGCCATCGCCCCTACAGATTGAGTCCAAGGTTGGGAGGCTGGATCTAGATCCGACCAGCGTTGGGTGGAATGAAATCAAGGTCCCACTTTGGGCCCTTTTTCCCCCTTCCTTTACTTCCTATAGCCTTATTTTAAATTATCTCATTCCTTTCTTATTTCAATTACATATCTTTTTCTAATTTTTAAAATCTTTCTAATCAATGTTTTTATACTTTCGTCTGTCCTGTTTAGAATTTCATATTATTTTTTCTCATAAAACAATTTTCCCCTGTAATTGCTAGACTGGAGTGTAACACCTTTGTATCTTTTTTCAAATCTTATTTAAAAATTTAAGTTACACTTTTACAGTTATAACATTCAATTTTTAACCTCTATTTTATAACACATACCTATTTTCAATCGAATTCTGCTTGGTACATTCCCTTAAAAATACACACTAAATTCTTAAAAGAAAAAAGTATATATGTACATATATCTGCGTATATATGTATAACAATAGTAAATGGAATAATTATTCTATTCAAGTACAGCTCTGCCATTAATATTAATAACAATCTTTTACATTTCTATTTCTTTTAACAAACATTATCTAGTAATATCAGTTGTCTTTCACTTTAATCATCTATATTTCATATTTTACTTATTACTGTCTTTAAATAAAAAACCAAACAATAGTTATTAACAGTAGTCAATAAAGTTATTCAAGTTCATCTTGTCAACTGATAAAAATCTTCCATATTTCTTTTCAGTTTTTTTAAAACTTCCTTTTTAAATAATTGAGACTCTTATTATCTTACAAACAAATATTCCACTACACATCAATAGAAATTTTTTCTATCACTTTAATCATCTAACATATTTTCTAACCCTTTTCTATTTCTAATATAACAATGCTATCCCATGCCCCCTTGCAGAATCCTCTCCTTAAGTTAAATTTTAACCATTGTCTCTGCGTCTTTTAAATAGGCTTATACCTTTAATTTTTGTATGCTTTTCCTGTACCTCTATAACTTGTTTCTGTCTTTTGTAGCTTCTTTTCCTTTCCCTCTTCCCTCTCTTCTTCTCCCTCCCCTTTTTATTCCCTTTCCTGTCTGATCCTCCCTTCTGCTTCGTCCAGATATTATGATTACTTTTCAAATTACTCTTTTTTGTTTGGTTGTTGCTTCAGTGCTTAAGTTTTTAACTTCCTTTCCCCGCTTTCCCTTTTTTACCCCGCTTAAAATTGCTTGGTCATTAAAGATGGCTTCTTCATTGTCCCGCCCTTCTTGTTCTGCCAGCGTTTCTTGTTGTTTTCCATAGTTCAAGATCTCCATTTCTAAAAATTGAAATATGAAGCCAAAAGATCCTCTTCCATCTTGTGCTTCTTCTTTTTGTTCTTTAAGTCTCATTTTTAACTCTTCAAAAAGTGATGCCATTTTAAAAAATTTTAAACAACCCCCAATTGATTTTATTTTGTTTCATTAGGATTCTCCATCCAAAGTTCCAGGAGTCATCCAATAACCCAAAACTGTTTCTTGCTTCTTTTCTCACTTTCTCTTTCCAGGGGCTTTGTTATCTTGTGACAAACTTTCAGCTACAATGTATCTTTTGCAAGCCTTGTTAAAATTCCACTATCGATTTTTTAAGTTCCAGGTGGTCTCCTCCATTTTCCAGATTCCACCTTCTTTTTTCCTTTTTCCCTCCACTGCTTTCTTTTCTTTTTTTAAAGAAAAATTTTAAATTATCCAAGAATCTTTATCCCTTTGACACTTTATTTTCAGCTAGAAATAGCCTATTAATGTCAAAGTGGATTAGTATCAATTTCTTATTCGAATCTCTTCTTGTTATCATTCCAAGTCAATTAAAACTGTCAATGTGAGAGGAAAAAAAGCCAATTCTGTTTCCTTTCCCTTTCTCTTTCACTGCTTTTTTAGGAATAGTATTAGTCTTTAAAATTCAAGTTCCAGGTACCTTAAATAGATGTTCTCCATTCAACCCAGTCAGTCAAACTTTCTCCTTTAAACTTCCTCCTGCACAATCTTGTCTGGTCGGGTTCTTCTTTGAGGTGGCCATTTTTGACCACCGCTGCAACCGCCTTTGGGAAAGGGAGTAATGGCCATCCAAGGCAGCTCTTCTCAACCCCTCTGACGGCTCCCCCTTCTTCACCACCTCTACGGGGTGGCTTCAGCCCTGAATCCAGGTGGCTTGGGGCGCTCCAGTGGTGAGCATGGATCAAAACCATGCACAATTGCGATTTTGGTCCGTCGCCGAAGAAGCCCAAACCAGAAGTCTCCGAAAATATATTGTTATGGCTATATTCCCTTCGCTACTTTCCCTTTCCCACAGCTCTCCCATCTCCCGCTGTGGCAGCCCTGTTTAGTCCATCTCAAGATGGATCCAAGGCTGATACAGATACAGATTGAATGAAACCTGCTTCAATATCAGTAACTGTAAATAGGGAACGAGTCCTAGTGGACAATTACTTACATATTAGCCAACAGTCTGTGGTGGCAGCCAAAAAAGCCAACGCAATCTTACACTGCATTCAAGAGGAATTAGAACCAAGATCACATGAAATATTAGTACCACTTTACAAAGTTCACAATGGGAATATTGCAACCAATTTTGGTTACCACAATATAAAAAAGATGCTGTGACACTAAGGAGTACAGAAAAGAGCAACAAGGATGATTAGTGGGCTGGAGGTTAAGACTTATGAATAATGATTGCAGGAATTGAGTATGTTTAGTCTATTGAAAAGGATTAGGGGAGACATGATAGCTTTCTTCTAATATTTGAGGCCTACCACAAATATGAGGGGGGGTCTATTCTCCAAAGCACCAGAAGGTAAGGCAAGAAACAATGAATGGAAATTAATCAAGGAGAGAAACAACCTAGAACTAAGGAGAAATTTTCTAATGGTGAGAACAATTAACTAGTGGAATGCCTTGCCTTCAGAAATTTGTGGGTGTTCCATCACTGGAAGCTTTTAAGAAGAGATTGAACTTGACTGAAATGGTATAGGGACTCCTGCTCGAGCATGGGTTTGCACTAGAAGACCTTCAAGGTCTCTTCCAACTTTGTTATTCTATGTTCTATTTTTTGCACAAAGAATGAATTAAGCAGCTGTGCTTTCTCTCTCTATTGCCTGTTACTTCCTTGCCATTTTCTCTCCTTAGTGGACCAATTACTTCCTTGATTTTTTCTTGTTTTTTATATGTTGAAAGATATATAAATTTAGAGGCTATTGAACTCTGTGAAACTCTGGGTAAGTTATATGAAAATAATAAACACAATCCATGCGTGTCTAAAAAATCCAGATTCACAAACAAAATCTACAGGTCATTGGCACCTATCATAACCATTGAGTCCTTTCCTATTTTGTAGTTGGAGTTAGAACTCAAATTCTAAACATTGTCAATCTATGTTTCGAAGGTTTTTCTAATATTTAGCTTGAATTTGCCTTTCTTTAATTTCAATACATTGTTCTTGGTGCTGTGCTTTGAAACAATAGAGAAACAGATACTTAAATATATTCTTCTTTTCAGCTATATATAAAAGGTTTGAAAAAGCAGATTAAATTAAATATTACATTAGCAATTGCCTGTTCTTTACCTTTCATGTCTGTATCCCTAAACCTACAAAATTATAACTACTGTATTTTGGAACTGTAGGAAGTGTCATTTCAGAGCTAGAGAAGCAGAAGCCTGCAGTCTATTCTGGCTGGTCACTGATGACAAAGTAGCTTCTTGCCAGAATGGGATGCTTAGGCTTCCACCCTTGGCTGTGCCTCCTTTGCCTCTAGCCACCGGCCTCAGCCCATTCACAGCCAGCTTTCCTCCTACGCTGGTCCTTCCCCAGCCATTCTCCATGGCCAATGGTCCCCTGGCCCTCCGTCCCTCGCCTTTTGTCCCTGCCCATTCGCCCAGACAGCGTTTGACCCAGCCCGTTGGCTGCATGAGACAAATAGCTGTCAGTCAATTGGGTGGCAGGCAGACGCAATATTGCTGTGGAGGGAAGTGTGCGATGGGACAATAGCAGGGGCAAGTTTTTCTTAAAGGGGAAGGTGTTACAAACAGTAAAACTGCAGCCCAAAAGCATCCTGCTATTGGCTGGGGGGCATGGCAGGCATATTTAATAATTGATATTTTCTCATTATTTTCTGTAATGGGGAGGTTGTTCACACTCCCTGCTGTCAAAGTTTCCATTTCTTATGTATATATTGATGTCAAGATATGCAAATTGAGGTTCCTGCCAAAGGCTTTGAGTTACATGGGATGGGGGTTGATTGAAGATCGAAATGGAAATCCTTTGTAGTATCTTTTTGGGCTTGCTCTGACTTTGATTTGCCTCCCCTTTACAAGTTGTTTCCTGAATAAATGTTGCATCTAAACAGTTACAATAGCACTGTCATGGTTCCAAGTAATAGTCCCAATCAATTCAGGATTCTGAGGCTGTAGCTTTTCTCAAAAATCCATTTTATTGAGTATATCATATTGGCAAGTTCAAATGTTGAATCCAACTCTAAATATTTCCTGTTTTCAGTATAATAAAAGAAATAGATATCACTCATCCCCCTAGTGCAGGGGTCTACAACCTTAAACACTCAAAGGGCCATTTGGACCAGTTTCCCACAGAAAAGAAAACACCAAAAGCCACAAAAACTGGGTGGGTGTGGCCAACTTGATATTATTCCCACCCAGTCACAAGACACCCCCCAGACATGCCTATCCAGGTTTTGTGGCTCCCAGTTTTCTTTTCTGTGGGAAACGGGTATCTTTCCGTCTCTCTCTCTCTCTCTCTCTGCTCCCTCCTTCTCTCTCCCTCCTTCTATCTTTCTCTCTGTCTCTGTCTCCCTCCCTCTCTGTTTCATCTATCTATCCCTCAATCCTTCCCTCCCTCCATCTATCCCTCCCTCTATCCATCCATCCCCCCATCCATCCATCTACCCATCTACCTACATACCTACCTACCTTCCTATATCAATTTATCCCTCCATCCCTGAATCCATCCCTCCGTCCATCTATCCCTCCATCCTGAATCCCTCCATCTATCTACCTATCTCTCCCTCCATCTGCCCCTCCCTTCCTCCCTCTATATTTCCATCTATCCCTCCATCCCTGGATCATCCATCCATCTATCCATCCCTCCATCTACCTATCCCTCCATTCCTCCATCCATCTACTTATCTATCCCTCCATCTATCCCTCTATCTATCCCTCCATCTCTGCATTTATTCCTGCATCCCTCCCTCCATCTATTTATCCATCCCTGGATCTATCTACCTATCTATCTCAACATACATGCATCTATCTCTACATTTATCCCTGCAACCCTCCCTCCATCTACTTATCTATCCTTTCCTCCCTCCATCTATCTATACATCCCTGCATCTACCTATGTATCCCTTCATCTATCCATCCATCCACCCCTCCCTCTATCCCTCCATGTATCTATCTATCTCTGCATCTATCTATCCCTCCCTCCCTCCCTCCCTCCATCCCTATCTATCTATCTATCTATCTATCTATCTATCTATCTATGTATCTATCACTCCATCCCTGCATCTATCTATCCCTCCCTCCATCCTTCCTATCAATCTTTCTGTCTATTTTTCTATCCATCCCTGCATCTCTCCCTCCCTCCATTTAATTATCTATCCCTCCCTCCCTCCCTTCATCTATCCATCCCTGCATCCATCTACCTATCTATCCCTCCATCTATCCATCTATCTATCCATGCTCTCTTGCCCAGCTTCACGTGTTGGGTGAATCCAAGCACTTGGGCTGTGGAGGGGGAGTGGAGGCTGCCAGGCAAAGCCAAATGTTGGAGATCCATGCAAAATAAGGCAACTCCAACCTGGATCCTGTTGGGGAGAGACCTCCCCTTCCCTCTTCCTCTCCCCCCGCCCCCGCAGTGGGGACTCGGACAGCTTGAGTGCAGCTTCCTTCTCAAAGGCGGTCAGGAAGCAAACAAATATAGCTATCCTGCTGGGAGGTGGCAGGGCAGAGCCCCTCCTCCAGCTGGCAAGAGTGGAGCAGGCAGCATGTGCACCTTCCCCACCACCGCGATGGTGCTGGCTGGGAGGGGTGCACGAGGTGAACAGTTGGAGCCATACTCAGAGTTTGCAAGTGGGCTCGGTAGTGCTACTTAGCAAGGAGGGAGACCATGGCCTGTTTGGTTTGTTTCAGCACAGGGTGGGAATGCAGAAGGTGGAGAAAATCCATGCCTCTTGGTGTTCAACCCCCAAAGACTCCTTTGGGGTGACTGAGAGGGGAGGGCAAGAGGCAAGGCCAGCCAGTGGTGGGCTCATCCGACAGGGAGCCACAGTGGAGGTACGAAAGAGCTGCATGCAGATTGCGAGATGCAGGTTGATGACACCCACTCTAGTGTCGTTGGTCATGTTAACCAACCAGGTAGATGGCAGACTACTCAGCTACTCCCTCCAGCCATTATGAGCTCTTGTTGAGAAAAACTTGATTCCCATGGCCTTATCACTCTTATGTCTGGCACCCACACCCCATAGTTCCCCCTCTCCCCATATGTATGGCAACTAAGAAAAAGTAATGAATATGGCTTCAGCTAGAGTCATTTTGAGAGTTGACAATCAGCTCCCCCTACAAAGTAAAGAGCACCTGAAAAATGTTAAACACAAACAGAAGTTAGGTTCCTATTAGCCCTTTCCCCCTTGGTACCCCAGTCTCTTTTGAGTTTTGGAGGGTTCCTGTCATGGAATTTAATTACTAGTCGTTCTGCCCTCATTTGCTGCTTTTTACTCAGGTAGCTTCTGATAGAGGATATCCCTTCCATTGAACCAAATACTGTAGCTTTCTTTTATAGAGTCTTGATTCTAGAATTTGCATTATCTCGTAATGGGTCTCCCACTACTATGGGACCTGGGGCCATCCGAACTGCCAGTCTCAGCTCCAAACCAACCATTGGCTTCAATAGGTTACTATGGAAAACTGGGTGTGTCTTCCCCAGAAGGTGGGTGTCAGCTGGTGCTCCATTCAAAATCCAAGAAAGAAATACTTAGACTCAATTAATTAGAGAAAAGATATCTTTTACTGGAAGTCAAGTGGTAGCAACAAAAGAATTCTGAATCTGAGAAAATTGGCGTGTAAATCACATATACAAAATGATGGCAACGTTCCCACCCCCAATAGTTTAATTGGCTCATCCAATTAAAAGTTGTGTATAGCATCATGTGGGCATCTCCAGGTGGTGATGAGGCCTCTGTCCATTGACCTTGACATATTTTGATAAAGAGTGGTGGCTGCACAAAGCATAGCATACAAGCCTAAACAAGAACCTTCCCCCTCCCAACTTATACAGTTCTGTTTTGTAACACCTCCAGCTCGCTTCCCATAACCATGTCCCCCCTCCTCCCCCTGTTATTTATGACAGCCGAAAGATGCAAAGCAAAGGAAGAAAATCTTGAAGGCTGACATTCGGCCCTTCTGCAAAAGAGGCATTAATCCTATAAAAGATAAAAATAGAAGATAACAGAAAATATACATGTAACACCATAATACTATATTTTAGGGTTTATCAGGATATTTAGTATGAAATGCCTTGATAAGTATAGGAACCCTAATATCCTTCTCATTCACCCATTCGGACTGGGAAGGAGGAAAATGTTTTCAAACAACCAAATATTGGAGTTGACCCCTTTGTTTTCGAGAATCCAAAATTTCTTTAACTTCAAAATGTTGTTCTTCAATTAGCAATGGCATGGGGGGATTGACCTGAGTCAGTCTTAAGTCGGAGGTATGTTCAAGTTTTAATAAATTAACATAGAAGACAGAGTGGATCAGAGGGTTTTAGGTAATTTCAGTTGGACTGCCACAGGGTTCACAGTTTGTTCAATTGGGAAAGGTCCAACATACTTAGGTCCAAGCTTTTTTGACTTTTGTGTGGTCTGCAAATATCTGGTGGATAAAAAGACCTTGTCACCAACTTGATATGGTTTTTGTGGAATTCTCTTTTTATCTGCAAATTTTTTATGGGCTTGATGAGCATTATCTAATGCTTTTCGGGTAACCGGCCAGGTAAGCTGGAGCTGTTTTATCCATTCATCTAATGTCTGAATGTTAGATTTCTCCTGTGGAAGCTCAGGTATGGGTACAAAGTCTTGTCCCGAAGCCACTTTAAATGGAGTAAACCCAGTACTACTATGTACTGAATTGTTATATGCTACCTCAGCGAATGGCAATAGGCCCACTTATCTTGCTGATAATTTATATAACATCAAAGATACTGTTCCAATACTGAGTTAGTTCTCTCACAAGCCCCATTGGTTTGTGGGTGGTGGGCAGAGGTTAAGCCCTGGGCAGAGCCCAATAACTTCAGGAACTCCTTCCAAAAGTTTGAGGTAAACTGGACACCCCTGTCTGAGATTATGTGTTCAGGAACCCCATGTAACCTGTAGATAGGTAAAATAAACAGTTTAGCCAATGTTTTTGCAGATGGGATTTTCGCACAAGGTGTGAAATGTACCTGTTTGGAAAACAAATCTGTTACTACCCAAATAACTTTATTTCCCCCACGTTCAGGTAATTCCACTATAAAATCCATAGAGATTTCCTTCCAGGAGCAGTTGTTCTAGCCACATTTTGTAGTAAGCCTGCTGGTTTACCAGGAGGCTGTTTGGCTGAGGCACAGATAGGACAGCTAGCCACATAAGTTTCAATGTCCTTTTTAAAGGTAGACCACCAAAATTGCCTTTTAACCAAGTGTAAGGTCTTCACGAATCCAAAATGTCCAGCAGCTTTAGAGTCATGAGCTTGCTATAATATTTGGTTTCTCAGCTTTGCTGGCACATATAATTTGGCCCTCACCCATGCCAATCCATCTCTAACCATACAGTTATTTGAGTGAGCAAGGAACCAATCATCAAGTTTTAAGAGCTTCTTTTAATTGTGCAGTTAAATCATTTGATAAATCAACTTCTTTTTCTGTGCTCTGGTAACCACTGGAGCCCCCAACTGTTTGGTTGAGACAATAGGCCGTACCACTTCTTGGTGAGCAGTATTATATTGAGGTAATCTAGATAAAGCATCCACCATGAAGTTCTTTCCCCCTGGAATGTACTTTAATGAAAAATTAAAGTGTTTAAAGTACTGTGCGCAGCGAACTTGCTTGGGAGACAGCTTCCGGGGTGTTTTCAAAGCCTCCAAATTTTTATGATCCGTCCACACCTCAAATGGGTGTTTTACCCCTTCTAGGAAATGCCTCCAGGTTAACAGAGCCCAGTGAACTGCAAAAGCTTCTTTTTCCCAGATGGCCCATCTTCTTTCAGTTAGTTTACGGGAAGTATATGCACACGGTTGCAGAGTCCCCATCTTGTTTGCTTGTAGTAACACCGCCCTGACTGCTACATCACTCGCATCGGCTTGGATTACAAAAGGAGCGTCCATGTCCGGGTGCTTGAGTACTGATTCAGCAGCAAACAGTCGTTTCAGCTTCTCAAAAGCAGCTTGGCACTCCATGGACCACTCCAGTGGTTTACTAGGCTTCGGTTTTACCTCCCCTTTGGTTTTTAGGAGATTTGTGATAGGCATTGCAATCTTCGCAAAAGCAGGGATAAATTGACGGTAAAAATTAGCAAGTCCCAAGAAACTTTGAAGTTGTTTCCTGGTGTGGGGAGGAGCCCATTACAAAACGGCACGAACTTTCCATGGATCCATTTCTATGCTATCATGTGATATGCAATAGCCTCAATAGTCATTTTTTTCCTGGTGGAATTCACACTTGGACAACTTTGCATATAGTTCAGCAGCTTGAAGTTTTTTCAGAACTGCACTAGTTTCACATGTTCATTACGAGTCTCTGTTTAGATAAGAATCTCATCAAGATAAACCAACACCCCTTTGTATAAATGTTCATGCAACACCTGATTTATCATTTGCATGAATACTGCAGGGACCCCCTGTAGACCAAACGGAAGAATGTTGAATTGGAAACAGCCCATTGGGCAGTTAAAAGCAGTTTTCCATTCATCCCCTTCCTTAATTTGAACTCAGTAGTATGCTTCTCTCAGGTCGAGTTTCGTAAAAATTTTCCCTTTGGCCAAGTGGGCCAATATATCCTTCATCAAGGGGAGTGGGTACACGTTCTCCACCGAAATGGTGTTGAGGTTTCTATAGTCAACGTATAAATGCAGAGAGCCATCTTTCTTTTCACGGAACAATACTGGGGCCGCTACTCAAGGCCTAACAGGTTGGATGGATGAAACCGCATTCCAAATTTTTATCGATAAATGACTGCAGCTCTTCTAACTCCTGCAATGTCATCGAGTACAGTGTTGGTTTTGGGAGTTTTACTCCTGGCAAAATTTCAGTACTACAATCTGTTGAGCAATGGGTGGGGGGGAGCTTGTCCGAGGCCTTTCCACTATAAACCTCCTTTAAGTCCCAATATTCCTCTGGAAATTTCTCCTCCCGCCTCAGATTCTCGGTGCCAGTGGAGGCCAGCTCTTTGGGATTCTTGGGTTTTGGTTGAGATTGCCCCTCCCCTTCTGGGCATTGGTCAGTACGTATGTGCAATGATCCCCTCCTCCAGTCGACGTGGGGGTTCCATTTCCGGAGCCAGGGGAAACCCAGTATTGGGGGCGCTCCATCCCAGGAGCCACAATAAAATACAAAGTCTCTCTATGCTTCCCCACTGTCATTTCTACTGGTTCCGTTATGAAATGTGCAGGGCTGCCCCCAGCTACCGATCCATCCAGTTGGCAAAAGGCTATGGGCGTTTTAAAAGTCTTTAGCCTTAAGCCCATTTTCTCTCCTATCTCCGAGCTGATTACGTACCTTGTGCACCCAGAGTCTAACAAGGCCAACATTTCCCCTTTGGCTCCCAACGTGGGTACCCTTAATCTCACTGGAATGGTCATAGGGCCCTTGTTTGGACTTACCAGTGAGTCGTTTTCCAATTCGGATTCACTCTCTTCAGAAGAGGTAGGAGTTCCCAGCTCCTCTCCTTTTGGAGGGGCAATCTCTACAACCTCCTCCTCTTTAAGCGCCGTTTCGTGAGGCTTTGCTGGGTTTTTTTCAGGTTTTCCTCCTCCTCCTGGTGCCCCCTTTGGCTCTAGCTTGGCACGGCAGTCTGCAGCCTGGTGACCTTCCTTCCCACATTGGAAGCATGCAATGGTCTTGGGGTTTTGCCGCCAACTCTCCCTTCTGAGGTTTTAAGGCTTCTCGAGGGCTGTTGGGGGAGGACTTGCTCCAACCAAGGCCCCCCCCCGGCGTCTGTTTCAGGTCAGGTCAATTTCCACCTCTGCTGCCAGCACGTACCATAGCTGCAACTCACTGGGGTCTCTTCTGGCAATACAGCTTTGATATACATCTTCATTCAAACCATCTTTAAAAGCTTCTATCAGGGCTCCCTGGGACCAGCCTTGAATATGACACGCCAGCTCTCTAAATTCCTGGGTGTAGTCAGCCACTGATCTCCTCCCATGATTTATGGTCTTCATCCTAATTCTGGCCTTATGTTCAGCAAGTGGGTCTTCAAACCTGGCCCGCAGCGCAGTCATGAACAGGTCATAATTCATCAGCTGGGGAGCATTATCATTATGCAAAGTCACCATCCATTTTGCAGCTGTTCCCTCAAGAGCTCTTTGGCTGCTTCCAAGGAAAAATCCTCTCCATATTCCTCCATATGGCTCCAGACTTGTGCCAGGAAGAATCCTAACTCCTTGGGATTACCCCCTCCCCCCATATTTTACTTCCAACAGAGGCACCTTTGGAGTTCTACGCCTTCTGGCAATTACTTCCCCCGCCAGGGGGCGGGGCTGGGCTGCTGCTGCCTGTTGCGCCGGCCCAGGTTGATTTATGAGGGTGGCTGCTCTGATTCTTCTGGCTGGGGCTGCCTCCCCCTCTTCTGCCTCATACCTTTGATCAGTCTGAGGCTCTCTGACAGCTTCATTTAGAAGATGCAGGGCTTGAGTTAGTAAAAAATTCTTTTTTTCCTTCTCTTGCCACGGCTCTTCTCTTCCATGTGGTCACTCCTGGAGGAGGCTTTTCCTCAGGATCCTTCCAGCTGACTCCCAGGGACCATTTGGGTTTTACAGCTGGTTTTTCACCAAGACTTAATTCTGCTAACAAGTCAGCTTCCCCTGCTGCCTCTAACAGCAGGGAATCTGGTCCTCCAGCCACTCCCAGGTCTTCTTGGTCGCTGGCTGGATTAGACATTGTGTTCAGACCCCCTCGGAAAATTTTTTATTAATTCTCTGGGTGGACTGGTAAAGTGAGGTTCAGAATAATGTCAGCTGGTGCTCCATTCAAAATCCAAGAAAGAAATACTTAGACTCCATTAATTAGAGAAAAGATATCTTTTACTGGAAGTCAAGTGGTAGCAACAAAAGAATTCTGAATCTGAGAAAATGAGCGCGTAAATCACATATACAAAGTGATTGCAACGTTCCCACCCCCAGTAGTTCAACTGGCTCATCCAATTAAAAGTTGTGTATAGCATCATGTGGGCATCTCCAGGTGGTGATGAGGCCTCTGTCCATTGACCTTGACATATTTTGATAAAGAGTGGCAGCTGCACAAAGCATAGCATACAAGCCTAAACAAGAACCTTCCCCCTCCCAACTTATACAGTTCTGTTTTGTAACACCTCCAGCTCGCTTCCCATAACCATGTCCCCCCTCCTCCCCCCATTACTTATGACAGCCGAAAGATGCAAAGCAAAGGAAGAAAATCTTGAAGGCTGACAGTGGGGAAGTTTCAATTCCACTGACCGAGTTAATGATTGTTACAATGGGAAATGGTGCTAAAAATCTAGGACCTAGTTTTTTGAATGGCAATTTTAGCTTTAAGTATTTGGTAGAGAGGTAAACCTCTCAACATGGAATGGTTTCTGAGGGGCCTGTTTCCTGTCAACTTGCTCTTTATGGTTCTTAGCCGCTTTAGTTAGTGTTCATTTTATGTTCCCCCAGGCATTCCATAGTGAGTCAACCCACTCTGTCAAACTAACAGAGGAAGGGGGCTCTTGGGAGTGTTCTGGCATAGGAACAAAGTGTATCCCATTGACCACTTTAAAAGGGGTGAGTCCCATGCTGCTATGTATGGCATTGTTATACGTCAATTCAGCAAAAGGCCTGCCCGGTTGGTTTGCTGATAGGTGACATAACACCTAAGATACTACTCCACCATTGCATTAGCTCGTTCCACTGCACCATTGGTACTCAGATGGAAAGCCAAGCCAAGTCTCTGGGAGGATCCTATTGACTTTACAAACTCTGTCCAAAATATAGCCATGAAATGGATGCTTCCGATCCAAAATAATTCTGCTTGGCACTCTCTGCAATTGATAAATGTGTTTTAGGAACAGCTTCACGAGCTTGTGGGCAAAGGGTAGTCCGGGACAGGTGGTGAAATGAACCTGGTTGGGGAACAGGTCAGTCACTGTCCAAATTACTGTATTCCCACTGCTTTCAGGCAACTCCACTATACAATCCACCATGATCTCTTCCCAGGGCCAAGTTGGCTCTGCTACTTGTTGCAGTAGACCAGGAGGCTTCCCCAGCCTCTTTTTCTTTCTCTCACAGGTTACACAGCTTTTCGCATAGCTCTCAATGTCCTTTTTCATCCCTGGCCACCAAAAATGTCCCTTGCCAGGTGCAAAGTCTTCAGGAATCCAAAGTGTTCTGCTTGTCTAGCATCATGGCTCCTTTGTAGGATCTGAACCCACAAGTTACTAGGGACAAACAGTTTAGTCCCTTTCCAAGCCAGCCCACCCCTGGTGGTCAAAAGCTGCGGGTGATCCTTGAACCAGGGGTCAGTTTGTAATTCAGCCATAAGTCTCTGGTTCAACTCTTCCCCCGCCTCAGTCGGTCGTTGTGTGATTTGTCATCGGGAGAGCCACCCTCTGGGGAAGGGAAATAATTACATTGACTACCTCATCCTGACTGTTCTTGTACTGGAGCATCTGCGACAAAGTGTCGGCCAGGAAGTCCCATCCCCCTGGTGGGTACTTAAGGGCAAAGTTGAATCAGTTGAAATATTGCACCCACCTGACCTGCTTAGGCAAGAGCTTGCGAGGGGTCCTCAACACCTTTAAGTTCTTGTGGTCAGTCCACACTTCAAAAGGTACATTGCTGCCTTCCAGGAGGTGGCGCCAGATCAGTAATGCCCACTGGACAGTAAAGGATTTCTTACATATGGCCCAGCGTTTCTGTGTCCCTGAGTTTTCGGGAGGTGTAAGCGCATGGCTGTAGGTTTCCCTCCCTTTATTTTGGAGGACAGTCCCCACAGCCACGTCACTTGCATCAGCCTGGATCATGAATTATTTTTCTGGATCAGGGTGCTTTAACACTGGTTCTTTCGCAAATAGTCTCTTTAGGGTTTCAAATGCCTCCTGGCATTCCATAGACCTGTGATGATGAACCTATAGCATGTGTGCCACAGGTGGCACACAGAGCCATTTGTGCTGGCATATGAGCTGTAGGCAAAGTTTACCTCACTGGGCATGCACATGCCTCACAGCTGATTTTCAGCCAGTTTGAGGCTTTTTTCGGCTTCCCAAAGGCTTGAGGAAGGCTTCTGCAGGCTTTGCAGGCCAAAAACTAGCCCTGTTTCATCACTTCCTGTTTTTCTGAAAATACGAAAAGAAATGACAAAACGGGCTAGTTTTCAGCCTGCAAAGCCTCAAGCCTTTGGGCGGCCAAAAAAGCCTCAAACCAGCCAAAAATCAGCTGTGAGGCCCAGTGCAGGTAAGGGGAGGGATTACGCATGCATGCATAGGGGGCGTGGGGGCACGCATTGCCTTCTGGCAGCTGGCATGCGAGCGCGAGCGTGCAAGCGCATGCACAATTTTTGGCACAGGAGCCCAAAAAGGTTAGCCACCACTGCTATAGACCTGCCTTGGCTGGAGTTTGGCCCCCATCTTTCTGGTTTTTAGTAGTTCAATGATTGGCAAGGCTATCTTTGCAAATATAGGGATGGTTTGCCTGTAGAAGTTAGTAAATCCCAGGAAGCTTTGTAGCTGCTTTGTAGCTAAGGGTTCAAGGGAGTTGCCACTCTGGGATGCCTTTCACTTTCACTGGGTCCATCTCCACCCCCTCGCTTTACACTTGGTTTCCCAGGTAGTTCAGGTGGGTCTGGTGGAACTCGCATTTGGACAGCTTAGCATATAGGTTCACTGCCAGTAGCTTTTTAAAGACTTGGCAGACCAGCTGGCTGTGTTTCCTCCATTGTTTTGGTGAAGATGAGGATGTCAGCCAAGTAAATATAGGTGCTTGTGTAGCACCTCATTTATCAATTGCATGAACACTGTACCCCCCTGTAGTCCAAATGGCATCACCTTAAACTGGAAGCTTCCCAGAGGGCAGTTGAATGCTGTCTTCCATTCATCCCCCTCTCTAATTCTGACCTGGTAATATGTCTCCCACAAGTCTAACTTAGTGAATATCTTTCCCTTGGCTAGGTGTGCTAGCATATCTTTCCTGAGGGAGAAGGGGTACATGCTTTCCACACATACCCCATTGTTCCCTTTGAAATCCACGCATAATCTCATAGTTCTTTAAACAGGACAGAAGCTGCTACATGGGATTTAGCTGGTTGAATGAAGCCCCTGGCTAGTTTTTTTGTTGATGTATTCCCTTAATTCCCTCACTTCCTTAGGGCTCATGGAGTACATTTTGGGCTTAGGCAGTTTTGCCCCCAGCAGGATTTCAGTTGTGCAATCTGTGATGGGGGTGTAGGTTAGAACATTACACTCCTTTTCCCAAAATACCTCCACCAGGTCTTGGTACTCTGGGGATAATTTGGGTCCCTGGGAGCTGATCTGACCCAGCCCTTGAATGTTCTGTGTCCATGCCATCCGTCCTCTGCAGAGAGGTCTGCACAGCTCAGTTGTGTGTGGGAGGGAGGGGCCCTCTTCCCAGTCTCAACTTCCTGTTTCCTGCCTTCTCACCATATTGCTGTGCCCCATTTGTCCAACCAGGCTAACCTCAGGATCACAGCCCCCATCATCTTTGGAATGATCATGAACCAGATCATCTCCCAGTACTGACCCATCTCCAACTTCATAGGTTCTGTTAGGTGGGTAACGGGGGGAAGGGTATCAGTGAGCCATTGACTTGTTCAAATTTCATGGTTCTGGACAGCTTCTTGACTCAGATCCCAGACTTGCCACTGTGAGTTATCAGGCATTGGGTGCACCTTGAGTCTATTAGGGTCTCAACCCCTCCCCCCCCCCCGAATTCCTGACTAAGGCGCCATGATTCACATGAGCAAAGCAAAGGGGCAAATCACTCTCTTCACCATTGGGTGACCCTACTCTCCCTTATCCTCAGTGTTGTACAAGGCTGGTGACTAGTCCCCTTCAACCAGAGCTCCCTCCCCCTTGGGCAGGCGAGAGGGGACCTCAACTGCCTAGCAGGCCAAGTTGGACTTCTCCAGCACTTTCTGTGGTGGCTTCTTTGGCTTGGTCGGTGCTGGCGATCCTGCCTTTGGCTTTGGCATGGGCACCAGGTACTCAGCTGCTTGATGCCCCAGCTGACCACATCGGAAGTATTGGATGGGGGCCTGGCTTGGTCTTGTGAGTGCGCTAGTGGATGTGGCTAAGGCCAATCACCTCCCAGCTGATCGGCTCCCTTGGCTCTCCTTGGTTTTGCTTCGGGGTCACTCTTTGGTCTGCAGGCTTTCAGCTAAACTTCTTGTGCTGTAACAGTCTGGTACCATTTGTGCAGTCGGTCAGGGAGGCCCTGGTATGCGCACATCTGGTGCAGCTCTCTGTCAAGGCCCTCTTTGAAATGGTAAACAAGCTGTCGTTCTGACCAGTGCCACAGCTTCCCCACAACTCTTCAAAACTCAAATGTATTCCTTCACTGGTCATCCCCTTTGCTCTAGCTCTTATATCTCTCCCTCTTCCTGTTGGGCCTTTGCCTCATCTTTGAACTTTACCCGCAGCTCCCTCAGGAACATCCCGGCATCCCTCAGCTCTTGTGCTTCTTCATCATGAAGGGTGGCCACCCATTCTTCCACCTCTCCCACAAGGCTGGCCAGAACCGCATTCACCATAGCTCTCTGGGTTGGGTAGGCTAAGACGTAAAAATCTAGGTGGCCCAGCACACAGTTGAGGAAGATTGCAAGCTTGTTGGGATCCCCATCAAACATCATCTTCAGGGGAGGAGGCTCCATTGGGTAAGATGGCAGTGGCCAGTACTGGATCCACCCAGGGTCCAGGGGGGAAGTGGGCCTGGTGCCACTGAGGAGGGGCTGTTGCTAGTTGCTTATAGTAGCCACTGCAGGATTGGTCCTGGGCCAGGACTCACTCTTGTTGCTGCAGCCAGCAATGGCTGGGTGCTCTGCCTGGTGCTTTTGCTCTCTGTCACTGCTCCCTGTAATCTGTGATCCAGGCTCCCTCCAGCTGCCAATCGAGCTTCAGGCTGGCGAGGCGGAACCTGACGGATGGGCTCAGGTTCCACTGATCCAAGATCATCTGAGCTGCCCTGGTGGCCACTTCCTCTGCAGCTTTCAGCCAGTGTAACGGCTTCACCTCTTGGATGCCTGCACATACATGCATCTGGAACAGGCCCCAGCTATTCTTCCTCCTCACTCATATCAGCCTCCAAAGGCAGATGCCTCTCCGATGGCTGAGGAATATCAGATGGTCCTGGCTCTATCTCTGCGTCCGACACAGAGCATCCATCAGAGCCTTCCCCAGATTCCAGAACTGGCCCCAGTTTCTCCCCAACCTCCTCATTGTCCGATTCTGCTGCCAAGCTTTGCTGGCAGCTGGCAGGCCAGAACACTCAACCACACTTCAGAGCTCTTTGGTAGAGCAGCTGAGGGAGTGGCTTGACCGCACAGGCATCCAAGAGGTGGAGCCGTTGCACCAGCTGAAAGCAGCAGAGGAAGTGGCCACCCAGGCAGCCCAGCCACTCCTGGGTCAGTGGAGCCCAAGCCCTCCCATCAGGTTCTACCTCGCCAGCCCAAAGCTCGACTGGCTAGATTGAGATTAGGGTGGAGACACTCAGCCACATTTCAGAGCTCTTCGGTGGAGCAGCTGAGGGAGTGCTTTGACCATTAGGAACTGTTAGGAGTGGGGAACAATGAAAGTCAAGCAGTCAACTCAGCAAGCAAAGCACATGTGGAAGCTGAATGGCCCCTCCCTGGCTGGGGAATAAATAGAAGGAAAGAGAAGTGGTTGTTGTAGGAGAAAACATTTAATCTTTCTGAAGATTTTGCTCATTGTGTTTCGTGTCACAGACTGCTTGCCAGAACTTAATTTTCAGCCTTTTGGCTGGGAGCTCATGGCCTTGCAATTATCACAAGAAACTGATAAGGTCTGCTGCTACCGTTAACTCTTTGAAAGGACTATTGCCTAGACTTTTCAGTGGGTGAATGCAATTAATTCACAAGTGGTAAATAGGGGTTTTTGTGACAAGTAGTCTGTTCTTGCTTCTGCTAAGGCTGGGTCAGAACACCGAGTGTCTCCACCCCCTCATCTCATCTCAAGCCGCCACTCTCCTTCTATTTCATTATGCGGGCCTCTGAGTATCTGGGTGAAATTAGGGGAAATTTGGCTTCTGCTGCCTTCAGTGCGCTCCACCAGAGCTCATCACCCTCCAGGTAGGCATTCCCCACAGCCATCTCTTCTTCCCATGCCCTTGGTAGGCCAGCCTTTTCCTGCCACATCTTTGGCCGAGTAATCACTAGCAGGGTGGCCTCACTTAGGCGTCTGCCTGTGTTGCCACTGAGGTAGTTGCGGGTTTTCCAGCCATTTCTCCCCTCCTCAGCCATTTCCTCCTGAGATTTTCTCTCCTTCCTGAGGCAGCAGGGTGGAGGACCAGGGCTTAGGAATCCCAGAGATTTGATGGTTTAAAGGGAGTGTTGGATTAATGTCATAGTTCCGAGTAATGGACCCCCTTTACAAGTTGTTTCCTGAATAAATGTTGCATCTAAACAGTTACGATAGCACTGTCATGGTTCCGAGTAATGGTCCCAATCAATTCAGGATTCAGGCTGCAGTTTTTCTCAAAAATCCATTTTATTGGGTACATCATGTTGGCACGTTCAAATGTGAATCCAACTCTAAATATTTCCTGCATTTTCAGTATAATAAAAGAAATAAGATATCACTCACCTTCCTAGTGTCACTGGTCATGTTAAACAATCAGGTAAATCCCTCTTTCCCTATATATATGGCAACTAAGAAACAAAGTAAAAAGATTATAGCTTCAGCTAATGTCATTTGGGGAGTTGACAAGCACTTCAGGAGAATTTAGGATGCTAGATTCCCTCCTAATTATCCACACCTACAAAGGAATTTCCAGCAGTTACCACAATTTACATATCTTGGAAACTTTGATGACAGAGAGTGTGAACAGTCCTCCCCCTTATAGATGAGATAAAATATCAATTATTAAATAAACTAATGAAAACTTTTTTTAAAGTGATCTTGTTTCTTTTTGTCACCTATTACTTCTTTGATGGTTTGTGCCTACAGGTGGGATGGTATGCACTTAAGTAAGTATTAGTATAGTGGTTCAAGAGGATAGTATAGTGGTTCAAGGGGAGGGTAAGTCTGGACCCCATTGCTTCTGGAAATAGTGGGATCCTATGTTGAGAAGCCCGGTATTTACCATCATGCCAGTTAGTCGCTGCCTCTCCCCAGAATCTCAGGCAGTGGTTACCTGGGAGGGGAGCCTTCCTCCCTTCCTTTTTTTCCTTCCAACACATCTAAGAGGTACTAAGAAACACTGGAAAAGAAATGTGGAGATGAGAGAAGCTGAGATGAAAACAGGAAGCAGAGGATTGCAAGGGAAGCATTGAACTGTGATCTTACTTGCAAAGTGTGACATTTTAGGTCAAGCATCAGCTTCCATCTGGGCAAAATGATGCACAAAGAGAGGGAGGGAGGGAAGGGAAAGGAAGGGAAGAGGAAGAAGAGATGATGAAAGAGGAAATAAAAAGGAGAGGCGAGGGGAAGGAAGGGAAACACTGGAAAAGAAATGTGGAAATAAGAGAAGCTGAGATGAATTCCAATGGCTGTTGGAAGTGCTGCTATTTTTCTGCAAGTAGAGGGTCATTCTCCAATATCCTCTGAACCAGCGATGAAAGGGAGGCAGTCTGGCAGCTGTTTACCTGCCTATGCCCTCGCAATGCCAGCAGCCATGTACCACCTCCATTTGCCTGCCATGTCCCCCATACCAATATAAGGATGCTTTTGGGCTACAGCGTTGCCATTTCCAACACCTTCCCCCTGTGATTGCCCGTCACATGCTGCCGCCCGCAACATTGCTTCTGCCTTTCACCTGATTGGCTGGTGGCTATTTGTCCTATGCAGCCAAAGAGCTGGGTCAAACAGTGTCTGGGCTTATGGGCAGGGACTGAGGGCCAGGGGCCCATTGGATGTGGAGAATGGCCAGAGGAGGGCCAGTGCAGCAGCAAAGTTGGCTATGAATGGGTTGAGGCAGGTGGCTGGAGGTGAAGAAGGCATGGCCAAGCATGGGAAACTAAAAGTCCCAGACCCCTTCTTGCAATAGTACTCATGTATGGGCAGAAATATGCACACACATACATGTACACACATACTCCTACACACACACACATACACACACACACACACACACCTTTAAAGTATGCTCATGAAACCTCTCACAATATCAATAAAATATTATTGATAAACTGCGAATAACCTATTATACTGTTTCCTGCTGTCATTTACATTTTTTTTTCAAACCATAGAACTGTACTCTGTAGCACCCCGCTTGAGCTCTCATTCTACTTTATTTAAGAATTGTTGCCATACATTTTGGAAGCTTGATGTAAAAATATCTTGAAGACATTCCATCCACCCCAAGCTAAATTAAATGCTAATCAAAATATCATAATTTTTGAAATCATTTGCAAAGTCAGGATATGTCCATAGCATTCTCAGAATTTTTTAACAAATGTGTAAGAAATTGATTAATTCTAACATTGTAGAAGAATATATTCTAATCTAGTTATCAATGCATTGATTCAAGATAATTCCACATTGATCTCTTCACATGTTGCTCTAGAATCTTCCCAAATCAGAAAACTGGTTTATTACTATCTGGATCCTACTTGTTTCTCTTTTTGAAGATAGGAACAATATTTGCATCCCTCCAGCCGTCTTCATTCATTCTCTTTGATTTCTGGAAGATAATTAATAAAAGTCTATCTAAACTAACCACAACTTCCTTTAATAATTAGCAAATATTTGTTAAGAATGTGTTCTGTCAGAACAATCTATTTTATTCATTTATCCTATTTTAATTGGATAGATTTTTGAGTAGATTTGTGAAAATTATATGGACATAGTATATCTTGATTTCAACAAAAGATTTAGCAGAATATTTAGCTATGATTAGCAAACTTGTTAGATTTAGACCAGAAGGCATGAAAATTAAGTAAATAGCTGGTTTTTAAATCACACTCAAGGAATATTTCTGAAAGGAGTTTCTTCAACCTGGAATGAGAAATTAAGTTAGAAAGTCCAATTCTGGCAGGGTCAATGTTTTTATTAATGATTTGTATGGGAAAGTGGCAAAATGGCACTTTTTTTTTTTTGACAAACCTGCCAGAGTTATTTTCCTCGAAAACAGAAATCACATAAGTTTAGCATTGAAAATACTTAGAATGGTAAGAGCACTTATAAAAAGATCTTGCAATAATAATTAACTGCATAGCAAAAAGGAATCAGAATAGTTATATGTTGCTGCCAAAAAGGCAAATGCAATTTTAGACTGCATCAAGCAGAAATAGTTTCAAATCATGGGATATATACAGGGGTGGGCTGCTACTGGTTTGCCCTGGTTTGGGTGATGTCAGGCTACAGAACTTTTTCTCATTCAATTAACAAGAATGAACTTCTGAAAACCAAACGTATCAAAAGGAATCCTTTACTGAGATGAGACAATTTATGTAGGAGTTCAAAGCAGCGTCTAATGTCTCTCAGGCATACCGGGATAGATAAGGGAGTTTAGAACCTCTCCTCTTCTCTCAATGTGTATTTTGTGAAACAAAAGCCAGTATGTTTATTCCCACCCCCACCCCTTCTGAAGGAACGATCTTTGTCACAGTTTCCCAAGCATACATCTCACAGTGGAATTTTTATGATCTCATCTCCTGGCTGTGCCTCTCATAGGTGATAGGTTCCGGCCATCTGGCTTTTTTCCCTCCATTGTATTATGTGTGGGTTATACAAATTCGATATAAGATTGAATGTATTCAGGTTACATCAAGAAAGGATTTCTCTCCCCCGCCCTTTTCTTCTTCCAGTGAAGAAATGACAGATAGAGGGATCTGACATCCTGCCCTCCTTAAAAAACAGATAGGTCTACCTGGGAAAAAAAATCATGCATTACATTAGCAATTCAGGATGGTTTATCAGGGTATTTTAGGTGGAACTTTTGTAGTAATGTGGGTGCTTTTAGGTGTCGGTTTTGCTACCAACTCATTTTCTGAGGAAGGAAGGTGTTTCCAAGCTACTAAATATTGTGTGGCTCCACGGTGAGTGAGTGAATCAAGGATATCTTTAAATTCAAAATGCTGTTCTCCATGTACCATGATGGGGGTTGGAGGTGTGGGAAGGGTGGGGTCTGAGGTTTGAAGAGATCTCCGGTTTGAGCAAGCTACAATAAAATACTGGATGAATCTGCCTAAGTGTTATTGGAAGTCGAAGCTGTACCGTCACGGGGTTAATAATTCTGGAGATTTTGTGGACAAATATACACAGTCCCCAATCTTGAAAGGTTTAGGGTTGCAACATTTTTTGTCTACTTGAGCTTTGACGACTGCTCTAGCTTCCTGTAAAGACTGGCCACATGGCTTATAAATTATCCATCCACTCCTTAAGGGAGGGGATTTCAGGTTCTTTGATGGGTAGTTCCATCATGGGGTTGAATTCTTGGCTCATGGCTACCTGGAAAGAGGTCAACCCTGTGATACGATGGTCTTAGTTATTGTATGCTACCTCTGCAAAAGGAAGAAGGTCAGTCCAATTGTCCTGTTGGTAATTAATAAAGCATCTTAAATATTGTTCTAATACAGTTTACTCTCTCCGTCGATCTGTCAGTCTGGGGGTGACTTGATGATGACAACCCCTGGGTGGAGCCTAATAGGTTTAAAAATGCCCGCCAAAATTTGGATGTGAACTGAACACCCCTATCTGAGATAATCCGTTTGGGAGCTCCATGAAGGCGATAAATGTGTATTAAGAACATCTTTGCCAATGCCTTGGCAGTTGGGATATTTTGGCATGGAATAATGGGATTCCTCTCTCCATTGTATCATGTGTGGGTTATACAAATTCGATATAAGATTGAATGTATTCAGGTTACATCAAGAAAGGATTTCTTTATCAGTCCCCCCCCCCCTTTTCTTCTTCCACTGAAGAAATGACAGATACACGGATCTGATAGGCGAACTGGTAGCTAATTTTATCATTTTTAATGCACAATTCAGCAAATTGGTAAACCCCACCCCTGGCTGGCCCCACCCACCCCACTCTGCCCCTCCCAGGAGTCCGCACACGGCCTGTTTTGGATGCCAGGTAAGTACAGAGGCTTGGGGAAGGCGAAAATTGGGCCTCCGGAGCCCGGAATGCCATTTTTGCCGTCCCGGAAGCTCAAAGAGGTGCAGAACGTCGACTAGGCCATGCCCACCATGGCCACGTCCACCTAGCAACCGGGCAGAGAACCAGTTGCTAAAATTTTTGAAGTCCACCCCTGTACATACGTACATACATACATACATACATACACACACACACACACACACACACTTTCTTTGACAATGTGACTAGATTAGTATACTAAGGAAATAATGTGGCTATAATGTACTTAGAATTTAATAAATCATTTAATAAAATAGATGGTAGCACTTTCTTTGATAGAGTGGGACAACATGGATGGATGGTCCCAGGACCAGATGGATTTGCAGTTAGCCAAACAACTGTAGCCAGCTCCTACTTCTTAATGGGTGTGTATCCACATTGGGAGAGGTATGTAGTAGCATACCTCAGGATTCTGTCTTGGGCCCAGTACTCTTCAGTATTTAGAACATAGAAAAATAGGCTTGGGAGGGATTTTGTAGGTCTTTCAGTCCAATCCCCTGCTTGAGCAGGAGACCTTATACTATTCTGGACAAATAACTGTTCAATCTCTTCTTAAAACGCTCCAGTGATGAAGCACTTACAACTTTCAGAGGTAAGTCATTCCACTGTTTTAATTGATCCCACTGTCAGAAAATTTCTCCTTAGTTCTAGGTTGGATTTTTCTTTAATGATATTCCATCTGTTATTTTTCATCCTGCCCTCAGGAGAATAGATCTACCCCCTCTTCTCTGTGACAGTTCCTCAAGTACTGTAAGAGTGCTATCATATCACCCCTTAGTCCTTCTTATGAAGTCTTTGTTAGATTAGATATACCTTGTTCCAGTAATGCTATTCAAATTGTTTTACTACTGGTTCTGTGGGCATGGCTTGGTGGATATGGCATGGTTTGTTGGACATGGCAGGGGAAGGATATTGTAAAATTCCTATTTCCACCCCACTCCACTCCAGGGGAAGGATATTGTAAAATCCCCATTCTCCATAGAACTGCTACGAGCATCCAGAGTGGGAGGTGCTCCAGTCTCGGCTCTCACAGGCTGAGCTTGAATTGAGGAACGCTCCTCCCCATCACGCGGTCCCTCGTAGCGTTCCCTAGTTTTAGCTCAGCCTCGTGACAGTCAGGCTGTGTTTTCTCAAGCTCTTCGCCAATTCAGGTTTTCTCTGTAGGATTTCTTCACCAGGTTGGACCTTTAATTTGGTTATTTCTGCGCAGTTGCCCTGGGGTCTATAGCTCCCTATGGGAGTTCCCCCATCCTGGGGGGGGGGGGGTTTCTTAATCTTTTCCCTTTGGGCAGAATTCCAGCACTTCGCGTTGCTGGCGCCCCCCCTCGCCTACCGCTTCGTTCTCTCTACCGCTGAGCGCTGTTTCGTTCCTGCCTCAATCGGTTGTTTCCCCCCCCACTGAACGCCCATAACCAGGGGAGATCTATCTACCCCCTGTTCCTCCCATTCTCGGGCCCTCATAGGCCTCCTCAACGCCGGGAGAGTAATCCGCCGCTGATAGCCCCTCTCACAACTCGCGGCCGCCATTTTGGGCGCCGCGTGGCATCCGCCATTTTGGGCGCGGCCTCGTGGCCGGCCGCCATTTTGGGGCCTTGTCTAACAGTGCAACCAGGCTGCGTGGATAAGTTATCTCACTAGGCAGATCCCCGGGGACTGCTTAAAGCCGTCGCTCGTTCCCTCAGGGTCTTTCGAGGGTCCCGAGCTTCTCCACCAGGTCCGTTGGCTCCGCAGCCATTCTCAGCTGGCGAGGTAGCAGCGCTTTTTCAACCCCCCCAGTCTTCGTCTGGGGAGGCAGCTGCTGTAGGCCATCATATTTTTTCACAGGCCTGGCGTTCATTTCGGCTGATTGATTTTCCACCTGTACCTTACAACTGCTGCTCCCTTCTCCAGAGCAACTCAAAGTGCACTAATAAGAGTAGCAATGAAACTGAAAGGGCAATAGGCACAACTTCTTCATATATCCCAATTTCATTCCGTTTAAAAAAAACACACACACACACAAACAAGAAGGAAAGAGAAATAAAGAAAATGATTAATGATTAAATGATTAAATTCAATGAAATATATATATTAAAAAAAATTCACTAAAAGGGGGGCGTGAAACAACCATTGTGATACCCGGCCTTGGTGTAGGTCGCACTCAGACGAGCCAACCGTCTCATACTAACTTAAATAATTTTTTCCAGCTTTTTTTCCAGATGGCAGATGACAATTCTTCATGTGGACCTTCTCTGAAGGCCAAATCCAAAATGCATTACCTGCGCAAACAGGCACAGGAGACCTCCAAAGCCTCACAGAAGGATGCCCTCAGACGCCACAAGGCATTGGAGAGGGAAATAGACAGGTGGTCTGGAGAGTCAGGCTCCGTGCCTCTGGCCCTCCCCCCCACCATGCCCTCAACCTCCACCCAACCGCCTCCTCCTTCCTCGCCTGCTCAATCTTCGGCCTCGGTGCCTAGACAAGCTCCTGAAGCTACTTTCACCCCCACTGCTGCTGGCTTGCGCCAGGAGGAACCAGAGGAAGATTCCATGGTTGAAATCCCTGAGAAAATGAGATCCTGGATGGAGTTTGCCATCCGCCAGGGAATCGCGCAAGGTCTCCAGCAGATGGCCGGTCCGGCCCCTCGGCCTGCGGCCTCTGAAGTCCAGGCTCCATCCGTCAGATCTCTCCCCAGGTCGGATGCTTCACATGGTCAGGTACTCTCCCAGAGGGAACTGCCTCTCTCTCATGGGGTAGAGGAGGAGGAGCAGGAACACGATCAAGGGGACCCGATCCATTTCGGGGAAGAGGAGGACCTTGATTTGGGGTCCATGATCTATAGCGAACCCCTCTCGGGGGCAGACCCAATGGAGGGGGAGATCAGAGGATGAAGGCCTCACCCCGGACCAGCCCACCTTTGTGGGGTTGTTCAAGCCACACCTGTTTAGGTCCATCCTTTTCAAGGCCAAAAATATCTCAGGCCTGATCTCCCAGCCCCCCCCCCCGAACCTGCAGCCTCGGGGGGGGGGGGGCCCACGACTCCATCTTTAGTCAGCCAGTAGTAGAGACTGAAGTCATTCCGGTCCCACCTATCTTTTCCGATCTGGTTTCCAAGCAACTGGCCTCTACAGGGGCGCCTCCAGCCCCCTCCAGTCAGGACAAACGCTTTTTCAACCTTGACCCTGACTTCTCTCTCCTGCTGGCCCCCCCCACGGTTGACAAACCCATTATGGGTTTGGCTTCTTCCTCGACCCTAGCGATGCTTTAGAGGCCCTGAAACCAGAAGACAAGCGAGCCGAGCTGGCCTTACGCCGAGCCCACCAATCCGACGCCTGGGCCATTAGATCGGCCACGGCCGCATCTTTCTTCACCAGATCCTCAATCAGATGGCTCCACCAGCTAAAGCAACATGTCCCCGCGTCCAATCTCAGGGCGCATCAGGACATTGCAAAGCTCACGGCCGAGTTCTCAGGCAACGCCACTTATCAGGCTGTGAAATTCTCCACCAGAGCCATATCCTCGCAGGTCACAGCTCGCCGCTTGCTCTGGCTCCGTCACTGGCAAGCGGACATTAAAAACAAGGTGAAATTGGCATCCGCTCCCGTTTCGGGAGGCAAATTATTTGGTCCGGTCCTTGATCCCTTGCTGGTTGAGAGCCGTAACAAGTGCAAATACCTCCCCTCTCTTTTTCGGAGGTCCGACTCCAGAGCCCCCCGTCCTTTTGACGAGGATCCTTTCGTTCCTCCTTCCAGACCTCCTTTCCCCCCAGATACCAGAGATCTCCCTCCTACCGGCCGCCCCATCACAAGATCGGGCCGAATCCGCCGAGAGGTCCAGAAGGGGTGGCTCCTATAAAAGGCCCTTCCGGGGATCTGGGAGCAGGCCCTTTCGGCGCTTCAGATAACTTAACCCTCTCCCTCCCCATCGGTGGCCGTCTCAGGTACTTCGCCAACCAATGGGAGGCCTCTACTACTGATGCATGGGTCAGGGACACGGTCCGTTTTGGCCTTGCCCTTGAGTTCCAGTCCCCCCCTCCTGATTTCTTCATGTCCTCCCCCTCTCCAAAGACCCTGCCAAGCGGGCCCTCATGGATGCCGCCATCAGTCACCTCCTTGATATAAAAGCTATTCAACCCGTGCCCGTCGCTCAACGAGGACGAGGTTTCTATTCCCATCTGTTTGTAGTGCCCAAGCACTCGGGGGGTTGGAGGGCTATCTTAGACTTAAAAAGACTGAACCGTTTTCTGCCCCCCCCCCCGCAAATTCAAAATGCACACGTTACAATCAATACTCCTAGGAACCAGACGAGGGGACTGGCTCACTTCAATTGACCTCTCAGAGGCGTATTTGCACATCGCAATTCGACCCTCTCACTACAAGTTTCTACGCTTCTCCTATAATAAACAACACTTCCAGTATGTCGCGCTTCCCTTTGGACTGTCTTCCGCTCCCAGGGCCTTCACCAAGGTCTTGGCGGCCCTGGCAGCCCACCTTAGATCCCTCCCAGTCCGTCTCCACTGCTACCTGGATGACATCCTCATCCAGTCCTCCTCAAAAGATCAGGCAGAGAGAGACACCAAACTCACTCTTGCTGCCCTTCAGGACCATGGGTTTCTGATAAATTGGAAAAAAAGTCACCTTTCCCCTTCTACCCAGCTAACCCATCTGGGGGCGGTGATTGACACTGTTCAGGAGCTGGTCTTCCTGTCCCCGGAAAGGCTCCTTAGCATTCAACAATCTATTAAGCTTATTAGGCGTGCAAAAAAGGTGTCTCTGTTAGACTTGTCAAAATTGTTAGGCAAGTTGGTTTCATGTATCTCTGTTATTCCTTGGGCCCGTTTTCACACCAGATCCCTTCAATGGTTCCTGCTTCTGCATCAGCGATCAGGAAGGAGCAACTCAAGGCTCCTGGTCAGAGTCCCTCCAAGAGTCCTCACATCCCTCCTCTGGTGGACCAGACCGGCCATCAACAAGGGCCACTACTTCAAAGAGCCCAACCGGCTGACCCTCACCACAGACGCGAGCCTATTCGGATGGGGCGCTCACGTCCACTCTCTCTCGTCCCAGGGCAGATGGTCGACAACAGAACGACTCTGCAGCATAAATTGGTTGGAGCTTCACGTCGTTTACCTGGCACTTCACAGTTTCCTACCTCAGGTACGCGGGCGCCACATCCTGGTCCTTAAAGACAATGTCACGGCAAAAGCCCATATCAACAGGCAAGGGGGCACCCAATCGATACGGCTCATGAGAGAGGCCGAACGCCTTTGCCGATGGGCGGAAGCAAACCTGTCATCCATCAAGGCAGACCATATCTCGGGGGCCCTAAACATCCAAGCAGATTGGCTCAGCAGAGCCACCCTAGACCAAGCGGAATGGCGTCTCCACCCATCCCTATTCAGGGAGGCAGCCTCAATCTTCGGCCTTCCCAAGGTGGACCTCTTTGCATCCCCCCTCAACGCCCAGCTACCAAGGTTCTTCTCCAGGTACACCTCCCATGGGGCGGAGATCCACAACGCCCTGCATTGCTCTTGGCCCCCAGGGCTTCTCTATGCCTTCCTCCCTGACCCTCATCCCCAGGGTCATCCACAAACTGATCCTGGAGCAAGCGGAAATTCTTCTGGTGGCCCCCTATTGGCCCAGACGTCCGTGGTTTGCGGACCTCCACAACCTCTCAGTGCCCCCCCCCCCGGAGGATCCCACCCAACAAGATTTCTCTGTCCCAGGGCCAACTTGCACATCCGAAACCCCAATGGCTCCAATTAGCCGTCTGGAGGTTGAGCGGGACCGCTTAAGGAGGAGAAGTTCTCCAACCAGGTCATAGACACTATCCTGGCAGCCAGACGGCCCTCGACCACAGGAATATACAACGCCACGTGGGTCGCCTTTCGTAATTGGTCCCACAAACTCCAGATCAATCCCCTCTCTCCCTCCATTGCACAGGTCCTGGATTTTCTTCAAGAGGGCCTTAACAAGGGTCTATCCCCTAACACCCTAAGACAGCAGGTCGCGGCCCTGGCAACCGTTATTCCCACTGGTAGTGGGGGTTCCCTCTCTCATCACCCCCGTATCCGGGCCTTCCTTAAGGGAGCTTCTAATCTGCGCCCCCCAACTGTCCACCGCTATCCCACCTGGGATCTCAATAGGGTCCTCATTTCCCTTACCAAGCCTCCCTTTGAACCCATCAGGGAGGCCTCCCTCCAGTTCCTGACACTCAAAACTGTGTTTCTTGTGGCTATCACATCTGCTCGCCGGATTTCGGAGATAGCAGCCCTCTCCATCAGAAAGGATTTATGTGTGTTCCATTCGGATAGGGTCGTTCTCCGACCTGACCCCACCTTCCTACCCAAGATTAACTCAGCTTTTCACAGAGCTCAGGAGCTCATCATCCCGAACTTCTGCCCTAGACCCTCTCGGGAAAGGGAGAGACAGTGGCACACTCTTGATGTGCGGTGCTCCCTAAGGATCTACATCAGATGCACCCAGCCTTTCCGGAAGTCAGAGGCATTATTTCTGTCCTTCCAACCCAAGTCGCTCGGTCACAAAGTGTCACCTACCACTGTTGGCCGCTGGATTAGGGCCGCCATTTCTAAGGCATACCAGGCACAGGCCCTACCTGTTCCCCCCGGCATAACTGCGCACTCCACCAGGAGCACGGCTACCTTGGCCGCATGGGCCACGCAAGCTTCAATAACCGATATCTGCCGGGCTGCCACCTGGGCATCCCCGTCCCCTTTTATCAGGCATTACAAAATTGATGTGTTCGCCTCGGCTGAGGCCTCTTTTGGCAGGCGGGTCCTTCAACGGGTCCTTGAGGTTCCAGAGGAGATTCTGAACCAGACGGGATCCCTCCCGTAGGACTCGCCAAGCTTTGGTATGTCCCACTCTGGATGCTCGTAGCAGCTCTATGGAGAAGGGGCGTTGGTTCTTACCTGATACGCTTCTTCTCGTAGAGCTGCGTAGAGCATCCAGCCCCACCCCTTAGTCCGTCTGGTGGGGAATCTTGTTTCGGCCAATGGATTAGCTGTTAGTTAGGATGAGAATAAGGCCTTTCCTTCTCGTCTTCGCAAAACTGGGGAACGCTACAAGGGACCGCATGATGGGGAGGAGTGTTCCTCAATTCAAGCTCAGCCTGTGAGAGCCGAGACTGGAGCACCTCCCACTCTGGATGCTCGTAGCAGCTCTACGAGAAGAAGCGTATCAGGTAAGAACCAACGCCCCTTCCCTCCCCACCCCACTAACCTGCTTTTCAGCTCCATTCTTCTGTGCAAGGGCAACAAAAGAAGACTCAGCCAATCAGCTGGATCTTGGGAGGCAGTGAATCAATGGGGGTGGGGCAAGTCAGAGGTGGTATTTACCGGTTCGCCGAAGTAGTCAAAATTTCCATTACCGGTTCTCCAGAACTTGTCAGAACTGGCTGAATACCACCTCTGCCTTGTTCCCTCTTTCATTCATCCTGTAGTTTCGCCTCCTTGCTCTTCTCTTCACTCTTTCTAGATCTCAATATCTTTTTGTATCATGATGACCAGAACTGGATGCAATATTCCAAGTGTGGTGTCACTTGTGCGTACTATCCTGAAGTGGTACTATCACTTCACTTGATTTGAAATTATCCCTCTATTGATACAGCCTAGGACTCTACTGGCTTTTTAGGCAGTTGTATCACACTGCTGGCTCATACTTAAGTAGTCATCTACAAGGACACCTATGTCATTCTCAAAGTTCCTACTGCTGAGCCAGGCAACGTGTATTCTATATCTGGGTATTTGGTTTTTTTTTCTTGCCCATGTGCAGGACCTTAATTTCTCTACTTTGCATTTTAATAATAACAGAGTTCCAACAGAGTTGGAAGGGACTTTGTAGGTCATCTAGTCCAACCCTCCGCCCAAGCAGGAGACTACACCATTTCTGACAGATGGCAGTCCAGTCTCTTCTTGAAAGCTTCAAGTGATTTTGTGGGATAGAGCTCAGTATTCAAGTCTGTCAAGCTCCTTCTGAATCTTGAGTGTTTTCTACAGTGTTTGGGGAGTGGAAAGGTGAGAGCCTAGCTGGGGCTGAGAACTTAAAACTATAGCACTCTAAGGGTTCCCTCCCTCACCTGTTCCTCCCAGGATATCTGAGGAAGTGCACAAGAGTGACGAGAGAGGGATGGCAGAGGCCTTGGCTTCTAGTAAGGGAGACGTCAGGGAAGGGGAGATGCTCACTTTGGGGAACATGGAGTGGACAATGTGTTAGATTGACTCAGCCTTCCATCCTTCTGTCCTTCCGAGGTGGGTAAAATGAGGACCAAGATTGTTGGGGGCTGACTCTGTAAACTGCTTAGAGAGGGCTGTAAAGTGGTATATATGTCTAAGTGCTATTGCTATTAGAGTGATGACATATGAGGTACTACAGGAACCAAAGGGCAGGCCATTACAGGGAGAGACACCCTGAGATGTACCATCTTCTAGCCCTGAGCTCATTTCCAGCTCCTGGACAGTATACCCTTGGGAGCCCTGAGGTTCAACTGCTGCTGGTAAATGCCAGGTTAGTCAATAATAAGGTTTCCTTTATTCAGGATCTTATTGAGAAGGAGCAACTGACCTGGCATGTATTGCTGGAAGAAGGGGTTCCCCTCTCAGAGATGTGCCCAGCTAGGTTTAGAGTTTGGCACCAGCCAAGACCCCAGGGTAGGGGAGGTGGGGTGGCAGTGATTATTCGAAAATCTCTTTTGGCACTCAGGAGCCTTTCTCCAGTGTGCCGATGGGAGAAACCAAGGTTGACACATGCCTTTCTGCCCAGAGACTGAGTCATCAAACTTTTAGCCACTCCTCTCTCGCCTATCTGAATCCCCAGTTTTGACAAAGTCTTGGCCCTAAGAAACGTTGGCAAGATTGACCGAAGTTTAAAGCAGAAGGCTCTTGGCTTCTCCCGACGGGTTTGAATTGACATTTGGTTTGATAGTGAACAAAGAGGCAGCCAGCTGCCGTGCTAGTTCGGCTTTCGGCTTTGCCAATACTGCTGCATTGAACTTAACTGGCTCTTCCCTGCTCTTCAGCACCAGCCACCATCACAACTGGACCACCAGTTGATTTAACCTTTGGCTGGCTCACCCGGGTCTCTCCAGAGACGCCACTCATGCCTGTGAGCACTTTCTAGCCACGTGGAAGCATGCTGGCTCACCCAGCCCACCAGGAGTGGCCGCTGCCCCAATTGAACTCTGACTGGAGAAAAGCGTGCTTTTTAATGCCGCTTGTGAGTGCGCTGGCTTGCCCAATCCGTCTGGAACAGTTGCCACCACTGTAAACCCCTGCTCGATCTGTGGACTTTAGGAATGGATCAGTGTCATTGCCAGGCTCATTTCAGGCAGCAGTGATCCTCGTAGAGTCAGCTGCCTGTCACAGGGGCCAGAGCTGTCAAAATGGTGGAACACACAGTGACAGCAGACTACGTGGGGCAGTCACATTCCCTGTGCCACTCAAGCCCGCAAGGCAAAGCTCCAGGAAGGTTAAATCGGCTAGCAAAGGAGCAGCTGATAAAATAAGGGCAAAAGCCCTTTATCCAAGGAAGGCTTCTAAAGCTGAAGAGAAGCATGCCAGAAGGCACCAAAAGGCACTAGAGAAACAAATCTCCAGAGCTGAAAAGCAAGCAGCGGGGGAGGCATCCCCTCAGACAGCTCCTGTCTTTTCTGACTCTCAGCAGCAGGAACCATTGCTTGACTCAAGTACTGCAGTTCAGCAGGCTTGGTCACCAGAGGGCAACAGAGAGCAATCTATTCAGCCACAGGCACCAATGATTTTTCTCCTTTTTCCTGCCTAGCAACAGCAGAAGGAGAGCTTCAATCTAAAGGCAGGGTCAATGTTCCTGAGGCCACATTCACCCCCATTGCAGTAGGGCTGTGTCCAAGGGAGAGCCAGGGGAAATTATCTGGGAAAATGAAAATCCTAATTTCAGAGGCCATATCACATGGGATTGCTATGGGTCTGCAGCAAAAACACCAATCTGTCTCCCTGGCATCTGAACCTTCCCTGCATATCTGTCAGCTACCTCAGCTCCCCACAGATGTGCCAAGTTTCCAGGGACCTCCATGTCCCAGCCCTTCCATGAGGAGTGCAGACTCATTCTTGGAAGGTGGAGACCAGAGGGACCAGGCTCTATTGGAAGATGAAGATGTCATTCAGGATCCCCCAACATTCCAGGACTCTTCCATCTAGCCCTCTTCAAGTCCTGCATAAAGCCAAAACCACGGCTTATATGGGAGTTGAGTCTCATTCAACAGAGGCAACCTTGGGCCTCCAGGACCCAAGTGACCATCTGTTTTCAGAACCAACTATGGCACAGGAAGACATTCCCTCACCCAAACTGTTTCTGGACATAGTCCAGAGGCAATGGGCTCAACCAGGGTCATTTCCCACTCCAAGTGGAAATGATAAAAAAAGTTTTTTAATATGGCCCCAAACCTCAGTCCAATTGGAGGCAGTCCAATTGCCAACAGTGGAGGCCTTGACCATTCTGTCTGATGACATAGCGGAGATCCTGAAGACAGAGGACATGCGGGCGGAACTGAACTTCTGCAAGACCCATCAGGCGGCTACCTGGGTGGTCAAAGCAGTGACGGCCACCTCATTTTTTAACAGGACCTCTTTGCTCTGGCTTCACTAGCTACAAGCAAGAGTGTCACCTTAGGAGATTCAGCTCCACCAAGATATCAACAAGCTGGTGGCAATAACCAAATTTTCGGCCGACGCTACCTTGCATGCAGCTTGTTTTGTCTCTAGGGTCCTTGCCTCCTCAATAATATTCCGTCATCTGCTATGGCTTCGCTACTGGCAGGCATATGTGAGGTCTAAGTGAAGACTAGCCTCTGCACCCTATAAAGGGAACAGACTATTTGGGAGGCCCTGGATCCAATCCTTGTAGAAAACAAGGACAAGAGGAAGGTTCTACCTTCCTTGGGCAGGCAAGCAGACCACCGACTCTCGCTGTACTTTCGTAGGCTGATCTTTTGGTTGACAAACACTGGACTTGGCACCTCTCAATTTCAGCGCCCCTACTCTCAGATACCTGACTGCCAACTGGACAGATCCGGTTTTCAGGACAAATCTAGGCAACAATTCCAGGCCAAGCAGCTATTTTGTGGGTCAGGAAGTCATCCCTTTCGTCACTCCAAGTGATTCCCAGGCCAGTTCTCCCATTGGCGGGCACCTAGGCCTATTTACAGACCAATTGGAGATGACAACGGCATATACTTGGGTCCTAAACACGGTGAGACTAGGCCTCACATTCAAATTCCTCTCCACACCCCCGAGGCACTTCATCCGTTTCCCCTTCTCCAAAAACAACATCAGGAGAGGCCTCATGGACACTACAATCCAACATCTGTTCACCCACCTCCAGTCCCAATTGGCACAAAGGCGTTAGACTCAGGCAGATCTGAGAAACAATATAAACTGACTGGACCTCCAGGCACCACACTTGGCCCTCTGTCAATTCCAGGACACTGTCTCTGGACACCATATCCTACTTCTAACAGACAATGTAGCCATCAAGGCTCACATCATTCTCCAGGGGAGCACCCACTCCAGGTCCCTCATGTGCGAAGTGGAACAATTAGGACTCTGGGTGGAGAATCACCTCCTCTCCATCAGGCGGGGCACATCTCAGGGATAACGAATGTGCAGGTGGACTGGCTCAGCAGGACCACTGTAGACCACTTTGAGTGGTGCCTGCACCCAGACCTTTTCAGAGTGGTTCGGCCATCAGATCCTGGACTTGTTTGCCACCCTGGTGAACTCCCAGTTACCTAGGTTCTTCACCAGATTTGCAACACCAGGTGTAGAAGGGGTCAGTGCACTCCACAGTCTGTGGCCCAAAGGGCTACTGTATGCCTTCCCCCATCTTTCTCTCATTCTGGGGGTAATCAGGTAGGTGTTAGCAGAGAGGCCGAAGATCCTGCTAATGACTCCCCACTGGCCCAGACAGCCATGGTACACAGATCTGGTCAGCCTCTCAGTATCCCATCCCTGGAGGATTCCTCAGGACAGAATCTTCCTCAGCCAGGGGGCCTTGATCCATTCAGAGCCACAGTGGCTCCAGCTGACCATCTGGCACTTGAGAGGAGTGTTCTGAGGAAGAACAAATTCTTCATGAAGGTGATACAGACTATTCAAGCCTCCAAGAGACCGACTAATAGAATCTATGATGCGACCTGGAAATCCTGCAGATGTTGCTCCAGGAGTCACATTGATTCTACTTCAGTATCTGTTCCACAGATCCTGGATTTCCTATGGGAAGGGCTGGACAAGAGTTTGTCCCCTAACACCATTTGCAGACAAGTGGCTGCTCTGTCCATGGTGCTAACATGTGGGGATCTGGAGACCCTTGCTCAGCACTCGATTGTGCGCAGCTTTATTAGACATGCAGATAACCTAAAACCTCCTGTAGCACTCAGGTACCTCATCTGCGACCTGTCCAAAGTACTACAGGCACTCACCTCTGCGCCTTTTGAGCTGCTGTGGACAACCACTCTGTGCTTCTTAATTTTCAAGATTGCTTTTCTCGTGGCCATCACTTTGGCGAGGCAAATATCAGAACTGGCGGCCCTCTCTACAAGAGAGGACTCCTTTCACTCGAACAGGGTGGTCCTGAGGTTATATCCGTCCTTTGTGCCCAAGGTGAAATCCTGGTTCCATAGGGCTCAGGAAATAATATATAAGACTTCTGCCCAGGCCCAATTCACGCACTGGAGAAGAAATGGCACACCTTGGACGTAAGGAGGGCCCTCTGTATTTACATAAAGAGGACAGCTTCTCTTCGAAAAACTGAATCCTTGTTTATATCCTTCCAGCCTTCACGCTGGGTACCAAGGTCACACCATCGACCATAGGCAGGTGGATTCAGGCATGCACTGCCAAGGCTTACAAGTTTCAAGCTCTTCCAGTGCCTAGGTGAGTGAACAGCCCATTCGACCAGAAGCGCAGCCATGACAGGCCTCTATCAAGGAAATCTGTAGGGCAGTGACATGGTCCTCCTCAACACCTTTTATTAGACACTACAAACTGGACGCCTTTGCCTCAGCTGAGGCTGCCTTCAGCAGGTGGGTGCTTCAAAAGGTGCACAAGGAGTCAGGGACTCAGGAACAGACTGCTACCCACCCTTAGGACAGCTGACTTTGGTATGTCCCATCCTTGGATTCTCTCGGCAGCACATTGGAGAAGGTGCATTGGTCTTAGCTGATACACTCCTTCTCAGTGTGCTGAGGGAGAATCCAACCCCACCCTGGTGACCATCTGGTCCCAGAATCCAGGTGTGGCTAGAACCAACACAGGAACAAATGGCTATGCCTTCATTGAAACTCAGACAGGGGACTCAGACAGGTGACAGAGAGACATGGCTAAAATTTTGATGACCCAGTCTCTGGCAGAAAGGCATGTGTCAACCCATCCTTGGCTTCTCCCTCAGCCACACCGAAAAAGAGCATAAGGTAAGACCAACAGCCCTTCTCTCCAAGTTTATGGTTGTGAGATCTTGTTTCTGAAGCTGGGCTCACGAGGTCAGTTGGGAATGTTGCTTTTGTACCAGCCTCCCTGCTGTGTAGCAACCTCTTTACCTGAGCTGCTAGAGGCGATCCCCAGGGTAATAATGGAGTTCCCTGACCCATGGTTCTGTGGGACTTCAACCTGCCATCCCTAGGTGTGGCCTCAGAAGCAGCCCAGGAGTTTATCCAGACTCTTGGTGATATTTCCATAGGGCATTTTGATTCCTTCAGTTTCCCTGTTGATGATAAGGGTGGCACATCTGCCCAGTCCAAATTCCATTGCAATATTTTGGCTATATATACAGATAATGCTGAGCAGCCCACATGGCCCGCGGGAACCCTCCCTGCCCACTCACTCCTTTCCCTGGCAAACTTGCTTGCTAAGTTGCTATTTTCCTTTTTTTTCCCCGACCATCAGCTGTTCTGCTGTGCCAGGAGATTTAGATTAGTTAGAAAGCAGGAAATTGTTGCATTTCTTGCTTTCTAGCTAATCTTTAGATCTTCGGCTCTGCTTTGAAGCAGAGCCAAATCTTCCTTAGAACTGAAACTTCTATTATTCAGTGCAGGTAGCCGATAGCAGAAAGATAGATCTCGGAATTAATCTGTGATTCTGTGAGCAACTCAATCTGCCTGCCTGCTTTGCTTGACTTTGGGTAAAAGTTGCTCTTTTTTTAATAAAAAATTCAATATTTACATAAATATAATATTTACATACAAGTCATGCCCAGCCAGTCACATGACACCAAGCTACTCCCACAAATTAGGCCACGCCCACAGAACTGGTTATTAAGAAATTTGAATCCCATCCCTGCCCTGTGAGAAAGAGGGGGGAGAGAGAGGTTAGATCAGAACTCACTCACTCTCTCCCTCCCTCCCTCCCTCCCTCCCTCCCTCTCTCTCCCCCCCACACACACACCAATGTCAGCAAGCCACCGTCAGTCAAAATTCATATTAGTGGTCCCTGGGATTTAAAATTATGAGTTTGGTGGTCCCTGAGGTCTAAAAGATTGGCGACCCCTGGTTTGTAGGACATTGCAACCTTTGTACTGTAAATGCAAGCTGGTTGCCAAGCACTTGAATTTTCATCAAATAACAGCAGATGTTGCGATGGTCATAACTTTGAGAAATGGTCATGTCACTTTTTCCAAAGCCATTATAACTTTGAACCAGTGTTAAATAAATGGTTGTAAATTGAGGACTACCTGTAATTGGGTATCATCAGCATATTGATAATACCAATCTCCAAACAAGCAAATAAATGCCATGGGCAGGAATTGGACAAGAAGACTTTCAAGTTCCCTTCCAATCCTATATTCTATGTTCTATGAATGCCTTCACCTAGAAGTTTAATGTGGTAGTTGAAAAGTGGAGACAGAAAGTAGACACCTATACAGTAGTATCATACACTGGAGGGGCCTACAGAATGGTCTCTTCCCCAACCAACACTGACTGGAACCGGTCTGGGGGACGGGAATAGAACTACCATAAAACACTGCCCCCAATTCTCAAAACACTGAGCTGGCTAGTTAATGGTATCAAAAGCAGCTGAGAGAAAACAAGGATGGATAAAGTAGGAACTTGGTAAACTACAGATTCATCATGAGTCAGCAATGTACGACAGCTGCAAAACAGCCACTGCAGTTTTGGGCTACATCAACAAAGCTATACTATCAAGTTCAGGAGTACAAAGAACGGTTAAAAGTATGTTTAGCCTAAAGAAGATATTTCTGAAGGGAGAAATGGTAACTGTGTTCCAATAATAGTGTTGTAATACATAATGAGTTTGAAGCAGGGCTGGGATTGGTGCTCCATTACTGAAGGTTTTCAAGAAAATTGGGTAATCATTTGTCAAGGTTAATATGAGATGTCTGAAATGAAAAATAAAATACAAAGTCCAGTTGCCATGATTCTATTTTCCAGACAACTTTACCTAGATGACTGAGAATCTTAATCAACAGATAGTATGAGAACTTTCCCACTAGGCAGGAGACAGTGACAGATGATTCCAACCTTCTTTTTCTATTAATTCTAGTCAAATGCCACTTCTGATTATTACATCAGAGACATCACACTAAGAAGAATTCAGACAAAAAGGAACATATTCAGAAAAAGGCAGTGAGGATAAAGACCAATTCAGCAATGGAATCAATTGCACAAAGAGATGCTGGGCTTTCTCATTTAATAGGATTAAGGGGGGGTATTAATTATTATTCCTTTATTAAACAGGGAGCTGGATTTGCTGAATGGTCCATTCCAAATCTGATTCAAGTATCACATGCTTGCAGATTCAAATTCTATAAATATGTTTTGTCTTTTTCTGTCCACTCTTACCTAGAATTTGGCTTCTTCACATGTTAGAATAAAATAACATTAGAATAAAAAAGACTGAGAAAGACAGAACTGAAAAGCTTCTCTCTTTTTTTGAGATCTACAGATAATTCTTATTTACCAGTCATTCAGCAGCTGTTCAAAGTTACAGTGGTCCTGAACAAGTGGTATTTAAACTAGTCTCTGAAGTTCCAGCGATCATACCAACCCTGCAGTCACATGGTCACCATTTGCAACCTTCCATGCTGACTTCCTATAAGCAAAGTCAATGGGGAAGGTTACAAGTTATTTGGGTAGGTCTCTCCCATTTGTCAGCAGCCACTTTGCATATAAAATTTCGTGTGCCACATTGGCAAGATTGCTGTTGTCGTTAAACAATGTAATCATGCAATGTTGTGCTTTATAGCTTAGCAATAGAAATTCCAGTCCCAATTATTGTTGTTCAGTGACGATTACCAGCTTCCTGAGCAACTAAAATGTATTGTACTGAGGGTGCCTGAAGAAGTCTTTCTATGATGTTGTTCTCAGTTTTCTCTTTAGTTTATTTTAAAATTTAGGTTTTCTAACTCCATCTCTGTAAATCCAAGTTCTCTTTATAGATTCTGCTTGGTGAAAGTTGTTCTTTCCCTTATGTGGGAAAGATGTGGCTTTTTTGATTGGAAGATTTTAATATACTTTTTGTGGAGCCGTAATGGCTTCATCTGCTTGTAACCGTATCCCCTAATTATAATTGCTTCTTAATAGTAAGAGCATTTTAGTATCCTTTTAAGGAACCCCAGAATCTTGGCCTCCTTTTCTCATTAAGTTGTACTGGTATGGAATTTTGCATATGATTGTTCTGTATTTATTACAGTCTACTTTTTAAAAAAATTAAAACTATTCAGTTACCTAATTTTAATTTTCCTTAAATGAAAAATTCTAATTCATAACAAATTTCTTACACAGAATTTCCTCCTTCTACCATTTCCCCCCCTGCTAAATGGGCCCAGGATTGTTGAACTCATTGAGAACAACTATGTATTCTCTAACCAATTCCTTACCTACTTTGATCTGCGTTCCTTTTCTGTCTCCCACAATGCTGTTTTTGACAGGTTGGACTATTTTTTCCTTTTGTGTAAAGACAAATACAAAAAAAGAACTAAGCAGTTCTGCCTTCTCCCTGCTGTCCATCACTACTCCCTAGTGGACCAGCCATTTGCTTGACTTTCCTCTTGTTATTTATTGCAAGTTTTAGCTCCTTCTCGGCCTTAGCCTTCCTTACTTTTTCCTTGCATATTGGGGCTACTTCAGGGATTCTACCAGTTATGACCGGTTCTATAAAACCCCTTGTTAACTTTCTAAGCAGTTCAGAAAACCGGTAGTTAGAAGTTTTTACTGCTGAAATGCAGCATTTCCCGATACAAAAGAGATCCCCTGGTCTGTCCCATAATAGAAAAATCTCATCCCATTCAGATTTAGATGGTGGGCAGCCTAGGAAAGTTGCTGCTTGGCCACTTTCCTATGAAATGAAATTTGCTGGGATTAATTCTCATATTTTAAAGGAAAGAATCCATATGTGGGAACTATCTTCTCTTTCTTGTCTTATAGATTCTGGGAAATAATGTCCAGAAGGAAGATAGGCTTCTGTGAAGTAGCTTGGAATGCAATATCTGAGGTTTACTTAAGAAAAGTTTAAAATGTTTCATAGAAAAAGGAAAATTGTATTTTTATGCTAAGAACATAACAAATTTGCCCTTTGTTTTTTGAAAAAAAATGAATAAATGAAGAAATACTTCCCATATCATTTTTTGTATTTGTTCAACAAATTATATTACAATATAAGTGTAGTATATAGTATATTTCAAAACTGTTTGTGTGGATATGACCATGCAGTTTCAAAGGTCTTATTAAATTATCTAGACAAAAGACAAAATCTTTCAGTCACTATTCCATGCAGATAGAATTGCATCTCCTATAGATTGACTTGGTCTCCTCCTTAAACATTATTTATATTGTTCTCACAAGCTTCTCACTTGTTTTATTACCAGTACCCTATATTTGTATTCTAGTATTTTTATTATGCTGTATCTTTGTTTTATTATTACAATGTATTCTGCCACATTCCACATTCTGCCTTCAATAGAAAAAGAATAGCAGAAAAACCGAATAACAAAAAAAGAATAGGACAAATGGTAGGGACCTTGGAGATCTTCTATTCCAAATCCCTGCTCAAGCAGGAGTTTGTTGTCTGTTAAAATGGCTATACGGTCTCTTTTTAAGAACCTCCAGTGATGGAGCACCCACAGTTTCTGAAGACAAGTTTTTCCACGGATGAATTGTTCTTAACAACAGAAAATTTCTCCTTAATTCTAAGTTGAATTTCTCTTTAATAAGCTTCCATCCATTACTTCTTGTCCTACCCTTAGATACTTTGGAGAATAGGCCGACCCCATCTTCTCTGTGATAGCCCATCAAATATTGGAAGATTGCTATCATGTCACTCCTCGTTCTTCTCTTTGTTAGACAAGACACACGCAATTCCCATACCTGTTCATTGTATGCTTTAGCTGCCATCCCTTAATCATTGTCGTTGCTCTCTTCACTTTTTCTAGAACAGGCCTGTCAAACTTGCAGCCCACAGGCTGGATGTATAATGCGCTGGCCATGCCCACACCTGGTTTAGCGAAGGGGGGGAAGTTGGGATACATGCAAGTTTGATACTCCTGTTCTAAAATCTCAATATTTGGAGGGGGGATTGTGGTGACCAAACACTTGGAATGCAGTATTCCAAATGAAGTCTTACTAGTGCAGTATAGAGCAACATTAGTACTTCTCTGTTGATGCAGCCTGGGACTGCATTGGCTTTTTTGCAACTGCTGCACATTGTTCCTACTTAAGTGGTTGTCCACTAGGACATTTAGATCTGTGTCACACTTATTACTGTTGATCCAAGTACCACCAATTCTACATTTGTGCATTTAGTTTTTATTGCCTAACTGTAAAATTTTACTTATCTCACCACTGTGAATTGCGTTTTGTTGGATAGTCCCCTGGGTTCAAGTTTGTCAACCTTCTGAATCTTGAGCCTATCTTCTTTTGTGTTGGCTATCCCCCCCCCCCCCCGTTTAGTGTTGTCTGCAAATTTGATGAGTTCCCCATCTATCACCTCATCTAAATTGTTTATGAAAATGTTGAAGAGTACTGGATTTAAGACAGAACCTTGGAGTACCCATTGCAGGTTTCCCTCCATGTAGATGTAGTTCATTTGATCAGCCAGTTACAAATACTTCTGATGGTGATACTGTCTATCTCACATTTTTCTATTTTACCAAGAAAGGTTGTGGTCTACTTTGTCAAATGCCCTACCAAAGTCAAAGCAAACTATATCCACAACATTTTGCTGGTCCACTAATTTAGTCACTTTGTCAAAGAATGAAATAAGATTTGTTTGGCATGATCTGTTTTTGACAAATCCATGCTGGCTTCTAGTAATAGTTTTGCTTATGTTTAGGTGTTTGCAGATGTGTTTTTATATTTAATTCAGATTAACAGAGTAGGAAGGGACCTTGTAAGTCATCTAGTCCATTTCCCTGCCCAAACAGGAGACTACATCATTTCTGACAGATGGCAGTCAAGTCTCTTCTTGAAAGCTTCCAATGATGAAGCTCTCACAACTTCTGAAGGCAAGCTGTTCCATTGGTTGATTGCTCTCATTGTCACAAAATTTATCCTTATTTCCAGGTTGAATCTCTCCTTGTTCAGTTTCCAACCATTATTCCTTGTCTGGGCCTGACCTCTTCCTCTCTGTGGCAGCCCCTCAAATATTGGAACATTTTTGTCTCCCCTGGTCCTTCACTAGACTAGCCATGTTCAGTTCCTGCAACCGTTCATCATATGTTTTAGCCTCCAGTCCCCTAACCATCTTGGTTGTTCTTCTCTGCACTCTTTCTAGAGTTTCAACATCTTTTTTATTGTGTGGTGGTCAAAACTGGATGCAGTATTCTAGGTATGGTCTTACTAAGGCTTCATAGAGTGGTGTTAGTACCTCACTTGATCTTGATTATATCCCTCTATTAATGCAACTCAGGATTGCATTGGCTTTTTTTGACTGCTGCTGCACACTATTGACTCATGTTTAATTAGTTGTCCACTATTCCAAAATCCCTCTCACAGTTACTGCTATTAAGCCTGGTTTCACCCAGTCTATATTGTGTACTTTTGGTTTTTCTTGCCTAAGTGTAAGACTTTACTTTTCTGTAAATGAAATTTCGTTTTGTTAGATAGGGCCCAATGTTCAAGTCTGTCAAGATCCATCTGGATCTTGAGCCTATCAACTAAAAGGTTGGCTATTCCTGCCAGCTTAGTATAATCAGCAATTGATAAGTTCCCCTTCTATTCCCTCATCTAACTCATTTATGAAGATACTGAAGAGTACTGGGCCTAGGAGAGAACCTTGTGGTACCCCACTGCTTACTTCCCTCCATGTAGATGTAATACTATTAAGGACTACTCATTGAGTACAGTTTGTCAGCCAGTTACAAATCCATCTGATGGTGATGCTATCTATTCCTCTTTTTTCTAGCTTACCAAGAAGTAGGTTGTAGTCTACTTTGTCAAATGCATGTTGCTTGATTGTCTTTTCCAGGATCTTCCTAGATATTGATGTCAGGCTCTTGGTCTGTAGTTTTCTGGATCCATTCTTTTCTTCCTTTTTTGAAGATTAGAACTACATCTGCTCTTTTTCAGTCCTCTAGTAGTTTTCTGGTGCTTCAGGATCTTTGAAAGGTATGGTGTAAATATTTTTTGCATGATAGTTTTTCACCTACCGGAAGATCACTATCTCCCTCCTGCAAAGTAAATAGATTCAAAACTTCAATTCGATTCTTGTCCTTTTGTTTAGTTCATCTTTCAAATTTGAAAGCCTAAATTGGGCATAATATTTCACATGTGATCTGACCAGTATGGTAATAGTCATGGGAGGATATGGGGGAAAATACAGAAAATAGTGTTCTATTTTTCATATTTTTTATATGGGTGGGTTGAAAATGCAGTGAAGAAGAAAGCCCTTTTTTCAGTGATGAATAGAATAAGACAAAGCCTGATATATTGTTATTCTTTTACCCCTTCATTATTTTGTAGTAAGTTATAATTAGATTTTAATTTCTAATATCAAATTACTGCAGTTCCTGAATACAAAGGATTGCTATGAAAGTGCAGATAAACTTAGAAATATATCAAGAAGAGAAGGATGTTATTCTAATGAATAGTTCTTTATGAATAGTAGTAGTTCTTGGATATGTGACCTCCCTGCCATTCCTCATGCCAGACTATTAATCCATATTATTTCATATTTACATGAGGTAAGCACTACTTTATGCCAGTGTAACACATACACACACCAGTGAAGGAGGGGTGTTCTTGGTCATATAAAAAGTTGGGGCAGTATTGACTCCTGTACACTGCAGGAGGGGTATTCCCAACTCCCTTTAAGGAGTCTGTTGTCCTCCCACTCCTTAAGAAACTGTTTTAACCCCTATCACTCTACATAAATTTCATCCAGTCTCACATCTCTTATTTTTAAGAAAGGTAGTAGAAAAAGTGGTGGCATTGCAGCTCCAGAGGGTCCTGAATGAAATAGATTATCTAAACCCCTTTCATTCAGGTTTCAAGCTTGGTTATGGGGCAGAATGGCACTAGTTGCACTTGTTGATGATCTCTAGCATGAAAAGAATGGGAATAAAGTTTCCTTGCTCTCCTTGTCCTTTCAGCAGCTTCTGATACCATCGAACATGATATCCTTTTGGTTTGACTGCAGGATTTGGGACTGGGTAGTACAGTACTGTACTAAACAGTACAGTATACTAAACAGTATTTAGAACTGGCCTTGGTGAAAGGAACTGAACCAATGTCTCAAACTGGATAAGAGGTTCAGGTGCTTCTTTATAAGGTGTCACAGACTTGGTACTCTCTCTATTCCTTTTTAACATCTATATCAGGGTGTCAAACTCAAGGTCCGCAATGTGGTTGGATCCAGCCTGTGGGGTCATCCTGGTCTACCCACGTCACTTCGGCCCGGTCTCCTCAAGTCACTTCTGCCCAGTCTATCCAATGAAGAGAGCAAAGATCAGGCCAGTGAAGCTTCGACCCAGTCTACCCTATGCAGAGAGGAAAGATCAGGCCAGCAAAGCTTCAGCCTGGTCTACCTGGTTTGAAGAGGAAAGACCAGTGTAGCTTCGGCCCAGTCTACCCAATTAGGCCAGCATGGCTTCAGCCTGGTCTACTCAATGTGAAGCAGAAACATGCCAGCAGTTTGGGGAGTGGCATCAAGCTGGCCATGCTCACCTAGTCAGCTATACCCACCCAGTCAGCCATGCCCCCCGGCCCCCCAAGGTCAACCACAGCCCTGATGCAGCTCTCAATAAAATTGAGTTTGACACCCCTGATCTACATGAAACAGCTGAGTGAGATCATCCAATGCCTCAAGATTGAAGTACCACCAATACACTGATGACACTCAATTGTATATTTCCATCCCGGATGACCCAAGTAATGCTATAACTATACTTTTGCAGTGCCTAGAGGACGTGAGAGCCTGCATAGAAGACAACAGGCTTTAGCTGAATCATGGTACGATAGAGCAGCTATGGGCGCATGGAGTCTTGGGATCCAGAGGTCTATTATCTTTAGTTCTAGATGGGGATGCACTAACCCAGATAGATCCAGTGCAGTTTGGAGATTCTCATAGATTTACAACTCCTGCTCAAGGGCAGGTAGCAGTCATTGCTAGGAGAACCTTTGTGCAACTTCATGTTGTATGGCAGCTACACCCTTTCCTGATCATGAGACCCTGTGCTCAGTCATGGATATCCTTTTCATTTCTTTTCTGAATTACTGCAATGTGCCTAAATGGCTATATTAAAGAACATTCAGAAGCTACAATGGTTCAGAATGCAACAGCGTAGGTAGTTTTGGAAGCCCTTAGAATAGCACATGTAACATCACAGTTATGTGAGCAGCACTGGTTACTGATCTGCTTCCGTATCCAATTCAAGTTGTTGGTTATTACATTTAAAGCCTTTTATGACATTGGTCTGAAAAGAACTGTCTTGCCCCAGTGGGAATGTATGCCCCTTGTATTCCAGTGGAAAAGGCCTATTGAGGATCCCATCAGCCAAGAAACTTCAGTTGGCAGCATCTAGGAGAAAAGCCTTTTGTGCTGTGGCCTTCACCTTTTGGAATATCCTGCTGCCAGAGGTGAAATCTGGCTTTTCAAAAGGGCCTTAAGAGCTGGCTTGGCTAACTTGTATGGAGGCACTTCAAGCTGGAAATGGTTTGTACAGTGACAGAAGAAAGTGCAACCCCCTCTCTGCATTAGCTGTTGGATTTTTGCTCTTTTTCTCTGTTTAATTCCTATCTTTGTGTCAGAAGCACTTTCAAATTATAGACGTAATTACTATAATTTTAACTTTTTCTATATTTATAATTGTTTTTATATTTCTGTTTTTATTGCATTGCAAGCTGCCCAGAGTCACTCTGGATAGAGAGATGGGCAGCATATTAAACAAACAAACAAGATATAGCTTCGTCTTATTTATTCTACAGCAAGTACAGTTACTTAGAATTATAAAGTAAGTAAGAAGGAGTCATTTATGAAATTAAGTTCATCCCAGGGGGTGAAAACTTCTGGCTGATGTCGCAGTGAGATCGGGCACAAGGAGTGGGTCTCCGCGCTCCCGTGCCGAGTTTTCCTTGTTGGTGGACTCCGAAAGGAGCCAAAGCCGGCAAAGCAAAGAGGGGTGCCCTGAGAGGTTGTGGAGAGCTGCATCTCTCCTGCCTGACCCGGGACTTTCCATCCCTCTCAGCCACGCTGAGAAGAGACAGCCCAAAATGGCTGCCATGAAGCCGGGACAGCCAAAAACCATCTAAGATTTATGCTGGATTGGATTTTGGTGAACAGTGTGGAACTGGGTGAGAGGATTCTTTTTTATTAAAATGCAGCCCCAAGAGAAAGTTCAGGGAAACTATTTACTCAGAATTATTTGTCAAAGAGGCAAGTAAGCACTTTTAGAAAATTACCAAACCAGAAGGAAAAGAACTAAAAAGAGAGAAAATGTTTTTCTTTCTTCTTCAAAAATATAGGAAATTGGACTCTCAAAGTGGGAAAACATGGTATTGAGAAGGCATTTTCAAAAGCAACAACTGCTGATGAGGAAAATATACAAGCCTGGGAACATTCATTTGAAGGACTGCGAAAATACTGGGTTACATTTACCTACCCTAAGGCCATTGGAGATTTAAATATGAGAACAAGGAAGATATTTAATTGAAATGACCACTGGATGTTATGTTACATGATTGAACTTATAAAAGTGATTTAAGAAGGCTTGGGTGGAACTTCCGGTTTGAGCCTCTTCACAGGCAGACCAAAACCATGATTGTGCGCGGTTTCGGTCCATGCTCGCCACTGGAGCGCCCCGAGCTGGCTGGTTTCGGGGCTAAGCCACCGCGTAGAGGTGGTGAAGGGGGGAGGAGACTGCCAGCAGGGTTGAGGTGAGCTGCATCTCTCCTCCTCAGCTGGCCAATACTCCCTTTCCCGAAGATGGTTGCAGTGGTGGTCAGAAATGGCCACCTCAAAGAAGAACTCCACTGGAAAAGAATGTGCAGGAGGAAGATAAGAAGAGAAAGTTTTGGTTGACCGGGTTAAACTGCAAAAGCAACAACTAAGGTACCCTGGAATTTAAACTAAAAATTTAAACTATTTAAACTGGAATTTAAACTTAAAAAAAAGTAACATTGTTCCCAAAGAAGACTTTGAAGCAGCGAAGGAGAGAGAAAAGGGAAAGGATTTGGTTTTTCTTCTTCTCTCCCTTTCCCTATACTGACGGCTAAGAGGTTTAAATAAGAAATTGACAAAAAAAATCCACTTTGACATCAATAGGCATTTAAGCTGAAAATAAAATGTCAAAGGGATAATAAAGATTTCTGGATAATTAAAAGCTTTTAAAAGCAGGAAAGGAGAGAAAAAGAATAAAAGGGCAGGATCTGGGAAAAAGGGAGGAGACTGCCTGGAATTAAAAGGTATTTACAGTAAAACCTCAACAAGACTTCTAAAAGATACATTTTAACTGAAACTTGGCAACAAAATAATAGAACCCCAGGAAGAGAAAGTGAAAAAAGAAGCATGAACAAACAGCTTGGGAATATTTGGATTATTTGGTGATCTCTGGATTTTTGGTTATTGCATTTGTATGACTAAAACCAATCGGGTGGTTGTTTAAAAGTGTTTAAAATGGCACTACTTTTAGAAGAACTGAAAATGGAACTTTAAAAGTACAAAGAAGATGCACAAGAAGGGAGAAGTTCTTTTGGCTTCATTTTTCAATTCTTAGAATGGAGATCTGGAACTATGAGAAACAACAAGAAATGCCTTCAGAACAAGAAGATTGGGACAAAGAAGAAGCCATCTTTATGTGGGGGAAAAAAGGAAAGGGGGGAAAGAGAATGAAAAGTTTAAGATTTGAAAAAACAACTAAGAATAGGAAGAATAGTTTGAAAAACAAGTATAATATTAGAAAGCAACAGAAGAGGGGAATACAGAAGAGAGAATTAGAAGTAGAGAGACAAGGGGGTAAAAAAAGGGGAGGGAAAAGAAGAGAGGGAAGAAGGAAAGGAAAAGAAGTTATAAAGGACAGAAACAAGATATGGAGAAACAGGGCCTATTTAGAGATAATGGGTGAAAATTTAATTGAAAAAGGGATTCTGCAAAGGTACATAAGATAGTATTGTTATATTAGAAATAGAAATAATTTTAGAAAATAAGAAACAATGTATGATTAAAATGATGGATAAAATAGTTATTGTAATCTAGTGAAATGTTTGTTAATAAATAAAGGAAATAAAACGAATGAGAGAATTTAATTAGGAAAGGATGGGAACATTTTAATTATTTAATGTTTTATAAAATATAAGGGAAGAGAAATGGGGGGGGGATTAATTACGGGAAGCTTATAAGTGTTCCCAAGGAAGTATGATATTTAATTGAAAAGAAATGTTAAAGATGTTAAGATTTTAATAAATATTAATGATAGAACTGAATTGGAATGGAATGAGTGTTTTAATTACATATATTTATAATTACTTTTGAAGAATATAGTGTGTATTTTAAGAATGTACCAAGTAGAATTCAATTGGAAGTTATGTATTATATTAAATGTTATAACCTCAAGTTATATATTGAAGCTTAAATAAGAATTGAATGGGTAAAATTAAAAGATATAAAGGTGTCATACTCCAATTAGTAACTACAGGAGAAAATTTGTTTAATGAGAAAAGAAAATATGAAATTGAAACAGGACAGTCAAAAGTATAAATATAATGATTTGAATTGAGATGAGATAATTAAAATAAAATTGAGAAAATTAAGAGGTTTACAGAGTCAGCATATTGCCTCCAACAATTTGGATCTTCATTTTACCCAGCTTGGAAGGATGGAAGGCTGAGTCAACCTTGAGCCTGGTGGGATCTGAACTGCCAAATTGTAGGCAGCTGGCTACAGAAGTAGCTTGCAATACTGCACTCTAACCATTGCACCACAGAGGCTCCTAAACATAAACATAAAGGACATAAACATAACATAAAGGACTGTGACTAGTGTGCATTCTGAAGAGTAACTTCTGCTTTGAATAAAGGGTTCTTGGGCTATTGGCCAAAAGTGAGACTCATTAAAACAATATAAGATGCAATATAAGGAGGAAATGAGCATAAAGGATATTATACAGAAAGAACATAAGGCGACTAGGGAATTAATAGATGGCATAGACTAGATGTCAACAACCCACGGGTCTGGACCTGCATGCAGCTCTTTCACCCATCTGCTGTGGCTCCCTGTCACCCTGTCACAATGGTGGTGATGGGTGGAGCTTTACTGCAGGAGCGAAGAGCCCCTGTATTTGCCTTTGTGTGGCAACAGCATTCTACTTCCATTGAATACTTGCTGTTGCTGCCAGCAAAGAGGGCTGGGAGAGAATGGCAGGGGCAGATCTTGTGGAGTGGAGGCCATCCCCCAAGCTTGGCCTTCCTCCCTCATTGGCAGAGCCAAAAGAAAGAAGAGAGTGGCGTGGGGAAGCACTCCCCTCCCCTGGCTGAGTGCTGAGTACAAAAGCCCAGTGGAGTGGGGGGGGGGGTGGCTGACCCAACAGAAGCACCTCCATTGGTGAGTTGGATGGTGGAGAGGCTTAGCCTGGCTCTTACAGCTGCCCCAGTGGTTGGCACCTCCAGATGCAAGCTGTTCCCTTTGAAATGTGCCATGCCTTTGAGGAAGCCAGGCAGCAATGGCTAGGACCATGTGGGGGGGGGGGCAGCGGAGGCATCAGGACTGCCCACCCCACTCCTCAGCAAGCTGGGTCTGGAGGAATGTGGAGAGTTGCAGACTGAGCACCGGAATGTCAGAAGGCATGCTCCGACATTGCCCCAACATGTGTTTCCAGTGCACGCTCCTCTGTCCCAAAGTGGGATTGAGTTGGGGTAGGGGGAAGGGAGCAGGAAGCAGGGGGCAGGGTAGGGGGGTTTCTAGGAGAAGAATCATGGCTGGCTTTCCTTTTGGCATGAGGTGTGGGGAAGACCCAGTACCCCCTCCATGGCCAGCACAGTGAAAGCATGCTTTACAATGGGAGAGATTGGGTGCCCTCCTCGTCCTGGAGCCTGTTACGATGCAGAGCCACAGTGCGACCCTGCCCCACTTGCCCCTGGCAATTCTCTCTTGGGGCAGAGAGCAGGTTGCACATCCAGCCCCAACCAAGGCTGGAAGTAGCCACCCGCCGTTTCCTGCTGTAGTCAGCCAGAGAGAGAGAGAGAGAGAGAGAGATTCGGTTCTGTCTGCTCCTCTCTCTCTGCCTTTGCCCAGTTTTGGAAGGATTCAGTGGTCGCTGCCTTGGTGATGGGTGGTGGTGATGTGTCGCCCCATACTTTGCCTGCCAAGCATCTTCAGGGGTGCCCAGGGACTATATTTTCTGGCCATTTTGGACCGAGTTGCAGGATGCATATGCATGCCTATATGAGTATGCAGCTACTTGGGATGATGCTTTTCTGAAGTGCATGCAACGATCTAAAGCAGCAACCTTGTGGCACTGTGATGTAACAGCCTGACAGTCTCTCCTTTTGCAACCCAAGGTTTATTTTTGTATCTTTCCAGAGACAGAGAGAACATGGCTGAATTTCCTTAGTTATTCCCTGGGTGTGTGGGTTGGGAAGTGGGGGTGGGTGTCAGTCTGTGCTCCATTCAAAATCCAAGAAAGAAATACTTAGACTCCATAGATTAGAGGAAAGAAATCTTTTACTGAAATTTGAAGTGGTAGCTTCAGGTAGAATTCTGAATCTGAGAAATTACGCGCGCAGATCACATATACAAAGTGATGGAATTGTTCCCATCCCCCAAAGTTCAAAAGATTCTTCCAATTAAAAGTTCTGGATATGGTCATATGGGCATCTTCAGGTGGTGATGAGGCCTCTATCCGTTGACCTTGACATATTTTGATAAAGATTTGCAGTTGCGCAGAGAAAAGAAGGCTAAGCGAGGAATAGAAATTTAAGAGCAGGAATTTATACTCCCCCCCCCCACTCCTCATTTATACAACACAAGAATGTAACACCTCCAGCTCTCTTCCCAGACATATCCCCTCCCCCCGTTACTTATGGCAACCAAAAGATGCAAAGCAGTAGAAAAGATCTTGAAGGCTGACATTCGGCCCTCCTAGAAAAAAGACGTTAGTCCTGTAAGAGAGAACAACATAAAAAACACTGGTTAACAGTCATATACATTTCTAGGGTTTATCAGGATACTTTGTGTGAAAGTCTTTGATCAGCTTAGGGGCTCTAACATCCTTCTCATTGACCCATTCAGCTTGGGAAGATGGGAAATGTTTCCAAGCAACGAGGTATTGGAGACGACCCTTCCATTTACGAGAGTCCAAAATCTCTTTAACTTCAAAATGTTGTTCACCCTCAATCAGCAATGGTATGGGAGGATCAGTCTGGGTGGGTCTCAAACCAGAAGTGTGTTCAGGTTTCAACAAACTAACATGGAAGACCGGGTGAATTCGTCGGAGAGTTTTTGGTAGTGTCAATTGGACCGTCACAGGATTTACGATTCGTTCAATTGTGAAAGGACCTACATACTTAGGACCAAGTTTCTTCGACTTTTGAGTGGTTTGTAGATATCTGGTGGACGGGAAAACTTTGTCACCCACTTGATAGGACTTCTGTGGAGTTCTCTTTTTATCAGCAAACTTCTTATGAGATTGATGTGCATCATCTAATGCTTTATGGGCAACTGGCCAGTTAAGTTGGAGTTGAGATATCCATTCGTCTAGCGACTGGATGTTAGGTCTTTCACGAGGAAGCTCAGGTATGGGTACAAAGTCTTGTCCTGACGCCACTTTAAAGAGGGTGAACCCAGTACTACTATGGACAGAATTGCTGTATGCCACCTTGGCAAATGGCAGTAAGTTAGCCCAATTCTCCTGTTGATAATTAATGTAACACCTGAGGTATTGTTCTAACACTGCGTTAGTTCTCTCACAGGCCCCATTGGTTTGGGGATGGTGGGCGGAGCTTAGGCCCTGGGCGGAGCCTATTAACTTCAAGAATTCCTTCCAAAAGTTCGAGGTGAATTGAACCCCTCGGCCACAAATTATACGTTCAGGAACAGCATGCATGTCTATATATAAGTAATATGAATAGTTTAGCCAACGATTTTGCCAAGGGAATCTTAGAGCAAGGTATGAAATGTGCTTGTTTGGAGAACAAATCGGTTACTACCCAAATAACCGTGTGTCCAGTGCTCTCGGGTAACTCCACTATAAAATCCATAGAAATTTCCTTCCAAGGAGCTGTTGGCCTCGCCACATTCTGTAACAGACCAGCTGGCTTACCAGGAGGCCTTTTTGCTGAGGCGCAAACTGAGCAGCTAGCCACATAAGTCTCAATGTCCTTTTTCAACGAAGGCCACCAAAATTGTTGCTTAACGAGGTGTAAGGTCTTCACAAACCCAAAGTGACCAGCCGCTTTGGAATCATGGGCCTGTTGCAATATTTGGCTTCTCAATGTCTCTGGTACATACAGTTTCGCTCCCATCTAGGCCAAACCATCTCTAACTGTACAGTTATTCGAATGTGCCAGGAACCACTCATCCAGTTTCAGGGCTTCCTTTAATTGTTCCGTCAGATCACTCGACAAATCCGCTTCTTGTTTCTTCTTTTGCGCTTTAGTGACCACTGGGGCGGCCAACTGTTTGGTTGAAACAATCAGCCATATCACTTCCTGACGAATACTGTTATATTGAGGCAGTCTAGATAAAGCATCCGCCATAAAATTCCTCCCCCCCGGGATGTACTTCAGTGAAAAGTTGAACCGCTTAAAATACTGGGCCCAGCGAACTTGTTTAGGAGACAGTTTTCGAGGCGTCTTTAAGGCCTCCAAGTCCTTATGGTCAGTCCATACCTCAAACAGGTGTTTCACTCCTTCCAAGAAATGTCTCCATGTCAGTAGAGCCCAGCGAATTGCAAAAGCTTCCTTTTCCCAGACAGCCCACCTTCTTTTGGTTTCAGTCAGTTTACGGGAGGTGTAGGTGCAGGGTTGTAGAGTTCCCTTTTTTGAAGTAAGACCTCTCCTACTGCCACACCACTCGCATCGGCTTAGATCACGAAAGGGGCATCCATGTCTGGGTGCTTTAGCACTGGTTCTGCACCAAACAGTCACTTCAGCTTTTCAAAGGTGGCTTGGCATTCCATGGACCACTCCAGGGGTTTGCTGGGCTTTGGTTTCACCTCCCCTTTGGTTTTCAAGAGATTGGTGATAGGCATTGCTATCTTAGCAAAAGACAGGATGAATTGCCGGTAAAAGTTGGCAAATCCTAAGAAGCTTTGAAGTTGTTTTCGGATGCACGGTGGGGCCCACTCCGCCCGCACCTTCCCTGGGTCCATTTCAATACCCTCGTATGAAGTGCGATACCCCAAATAGTCGATTTTCTCTTGATGGAATTCACATTTGGACAGTTTAGCGGCTCGCAGTTTCTGTAGTACTGAACATACCAGTTTCACATGTTCATCCCAAGTTTCCGTATAAATAAGAACATCACAAGGTAAACCAAAACCCCCTTGTATAAATGTTCATGTAACACCTGATTGATCATCTGCATGAATACGGCTGGAGCCCCTTGTAGTCCAAATAGGAGAACGTTGAACTGGAAACAACCCATCGGGTAGTTAAAAGCAGTTTTCCACTCATCTCCTTCTTTAATCCAAATTCGGTAGTATGCTTCTCTCAAGTCCAACTTTGTGAAAATTTTCCCTTTTGCCAGGTGAGCTAGCATGTCCTTCATCAGGGGGAGGGGGTATAAGTTTTCCACGGAAATTGCGTTGAGGTTTCTATAGTCCACTACCAGATGCTTGGAGCCATCTTTCTTTTCACAGAACAGCACTGGGGCAGCTACCCGAGGACTAGTAGGTTGGATGAAACCACGTTTCAAATTTTTATCGATAAAGGATCTCAACTCTTCCAATTCCCGTGGTGTCATCGAATATAGCTTCGGTTTCGGGAGCATCACCCCAGGCAAAATTTCAATACTACAATCTGTTGACCGATGAGGAGGAAGCTCATCTGAAGCCTTTTCACTAAACACTTCCTTTAAGTCCCAATATTCTTTCGGGATTTTTTTCCTCCCCTTGCAAATCTTGGGTGCCCGTGGAGGCTAGCTCAACCAGATTCTGAAGGTTCTGCTGGGATCGCCCCTCCCCTTCCGGTCGCTGATTGGTGCGTATGCGCAGCGACCCCTTCCTCCAATTCACATGGGGATTCCACTTGCGGAGCCAGGGTAATCCCATTATTAACGGTTGCTCCATTCCAGGGGCCACAATAAAGCACAAAGTCTCTTTATGCTCCCCCATGGTCATCTCTAGGGGTTCCGTTATGAAGCGTGCAGGGCAACCTCCCGCCACTGATCCATCTAATTGGCAAAAGGCTATGGACGTTTCTAACGTTCTCAGTCTGATGCTCATTTCCTCAACTACTTTCATATTGATTACACACCTCATGCACCCAGAGTCTAGCAAGGCTAGCATCTCCCCTTCGGTCCCTGAAGTGGGTACCCTTAATGTTACTGGAATGGTCATGGGCCCCTTATATGGACTTACCAGGAAGTCGTCTTCCGAGTCGGATTCACTCTCTTCAAAGAAGGTCGGAGATCCCAACCACTCTCCCACTAGAGGGGCGACCTCTACAACCTCCCCTGTCTTTAGCGTGGTTTCGTGAAGCTTGGCTGGGGGGTTTTCAGGTTTCCTCCCCCCTCTCTGCGCCCCCTTGGGATCCAACTTGACCCTGCAGTCTGCAATCCGGTGGCCCTCCTTCCCACATCGAAAACAGGCAGTGGATCTGGGTCTTGTCATCACTCCTCCCTTCAGAGGCTTAGGGGCCTCTTGGAAGCGTGGGGGGGATGGCTTGCTCCATCTAGCACCTCCCTGCGTCTGCTTCGGGTCAAATCTATCTCCACTTCCTCTGCCAGCAAGTACCACAGTTGCAAATCATTGGGATCCCTTCTGGAGATACACATCTGGTATACGTCTTCATTTAGACCATCTTTGTAGGCTTCTATCAGGGCTCCCTGGGACCAGCCTCGGATATGGCACGCCAGCTGTCTAAACTCTTGGGTGTAGTCAGCCACTGACCTCCTCCCTTGATTTATGGTTTTCATCCTGATCCTGGCCTTTCTCTCCACCAGTGGGTCCTCAAATCTTGCCCGCAACGCAGTCATGAATACATTGTAATTCCGCAGTTGGGGGGAGTTATCATTATGCAAAGTCACCATCCACTCTGCCGCTATTCCCTCCAGGGCCCTGGTAACACATCTCACTTTGGCTGCTTCAGAGGTGAACTCTTCCCCATATTCCTCCATATAGCTCCAAACTTGTGCTAGGAAGAAACCCAAGTCTTTGGGCTTTCCCCCAAATTTCACTTCTAACGGAGGCAGCTTAAGAGCTCTGCGTCTTCTAGGGATCACACCTTCCGCTGGGGGCCCTGGGGCTGCAGCTGGTTGCTGCACTGGCGCAGGCTGAGCTATGGGGGTGGGGGCAGTCTGGCTGTCTGTGGCTGAACTTGCTCCCCCTTCCCCCTCATACCTTGGAGCGATGTGAGGCTGTCCAAAAGCTTCATTAAGGAGCTGCCTGGCTTGATCCAGCAAAAATTCTCTCCCTTCCTTCTCTTGCCATGGCTCCTCTCTCCCATGCCGTCGGGTCGTGGTGATTCCAGGAGGGGGGCTCGTCGGGATCCTTCCAACCAACACCCAACGACCATCTGGGCCTCTCAGCAGGAATTTCCTCCAGAGTAAGATCGGCTAGCAAGTCGGCTGCTGGCATCTCCGGTATCAGCAACGATTGCCCCGCCACAGCTCCCAGGTCCTCTTCGTCACTAGCTGGAGATGACATGATGTTAAACCCCCTCGGTAGAAAACTGGATATTTTCTCCGGGTGGGCTGGTGATGAGATTCAGAATAATGTCAATCTGTGCTCCATTCAAAATCCAAGAAAGAAATACTTAGACTCCACAGATTAGAGGAAAGAAATCTTTTACTGAAATTTGAAGTGGTAGCTTCAGGTAGAATTCTGAATCTGAGAAATTAGGCGCGCAGATCACATATACAAAGTGATGGAATTGTTCCCACCCCGCAAAGTTCAAAAGATTCTTCCAATTAAAAGTTCTGGATATGGTCATGTGGGTATCTTCAGGTGGTGATGAGGCCTCTGTCCGTTGACCTTGACATATTTTGATAAAGATTTGCAGTTGCGCAGAGAAAAGAAGGCTAAGCGAGGAATAGAAACTTAAGAGCAGGAATTTATACTCCCCCCCCCACACTCCTCATTTATACAACACAAGAATGTAACACCTCCAGCTCTCTTCCCAGACATATCCCCTCCCCCCATTACTTATGGCAACCAAAAGATGCAAAGCAGTAGAAAAGATCTTGAAGGCTGACAGTGAGGATGAGGAGTGGGGGAAAGAGGGAAGGAGGGAGGGAGAAAAAAAGAAAAAGAGAGAAAGATGCAAGAAAGATGAGAGGGAGAGAAGGAGGTAGAGCGAGATAGAGAAAGAGATGAGAGAGAGATGAGAGGGAAGGAGATAAGAGGGAGAAAGATATGAGAGAGGGGGGGGCGAGAGAAAAAGATGAGCGGGACAGAGAAAGAGAAAGAAAGAAAAAGAAAGAAAGAAAGAAAGAAAGAGAGATGAGGGGGACAGAAAGAGATGAGAGGGAGATAGAGAAAGAGATGAGAGAGGGAAGGGAGGAAGAGGGAGAGAGGGAGAAAGAGGGATGGGGAGGAAGGGAGATGAGAGAGAAAGAGATGAGAGAGGAAGGGAAAGGGGAGATAGAGGGAGAAAGAGATGGGAGAAAGAGAAAAACAGGGAGAAACAGGGAAGGAGAGAGAGAGAGACGGATATCTGTTTCCCATAGAAAAGAAAACAGGGAGCCACAAAACCTGGGTAAGCATGGCTGGAGGTTCATGTGACTGGGTGGGAGTGGGTGATGTCGAGTTGGCCACGCCCACCCAGGTTTTGTGGGCCCTGTGTTTTGTTTTGTGTGGAAACTGGTCCAAATGGCTCTTTGAGTGTTTCTGGTTGCAGACCCCTGGCATAGACAAAAAACCTGAAAATATTATACAAGGGATAATGAGTAAAGACCAAGATGCTCAGGAAAAGAAGGAGCCAGCAGAAGGAATGGAGGGAAAAACAGAACCGGGAAATCAGCGAAAAGAAGATAACAAGGAGGACATACTAATAACATTAATAATGATAGATGAATCTGTTCTGTATTAACATTCTTGGAGACTCGCATTCTGATTGGTCCACCCAGACCGCAATCCGATTGGTTCGCGGAACGCCTGTGATTGGAGCGCTAAGAATCTACCGCGATTGGCCGAGCCGATCGCGGGAGATTCAAAGCGCTGCCATTGGCCGCCGAGCCGCTGGCCGGCTGTATAAAGCCAAGCGGCTCGCACACTTAAGCTGTCCTTGTTCAGAGCTGAAATAAAGAGCTGATTGTTCACTTTCGCATCTCGCCTCTTATGTGACCCGATCCACCGATCTAACACTGGCGACGAGGGTGGGATCGTGAGGCGAGGACCAACTAGCACGTGGCAAACGGTGATCGGCGCCCTGCACAATGGCCAGCACCCTGCCGCCCGCTCCATTCGACCCAGCAACCGAAGACTGGGAGTCATACATCGACCGCTTCCAGATGTTTCTGGAATGCAGCAACCTCAAAGACGCCAACGGCCAGAGGAAACGGGCAGTATTCCTCACACTGCGGGCCCGCAGTGTTCAAAATGGCCAAGGCGCTGGCAAAGCCCTTCGACGTCAAGGAGATGGACTGGGCTGACCTCGAGCCCATCTTGCGACGCCATTACGCCCCTACCGTGCCCATCCTCATTCGTAGGCACGACTTCTACCGCCGAGATCAGCGCGAAGGCGAGACCATCGGTGACTTCGTGGCCCAGCTACGGAACCTGGGCGGCCCCTGCGAATTCCCCGACCTGGACCAGGCACTTCGGGACTGAGTCGTCCTTGGACTCTGAGACCCCGTGCTGCAGAGCCGGCTGATGGCCAAAGGCAACATCTCCCTCGCCGACGCCCTCGCCGAGGCCACCGCCGCCGAGGCCACCCGCCAGTCAGCAGCCCGGATGAGGCAAGCCAACACAACCGAACGGCCACTGACCAATGAAGCGACCCCCACCACCGCGAAGCCCGGGGAATCCAGCCGTCGAGAAACAACCATGCATCATGGCGACCTCGAACCCCAACCCGACACCGAGGATGACGATGACGAGGAAATCCATTGGCTACAGACCGAGCGCGACCGCCGGGAGCGCAGGGGACGTAAGTCGAGTTTCCACTGCGCCGGTTGCGGCGGCGATCACCCCCGCTCCGAATGCCATTTTCTCGACGCCATCTGCAGGCATTGTGAGAAGCGGAGGCACATCGCCAAGGTGTGCCGCAACAAAAAGAGCTACAGCCCGCAGCGATGTGGAAACAGCCCACGACGACAAGACGGCACCCCCCCCAGGCACCGAGACCGACCGACGGAGAGCCGGTGGAGCCGCGACAACCGCAGCAGACCACTCAGCGAAGCACAGCGGCGTGAGGAAACCCACCAGACGGTCGTCATCGGCCATTCGTCAACCATGGACGCCCGAAAAGTACACGTGGCCCTGTGCATCGAGGACCAGCCCTGCGAGATGGAAGTGGACTCCGGGCCCTACCTCTCAATGGTTTCTTGGCGCACAATCAAGCGCCTAGTCCCTACCATCCACCGCAACGAACTAGACGACCAGAAGCTGATCCTGAAAGACTATCAGGGAAATCGCATCCCTGTGGTCGGCATCGGGCACTTTAAGGTCACGTTCAAGGACCACACCGACATCTTGCCACTCACAATCGTGGACCGGGACCGCCCCAGCTTGCTCGGCCTGCAATGGTTCGCCCCGCTGGGCATCCAAGTGACGGGCATCAATCACACAGACGAGGCCGATTGGGAAGCGACGCTCGTAAAAGAATTCCAGGAGATCTTCGACAACTCGCTAGGCAAGTACCGAGGGCCCCCTATATCTTTCAACCTTAACCCTAACGTTGCCCCAATCCGCCTCAAACCCCAACGAGTGCCTTTTGCGCTCAAGCCGAAAATCGACGAGCAACTAGACAAGCTTGTCGCGCAAGGGGTACTAGAGCCCATCGACCATGCCCGTTGGGAAACGCCAATAGTCACCCCCATCAAGCCCGGTGGCTCCATAAGGATTTGCGGGGACTACAAGGCCACCCTCAATCACACGCTGCAGCAAAGCGCCTACCCAGTCCCAGTAGTACAGCACCTTCTGCACTCACTGGGGGGAGGCCGGGTCTTCGCAAAACTCAATTTGGCACAAGCGTATCAGCAATTGCCGGTCGATGCGGAGACAGCTGAAGCGCAAACGATTATTACACACCGGGGGGCTTTTCGGTGCAACCGACTCCAATTTGGAGTCAGCGTCACCCCAGGAGTCTTCCAAAGTCTCATGGAGAGGCTCCTCCAGGGAATAAAAGGGGTGGTTCCCTACTTCGATGACGTGCTGATCGCAGCCGCCAACAAAGAACAATTGGAGACCCGTTTAAGGGCGGTGCTTAACAAGTTCAAAGACGCCGGCCTTAAAGTCAAAAGAAACAAATGCCAACTCCACACCGAGAGGGTCGAGTTCCTGGGGTACCTCCTGGACCGGCACGGAATACACCCAACCGGGAAGAAACTCAGAGCCATCAAGGAAGCCCCCACACCAACAAACAAGGCGGAACTACAGGCATTTTTGGGACTGCTTAACTTTTACAATGTTTTCCTACCCCAAAAGGCGACCGTGGCGGAACCCCTGCACCGGTTACTAGATAAAGCGGCCATCTGGACCTGGGGGAAGCGGGAGGAGACTGCGTTCCAACGAACAAAAAACCTGCTGACATCGGACGCAGTCCTGATCCAGTATAGCGAGACCCTCCCGCTCACGGTAACGTGCGACGCATCACCTTTCGGCATCGGAGCAGTCCTCAGCCACACCCTACCCAACGGGAAGGAAGCACCCATCGCCTTTTTCTCCCGAACGCTGGCCAAGCCAGAAAGAAATTACAGTCAACTGGACAAAGAAGCCCTCGCCATCGTCGCCGGGGTGAAAAGGTTCCACGAGTACCTTTACGGTAGGAACTTTTCAATCATAACAGACCACAAGCCCCTGCTCGGGATACTCGCAGGGAACAAGGCCACCCCGAACATCCTGTCACCCCAGATGACGAGGTGGTCCGAGTTCCTTGCCGCATACTCATACGAACTGTCACACCGGCCCGGAAAACATTCCGCACGCTGACGCACTAAGCCGGTCACCACTACCCAACCTAGACGACGACCCAGCGCCCACAACGACGACCCTGAAAATCGAGACCCTACCCAGCACACCCGTAACCGCGCCAGACATTGCCCATGAAACAAATAAAGACAAACGGCTGGCGCGGGTATTGAGCTGGGTAGAGCGGGGGTGGCCAGAAAATGAAGGCGGCAAGCAATTCAAAGCCTTCCGAAACCGCCAAACTGAGCTGTTCTCACAAAGGGGGTGCATACTCTGGGGCGACCGGGTAGTCATACCGGAAGCGCTGCAAAACAGAGTATTGGCAATGCTGCATGAGGGACACCCGGGGATCGTCAAGATGAAGGCCCTGGCCAGAAGCTACGCTTGGTGGCCAGGGATGGACAAACAAATCGAGACATGGGTCGCCGGCTGCAGCAGGTGCCAAGAGTTGAGAGCCAACCCCCCCACCGCCCCGGTCCTGGAATGGGAGACCCCGAGAGGACCATGGTCGCGAATACACATAGACTTCGCCGGGCCAACCAAGGGGCATACATTCCTCATCACCGTAGATGCTTACTCCAACTGGCTGGAGGTAAGCGCTATGAGGGCAACAACAACAGAGGCGGTCATCGACAAGCTCAACAAACTCTTTGCAATGCACAGGCTACCAGATGTCATAGTGTCGGACAACGGGCCACAGTTCACGGCAGTGGCATTTGAGAATTACCTGGCCGAACGAGGCATCCGACACACCTTGACCTCGACGGCTCACCCAGCGGCGAACGGTAGGGTGGAACGGATGGTCCAATACACAAAAAAAGCCATCCAAAAAATCGAAACCAGCGACATCCAGGAAAAAATAAACAAACTACTCTTCATACAGCACATCACGCTGAGCTCGACCACGAACAAGAGCCCAGCAGAGTTACTAATGGGAAGGAAACTGAGGTCCCCACTGGACCGCCTACACCCCACCTACAACCCTGAGAAACCCCTGGACTCCTCCAGCCGGAACCAGGCATTCAAGATCGGGGACACGGTCTACACGAAGAACTTCATGGGAGACCCCATCTGGGTACCTGCGCAAATAACACAGGTAACCGGGCACCGATCATACAGACTCCAAACGACAGACGGAAGGAACTGGAAGCGGCACATCGACCAGCTACGGTCCAGACTAGCCACCAGCACCCCCGACACCTCAACAACAACAACCAAGGAAAGCAGAGAGGGAGGGGAAGCCCCAACATCCAAGCCGGTAAACAACGGCAGGCCGGAAGCATCAACGGCACCCCCCCCAATGCAAGCCGAACACCCCCCACCAGAAGACAGAAACACCCAAACAAACCAGCCATACTCACCAGCAGACCTCGAACTGTCGCAGACGAGATCTTCACCTGGAAGGTACAGCCAAGCCAGCTCAACCAGCCCGGAAAGACCGAGCGAGAGCAACAGGAACCGCAACTCGACCAACCCAGGCAGCCCGGGCAGGAGCTGCGGCGACAGGCCCGGCTCACCCTTCCAGGGGGTTCCATCAGCGAAGTGGAGAGCGACGCGGAGCCCGTCCGAACCGGCCGACGACCACACACCGACTGAGCCACGCAGGTCAGCCAGACAGGTTCGAAGCCCCACCTACCTGCGCGACTACGTCACGACACTGCGTCGGACGAAACCATGAGGGGAGGGGTGTTCTGTATTAACATTCTTGGAGACTCGCATTCTGATTGGTCCACCCAGACCACAATCCAATTGGTTCGCGGAACGCCTGTGATTGGAGCGCTAAGAATCTACCGCGATTGGCCGAGCCGATCGCGGGAGATTCAAAGCGCTGCCATTGGCCGCCGAGCCGCCGGCCGGCTGTATAAAGCCAAGCGGCTTGCACACTTAAGCTGTCCTTGTTCAGAGCTGAAATAAAGAGCTGATTGTTCACTTTCGCATCTCGCCTCTTATGTGACCCGATCCACCGATCTAACAGAATCTAACCTGGGGGGAAACACTTCAGGAGATCTAAAAAGAGAATTGGAGAAGCAGGAAGATATTTTTGGGAACGGAGATAGGGGTTAGAGCAGATACTCACAAAGTTAGACAGTGGAAGAGGGTAAGGATTGAAGAAATATTTAGATTGAAGCAGGGGTGGGATTCTACCAGTTCGCACCTATTCACTAGAACCGGTTGTTAACATTCTAAACAGTTTGGAGAATCAGTTGTTAGAAGAAATTACTGACCTAATCCTGTAAGGAAGGCAGGAAGGAAACATTCTGGTATTGCTTACAGAAACTGCCTCTCCATTAACCCTTATTACATTCTTGACAGGACTAGACTTCCTATCTCAGGAATTTCTCTGGAGTTTTTTTCCCCTCCTTTGCTGGTACTTTGCTTGTGTGGAGTGACCATTCAAAGTTACAATGACACTGAAAAAAGTGACTTATGACCATTTTTCACACTTACTATTGCAGCATCCCCACAGTCATGAGAGCCCAGGCAAGGAGATGCGTGCCTCAATTATATTGAGTTGGCCACGCCCAGCCAATAACATGACCACCAAGCCACATCCATCCAGTCACATGAGCACAAAGCCACACCCACCACCTAAGCCACACTGACAGAACCGGTTGTTAAAAAATTTGAATCCCACCCCTGGATTGAACAGTCAAGATGTAGATGTAGATAGAGATAAAGATCCAAGAGAAGAATAAGGGAGGCAAGTCAAAAAAAGAATAATACTTAAAATATCGATGTAATATTGATGTGTACAAGAGATGATGGATAGAAAAATTTTTTCTTTAAGAACATATTTTAACATAAACATGTATATTAACATTAGAATTATATAGACTAGATGAAAGCAAAGAATATGAATAGAATTATTTTGTATGTATTGTGATAGGTACTAGAATAATATATTGAAATATTGAACAATGAAATAATGATGAAATAATGAAGGACAATATTTTAAACAGACAGATGTGAAGAGTGGAATATGGGACATGAATAAGTTAAGTATTAAAAATGGGGAAATTAGAGATTGAATGATGGTAGTATTAAATATACTTAAATAATATGATTAGTAGTGAAATAATAAAGTCAAATAGTGAGCATAATGAAATAATGAAAATATATTTTAATATAAACAGGTGTATTCATAGGAGAATCATATAGACTAGAAGAATATGAATAGAATCATTCTGTATGTTTAAATAATATTATGATTGGTACCAGAATTGAATATGGCAACATTGAATAATGAAATAATGATGAATTAAAGTATTGAAGCATGAAAGACAGAAAGGAAACATTTTTTAATATAATGATGACATGAATAAAGTTAGAATAGAGACAGAAATAAGAGCAAAGGGGAATAACAGTATACATACTTTTACATAAGATAAATGTAATAACAAAAGAGAGGTTTAGAAATTGAAAGGCGGTAGTATCAGGAATGTTCAAACAATATGAAATAATGAAAGGTTATAATTTACTATAAATGTATTATTATTAGAAGTATATAAGCTGGATAAATGTAATAATCATGAGTAAAAATATTTTTTTTATTTGTACCAAAATGTATGGCACCCAAGTGTCACACTGTTCACGCATTGATACGTATATGTAATATAAAATAAAAACTTGACCAAAAAAATACATTAGACTCAGAATCATACAGTTGGAAGTGAAATGGTGATATTCCACTGCAACTTTCTACCCAGGCAAAAATTATCTGATCATCCCTTTGTTTGAAAGCCTCCAGTGATATATCCTCCAGGATTCCAGGAGGCAGGCTGTTCCACTGCTTAATAGGTCAGGATTTTCCCCCCTTATTTTGAGTTTGATCTTTCTTTGTAAAGCTTTCATCTACTAGTTCTTTCGAACCTCAGACCCTATTGAGAATAAACCTATGCCCTGGGACATCACTTCAAGTAATATAAAATTACTATCATGTTTCCCATTCTTCTTTTAGTTCTTTTAATTATTTGTTTTAGGAATTAGCCCCTCACAATTTTTGGTACTTTTCTCTTCATTTTCCAGTTCTTTCTTGCATTGTTGTGACCAGTTTCAATCTGATTATTGCAACACAAAGAACTATCAATTTCCATGATGTCAACATTACACCTTACATGATACTGTGCAGGATTGCATTGATCTTTTGGCAATTGCAGAACAACTGACACATGTACATCTTCTCTTTCTATATTTTTTTTTATTTAAAATTTGTGATCCAGACAAAGGGATAAAACATTTAAGAAGATTCTATTGAGAGTTTTGCAGCGATAATTCAGCACCAAAAAAATAAACACAGATGGCTGATGCTTCATTTAACATCTTTATAAACATAAGTATATTTTACAAACCAGTTGTAGATTTCTCCAACATGGAGCAAAATCAAACAAAAACATGTTGCAAGTTCAGAGCAGAGCTCCAGTCTTCAAGCAAGCAAGCTAGTTTCATCTTCAATAGACAGACTCAGAGCTCAACAGAGTAACAGAGTTGCAGAGCTTAACATAGAGCCACACCTAAACTACTTTTAATTTCATTTTCCAGCCTAGGCTAATTCTAGTTTCAGTTTACAAAACAGTCCTCATTGGCTGATTTAGTTGCTATGCCTATTCATTGACTGACCTTGTTACCAAGCTCTATTCCAGTTCATGAATATACTCTGACACTCCTCCCTTCATAACTGGAATAGACATAAATTCAATTACCTTTAATATTCTTCAGATACCTGTATTTGAAGACCCACATTCACAGTTGCCTTCAGATACCTGAGAATTCATTTTTATACCTATCCAACGCAATTGCGTTGATCCCCACCTTTTAACTTTCCAGTGGATATGCAACTATCAGCCTTGCTTGAACCCAAGACCTTTCAATGCAGTATCTAAACAGATATTCCAATTCCTTTATGGCTTCAGCCCATAAATGGCCTTGTTCAATTTATATACTGTGTTAGGCTTTTTACTTTCATACCCTGGTACTTGAACCACATAAATTTTTTCCTCTAATTCTGCATTGAGAAATGCAGTGCTTATGTCAAAATGCCAAATTTTATAGCCACGTGCTGCTACCAACGTTAGTGCCAGCCTGATGGACTGAATGGATGGATTGGACTCTTTACAGTTGGCGCGAATACCTCATCATAGTGCACATTTTTCATCTGTGAAAACCCTGTGTCACTAACCTTGCTTTACATTGTACTTCAGTGTTGGGTAGTACCTTTTTCTTGTATACCCACTTGCATCCTACAGCTTTGCTACCCTGTGGCAAAGTCATAGATGTGAATGCTTCATGTTCTCTCATGGATTTCATTTCATTATCCATGGCTTCTTTCCACTTTACTTGTTCAACTTTAGGTAATGCCAATACTTTTTTGTAGTTCCTTGGCTCATATTATACATTACACACTTTAACTTTACCAGCAGAATACCTGTCAGGTGGAATCCTCTTGTTCCATCGCTCTGACCTGCGTGGCACTGACTGCTCTTACGTGTCCACCCTCTTTTGCTTCGTACCTTGTTCAGTTTCTCCTCCCTGAACGCTGACACCATCACTAAGCAAGTTACTGTCACTAAGTGAGTTATGTCACTAAGTGGATCATCGTCACTAAGTGGATCATTCCACAAATTTGCATCAATTCTGTTCCAATTTTGTTCTGCAAAGCTTGCAGACCTTGAAAATATTATTCTTTTGCTCCCATCACTAAAGGGATAACTTCTTGAGCCTGGCTCATAGCCCATAAACCTAAGCTTCTAATCTTTGGTTGCCCCTTTCTTCTAATTGCTTTTGGAATATGCAACCACACATTGCTTCCAAACACCCTTAAATGTGCTAAAGATGGTTTTCTCCCATTTAGCACTGCATATGGAGTATCATTAATGGAGGAACTCCACAACCTATTAACTAAATAATTAGCAGTCAATATGGCTTCACCCCAATATGACCTGCTTAGACCAGAATCCTCTAGCAGGGATTCTTCATGGTTTGCAAGACTCCATTCCATCTCTCAGCATTCTCAGCTGCTGTGTAAGGATTTGTGCGCCTGTGTTTTATTCCTAACTGTCCCAACCATTGTTGAAAACTTGTTGACATGAATTCTGAACCTCTGTCAGTTTGCAGCTGACATACCTGCTGTTTATACCTTCTTTCTACAAAGCTTATCCATTGCTTAACTTTTTGCAGCACCTCTGGTTTACTCTTTAGTAAATAGCAGAACTCAAGCCTTCTATAGTCATCTACAATGACTAGCACATACTTAGCTTCTCCCAAACTGGCTTGCATTGGGCCCACCAAATCTGCATGTACCAGCTCTAGAGCTCTTGTTGTCTGCCCTGTGCTACTCTTGCTTACTGGGAATGCCTTGGACTTTGATGTTTTGCATACTGCACAATCCAAATATGCCTTACATCCCTTTACATGCAATCCTTCTGCATACTGGTTCATCTTTTGAACAACTTTAAAGTTAGCATGACCAAGTTTTTTGTGCAAAAGATGAACACATGAATCATGTTTTGCAACATTGCCAAATGTTTGTGCGCATTGAACTTTTTGTCCCTGTAACATATAAAGACCATCATGCTTTATGCCCTTCTCCACTGAGCCAAATGGAGAATCCAGGATGGGTAGTTTCTAGTCTCATAGCTCTGCAGACTAAGTTGAAAAACTGAGGACACACCCCCTGTTAACAGTCCCCAGTTCTTCACTCGTTCTCAGCGTGTTCAGACCACTTTTTAAGGGCTCTGAATAGTTAAGATTGTAGAAGAATCACCCCCCTGGATTGAGTTTTTTTTCTCCTCGAGAGGCTTAGAGCAGGTTTGACAGCTAGCCGGCTTGCTCGTTAGCACTTTTGTTTTTTGTTTTTTTTTACTCCCCTTTTTAAAAAAAAAATCCTTTGCTGGTGGACTGGTTTTTGGAATTGTGATTGTAAATTTGATTGGAGGTGCCCCTGAGAGCCCGTGTGGCCCGGGTCAGTGTCTTATTCAACTCACTTTCTCCCGGTCCGTTCTTATTGATCTGTGCTAGCTGCAAAAACCAATAGGCGCTTCTGCCCCTTTTCGGTGTCGGCGGCCATTTCAGACATTTTGTGACAATTCTGCAGTTCGTCTCCAGGACCCTTGGGGGGGGGGTATTGGCCATCTGGATTGAATCCTGACCATTTGGCTAGCCCCACTGTCAATAAGCCATCAATTTCTTCCATTACTGCTGCAGGCTTTTGCAACAGCAGTCTGCCCATCAACTGTCCTTGCAAACTTTTTCTGTCTTGCAACAAACAGTCTGTCTTTAAGTGAGATCATCTCTGTTGCTGGGTTGTAATCTGATATCCCCTGCTGCTCTTCTCTTCTCTGGAGACAGCCAGTCTGTAGAATTTTCCATTTTGCTCCTTGGGTCCCCTCCTCAGGGATTTCTCCTCCTTGAGGCTTTTTCTATAATGGCATTTCTGCTCTTCAGCTATCAGACACGCTTTCAGAGCTTTCAGACTCAATTCCTGCTCTGGTTTGCATTCAAACACTGCAGAAACAATGTCTCAAGTTTCATCTAGGCTGTTCAGAACTAAGAGCACTTTCTGAGATTCAGGTATTCTTATCTCACGTTGTTCTAATTCCACAAACAAAGTTTGCATATGAACAAAATGCTGTTCCACCGAATCTCCTGGCTGCAAACGAGCTTTATATAACTTTCTTGATAAATGTACAATGTTGCATGCAGATACACTCACATGAAGAGTCCTCAATTTATCCCAGACTTCCTTTGCAGTCTTTAAATCAGCTACATTGATAAACTAATCATGTTCTAAACTTACAATGATATAAGCAAATGCTCTATCATGCAGCTTCTGATCTGCAACATTCAATGGTGCCTAGGGTGGATTTTCAACAATATTCCAAAGCTCTTTTGCCTTCAGGAAACATTCCATCTTTGCAGCCCAAATAATATAGTTCTGCTGACCCAAACTGGATAGAGATCTCTCTTTAATTTTTTTCAGCCAACCTGCAAAGCCTCTTGCCTTGTTTCTTACTTTTAACACAGACAGTCTCTCAGCTTTAATTCAGTCTTTTTCTCTGGGTATTCTAGGCCCATAACCTATTGAGAGTTTTGCAGAGATAATTCAGTGCCAGATAAATAAACACAGATGGCTGATGCTTCATTTAACATCTTTATAAACATAAGTATATTTTACAAACCAGTTGTAGATTTCTCCAACATGGAGCAAACTCAAACAGAAACATGTTGCAAGTTCAGAGCAGAGCTCCAGTCTTTAGCAAGCAAGTTAGTTTCATCTTCAATAGACAGACTCAGAGCTCAACGTAGTTGCAGAGCTTAACATAGAACCAAGACTAAGCTACTTTTAGTTTCAGTTTCCAGCCTAGACTAATACTAGTTTCAGTTTCCAAAACAGTCTTCATTGGCTGATTTAGTTGCTATGCCTATTCATTGGCTGATCTGGTTACCAAGCTCTATTCCAGATCATGACTATACTCTGACAGACTCCCCCCACATCTGTAACATTATAGTCTCTTTCAGTACACCATATTTCTGTATTATTTATTTATTACATTTATATGCTGCCCATCTCACTATTGAGTGACTCTGGATGGATTAAAACAAGTACATTATCTTCACAGAACTTCATATTTTCCTTTTTAAAAAACTTATTTATCTCTGTTTGACATAGTCAGCCAATTAGCTTCCTCAACAGATTTAAATATTCTTCCCCACAAAGATATATATCTTTTTAATTTAAAAAGCAAGGGGCATGATGGCTCAGCAGTTAAAAATACTGGGCTTGTCGGCTGAACAGTTGACAGCCCAATTTCAAAACCCAAGTGCTGTACAACAGGATGAACTGCTGTTATTTGCTACAGCTCCTGCCCACCTAGCAGTTCAAAAACATGCAAATATGAATAGATGAATAGGTCCTACTTTGGTGGCAAGATAACAGTATTTCATACACCTCAGAGTATATTCATGCATAAGGCAGTATTCCAAACCTAACTATCCCTTTAGTCTGCCTTTTAACTTTCTTATTCAAAAACCCTGATAAGCTTTTTGCATTTAATTCTTTTAAAATTGTTCTAATTTCTTCCTTTTTACTTTAATCATTCTTGGTTTGAATGTACACTCACTTAGGTCACTTTAAGTGTTCTGCTGCTCTGGAGCTGATTACAGATTAACAGAGTTGGAAGGTACCTTGTAGATCATCTAGACCAACCCCTGCCCAAGCAGGAGACTTCATCATTTCTGACAGATGGCAGTCCAGTCTTTTCTTGAAAGCTTCCAGTGATGAAGTTCCCACAGCTTCTGAAGGCAAGCTGTTCCATTGGTTGATTGCTCTCACTGTCAAAAAAATTATCCTTATTTCCAGGTTGAATCTCTTCTTGTTCAGTTTCCATCCATTATTCCTTGTCTGTCCTACAGATGCTTTAGAAAATAGCTTGACCCCCTCCTTTCTGTGGTAGCCCCTCAAATATTAGAACACTGTTATCATGTCTCCCCTGATCCTTCTCTTCACTAGACTAGCCTTACCCAGTTTCTGCAACCATTCATTGTATGTTTTAGCCTCCAGTCCCCTAATCAGGTGGAATTCTACCAGTTCGGACTGGTTCTATAGAACTGGTTGTTATGATTCTGTGCAGTTTGGAGAACCGGCAAATCATGCCCCTGACTGGCCCCACCCCTCTCCACCCACCCATCCCCTCCCCGCCCACTCAGTCCTTATCGTGTATGCGCGACATCACACACATGCCTGACATCGCTGACTGCGTTCTCCCTTGCCCAGTTACTCCTTAAGGTATTTCCCCCCCCTTCCCGACAACCAGCTGTTCCAATGATCAGTTGTGCCTCACTGTTGTACTGCTTCACCCAGGAGACTTCCCTGAGGCCCAGGAGGCAAAAAGGGGCACACGGGGGGGGGTGCTCCATTTTTTGCCTTCCTGGGTCCCAGGGAAGCCTCCTGGGAGCAACCCCCACCCCCAGGAGGCTTTCCTGAGGCCCAGGCGGCAAAAAAAATGGTGCTGCAAAAAATGAAGCCACGCCTACCCAGTTACATGGCCATGCCCACCTAGCTACACCCACCTAGTCACACCCACAGAACCAGTTGTTAAAAATTTTGAATCCCACCCCTGCCCCTAATTATCTTGGTTGCTTTTCTTGCACTCTTTCTACCATCTCAACATCTTTTTTATAGTGGGGTGACCAAAACTGGATGCAGTATTCTAGGTGTGGTCTTACTAGATATTTCTAGATGTTGGCAGATCTGTTTTTTTATTATCTACTACCAGTCTACTCAATGCAAAGAGGAAACATGCCAGCAGTTTCTGGAGTGCCATCAAGCTGGCCACACAAACCTAGTCAGTCACACCCACCTAGTCAGCCACGCTTCCCAGCCAGTGGTGGGATTCAAATTTTTTTACTACCGGTTCTGTAGGCATGGCGGGGAAGGATACTGTAAAATCTCCAGTCAGTGGTAGTGTTTGCTGGTTCTCCAAACTACTCAAAATTTCTGCCACAAGTTCTCCAGAACCTGCTGAATACCACCTCTGCCCCCAGCCCCCTTGAGGTCAACCACAGCCCTTCAATGAAATGGAGTTTGACATCCCTGCTCTAGATCCCTTATTTTTTCCTCTAGTAGTTCACATAACTTACATTTAAGACATGTAAAATTGGGGTATTCTTTCGGCATAAAGAACATATGGAACACATATTGCATTCCACAATAGTATCAGTCACTTGTTCCATGAGTTAGGGTTTTTTAGCTGGTTCTTTTAAAAAGGGTAAAAAAATTAGGTTTCTTTCTTTTTTTCCTATCCTTTCTACTGCCTTTTTGTGCTCATTTTCTTAAAAGATAATAATAAACTTAATTACTGTCACAGACCAGCAATAGACAAAATTATCACTGTTTACAATTGTGTTAAAAGATATTACTAAAAATAATAATAATAATTAGTAATGTCCAAATAATATAATACATGATGGTACTAAACAGTATGGTTCTTACCCTTGGTTACATGATGGGAGAGTGGGTAAGTATGTGTGTAAATATAGATTCTCTAAAAATTGTTAGAGATATCTACAAGAAATTGGTGCAATAAATATCTTTAATTCTGCAATCACATTTTCCTTCTGGTCATTGCAGATGCACATTTTTTTTTACTGCACATGTGATAGCCTGGAGGAGATAAGTCTGTATAAAAATTGTCTGCCCTCCCTGGTAATCTCTCTAATAAGGGGAGAATACGCATTGACCTAAAAACTCTGTTTCATATAAATTTTATTGAATTTACAATTAAAAAAATAACATAACAACATTACATAAGAAACAGAGAGAGAAAAAGAAGAAAGAAAGAAGAGAAAGAGAGAGGAAAAAAAAAAACCGCTGGGTCTTGCGACCGAAAAAGGAGAAGAAGAAGTATAAAAGAGAGAGAAAAAACAAACAAACAAAGAGACGAAAGGAAAAAGAAAATACGTTAAAACCAGACAAATATTCTTTTGACAGTCTACAAGATCCAATTCTCCTACCTTACTTTAAATATACACATCTTATCGCTATTTATGGATATTTATGCTTATTTATGCTCATTAAACAGTTTATCTCTGATAAAACCAATTATACCATGCATTCCAATTATTATCAAATGCTGAAGACTCTTTATTTTTAAGAGCTATGGTTAAATTGTCCATTTCTGCGCAGTCACATATTTTCTGAATGACCAATTGATCTGTAGGTAAACGGGATGATTTCCAGCATTGGGCAAATGCTAATCTGGCCGCAGTTAGAATATGAATTATTATGTATTTCGTCTTTTAGGAAAATGTTTATCAGAGATCCCTAGTAGGAAGAACTCTGGTTTGTATTCAATTTGATCTTTGGTTATCTCCTCCAGCCATTTTCTAATTTTTTGCCAGTATTTCTGGGCTTCTTTACAGGTCCACCACATATGAAAGTAGGTTCCCTCTATGTTTTTACATTTCCAACATTTTGGACTAGAGTTTGGGTTCATTTTCGCTAACCTCGAAGGGGGTAAGTGCCATCTATAAAACAATAGGGGAAGGAGACAAAGAATTACTAAATAAGGATATTACATGGTCTGAGTTAAAATCTGCAATGGAAAATCAATGTAATAATAAATCCCCTGGTCCAGATGGGATTCCAGTAGAATTATATAAAGCCACATTAGATTTAGTAGGGCCTCTGATGCTGGAAGTGTTTAACGAGTACTTTCGGCTGCCAAAATGCCAGACTCATGGAGGGAGGCGTTGATTGCGTTAATTCCGAAGGAGGATGTGGATGCCAGATATATTAACAATTATAGACCAATCTCACTTTTAAATGCCGATTATAAATTATTTACCTCAATTATTGCGAATAGAGTAAAACAAGTTTTAAATTTATACATTCATGAAGACCAAAATGGTTTCCTTCCATTCCGCCAAATTAAAAACAATTTAAGAACCGTTATTGACGCCTTAGAATATTATGAAGCTCATCCAGAGAAACAATTTACACTCTTGTTTCTAGATGCGGAGAAAGCATTCGATAACTTACATTGGCACTTCTTAATACAAAAAATCTATAACATGAATCTGGGCACTAAATTCGAGAATATTATCACAACAATTTACAATACCCAACAAGCCAATATACTAATTAATGGTGAACAAACAGGCCCACTAAGCATTGAAAAGGGCGTTAGACAGGGTTGCCCTCTCTCACCCTCTTATTTATATTTGCTTTAGAATCATTGTTAACGCGGATAAGACAAAATCCTGAAATTCAAGGGGTTAGGGTCAAGGCAGAGGAATATAAATTACAGGCGTTTGCAGACGATATGGTTTTCTTCCTAGAGGATCCCATGGAGAAAGGACATAATCTAATAAAAGAACTAGAACAATATGGTTCAGTAGCAGGACTAAAGATCAACAGAAATAAGACGAAATTACTGACTAAAAATCTAACAGAGAACCAGAGGAAAGAATTAGAAAAAACCATGGGGATACAGGCAACAAAAAAGGTCAAATATTTAGGCATATGGTTAACACCACATAGTAAATCACTCAAAGAGAATAATTATGATAAACTGTTACAGCAAATTAAGAAAGATCTAGAATCCTGGAATAAGTTGCAGCTTTCTTTACTGGGCAGGATTGCCACAATCAAAATGAACATTTTACCAAAACTCCTTTACTTATTCCAGACAATCCCAATAAAATTACCAAAAATTTTTTTTATGATATAAATAAGGTAACTCTTAAATTTATTTGGCAAGGGAAAAAAGCTAGAATCAGTATTAAGGCCTTACAAGATGCAAAAAGTAGAGGTGGGCTAGCGCTTCCAAACTGGGAATTATATTATTGGGCAGCCAATTTACTATGGTTAAAAGACTGGGTCAATTTACGGAATAAAAGAACTCTAGCCTTGGAAGGGCACGACCTTCAGAGAGGATGGCACGCATTTCTATGGGATGTGGGGAAAACTAAACAGGCGTACTTTCATAGACATCTTATTAGAGATTCACTATTAACTAATTGGAAAAAAATATGTAAAAACATTATTTAAAAATTCCGATTTGGCTTTCAACAATGGAGGCAATGGTTCATCCCAACAATTTGGATATAACAAAAATGACTAAATATAAAGATTTATTAGATCCTTTAGGAAGCTAAGAACTCGACAGGACTTACAGGAACAGGGATTTAAAATTGATCAGTGGTTATATATACAAATCCATAGTAGATACAAACAAGATATCAAAGAGTTTGGAATTTATAGCAAATTACAACACTTAGATAAAATCTTATTAGGATCAAATAAAAAGAATATTTCTAAATTTTATAAATATTTATTGGAGGTAGAATTAGAGCAAGAGATAGTGAAAGGGAACATGATAAAGTGGAGTAGGAATATTGGAAGAAGCATTACATTAACAGAATGGGAAAAGATCTGGAATAGAATCATTAAGATTACGAAATCTGCGGCGTACAAAGAAAATATGACCTAAAAACTCTGTATAACTCACAGTGCAGTAAAACGTGTGATATCTTCGACTTCTTCTTTATCACATATATATACTTGTTCCGCTATTGGGGTCTTGTTACACCTGCCTTGGAGGAATGCTGAGGGGAGAATGTTAAATGTGGCTCTGAAATTGTTTTGGGAAGATCCTTTCCTCTAAATATCTTGATGATTCCCACACCCCCTGGTTAATTCTGTTCCTACTATGGAGAGGCAACCTATTTATTTCTAATGGAACTCCATGTCTTTTATTCTATTAATGACTACTTGCTTAGCATGGGCAAAGCCTAGGGATATTAAAAATGCCGGGGGGAGTCCATAAGAACCCAGCTTGTGGTTTCCAGTGCGAGGGGAAGTTATCTATCAAACTAAAGGAGTCAGTCCCTCTGGGAAGAAATGAAATTTTAGCCAATAAATAATCATCAGCTTCCAGGTTTTTACCTGAATCTGAGGCATATCTGTCTCAATCTTTAACTGGACATTTGGTGTTCCTTTGTGTGCAGCTAAAATGGCTCACTGGAATTTTTTTTGTATGATTTCTAGCAAGTCTTTCTTTATGAAGATTCCTGTTTGTGCCCCCTAAAGAATTTGCTCCAATGTTTTGGCATTGAAGAGTTTTAAGGCAGAAGATTGTCCTCCCGCTTGAAGAAGAAATGTTTAATTGCATTTGAAGACCTGAGGGCTGATTGCAATGTATAGTCCAATCAGGGCTGGCATTCAAATTTCTTAACAACCGGTTCTGTGGGAGTGGCTTAATTTGTAGGTGTGGCTTAATTTGTGGGTGTGGCTTGGTGGTCATGTGACTGGCTGGGCATGGCTTGGTGGTTATGTGACCAGGTGGGCATGGCCAACTCAACATCACTTCTTTGCCCTAATAACTGTTTTAAGTATAAAAAAAAAAAGATACGCCAAAACAAAAGGTAGTTTATTATTTCATGCCTTTAATGTTTAAATAAGAAAAAAGGTATACAAGTTGGAGACAGAGTTGAAGGTGGATTTGAAAATGGCTGTCCATAAAAAAAAGGTATTACACTGTGTGTATATAAAATAATGGTTGATATTTTCAAAATTTATTGAAAAATAAACACTTAAAATGGAACAGTTACCAAACCAAGAGAATTTGTTACTTTGTGCCAGGATTGCCACAAAAATCTTTCTCAGCTAACACTACCTTACATTAGCCCAGGGTTTACTTAGACCAACAGTCCCTAATGGAATGAAAGCTATAGCAGAGAGAGAGAAGTCAGGGGATTGAGGGGTAGCCATGTTTAGTCACCTAAGCTTTTTAGACTTTTCATCTTTAAAATGTACTGAAGCTTTTTTCAGCATTCCAGCCAGGCTGTTCTGTGGGAACTTGGAAGGACAGTGCCAGAAACCTCACAGCACCATAAACCTCAGAAAACAGTGCCAAGAAACTGAAACCAGCCCTTCCCCCTTTAGGAAAACCAAGAATCACCAGCTGAAAGAGAAAACTCAGAGCAGACAGAGCTGACAATAGAAACAGTTAGGTGGAGCCATTAAGATAAGGAGATTCAGGCTAAAAATAACTCCATTAACCCATTAGGGCAGGAAGACAGGATCAAGGACAATCACTTTAACGAGAGGCACACAAATAAACCATTAAGTTGCAGAAGCTGCAAAGGGGAATTAACAATTAAGCCTATTAAAAATAAAAAAGGAAGAATTTAAACTGCAAGCCTTCGCTGACGATTTACTTTTTATCTTAGAAGAGCCACAAAATTTGGGACCAAAGTTTATAGATAATTTAGAAAAATTTGGAGAAGTCGGGCTAAAAATTAATAGGGAGAAAACAAAAATAATTACAAAAACAGGACAAATAAACAAAAGGATGTGCTAGCAGTGAGAATGGGCATCCAAAAGAAAGTTAAATATTTGGGGATTATAATTTTGGCGAGACATACAACACTTAAAAAAGATAACTATGATCCATTAATAAAACAAATATCAGAAGATCTGGAAAAGTGGGATAAACTAAGACTATCCTTCAGGGGAAGGATAGTGGCTGTAAAGGTGAATGTATTCCCGAAATTATTATTTCTTTTTCAATAATGCTCCCATAAAATTGGGGAAAAAACCCAAAAGACAAATTTATGTCTTTGACCACCTATTTGGCTATCTACCTTGGAAGCCTTGATGCATCCACATCTACTTAGACAAGGAAAAATTATTATGTATGAGGATATATTAAATGATAGAGGGGAACTACAATCTAGATAAGACCTGAAAGATCAAGGAATTGATATAGAATGGTGGGTTTATTTGCAACTTCAATCAAAATATTTGAGGGATAAAAAAGAGTGGGTCATTAGCAGATCCAAAATAAAATTAGATGAAGTACTATTAGGAACCGATGAGAAAATGATAAAAAGTTTTATTGGAATGATAAAGTTTTATTGGAATGTAAATTGGAGGAAGACAAATTAAAGGAAATGATGGTGATATGGATGAAAAATTTTGGTTATAGTATTCTAGACGATTGGCAAATATAATTGGAAATAAACAAAAAAATGACCTTGGCCACACCGTTCAAGGAAAACTTACATAAATTATTTTACAGATGGCACATAGCTCCATCAAGATTGGCAATAATGTATCCAAAGCTTTTCCCCACATGTTAGAAATGTAACAAAGAAAAGGGAACATATTACCATTTGTGGTGGAATTGCAAAGAAGCCCCAATTTTTTGGCAAAAAATACAGACATGGCTAGAAGAGATACGTAGGACTAAAATAGAATATAGACCGGAGTTTTTCCTCTTAGGGATTAATGTGGAGAAGTATCATAAGGACATTTAATAATTCATATAATTGCAGCTGCAAGGTTGGCTTATGTATAACAATGGAAAGATAAAGAAACTTCAAATGAACTAGATATAATTAGGAAAATTTGGATTTGCACAATCCAAAAATTTGCACAAAAATGAACAAATTGACAAAGGAAAATTTGCACAAAAATGAACAAATTGACAAAGGAATTAAAAAATAAGGATGAATCGGACTATTATAAAATATGGGATAAGTTCTATGGTTGGTTAGACAAGAGGAAGGATCAAGACATTAAGAAATGACTTAATGTATATATGTGTGTGTGTTTGTGTGTGTGTTTATACACACACACACACACACATATATTGTAAATGTATCTATATGTGAATTAGCAATATAATGCAAAGATATTTGTTAGGAGGATTGTACCATGTTCAATGTTTTTTAATGTATTTTTGTTTGTGTTTGTTTAATAAAAATAATTAAGCATAAAAGGCTCAGATTCACACTTCCAATCTGCTTGCAGCCCAAGACCCATCTGTGTCACACTATCTTTTTGCCTTTCTTCATTAAAGAATCCCACTGGTGTAAATTTTTAAGAGGCGGGGGTATGGAGTCCACTGTCCAACAAAATGGGGATTAGGGACAAACACACACACACACAAAATCTCACTTATTCCAAAATATAAAAGCAACATTATAAAATTTGCTTGCAAGCAAAGCAAACAAAATTACACAACATCATCAAGTTATGAAAACAATCACAGAATGTACATCTACCACAAATTTCAAAATATAAAAGCATAATGTCACAAAATTTGCTTGCAAGCAAACTCACAAAATTAACTCACAACACACCATGTATATAAATATTGAATTTTTTATTAAAAAAGAGAAACTTTTACCCAAAATCAGGCAAAGAAACACAGAGCCACTCAGAGATCTACCTTTCTGCAATCTGCTGCCTGAGTCTGAACTGAAAAATAGAAGCTTCAGTCCTGGAGTCTGGGAAGGAAGGCAACATTCCAGCCATTCAGCTCTGCTCTCAGGCCACTTCTCCCATCCCCCAATCCCCTTGACTGGGCCTCAGGGAAGCCTCCTGGGTGAAGGCGAGGCAGTACAACAGCAATTTAGATTAGCTAGAAAGTAAGAAATCCGTCAATTTCTTGCTTTCTAGCTAATCTAAATCGCGTGGCACAGCTGATAGTCGGAACAGCTGATAGTCGGGGGGGAAAGGAAAAATAGCAACTTACCAAAAATTAGGTGAAGGCACAAACAGGTAAGTTAGATGGCGTGCATGTGAGAGAAGGAGTGACTGGGTGGGGCGGGTGAGGAGGGGAGGGGCCAGCCAGTGGTGCAATTTGCTGGTTCTCCGAACTGTGCAGAATCGTTAAAACCGGTTCTACCGAACTGGTCCGAACTTGTAGAATCCCACCCCTGAATTCAGGTGAGCCTTCCATGTACCTTGTGAGTGGAAAACCACCCCAAGGTATTTAAATATCCTAACCTGTTCTAAATTATGTCCTTCAATTTTCCAGGAGTATTTAATAGATCTTTCAGCGAAAACTAAAATTTTCAGTTTGTCAAAATTAAGGACCAACTTATTTTGTCTGCAATGTCCTACTGTTGCTGTGATTGCTCTCTTCAGTCAATGGATGTTAGTGAGATAATAGTACCATCATCAGCATATAAGAGTATTGGGATTTTACATTGTGCCAAGTTAAGAGAGGTCAGAGTTCTGCAAAAGATTGATCAAGGGGTTGATGTAAAAGTTAAAGAGGGAGGGGAATAGAGTATAACCCTGCCATACTCCTTTTTGTACCCTTACTAAGCCAGATAAAGTCCCTTGAGGGTTACACCTCACTTTCAAGGTTGAATTAGCATACAATTTTTGTATGAAGTAGAGGAGGCGTTTATCAATAGTAGTGAGTTTTAATTTCTCCCAGAAGGTATTTCTGGATATTGAGTCAAAGGCTTGCTGAAAATCAAGAAAGGCCATGAAAAGAGAGGATTTTTAAAATATGTGTATTTTTGGATGGTGCAATACCAACTGTTGATCTTCTTTCTCTAAAGATCCACTGTTGATCTTTCTCTAAATCCAGCTTATCTTTGATTATCCCCCCTGAAATCAGCCAATCCTGAAGTTTATAATGAAGGTGTTTCGCATACAATTTACTAACAACACTCAAAAGACTAATGGTCCTATAATTGCCTGGGTCATTTCTGTTACTCTTTAGTATAATGTAGTATAATGATTGCTAATCCCCAATCTTTTGGCACACGGCGTATTTTATCTATATATGTAGAAAGAGATGACATTCTTTTTAATTATTTTTGGAAGAACACTATCAGCCCCTAGTTTTTTATTAACCTTAAGGGATAGCTCTTCTAGTGGGACAGGGGGGCACTAAGGAGTTTGTCCAAACTAATTTGGCTCTCATTGTATTCACAGTCGAGGTCTGTATATAGCTCTCTAAAATGTTCTTCCCAGGCATAAATTGGTACCTGATTATATGGAGGTAAGGAGGATTTTCCCAGTCCTCTAGTGATATACCAAAAAAGGGATGTATTTTTTGTCTTGACTGATGCAGTTAATCTATGCCAAGACTCCTTCAGAGACGCACTTTTCTTTTAGAAGGGTCTTATATTGTGCCTTCAACTGCTTTAAATAGTGAATATGATCCTCAGAAGGGGAGGTTTTTCTTTTCCTGTACTCCTTGTCATATATCCTCTTCAGTTGCACACAATCTCTGTCAAACCATTTTTTATTCTTTAAAGTTTTAAAGTTTAAAATATTCTTAAATATGAATTATGATACACCCAGAGGGGTGGGGGAAGCCAGGGTCAAGGGTGACAGTGAATTACGTGTCTCAGAATTGGCTTGCTGTCAGTTGCCCTAATTAAATCAAGCTTCAAAAACTTCAAAGGGTTTATTAGGAGCTAACATGTTGGCATGACCTGTATGAAGCTGATTCCGAGACACATAATTCACTGTCACCCTTGACCCTGGTTTTGTCCCACCCCTCTGGTTGTATCATAATTCATATTCTCCAATGAAACACATTCATAGCCAAGAGTCTTCAATCACGTTCTCCAATTAGAGATTTGCAGGGCAGAAATTCCAGTAGCTTAGTTATAATCTTTGCAAAATAAGAATGGAATGCACTTTCAGGTCCATACTGCTGCACTGTTTCTGTTCTGGCAACTCTAAAGCAGGCATTTATAAGTTGACACCGGCTTTTTTGGAATGAGCCAATGTTTCTGTTGGTAAGAACTGGTTTCAAATTTGTAATTAAGGTTTCAAGCCCCTCTAAGTATGACTTACCTCTTAAGAGAGATGTAGGTAGTTCTTTAGTTTCTGGAGCTAACATCCATTTAGTAACTTCCTTTGCATTTTTCTCAGTCCATTTAATTTTTACCTGAGTATTTTGGCTCAATCAACCTAGGTAGGTAGATTGATCCGTCCTTTAAAAATTTCTGGTATAAGGGTTGCTGGATCGTGACCACTTTCCAATCACGAGTCTACCATCATCTTCAGTAAGAACTTCAGAAGGTCGTATAATCAACTGTGGATTTTCTTCCTGCTCCACAATAAGTATATTCTGCTGGGTAATTGCCATGTGTGGAACCATTAAAGATACGTAGGTCCAAATGTGCAATCATCTGTCTTACACACAAACCTGCCCGATTTGCTTTGGGTTCTTTAAAATGTCTAGAATGCAGGGATTCTCATGGTGCATTCTCATTGTAATGGCTTTTTTCTGTGTTCATTTTTCTACCTTGTTATTTATTTAATTTGCTGACTATTATGTTAATTTTATTTATCCTTTTCTCCTCTCCTCTCTTCTCATTCCTGCTCTGTTCTCTCACTGGCTTGCCTCTTTGTTCTCTGCCGGTCATTGGCCTCTCCGCCCCACAGCTGTTTCTCCTGCCTGCTTCGCAACTGGCCGCACTCACTTACTGGCTCATCTCTCTATTCTTCATTGGTTGACTTTGCTGCCTGCAATCGGTTTGCCTCTCTGCTCACCTCATTTTGATGGGCCTCTGGTCTCTTGGATAGGCCTCTTGAGTGCAGCTGGGCTTCTCTCTCTTAATTTCTCCAATCTTCCTCTCCTTTTCCTTTCTCTAGTCTTTTTTCTTTTTCTATTACTTTTCTTTTCCTCTCCACCCCTCCTCCTATGGGTCTAGGACTTTTACGCTCCTACCATTGGCCATGTTTGCTTTTCCTCCAGGGTTTTACCTCTGCATTATTATCCACCAGCTTTTCTCCTGAGCTGGCCCACCCCCATCCTTTTACCCTGGACAATGGGCCCCAGCCCCTCCATCCCAGGTCCTTCAGCATGGCCCATTTGTCAAAGTGCATTTGGGCGCCCGAGACAGTTCGCCTCCAGCCAATCGGCTGACTGCCAATGCTGGCAGCCAGAAGCCACGGCATGATCAGTGCAGGGGCTGGCAGGCTTTGGAGAAGGTGCTGCAGCCAAACGGTGTCAGGTCCTTGTTAGAAGAAGGAAGAGGGAGGGGTGGAAGAGCGGGGGAGGGGGCGTAAATAATCCAGTTTCATCCAAAGGAGTTTTTGTTTTGAGTAGATATCCTAGTTTTAGAAGGAGAGAGGGAAGGGGGAGAGAGAAAGAGAAAGAGAGGGAGGGAGAAGGGAGACAAGAAAAGAAAGAAAAGGGAGAGAGAAAGAAAGAGATAAAAAAAGAAGGAAGGAAGGAAGAGGGAAAGAGAGGGAGGGAGGGAAAAAGGACCACAAACCATAGTACTGGATGCAGCTTCAGAGGATGCTTTGAAACAGCACAGCGATCCAGGGCTGGAAGGGATCTCAGAGGTCATCTAGTCTAACCCCCTGCTCCAGCAGGAGACCTTATGTCATCTGGGTTATATTGGTGCCTCTAATCAAGGAACATTCCCAGAAAAGGGAATGTGTTTACTAGGTCAAGGCTGCCATGCAGAGGAAGGCAAAGATAGTCCTCAATTATCCCAAACCCAAAATTTTGGTTACTAAGCAAGAGCATTGTTAAAGTAAGTTTTGACACATTTTAACTCAACCCATCCTCCAACAGTGGATGTGAATCACTGTGGACCAGACTGAGAATTTGAGAGCAAGATGATTGACACACTCATAAGGGAAAGGTAAGGGTACCCCTCGACTTACTGTATGTCCACCATTGAGCCTCGAATCTCCGTTGCTAAGAGAGACAGCTGTTCAGTGAGCTTTCACAGACTTTACAACCTTTCTTGCCACCATTGTTAAGTGAGTAGTTGCAGTTCTTAAGTAAGTCACATGGTCATTAAGTTAATCTGGCTTCCCCGTGGACTTCATTGGTCAGATTGCAAAGGGGGATCGCATGACTCTGGGACACAGACCATCATCAGTATGAGTCAGTTGCAAAGTGTCCAAATTTGGATCACCTGACCATGGGGATGCTGCAATGGTCATTAAGTGTGAAAAACAGACATAAGTCCCTTTTTCCAGTGCCTTTGTAACTTGAATGGTCGCTAAGTCAGTCACACAGTCGCTAAGTGAATCTAGCTTCCCCAAATCTCCTTTGCTAAGAGAGACAGCTGTTCAGTGAGCTTTCGCCCATTTTTACCCACTTCCTCATACTTCTTGGCTAGGATGACATACATCTGTGCAAAGAGTTTTGGAGCTATGGCAAAAGTCCCATCTACATACCAGGTGTCAGATGACTGCAAAATGTTCAACCAAGTCTTTCTGCTGAATATTAGGATCCTCCTTGATCCATGTCCAAAATCTCCTAATAGGAAAGGCTCTTGTAAGCCAGGAGTTGGTGAGTTGTATTCCACAGGTAAAATGAGGTCATCAAGGCTTACCTGGTCTGAAGGTGCTGCTATATTTCATTCCTCAACACATTCTTTGGCAACTAATTTCCTATTGAAATTCTCTTACCATAGGAAACTTTTCCTAACAATTATTTGGAATCTGTCGTCCTGTATCATAAAAACATTCTGTATCCTGCATTCTTTATAAATAAATATTATTTTATAAGGAATATATTCTGACTTTCTTTTCCATGACATTCTTTCTAATATTTTGAAGTGTTATATCCCGCTAATTCATCTAAACATATCCAGTTCCCTCAGTCTATTCTCAGAAAATTTAGTTCCTTATTCTCTGATCATCTTTGCTGCCATTCTTTTAATATATTCCATTTCCTCTGAACCTCTGTTTAAATATTATTCTGATTATTCAGGATTTGTGGTTGACACTGACCTAAATAGAATCTCATGGATCATTATGCTTTAGTGCTTGTATATTCAATGGCATTATGAACCATATTACTAAACTCTGAAAAGAGTGGCAAAAAAGGCATCTATGGCAGGTGTCAAAAATGAGAAATTGGATTAAAATTCATTGAAGAAAAAAGCAATTTCTTCCAATATTCTACCAAAAAAAATAATAATCAAATGGGCCTTTACAACAAAGACAGTGTCAATGTGGCAATGGAAAATGATCCCTGAACATTAAAATATGTCTGACAAGTGACTGGAAAGAGGGAAAGGCAAGTAGGATTTTTAGTGGTTTATGATCTTACAGGATGCTTGGTTACTGATGTGGCCCCAACAAAATGAAAGTTTGATTGTGCAGTGAGTGCCAGAGCCAGGAATGGCAGATATATTCCTGTCATATCAGAAATAACATTCTGGGAATTAATGAAATAAAATGGTTTGGAACAAGTCCTATCACATCGAAAATAACATTGAAGAATAGTGTAGCAATCATTAACAAAAGAATAACAAAGTCAGTATTCAAATGCAAGCCAAGAAATGATAGAATGACAATTATTCATGTTTAAGGCAGGTCAAACAGTATTGCGGTAATACAAATTTCACCTATGCAATGAAAGGGGAACAATCCTGTAAAACACTTTGCCTGCAAAATTTAAAAAGGACATAGGAAACCAAGATGCTAAAGTTGGAAGTAAAGTAGCATATGAAATAATAGGAAGATTTTACCTCAGTGTTCAAAATGAAACAGGAGACAATTTAATAACATTTAAATGTTTATAGCAAAAACATCCTTCCAGTAAGGATGGTCATATGATCTTCATAAAATCAAAGACTTTTTTCTCATCCAGGCAAGGTATTCCCTATCCCAGGGGTTCCCAACCTGTGGGCTGCAGCCCAGTACCTGGCTGCGGCTTCTTGGCCACTGGTCGCATGAATGGCTGGCCAGTCTGTGTTCGTGTACGTGTGTGTGCCCCCCCCATTTGTGCTACCGTTGCTGTGAGTGCTGTGTGGGCGCTGCCATTGCTGCAAGCATTGCATGCTCATGGCCTTACATGAGCACCTAAAGGCGACTGCCCCTTCCCCCCTCCAGGCCGCCAACCCAGAAAGATTGGGGAGTTCTTCCTTATTCTATTCATGTGCATATGATTTCTTGTCCTTAAGGGATAAGCACTGAAATTCTTTCTATTAAGGGAGAAGGAGACCAATGGTAGCACATATGTAGAAGCAACCTTTCTTTTCCTTCCAACTAAATTGTAGTCAAATCTCTCATCTCTTTGTGCATTAGACAACTATTTTTCTCTGTCAATAGTTTTACAGGTTCTTATTAATCACTTTTTATGAAGAACAAGAAAGGGAAAGCCCAGGAACTCCAAGCCACAACAATCCTTGAAAGACCTCAAACAATTGAGGTTTTTCAGGCTGGATGAAATTGTGAATGCACTGGACTGTTTTGTAGTCTCAAATGTATATGCTCCTTTGACATTCCTATTAAGAATAATATTAAATCTACAACCAATGATAATGAAGCAGGAGATTCAGCAGACAGATTTATTCTACCTGAGTGCCAGGTCTGCCTCCAGCCCAACCATATATAATATTCAACATGTACGGTATATAGATGATATATAAAATTGTGACCAAGCAACATAACAGAAATAATGAAACATAAAAAAACAGTATAAATCATATAATGTAGCTATTTTTGGTGCAATTAATAAAGCACACAAATGATCAGATGTAATGAATAGCTTGATCAGATGTAATGAATATCTAGGGTGAGATATGTGCTGTGCATTCAGATTTTATTAATTTGGTTTATTACACTATATTATTGTAGTGAAATTTTTCTGTTCATTTTTTCCTTATTATAGGTAGACCACAAGTTGTGGCCATAATGGAAGCTTCCCATCATGGTTGTAACTTGTGACAGTCCTAAAACAGGTCAGTCATGTGAGTGGCCCAATTTATGACCTTTTTTGCATTACACAAATCACTGTGGTCCTTAAGTGAATCACAACCATCATAAAACATGGTCACATGTTTGTGGAGCACTACAAATGGCGTTAAATGTGGCCCTGTTGCCAAGTGCTGGAATGTGGTCATGTGACTGCAGGAAGAATTGCTAGTACCTCCCCCCCTCCCCCCTCCATAGTAAGTAATAAGAACTACATGTACTCTGTCGATCAAATTTATCAAAGTTTATCTGTCTGTTTCTGTTAAACTGTAATCTTTGAGAACACCTGGAGAATTAGTTTCTAGCTCAGGGGTGTCAAACTGGCAGCCCACGGGCTGGATACGTCAACTGCAGGCACGCCCATCCCGGCTCCGCAAAGGCAAAAAGCATCATGATACGTCACAATATGTCACGTGACATGATCGAGTTTGACACCCGTGTTCTAGATCAGTGGTTGCCAACTGCAGGCTGGGCACCACTGGTGGTCCGCAAGAAAATTTTGGTGGTCCGCAGAGAAATGTCCCCCCAAAGCAATTAATCCAGGCTGTCCACATGACCCACCCACCTGCTGGCCCCCACCCTTCGGCCGAGCACAAACTTTACCTTGAGTAGAGCTACGCGAATTGGAACTGGAAACTAAGACTAATGGCGGGGGAGGGAAATCCGCCCCGGGCTGGCTTGCTGACATTGGTGGGAAAGTTGGTCCCATATTCCAGAGCTGCAGTAGTCACAAGACTGGCCCTGGCAGCTCCTCCAGTCTATGGCAGGACGGTAAACTCGGGTGGAGGAGCAGCTGCTCCGGGATGACCAAAGGGCCAGTCCTGTGACTACTGCAGCTCTGGAATATGGGACTTGACTTTCCCACCAATGTCAGCAAGCCACCCGTCAGTCAAAATTCATATTAGTGGTGGACTTCTGGTTTGAAGGGCTTCGGTGACAGACAGGAATCCGCGATCGTGCCTGGGCTCGCCGTTGGAGCTCCCTGAGCCAGCTGGCTTCGGGGCTAAGCCACCCCATAGAGGTGGTGAAGAAGGGGGAGACTGCCAGCAGGGTCGAGGAGAGCCGCATCTCTCCTCCTCAGCTGGCCATTACTCCCTTTCCCGAAGGCAGTAGGAGCAGTGGTCAGAAATGGCCACCTCAAAGAAGATCTCAATCGGAAAAGAACATGCAGGAGGAAGATAAGAAGTGAAAGTTTTGGCTGACTGGGCTAAGTTGAAAAAGCAATAACTAAGGTATCCTGGAATTTAAATTTTACAAGAAATAACATCGCTTCCAAAGAAGAGTCGGAAGCAGTGAAAGAAAGTGAAAAGGGAAAGGTTTGACTTTTTTTTTTCTTCTCTCTCCTTCCTTATATTGACAATTAAGAATAAGAAATTGGAAAAATCCGCTTTGGCATCAATAGGCAATTAAGCTGAAAATATAACTAAATGCCAAAGGGACAATAAAGATTTCTGAACATTAAAAACGTTTTCTTCTATAAGCAGGAAGGGAGAGAAAAAGAATAAGGGCAGGATCTGGAAGAGGGAGGAGACTGCTTGGACTTTAAAAGAATCTAAAGTAAAATTTCAATAAGACTTCTAAAAGATACATTTTAACTGAAACTTTGCAACTAAATAGTAACCCCAGGAAGAAAAAGTGGGAAAAAAAAGAAAGAGCAAAAAGAAACAGCTTGTGTGTATTTGGATTACTTGGTGACTTTTGGATTTTTGGCTATTATATTTGAATGGCTAAAATCAATTGGGTGGTTGTTTAAAAATTTCTACAATGGCATTACTTTTGGGTGAATTGAAAATGGAACTTAAAAAGTATAAAGAAGGTGCACAAGAATGGAAGGGTTCCTTTGGCTTCGTTTTTCAATTTCTAGAAATGGAGATTTGGAACTATGAGAAACAACAAGAAAAGACTGCAAAACAAGAAGACTGGGACAAAGAAGAAGCCATCTTTAATGAACAAGTAACTATGTGGGGAAGAAAAAGGAAAGAGGGGAAAGAGGATGGACAATTTAAGACTTAAAAAAACAACCAAAGAAAAATAATTCGAAAAATAAGTATAATACTGGAAAGCAACAGAAAAGGGGAATGCAGAAGAGAGAAATAGAGGTAGAGAGACAAAGGGGTAAAAAGAGGAGAGAGAAGAAAAGAGAGAAGAAGGAAAGGAAAAGAAGTTACAAAGGTCTGGAGCAAGATATAAATAAACAGGACCTATTTAAAGATAATGGGTGAAAATCTAATTGAAAGGGGGATTCTGTAAAGGTGCATGAGATTGTGTTGTTATATTTGAAATAGAAATAACTTTAGAAAATTGGAAACAACATATGATTAGAATGAGGGATAGAATGGTTAGTGTAACTTAGTGAAATGTTTGTGAATAAAGTAAATGAAATAAAATAAATGAGAAAATTGAATTAGGAAGGAATGGGAACACTTTAATTAGTCAATGTTTTATAAAATATAAGTGAAGAGGGGGGGAATTGATTATGGAAAGTTTATAATTGCTCCCATAGAAGTATGATATTTAATTGAAAAGTAACGTGAAAAATGTTAAGACTTTACTGAATATTAATATTAATGATAGAATTGAATGGTAATGGAATGTTGTTTTAATTATATACATTTATATTTTTTTCTTTTTTTTTTTAAGAATACTGTGTGTAGTTTAAGAATGTACCAAGCAGAATCCGAATGGAAGTTATGTATTATATTGAGTGTTATAACTTTAGGGGAAAGATATAAAGGCGTCATACTCCAATCAGTAACTACAGGAGAAATTTTGTTTAATGAGAAAAGATAATAGACAATTGAAACAGGACAGATAAAAAATATAAATATAATGATTTGAATTGAGATGAAATAAATACAATAAAATTGAGGAAATTAAAAGAGGGGAGAAGCCATGTAGAAAATGTAAAATTGTAATAAGATATGGAATAGAACATAAAAATTAGCATGAACCTGAATTTGTGTCTGTACGAAGAAATGTAACCCGGGATTATGCTGCTTTCAAAAAAGATGTTTTAATTGTATTTTCTTTTTGTGAAAACTCAAATAAAATTTACCCAAAAAAAATCATATTAATGGTCTTTGGGATTTAAAATTATGAGTTTGGTGGTCCCTGAGGCCCAAAAGGTTGGTGCCCCCTGTTCTAGATGAAAGACTGGAGAGGAGAGAATGTTCCTATCTTCAATAAAGGGAAGAAGGAAGACCTGGAAAGTTACACTCTTATTGGTATGACAGGATCCTGAAACAGGTTTTTAAATTGCCTTTTGTGAGTAGCTGGACAAGAATGCAAGAGTTAACAAGAACCAGTATGATTTGTTGGGGGGAAAGACATACCTAAATAATTACATGTCCTTATTGTTAGGCATCCAGAATTGTCCACTGTAATCAATCACTCCGAGACAAGTATAATCTCCAACTGATTTATTTGGAACAGCTCTGGTACTTCTAGTGAATTTCCAAACTGAAAGTCATCTTCAGCGTGTTTCACAAATCCACCTTCTCTCCTCCCACTTCTAACACTACATTAATCATGAGCACCAATTAACTGCAGCTGGAATTTTTTAATGTGATATATGAAATAACCTTGAACTTTCCAACTCCTCCACCCCACTTGCATTCCTGTAACAATCCTGACAGCTGAATCTCAGACATGTCGTCCCCCCTTGAAAACTCCTCCTCCTAAAAGAAAAACAACCAAAACAGATACAGGGGTTAATGCATTGTCTTCAACCCCCTCTCCCCCCCCCTCCACAACGACCCTTTGGTTTGTGGGGAAAATCCTCATGGAATTGGGTAACCAATTGATCAGCATGGACATCCCAACTCTTTACCCAACTAGCATCTGAGAGAGGGTATCCCTTCCATAAGACTAAATATTGCAACCGTCCACGGTGTAATCTAAAATCGAGAATTTTGTTAATTTCATAATGTGTTTCCCTGTGTACCATTAACGGGTCAAGGGGAGTGATTGGCACTGGTCTTATCATTGATGTAGCAGCTGGTTTTAGTAAACTACAATGGGACACTGGATGAATCTTATCTTCCCTAATAGTTGAGGAAGACTCAATTGGACAGTGCCCGGATTGATTATTTTTGAAATTGGGAATGAACCCAAGAATTTTGGGCCCATTTTCTTACTGGGCAATTTCAACCTAAGATACTTGGTTGACAAATATACTTTGTCTCCCACTTTAAAGGGTGGTTGAAGGGATCTATGTTTATCCACCTGTTTTTTATAAATTTTTGCAGCTTTGGTCAAAGCTTTTTTTGTATCTTCTCACCCTTTTTTTAATGAGTTTATCCATTCTGTTAAGGACATGGCTGTGGCAGGTTGTCTAGGTAACTCTGGCATCAGGATAAAGTCCATTCCAATGTTGATTTGGAATGGAGTCAACCCCGTGCTGCTATGTACTGCATTATTGTAAGCAACCTCTGCAAAAGGTAATAACTCAGCCCAATTTTCTTGTTGATAATTTACATAGCATCTAATGTATTGTTCAATCATGGCGTTAGCTCTCTTCGCTGCTCCGTTACAAGCCGGATGGAAAGCTGAGGATAAATCTTGGGAGGACTCAATAGACTTCAAAAATACCCTCCAAAATTTTGCAGTAAATTGTACCCCTCTGTCTGATATTTTTCTATGAGGTACTCCATGTAGTCTATAGATATGTTTCACGAACAGCTTTGCAAGTTTTTTCGCAGATGGAAGTCCTTTGCAGGCTATAAAATGGGCCTGTTTAGAGAATAAGTCAATTATAGTCCAAATGATCGTATTCCCTTCACTCTCAGGTAATTCCACAATAAAGTCCATTGTGATTTCTTCCTACGGTTGAGTTGGTTCAGCAACTTGTTGATGGAGGCTGGGGTTTTTCGAGTTCTGTATTTCATTGTGGTACAAATTGAGGAACTTTTCATTTTTGGCCACCAGAACTGTCTTCTTAGTAAATGTAGGGTTTTTAAGAATCCGAGGTGGCCTCCCAGCTGAGAGTCATGGCTATGCTTTAGTACCAGTAGTCTTAGGGTTGTGGGTACATAAAGCTTAGTCCCTTTCCAAGCTAGTCCCTCATTCACTGTTAACTCATTTTGATGGTCCAGGAACCAAGGATCGGTCAATAGGGCAGTTTTCAATTCTGCGGTCCGCTTATCTTCCAGGTGTTTGGGATTGTGGCTGGCTTGGGTTCGAGTGGTTACTTGGCCTGCCAGTTGAGCTCCTGAAATTAAGGCTTGTACTATTTCCTCTCAGTGGCTGTCAAACTGAGGTTTTCTGGACAGGGCATCCGCCAATACATTTTTCCCTCCGGGGATATATTTAATGTTGAAGTTGAACTGCTTGAAGTATTGGGCCCATCAGACTTGTTTGGGAGATAATCTCCTAGGGGTCTTTAGAGCCTCGAAGTTTTTGTGATCAGTCCATACCTCGAAGGGCTCCTGCACCCCTTCTAGGAAATGCCTCCAAGTTAATGAAGAAGAATGCTTCTTTCTCCCAGACCACCCATCTTTGTTCTGTGTCCATCAGTTTTTTAGACACATAAGCACAAGGCATCAGTCGGTTTTGAGAGTCTTTTTGCAGCAGAACGGCTGCCACCGCTACATCGCTCGCATCAGTCTGGACAATAAAAGGCTTGGTTGCGTCTGGGTGTTGGAGGATGGGCTATGCTGTGAAGAGGCATTTTAAGGTCTCGAAAGCTTTCTGACAGTCCATGGTCCAAGCCAAGGGTTGATTTGGCTTCGGTTTGGTGGGTGACGGGCCCATTTTTAATAACTCCATTAACAGGAGAGCAACTTCAGCAAAGGACGGAATGAATTGTCTATAGAAGTTGGCAAACCCTAAAAAACTTTGAAGTTGTTTTCCGGTTCTGGAGGGTTGCCAGTCCAGCACCACTTTCACCTTTCCGGGGTCCATTTCAATTCCCAGGTTGGATATTTGGTAGCCAAAATAATCCAGCGACTCTTTGTGGAATTCACATTTTGAGAGTTTCACATATAATTTGGTGGCTAGAAGTTTTTCTAGGACTTGTCAGACCAATTGAACATGTTCTTCCATGGTTTCGCTGAAGATAAGGATGTCATTCAGGTATACGAGGACCCCCCCGGTAAAGGTGCAGCTGTAGCACCTCATTGATGAGCTGCATAAACACTGCAGGAGCCCCCTGAACTCCGAAAGGTATAACTTTGAATTGGAAGCTACCCAAAGGACAGTTAAAAGCTGTCTTCCACTCATCTCTCTCTTTGATGCGGACCTGGTAGTAAGCTTCCCTGAGATCTAGCTTGGTGAATACCTTGCCTTTTGACAGGTGGTTCAATAAGTCCTTCCTGAGGGGGAGAGGGTACATGTTTTTGACGCACATGGCGTTCACGCCCCTAATGTTGACACATAATATCAACCCGCCATCCTTCTTCTCTTTGAACAATACAGGGGCAGCTAATCTTGATTTGGCAGGTTCAATAAAACCTTGGTCCAAATTTTGGTCGATGTATTTCCTTAATTCAGTCATTTCAGCAGTTGTCATGGAATACATCTTTGGTTTTGGTAGTTTCGCCCTGGGTTCTAATTCTATGGCGCAATCAGTGGCTCAGTGGGTAGGTAAAACATTACACTCTTCACTGAATGCTTCAGCCAAGTCTTTGTATTGGTTGGGTATCTGGGGTTTATCTGGTGGAAGATGGGATGCTGTGGGTGCTGGTTCAGGTTTTGGATTCAAGTTGACTGGTGGTTTTGTCATGGGAGGAAGAGGGGGCAATGGGCCCGGTCCAATGAGGATATTCCTGAATCCATCCTCCCATTTGATCATAGGGGCCCATTTGTCTAGCCAAGCAAGTCCCAATATGATTGATTCTGACATCCTGGGGGCCACTATGAAGCGTATGAGCTCACGGTGGGGCCCTAATTCCACCATGACCAATTCTGTCATTTGGGTGGCTGAGGTCCCCCCAATGTCCCATCCACTTGCTCAAATCTGATTGGGCATTTTAGTGGATTAGTCTTTATGCCCAATTGTTCAACGATAGGGAGTCCGATAAGGCATCTAGAGCACCCAGTATCAATGATGGCTTCTAACTCCCCGGTCTCCCCCATGTTCGGTACTTGACCTTGACTGTAAAAGGTATGATGGGATCACTCACCTTTGGGTCGTCTTTGCCAGTCGGGTTCTCGGGGATGTGATGTTGACCTGGTGGTTCATTGCTCCCATCTGTGCAGAGGGTACTTTCCCAGCTGTGTCTAGCAAACCAGCTAATGTCCGGAGGTCTTTCTCGATTTTTCCGATCTCTACTAGCCGTACTAGACTTCACTTGTGGTGCTTGTGGTACAGGACCAGGGGCCAGACAATCTGCTGCTGTATGGCCATCTTGGCCACAATGGTAACATTTCAGCATCCTATTGGGTTGGGCATGAGCAGCTTCGGCTGGTCTGGTCAGCGGTCTCCTAGCCCCAATTCTTTTAGGTGGGCCCGCTGGAAGGGGTTTCTTGTATGGGTTGATGCTGCGGTCAAAACTGAGGGAAGCGGTATACCACGCTTGTAAGGTCTCCAGTATTCCCCTAATGTCACAGGCCTTCTTTACTTCTGGATCAATAGCGTTTTTAAAGTAGTGTAAAGTCATTCTTTCAGGCCAATTCATGAGGTGGCTTGCAACCCTTCTAAAGTCCCAAATAAAGTCTGACAAGGGTCACTTGCCTTGTCTCATTTCCATTAACTTCTCTTCATTCTCTACCACCCTGTCTGGATTTTCAAATCTGAGCCTTAATAATCGAATAAATCCGTTGACATCATGTAATTTGGAGGCTTTGTTGTGTAGTTTGGCCACCCAGTGTGAAGCATCCCCTTCATTCATCCCATCTGTTATGGCCGTAACCAAATCGCGCTCTGTGGCATATTGATCTCCAAATTGTTCTATATGGGATTGGATTCAAGTGAGGAAGTAATTGAAATGTTCATGGTGGCCATTGAATATAGCCTTAAAGGGTATTTGGTCCGGCCTGGGTTGTGGTGGGGGAGGTGGTACAGGCCAGGCCCCTGCAGGTTGAATCAGAATGAAAGGAGCCCGGCGGGTGGCATATCTAGGCTGGGCAGGCCCCCTGAAACCTGGCTGGGTGGTGCCTCTCTGGAATAGGGGTCTTTGTGGCCTTGGTCCAGGTTGGGGTTGCATTTGTGGTTGCCATGAAGAAGATGGGTGTGGCCTGGTTCCCTGGCTGGGTGGAGGGAAGTGGCTGCTGTCTGTTGTCTGGACAAAACCCCCTTCAGACCAGGACTTTGTTGGTGCTGGCTGCCATTGGCACTGAATCCACCCCTGACCTGGATAAAATCCTCACCCTGGAAGGATACTTTCTGCAGGGGGTAATTTTCCTTCTGGAAAATGAGGGGATTGTGTTGTGGCCCCAACTCCCGAGCCTATGCTGTCAGAGGAAGAGGACCTGGAAGACGAGGGGGAGGAACTGGCAATTCCTTCCTCCACAGGACCTTCCTCCCTGCCAATGCCTTCCTCCCTGGTAATGCCTCAGGTTCCATCAGACAACCGAGAGGAACAGCCTGAAAGGAATCAGGAGGAAGGCATGTCGGAACAGCCCCTGACAGGGAGTGTAGAGGAGGAGTCTTGGCTCGACCCCAAGCAGCGTCATAGGGAGAAACATGAGCAGCAATGTAGGAGGCATGGGAGGGTCAGAGAGTGAGCTGAGTCACTGAGCCACACCCCACAGGGGATAAAAGTGGGTGTGCTTTCTCCTTAAACTTTGTATGCAACAAAGTTTAACTTATTTTAGACTTTATTCATGACTATGTTGGAAGAATGATTGTTTTATGGACTGCTTGTGCTTTGTGAAGTAAAAGACCCATTTCCCTCTGTGTGAGTAAGACTTTGATTTACAATTGCTGCCAGTTAGTACTTGGCAGGCAGGATGTATTGAGATGTCAAGAATGTTATCAGTTACAGAGGATTTGCTCTGTGAAGTTTGAGCCAGCTTGCCTGTCTGTGTTTGTGTATGTGTATAATCCCTTACCTTTTGGGGGAAAGGGAAGGGGAGACAGAACAGGATTGCCTCGGAGGATGCAACATACCTCTATCAGTCAATGCTTCTTGCTGGGCTTCTCCAACTGGCATCTATATAATCTCCTCATTCCTCACGATACTTGGATAAGTGAAAATGGGTTGCCTCAGGCTTCCACTCATCCAAACAGGCTGTGAGCCTGTCACCTTTAAATTCTGGAACTGTTGTGGTAAATCTGCCATCAATGGACTCCCATGATAAATCTTGGGGATGTCTTCTTGAGAGAATTCTGACTCAAATTGTCTCTCTTCCCTCCAATTTGGTTCAATAGCCATATACATGGGGCTGGAGAAAGACTTCTCTTTAGACAGCTCAGTTAAATCTGGGTTGTAAAAATTCCTTGAGCTGAAATGTTTCGGTATAGCTCCCAAATCTTTTTCTTCCACTGCCATCCTGAAGGCAATCCATCATCTCCCCCAAAAAAGTACTGGCAGACCCAGCTAGTGCTCCGGGGTGGGGGGGCACCAGTTCCCTCCTGCATATCTCCAACTTCAGCTGATTGTTGGTCTTTTTCCATCTCTGGGAAAAACCTCTGGGGTATCAGCCAAACCCCTTTAGAAAGGAAAAGTCAGAGATTGGAAATAAATGTTAGGCGTCCAGAATTGTCCATTGTAATTAATCACTCTGAGACAAATATAATCTCCAATTGATTTATTAGGAACAGCTCTGGTACTTCTAGTGAATTTCCAAACTGAAAGTCATCTTCAGCGCATTTCACAAATCCACCTTCTCTCCTCCCACTTCTTACACTTCATTAATCACGAGCACCAATTAACTGCAGCTGGAATTTTTTAATGCGACATACGAAATAACCTTGAATTTTCCAGCTCCTCCACCCCCCTTGCATTCCTATAACAATCTTGGCAGCTGAATGTCAGAGCTGACATTTTCTTGATAGACCTTATAAATTTGGAATGCCATAAATATAGCATAATCGCAGGAAATCTTCATTTAAAGATTTGTACAGAGGTTGGATAGCTCTATCCAAAGCTTCTAATAGATCCTGTACCAAGCAAAGCAAGGCTCCTGAAGTCCATTCACTGTTTCTTTTTTTCATCTGTTATGTTTAAAATTTGTTATTGCTGCCACTGCAGTAGACGCTGATTCAAAATCAAATTAAAACATACAAAACAAAATGCAAGCTTGTAGTAAAAGCTTCTATAACAATAAAAATATGATAGGCACCCCCAAAATACCTTAACTCCAAGCCTAGGAACAAGCTCAAAGAGAGTGGATATTCTTTATACCAGTGGTTCCCAAAGTGGTTGGTACCACCCCCTGGGGGGCGGTAGGATGCCTTAGGGGGGGTGCTAAGAGGTGGCAGGGGGGCAACGGAGGTGGGCCTCTCGCAGGGCGCAATTCAGGGATGGGATTCTACCGGTTCATTACCATTGCCAGTAGTTTGGAGAACCAGTAAAACGGGCCCCTGGGTGGCCCTGCTCCTCTTCACCTGCTCATTTGTTCCCTGCCCAGTCAGTCCTTATTGCACATGCTCAAAATCTCGCACATGTGCAACAATCGCTGATAGCCACAGCAGCAAATTGGAGAAGCAGAGTAAGCAAAGCTGGAGGTCAGTAATTTTCACTGCAAAAAGCATCCAGACGCATCGAAAAAAACACGCGGCATCTGGAGTTTTTTTGCAGCGAAAATTACCAATCTCCGGCTTTGCTCTGCTTCTTCAGCACACCGCCGCCGCCACGTTCTAGGCATCAGCCATGCAGGCTCACCCCATTGACTGCTGCACCACTCCGCTCGGACTTGCTTGGGCAAGTCCCTCTGATACAATGGGCTCAGTGGGGTGGACCTGTGGGGCCAGCACTTAGAATGCAACCACAGCAGTGCATTGGAGAAGCAGAGCAAAGCCAGAGGTCGGTATTTTTTGCTGCAAAAAACCTCCAGCTGCCACATGTTTTTTTCAGTGCGGCTGGACTGCAACACGTGGCGGCTGCAGGCATTTATGACAAGGGCGACGTGGGCTGGTGAGAAGCCGAGTGACAATAATGGCTCAGTCCTGGCTTGCCTTTCCTGACAGCTAGCCATGGGAGGAAGGTAAAGTCACAGCCATTTGATGACAAAAGAGACAGTTGTGGGTGAGGAAATGGGGAGATTAAGGGCCGGGGCCTCTGAAAGGGGAAACGGGGTGATGCAGAATTAGCCCAGGCCTTTGACAGATTAGACCACACCTGCTTGGGCAGAAAATAGGGAGATAGGTTAAGGAAAGTATAGAGAGAGAGGGAAAGAAAGAGAGAGAGAGAGAGAGAAAGAGAGAAGGAACAGACAAGAAAGTAAAGAAAGAAAAAGGGAGAGAGAAAGGAAGAAAAGGCACAGACAAAGAAAGAAGAAGAAGAAGAAGATAGAAGCAAGGGACAGAAAAAAAGAGAGAAAAAGAAGGAAAGAGAGGGAAAGAGAGAAAGAAAGAGGGGGAAGAGAAAGTGAATGGGATATGGAGGGAGGGAGGGAGAAAGAGAAAGAGAGGGAAAGAGAAAAAGAGAAAGAAGGAAGAGACAAGAAAGAAAAGAAAGAATATCCACCCAGTTTGCTGTTCCAGGAGCAGGGGCAGCAAAAGGGAAGTACTTTTTCAGTTCCACAGTATGAAATATTTGATTGAGGGGACCTGGAACTCACCCACTCTGCCTGAATGTTTGGGGCAGATAGAAACAATTGGAAATAGGTGGTCACTTAGATCTGTACCTTTCATTGCATCCAAAGGGCTGCTAGTAACTAATGCTGCTTATAAAGCAACAGTAAAAATGGTTACTGCTCTTGCCACTAAATTTTAAATCTCCTGTAGCTTCCTGATAGTTTTCAAAGACAGTCCCATTAGAGTGCATTTGCAATAGTCCAATTGTGAGGTGACCATATTGTGGGTGACCATCTGAAGGACCTCCTGATCAAGGAAAGGGCTCAACTGGCATCAAGATGAAGTATGCAAAATGTTCTTATGGCCACAGCTACTATTCACTCTTCAGGGATAAGTCCAGGAGGACCCCCAAGCTAAACACCAGTCTCAAATGGGAAAGTACACCTCCACCAAAGGGCCAAAAGACAGAGACATTCAGTCGTATTTGAATTTGGCCAGTCTGTTTCTTTCCATCTAAATGTAACTGATTGTAGACATCAGCTCTATTATACCTATTCTGTATTGAACATTTGAAAAAAGATTCCTTCAACCTCTGTTCAAGCCATTGATAAAATGTTAAAGTGTACTGAACTCAGGAACAAACTCTGGCAACACACTCACTCCAGTATGTTAGAAACTATTGACAGTGTACTGAACTCAGGAACAAACTCTGGCAACACACTCACTCCAGTATGTTAGAAACTATTGACAGTGTTTTTTCAAACCTGGTACCATCTTCTTAATTGTTATGCTATCCAGCACACTTTCAAATAGTTTCCTTCTTAGAATGTCATACAGTTTGCATAAATTCCTGTACACCAATATACATCGTGTCTATAGCATCCTGACAATTAGTTAAGGAAGTTACCTGATCAAAAAATAAGATAATTCTGATTTCTGGGAATTTTTACAGTCTTTTCTAAGACCTTTCAACTGTTTCATGATCTCTTCCAGAAACATCTTGTTATTGAAATCAAATAGACTGGACTATAATTATGTGGATTCTCTTTCTTTCCCATTTTAAAGAGAAATATGTTTTGTTCTGGTGCTTCATTCTCCAAGATTTCTCCCAGACAATGGACAGATCAGTGGGTTCCTTAGTATCTAGGATGCAATTCATCTGGTTATGGAGATTTAAACAAGACATTCATCTTTCTGATTCTGTCAAGCTCACACTGCAATCCTATAACCAATCTTAGCTAATAGAACATACTTTTACTTAGTTCTTTGAGAAAAATGAGGCAAAATAAGTTTAACAGTTCTCATTTTCTGTATTTATCCGATTACCTGATACTCGGTTTCCTTTCCTTTTTATTTTGAACATACCTATGAAAGCTAATAAATGGAGGAAAAGGAGAACCAGTTTCTCAATCATTTTATCAACATCATGCAGTATTATCAGTCCTTCTTTCACTTTTTAAACTAAAAATGTATAATCCTTTAGAGAATCCTAGAATCCCTTGATTTTTTTTAGCTCTACAGTATGTAGCTGAAGCATAGTAATTCTACATCAGATTACATCCGATTTGCAATTAAGATCTTGATGGTTTTATTTCTGGTAAGTTGGAGAGTGCTAGGAGGGGAAGCTTGTTGTAAACTGCTTGTTTCCATCCACTATCAAATTTATCTTCTAATACCAGTGTCTTAAGTCTGTAGGAGAAAAAATATCAGCTTCACCCAGTAGAAGAGCATAGCTTGTTAGATTCTAATCTCTATTCTCACCATTCCAGCTTCTATGCGTCATGAAGCATGAGAGATGCTGTGTGAAATTTGAAAAATTGCTCTTAAGAATTTAGATTGAGCAAATTCTAATGGTATGAGATTGGAAGATGGTCCAAGTTGTCTACCATAAAATAATTGGGTTAGAGACTTAATGTCAGATGTGCCTCCATTCAAAACTCAAGAAAAAAAACCCGACTCCATGTTTGTAGAGAAGAGGTACTTTTACTAAGTTAGAAGTGATAGCAATGAAAGAAAAGCAAGATCTGAGGCAATAAACGCAAAAATTACATATTGAAAGTTATCTCAAGTTTCCTCCTCCAAGGACCCAGACTGGAAGTCCAATCTCCTATGGTGTCATGTGGGGTACATCTTCAGGTGTTTTTCCCCCATATGGTATGCTGAGATGGTTGACCTTGGCTGAACATAAACAAGTCCATGAAGTTACGCAGTGAGCATGAGAGCATCCCCCCACACTTGGTTCACACAGAAGGTATCTGTATCTCCACGCTCCAGCAAACTTCCTCCCCAATGCCAAACATCTCCCCTCCCCGTTTCTATGGCAGCCGACAGCAAGCATGGAGGCTGACAGTTAACCTCAAAAAGCTTAATGTCTGCAGATATGTATTGATCTCCACTGACATAATAGAATCTTTAAAAAGCTGGTGCACTCCTATGTACATTTTGTGAAGCATAGTTCATTTGAGCCCTATCAGCCTTATATCTACATTTAAATGGAGATAAAATTTGAATAAAACAATCCTTAATAAAAGCATTATTTAAGATATTAGCTATTATATTAATGCTATTGCATGCATGGTTATTCAAGATTATAAAATATAGTTTAATTTTCTAGGATTTTGCTAGTGTAAATATGCAGCTAACCAAAGAATTGGATAAATTTCTTGAATAGTCTAATTTTGTGTCTCTTAAGAAAAAGAGACAACAAAACCATACTTAAATTAATTACTTCTCTGGTTTTCTCAAAATTTCCAAATAATGAGTAATTAAATAGATTATGCTACCAAAGATATGTACCAATTTGATTACAATGACCAAACACAGAAAAATGTAATTCTTTTAAAGGAATATATTGTTTACTTATTCAGTTTAATATTGCCCAATTCCAAATGATTTTTGGTGACTCATAATAGACCAAAATAATACAAAAGCAATATGAGGATGGTGTTAAATATGCATGATGCTGTATTCACATGTGCTACGTGATATGCAAAGTGGAGTCTGATGTCAGACTCCACTCATTGGTTCAGCCACTGGTGGGAAGATTTGAATCCCGTCAGTGGCTGAAGTGTTGGACAGCACCGGCTTTTTGATTCCGGCTTTAAAATAGTTTCTTTGCATTCCTGAGTCCTGCTCCTTCCTCATCTGCGCCCATTTAACACTGGCAACGAAGGTCCTGAGGAAGACAAGGACCTTGTGGGCACTGTGGCCATTTTCCAGCTGAATCGAGAACTTGACCGTTCCAACCAACAGCAAACCAACATGGCCCACCGACCCGTATCGATCCCATTTGAGCCAACCTAGGAGAAGTGGTCCTTGTACATGGGAAGATTCAACCTAAACTTGGAGGTGAATGGGATGCAGGCAGCATCTGACACAAAGAAGACGGCTTTGTTTTTGACCTATTGTGATTCGGAACTCTATGAACTAGCCAAATCCCTCATTGCAGATGAGCTGGCAAACGTCTCCTGGGACAAGCTACAATGAGCATTGAAGGGGCATTTCGACCCTACCCCATCATACCTGGCAAACCAGAACAACTTCTACATCCGCAGCCAAAAGGAGGGGGAAAGCATAAATGATTTCGTGGCCACGTTGAGGAGACTATAAAAAAACTGTAAGTTCTCAAATGCTGAAGAAATGATCTGGGACCGGCTAGTCCTCAGCCTCAGGGACTTAACCTTGCAGAAGAGAATGTTCGCAAGGGAGGAAGTCTTGTTCAAGGAGGCCCTGGAAGAAGCAAAAGCCGTGGAAGCCTCCAACTGTTCTGCAGCCTGACTCAAGGGCAGCAGCAAAGTCCACGCCACCCATGCCGTGAGGAGGGCACCGCATAGTCCATCCCGCTCTAAAAGGGACAGTGAGGAGGAAGATGTACACCAGGTAAAATCCAGCAAACCCAGAACCACCAAGGGAGCCAAGCCTTGCAGAGGCTGCAGAGGGAACCATCCCTGGTCTGCCTGCTGTTTTAAGGAGACCATCTTCAGGCGGTGCGAGAGGAAAGGCCACGTCATGGAAGTCTGCAAAGCCAGCCAACCAACGGACAAACAGAGCTGCAGGGCATACTCCCCAACCAGGAAATACAAGGGTCAGAAGGCGTTTGGTGCAAAATTCAAAAAACAAGCTGGCGCCTGGGAGGAAGATACTCACCATACAATCGTGGGCTATGCCCACGCCCCCGTGGGACACACAGACACTTTTGAATCCAACAAGATCCTCACCAAGGTGAGGATTGATGGGACCCTGTGCCTGATGGAAGTTGACTCCGGGTCTTATATATCAATGATTTCCTGGGCTGCTCTCCAGAGGATCAACTCCCACATTAGCCAGAGCCAGCTCTAGCCACAACAAATAATACTAAAGGACTACCAAGGCTGCAAAATACCAGTCCTGGGGAAGAAAACCTGCCATGTGGAATATGGAGACTTTCAGGGAACCCTGCCACTGACCATTGTGGACCGAGATCTCCCCAATCTCCTAGGGAGAGAATGGTTTGTGCCACTGCAGATCAGCCTCATCAGCATCCACGCCACAGCGATGACTAGACCAAACAGCGAAAGTGCCATAGATGTTTTGGAGAAGGAATTCCAGGACATCTTCAGCAGCAAACTGGGCAAGTATAAGGGGACCCCTATCAGTTTTAACCTCAACCCTAACATATCCCCTGTCAGACTGAAGTCCCAGAGAGTCCCTTTCATTCTGCGGCCCAAGGTTGAAGAGCAACTAGACAATCTGGTAGCTCAAGAGGTCCTCAAACCGGTAGACCACATGAGGTAGAAGACCTCTATAGTGACCCTTGTGAAGCCCGATGGGTCAGTCCAGATCTGTGCAGACTACAAGAGTACCCTGAGCCTCGTGCTGCAACTGAGTGCATATCTGGTGCCAGTGGTCCAGCACCTATTACATTCCTTGGGCTGGGGCAAAATTTTTACTAAATTGGACCTAGCGCAGGCATACCAACAATTGCCTGTGGACGCAGCCACCGCTGAAGCCAAAATGGTTGTGACCCACAGGGGCGTATTCAAGTGCAACCAGCTGCAATTTGGGGTTAGCATAGACCCCAGCCTATTCCAAAGCATAATGGAAAGGCTATTACAAGATCTGCCAGGAGTAGTCCCCTATTTGACGATGTAATAATCTCATCCAGAGACAAACCCCAGCTAATGAAGAAGGTCTGAACAGTACTAGAATGATTCCAAGAAGCGGGGCTTAAGTTGAAAAGGGACAAATGCTACATTGCCGTACCGAGCATAGAGTTCTTGGGTTTCCTAATTGATGGGTCAGGCATCTGACCCATGGACAGCAAGATGAAAGCAATTAAGAAAGTACCCACCCCACACAGCAAAGCTGAACTTCAACCTTTCTTGGGATTACTAAACTTTTATAACATATTTTTGCCACAGAAGGTGACAATAGCGGAGCCACTCCATTGACTGCTAGACAAAAATACAACCTGAAAGCGGGGGCCCCCCGAAGGCACCACGTTCACCAAAATAAAGAACATTTTAACATCAAACACCGTACTAATGCAATATAGCGAGACCCTGCTGATACAGTTAACCTGTGATGTGTCACCATATGGCATCAGAGCAGTATTGAGCCACAGGCTACCAAATGGAAGGGAGGCTCCCCTAGCCTACTATTCTAAGACTTTGTCCAAAACTGAAAGAAACTATGACCAAATAGACAAAGAAGCCCTCGCCATCATAGCCGGAGTGAAACATTTTCACGAATACCTATATGGCAGACACTTCGAGTTGGCCACATACCACAAGCCGCTACTTGGCATTCTCTCAGGAAACAAACCTACACCCAACATTTTATTGCCGAGAATGCTAAGATGAACAGTTTTCCTGGCAGCTTATAACTACAGCCTTCTACACAGACCAGGAAAGAACATTCCATATGCCGACGCACTCAGCAAGTGCCCCCTGCAGACTTAGTGGAAGACCCAGCCCCTGCGACTTCCGTATTCCTTGCAGAATGTCTTGAGCCAGGCTTATTGACACCAGCAAACATCGCGAGACTCACCACAAAGGACAAAACATTGGCGCAAGTTTTGAACTGGGTATGGCAGGGCTGGCCGGATAAGAGAGAAGGGGAGGAATTCAAGCCATTTAAAAACAGACAGCTAGAGCTGTCAGCATTAAGGGGGTGTTTGTTATGGGGAGACAGGGTGGTTGTACCATAGCCATTAAGGGAAAGAGTTTTGGGATTGCTACATGAAGGGCACCCCGGGATGGCAAAAATGAAGGCCCTAACAAGGAGTTACATCTGGTGGCTGGGGATAGACAGAGACATTGATACCTGGCTTGCCACATGCTCACCATATCAGGAGTCCTGATCTGCCCCTTCCTTAGAACCCCCCCCCTCAAGTGGGAAAAGCCCTCAGCACCATGGGTGTACACATAGACTTTGCAGGACCCTGCAAGGGGCAAACATTTCTAATCGTGGTTGACGCCTACTCTAAATGGTTGGAGGTGATCATCATGAAGTCCACTACAACCGAGGCAACAATCAGAACATTGTGGAAAATATTCGCCACCCGCAGGCTACCCGATGTGCTGGTTTTGGACAGTGGCTCGCAATTCACAGCACAACAATTCGAAAGTTTCCTCACCCAACTGGGGATCCGACATGCCCTATTGGTGCAGGCTCACCCGACCACAAATGGGCAAGTGGAGAGAATTATCTGAATGACTAAAGAAATACTAAAAAAATTAGGCCCTGGCAATTGGCAAGAAACAATTGACAAATTACTGCTTACCCAACACATAATACCCAGCGCAGCAACAAACAGAAGCCCAGCAGAAATGCTCATGAACAGAAAATTAAGGTCCGCCCTGGACAGGGTCCATACAAACTATACAAATGACACCCCTCTAGACTCCACAGGGAGATGCAGGACATTCGCATCTGGGGACACAGTGTATGCATGCAACTACACAGGAGGGGAAACCTGGGTCCCAGTGAAAATAATCGAAAGTACCGGACCCAGATCATACAGACTGGAAGTAGAAGGGGGAAAGACATGGAACAGGCATGTAGACCAACTGCGGGGCCGCATAGCTCAACCCCACATGAAGCCAAACAACACAACACACCTTCGGCAACAACGAGACCCTGGGAATTAGAAACCCCACGAAGGCACGTAATAGTAAGGTCAACCCCGAACAGGATAGCAGAGGAGTTATCTGGGGGTGGAGGAGTCCAGTGTAGTACTTCTGAGGCATCTAGCTCAACAGAAACTGCCACACCTTTGGAAACTTTCGAGGAGCTTCCAAGGGCAGAGTCTGGAGCAGCTCAGGCCACCGCCTCAAGAACAATTGAACCACGCAGGCCCAGTCGCACCCACAGAAGCCCTGCCTACCTGAAGGACTACATCTGCCGCATATGCGGTGATTGGTCGGTCTGAACTAAGAGGGGAGGGTGTTAAATATGCATGACGCTGTATTCACATGTGTTACATGATATGCAAAGTGAAGTCTGATGACAACTCTTCAAAGAGAAAGAACTTGCACCACAGTTAGAATCTCAGAAACTTAGAGAAGAAGAAAAGGACAACAGACCAAAAGAACCCAGAACAAGGAAAGAAATAAAAAATGCTCTACACAGACAGTAATACGAACAGAGAAATCACCCTATTTTCAGTTAATATCAATGGTTTAAACTCAACATTAAAAAGAAAACAGTCATTTGAAAAACTTAAAATACAAAATGCAGACATAACTTGTATACAAGAAGTACACATCATAGATAAACAGGCAGACCTTCTACAGGATACTAATTTGGGAAAAATGTATTGGGCTTTTTCAAATCAAGGAAAAAGGGGTACTGTAGTATATATAAAAGATTGGCTGCAACATAAACAAGTATATAAGGATGATGAAGGGAGAATGTTATTTATAGAAATAATATTAAACCAGAAAAAGATTTTGTTAGTTACAGTATATGCCCCGAATATAAATAAAAAAGAATTCTATTATAAACTCCATCATAAGATAATAGAAACTGAATATACAAGTGTATGTACTGTAGGAGATTTAAATGCTGTTTCAGACAAGAACAAAGACTATAAAAGCTTCCCAAAAAATAAAAATAAAAGGAGACTATTCCCATCGTCTTTTAATAACATGGTGAGGGAATTAAATTTGAAGGATGTGTGGAGAGAACTGTACCCAACTAAACTACCCAACTACCCCCCATCTCTCATGCCACCCCTGACGACAGCAGATCACACTAGCCATTTGATGGGCCCCCTCCTGCTCTGAGTTCCCCATGCCCACTAGCAAAACCAGGACTTCAGTGCCTTCCAGAAGAGTGCTAGAGTGGGTGCCATTCTAATCTATGGGGGAATAATATTCCAGAGAGGGAGACACCTTTCTTCTGGGTCCCATCAGGTGTATTTCCCTCAGGGATGGGACCCGCAACATTTCCTGCCTCCCCGCTCTAATGGATCGGGTAGATGTGACTGGCAAAAGACGTTCCCTCAGATAACCCAGTCCCAAGCCATGAAGGGCTTTAAAGGTGACAACCAGCACCCTGAATTGCACCCAGAAGCAAATAGGCAACCAATGCAGCTCTTGTAGGAGGGGTGACACACGCACACCAGGGTCTGCACAAAATCATGCAGGCTGCTGCATTTTGCACCAACTGGGAGCTTCTGGATGCTCTTCAAGGGCAGCCCCATGTAGAGCGCATTGCAATAATCAAGACAGGAAGTGACTAGGGCATGAGTGACTGTGAGTAGGGACCGTTGGTCCAGGAAAGGTTGTAACTGGTGCACAACCCGCAGTTGCCCAAAGGCCCTCCTGGCCACGACTGCCACTTGCTCTTTGAGTGGGAGTCATGAGTCCAGGAAAACCCCTAGATTACGCACAGGGTCTGTTTAGGGTAGTGCCACCCCATCCAAGACCAAAGGTGGCAATTCTCCCTGAGCCAACAAACCCCAAACCCAGAGCCACTCAGTCTTGCAAGGATTTAGTTTCAACCCGTTGCTCACCATCCAGCCCCTAACAGCCTCCAGGCACTGTGAGAGGGAGGACACAACAACACTTAACTCACCACGGGCTGAGACATACAGCTGAGTATCATCAGCATATTGGTGACACCTCAGTCCATGGTGATGGATGATCTCACCCAGCAGCTTCATATAAATGTTGAACAGGAGTGGAGAGAGTACCGAGCCCTGCAGAACCCCATAAAGCAGTGGGCAAGGACTGGTCCTCTCCCCTCTTATCAACACTGACTGAGAGTGGCCACAGAGGAAGGAAGTGAACTAAGACAGCACAAGGCTTCCCACTCCCATCTCCTGAAGCCACCCCAGGAGAATCCCATGGTTAATGGTATCAAAAGCTGCCGAGAGGTCAAGTAGAGTAAGGATGGATGCACTACCCCCATCCCGCTCCTGCCAGAGATCATCCAAAAATGTGACCAATGCCATTTCTGTCCCAAATCCAGGCCTGAATCCTGACTGGTAGGGGTCAAGATAATCTGTTTCATTCAGAAACCTCTTGAGCTACTGCACGACCATCTTCTCAACAATCTTCCCCCAAAAGGGAAGATTGGAGACAGGTCGGAAATTATCCAACTGGGTGGAGTCCAGCGATGGTTTCTTAAGAAGAGGGTGGACCACAGCCTCCTTAAAGTGCTGGGGCACCATCCCCTCCTGTAGAGAAGCATTAATCACCGCCAGAGTCCACCCGCCTGTCACCTCCTGAGAAGCTTTCACAAGCCAAGAGGGACATTGGTCTAAAACATAGATGCTTGCACCCATACCCCCTAGGATCCTGTCCACTTCCTCAAGAGCAACAGGGTCAAACCATTCCCTGATAAGAGGGCAAGAACCTGCCTCAGGAGCTTCCACTGGACCAGCAACCATGCCGGCATCTAACTGGGAACGAAGTAGCGGGATCTTGTCTTCCAGAAAATCTGCAAATTCCTCAGTGTGCCCCTTCAGGAGGACCTCAGTCTCCTCCTTCCCTAGGAGGAGACAGCTCACCTTAAAGAGGGTCACTGGGCAATTATCTCCAGACGCAATTAGTGCAGAGAAGCTTTGCCGCACGAATCACCATAAGATAGCCCTTAGTTGCAGCTCTTACCCGTGTTCATCAAGTTCATCTGTCTTCCGCCAGTGGCACTCTCGACACATTTCATCCCTCTCAGTTCCTCTGTATACCACGGGGCACAGAGAGGTCTACGGGTGAGAAGAGGTTGCAAGGGTTTTATTACCATTGCTATTCAAAAATGCATCAGAACTAGATGTTGTTAGTAGTCTTCTATATTCGAGCAGTGGTGTCAAACTTGCAGCGTCATGTCATCACGTGGTATATTGTAATGGTCTTCCTCTTCATTAAAATGGGAGTGGGCATGGCCAGTGCATGACACGTCTGGCCTGCCGGCTGTGAGTTTGACAGCTTTGTTCTAAAAGTGTCAATGAAGTGGGGTATAGGTAGTCTTTGGTTTATGTCAGGAGTTGGGTCTGAAATTTTGGTCACTAAGCAATACAATTGTAAAATACGATATCAAGTAACCATGTCATTTAGTGCCAGTAGTTCTTGCAATTCTGGTGGTGATCATTAAGCAAGGCCTCCCATGACTGCAACTTTCTGCTGGCTCTCCCATTGACTTAGTTTGTGGAAGCCATCAGGGAATGTCTGAAATTGTAGCTATTTGACCTCAACCATAATTGGGAGCTGGAAGGTATCTTTGACTTCCTATCATAATTGGGCGCAGTTATGGTTGTAAGTTATGGCAGTTGTTAAGCAGGTCACTATTCGACTGCCTGATTTTTCAATCTTTTTTGCAATGCCTGTTAAGCAAAATGCTATGGTTGTTAAGCAAATACCAGTGTCATTGAATTACCCTGTTTTCTCAATGGGCATTTTTTGCTGAAAAATAGAAGTAAATGCTGGAAACCAACAAAACACCACCAAAACTTATGTTCATGTGACCACAGAATGATGCAAACAATCATAAATGCAAGCCAGTTGCCAATCATTTAAAATGCAACCATGTGATTGCAGGAGGGGTGTGGCTCCTGGGACTTCGGAACTGGGTCCTAAGTAGCTTTTGGAAAATTGGTTGTAACTTTTATATCACGTAATTTTCACACAGTTTTAAAGACGTTCAATACGATCTTTTAATTTTTTTGGACAGCATTGAAAAGTTAAATTTGATTTTAAATTATTTGGAAACATATAATGTTTAATATTGTTCACGTTCTATATCAGTAAATTCATAAAGCATGATGGCTTGTGTTAAAACAACAAGTAGAACAGCCTGGATTATCTTCGCCAAGCAATGCAGTCATGTTACATTGTGCTTTAGGACTACATTGCTTAATAATGGTAATCTCAATCCTAATTGCCATTTTATTCCAAGAAATTCCTGTAAATTTATGGATACACATGGTAACATGATTGCGCCAGGAAAATGTGGGATTTATGTTAAAAAGACACTAACAGTATATACACATCTGTTGCAAGTATCCTGTCAGCATATTTTTTTGCCAAAAAAATGGGATTGAATGGCCCTAGGAAAAGTACAGCTTGTCTAAGAAGACACAAACAAGTATGATGTGTTTCTATATTAGTTCTGAAGCAAAGCACAGTACATCCCTAGCATTTTCTTCAAGCATACGGTAGTCTTTAATTCAATTATTCTGTAGTAATAAATAATTTAATCTCCAGTGCTGATGGTGTTATCTAGACTGGTAGTGAAATACCTGTAGAAAGAGAACATAAACTCAGAGACTATCAAGAACACAACAATTTAATCTTGAACTAGAGATATTCTTTACTGTGTTGGATCATAGCTTAATTACATTTAGTGAAACACTGCCAACTAGCTTTCTTGTGACCATTTTATTCTTCTTTCTTTCTATCAGAAAGTTCTTTTTAAAATTTAACAGGATTTTTCTGAACCTGAAGCTGGCCAGATTATTCAAAATAAAATTCTGACCAAAGCAGAATTCCCTTATTTGAAAATTGTACTTCTGTAGCCATACCTTAAAATTGCATTGCACAAAAATTGCATTGCACAAAAAATTGCACAAAAATTGCATTTTTGTGCCTACATCATATTGTTGACTCATAATCATTTTGCAATCAATCACTATTTCAAGATCTTTTTCTCAAATACCATTGTCCTCCATCCTCCACATATGCCTGTATGTGTTTCCTTTATATTTCAATTTTTATTAGTTTATCAAAATATAATATACAAGGAAAAATAACAATAATGTGTAACAAATACTTAAAGCCAATAAAAGAAACTTGTATTGTTGAAAACAAAGAGAATTTATTTAAAAATAAAAATAAAAAGACAGTTTGCAAAATGCCAGTGACCTTTTAGATCCAAACCTCAACAAGCAGGTTCAAACCAAAAGCCACACCTCTGAATTCCAAAACATACTTTATATACAGTTTCGTCGTGATGCTCAAGTTCCCTCCTTGAGATTCATTCCCTCCAAACTCATTGGATATGCTGTCAGGTGTTGCAGCTAATCCTAGGAAGCTCAACATATATTTTCAAAAAGATTATAACAAACCCCCTTCCCTTAAACAACAACAACAATAATAATGGTAATAATAATAATAGTAATCTCAGACTGGCTACAAACAATGTCACAACACAGTCTCTCAGATGGTGCACTGGAATTTGTGTCACAACTACCATCTGCCTGTAGTAAAGAACTGGTGATCATAAGCCTGAAAAAGTGGTCAAAAATGAGCATGCAAAACTACTGTGGGACTTCTGAATACAGACTGATACAGTTTTGGAACACAACACCCTGGATATCACGATTGTGGAGAAGAAAAAAATGTGGATCGTCAACATTGCCATACCTGGTGACAGCAGAATTGACGAGAAACAACTTGAAAAAATCACCAGATATCAGGACTTGAGAATCGAACTGCAGAGACTCTGGCATAAACCAGTGCAGGTGGTTCCAGTGGTACTTGACACACTGGGTGCTATGCCTAAAGACCTAGGCAAGCACTTAAAAATAATTGGCGCTGACAAAATCACCATTGGTCAGCTGCAGAAGGCCACCTTACTGGGATCTGCTCGCATAATCCGCTGATACATCACGCAATCCTAAACACATGGGAAGTGTTCGACTAGGGATTTGTGATACGAAACTCAGCATAGTCATCTCGTTTGCTGTGTACACTATTGTTTTTTGTGTAGAATAATAATAATAAATATAAATATAAATGTATACAAAGGCACAATAATAGAGTATATCAAAATGAGTATATCAGAATATCAGAAGCAGATAGAAACAGGGAGGTATGTTTTTCTAATCATTTAAGCATCTTATATACCATTTTATTTTTGAATTTCTTATTTCTTACAAATCCACCCTTTCTATTTTTCATGCATTTGCCTTCTCATCAGCAATCCAATTACCTATGTTCTCAAATGAGGTCCCTTTTCAGTGTGCATTCACAGGTGTTACTGCTATTTTTCTAGGTTTTTGTAAGGAGCTCATTATTTCCCTTATCAGTCTCATGTACTAATTCCTTTCCCTTGCTGTTTATCATTTCTCTTTCCATCCATATTTTGCAAAAAGTATGCACTATCCCAAACGCATATTTGGAATCAGTGTATATTGTCCCTATTTTTCCTTCCAAAATACATAGAGCTTGATTTAGTGCATACAATTCACAAGTTTGAACAGACCAGCTTTGAGGCAAAACCCCTGCTTCCAGGATCTCTTTAGTATTGCCATTTATAATAGCATACCCATTTTTCCATGCTCCCCCCTAGAAGAACCATCTACCTGTATAAAAATTGCCTCTCCTTTCTCAAGGGGGTGTTCCTCCAAATCAGGTCTTATTTTAGTTTGTAAGTCATTACTTCAGAACAATAATGTTCTAATCCATATTGATCCACTAATCTAGTGTTGGCTAAGAACTATACTAGATTCAAATTAGGGTCTGTAGTTAAAACCAAATCTGTCTGCTTCATCAAAATCGCCTCATATTTAAGAGTTCGGGAATCAGTTAACCATCTTCCTGCTTTTTGCTGGAGAATGGTTCTGACTTGATATGGGGTGCTCACAAAGGTCAATTTTCTACTTTCTTGAACCAGTGTTGCAGTAGCAGCAATTTCTTGAATACATACTGGCCTTCCCCTTATAACCGGATCCATAATAATTGTTATTCCAATTTGGTCTAACCAGGGGAAATTTATCTTCCCCCCTAATATTATTATTATTAGCGGGGGGGGGTCTTTTCCCCATACTTTCATTGTGGTGGCTCTAATTAACTAACTTTCCTCAGTTGAAAAGAGGGTATTAAGTATAGTCATCATTTCATCCCATGTGTAAATGTTAGGTCCTAACAAATTATCCAGTTGTGCTGATGCCCCCAAAGGGTGATCTATAATACTTTTCATTTCCTTTTTGAAGGCTCTCACTTTGGATACCTTAAAAGGATCCTGCACAAAGCTTATTACAGGCACCCCTTGGATTTACTCCATTAGGTACCTCTCGAAGAGGAAATATTCCTGTCTCTTTTTCTTCCACTTGGAGTATTGTTTGAATAGAAAATCTTTAATATCTTTTTTACTTTGTTCTAATTCTCTTCTCAGCGCCTTATGCTTACCACTGCTTGAAGCAGGGGGATTTTTAGGACTTTGTTTAGGGCTTGGCAAAGTGGGAGTAAGAGGAGGCACAGGTGGTACAGCTGGTACAGGGTTTGGATTATAAGGAAAGGGTAAATATCTCCTCCTTCCAGTGTCTTCATCTTCCTCCTCATTCACCATAAATAATTTGGCTTTATAGGACCGTTCTCCTTGGGACCATTTATCTAGGTTCCAAATTAGAGCATAATCTATTTCATTTTCTAGTGACTTGCACTCTTTGTCCTTTACATATTCATACAAATTATTACAGGCAAAATAATCATTTGTTCCCAATCGGGGCCAACTTAAATTTTCATCCTCCCACCAAACAAAACAACACAAATTTACCGTATCTTCTCTAGTTAGACCCAATTTGTTTATTAATTTTCTATAGGGTGGTTTTCCCCATCCTTCAAGCAATTGCCCTAGGGGACTTGAAGGATCATTTTTTTACTTTGGATTTTTCCAAATATTCTTCACAGATTTCCCTTGGGACCCACTTGAATTGCCCATGGTTGGTTACCAGACTGGAGTAATCCTTACCAATGTCATCACAGTGAGACTTTTATTATAACACCTTTCAGACGTGGGTCTCCGGCCAATCCTTTTGCAAGGGGATGGAAATGTGGATCGCCACTCAGGGCATCCTTTACCACAGTCCAAGGACTGCTAGGGACGTCTCATACACACACCTCTCACACAAGTCTCAGATTCTCACAGTCCAACCCAACTGCCTAGGAAGTGTGTTCTTTTTTTCAAAATATAAATTTTATTTGGGTTTTCACAAAAACATAATACAAATAAAACATCTTTTTTTGAGAATAGCATGATCCCGGGTTATCACTTCTCCATACAGACACAAACTCAATTTCATATTTATCTTTGTGTTCTATTCCATATCTTATTACTATTTTAACATTTTCTCCAAAAATGTTCCCCTTCCTTGGTTTTCTCAACTTTATTTTTAATTATATCTAAATTCAATGATATATCTTTTTTCTAAGTTTCAATGTCTTTCTTTATACTTTTGTCTGTCCTGTTTCAATTTCATATTATCCTTTCTCATTAAACAAATTAATTGGAGTATGACACCTTTACATCTTTTAATTTTATCCATTCAACTCTTATTTAAACTTCAATTTATGCCTTTAAAATTATAACATTCAATATAGTACATAACTTCCAATCGAATTCTTAAAATACAAACTACGTTCTTTAATAAATATATATATATATATATATATATATCTGTAAATAAAACACTCATTCCATTCCAATTCAATTCTATCATTAATATTAGTTGCAATCTTAATGTCTTTAAAATTTCTTTTCAATTGAATATCATACTTCCTTGGGAACACTTATAAACTTTCCAAAATTAATTCTTTTTTTTCATATTTCTCTTCACTTATATTTTTATAAATCATTAATAATAATTAAAATGTTCCCATCCTTTCCTAATTTCATTCTCTCATTCTCTTTATTTCATTTATTTATTAACAAACATTCCATTGCATTATTGCATTACAATAAGTATTTTATCCATCATTTTAATCATACAGTATTTCATATTTTCTAAAATTATTTCTATTTCTAATATAACAATACTATCTTATGTACCTTTGCAGAATCCCTTTTTCAATTAAAATTTCACCCATTATCTCTAAGTAGGCTTATACTTTCAATCCTTATATATTTTCCCTGTTTCTCTATATTTTGTTTCTGTCTTTCATAACTTCTTTTCCTTCTTCCCCCACTTCTTCTCCCTCCCCCTTTCCCCCTCTTGTCTCTCTACTTCTAATTCTCTCTTCTGTAACCCTCTCTTCTGTTGCTTCCTAATATTGTAATTATTTTTCAAACTATTCTTTTTTCCCCCCTTTCCTTTTTCCCCCCACATAGAATTACTTGATCATTAAAGATGGCTTCTTCTTTGTCCCACCCTTCTTGTTCTTCAGCATTTCTTGTTGTTTCTCATAGTTCAAGATCTCCATTTCTAAAAATTGAAATACAAAGCCAAAAAACCCTCTTCCTTCTTGTGCATCTTCTTTCTGTTTTTTAAGTTCCATTTTCAGTTCTTCCAAAAGTGATGCCATTTTAAACACTTTTAAACAACCACCTGATTGATTTTAGTCATTTAGTCAGTCTCACCCTCTTCACCACCTCTACTGGATGGCTTAGCCCCGAATCCGGCTGGCTCAGGGCGCTCTGGCGGCGAGCACGGATCAAAACCGCACACGATCATGGATTTCGGTCCGTCGCCAGAGAAGCTCAAACCAGAAGACCGGAATCGTGTTCTTATTTTACCAGAATTACTTACCCTAGGTCTGTGCGCAGAGTTGCCAAGTTGCTTCCAGAAATCCCATAAACCTGGTCCCTTTCTTCTGTTTCTATTTTCAGCTGACCTCTATTTTAAAACACGGATCTGTGTCTTGTTCCACATTCCCAAGCAGCTGACCCAACTGTGGGAATTACTTAAGCATTGTGTATAAAGAAAAAGAAATGTATTTTCAACCCCACTTTATATTTAAATTTTCTTTCAATTACCGTATTTTTCGGAGTATAAGATGTACTCCCCCCACCAAAAAAAGTGGGTGGAAATGTCTGTGTGTCTTATACATATGATTTACATTCAAAGACTTGGCTACTGAGTCACATTTATGATGGTTGCAGTGTCCTGGAGTCATGTGATCTCCTTTTGCAAACTTCTGACAAGTGAAGTCAATAGGGAAGCCAGATTCACTTAAATTAGTGTGACTAATTTAAGAACTATAGTGATTCACTTAACAAAGGTGAAAAAAGACTTAAAATGGAGCAAACTTACTTAACAAATTCTCACTTAACAACATACATTTATATATATAACATTTCACCATGTATTTGTTATCCCTTAATAAGTCACTTATATTTAATAAAAATTAAATATTCCACCATGATTTCAATATTCCAAATGTCTACCGGTAGACTTACTAACTAATAAGGCTGAATGTTAACAAAATTTAATCAATCCCAGGATTATATCTTGAAATCCCCACAATTTCTAATCCTTAAAAATTTTAAGTTCACAATATATTTTAACACACTGTTAATATTAATAATAATTAAGTTACCTAATCCTAAACTTCTACCTTCTACCCTTAGCTTATTTTTAAATTTAATAAATTCTATTATCTGTTAGTATATATATGCTACTATTTTCCCTATTTATATTTCCATTTTTTTCATTTTATTAATATATTTTATCACTATCCATCGCCAACCATTTTGAAGTTCCATCATTTATTGACTTTTTGATAACCTTTTTCTTTCTCTCTCTTGGAATCTTGTAACTTTTAAAAATATTTTTATACACACTAAGTATTCCTTTTGGATTGCCCTTTATCTCTTTCTGCTGCATCCTTTGAACATCCCTCCATATGTCCTTCTCTTTTTTTGAAGAGATGTTTATTAAGCTTCTTAAGCTTTTTTTTTAAAGAGGTTTTTCTTTTTCTTCTCTGTTCTAATGTAAACTTTTAAGGAATTATCCATTTGATTCCTACTTATCAATCCTTTCTCTTTGTTATCTTTGTCTTCCTGCACCTCATTTTGATTTTTCTCTTCCACTGCTTCTTCTAAGTTCTCATCTATTTTCTGAATATTATGTTCATCTTTTTACCCCAGTTGTTGAGAGGCTTCTACATTCATTTCTTTATCTTTAAACAATTCCCTTGTCTCCTTGTTGTTCTTTATAGTTTCATGCATGTTTTTAAGCATCAGAATTATTTCTTCATATCCCTCAATTATCTCCTGGTAATCCATTTTTGTTACAATTCCATAAAAATTACTCAATATACCTCTATAGTTCCAATATCTCAAAAATTAAACACTCCCACAGAGCCAATTATTAGTAAAATTTAGCTTGACCCAGTACGATTTCAGTGGACAGACATGATATTCTTCCGACTAAAATCAGAATTCCGATTTTTTGGGGGAATCAGCCCTGCCCCCCCTTCCCCCCCTTTCTTCTCCTCCTTCCTCTCCACTCGGAGGCCCCCTGAGTCAGGAGTTGCTACTGCCCGGCGCGGCTCCACGCGGCTCCAGTCCCGCGTTGCCTCGGGAAGGGAAAGGCAAAAAGGAAGAGCCGCGGCGGTGCTTTGCAAAGAGGACTGGCGAAGGCGAAGTGGTTTTGCAAATGATTCCTGGCCGCCCGGATGTAAATAAACGGTTTTTGCCCGGGAAGCCCATTCTCACGAGTTTAAAAGGCTCATGTAATAGTACGCCTTTCTCTCTCCCCCCCGCCCCACGGGGCACGCTTCAATGACTCCTCGGGCTGCTCTCTTTCAAAAGTGTGAGGTGGGAGTCAGTTGCAGGAAAACTGAGCTAAGGGGTGGGGACACAAGTCGCAACCGCAAGGCTAGTGGCAGGTGGAGTGCGGGGGAAGAAGACTATTATTCCTGTTATTCTCGCGCTGTGGGGATAGTGAGCGTGTGTTTGAGTGGGTGTTTTGTGGGTGTGGGTGTGCACGCGCGCTGTTGCCAGGCGAGAGCTGCCTTTGGGGTTATAGAGCCGCTGCCTCTCGCTGAACTACCCACGCCAGACACAAAAAAGTTCTCCGTGGGGAGGAAAGTGGACCCACGTCACGCCCCAGGTCTCTTCTCCCACCCCTCCCCCCCAGCTGCCAAGTGCCTGTGCGATCAGCCTGGAGGAGCCCTGCCTCCTTTAGCCTGCAGCTTGGAGGATCTCAGGTAGGGGGGAGAGGAAGAGCCCGAAAGCACCAGCTGAGGCTTCCATGCAGGGAAGGGTCACCTGGACGGGAGGTGGTGGGGAGAGGAAAGAGAGAAAAGGGGGGGTGTTAGTTGAGGTCAGGGCAGGGAGCTGATTGGATGCTTAGCGGGTGCTTAGGCAACCCCTGCACCACTGGCTACTTTTCAGATTTTTTTTTCAGAGGGGAATATCATGCCTGGTGGAGCAGTCACATTGGAATCCTTCTCACTGAACACATCTTTCAAATCACAGTATTCCTGTAGGATTTGGGAGTCTGCCTCAGCTTGTTCTTGTGCCATTGCAACAGTTTCCCCTCTCTCCTTTAGCCTAGTCAGTTTGTACCAGATTTTCAAAATACGCTTTCTCCAATTCACATAGGGGTTTCACTTGAGGAGCCACACCAGTTCCAGTAGAAGGGGCTATCCATGCCTGGTGCCACAATGAAGCTTAAGGTTTCTTCATGAGGCCCCATTTTCATTTCAATGGGTTTGGCTACAAATATTGTCAGGTTCCCCCCTGTAACTGAGCCATCCAATTAGCAAAATGCCACCAGCACCTTTAGTTCTCTTAGCCATAGCCCTAGTTTTTCCACCAAACTAGGCCTGACCAAACATGGGCTATAGTCCAAGTCCACTGTTTCCCTATGTTCTGAAGGAGACCTCCAGTCCTATTGGACTGATTATGGGTATCACTAGGTGATTACCAATGGATCATCATGGCTGCCACTCTCTACAGGGTCCTAGGCTAGTTGGTTTGAGTTCCATCACTAGGCAAGAGAGGGAATTCAATGAGCTAGGGCTTCATGGGCTCAGAGGTTGTTGAAAGCACTCTTCAGGAACTCAAAGGCTTGTTCAATGAATATGCCCAGTGTCACTGCACTCTCCTCTTTCATGCTGGGATCTTTCTGGTAGCTTCCTCAACTCCCCCCAGGTGAAGATTACCGTGGAAGTTTTCTCCTCCCAGTTGTCCTTCTTGCCAGCCACTAGCAACCATCAGGGTTTCAGCTGGTCATCGTAGGCTTCTGCTCCCCATGCCACTTGGGGTAGTCTCTTCTGTTTTGGGGTTTCAAAGCAGCTTCCCCTCAAGCTTCCATCTCCTCTTGATTGCTTTCCTATGTAGACATCTGCATGGTAGAGTTGCACCTTCAGGTTGATCATTATTGCAGAATGTCAGACCTGTCCTGACTTAGACATTTAGGAAAGAAAGACTTTCGACTCCATTTGTTTGGAGTGAAAGATTCTTTTACTGAAATTAAGTGGTTGCAGTGAAAGTAAAACTAGATTTGAGCATTCCCATGCAAAGGTTACATTTTTCCCCTTTTCCTCACCCTCCCCCCTTGACCAGTTCATCAATGTCCAGTAGTATTTCTTTTTGATGTTTTGAGAACTGCTTTGAGGTTTGGCATTTCTCGATGTAGTTTCACATTCTGCTCCCATGCCCAAAGTTTATATCCCCAAATTCCTCCTCCCCACTTTACATTTTATGGCAGGATGCTAGCAAAGTGAAGTAGCTGAAAATGGCAGGCCTGACAGCAAGGTACAATTCATGCTGAAGGAACTTGAGATCCAGGTGTGTCTCTCCTTGGCTCATCATCCAGAGACAGATTGGAATATTAAATGAAATAATGCCATCCTCAAACAATATATTCAGTAGTAGTAGTAATAGTAGTTATTATTATTATTATAAACTTTTATTCATTAAACATGAAACTCAAGTCAACTGAACATTTAAAAATGTATCACAAATATCACTGACTAGCTCTGATGGTTGATACAGGCTGATGCCAGCATCCTAGGTATCAATCAAGTATCTTCTTAAAATGTATGTTGTTCCAAGTAGCACAGTCTTTTGCAGCTTCGCTGGTGCTACAGCAGGAAGTTACAACTTCTTGATGTATTTTGCAAAATTCTTGGATATGGTACCAAATGCTCTGATGACAATGGGTATCACTGTTACATGCTTCATCCACAATTGCATAGTTTTGATGGCCAGGTTGCGATATTTCATGATCTTTTCCAGTTCTTTTTCTTTGACTCTGGCCTCTCCTGGTACAGCAATATCAATATATTATACGTTTCAGTTTTCGACAACTGTGATATCTGGCAGATTTTGTTTCAAATGATGATCCATCTGTATTTGAAAGTCCCATAAGATGTTGTCTTCCTCTTCTTCTTCTTCTTCTTCTTCTTCTTCTTCTTCTTCTTCTTCTTCTTCGTCTTCGTCTTCGTCTTCGTCTTCTTGAATGTGGCAGCTCCGATGCACCGCTCCTGTGCAACAGTCAATGGCATCCATGGATCATCTAGGGGGAGGCAGAGGAAGGGGGGGTTTGACCACATGCCCAATATCCAGGACCCCACTCAGCCAAGCCCACCCCTCTTTGTAGTTGCCATGCCTGACAGCAAGTCCACAGGCTGCCCCTCCCACCAGGGATCAGCCTCCCAAGCTGCCCCCCCTCCCAGGGCACTCACATCGTAGAGGGCGGTGCTGTTCTCTCCTTCCTGGAGCAGGGCAGGGTTGAGGAAGCTCAGGGCAGGCAGCTTTACTCTACTTTCGCAACGTGCCGCCGCTGCGTTCGATGCTCCATCTCTGCAGGCTCACCCCATTGAGCCCCTTCCAACTGTCAATGTGGTGAACCTGTGGTGCCAGTGCCTCCAATACCCCCCTACCTCTCTCTCTGTCTCTCTCTCTATCTATCCATCCATCCATCCATGTTTGAAGTGCCAGCCCCGCAGGCACATCGGGAAAGCAGAGCAAAGCCAGTCTGGGAGGGAGAGGGAGGGAGGGAGGGAGAGATGAAATGAGATTGAAATGAGGCCTAGTTCAGACTGAGGCCCTTTTCCACATTGAAACATCTTTGGCTTCTATTAAAGGTTTTGTGGACGAAACATGGTCAAGATTATCAGGAAGCTCTCACATTTTGTTGAGGCTTCAAACAGGATCCATTGGACCAGATCTCCACTCTAAAAAATTATTTTTCCCCAATGTATTACAGTGCCAGTTCTGAAAAAGGCAAAACCAAAATGTACTGGTAAATTACAAGAACACACACACACACACATTCCCTTCTAACGCTGCTGGAACAGGTGATTGGACTAGAATAGATACCTCATTATCTTTCTCCTCCCTCCCTCCCTCCCTCCTTTATTTCTTTTTCTTTCTGTCCCTTCCTTCCATCCCCCCTCTTTCTTTGTCCCTTTTTCTTTCTTTCCCTTTTCTCTTTCTTTTCTTCCTTCTCTCTTTCTCTCTTTCTTTTCTCTCTCTCTCTTTTCCTCTCAGGCTCCCCCCATTGACTTGTTTCACCACTTCACTCGGACTTGCTTGGGCAGTCCCTCTGGTGCAGTGGGCTCAATGGAGTGTACCTGCAGGGCTGGCACCTAAAACGCAGCAGTGGCAGCACATTTGAAAAGTCGAGTAAAGCCAGAGGTCGGTAATTTTTGCTGCAAAAATCACAAAAGCTTCTGGGCTGTGCACAAGAAGGGACACACATGTCAATGCAATTCAGCAACATAAAATAAAGAAATACAAATAAAACAAATGAAGAATCAGCAAAGCATCTCTGATTAGATTTTATTCACTACTAGAATCTAATCAGAGATGCTTTGCCGATTCTAGTCCAATGACCTGCTCCAGCAGGGTTAGAAGGGAGTGTGAGTGCATGTGTGTGCATGGCTGTCAAAACTCCAAAAACAGGTCAAGTAGTTCTGGGGAGGCCCTTCATAAATTAGAAGACTTGCTAAACAACCGGCCATTAAGTGAGGACCACTTGTATTTGGTTTGCCAGTCACCTGGCCACGCCCACCCAGTCACATGACCACCAAACCACACTTACCACAGAAAAAAAATTAAATCCCACCAGTGATGTAGGTCATTTAATCCCACACCATTTCTGACAGATGGCAACCTAGTCCCTTTTTGAAGGCAATGGCAAGGCCATTGGTTGATTGCTCTCCTTATTTCCAGGTTGAATCTCTCCTTGTTCAGTTTCCATCTATTATTCCTTGTCTGGCCTTCAGGTGCTTTGGAAATAGCTTGACTCCCTTCTCTTTGTAGCAGTTCTTCAAATATTGGAGCACTGCTATCATTTCTTCCCTGGTCCTTCTTTTCACTAGACTAGCCATGCCTAGTTCCTGCAACTGTTCATTATGTTTTAGCTTCCAGTCCCCTAATCACCTTGATTGCTCTTCTCTGCACTCTTTCTAGAGTCTCAACATCTTCTTTATAGTGTGGTGACCAAAACTGGATGCAAGGTGTGGTCTTTCTAAGGCTTTATAGAGTGGTGTCAGTACCTCACTTAGTCTTGATTGTATCCCTCTATTAATGCAACGTCAGATTACATTGGCTTTTTTGGCTGCTGCCACACATGTTAGCTCATATTTAATTGGTTGTCCACTAAGACTCCCAAGATCCCTCTCACAGTTACTGCTATTAAGCCTGGTTTCACCCAGTCTGGATGTGCACTTTTGGTTTTTCTTACCTAAGTGTAAGACTTTACTGTTCTCTACATTGAACTTCATTTTGTTAGATAGGGCCCAGTGTTCAAGTCTCTCAAGTTCCATCTGGATCTTGAGCCTATCATCTAGGATGTTGGGTGTTCCTGCCAGCTTAGTATCATCCACAAATTTAATAAATTCCCCTTCAATTCCCTCATCTAAGTAGTTTATGAAGTTATTGAAGAGTATTGGGCTTAAGACAGAACCTTGTGGTACCCCACTTCTGCTACCCTCCATGTAGATGTAGTACCGTTAAGAATTACTCATTGAGTATCGTTTGTCAGCCAGTTACACATCTATTTGATGGTGATTCTATCTATCCCACTTTTTTCTAGCTTACCAAGAAGTAGGTTATGGTCTACTTTGTCGATATGCCAACCATCATCCTGGTTTATTTGCAAACTCAAAATGTTTCTGCTACACATAATTATATTTTGTTTCTATTTCTTGAACTGTTAACAGACAATTGTTGATGTAACAATTTAATTTGATGTAAAATTTTGCAATTCAATTTATTTCTGTTTAATTTCATTCAATATCTTTTACAGCTTTTTCCTGGAATTTTTTTCTTCTCTAGCTAATTAGTATTGTATAAAATAACCCTTCATGACTGCTTTGCTGGCCTCCCACATGGTCATTAAATGTGTCCCTTTGCCCAAATTATTATCAAAGTATTCATTCATTTTCTTTTTAAGTCCTTTACAATCATTTCCTTTTGTAAGATAGATTCATTTAATTTCTATCTATAACTCAAATTCTTTTTTCTAAGCATGAGGAGAACTGGATTATGATCCAAGAAAGATTTAGGTAAAATATCAACTTTTAGAATTTTATTTGCAAGATTTTTAAAAGTCCATATCAATCCTTGAAAAAGATTTGTGTCATTCTGAAAAGAAGATATATTCTCTAGCAGAATCATCTTTTTGCCTCTATGAATCTATTAGTGCTAAATTATCCATCATCTCAAAAAAAAAGTTTTTGGTAGTTTGCCCTTAGTAGAGTTCTATCGAAAACTGGGGAAGTCACTCCCATCCAATCCTCCCCAAAATAAGCCAATTTTCCTAGGAGAAACATAGTAATTGATCCATAAGATAGTGGGGAAAATGTCCTTTTATCATCATTTGGCACATAAAGTCCAATTATTATTGATTTTATTCTATTGAGCTCAATTTTCATCTACTATGTTCATTTGATAAAAGTAATTTAGGTTTAAATTAGGTTTTTATATATAGAACAACTCCATTAATCTTTTACCAGCAGGTATAAATTCTCCCCCTAGTCTTTTATTTATTAGATACTTCTTGTTAACATGGAATGTTAATGAGGCAAATGCCCCTTCTAAGCATAAAAAATATTTAATTATTTAAGGAAACAAAGTTCATTTAATTTAGTTTCAAGAAATACATATTAAAAAAACAAGTGTTTTGTTAACCATCAACAAAATAACTGGTTGGACATTCTGGCAATGGCCGAGTTCATGTATAATAATTCATAGCACACCTCCACCCAGATGACTCTATTTCTGGCCACTTATGGCCTGTGCCTTTTTATCTTAGCACCATCAGACTCTCCAGTATCATCAGTGTATGTGTTATTATAGGAACTCTGAGCCTTGCATCAAGTGGTGAAGCAACAGTTCAACCAAGTGAAGGAGAACTATAAAAAGTTTGCTGACCAACATTGCAGAGACATTCCACCATTAGTCATTTGAGATCGGGTTTGACTTGTTCTGACCAAGGCTTCCTGAGACAGTAACAATCACATTCTGTTCCTCAAAACCTTGTTTTTATTTCAGTGGCTGTGAATTATATGCATTCACAGCCCGTAATGAGCCCCAAACAGTTTATGAATAGTCCAACAGAAGTCTGTCACAGTCTTTCGGGATAAGGCTGATAAACACCCACCTTTATCTCCCTTGAAATGCTGTCAACAACTAATTTGCCAATTAGCTGTACAAGGCCAAGCGGAGCACAAAGTCAACATGGAGCTTCAGAGTTTAAACCGAGCAAAATGAACAAAGTTGCTTCGTGCAAAGGCTCATGTCCCTTTGCTCCTCCTTTATGTCTTATGGGAGGGGTCAATCATCTCCAAGCCCTACTCCCGAGTTGCCCCTTTTGTCTTAATTGTTCTTGCCTTCTGGCAGCAGCTCTGCGCAAGCGTGCACTGGGACAGGCTCCCCCTGTTCCTCTGTCTCGCTGATGTCAGATTCTGGAGGCTCTGGAGTCAGTACATAACTCTCAGATGGCCCTGGTCCCATCTCTGTGTCGGATGGAGATCCCTCGTCCAAGTCCTCCCCGACTCCCGGACTGGCCCATGTTCCTCCCCACTGTCTGACTCTGCTGCCAACTCTGCAGGCTGCTGGCGAACCACAACATGACTTTCCACATGGCATTTGCCTACAAGTTAATCCTCCAAAAAGCTAGACCACCATTACTTGGGTCTGTTTTCCATTGAAGTGGAGATCAACTCCATCACCTTCCAGCTGACCTTCCTGCAAAGCATGCAGTTTCACCCAGTGTTCCATCGGTCCTTACTGGTCCCTGTGGCAGTGGACAGTCCTCACTGTCCCCCTGCACTAGCACCTGATTCTGTAGCTGCACAGGGACAATAAGAGTTTGAGACGGATAGTATTTGAGACTCCTGTGGGTGCTTCCAATACTTGAATACGTGGCTTGGAAGAATTATGGGCCAGAGAATTTTATTTGGGTGAATGCCACAGATGTGCATGTGCCACTGATCTGATTCATACCTTCTATGTCAAGTGCCCAGAGTACCCTGGTCCACATAATCCCAGGGGAGGTCTCTGCATAGTGGAGCCATGATAGCTTCATGGCTCCGTCAGATCCCAGATCAGTGGGTGAGAAGTTGAAACTATGACTGTCCAACAGGGTGGACTCTGTCCCCTTCGAACGACTGGAGACGTGGCTGAGGACGAGGTAGTCCCAGGGCTATCTGGGAGTGGACGGAGGCCAGCCAACTGGATGTAGAGCTGTCTGTAGGAGTGGAGCAGCTGCAGAGAGCCAGCAGAGATGACACACTGAGGGAAAACTGACAGCTGATGTGGAGCTTCACTGGCACCATTGGTGCATCGTTTGTCACTGTGATGAGTGAGCAACGAACAGCCTTGCCAGTATGACTTTAGTCACCCCATCTGAACTAGCCTGCCCAGGAGTTCCAAACACAGTCCCTCCTGAAACTGATCCATGAAGGTCTCCTTGTTCCAGTTGACATCACTAGGCAAAAGTCACTGACATTCACCAGTGTGCCATCAAATTTAGAATAGAATAAAATGAGATGGAAGGGACCTTGGAGGTCTTCTACTTGCCTGACCTGAACCCCATAGAGAATCTATGGGGCATTGCCAAGAGACATGAGACTGAAAAATGCAGAAGAGCTGAAGGCCACTATGGAAGCATTCTGGTCTTCCATAACACCTCAGCAGTGCCACAGGCTGATAGCTTCCATGCCATGCTGCACTGAGGCAGTAACTGCTACAAAAGTGGCCCAAACCAAGTACTGAGTACATATGCATGCTTATACTTTTCAGAGGTCTGATATTGTTCTATGTACAATCCTTGTTTTATTGATTGCATGTAATATTCTAATTTTCTGAAATTGTGGATTTGGGGTTTTCATGAGCTGTAAACCATCATCATCACAATTATGACAAATCATGGCTTGAACTATCTTGCTTTGCATGTAATGAGTCTATCTCATATATTAGTTTCACCTTTTAAGTTACATTACTGAAATAAATGAACTTTTGCACGATATTCTAATTTTTCGAGTTTCACCTGTATCCATTATTTCTTGTCTTGCCTTCTGGTCCTTTGGAAAATAAGTTGACTCCCTCTTCTTTGTGGTAGCCCCTCAAATACTGGAATACTGCTCTCATGTCACCCCTAATTCTTCTTTTTGTTTTAGACTAGCCAAACTCAAATCCAGCTGTTCTTCATATGTTTTTGTCTCCAAGTCTTAGCTGCTCTTTTCTGAATTTTTTCCAAAGTCTCAACATCTTTTTAGTAGCATGACCAAAATTGGTTGCAGTATTCCAGGTGTGGTCTTACTATGGTTTTATAAAGCGATGCTAACACTTCACATGATCTTGATTCTATGCCTCTGTTTATACAACTCAAGATTGTATTAGATTCTTTTGGCTGCTGTTGCACGCTGCTGGCTCATATTCAATTGATTATCTGCTAGTACTCCAAGGTTCCTCTTACATTTACAATTTTTGAGCCAAGTCTCATCTAGTCTGTACTTATACCTTTGATTTTTCTTGCCTAAATGTAAAACTCTGCTTTTCTTCACACTGAAATTTATTTTCTTGGATAGGAGCCATTATTCAAATTTGTTAAGATCTTTTTGCAGTCTGAGCTTGTCTTCAGGGGTGTTGGCTATTCCTATCAATTTAGTGTCATCTGCAAATTTGATGAGTTCCCCTTCTATTCCCTTATCTGAGTAATTTATGAAGATGTTAAAGAGTACCGGGCCTATGATGGAACCTTGTAGTACCCCACTACTCTCCATGTGGACTACTCATTGAGTACAGTTTGTCAACTAAATATAAATCTATCTGGTGGTTATGTTATTTATTCCACATATTTCTAGCTTACAAAGAAGTGGGTTATGGTCTACTTTGTCAAATGCCTTATGAAATCTAAGTATATTATGTCCACAGCATTTCGCTGATCCACTGATTTAGTGATTTTATCAAAAAATGAATTAAGATTGAATCAGCATTATCTGTTTTTAACAAACCTGTGCTGGCTACTAGTTATAACTTTATTTGTTTCTAGTTGTTCACAGATCTGTTTTTTTATTATTTTTTCCAGTTTCTTCCTAGGTATTGATGTGTTGATGTTAGACTAATTGTAGTTTCCTGGGTCTGGTTTTTTTTTTCCTTTTCCTGAAAATAGGGACCAAATCAGCCCTTTTTCAATCCTCAGATACTTTCCTAGTGCTTCTGGATTTTTGAAAGATATGGTACAATGGTTCTGAGATAGCATCTGCCAGCTCCTTCAGGATTCTGGGATGTAATCTGTGAGGTCCCGGTGATTTATATTTGTCAAGGTGGAGAACCATTTACCATTTTCTTGCTTATTTAAATTTTTTACTTCTAGTTTGTCTTTTACAGTTGGGGGGTTTTTTTTTTGGTACATTGGGCTATAATTTCTTTTTGCATGAAGACTGATGTGAAGAATGAGTTAAGCAGCTCTGCTTTCTCTCTACTGCCTGTTACTTTCCTTGTCATCTTCTCTTTTTAGTGTACCTACTGTTTCCTTGACTTTTTTCTTGTTATTAATATGTTGAAAGAAACTTTTTTATTGTCTTTGACTTTTGTTGCAAGTCTATGTTCATTCCAAGCCTTTTGCTTTCCTGACTTTGTCTTTGCAGATACTGGCTATTTGCTGATATTCTGCCTTAGCTATATGTTTTTCTTTCAATTTTTTTGTACTTTTCTTTCAATTTGTCAGAGAGATCTTTGTGCGATCATGCTGGTTTCTTCTTAGATTTCTTGTTTTTCTTTTTCAGTGGTATTGTGCTGGACTGGGCTTTTATGATCCCATTTTTCAGAGTTTCCCATGCTTCTTGAGTTGTTTTCCCCTTTAGGATTTTCATCCATAGAATCTTTCCTAGGCTCTCTCTGAGTTTATTAAAATCAGCTGTTTTAAACTTTAAGACACTGGTTGGATTATTTTCTATTGCTTCTGTTTGCATTATATTTAATTCCAGTATGATGTCGTCACTTTCACCCAATGTTCCTGCAACTTCCAATTCCCTCTATCACTTCTTCTCTCTTAGTAAGGATTGAATCCAGTATAGCTTTACTTCTAGTTCCCTCTTCTACCTTTTTGATGACAAAGTTGTCAGCTAAGTTGGTTAGGAATCTATTTGATTTCTCACTCACTGCAGTTAGTCTCTCAGTTGATATCTGAGTAGTATAGTCTCCCATTACTACTGTGGTATGCTTCCTACATACATTTGTTAACTGGTTGGCAAAGAGTTCATCTATTCTTTTGATTAGTTGGGTGGCCTGTAATATACACCTATGGCAATGTCATTTTTTCCCTTTTATATTGATCCACATACATTCTGGAGAGGTTTTATCTTTGATCATGTGCATTTTTGTAGGTATGTAGTGATCTGTTACAAATAGTGCAACTCCACCTCTTTTTGTAGATCTGTTTCTTTTGAACAATTTTTATCCATCCATCAGTACATTCCAGATAGGTTTTGTCTCACCAGGTTTCGGTAATGGCAACTATGTCATACTTGCCCTCATGTACTATTGCTTCTAGTTCACCCTGTTTGTTTCCCAAACTTGGAGCATTTGTATATAAGCATTTAAGACTTTTATGCCTGTCCAAATTTGACTGGTGTAGCCATGGGGCATTTCCACTGTGGCTATGGCATCTAGACCAATAGGGAGGACAAGAGAGGCACTTGTTGGACTAGCTGAGCATTATCTGCAAGAAGCTGCTCCATGATGATCAGGAAGGTGGCCTGCCTCCTGGGAAAGGTTCAGGCTGGAGTCAAATTATCCTGTCTTGCTCACATGCAAACTTACCATGTGAATTTGAAGTCTTTATTGAGGCTTTGCAAGCCCCTAATAGGACGCATAAACAAACACAAAACCCAATGAGTCAAAGTCTGAGCAGCCTCAAGTTTGAGGGCAAAGAACAAGTCCATAAGTCTGCACACCAGGTCCGAAGTCCAGGTACAAGTCCACAGTCCGAGCATGATACAGGAAACAAGATCCAATTCTGAAATCTGAGATGCAAAGTCCTAAATCCAGTCACAAGGTCTGGAAACAAGAGTCTCAAAGACAGAACACATGCATAGCAGGAAACATGAGTTGTCTCCAGTGACCTTCATAGTGCTTCTCTCACTGACCTTGGGAAAAACCTCTCTCTCCTGTGATTCTAGTATACTTTCCACCACATCATCCTAATCTGAATACTTGCCAAAGTTTAATAATTTTTTTCTCCAATGTCTTCACTATAATCTGAGATTGCTTGAAATCACAAAACAAAATTCCTTCTTTCAATTTCAATAGTGCCAAATCTAGTTCTCTTTCAAATTATCTGTCTATAATTTCTTACACTGCAAATTTTTCACTTTGTCATTAAACTGTTTTATATCTCCATATGCTTTTATAAGTCTTTCATCCATTCATTTTCAAAAGCTGTCATTTTAGTATCATGTGATCCGCTAACTTACTAACCAGTTGCTCAAACATTTTCTGAAGCAAATCTGGTGTAATTCCTTTCTCTGCAATTGCTCTAGTGATCCTCCCCCTTCCCTTTTTGCCATTTTTCTGGTGGTTGTCATTATGTTTGTATAATCCAAAAAATGAAAGTGTCTCAAAGAACGGAAAGAAAAAGGCAACTGCCCCCCTTTTTTGCTATTTTGTCTTCTTTAATGCTTTTGTCTCAAGTGGCACTCCATAGGTACAGTCAGCATCTCCATAGTTAAAGTCAGTATGTCATAAAATTGAGTTCAAACCATTCAAAATAGAGTTTTCCCAATAGATCTTTTATTCTTTTTTTTAATAAATTTTTATTTTATTTTAACAAGACAACATAAACATACCACAAAAAACATAAAAATATCCTCCTTCTTCATGAATTTACATACAGTGCATCGATTGGTTTACCACTTTTTTTGTGCATCCATTTCCTAGTCACTAATATAATTATATTACATAATAGCTCATATTATCAATCAATAATTGTATAACCTAATATCATCACTAAAAAAAATCATTTATCTATAATTTTGTTAATTCATATTTTAACGAGATAACTATAGTTTACTTAGTTTATTTTGCAATAAATCATAAGATCATACCAAATCTATCTTGATAATGTTTTATAAAGATAATATCAAGAAAAATTTTTTTATGCTAAATCTGAATATTCTATTATTATGTTTTATTATCTAACCATTGATAAAAAAGATCCCAAACTTCATAAAATTGTTTATCTTCTTGTTCTCTGATTTCAAATGTCAATTTACTCATTTCAGCACAATCCAATATTTTCTTAATAATTTCTTCCTCTGATGGAGTTTTCTTTTATTCTTGTGTTATTCAGACAAAAAGCAAAACAAGGGTTGTAACGAAGCTTAATTAGTTCCTTTATATTTGTACATATGTTAATTAATTTTAAAGTTATCTTATTACAATAAGCTATGCCCAACAAGACTATGAAGAAACAATGCCCAGCAGGGCTATTCAAATAACTATGCCCAACAAGGTTATTGAAGTTACTATGCCCAACAAATCCCAAAGGTGCTTTTTGTGGTGTACACATTAAGGAAGACAGAAACCTTAACATTGCAGTTTACAGAAAACCTTCAGAGATCAATATTTACAGGCCCATGTTATGGCCCATGTTGCACTACTGTTCTGAGAGCTGCACTGGTTGCTGGTTTGCTTTTGGATGCAAATACCTATAAAGACTTGCAGGGCATAAATCCAGGTTACTTGAGAAAACATCTCACCCCATGAGATGGGCCCATGCCAAAAGTGGAGGCATGCTGTGGATCTCATCAGTCAAGGAATTCCAGCTGGTAGGATCCAGGAGAAGAGCCTTCTCTGTTGTGGCCACGGCCCTTTGGATCATCTTGTCCCTGAGTGAGCTTGGCTCCCACCAGGGGTGGGATGCTACCAGTTCGGCCCAGTTCTATAGAACAAGTAGCTCTGAAGAGCAGCTGACACCAAACCAGTTCACTGTGATGACCTTCTGGTCATCTGTTTGGCCCACCAGCTCGCCCAGGCTCTTGGCTGTCCTTTATTTCCTGCTTTTTCAACCTCAGCTGCTTTGCGTGGCACAGCTGAGGTTGAAAAGCAGGAAAGAAGATCATTTTCAAATGCTGCGTACCCATGCACAGCGCTTGTCAGCTGTCCAGGTGGCAAAACACACACTCACCAAACCGGTAGTAACACTGGTTGAATCCCACCCCTGGCTCCCACCCTCATGACTTTCCATGAGAGCCTGAAGATCTGGCTCTGCAGTTGGCTTAGGGTCACAATGGGGGAATATCACACTGGAGGTGGTTGATTGATTAATAGCAGTTCCCATTCCCATACTTGCTCTCTTTCTCTCCATCTTAATTGTTTAATTTAATTAAATAATTTAATCAATCAATCAATTAAATACATACATACATACCCCTGCTAATGAGCCATATAAGTGAGTGAAGGACATTGGCACCTTCAGTTTATGTGTATTCCAAGTCTCCCACCAGATTGGGACTAATGAGACACCAAGTTCATCCAGAGTCTAGCAGGGCCACTAATCTTCCCTTCCGTCTTGAGGATGCCACTTCTAGTTCCAACCTCATTGTCATAGTCTCAAGGCACCACTTACCAGTCGGTCATCATCACTACCATCACTTTCCCAGGCCAGATCCTGGCTCTTCCCTGGAACCTCCTCCCCTTCACTGGACAGGAAGATCTCCACAATCTCACCCCCTTTTTGGGTAGCAGCTTTGTGCTTAGTAGCAGGCTTCCCTCACTTTGGTAGAACATTTGAGATCACCGGCACCGGTCGTGGGCTTGTGCAGTCGTTCACCCAATAACTCTCTCTGCCACACCGGAAACAGCCCATTGGCTGCTGCCTGTGGTTGGGCTCTTTTTTCCCCCCACACAAAGCGTTGAGCTATTCTTCCCTATTCAAAACTCCCCTTCACCAGTCCACTGGTAGCCAATATAATGCCACATAGGTGTTTTGAAAACTCCCCAGGTGTTAGCTTGATAGCAGTTCATCTCCAGGACTTAGTGACCTTGGTGTCAGGTTGGAGCCAGCTGGGAGGAAACCCACCTGTCTTCAAGGTAGCCCCCTCCCTAAATCTCATGCGATTACAGCAAAAGCAAAAGCATGCAGATAATGCAACCCCAATAACCTCACCTTCTCCATCAGAATGGCAGTTGGTTCCTTGCCATTGCAGACTCCTTCTGTCTCTCATAGGACCAGAGCTGTGGCATCAGCCTCCACAAGATTACAGTATCTTTGAGCACGCACTGGATTCAATCATGGTTTGCTGGGTTCTCTTTTGAGTTGGTCAGAATTTTAGTTCCTCTCCTGGATCAGGGTTTTCACAACTGCCCTCTGGTCCTACCGTGACTGCCTCTCCACTTTCTATCTTCTCTTGGACCCTGCTGGAGATGGACATGGTTGCAGAGTCTCCACAATAGGTTAATTTTCTTGGTGGATTGAAGAATGCAGTTCTGTCTAACTGTCAGACATACTACATTGCTTAAACCTCTAAGTAAAAATGATCCTTGACTCCATTCATTGATAAAGGAATAGTTTTATTAGAAATTAAGTGTATTGCAATCAAGAATAGCCAGAACTGAGAATTGCACACCAAAATTCCTAACTTTAACTTTTTCCTCCCCTAGTTTCCTCTCATTGCTGACCTTCTGCCCATGACCAATCAAGTTCAAACAGGATGTTTTCAGAACGGTCATTTCAAGTGTAGGTTGGTATGCAGTTGCCTTCTTCTCCCAGTTGGGAGATACAGCAGTTACTTTTGTTTTCCCTTCCCCATTCACATCCCCAGAGTTTATGGTAGACTATCATCGCATGACAGTGAAACAAGTGGAAGGTGGCAGCTGACACTTTATTTATTCAATACTTCCAACCCCTTACACTCACTTGCAAGAGTAGTTTGCCAGAAAGCTGATCTCAGCAAAGCTTGTCTGAGTTCAACAATAACAGTAATTAGTCCAAAGCATGAGAAAACCAATATAGAGATACGGAATCGAAGCACAAGAAGTCCAGAGGTCCAAACTCCCAACAAACCGGTAATGGAGAAGTCAAGACAAATCAAGAGGTCAAAGTACACAGTAGATTGTACAGAATCCAAGGGACACAAAAAAAGCTAAGGGTTTCCATGAGGGTCCAGAACACACACGGAGAGCAGTAATGTGAATAGTTGTCTCCAACAACCCACAAGCTCCCAGTGCCAAGTTAAATAGGTGTTGCGGGGTTCGTCTTATTAGGAGGAGCTGTCTCCTTGTGAGCAGCCTCACCAACTTCCACTGCACTTCTCTCCACTCAGCCTCGTGTCCTCGGATCCGGAAGGTGAGGTAATTCCTCCCTGTCACCACTGACCAGTTGCAACTACATTTCTCCTTTTACCTGTACTGCTGATTACTCCAGTCCCTCACTGCAGGTTACCTCGACACTCTTGGCATTGCCTTCTCTGCCTCTGTGTTGGAGTCTTCCAAGGGGACAGCCTTCCCTGTCACTCTTCCTCGCCCCTCTCCTAAGTTCCTGGAGCCTGCTCTTTCTTCATCTTCTGATTCAGCATGTAAGCCAATGTCTGGGAGAGCCATTACAGTCAGTTAAGAAAGACTGACTTACTATCACAATGGTATTTTAGCTCTCAGATTTTCAAATCTCACTGTTTTCCCACTTTTTGAAAAATATTAAACATTAGATCTTCTTCATGCAAAATAATAGCTACAAGACAGTTAGTACTATTTCTGTCATAACAGAACTTAATCAGTGAAATATATACAGTACTTCCAAACTTGTGTTAAGATAGAATCTAGTTAAAATTCTATATTCTATTATAGATAATGTCTTAACAAATACTTCAATGCAGATGAAGATTACTGAAAAGGGAGGGAAAGGCAGGGAAAGTACCAGAAGCACACAAAAAGTGTTATGTAATCCAGATCCAGTTTCTGATTTTCAAGCCAAGGTTTCCATAGAGGCAGCATTATTTTTATATTTGAATAGAGAAAAATGGAAGCAAAAGCTTTTGTTTGGTTATCAGACATAAATATTCTCAAACACAAGAACAGCTGCTCTGATGTATAGCAGGATTTTAAAGAATTTATTGCATTTGGAACTATAAAAATATTTCTGATAATTGTCAAAATGCTCATTTTATTTGTTCACATCAACAGCTTTGTGAGAAAGAACCTATGACAATATTGCAGAATTAAAGCATGAGAGTAAGACAATTTTAATTTAACAAAAAGCTTATAAAATACAGTATAAAGGTAATTATTTTCTTTAATTGTCAGTATTGTGCCCTTTTTGAACTAAAATATAAAAAAAATCTTGTTTAATTGCAACAATTCCACATTTATGAATACCTGTGGAATTTTAGACACTACTAAAGTCTTTTCATCCAATCTCTACCAAGGCATTTATTTTCATGTCACTCCAGACAAGTTTGCTTGAAAATCAGCATTAATAGAATACTCACAACTCCAAGAGTCAAGCTGTTCCACTGCTTAATAGTTCTCACAATCAGGAAATGCCTCATTTTAAGTTTGAACACCCCTCTGTAAAACTTCTACCCATTGGTTGTTGTCCTATTGAACTATGAAGAAATCTATACTGTTTTCCTGTGACTTGTGACCCTTTACAGTTCATCAGTATTCTTCCTGTATTTTAGTAACTAAAACTGGACAAAATATGCAGGGGTGGTATCGCTGGTGCTTCATGAAGCAGAACTATCACTTCCATGCCTTAACACTATGCGTCTGTAAATTTTGCCCAAGATATTATTAGCAGCTGTGGCACATTACTGATTCATGCTTAGTAGGTGGTATACCAGACACTGAGATCCTTAGTTCATACTGCCAAGCTAAATATTACCTATTTGTAGCTGTGAATGTTTTTTCTAATTAAATGCAGAATCCTACATTTTTTCCATTTTATTGGATAGGACCCAGGATTTAAGTCTCTCAACATCTTTTTGAACCATTTGTTAGCAATCCTCCTCAGATTATGACAGATTTGTAGCATCTACAAATCTGATGAGTAGTCTTTCCATTCCATTGGCAAAGCCATTTATGAAAATAACATTTGACCAAAGGTACAACCCTGAAGAACCCACGAGATATCTTTCCCAAGGTTTTTTCATTTATTTTTATTGCTTTTTAATTAATTAAAAAAGAGACAAAGACAAAGGTGTTATGATATTTACAGAATAACCCTTGAGTAACAAGGATATGCACATGGAAATGTTTATGAGAATAGTTATAAATAATTATTCAGCCACACACAGATACACTAAATTGAGTTAAAGTTTACATTGAGAAATAGCACAGTCCAACAAATGGTCCAGGTCATATATGTTTAACAGTCCAAAGAATATCCAATTACAAAGTCTTCTTACTGGTTGCCTTTGTCATTTACATAAACAAAGATATCAAAGTATAAGCACAGCATAAGTACAAGAGAGAACCTTAGATAGCAACAGTATGTCAGAGAGAGCAAGCTATGATCTCTAGCTCCCTCTTCTGCTAATTTGCAATATAATCAATCGGAATATAGTATAAATCAATACAGTGATTTTGTCTTCAAGCTACAAACATACATTGTTGGTTTATATATTGCCAACCCAACTAATTGGTGGACAGATTCCTAACATTCTCCCCTTTGGGTAGGTCAATATATAATACATTACATCTTTAAACCATAATTCTCACAACACTCTTTATGCTTAATTGCACCTTGAGCTTTCGTGAAATGTTCTGCAATATTATGTTCAGTCATGCAGTATTCTAACTGAATTAATTTGTTTTGAACACACTGTCTAATGTTCAAATATCTCAAATCAGTATGTTTAGACCTTGTTTTAACAGCTAAATTAGTAGCCATACTAATTGCAGATTGTCTTCATAAACAATAAACGGATCACATACAGTAATTCCAATATCCTTCAACAATTGTTTATAATATATCAATTCTGTACACATTCATGATAAACATGAGAATTCCGCTTCCATAGTGGATAAACTAATATGTTGTTGCCTAATAGACTTCCATCCTATTAAAGCATTACCCAACATTACCTGATGTTGACTTACGAGTCATTATATCAGTAGCAAAACTTGCATCAGCATATGTACTTAACAGCAATTCATCACTTGGTTCTAAATATAATGAATAATGGATTGTGTGTTTTAAAAACCTAATTATTTGCTTAGCTGCTTGCCAATGCCTTTCATCTGGTTCACCGTTATACCTAGACAATTGGTTTACACTGTAAGATATATCTGGTCTAGACCAATTACCCAGATATGATAGACTACCGATTAAGGATTGATATATTTCCTTATCAAACATAGGACTTTTAATATCACTATGTGTAAATTCCTTACTAATTGGTGTCTTAGCAGATTTACAATGCTCTGTGTTGTAGTGTTTTAATAATTGGCTAATCTTCTTGGCCTGCAAAATTTTAAAACCTTTATTCATTTTCACTATATCAAGACCCAAATAATGCTTAATTTCCCCTAAATTTCTAATCTTGAACTTTTTCTGTAATCTATAAACAATATCATTTGCTTCTTGTTTAGTTTTAGTTATAATTGCTATGTCATCCGTAAATAACAGTAATAGAGAAATTAAACCATCTTTTTATCTTCAGAACAAACAAGGATCAGCTATACCAGCTTCAAAACCTATTGAAATTAATTCCTTTACAATACATTTATTCCACTCATAACCAGATTGCTTTAGACCATAAAGACTTTTCTTTAATTTCCAATAATCAGTTCTTCCACCATCCTTTAAACCTAATGGCTTTTTCATATAGATGGAATGTTGTAAAGGTGCATGTAGATATGCAATTTAAAAAATCTACATGGTTTATTTTACATTTATTCTTAGCTGCCCAAACTAATGCTGCTCTCAATGTATTTGCTCTCAGACAAGGTGCAAACACTTCATCATAGTCCTTATCTGACTGAGCAAATCCTTGAGCAACTAATCTTGCTTTATGGGTAATAGTCCCATCAACACCAGTCTTTATCTTATACACCCATTTGCAACCTATTGCACGCTCACCTGGTGGTAACTTTACATCCTCATACACCTCTAAATCCTTTAACGATTTTAACTCCCTATTCATAGCTTCCTGCCAAGCTACCTGATCCTTTGTAGGATACAGTTTTATTTCATCAAAGTTAGAAGGTTCTGTATTAACCTGACATACAGTGCTTGCTTGAAATCTGTCAGGTGGACGTCTCTCCCTAGTTGACCTCCTAGGCAACTCAGTACATGTTGTTGGCATGTCCTCTTCCTTTACCTCCCCTATCAAATCCTCGTCTTCTACTGTCATAGAGGGTTCTTCTATTGATGATTCCTCCACTATCTTATCAATATTATTATCATCAGGATTATTGGTAAACAATGGAGTCTCAACAACAACACTATCCTGTACCTTATTATATTCTTGTTTGAGCTTTCTCCAGCCAACATGCTCCAGAAATTTACATTAGTAGTACCTGGCTCCCAAAATATAAATGATCTATGATTAGCTTCATAACTTACAAAATATAATTGTCTCGCTCTATGTTGTCCCTTTTGCCGTACTTGCGTGGGAATATGAACCCATGCTGGGGTTCCAAATGTATGTAAATAACTGAGATCTGGCTTTTTTCCATTCCAACGAGTAAATGGTAAGTCACCAGTCATTGAATTCACTACGTTATTCAAAACATGGTTAGCACACATTATTGCTTCACCCCAAAGTTTCTCTGATAAACCAGAATCCAAAATCATAGTCCTAGCCATAGTCTGTAATATTTGTCCTCTACATTCAATATATGAGTTATGTTGTGGTCTTTAAGGAACAGAATGCTTATGTTCAATGCCAGCTATCTGTAACATGACTTCAAATTTTCTATTGGTAAATTCAGTACCATTATCTGTTACTAAGCTAATAACTTTCTGATTCTTTTTCCTTTCAGCAAATTTTAGCCAGTTTATAAAAATGCTGGTATGTTTCTATCTTCGTTTTCATTAAATAACAGAAACCATATCTGGAAAAATGATCAATTATACTTAATATGTAACAAGCTCCACCTAAACTAGGTTTCTTAGGTCCAATAATATCAGCAAAAACAACCTATAATGGTTCACTGGTTTTGAATCCATTTACTCTATTTGCAGGAGTTACCTTGCTTTTTTCTTGATTGCAAGCATTGCAATTTAAATACTTTGTACAAGGTTTTAATTTTATACCATTAGATAACTCAACAGTTTTCTTTAGCATTTTGAAATTTATATGTCCCATATGTCTATGGAGCAGATGAATACATTCATCATGAGGCTTTTTATTCTCATAAACTGAGTTAGCATTAATTAATGGATTATCATGTATAATAAACCATTATCCAATCTTGCAGTAACGCTTTTACCCTGTTTTTCAATTAAACCTTTATCTCCCTGAAAGGTTACAACAAACCCTGCTTTTACCATTGCTCTTACAGATAGCATGTTAAATATCAGTCTAGGTACATATAACATCGGTAAACGTTCATTAATACATGAACAATATGCAGTACCTTCTCCAGACGCTCTTAATTTCCATCCATTAGCTAATGATACATGCTGTATCATCTCTTTGTCATGTTAACAAACCTCTCTTTACTTTTAGTTATACACTGCGATGCTCCACCCTATCCAATCCAACATCACTCAAAACTAGGCACGCACACCCCTAACTACCTCTATTCCAACCACAACTGGCCCTAAATGCAAGCTACTCAATGCAAGAAGCCTTGTAAATAAAATACCTGAATGTCTCCTTTTACTAAATATGGCTAAATTCGACATCATATTTGTCTGTGAAACATGGCTCAATGCATCTCTCCCTAACTCCATTACCACAGTAATAGACTATCATGTTTACTGATCAGATTGTGAAATCCGTAGAGGAGGTGGTGTTGCTATCTTCTATAAAAGGTCCCTACATCTAAAAAACATCCAAGTTACCCAAGAGCTTGCTATTCCTGAGACCATCGTCTGTGAACTGTCCTTAAATATCACATTTTGGTTCTTACTATGTTACAGAGACCCTGATTGAACGTTGAACATGCAAACAAGCTAAATACACTACTAACATGGGCAGCATCCTGCCCACATGCTTTTATCTTTCTTGGTGACTTCAATTTACCTTATATTAACTGGACCCTTAACAAATGTACAACTGAACCCACACATGCAACCTTCTACAACGCAGTAACAAATCTGGGACTAGAACAACTAGTAACCAACAGTAGACTTAACAACTGCCTCAATCTCACCTTCTGCAATAGTTTGAATTCAATTTACGGGATACAAATTAAAGAACCCTTTTCCAACAGTGACCACAACTTGATAGACTTTTGTCTCAACATACATCCACACAAAAATCAACACAACAACAGAATCCCCAATTATAACTTCAAAAAAGGCAACTATGATCTTATAAACAACTATCTCTCATCCCTTGATTGGCAATTTCTATTCACTGGATGCAATACTGTAGAAGACAATTACAACATATTTTTACTTGAAGTCAAAAGAGTCATCAAACTATATGTACCATTAACAACTCCCAAAACCAGAAAAAAACAAATTACCCATAACAATAAGGAAGCTTCAATCCAAAAAGAAATCACTTTGGCGGAAAAACAAATCTGGTCATGTTGTCAACTTCAAAAGCCGAATCAAAAATTTATGCCACCAGATTAAAACTGAATGCACCAATTATCACATTAAACAAGAAGAAAACCTTCTACGCACCAATTCTACCTGCGCTTTCTACAGTTTTGTAAACAACAAACTAAAAGACTCCAGGTCCATCCCACCCCTGAAAGGACCTAATGGTAAAGACTGCAATGACGACACTATTAAAGCCAACCTCTTTAACACATTCTTTGGCTCAGTATTTGTAAACAGCAATGGATCATGCCCAGTATTTCCTAGTCGAACCACAGACAACTACAATGATCTAATACATATCAATTTTACAGAAGACAATGTTGAAAAAGCACTACGTAACCTAAAACCATCTCTATCTCTTGGACCGGATGGAATATGTGCACACTTAAAAAGGCTATCCACTGCCATAGCCGAACCTCTAAGCATAATCTTTGAAAAATCTTTCAGGACCAGCTCCTTGCAAAAACTATGGTCACAAGCCATGGTCATCCCCATCTTCAAAAAGGGATACCCCAGCCTAGTTGAAAATTACAGACCAATCTCTTTATGCTGCGTCACCTGTAAAGTCATGGAATCAATTATTAACCAATCCATCATCCTCCACTTAGAAACAAACAACCTACTCTGTAATAAACAATTTGGTTTCAGGAAAAAAACTATCCTCTAATCTGCAACTCTTACACTGCAAAAACATATGGACTACACAACTCAATCAAGGCAAAGCAATAGACGCAATCTACATAGACTTCTGTAAAGCCTTTGATTCAGTGGTACACAACAAACTACTCCTAAAACTAAAATCTTACGGTATCTCTGGACACCTGCATAACTGGATAGAAGCATTCCTGTCAAACAGACAACAAATGGTCAAAATTGGGAGCGTCCTATCACATTCTGTACCTGTCAACAGTGGTGTCCCCCAAGGCAGTGTTCTAGGACCAACTCTTTTCATACTCTACATAAATGACTTCAAATCTCAACAAATAAATGCTCTGTCCTACATATTGGCAAAAAAAAATCAGAAAATAAAATACAGGCTGAATAGTTGACCTTCTTGATGATCCAAACTATGTCAAGGATCTTAGAGTACTCATCTCTAATGATCTAAGTGCTAGAGCCCACTGTAACTACATAGCCAAAAAGGCGTTAAGAGTTGTTAACCTAATCTTATGTAGCTTTTTCTCTGGTAATATTACACTAATAACTAGAGCGTATAACTAGAACATTTGCTAGACCAATACTCGAATACAGCTCATCAGTCTGGAACCCACATTACGTGTCTGATATTAACACAGTTGAGAAAGTCCAGAAATATTTCACAAGAAGAGCTCTCCACTCCTCTACTCATTGCAGAATACCTTATGCCATCAGACTTGAAATTCTAGACCTAAAAAACCTAGAACTACACCGCCTTTGGTCCAATCTAAGTATGGTATATAAAATCATACATTGCAATGTCCTACCCATCAATGAATACTTCAGCTTCAACCATAACAACACAAGAGCAAACAATAGATACAAACTCAAGGTTAATTGCACCAAACTTGATTGCAGGAAATACGACTTCAGCAACAGAGTGGTCAATATTTGGAATACTCTACCTGATTTTGTGATTTCTTCCCCAAACCCAAAAACTTTAACCTTTGACTTTCTACTATTGACCTCACCCCTTTCCTAAGAGGTCTGTAGGGAGCGTGCATAAGTGCACCAACGTGCCTACCGTCCCTGTCCTATTGTTTCTTTTATTTATTTTTTCTTATATGTATCCATGTATTCATAACTATGTTTTTAATTATACTTATTATCTTGTAAGCAATTGACAATAAATAAATAAATAAATAAAATAAAATAAAAAATAAACTGTCAACTACCCATATATCATGGTTTACAGTTGTAATTGTACTTGATATGGCTAAACTAACATATTTATAAGTTCTCTGTATATTAATAGCATTCTGTTTCTTACCCTTTTTACAGTATCTGGCTATATGACCTTTCGCCCCACAAGAAAAACATTTCCTAACAATATAGGCAATTGAAGACAGTTTTTCTTCCTGTGGTTGTCTTTCAGTTGATTTCTATCTTGCCTTCTTCTTGACTCTTCTAATAGTCCTCCAGTTATGCCAGTCAATGTAAGTTCATCTCTGTTTAAAACTTCCAGTGAAGACACATAATCATCATAAGTTTCATCCAAAGAAGAAAGAATGATGTAAACTTGATGCAACTCTGAGAAAATCAGCTCCTTTTCTTGTAGCTCTTGTAAAGACCTTTTCATAAATTCCAAATGAGCTGACATATTGCCACCTTTTATAAGACAGGCTCTAAACAGTTTACGTGTAAGGTGTATGTGTGCACCCACACTATCTAGAACATAAATCCTCTTCAAAATGTCACAACACCTGGCAACAGATTCTTCACCACGAATATGGACTAGCTGCTGATCACTCAGTGTCAGTCCAATTATACTAAGAGCCTTTTCATTATCCTGGTTAAAGTCAGCTATTTTCTTATCTTCATCATTCAATGGGTCCCAAGCTGTTACATCCAGTGGACTATTAACTACAGTCCATAATCCGTCTTTACACAGAAGTAGGGTGCACTTCATAGATCAGGAAACATAGTTTGTTCCATCCAACTGGGTTATCTGGGATATACTGGTTGACTGTTCTTGTGCCATTGTAGTTTAACAATAAACCGCAATCAGCTGTCTGAATATTAAACTGTATATTCACACTGATTCTCAATATCTCTCTGGGCCCCTAACCAATGTTATGATATGTACAGAATAACCCTTGAGTAACAAGGATATGCACATGGAAACGTTTACGAGAGTAGTTTTGAATAATTATTCAGCCACACACAGATACACTAAATTGAGTTAAAGTTTAGCACAGTCCAATAAACGGTCCAGGTCATATACGTTTAACAGTCCAAAGAATATCCAATTACAAAGTTTTCTTACCGGTTGCCTTTGTCATTTACAGCAGAGGTCACCAACCTTTTGAACCTCAGGGATCACCAAACTCAAATGAAAAAACACATTAAAGGTTATTTGAAATTATCACTGTAAACAGTTATATATAAAATAAAAGTTATTCAAATAAATATATGTTTCTAAAACATAACTTATTTTTAATTAATTAATACAGTATCTGAAGTATTGTTCTAGTACTGAATCGGCTTGGGGGTGATGGGAGGTGCTTAAGTCTTGGGCAGTTCCTATCAGTTTGAAAACTTCATGCCAAAACCATGAAGTGAATTGTACCCTCAGGTCTGAGATGACATGATCAGGGACATGTTGAAGTCTATAAATGTGGTGCACAAAGAGTTTGGCCAGGGTGCAAGCTGATGGGATTTTTGGACATGGAATGAAATGGATTTGAATAAGTCTGTAACCACCCAAATTGCAGTGTTCCCAGCATTCTCAGACAGTTCTACAATGAACTTCATAAAGATTTCCTTCCAAGGTGCATGGAGATTCACATAAAATTTCGCCCCTACCCAGGCCAGCCCGTCCCTGAGGGTACATTGTTCTTACTGAGCTTCTTGCCATTCATCTCCTTTTAAGGCATTTTTTAGTTTGTCAGTATTTCACAGGGGATGTCTGGTTCAGTTTTCCCTTGACCCCTCGTGATCACTGCTGCTGCCAATTGGTTTGACAGAATAACCGGTCGGTCTATTTCAGGTCTGGCACTGTTGTATTGTGGTAATCAGGATAAGTCATCCACTAAAACATTTTTCCTCCCCAGGATATAGTGCAGGCTAAAATTAAACCAATTGAAATACTGCATCCTGGCTTGCTTAGAGGATAACTTCCACGGGATTTTTAAAGTTTCCAAGTTCTTGTGGTCTGTCTATACTTTAAATGAGTGTTTAGAGCCCTCTAGGAGAGGGGTCGCCAATCTTTTGGATCTCAGGGACCACCAAACTCATAATTTTAAATCCCAGGGACCACTTACTGGTTAAGTGGGCATGGCCTAATTTGTGGGTGTGGCTTGGTGGTCATGTGACTGGCTGGGCATGGCTTGTTTGTAAATATTATAAATATTTATATAAATATTGATTTTTTTATTTTTATTTTTTATTTATTTATTTATTTTTGCATACGGTACAGCTGCTTGAAATTTTTTTAAAACTGACTGTACTAATTTCATGTGCTCCTTGAGAGTCTCGGTGTAGATAAGGATATAATCAAGATAAACCAGTACCCCTTTGTACAAATGTTCAATGTTCAATGTTATTCATCAGTTGCATGAATACAGCAGGAGCCCCTGAAGGCCAAATGGGAGAACTCTGAATTGAAACATCCCAGCGGGCAATTGAAGGCAGTTTTCCATTCATCCACCTCCTTAATTCAAACTCGATAGTAGGCTTCTTTCAAATCAAGTTTCATGGAAATTTTCCATTTAAATTTCTATAATCAACACACAAGCACAGAGAGCCATCTTTCTTTTCTCGGAATAGTACTGTAGCCACCACTCAAGGCCTAGCAGGTTGGATGAAACCTCGTTCAAAGTATTTATCGATGAACAACTGCAATTCTTTTAGCTCCTGCGATGTCATCGAGTACAGTTTAGTTTTATAGAGTTTTATCCTCAGTAGATCCTCGATACTGCAATCTGTTGGATGATGAGGAAGAAGCTTGTCTGATGTCTTTTCACTAAAAATGTCATTTAAATCCCAATATTCTTCTGGGATCTTCTCCTCCCCACCCCCAAGCTCTCACTGCCCATGGACGCCAACTCTGTGGAATTCTGGGAGTTTGGTTGAGACCAACCCCTTCCCTTCCGGGGGTTGGTCAATGTGTATGCAAAACGATCCCCTCCTCCAATCCACTTCGGGGTTCCACTTCCAGAGCCAGGGCAAGCCTAGTAGTAAGGGGCGCTCCATCCCGGGGACAACAATAAAACACCAAGTCTCTCTATGTCTCCCCATTGTCATTTCCACTGGTTCTGTTATGAAATGTGCAGGGCTGCCTCCAGTTACTGATCCATCCAGTTGGCAAAATGCTAGGGGAGTTTTTAAAGTTCTTAGCCTTAATCCCAACTTCTCCACAACTTCTGAGCTAATAACGCACCTTGTGCACCCAGAGTATAACAAGGCCAACATCCCCCCTTGGGTACCCTTAATCTCACTGGGATGGTCATTGGGCCCTTGTTTGGACTTACCAGAGGGTCGTCTTCAGATTCGGATTCACTCTTGCCAGAAGAGGTCGGAGTTCCCAGCTCCTCTCCTTTTGGAGGGACGAACTCTACAACCTCCTCCTCTTTAAATGCCGTTTTGCGTGGCTCAACTGGAGTTTTTTCAGGTTTTCTTCCTCCCACTGGCACCCCTTTGGCTCCAGCTTAGCGCATCAGTCTGCAGCCCAGTGACCTTCCTTCCTCACATTGGAAGCATACAGTGGTCTTGGGTTTTACTGCCAATCCTCCCTTGTGGGGCTTTGGGGCTTCTCGGGGGTTGGTGGGGAGGGCTTGCTCCAACTAAGGCTACCCCTGCATCTGTTTCGGGTCAGATCAATTTCCACCTCTGCTGCTAATGAGTACCAGAGTTGCAGGTCACTCAAGTCTTTTCTGATGACCAGTCTTGAATATGGCACACCAGCTCTCTAAATTCCTGGGTGTATTCGGCAACTGATCTCCGCCCCTGATTTATGGTCTTCATTCTAATCCTAGCCTTATGTTTGGCCAGTGGGTCTTCAAATCTGGTGCGCAATGCTGCCATGAACAGGTTGTAATTCATCACATGGGGGACATTATCATTATGCAATGTCACCATCCATTTTGCAGCCATTCCTTCTAAAGCCCTGGTGACACATCTCACTTTAGCTGCTTCTGAGGAAAAATCATCCCCATATTCTTCCATATAGTTCCAAACTTGGCCTAGGAAGGAACATAATTCCTTGGGATCCACTCCATATTTTACTTCCAACAGAAGCACCTTTGGAATTTGACACCTTCTGGCAATTGCTCCCCCCACCAGGGGCCCTTGGGTTGTCGCCACCTGTTGAACTTGCCCAGGTTGATTTACGGGGATGGCTGGTGGGGCTCCCATTGCTGCTGCTGCCTCCTCCTTCTCTCTCTCAGATTCTCCACGAGTTAGCAACCCCTACCTTTGATCAGGTTTGATTCCTTCATTCAGGAGATTTAAGGCTTGCATTAGCAGGAGATTTCTCTTCTGTTCCTCATGTGAAGCCTCTGTGCTGTCGGGTAATTGTCACTCCTGGAGGGGGTTTTCCTCCAGTTCTTTCCATTCGACTCCCAAAGACCATTTGGGTCGGACCACCGGTTTCTTGTCAAGGTGCAGCCCAGCTAGCAACTCAGCCTTCCCTGCAGCATCCAGAAGCAGGGACATGGTTTTTCAAGTAGATCCCAAATCTTCTTGGTCGCTAGATGAATTAGACATTGTTTTTCAGACGCCCTCAGATGAAAGAGTATTAATTCTCTGGGTGGGCTGGTAAACTGAGACCTAGAATAAATGTCAGATGGTGTTCCATTCAAAATCCAAGAAAGACACTCTTAGACTCCATTATTATAGAGAAAATAAACTTTTACTGGAAATCAAGTTGTATCACAGGCATCAAAAGAATTCTAGATCTGAGGATTTATGGGTGAAAAACACATTTACAAAGTGATGGCAACATTCCCAGCCACAATAGTTCAAGCGGTCCATCCAATCAAAGCTGTGTATTATGTCATGTGGGGCATCTTCAGGTGGTGATGCAGACATCTGCCCTTGGCCTAGTTTGATAAAGAGCTGCAATTGTGCAGTAAACAAGCAAGTAAGCATAAACAATAAAGTTTTCCCCAAGTTATACAGATCATTCTCTAAAACCTCCAGCACATTTCCCACCCCCACAAAGTCCAATTATTTCACTCTCCCCCCATTACTATGGCAGCCAAAAGATGCGAGAGAAAGGAAAGGAGTCTTGAAGGCTGACACATACTCTTCTATATAGTTCCATACCTGGGCAAGGAAAAACCTGGCTGCTTCGGGTCTTCAAACCCAGGGTGGGGAGCCTTGGTATTCTTGTCCTAGGAGGACGGGTGTCAGACATTGTAGACATTGGTCTCCTGGCTGACTGCTACCGCACAGCTTACCTGCTATCAGACTGACCACAGCCTATACCCTAGAGAAGAATAATCCTTGACTCCATAAGTATTAGAGAAAAGGGTACTTTTACTGGAAATGCTGAGGAACCTGGCATCCTTGAAGGCAGGAAGATGATCAGTTTGGCATCTCTGGTTCCTGTCAATGTCTATACTCCCCAATTTCCCACAGCTCTAGCGCTCTTTACCTCCCAAATGCCCCTTCCCCCTGGTTATGGCAGTTGCTAGTGAGCTTCAAATAAAATGAAGATAGGGAGTTGACAGCTGCTCAGATAAAGTGACGTTGCATGGTCAGCCAGGGACCAGGCTGGCACGGAGTGGGTACCAGCAGCCTGCAGCTTAAGCTCTTTACCACCATCAGCCCATTCAGCCCCAGCAGATCTGAGGCTATCATTCCCAGGGTGCAGGTGCAATTGCATTGCTTTTGATGTGTAGAAAAGTAAACAGCTTATTTTCTTGCAATTTCTTTCCCTCCAATCTGCTCTACAAAAATGGGGGGGAAAGCCTAGGTCAAGCATAAGATAATGCATATTGGCTATAATAGTCATCACATGATTGAGGAACTCTGTGAAGATAATAAATGCACTGTAAAATTATTTCTTCAGCACTGTTGAAAATTTGAACAGTTGCTGAACGAATGGTAAAGACTATCCAAAGTATGCATTTCTATGAAGCAGGATCTATGATAGGCAGTAATCTACAGTATTTGCGTCCAATACTCTTTTTATCATTTCATTTTGTTTTATTGTATTTTACACTATGATATATGTTATACCACAGGAACACAATACATTGTAGAGTATATTGTGATTACAACAATCTGTGGTTATAACAATAAACTTTTTTTTACAAAGCATCATAAATACAAAATATTTGAATCCTTTTATTATTTTAAGAACAGAAATGCCTGTCCATGAGTCAATAATATAGTTACTAATTTGATGACCTTCTACCAGAAGTTAACAATTGACAGCCAATTTTTACTGTGTATTTACATTAAATTCAGTACACTCTATACACTTGTCTATAATTTAGGTAGATTTTCTTTAATGGAAACATATATATTAGATTTAATTGTAGAATATGTTTGGGGTCACTTATTGAAAATATATATATCTTTTTTACCGTACTAGTGTTGAACATATTTAATGATTTTGCTTTGACTTTTGCAGTTACCTCATCGCCGAGTGACATTTTCTGCAGCCAATCAGGCTCAAGATCTGCAGGATCCCTCCCAGCACAGTTACTATGACAGTGGCCTTGAAGAGTCAGAAACACCTAGCAGCAAATCTTCATCAGGGCCTCGGATAGGGCCTCTGGCTCTACCTGAGGACCACTATGAGCGCACCACACCTGATGGCAGCATTGGTGAGATGGAACACCCTGAGAATGGTAAGAAAGTTACAGCAAATTAAGAAGCCTTCTAGTAAAGTACATCTAATTGTTCTTTGGCAAAGAGTCTGTACTATTTTTATTGAAGAACTAATTGTTTATCATCCTGGAAATTTTTTTTGCAGGTTTTTATTGCAGGTTATTGAGGCAGACTGACTTTCACAGACATTAATTAATTAATTATTCCACTCATCTCACTGTTGAAGCAACTCTGGACAGCTCAAATGAATAAGAAGAAAAAGAAAGTGAAAAGCATATTGAAATAAGATTTAGGTTTGAAGAACTGTCAATAAATGACTGGTTTTACCCCATTCTTTACCACAGATTTTCTGCTCTATAGAACTTCCTTCTCACATAGAACAGACTTTTCTTTAATTTCAGAATGGAGAGTAAAAAAATATTTATTGATAATGAGACATTAACTATTTCTTGCATCCAAGCAGTTAAATCTCTCTTAAAGCTTATCCAGCATGAAAAGCAAAGGACAAGAAAAGTCAAGAGAGCGACTGGGTGGTCTTATGTGCTTACAAATATCGTGTTTGCTTCCTGAAGCTGCAAACAGAAATTATGCCTAAAGATTCTGACCAGAGATTATTACCTGTCTCCAGCATTACATCAAGTTAGAAATTAATGCAAGTGAATGTATTCTTGAAGCAAACTATACATGTTTTATAATAAAATATTCATCACTTCAGATCTACATAGATAGTTATGAGAAAACAACTTGATGTAGTGGTAAAGTTACCAGATTAGAATCTGGAAGACCATGATTCTACATCTTTCTGATGCTACAGAAACAAAATACAGGACAGCAAAATTAAATCTGGTCCACCTAACTTTGTTAACCATGATAAAATATGTCTGGTTTTTCTCTGCACCTGATCACATTATAGGTGGGAATGATTCATATTACGTCTTATTAGATATTGATACACTGTAATATATAAAGACAGAAGCTGATGAGTTGGAAACCAGTGATTCTCAAGTTGAACCAAACATTTTATGTATTTTAAGCACAGTCTTCAAATCAGGAAAAAAAATCAGATTTCCTTCAACTTAAAAAGGTGAAAGGAAATCCCTAGAATGTAAACTATAGAGGCAAACAGAGCAGGCCGGCACGCAGACAAATAGGCAGCTCTATCTTGTTTTACAGTCCATGGCTCCTGATTTCTCTCCAAATAAGCTAATCTAGTTATGTCATACCTATAGGCTTTTGCTGTAAGTTCCTTAAAAGGCGATGTGCCTGGATAATTGGTTTGTTTATTAAATTTATATGGCACCTATCTCACAGGTCAAGGCAACTCTAAGTAGCTTACAATGTAATAAGCCATAAAGACATAAAACAGATTAAAATTACAAAAGATTAAGAACAGACTAAAAGACCACAGGTTTGGAGCAAACCAGAAGTGGTACCTTCTTTATCACTGCACCAGTCACCTTCAGAGCTCAAATTTATTTCCATGCCTATTACAAAGTCTGACCACTGAAGGAAAGGAAAGGCCTGCTGAAAGGGAAGGGAATTATTATTTGTCACTTTCTTATCATTTATACATATACCCCTATTCTTTTTTTAAAATAAATGTATTTATTCAATGTTTATGAAATTAAAAACACATATTTACATTTTACAGCGTTGTTTAAGCAATAGATACACTTGTACTTTTCTTCTGATAGCGTGTTATGCATTGTTATAATAACTCCTTCTTCATTTTAAACTCTATATATGCATACATATGGTTTATTTACGTTTATTTACATGTCACCCTTATTTTTCCAAAATGTTACCAGGTCATCAGATATCACCTTTTCTTTATCCAGTCGTACCAGATATCCCATGTTTTGTAATATTCACTGTCTTGGTTATCTTTTAACAACTTAGTTAGTCTACCCATCTTGGTACATCCATGTACCTTATTGATTATCATATTTTCTTTTTTTTAAAAAAACAAAGTTTTTATTTTTTACAACAAACATACAAACAAAACATAAAAACATAAAACCCTCTTTCAATTATATACATACAGTGTGTCAGTTGGTTACAATCTTTTGTGCTATCCTTTTTTTAACATTACTCACAAGTTATATAAATTCTCACCTTATCGATCAAGCTTGTGCTTATATAATATCAATTATTAAACATTCATTTGACTATTTTTCCATCTTTTATACGAGATATTCTAGTTTTCATTATGATTTAATCTTATACATTCATCCAATGGTTATATATTTGATATTGTATTCTATATCAATCTATTAACTTTTATTGTAAGGCTTACTAATCTATTTCTTTACCGTGTCTTTTTATCTAACCATTGATAAAATAAATCCCATATCATATAAAATTGTTTATCCTCTTGTTCTCTAATTTCAAATGTCAATTTACACATTTCGGCACAGTTCATGATTTTCTTAATAATTTCCTCCTGCATAGGTATTTTTACATTTTTCCAATTCTTAGCAAATACAATTCTAGCTGCTGTTAAAACATTTACAATCAAATATTTCAATTCCTTACAATATATTTCTGGTATAATTCCCAATAAAAATATCTCAGGTTTAAAGTCTATGTGTTGTTTTGTCATTTTTTCCAACCATGTGTGGATTATAGTCCAATATCTTTTTGCATCCGAGCATGTCCACCACATGTGGTAATATGAGCCAGGTATCTGATGACATTTCCAACATTTATCTGATTTATTCTTGAACATCCTCGCAATTCTCGTCGGGGGTAAGTGCCACTTGTAAAACATCTTATACAAATTTTCTTTATATGCAGTTGACATTGTCATTTTATAATTTTGAGATCACAATTTTTGTCATTTATCTAAGTCAATCCCATATCTGAAATTTTTCCCCCATGCAATCATTGTTTCTTTTACTTGTTCTTCCTCTAATTTAAACTCTAGCAAATGTCCATTAAGTTTTTTTGATTACTTTTTCATCAGTACCTGTCAAAATTTTATCTAAATCAGTCAACTTATTATAGATACCTTCTGTTTTAACATCTTTATCAAATCTAGATTGTATTTGCAAATATGAAAACCAATTCATTTTTACACGTTGTTCTTCCAATGCTTGCATAGATTTAAGTTCACCCTTTTCATTCAATATCTCCACCATATATAACTGTTTGTTCCTTTTTATATCTTATTGGATAGGAAAAAGCTTCAATAGTAGATAGCCATAGTGGAATTTTTAAATAATATTGCTTTTTTATCTTCTCCCAGTTTAGAAACAATGCTTCTCGAATATAGTGTTTTCTAAAATACCCCTGCATTTTATTTATTTTTTTTTGAAATAATTTTTTTTATTTTTTAATAACAAGATAAACATAAACATACATAACAAAATAAACATAAACATACCACAAAAAACATAAAAAGATCCTTCTTCATGAATTTACATACAGTGCATCGATTGGTTTACCACTTTTATTTGTGCATCCATTTCCTAGTCACTAGTATAATTATATTACATAATAGCTCATATTATCAATCAATAATTGTATAACCTAATATCATCACTAAAAAAAAAATCATTTATAATTTTGTTAATTCATATTTTAATGAGATAACTATAGTTTGCTTAATTTATTTTGCAATAAATCATAAGATCATACCAAATCTACCTTAATAATGTTTTATAAAGATAATATTAAGAAAAAAAAATTTTTTATGCTAAATCTGAATATTCTATCATTATGTTTTATTATCTAACCATTGATAAAAAAGATCCCAAACTTCATAAAATTGTTTATCTTCTTGTTCTCTGATTTCAAATGTCAATTTGCTCATTTCAGCACAATCCAATATTTTCTTAATAGTTTCTTCTTCTGATGGAATTTTCTCACTCTTCCAGTTCTTAGCAAATACAATCCTAGCTGCTGTTAATATATTTACAATCAAATACTTCAAATTTTTATTATATATATCAGGTAAGATTCCCAATAAAAAATCTCTGGTTTCAAGTCTATGTGTGTCTTTGTCATTTTTTCCAACCATATGCGAATTTTAGTCCAATATTTTCTAGCGTCCTCACAAGTCCACCACATATGGTAGTATGAGCCAGGTATCTGATGACATTTCCAACATTTTTCAGATTTGTTCTTAAACATTCTTGCAATTCTTGTCGGGGAAAAAATGCCACCTGTAAAACATCTTATACAAGTTTTCTTTATAAGCTGTTGACATTGTCATTTTATAATTTTGAGACCACAATTTTTCCCAATTCTCCAAATCAATCCCATATCCAAAATTCTTCCCCCAAACAATCATCGTTTCTTTAACTTGTTCCTCCTCTAATAAAATTTCCAACAAATAAGTGTATAATTTTTTAATCATTTTTTCATCAGTACCTGTCAAGATCCTGTCTAGATCAGTCAATTTATCATAAAATCCCTCCGCTTTAGAATCTATAAGATACCTTGAATGTATTTGCGCATATGAAAACCAATTCATCTTTATGCCTTGTTCTTCTAGTTTTTGCATTGTTTTAAGTTCACTCTTTTCATCCAATATTTCCCCATATCTAACTGTTTGTTCCTTCTCATATATTATAGGATAAGAAAAGGCTTCAATAGTTGATAACCAGACTGGAATTTTCAAATAACATTTTCTCTTAATTTTCTCCCAATTCAACCATAAAGACTCCCTTATATAATGCCTTCTAAAATAGCCCTGCGATTTGGTTCCCTTATACCAGAGGAAGGCATGCCACCCTAACAGCAAGTCATGTCCTTCTAAATTCAAAAGTCTAGTATTCCTTAGTGTTATCCACTCCTTTACCCACATCAGACTCATCGCTTGGTAGTATAATTCCCAATTGGGCAAAGCAAATCCTCCTCTTATTCTTGCATCTTGGAGCAATTTAAGTTTTATTCTCGCTTTCTTCCCCTGCCAAATGCATTTTAGCAGTATTTTGTTTAAATCTTCAAAAAATTCTTTCCCTAATCTGATTGGAATTGTCTGGAATAAGTATAAGATTCTAGGCAATACATTCATCTTAACTGTAGATATTCTCCCAATCAGTGATAATTGTAAATTTTCCCATTTTATCAAGTCTGTCACAATCTGTTGTTTAAATTTGAGATAATTGTACTCTTAAGTGTGCTACATCTTGGTGTTATATGTATCCCTAAATACTTAACCTTGTTTGTGACCTGGATCCCCAAAACTTCCTCCAATTCTTTCTTTGGCGTGCTAACATGTTCTTTGCTAAAATCTTTGTTTTATCTTTATTTATTTTCAAACCTGCTACTTTCCCATACTCTTCTATCTTTTCTATCAGTTTAGGTGCTGACTCCAATGGATCCTCTAATATAAATACCAGGTCATCTGCAAAAGCTTGTAATTTATACTCTTCTTTTTAAATTTTCATTCCTTTTATTTCTTTTTCTTCTCTGATGTTCCTATTCAGCACTTCCAGTGTTAACACAAACAACAGAGGCAACAGTGGACAGCCTTGTCTAGTCCCTTTTCTTATATCTATAAAGTCTGTTAACTCTCCATTTATCTCAACCTTTGCAGTTTGTTTATGATATATCGTTTCTATGGCTTGAGTAAATTTTTTACCAAAGCCCATTTGGTCCACTTGTAACAGCATAAAACACCAATTCACATTATCAAAGGCTTTTTGTGCATCTAAAAACATCAGAGCCATTTGTTTTTCAGGATGTGCCTCATAGTATTCCAGTATACCTAAAATTATTCTCATATTATCTTTAATCTGTCCCTTTGGCAGAAATCCGTTTTGATCAGGGTAAATAAAATTGTTTAAGTATCTTTTCAGTCTTTCTGCCAGAATTGAAGCAAAAATTTTATAATCTGAATTTAATAGTGACATAGGTCTGTAGTTTTTAACTTGCTGTGGGTCTGTGTCCTCCTTCAGTACAAGTGTGATATATGCTTCTGACCATGTTTTGGATATTCTCTTCTTTATCATAACTTCATTCTTAATTTCTAATAAGTGAAGATTCACTGTTTCCTGGAATGTCTTATAAAATTCCACTGGCAAACCGTCCGGACCTGGTGCTTTCCCAATGTTTTGCTTTTTTAAAGCTTCTGTTAATTCCATCATTGTTATTTTACTTTCTAACATTATTTCAATATCTTTGGGTATCTGAGGTAAATTTGCTTCCTGTAAGTATTGTTGAATTCTTTCTTCCTGAACATTCTCTTGATGGTACAGTTTTCCATAGTAATCTTGAATAATTTTTTTCTTCTCCGCATTTCCACAGCATACATGTCCTTGTTCATTTATCAATTGATTTATTCTTCTCAAGTCTCTTTCCTTTCTCAATTTATATGCTAGCCATCTTCCTGGTTTGTTTGCATCTTCAAAATAGTTCTGCTTAGCATTTTTAATTTTTGTGCTATTTCTTCTTTTTCCATTAGCCCCATTTTATGTTTAGTTATGTCCATTTTAATTTTAATGTCCTTTTTTGTGGAAATTCTGTAGTTCTTTTTCCAACTTCTTGTAGTCATCTTCCAATATTTTAAAGGTTTTTTCTGTTTTATATTTCTTTTCCTTGTATAGTCCATTATCAAGCCTCTTGTATAAGCCTTCATCGTGTCCCAGAGGTTCTGTAATGATGTATCCTCTTTTGTGTTTTCTTTAAAGAAAAAAGTCAATTCTCTCTCAATTTTCTGTTTAAGGTCTTTTTCCTTTAATATCGTATTGTTTAAAGTCCATCTAGATCTCCTTTTTTGTCCTTTCCATACAAGTGTTATTGGATTGTGATCTGCCCAGGTAGTTGCTTCTATTTCAATGTCTTGTATGTTAGAAAGCAATTCTGTTGACATCCGTATCATATCTATTCTAGACCATGATGCATGTCTATTTGAATAAAAAGTATATTTTTTATTTTCCGCATTTCTATCTCTCCATGCATCTTTTAAGTTTATCTTATCTACCATTCGAAAGAAGGATTTTGGCAATGCCTTTCTAGCTTTCTTTGCTGTTTTTTGTGTTTTATAGTCCAATTTGTCATTTATTATTCCATTAAAATCTCCCATCAGACAGATATTAGCATAGTCCAGTTCAATTATTTTCTTATGTAATTTCCTGTAAAAATCTTCTTGATTATCATTTGGGGCTTAAATTGCTATTAAAAGTATCTTTAGATTATTGTCCGTTATCTCCACCATCAAAATCCTTCCATCATCATCTGTATATATTTGTTCCGCAGGGATTGCATCTCTAATGTATAACACCACTCCTCTCTTTTACACTGTGTCAACGCTGTAAATAATTTCCCTAATTTTTGTTGTTTCAATATATAATCATGTTGTTTTTTAATATGTACTTCTTGTAGGCAGATTATATCAAATTTTAATTTCTCTAACTTGTGAAATATTTTTCTTCTCTTAATAGCTGAATTAAGCCCATTTATATTAATTGTAATCAGTTTTTTCTCATCCATTTTAGACTTTATAAGAAGGATTTGTTGCTCTAGTAGATCTTGGTTCTCGTTGCTTTCTGGGTACACCACTTACAGCTCCTTCTTCTTTTTCAATTACTGCTGTACATTCGTCTTGAAAGTTAATTAATGACTCTTCTTTTCTTGTATCTTCCTCCCTTCCTCTAAAATGTTCCAGATAAGTCAGCTTTTTCAACTGTATCAATTCTGTGTCTTTGTTCCTGACAGATAAACATGAGACCTTCTGGTATCAGCCATCTGTAATTTATTCCTCTCTTAAGTAACTCTTTGGCCAAGAATAAATATTCTCTTCTTATCTCTCTCACTCTTCACGGTACCTGTTTCAGTACCACTATTTCTTTATCTTTGTACTTTAGTGTTTTTTCTCTTGCCGCCTGCAGTATTTGTGATTTAATTATTTTCTTAGTAAATCTGATATGAACTTCTCTTGGCAGTTTATTTCTCATCGCATATCTTGTATAGACACAAAAAACCTCATCCATTCCATCCATCATCTTCTCTTTAGTTACCTCTAATGCTTCTGCCAGGATTTCTGTCATCATTTCAGCAAGGTTTTCACCCTTTTCTTCTTCTATATTTTGAAATCTAAGATAGAATTCTGAGCTATCAATTTCCCATCCCAATGATTGCAGAGATCTGCCCTTCCACTTCACTCAATCAGATATCCATATCCCCAATCTTCTTATCTCTTTGTACATCTTGTTCTTCAATTTTCTTGATTCTGACCTCGTATTGCATCATCATATGTTGAATATTTTCAATTTTCTCATCTGTCTTTTCAGTTCTTTGCTCAATGTTCTCTGTTCTCTTTTCAATATTATCTGTTTTTACTTGTATCTTTTGAATTCCTTGCATAACCATCTGCAGTGTCACTTCTTTCTCCTTCTCTTGTTGTAACATCACCTGTATTGATCATTGTCCTCCAGATGGTGAGGAGGAAGAAGTCGGGATTGAAGAAGCTGAGGCTGGTATCTTTCTGCTCATCTTAGAGTACTTAATAGAAAAATTGAGAAGAAAAAGCAAGAGCAACCAACTGATGTGCTTTGTCTAGTGCCTTACGGGTGACAGGTCAAATACACTGAAGCTGTTCAATCCACTCCACTAAGGAGGGGATCTGAGGCTTCCTCTGGGGCAGTTTTTGTATGGGGACAAAATCCTGACCAGAAGCAAATTTAAGCAAGGTGAAGCAGTGTTACTATGGATTGATTTATTGTAAGCGACCTCTGCAAATAGCAACAAGTTGGCCCAATTGTCCTGCAGGTAGTTTACATAGGGTACTGTTCCAGCATCAAGTTCATATGTTCATAGGCCCTATTAGTTTAGTGGTGGCGGGTGGAGCTTAAACCCTGGGTGGAGCCTAACAGCTTCAGGAATTCCATCCAGAAGTGGGAGGTGAATTGTAAACAACCACCCCATCCAAAATGATGCGGTCTAGAACTCCATGTAACCTATACACATGTTGAATAAATAGTTTGACAAGTGTTTTTGTAGAGGGAATCTTGGTGCAGGTATAAAGTGCACCCGCTTGGAATATAAGGGTAATCACCCAAATGACTGAATTCATCCCACTCTCGGGTAATTCAACAATGAAGTCCATAGATAGATATTTCCTTCCATGGGGCGCTAGGCCTGGCAACACTATGGAGGAGTCCAGCAGGCTTCTCTGGAGACCTCCTAGCAGTAGCACACACAGGACAGCTGGCCACATAGGTCTCTATGTCCTTTTTCAGTGAGGGCCACCAAAACTGCTGTTTGATCACATGTAAAGTTTTCACAATGCCAAAGTGCCGAGCAGTTTTCGAATCATGAGCCCATTGCAACACAGTCCCCCTAAGACTGGTGGAAACATATAGTTTAGCGCCAATCCAAGCCAGTCTACCTCGCATGGTGCAGTCCTTTGAGTGGGACAGGACCTAGTCATCACTTTTTAGCGCTCCTTTCAGTTTCTTGCATAAATCACTGGGAAGGAATCCACTTTTTCCTGGGCTCTGGTGACCATTGGAGCAGCTAGTTGCTTGGAAGGGATAACTGGATGGATTACTTCTGGCCTAACACTATTGTACTGGGGCAATCTAGACAAAGCATCTGCCATAAAATTCTTTCCCCCAGGAATGTAGTGCAAGGAAAAGTTAAATATTGTGCCCAATGAATTTGCTTGGGTGACAGTTTTGGGGGCATTTTTAAAGCTTGGATGGTCACTCTTCACAACTATAATGTCCAGCTGAGGGATTATAACCAGTTTATGATGGCACTCCACACATGGTGCGAGGAGCCCATAGATGAACTGAAGGCTAGGCCCAGGATGAAAACCATTAAACCAGAGGTGGAGGTCAATAGCAGAATACACCCAGGAGTTTCATGAGTTAGCATCCCAACACAGATGTCCCCTTTGTAGTCCAGGCTGATGCCAGAGATGTGGCTGTGGGGGCCATGCTCTTGTAGACAAACGCCGTTGGGATCTTACAACCCTGAGCTTACACCTCCAGGAAATTAATGGAAATTGAAAGGGGATGGCCAATTTGGGAGAAGGAAGCATTTGCTGTCCATTGGGTCCTATTAACTTGGAGGCATTTCCTTGAAGGGGCAAAGAGTGTGACTTGACTCAATCCGGAATTACACTGTACTTTGCCAATTTGATGCTTTCCTAAATAAAAGAAATCTTTTTTGAGGATAGACTTTGTTCTTTTCTTTTGAAATGGATTTCATCACTTGGAAACCTGACATTATTCTGGATCTGACTCAACCTGGAATTATCCCACAACACTACAAATTAGAAATACCCCCCAAAGTCACACTCACAAATCTAAGGATAATACTACAATGAAAACAAATTCAATTTGAAAGTTTATAATACTAAGAATAATTGATATAGCAAAGAAAATTTATCAGGTATTTTCAGATTTGATTTAAAAAACGCCATCTGTTTTTCCTTTTGCTATTATTTTTGAAGTAAATATATTGTTTCTGAAGATTGAAAGAGAGCCATCATCTGTTTTGGATCTGTCTTTCTGAGGCTTATTAAAATGAACCTGATGCTGCTGAGGTTCCCTACTATGTGATTCCAGCACTTTCTTCAAATCTAATCTGCTTAAAATTAGTTAGCGAGTATTCAATTTACTGTAGCTCCAAGACCTTCTTTTACTTTGAATTTTATTTTATTTTCCAAGTTCCACTTTTGTTAAGTTTGGTCTTTTTCTTTCCCTCCAACTGAAAGGGGAGAAAACAAAGATGTGGCACCTCATAAGAGGCAGGTAGACTGCCTTAGCAAAATACACTGAGACTGACTGAGCTGAAATCAACAAATGCTTGCTGACTTTCTTGCTGGGGCAGCTGGGGAGCTATGTGGGATTGGAAAGGTTGCTTGGCAAATGAATGCTTGTTGGCATTTGCTAAGACTTCCTAGGGCAGAGTTGTCAAACTCCTGGCCCATGGGCCAGATGCATCACGCACTGGTTATGCCCACACCCAGTTTAGCAAAGGGTGAAAAAGTCCTGATACATCATGTGATGCTTCTGTGATGATGTGAGTTTGACCCTCCTGTCCTAGGGTGTGGGAGGCAGTTGCAGAACCATGTGGTTCTAGGGTTGCTTGCTGCCCTGCAAAGCCAAAAGGACAGAGATGGGGAAGAGATCAGCAGGTGGGGGTAGTGCCTTACCTTAATGAGGATTGGACTGGGAGGAACCAAGCCTGGAATGGCTTGGCTTGGGTGAAATAAGTACTTGCTTAATAATCCGTGATTCTCAATCAACCACAACAGAAAGAGTGTAAGCACCTGCCCCAGCTGGTCCCTCAGGAAAGCAAAACTCTTGACTCCATTAAGTTGAATCAAAAGAACTTTTACTGAGAGAAAGTGGTTGCAGTAAAGTTAGGCGGAATCTGAAAACTCCCGCGCAAAGCACAAAGCAGTTCTTCCATTTCCCAACCCCAATCCCCCTGGCCAGTCTACCGGCAATCAATGTGATGCTGCAAGATTGTTTTGAGAATACTGAGGTGCTAGGCAAATAAAAATTCATTCTCAGGGCACGATAGCCTTGGAACTGACGGGAGGGAGTCTGCTCCATCTCTGAATCCCACCCCCCGCCAAATTCCCAAGCAGTTACAGCAAAAGCAAAAACATGGAAAAATGCCAGCAATCTCCCCCGCTTCCAAGAGAATGGCAGGACATGATGTGGACCTAACAGAGAGCTAGGATTGCTATCATAAACCAGTGGTCATGTAACAATTTGTTTATGACCCCACCAACTTATGATAGAAATTCCAGTCCTAATTGTAGTTGTAATTTGAGGACTACCTGTAAATGGAGATGCTCATTATCTGACTAAAGCCCAATTTGAAATGTGACTACAGTTAGTTCTCGATTTACAACTGTTTGAAGTTATGATTGACTTCCTCAGGGCTTCTATGACTTGGATTCAAAATTCCAACAGCTGCTACTCCCTCTCCCCCCACTTGATTGCATTTTGGGCTCTCAGCAACTGGTTCACATTTGCAGTCATTTGTAGAATCTCATGGTCATGTATCTACAATTTTTGTCAGAAATTGGCATTTACTTCTGGGTTTTGGCAAAATATACCCACTTCAGACAACAGACTTGCTTAACAACTATGCCATTTACTTAATAACCATGGTGTTCACTTAACAACCACAGTGATTTGCTTAATGAACACTGCAAAAAAGTTTGTAAAATTGGATGTGATGACCCACTTAACAACTGACACAACTTATGACCAGTGATGGAATTCAAATTTTTTACGACCATAACAAATTTACTACTCTGTTGGCGTGGTTTGGTAGGCATGGCTTGGTAGGGGTCATGTGACTGAATGGGCATGGCCAACTTGACACCATGGGGCGGCACCTTTCTGTGAGTGACATTGAGTTGGCCATGCCCAGTCACTCACATGATCCCCACCAAGCTATGCCCATAGAACTGGCAGAAAAGTTCAACCAAGTCTAGAAGATTCATTCAACCCTGGCTGCTTCTTCCTGCTGAAGAGACTCTATGTAAGCACTGGACTTTTCCCCTTCAATTGAAAAGAATGAACTTCTGAAAGCTAGGTACTTCAAAAGGAATTCTTTATTGAAAGGAAATGATCCAGGTACTAGTCAAAGCAGAATCTAAGATGCTTCCAGGCATACAGTAATAGATGTTGTGCCTCTGAGGTTTGAACCTGGTCAGTCAGCAGATGTAGGCTTGAGTGATGAGGAAGATCTGGCATTGAGATTCGAGCTTGCATTATTGAGCGACATTGAAGGGAGTCAGGAGGAAGAAGAGGATTTGACTCTGAGATATGAGCCTGATTTACTGGAAGTTTCAGAGTCATCTTCCTCCCCTGAATCTCCCTCCCTGATTGAACCTCAGGTGTTAACAGACAATCAGGAGAGTGTGCCGGAGTCATTAGTTGAAGAACAAACCAAGCAATGTTGGATAGACGCATGGCAAAGACGTAAGCAGAAACGGGCCATCCAACGGACACAGAAAAGAGACTGACACGCCCCTTAGGGAATATAAGGAAGAGTGCTAGCTCTGAATCTCTGTTCAAAGCAAGGTGTCATTTCGGTTGGTGTTACGTCTGGTACACTCGGCTGCAGCGTCTTGATTTATGGTTAGTTCGGACTTGACAGACAGATTCCAGGAAGACTGCCAAGGATTGTGTAAACAGAAGCAATTAACTCTGCCGTGTCTGAGACTGTTTGTTTGAGCATTTGTACTTTGGAACTTTGGACTCTCACCTGTGGATACAGGTGAGACAGAACAAATAGATAAAGGGAGTTAGAACCCCTCCCCTTATTCTGATGTGGATTTAGTCAAACAAAGAACCAACATATTAGTTCCCACCCCACTTTTCTGGGAACGTATCTTAGAAAAGTTTCCCAGGGAGTATCTTTCAGAGCTGGAATTTTTATGGTCCCTTCTCCTCTTGCTATCTCTCCAAGAGGTGACAAGTTTCTAGACATCTGGCTCCAGTCCTCCAGTTGTGTATCATAGTTGAATCTGCAAGTTATACAGATTCAATATAAGATTTAATATATTCAGGTTACATCAAAAAGGATTACTTGTACCAACTCCCCCCCACCTTCTTCTTCCATTGAAGAATGGCAGATACACGGATCTGACATATTGCCCTCCTCAAAAATTTGAGAAATCCACCTGGAAGACATAAAACATGTTACATTTACAACTTAGGATGGTTTGTGAGGGTATTTCAGGTGGAACTTCCATCGTAATGTGGGTGCTTTTACATGTCATTTGGCTACCCATTCATTTTCTGAGGAAGGAAGGTGTTTCCAGGCTACTAAATATTGTGTGGAGCCATGGTGAGTGTGCGAATTAAGGATATCTTTAATTTCAAAATGTTGTTTCCCGTGTACCATAATGGGAGTTGGAGGTGTGGAAAGAGGCTACAGTGGAACACTGGATGAACCTGTCTAAGTGTTTTGGGAAATAGAAGTTCTACTGTAACAGGATTAATAATTCTGGAGATGGAAAATGGCCCAATGAATTTAGGTCCCAGTTTCTAGCAGTGATTTTAGGAATTTTGTAGACAAATACTGTATATGCAGTCCCCAACTTTGAATGTTTTAGGATCACAACATTTTTTGTCTGCCTGAGCTTTAAAAGCTGCTCTAGCCTCTTGTAAGGCTAGTTTGATCACTGGCCAAGTCGTTTGCAAATTATTTATCCACTCCTTAAGGGAGGGAATTTCAGGTTCCTTGGTAGGTAGCTCTGGCATGGGGTTGAATTCTTGGGCTGTGGCTACCTGGAATGGGGTGAAACCAGTGCTGCTGTGGACTGAGTTGTTGTATGCTACCTCTGCAAAAGGAAGAAGGTCAGTCCAATTGTCCTTTTGGAAATTAATAAAGCATCTTAAATATTGTTCTAATATGCTATTAGATTGTTCTGCTCCGCCGTTAGTCTGGGGGTGAGATAATCTGTTGGGGAGCTCCATGAAGGCGGTAAATGTGTATTAAAAACACCTTTGCCAATGCCTTGGCTGTTGGGATCTTTTGGCATGATACAAAATGAACCTGTTTTGAAAAAAGATCAGTTACAACCCAAATAACAGTATTTCCTGCACATTCAGGGAGCTCCACTATAAAGTCCATAAAGATCTCTTTCCAAGGTGCTGAAGGTTCTGCCACTGTTCGTAAAAGTCCAGGAGATTTCCCTTGTCTTCTTTTTGCAGCAGCACAAATGGGGCAACTAGCAACATAGTTTTCAATGTCCTTTTTGAGAGATGGCCATCAAAATTGTCTTTTGATGAGATGCAGGGTTTTTACAAAACCAAAGTGTCCCGCTATTTTTGAGTCATGGCATCATTTCATGAGGTCCATCCTCTGGCTGGCAGGGACATAAAGTTTGTTTTCTACCCAGGCTAGACCATCTTTGAGTAAGCAAATGTTTTTGTTAGCCTGGAGCCAGTCGTCCTTAAGTAGTGCCTCCTTAAATATTGAAGTTGTTGCATTGTCAGTCAATGATTCTTTCTTTTCTTGTGCCCAGGTGATTACTTTGGCTGCAAGTTGGGTTGGTTGGATAATGGGTTTTATAACTTCAATCTTTTTGCTGTTGTATTGGGGTTTCCTGGACAGGGCATCTGTCAAGAATTTTTTTTCCCCTGGGAGATATTTGAGAGTGAAATTAAACCATTTAAAGTATTGAGCCCACCTTACTTGTATTTCTTCCGTGGAGTTTTCAGAGCTTCTAGATTTTTATGATCTGTCCAGACTTCAAAGGGGATTTGGTTTCCTTCCAGGAAATGTCTCCATGTGAGCATTGCCCGCCGCACAGCATATGCCTCTTTGTCCCATATGGGGAGAACCATATCTAACTGTTTGTTCCTTTTTATATATTATTGGATAAGAAAAAGCTTCAATGGTAGATATCCATAATGGAATTTTTGAGTAATATTGTCTTTTTGTCTTCTTCCAACTTAAAAACAATGCCTCTTGAATATAATGTCTTCTAAAATACCCCTGTGTTTTAGTTCCCTTATACCAGAGCAAGTCATGTCCTTCTAAAGTCAATAATCTACTGTTCCTTAATGTTATCCATTCCTTTACCCACATCAGATTTGTCGCCTGATAATACAGTATAATTCCCAATTGGGCAAAGCTAAGCCTCCTCTTATTCTTGCATCTTGTAACAGTTTGAGTTTTATTCTCACTTTCTGCCAGATGTATTTCAGCACAATTTTATTTAAGTCTTCGAAAAACTCTTTCCCTAATCAAATTGGGATTGTCTGGAATAAATATAAAACTCTAGGCAATACATTCATCTTAATTGTAGATATTCTCCCAATCAATGATAACTAAATTTTCCCATTTTGTCAAGTCTGTCGCAATCTGTTGTTTGAGTTTAAAACAGTTATCCTCCTTGAATGTACTACATCTTGGTGTAATATATATATCCCTAAATACTTGACCTTATTTGTGACCTGTATTTCTAAAACTTCCAACTCTTTCTTTCGTCTTGCTAACATATTCTTTGTTAATATATTTGTTTTACCTTTATTTTCAAACCTATTACTTTTCCATATTCTTCTATCTTTTCTATTAATTTAGGTGTCGTTTTCAATCAATCCTCTAATATAAATACCAGATCATCTGCAAAGACTTGCAATTTATACTCTTCCTTTTTAATTTTAATTCATTTTATTTTCTTTTTCTTCTCTAATATTCCTATTCAACATTTCTAATGTTAACACAAACAACAGAGGCGATAGTGGGCAACCTTGTCTTGTCCCTTTTCTTATATCTATAAAGTCTGTTAATTCTCCATTTATCATAACCTTTGCAGTTTGTTTATGATATATCGTTTCAATGGCTTGAATAATTTTTTTACCAAAGCCCATTTGTACCAGTTGCAATAACATAAATCTCCAACTCACATTATCAAAGGCTTTTTGTGCAACTAAAAACATCAAGGCCATTTGCTTTTCAGGATGTGCCTCATAGTATTCCAAGGTATCCAGAATTATTATCATATTGTCTTTAATATGTCTCTTTGGCAGAAATCCATTTTGATCAGCATGAATAAAATTATTTAAGTATCTTTTCAGTTTTTCTGCCAAGATTGAAGCAAACATTTTTTAGTCTGCATTTAATAGGGATATAAGTCTAGAATTTTTAACTTGCTGCGGGTCTGTGTTTTCCTTCGGTATAAGTGTAATATATGCTTCTGAACATGTTTTGGGTATTCTCTTCTTTGACATAACTTCATTCATGACTTCCAATAGTTGAAGATTCAGTATTTCCTGGAAGGTCTTGTAAAATTCCGCTGGCAATCCATCTGGACCTGGTGCTTTTCCAGCATTCTGTTTTTTTAAGGCTTCAGTTAATTCCATCATCCTTATGTTCCCTTCTAACATTGTTTCAATGTCTTTGGGTATCTGGGGTAACTTCTCTTTCTGTAAATATTGTTTAATTTTTTCTTCTTGAATATTCTCTTGATAATACAGTTTTCCATAATAATCTTGTATAATTTTGTTCTTCTCCTCCTTTCCATAGCAAAGATGTCCTTCTACATCTATTAATTGACTAATCCTTCTTGATTATCTTTCCTTTCTCAATTTATAAGCTAGCCATCTGCCTGGTTTGTTTGTATCTTCAAAGTAATTCTGTTTAGCATTTTTAATTTTTTGTGCTAAATCCTCTTTTTCCATTAGTCCCATTTTATGTTTAGTTATGTCCATTTTAATTTTAATGTCTTTTTTTTTTTTTAGGAAACTTCTGTAATTCTTTTTCCAGTTCTTACAGTCATCTTCCAGTATTTTGAAAGTCTTTTTCTGTTTTATATTTCTTTTCCTTGTATAATCTATTATCAAGCCTCTTGTGTAGGCCTTCATAGTGTCCCAGGGATTCTGTAAAGATGTATCCTCTTTTTTATTTTCTTTAAAAAATAAGATCAGTTCTCTCTCCATTTTCTGTTTAAAGTCTTTTTCCTTCAGTATCATATTATTTAAGCTCCATCTAGACTTCCTTTTTTGTCCTTTCCAAATAACTCATTGGGTTATGGTCTGCCCAAGTACTTGTTTCTATTTCAATTTTTCGTATATTAGAAAGTAGTTCTGCATATCTCTCATATCTATTCTAGACCATGATGCATGTCTGTTTGAATAAAAAGTATATTGCTTATTTTCCACATTTCTCTTTCTCTATGCATCTTTTAAATTTATTTCCTCTATCACTCGAAAGAAGGATTTTGGTAGTGTCTTTCTAATTTTCTTCGTTGATTTCTGTTTTGTAATCCAATTGATCATTAATTATTCCATTGAAATCTCCCATCATACAAATATAAACATAGTTCAATTCAATTATTTTAATATGTAGTTTCCTGTAGAATTCTTCTTGGTTATCATTTGGAGCGTATATTGCTATTAAAAGTGTTTTTACATTATTATCCATTATTTCCACCATCAAAATCCTTCCATCATCATCTGCATAGATTGGTTCTGCCAGGATTGTATCTCTAATATATAAGACCACACCTCTTTTTTTACATTGTGTCAACGATGTGAATAATTTCCCTAATTTTTTTGTTTCAATATATATTCATATTTTTTAATGTGTACTTCTTGTAGACGGATTATATCAAACTTTATTTCTCTAATTTATGAAATACTTTTCTTCTTTCAGTAACTAAATTAAGTCCATTTATGTTAATCGTAATCAATTTTCTTTCATCCCTATTAGGCTTTGTATGAAGGTTTTATTGCTCTAGTAGGTCTTAGTTCTCATTGCTCTCTGGGTACACCACCTACTGCACTTTCTTCTTTTTCTTTTTCAATTACTGCTATACAATCCTCTTGAAATTCGATTAGCGACTCTTCTTTTCTTGTGTCTTTCTCCTTTCCATTAATAACTCTAAAACAAAAATTACAGCTTTCTCAAGAAGACTTTGTTGTCCCCAAAATCATGGAAAATTGGAAATAAAATTGAGTTTTGATGTTGTTCAGTCACTAAGTTGTGTCCACTCTTCACAACTTCATGGACCATAGCACTCCAGGGCCATGGTCCCCCACTGTCTCCTGGAATTTAAAATTGAATAAATTCCAGCATTTAAATAATGATGTGATTTTTCAAGATCTCAAACCTTGGCAGTAATAAGTTATAGCCAAGTATAGTGCCAACACAATTTGGATATAGCCATTTAGCCAAAGCACAAGCATAGTGCCAACACAATTTGTCCCATTTTCACTAGAAGGGGGACAAACAGGACAACCTGTCCCATTAACCCTTTAAAGCCAAATTAATATCTCAGATGCCATATGGTGCAAGGTATGCACCCACAATGATATGCCCATGCACAAAGTTCATTAGTTTCTCTTTAAAAAAATTTTTTAAGTAGTGATTGATGAAACTGTATCAAAAAGAGATCCAACCTAAATCTAAGGAGAAATTTCTTGAAGTGAGAACATTTTTTTGCATAGTTTTTTATTTTATAACATATAAAAATTCCATTTTGGGTTAAACAGTGTTTTCATTGAGAGCAACTGGGGAGGAAAAATGTAATCCTCCATTTTACAGATTACAAGAATTGGAAGGAACCTTGTAGGTCATCTAGTCCAATCCCCCGCCCAAGCAGGAGATTCTATACCATTTCTGACAGATGGCAGTTCGATCTCTTCTTGAAAGTCTCAAAAGATGAAACTCTCACTTCTGAAGGCAAGCTGTTCCATTGGTTGATTGTTCTCACTATCAGAAAGTTTCTCCTTATTTCCAGGTTAAATCTCTCCTTATTCAATTTTCATCCATTATTCCTTGTCTGGCCTACAGATGCTTTAGAAAATACTTGACCCTTTCCTCTCTGTTGCAGCCCCTCAAATATTAGAACACTGCTATTATGTCTCCCCGGTCCTTCTCTTCACTAGACTAGCCATGCCCAGTTCTTGTAACCGTTCTTCAATATGTTTTAGACTCCAGTTCCCTAATCATCCTGGTTACTCTTCTCTGTGATTTTTCTAGAGTCTCAACATCTTTTTTATAGTGTGGTGATCAAAACTGGATGCAGTACTCTAGGTGTGATCTTACTAAGGCTTTATAGAGTGGTGTTAGTTCCTCACTTGATCTTGATTGTATCCCTCTGTTAATGCAATTTAGGATTGCATTTTTGGGTGCCACTGCACACTGGTGGCTCATATTAAGCTGGTTGTCCACCAAGATTCCAAGATCCCTCCCACAGTTACTGCTATTAAGCCTGGTTTCACCCAGTCTGGATGTGCACTTTTGGTTTTTCTTGCCTAAGTGTAGGACTTTACTTTTTTCTACGTTGAATTTCATTTTGTTAGATATGGCCCTGTGTTCAAGTCTGTCAAGATCCATCTGGATCTTGAGCCTATCTTCTAGGGTGTTAGCCAGAGGTGCTATTCGACCAGTTCGCACCTATTCAGGTGAACTGGTAGTGTTTTTTTGGCATGGGTCGCTGAACTGGTGGCAATCCATGGCTGGCCACGCCCCCAACCTGGTTGCCCGGTCACTCACTTGTGATCGCTCTCCTAGCTTTCCGTTCCCCACGTCCTCTTTCTCCCTGGGGAAAAGGAAGAAAGGCATGGATGCTGCAAGTATTGCTTTCCCCATGTGAGTTAAAGTGTTGGGAGTGAGAAAGAGTGCGGTCTAATAGAGGGGATGGGGGTGAATCGAGCCTTGGAGCACTTTTGCAACGTAAAAGAAATGCATTTTGAAAGCAGGTCTTTTAAAAACTCCAAGGATTCCCCTTGGACGCTGCAAGTATCGCTTTCCCCTTGTGAGTTAAAGTGCTGGAGTGAGAAGGAGTGCGGTCTGACAGAGGGGGTGGGGGTGAATCAAGCCTTGGAGCACTTTTGCAACGTAAAAGAAATGCATTTTGGAAGCAGGTCTTTTACAAACTTCTCCAAGGATTCCCCTTGGACGCTGCAAGTATCGCTTTCCCCTTGTGAGTTAAAGTGCTGGAGTGAGAAGGAGTGCGGTCTAACAGAGAGGGTGGGGGAATCCACTCAAGCCTTGGAGAAATTTAAATGAGCTGCTTCCAAAATGCTTGTCTGTTAAGTGCTCTGTGTGTGTGTGTGTGTGTGTGTGTATGAGAAAGAAAGAAAGAAAGAAAAGAAAGAAAGAAAGAAAGAGGAAGGTAGAGAAAGAAAAAAAAAGAGGAAGAGAGAGAGAGATAAAACTCTGCGCTATTATTTTTAATTGTTTCTTTATTTATCATGTGTTAATATTTTACACTGTCCCTACACCTAGAGTGATTTTTCTGCCTTTCTTTTGCCCAGGGCTACCACATATTTTTCAGGGTTTACATGCATTCGATGTCAATAGTCCAGAGCATAAAATACACATGTGTTTAACAAGAGTTGAAAGGGACCTTGGAGGTCTTCTAGTCCAACCCCCTGCTCAGGCAAGAAAACGGAGGATGCCAAACTCTGAGTAGAAATCCTGGGAAAGGTGTCAGAATAATACTTAGAAGGGACCTTGGGGTGAACCCTATACCATTTCAGAGAAATGGCTGTCCAGTCTTTTCTTAAAAACTTCCAGGGATTGAGCACCCAGAACTTCTGGAGACAGGCAGTTCCATTGGTTAATTGTTCTCACTGTCAGGAAGTTTCTCCTTAGTTTTAGGTTGCTTCTCTCTGTTCAGTTTCCATCCATTGCTTCTTGTTTGCATTCTGCTTCTTTGGAAAATACATTGTCCCCCTTTCTTTGTGGCAGCCCCTTAAAAGCCTGTTGCTTATTACACTCTTGAGTAAAGCATGTGAGCCATTTCATCCTTTCAATGGTCCATGAAAGTACATCTATAGTATGCAGATAATAAAGTCAAAAAAGGTGAACAACATTTTTACAGAACTATAGATAAGTTGAGGCTGGGTGACAAGGAATGGCTAAGAGGGGAGGGGCCAGGTGAGGCACCCCTTGATGTGAGTGACATTGAGTTGGCCACGCCCACCAAGTCACATGACCACCAAGTCATGCCCACCCAGTCACATGACCACCAAGCACACCCACCCAGTCACATGACCACTAAGCCACATCCACCCAGTCACATGACCACAAGCCACGCCCACCAAATAAGCCACGCCCACAGAACTGGTAGTAAAAAAATTTGAATTCCACCATTGGTGTTAGCTATTCCTGCCAACTTAGTATCATCTGCAAATTTGGTAAGTTCCCCTTCTATTCACTCATCTAAGTCGTTTATGAAGATATTGAACAGTACTGGGCCTAAGATGGAACCTTGTGGAACCCCACTGCTTACTTCCCTCCATGTAGACCTATTAAGGACTACTTGTTGAGTACAGTTTGTCAGCCAGTTGCAAATCCATCAGGTGGTGATGCTATCCCACTTTTTTCTAGTTTACCAAGAAGTAGGTTGTGGTCTACTTTGTTGACTGCCTTGCTGAAATCTAAGTATATTATGTCCAGAGTATTTTGCTGGTCTACTAATTTAGTCACTATGTTGAAGAATGAAATAAGATTGGTTTGCATGGTCTTTTTTTAACAAACTAGCTGACTGCTAGTTATTACTTTACTTGTTTCTAGATGTTGGCAGATCTGTTTTTTTATTATCTTTTCCAGTATCTTCCTGGGTATTAATGTTTGGCTGATAGTTTCCTGGGTCTGTTTTTTTTTCCTTTTTTGAAGATGGGAACCACATCAGCTTTCCAGTCCTCTGGTAGTTCGCTGGTGCTCCAGAATTTTTTGAAAGATTTGGTACAGTGGTTCTGAGATGACCTCTGTCAGTTCCTTTAGAACTCTAGGATGTAATCCATCAGGTCTCAGTGATTTGTATTCATCAAGATCAGATAGATGTTCTCCTACTTTTTTTTTTGGCTTATTTTAATTTTTATTTCTAGCTTGTCTTTTACAGTTATGTTGTCAGGATTCCAGCAATCACTCTAATTAAATCATGATTCTTGAGCCGAACTTCAAAAAACTTCAAAGGATTCATTAGAGGCGACATACTATCACTGCCCTGTATGAAGCCAACTCTGGCATACGTAATTTGCAGTCACCTGTGACCCTATTTCCTCCCTCCCCTCTGGGTGTCTCACAAATCAGATTCTCCAATTGAGCACGTTCACAGGCTGGGTGTTTTTTTCTATGAACTTCTTGCAAGCAAATTATGTCGAATTTTAATTCTTCTAATTTATGGAATATTTTCCTTCATTTAATAGCCAAATTCAATCCATTTATATTCATTATAATCAGTTTCTTTTCTTCCATTATTTATACCTTATATGTAGGGTTTATAGCAATGGTAGATTTTTGCTCCTTTGCTTCTTTATACTCCATTCTTCCTCCTACTGCTTCTTCTTCATATGTTGCTTCTTCTTGAATTATTTTCTCTTGCTTTGGTCACTTCCTCTTGGATTTTGACTGTTTCTTCTTCTCGTAATTTCTCATCCTCTTTCCCTCTGAAGTATTCTCCATAAAATAGTTCTGCTTTCTCTGTTAAATCTATTCTGTCTTTGCTTTTGCCAAGTAAACATGAAACCTTCAGGGAACAGCCCCTATAGTTCACACCCTTCTTAATTAAGATTTTTGTCAAGAATTGATACTCTCTTCTTATTTCCCTCACTTTTCTTGGTACTTGTTTTAGGACCACAATCTCCTTATCTTTATATATCAGTGGTTCATCTCTTGAACTTTGTAGTATTTGTGTTTTGATTGCCTTCTTAGTAAATCTTACATGGACTTCTCTAGGTAGTTTTTCTCATTGCATGTTCTTATGAAGACTCGGTACACCTCATCTATGACATCCATCATTTTCTTTTTGGATATCTTCAAGGCATTTGCCAGCATTTTTATCATTATTTCAGCAAGGTTTTCTCCCCTTTCTTCTTCTATATTTTGAAATCTGAGATAAAAATCTGCTCTATCCATCTCCCAGCCCAGCATTCTGCTTCCTCTATCATGTTTGACAACAGTCAATCTATTATCAATTTCACCAATTTTCTTGTCTTTCTCTGGTCACCTTTTCCTTCTATTTTTTGGAATCTTTCCTCAATTTTCATCATCATTGATGTTCTCTACTTTCTCATCTGTTTTCTCTGTTCTGTCTGCTATTTTTTGTATTGCTTGCATTATCATTTGTAACGTGACTTCGTTCTCTTTTTCCTTCTCTCTCTCTCTCTCCTTTTCCTGTTGCAACATCGCGTGTATTGATCGCTGATCACTAAGTGGGGAGGAGGAGTTGGGTATCAATGAGCCTGTGGCAGTTGTCTTCCTCATTTGTAGATCTAATCAGCAACCACAAGATACAATCTTCAGGTTCTTCTTTACCTTAATCAATCAATCTATCTATCTATCATCTATCTATCTATCTATCTATCTATCTATCTATCTATCTATCTAATCTAATCTAATCTAATCTAATCTAATCTAATCTATAGCTATAGCTATATAACTATAATATATATATATATATATATATATATATATATATATATATATATATATATATATAAACCCTAAAAATTAAAAATTAAAATTCTCTGTAAAAATTAAATCCGTAGAGGACCCAAAAAACAAGAAAAGGAATTCAAAGTTAATCCAGCAGTAGTGTTAAAAAAGAGAGAAAATAAAAAAGGCCAAGGTATGATGAAAAATGAAAGCAAAGGGAAAAAATATATCCAACAATATAGTCCACATATATCCAACAATATAGTTGAGGCCTAATTGAAAAATAAAACCAAGAAAAAACAAACCAGAAAGGTCAGGCCAGGTGCAGCTGTCAGCAGAAAAAAAAATAGCAAAGACTTTGTAATTTGAAAGTTCTGTCACAAAGCAAACCACTGCCACCATGCAATGTCCAAGGCTCACTATCAAATTATAAACAAGTTTCAGCAAAGCAAATTCAAGGTCACCATTAGCTCTTTCCTTTCAACTCCAATCTCCAACCATTGAAATTTACAAGAGGAACATCTGCATAAACATTTCTTCAGTGTTTTTCTCTAGATAATCTGGCTGGAAAATTCCCACAAAAATCCTTTCTTTATTCCATAAAATGTTTTTTTAAAAAGCCTCTTGGTGGCAGGGTTACTCTGTTTGCTCAACTTTCCACTCCTAATTTACAATGTAGCCAAAACCGGGAAAGGTTTCCTTTCAGAGAAAACAAAGGAGACTAACAAAAAAGATCAAATTCCCTTTTTATAATGTAGGTTAAAATTAATTATTCAATACTTATTAAATAAAAAGTCCAGTCCAGTTTATTTTTTTATTTTTTTTAAATATAATTTATTAGTTTTTACAATTAAAAACCAACCAACAATACATACACAAATGAACGAAAGAAAAGAAAAGAAGAAAGAAAGAAGAGAAAAGAAAGAAAAAATTAGAAAAAAAGGAAAGAAAAGTTAAAAGCATTCTTATTTTTACAGTTTGCAAGATCTTTTTTCATAACCTTTGATTTATGTCATATACACACACCTGTTCTTTACATATATCACTATATCATTATTAATACTTTTCTCTTATGCCTTATGATATATAATTTATCTTTGATCAATCCAGTTATACCAACAATTCCAGCTATCATAATATAGTGAAGTATCTTTGTTTTTTAGCGCCAAAGTCAGTTTATCCATTTCTGCACATTTTGAAACTTTTTCGATAATCATTTCATCTGATGGAGTTTGATGTTGTTTCCAATATTGAGCGAAGGCTAATCTGGCCGCTGTTAGAATGTGTATTGTTATGTATTTAGCTTTTTTGGAAATTTGTTTATCAAAAATCCCTAACAGGAAGGACTCTGGTTTATATTCGATCTGCTCTTTTGTAATTTCTTCCAACCAAGTTTTGATTTTCTTCCAGTAATTTTGGGTTTCTGTACATGATCACCACATATGAAAAAAGGTTCCTTCTTTTTTCCTACATTTCCAGCAATATGGACTCATGTTAGGGTGCATCTTCGCTAACCTCGAAGGGGGGAGGTGCCATCTATAAAACATTTTATAAAGAATTTCCTTGTATGCTACCGATTTTGTGATCTTATTATTTCTGCCCCAAACTTTTTCCCATTCTGCTAGTGTAACGCTATGTCCTACGTTCCTACTCCAAGCAATCATATTCCCTTTTACGATTTCTTCTTCTAATTCTGTTTCTAATAAATAATTATAAAATTTTGTTAGTTTTTTTTGTCTGATCCTAATAAAATTTTATCTAATTGTTGAAGTTTATTGTTAATTCCAAATTCTTTCTTGTCTTGTTTGTATCTACTTTGAATCTGAAGGTAAACCCATTGATCAATTTTTTGTCCTTGCTCTTGAAGTTCCTGCCTCAGTTTCAAATTTCCTTGTGGGTCCAATAAGTCTTTGTATTTAATCATTTTAGTAATATCCAAATTATTTGGGTGAATCATCGCCTCCATTGTTGAAATCCATATTGGTACTTTTCTATAATGTTTTTTCTGTATTTTCCTCCAATTTGTTAGTAGTGCGTCTCTAAATAAATGTCTATGGAAATATTTTTGACTGGTTTTCCCTACATCCCATAGAAAAGCATGGCACCCCCTTTGTAAATCATGGCCTTCTAGAAATAATATTCTTTTGTTGGTTAAGTTTACCCAATCCTTCAGCCAAACTAACGAGGTGGCCATATAGTATAACTCCCAGTTTGGAAATGCTAACCCTCCCCTGCTCTCCATATCCTGCATTGCTTTTACATTTATTCTGGGTTTTTTCCCTTGCCAAATAAATTTAAGGGTTATTTTATTGAGTTCTTCAAAAAACTTTTTGTGTAATTTAATTGGGATCGTTTGGAATAGGTACAAAAATTTGGGGAGAGTGTTCATTTTAATGGTAGCGATCCGACCTAGTAGTGAAATTTGAAGTTTACCCCATGATTCTAAATCTTTCTTTACCTGTTGTATCAATTTATCATAATTATTTTCTTTAAGTGTCTTACAGTGTGGTGTTAACCAAATTCCTAAATATTTCACTTTCTTTGTCACTTGTATTTCCATTGTTTCTTCTAATTCTATTTTCTGTTTTTCTGTTAAATTTTTAGTCATTAATTTGGTTTTTTTCCTATTTATTTTGAGTCCTGCTACTGCTCCAAATTTCTCTAATTCATTCATCAATTTTAGTCCCCTGTCTATTGGTTCTTCGATAAAGAAAATCATATCATCCACAAATGCTTGCAATTTATATTCCTCTTTCTTAACCGTTAATCCCTTTATATCTGAATTCCACCTAATTTGCATTAATAATGTCTCTAATGATAATATGAAGAGCAGGGAAGAGAGTGGGCAGCCCTGTCTCACTCCTTTTTCTATCTTTATTGGATGAGTATATTCCCCATTTATTATTATATTAGCTTGTTGTGTGTCATAGATGGTTGTTATAATATTTTCAAGTTTGGTGCCCAGATTCAAATTATAAATTTTTTGAATTAAAAATTGCCAATTTAGATTATCAAAAGCCTTCTCTCCATCTAAGAACACGAGTGCTACTTGTTTCTCGGGGTGGGCTTCATAAAATTCTAGTACGTCTAATACTATTCTTAGATTGTTCTTTATTTGCCTAGTTGGGAGAAATCCGTTTTGATCTTCATGTATATACAAGTTTAACAGTCTTTTTAATCTCTTTGCTATAATAGAAGTGAATATTTTATAATCAGTATTTAAGAGTGAAATCGGCCTGTAATTATTTATATATCTGGGATCCGTATCCTCCTTCGGGATCAGTGAAATCAATGCCCCCCTCCATGAGTCCGACATCCTAGCTGCCAGTAAAACATCATTAAAAACTTCCACCATAAGTGGTCCAATTTGTTCTGCTATTGCCTTGTACAGCTCCCCTGGAACCCCATCTGGGCCCGGGGTTTTGTTATTTTTCTGGTTCTCTATTGCTGATTTCAATTCTGATTCAGTAATATCTTTATTTAGTAGTTCTACCATTTATTCCCCAATTGCCTTATCCTTCACTTCATCTAAATAATTCCTTATTCTATCTTCACTGACATCTTCTTTTTTGTATAGATCTTCAAAGTATTTATGAGTGATTTCTTTTTTCTGTTCTATTTCATGGTATATATCTCCCTTACTACCTATTAACTGATATATCAATCTCTTTTCTTTCTTTTTTTTTAATTTATAAGATAGCCATCTTCCTGGCTTGTTGGCATGTTCAAAATAGGTTTGTCTAGTCAAATTCAAATTCATAATCATTTTCTCTTGTTCAATTAAATTCAGTTTGTGTTTAGCTATACTTATCTGATTTTGCAGTTTTGAATCTTTTGGGGTATTCTGTAGTAGGGTTTCTAGCTCCTTAATTCTTTGTTGTAATTTGTTTTGTTGGGAATATTTTTCCTTATTTCTCTTGGCATTATAAGAGATTGTTATACCTCTTATTACCGCCTTCATTGTATCCCAAATATTTTGTTTCGTGGTTTCTCCATTATCGTTTTCTTTTATAAAAAAAATTTAATTCCTCCTTTAATTATTAATGTATTCTTTCTCTCTTATTAATTGAGTATTTAACGTCCATCTTTTCTTTGGTTTTGCCCTGCCCTTCCATATTATCTGAATTGGATTGTGGTCTGCCCATTCATTAGGCAAAATTTCCACTTCTTTTATCTCGTTTGCAATTTCCCCATTCATCCATGCCATATCAATCCGTGTCCATGTTTGGTGGGGGTTTGAATAGAATGTAAATTGTTTTTTTTCATGGTGTAGTCTTCTCCATATATCTGTCAGGTTTAACTCTTTCATCATTTCCCTACAAATCTTAGGGAGCTCTCTCTTCCCCCTTTTATTCTTTCCGCCGTTACTGTGGTCTTTTTGATAATCAGCAATAGAGTTGAAATCTCCTATAATACAAATGTTTCTTTTTTGCAATCCAACCATTTTTCCATATAGGTGTTTAAAAAACTCTTTTTGATCTCCATTTGGGGCGTAAGTTACTACTAAAAGAATTGGAATGTCATTAATCCAGATCTGCAAACCCAGAGTCCTTCCTTCCGAATCCGACCATATTAGCTCTGCTTTCAAATCCTCTTTCACATATACTGCAATTCCTTTCTTTTTCCCCTCATCTGCTGGTGTGGTAAATAACTTTCCTAATTTCGGGCATTCTAAATATTTTTCATCTTTCTTCTTTATATGAGTTTCTTGTAGGCATATTATATCGGCATTTTGTTTGATTAATTTAGTTAATATCCTTTTTCTTTTATTTGTCGAATTTAAACCATTTATATTTATTGATAGTAATTTTTCTTCTTCTCCCATTTATTTAGTTCTGTTTCGATCTTTGTCGTGTAACAATTCCTATCTCTCCTTGCGTTTGTGTTTGTGTGGTTCCTTCTGTCTTTTGTTGTAAATGAGTGTTCTCTTGGTTCCCTACAGTTCTGGTTCTATTTTTATGTCCACCATATCCTTCCTGAGAATTTGTTTCCAATTCCTCCCTACTACTTTCCTCCTGCGGGCCCACCATCCGTTCAGAAAAGTCCTGAGCTTTTTCCATAGTGTCTATTTTAATTTTCCTCTCTTTCCACGACACTAGCATCCCTTCTGGAATAAGCCATTTGAATGTAATTCTTTTTTGGTTTAAAGAAGCTGCCAGAAACTTATAATCACGCCTTTGTTCCCTTATTCTTCTCGGTATCTGTTTTAGAATCACAATTTCTTTATCTTTATAGGTTATTGTTTCATCTCTAGAGGTTCTATATATCATATCTCGGACACATCTTCTAGTGAATCATATGTGGACTTCTCTAGGGCATTTGTGGCGTCTTGTGTAATTTGTACTGACCCGGTAAACTTCATCAAACTCTTTTTGAATGTCATCTTTGTCCTTCTTCAGTAAACTGGCCAATATTTCTGCCATCAAGTGTTCCAGGTCTTCTTCTTTTGATTCCGCCACATTTTGAAATCTTAAGTAAGTTTCTGCCTTGTCAATCTCTAGAAGGACCAATGAGTCCTCCATTTCTTTGCTCGCGTTTTTTAGATCTTCATCCACCCTTTCTAATTCCCTTTCCGTTCATTCAGTTCTTTTCTCTACCTCTTTTATTATAACTTCATTTTTCTCCAAGGCCTGCTGCAATACTCCCACTTTATCCTCTACTTTGAAGATGTCCGCATTCATTTCTGCCTTTAATTTCCCCATCTCTTCCTTCAGTTCATTAATATCTGCTCTTGTTTCACTGTGGTTTTTAGTCATTGTTTCTTGCAGTTTTGTCAATGAGTCCTGTAAAGTTAGAAACATTGCTTGAATGTTAGCATTCGAGATGCTAGTTTGCTTCTCTATTGGTAGTGTTTCCTCTATTGTTTTTTGTGCCATGGGTGAAGTTGTTGCCAAGGTAGTTGTTATTGTGGGGTTGACCTTTCTACCAGATTTCAATGCTGTGGTAGTTGTAGAAGTCACTATTACTAAAATTGAGCAAAATCTATCAATCTGTTAAATAACTATATTCTTAACTAATTGGTAAGATATATATGTATTTCTCTGATTTAACTTAAATGTAAAGTAACCTTAACTACAAAAAATGTTACATTCATAGATATAGTCACATAATGAATTATGATATTGATCTAGAGAGCTTTAAAAATGTTAACTAATACTAAATATTCTTACTGTCTCCCCTATATTCCCATTCAGAATATAACAATCTCTATTATTAATAGCTTAGCTAAATTAATTAATCCAATATTTTAACAATCTAATATTTCTTTACTAAATATGCATATTTATCGAGAGAAAATTTTAAAAAAGCATAATTCAACATAACATAACATCATCTAATAGAAAAGAAGGGAGAATATTTTAAGTAAATGTATACACAAAGAAGAGAGTAAAAAGAAAAGAAGGGAAGCTCTGGAGATAGGATTTTTAGTTTTCACTTTTCAATTTGGGAGCTTTCACTTCAAGCACACCGGAAATGGGAGATGAAAAGTTGCTGAGTAACAGCTACGATTAAGCAGCGTTCCCACTCATTCAAAGGCTTCCGATTTTACTTTGTATTTTAGTGTTCCTTAATTCAATTGTCCTGATTTCCTTCAAAGGGAGAAAAAGAACTGTCTCCTCAAATAGAGCAGTATTCTCAAGTTCCCAGAGGTTTGTTGAATAAATTGTATCTGTTCAGTCCAGTCCAGTTTAAAAACTCCTTTTGTATACTATGTGGCAATCAAAAGAAAAAAAACCCCAAATCAATCTTATTTTCACAGCTGCCCCTCTTTCGTCTTCAATGCTTTTCTTTCCTCCTTAAGATGATCTCAGTCCCAAAAGGTAAATTAGTTAAATCTCACCCAGAGCCGACACACTTTCTTTCTTCTTCTTTTTCTTCTTCCTTTTCGGAGCTGTCTCAACTTTCAGCAGTTTCACTTGCTGCTTCCACCACAGCCAGTTTGAAAAGCTTCTCCTGGATCAACCAGGGACTTTACAATGTCCCTGGGATGAGCAGGATGTGCTTTCCTCATTCACCGTTTCTTCGGGATGGTTTAGGTCCAGTTGGACCATCCAGCTATGGGGATATTGGCGTCGGTCTCAGATCCCCGAGATCCTTCATCTGTCTTGTCACGACATCAGCTCCTCCCAATCTTTCAGGCAGTCCAATCTCTTCCTGAAAACTTCCACATATGAAGCTCCCACAACTTCTGAAGGCAAGCTGTTCCATTGGTTGATTGCTCTCACTGTCAGAAAATTCCTTATTTCCAAGTTGAATCTCCCATTGTTCAGTTTCCACCCATTATTCCTTGTCGGATTTTCAGGTGCTTTGGAAAATAGTTTGACCCCCTCCTCTCTGTAACAGCCCCCCTCAAATATTGGAACACTGCTATCATGTCTTCGCTGGTCCTTCACTAGACTAGCCATGCCCAGTTCCTGCAATCGTTCATCATATGTTTTAGCTTCCAGTCTATTGGTTGCTCTTCTCTGCACTCTTTCTAGAGTCTCAATATCCTTTTTATAGCGTGGTGACCAAAACTGGATGCAGTATTCTAAGTGTGGTCTTACTAAGGCTTTATTGAGTGGTACCAGTACCTCACTTGATCTTGTTTGTATCCCAGTGTTAATACAACTTAGGATTGCATTGGCTTTTTTGGCTGCTGCTATGCACTTTTGGCTCATATTTAATTGGTTGTTCACTAAGACTCTAAGATCCCTATCACAGTTATTGCTATTAAACCTAGTTTCACCCAGTACATATGTGTACTTTTGGTTTTTCTTGCCTAAGTGTAAGACTTTACTGTTCTCTACATTGAATTTCATTTTGTTAGATAGGGCTCAATGTTCAAGTCTGTCAAGACCCTTCTTGATCATAGCTAAACCTCACATATATGCTTTGGCCGTGTCCCGCACATTTTGTAGTGATGTTTCTTCTTTTCTATTTTCTTTAAAGAAAAAGTCCATTCCCCTCCCCCCATTATTTGTAAAAACTTGTTGTTGTTTAGTACAGGGGTCACCAACCTTTTGGACCTCAGGGACCACCAAACTCATAATTTTAGATCCTAGGGACCACTAACTGGTTATGTGGGTGTGGCCTAATTTGTGGATGTGGCTTGGTGGTCATGTGACTGGCTGGGCATGGCTTGTATGTAAATATTATAAATATTTATATAAATATTGAATTTTTTATAAAAAAGGAACAATTTTTACCCAAAATCAGGAAAAGCAGGCAGGCAGATTGAGTTGCTCACAGAATCACAGATTCATTCATAAATCTATCTTATCTTCCATTGGCTAGTTCAGTCTGTAACATAAAATTTGCTTGCAAGCAAACTCACAAAATTAACTCACAACACACCATGTATGTAAATATTGAATTTTTTATTTTAAAAAAAGAGCAACTTTTACCCAAAATCAAGCAAAGCAAGCAGGCAGATTGAGTTGCTCACAGAATCACAGATTCATTCAGAGATCTGTCTATCTGCCAATGGCTAGCTCAGTCTGTCACATCAAATTTGCTTGCAAACAAACGCACAAAATTAACTCACAACACACCATGTGTGTAAATATTGATTTTTTTTATTAAAAAAGAGAAACTTTTACCCCAAATCAGGCAAGGCAGGCAGATTGAGTTGCTCATAGAATCATTCAATGATCTATCTATCTGCCATCGGCTTGCTCAGTCTCTCAAATTTGCTTGCCATGAGTCTGCACTAAATTTGTTTGCAAGCAAAACTTCAGTCTTAAGGGCAGTTTGGCTGTACTTAAAAGCAGAGCCGAAGATCTAAAGACTAGCTAGAAAGCAAGAAATCCAACCATTTCCTGCTTCCTAGCTAATCTAAATCTCCTGGCACAGCAGAACAGATGATGGTCAGAAAAAGGAAAAATAGCAATTTAGCAGGCAAGTTTACCGGGTAAGGAGTGAGTGGGCAGGGAGGGTTCCTGAGGGCCATATGGGAGGCGCAGGCTTGTGTTTCTGCACAGCCTAGATTAATTGCTTTGGGGGGGGGTGCTCTGGGGGTGAGATTTCTCTGTGGCCCACCAAAATTTTCTCGCGGCCCACCGTTTGGCGACTGCTGCTTTAGTATACCCTGGTTCAGTGTCCATCTCAATTTCTTCCTTTGTCCCTTCCACCTAACTGTTATTGGATTATGGTCTGCCCATATGTTTGTTTCTATGTCAACCTCTTGAACATCTACTCTCATTTCTAGTGACATCCATATCATATATATTCTGGACCATGATTGGATGTAGAATGTATATTGATTTTTCTTTGGGTTTAACTCTCTCCATATATCTTGTATGCAGATTTCATGTGTCATTTTAAAAAAGTTCTTGGGAGTGTCCTTATTTATTTATTTATTTGCTTTTTTTTAAAACTGCTTCTAATAATCTAATTTGTATCCACGATTGCATTAAAATCTCCTATCATACATATGTTTTCATAGTCCATTTCAATTATTTTCTTATGTGGTTTTTTGTAAAATTCTTCTTGTTTATTGTTTGGTGCATATATTGCAATCAAAAGAATCTGTAATTAATTACAACCTCAACCATCCTTCTTCATCCGAGTATACTTGTTTAGCTTTTAAAGTTTCTTTAACATATAATGCTAAATTGTGCTAAAGCAGAATATAATTTCCCAATTTTGGGGTAATCCAATAAGTTTGGATTTTTTTTAATGCACTTCTTGAAGACAAATTAAATCCAATTTTAATTTTTATAATTTTGTGTTAACTGATAACATCTTTATTTCTTCCATCATTTCATTTATTTAGGTTTTACACTTCTAGTTGATCTTATCTCTCTCTGTTCTTTTGCCCTTGCCCCTTCTCACTCTCTTTTCTCATTTTCACTTTCTTCTTGTTGTGGACCCTTTTCTTCTGATGGTATTTCTTCTTGTCTTTTAGTTTCTATCTCTTCACTGCTTCCCTGTTTTTCATTTGCAGTAAAATGTTGATCATAAAATTCACATCCTTTATTCTGTCTGTCTATCCAGCCTGTCTTTTATCTTGTCAGGTAACCAAAATTCCCTCTGATATTAACCACCTGAAACTCACCTTGTACTTAATCAATTGCACTGTCAAGAATTGTTATTGTCTCCTTTGGTCTCTTACTCTCCTGGGGATCTGCTTCAAAGTCACAATTTCTTTTACTTTATATTTAAAAGGTTTGTGTCTTGTTTTTTAAGTATTTCATCTCCCAGTTTCTTTTTGATCTCATATGTATCTCTCTTGAGACTTTATATCTTCTTGTGTAGTTTGTATGAATTCTAAATATTTCATCTATTTCCCCTTGAACCTCTTGATTAATTTTCTGTAATATCTATTATCTATTATTTACAGGTACAATCTATGTCCTTTGTCCTTTATATTTCAACCACAACCACTTTGTTCCTTTCATTTTAACAGTTGATATTTGTAATCCATCAGGGCCCCAAAACCCGCTGTATATTCAGATATTCAACAAATCAGTAAACTTTCATTTCAAAAGAGTATCAGAATAAAAAAAAAGATTGTTTCCAAGTTCACTGTACACATTACTCCTTCTGTTTTCAGTTCTTCACAGTTCAAAATATTTGTTATTCTCACAAACTGTCTCTAAACCGCTCACAGTATTAGTAGCCAGTAATAAAAAACACTTTGTAGCTAAAAGTTTCCAAGGTCCTCTGTAGCTCTAACAAAAGTAGAGCCACTTTCACTTCTTATAGCCTCTTCCAGTCAGTAGGTGGCACACTTGCTCTTTACTATTCCTTTGACTGTGCTGTTAAAAGTTATTTTCTTAAAGTTTTCAAAGTAAATAACAATCCCCAAATACTAAAATATATGTATAATAGCCTTCAAACAGTAGAAATAGTAGAAATAGTCAGTCCAGACTTTTAATTTAAAATTAACGCCTTCAATAGTAGTTTCTTCCGGTCTCTGAAACTTAGTCACCGCTATTTTCAGGGAGCATTAAAAAGCACCCCCTTTTGTTTTGAGTCCTACTGTTCCAAACTCCTTATTATTTAAATTGGGGTAAATCCCACATCAGAAAGTTAGAGAGGTCTCACCCAGCACAGCCACACTGCTCCTTGATTTTTTTCCCCTTCCTTTCTCTTTTCCAGCCGTCATGGCTTCAGTTCAGCCATAATGACCGTCTTCTCTCCTGCCAGTTTCAAGGGACTTTCCCCAGATCTAATGGGAGATTGTGCTTCTCCTTGTGATCTACGGGGCTTCCCCTCCATCTTTGTCATCCCTCAAGGTGACTTTGGCCCTTGGGGGTCACCAGGCAGGCAGAAATCAGATAAGTTCAATGGAGATCTGTTTCCCCTGTATTGCTCCTCTATGACGTTAGTTTCCTTCCCCATTATTATAAGGTCTTATATTAATTAACTATATGATAAATCCGAACAGAGTGTTTAATTAAATAATGGAAGCTCTTTAACAAAGATAAGTGAAGATTTGATAAATAGATTGAGTGAATAATGGTTATAATTAATGTGTGTATAAGGTTTGTTATTTGTATTTAAAAGAGATTGTACTCAGACAGTACCCTGCCATTGTAGATATGGAAATTTTATATATAATAATGGAAATTGCACAGCCTATCATCTAGGATGTTGGGTGTTCCTTCCAGCTTAGTATCATCCACAAATTTAATAAGTTCCCCTTCTATTCCCTCATCTAAGTCGTTTTTGAAGATATTGAAGAGTAGTGGGCCTAAGACAAAACTGTAATGACCCGGGGCATGGCACAAAAGCAACACAGCCAGAGAACAAGTCTAACTCCCTTTTATTGCTCCAACTTTTCCCCCCAAACATCCCCATGTTTACTACAAGTCCTGAAGCAAAGCTCTCACATGCATCTTCAGCAGCCTCTGGCTGCGAGTAATTCAGTAATCCAGGTTAACCAAACAGTAACCAGGGCCAGCAGTACAATAAGCCAGGTTTAGCCAAACAGTAACCAGAGCCAGCAGTCCAACAAGCAAGCAAACCAGGCAAGCCCCACAAGACAGAGCATAGTAATCTCCTGATGTCGGCAAGTTCACCACTTCTTCCCAACAAATGCCCCACCCACCAGCACCTCTTTACATCTCAGTCCCCAGGTGTGCCTTGTGAAGGGGGCAGGGCACTCTCCTCCCTTGTAGCTGGCTCAGTCTGCATTGGTCTCACCTTCTCTCTTCTCTCCTCTGCATGCTCTAGGATCAGAGTGGGTGGTCCTTGCTCTTTGCCTGAGCTCTGTCTCTCCTGCTCCTCCCTGTCTGCAAACCTTTCTAATCCTGAAAAGCCTTGCCTGGAAAAGCCTTGCCCTTCCCCAGTTTCCTCCAAGGCCAAAGGAGCCGCCCTCTCAATCTCTGTTGGCTCTTCTTCCAGCTCATCTTCTCCCGCAGATTCAGACTCCGATGGGAGACATGACAGGAACCTTGTGGTAGCCCACTGCTTAATTCCCCCCATGTAGATGTAGTACCATTGAGTACAGTTTGTCAGCATGTTACAAATCCATCTGATGGTGATGCTATCTATCCACTTTTTTCTAGTTTGCCAAGAAGTAGGTTGTGATCTACTTTGTCAAATGCCTTGCTGAAGTCTAAGTATATTATGTCCACAGTATTTCGCTGGTCTACTAATTTAGTCACTATGCTGAACAATTCAGTAAGATGGGTTTGGTATGATCTGTTTTTAACATACCCATGCTGACTTCTAGTTACTTTACTTGAAGTATTTTCCCAGATATTGATGTTAGGATGATTGGCCTGTAGTTTCCTGGGTCTGTTTTCTTTCCCATTTTTTCAAGATGGGAACCACATCAGCTCTTTTCCAGTCCTCTGGTAGTTCCCAGGTGCTCCAGGATTTTTGAAAGATGTGGTATAGGGGTTCTGAGATGACATCTGTTAGTTCCTTTAGAACTCTGGAATGTAATCCATCAGGTCCCGGTGATTTGTATTCATCAAGATCAGACAGGTGTTCCCTTACAATTTTTTACTTGTTTTAACTTTTATTTCTAGTCTGTCTTTTACAGTTATGTATTTGGTAGGTTGGACTAAAGTTTCTTTTTGCATGAAGACCAATGCAAAAAAGAATGAGTTAAGCAGCTCTGCTTTCTCTCTGCTGCCTGTTACTTCCTTGCCGTCTTCTCTCTTTAGTGGACCGACTGTTTCCTTGATTTTTTTTCTTGTTATTTATCTATTGGAAGAAACTTTTTGTAATTGTCTTTGATTTTTGTTGCAAGTCTTTTTTTCATTCTGAGCCTTTGATTTCTTGGCTTTATCTTTTCAGACTCTGCCTATCTGCTGATATTCTGCCTTAGTTATGTGTCCTTCTTTCCATTTTTTGTACTTTTCCCTTTTGTCTTTCAATTTGTCAGAGAGATCTTTGTACAGCCATGCTTTGGATTTCTTCTTTTTCTTTTTCAGTTGTATTGTGCTAGGGCTTTTATGGTCATACTTTTCAGAGTTTCCCAAGCTTCTTGAGTTGTTTTCCCTTTAGGATTTTCATCCAAGGAATCTTTCCCAAGTTCTCTCTAAGTTTGTTAAAATCAGCTTCTATAAATCTAGGACTCTGGTATCATTATGTTCTATTACATGTTTGTGTTATGTTGAATTCTAGTATGACATGGTCACTCTCACCCAAGGTTCTTGCAGTTTCAACTCCCTCTATCACTTCTTCTCTGTTTGTAAGAATTAAGTCCAGTATGGCTGTCCCTCTAGTTCCCTCCTCTACCTTTTGGACAACAAAGTTGTCATCTAGGTTGCACCCTATTCAATTTCTCACTTGGTATGGAATTAGTCTTCCAATTGATGTCAGGATAATTGAAGTCCCCCATTACTAATCCAGTGTGTTTCCTACATATATTTGTTAGTTGGTTGGCAAAAAGTACATCTGTTTTTTCTGCTTGGTTGAGTGGCTTGTAGTATACTTTTTTTTTTCTTTTATATTGATTCATATGCATTCTAGGTTTTCGTTTTTGGTTTCGAGCATTTCTGTAGCAGTATAATGGTCCTTTAAATACATTGCAACTCACAGTTGGGATTCAAATTTTGTAACAACCGGTTCTGTGGGCGTGGCTAGGTGGGTGTGACCATGTGACTGGGTGGGCAAGGCTTTTTTGCAGCAACCCCAACCCCCATTTTTTGGGCCTTCTGGGCCTCAGAGAAGCCTCCTGGGGCGGGGGGCATTTTTGCTCCCAGGAACCTTTCCTGGAGCTCAGGAAGGAAAAAAACAGAGCATGGGGGGACACGCAGAGCCCCCCCCTGCACTCCATTTTGAGGCCTTCTGGGCCTCAGGGAAGCCTCCTGGGGGGCATTGTTCCTCCCAGAAGGCTTCCCTGGGGCTCAGGAAGGAAAAAAATGGAGCATAGGAGGGGCACGCAGCACCCCTTTGCACTCCATTTTGGGGCCTCCTGGGCCTCAGGGAGCCTCCTAGAAGGGGACATTTTTGCTCCCAGAAGGCTTCCCTGGGGCCCAGGAAAGAAAAAAATGGAGCAGGAGAGCGCTGTGCCCCTCTCTCCATTTTTTGCCTTCCCTGGGCCTCAGGGAAGCCTTCTGGGTGAAGCAGTAAGTTAGCAAGGGGAAACGCTCAGAGGCACTTGGACCTTTCTCCCACAGAAAAGAAAACACTGGGAGCCACAAAACCTTTTTGACATCTAAAATGAAGATAAAATTGCATATATCATTTTGTTTTACTTTTATGATTATAGTCTATTTAACTCAGTACTATTTCTTCTGGGCCTTAGGTAGAAAAAGAGCTTATCTATCACTTGCTGGAGATGTCATGGGTTAATCTGGGAATTTCTGTGAGCAAATTCTAATTTACTGGAATTGCATTGGCTTAATTGAAATTATATATTCAATTAAATTTGAAGCCTTTTATATAATTGTTTCTTCCACTTCTAGTATAATTATAAAAATGTTAATTTCTCACTTATTTCTTTACTATTAGTAGAAACAAAATAAGCAGCCATAAATGTCACCTAAATTTGGAACCCTATATTTGGATTCTGATGGATATTTATTATTGTGAATGTTTTTGCAAAACAGCCACTAGGAAGACAGATAGGTTAACAAAGCACCTATTTCTAATAACATTTCTTGATTGTGTATTCTTATTTGCCCTCTTGTACTGTACCACTGCATTTTGGATTCAAATGCAAAAAAAAATATATTTTGGAGAGCACAGAAAAAGGAATGCTTCACTTGTTTGCAATTCTTTAAGGCAGCTGCATATCCCCACCGCCCCCCCACCCCCGAATTATGCTGCTTCCCGGGATTGTGCAGCTGCCTTTCTTCCCCAGAAAAGGCCATATTTTATTTAAAGAATGTTTCCATGTCTACCATAGCAATGCACAGTCCTATGCTTATAATTTGTCTGCTTTTTCAAGACAGGTGGATGCACTTCTAAACAAAACACTAGCTACAGATAGCTTTCTTTTTCACATTGAAGGAAAGTCCAGAAATGGCTCAGTGAGTTAACAACTGACTGACTGATTTTGGGCCAGTCATTCCTTCTCTCAGCACAGCCTACCTCACAGGACTGTGGTGGGGAAATTAGGAGGAAGGATATTTGGAATGTTTGCTGCTTTGAATTACTTATAAAAATAATGATAGAATATAAATAAAGAAATAAATGATTTTTCTGGAGGATGGTGTTTTGCTTTGTGGCAAGATAGCTTCCCATTTTTTAAAAAAAGTTTAAACAAAGTTTGAAGAATATATAAATACAGGTGGAGTAGATTAATTGCCAAGCAACTAGTGAGGTATGTACAGGTATACAATGGCCCTCTGGGTGGTACAAATGGGGACCCCAGGCCTCAGATAATTGTTAGAGCATATAGATTAGTCATTAAATCGCCATTATTTGTCTTCTTTTTTAATACTGCAAATCCACCCTTCTCAGAGGACCCTTTCTGCAAATTCAGAGTCTATCAAAAAGTTATCACATGAGCTTATTTAAATAATTGGAAAATACAGTACAAAGAAACAAGAAATGGAAACAAGGTCCAGTATTTTTATTTTCATAAAGCATTGTCACCAACAATAGTTGTTTTCAATTCTAAGGTACTTCTAACTTACTGCCATTAAATACCTTTTTGCTCTCAGTCACCAAAAGTAAATACTTCCAAAAGTTTCCAAGAGCTTACTTAAAATCCATAGGAACACTAGGAGTTACATATAATCCATTCCAACACCACAAATGTGCAGGACTTTCTCCACAAAAGTCCCTCATATCATTTTCTAATCTATTAAAAAAATTAATCTTCCCTTCCCTGCTTACCATTCTCTCCCCCCTTTCCCCCCTTTCCCACACCGGGGACAAAACCCTCAAAAGTGACCACTCTACCTGCCAGGCTGTTGTAACAGTTGCTTTTAATGCTGTAAAGCAGCTGCCTCTGCTCATCTGCCATGCCTGGTGATAGGGAGAGAAGAGACAGCAAGATGAGTTCCGTCTTGCTCCATGTGCTGCAATGAAAGGCATTGACAGCCTGGAGAAGGCAGCTCACTGCACAGCAAAGCAATTTCTTCAAGTCTGGAGGCTCTATGGAGCCGAAAGTCACCTTGTATGAAAGTAGAGGGGATGCTTCAGTGATTGCGAGGACAGCGCAGTCTCCTTGACTGACCCAAAGAAAACCCCTTGAACCAGCAGAAGAGAAGACGGCCATTATGGCTGAACTGAAGCTGTGAAGACAGCTGAAATGGAAGTGACAAAAGGAAAGATCTTGTAGCAGTGTGCTTGGTCCAGGTAATAATTTTTCTAACTTTTGCTATGGAATTTTCCCTAAAGCATCCCCCTTAGAAAGTGGGACTCAACAGAGGTAATTAGCAGCGACTAAAGACCTGGAGCTACTGTCAGATTTGGTAAAGAAATAAAAGAAATTGAAGTCAGAAGTTACTTTAAAAAATAAAGGACAGATTGGATTGGTTAGCTCTTTAAAAATTAAATTGTTTCAAAATTCTGGATTATACTCTCCCTACCTCCTCGACTTGAAGAACTTTGTGGAATTATTGGAAGATATTTGTATCCGGAGACATTTTATTTGCAGCAAAAATGGAGAAAAAGAAGTCACAGTGACACCTGCTGGCTGAGGAAGACAATATATAACTGGAAAAAGTGAATGAAGTGAAAGTTGTTACGACCAGGGTAGATTGGCTGGAATACACTTAACATCTGCAACTTTTTAAACTTGGTCCTTGGAGACAGACTGTGGAGATTTCTGTAAGAACCTTGAGGATTATAATTATGCTGGACAGTGTATGAGTGTGAAACAGCTTGGAGTTTTGAAACAAAGTGGAGCCTGTTAAGGGATTAATTAATTGTTTGAACTGCTTTACTATTGGCATTGGTGTGATATAACTGGGACATTGAGATTCTGACAGATTACTGAGTAAAAATTTAAATTTATTAAAATAAGGCAAAATTGGACTACAAGGGGAAATAAATGTTTTACTAAAAGAAATATTATTGACTCTCCAAGGTATGTAGGAAATGGTGACAAGGAACCAAAGGGAGATAACAGAACTGATACATGATGTAGTTATGAGACCAGAAAACCAAAAGACATTAAACAATAAACAACAGAAAATAAAATAGAAAGAACAGAGGAAAGGACAGAGGAGGGGAAACAACAAATGATACAAAAAGACAAAAAAGAAGAGATAGTTAAAGCTGAAACAGAAATGGTGAATTATACTTTGAGAGACCAAAAATGTAGTTGGGGATACACATCTCATGGGAGGAGTATGGGAGATGTGCCAAGAAATCAATAAGAATTGAGATACTAAAACTGACAAGAGATGAGGAATACATGTAAAACACTGTTGTAACACAGGAACTATACCATCAAGAATTAGTATAAAGATAGAAATTAGAAATGGGGAGAAGATCACTTTTTTGGATCTAGGAACTATTCTATTAATGGGTAGTAGCAGAAGTTAGAAATCTAGATATGTAAACAAAGATGTGTAATGGAATAATGAACATTAAATAATTAAGATAAATAAACTGTAGGATTATTTGGAGGTTTATTGGCGATAAATGTGATGTCTATTTGATGTTTATAGATGATGGATATTAGTAATGGACTATAGATAAAACAATAGAGGAGGCAGTAGGGAAGGCAGGCAAGAAGGCTGGGCTGCGGGGACCATAGGGGAGGCAGCAGGGAAGGCAGGCAAGCAGGCTGGGCCACAGGGACCATGTAGAAAGGCAGTCAAGAAGGTTGGGCCGCAGGGACCATGTGGGAGGTTGATGCTTTTTTTCTTTCTGGTTCTATGATAGTTATAGGGAAATTGCTGTTTAGATATATTTTCCCAGATTTAACTGTTAGCTAGTTATGTTGTTGCATTATATATGTATGAATGAATGTTTATTCTTCCCTTTTCTTGTTTCTTATTTACAGATCTCCGACCTTTGCCTGATGTAGCCTTGACAGGGACCTGTACTCGAGAATGCACAGAGTTTGGTCACTCTGATACCTGCTGGATGCCAGGTCAGTCCTCTCCAAACCGGCGGCCCAAGAATGCCCTCAAACTCTCCACATTTGTGCCTTATCAAGACAGAGGGAGTCAAGAACAAGTTGGGAATGGAAGTCCGAGACTCTCAGAAGAGTGCAACACCAAAATGGCTAACCTCCGCCTGCTCCCCACATACAGTGCCTTCTCCAACAGTAGCCATGAGCCCTGCAAGAATTCCCCCATGGAGGAAATCCCTCTCACCCAGACCTCAGATTTCCAAACAGCCACCACACCATCATCCCAAACAGCCAAACGAGAGATATATCTGTGAGAATGAGGAAGCCACATAATATCTGAAAACAATGCTGAGACCAGCGTCTAGTGCTCCAGCATGAAGTGACTTTTCAAACTATGATTCTTTATCACTCATCACACGCAGTTCTGTGCCTGCCAGATGAGACCGCCTTGCCCAGTGATTGGGCATGGAAACACTTCATTAACTGATTCCTCATTGGTCAAGGGAACTGACACCAACCAAAATGGCCACGCTCTCAATAGAGTGATCCATGGATATCTGGAAAGAGAGAGAAAGGAATATAGTGAAGAGAGCTTGGCTTCTTGGTTTCAGGGTTGGGGTGGGTGGGAAATGGCTTAGTTACCAAAGGTCCACACAGATTTGGTGGAGTCCATTGGGCACAGGGCTGAGAGCTCTTGGCACAGGTACAGGGGGAAAAGCTGCCTCTCTTGTTACTATAGACTCCTGTAAATATGAATTTTAGGAATGACATTTATGTCTTGCCTGAGTGAGTTTTATTTGTCCTTGGAACAAAAAGACATTGAAACAAACAAAACCACAGGGAGAAATTTTCTCCTTGAACTTTAGACCACACAGAAAAGCACATTGGGGCAAGCACTTCCAACCAGCCCACCCTTTACTTCCACAGTGTAAATAAAAATAAGAATAAAACATCGGTTGGGAGCGGGGTATTCTGGCTGGTCAGCAGGACTGAGTAGGAAGGACTTGGCAGAGTTTTTAAATCTTAATCACTTTTCAGACTTCAGAAACTCTTATCAGGTGTGGAGGAGCCCTATGGCTAGTAGTCAGTGCTTTTAGCTGTCCTCCTTTGCCCCTACCCCATAGATAATGAACTGCAGTAGTTTAAAAAAGTGGAAGAATCTTTAGTTTTTCAGATGGTAGAATATCTAACTCCCCCAAATTATACCACTGTCTCATGTGAGGCAGAGAATTTCCATGGGGTCATTATGCCCCAGTGCCATGATTCTGCCCTTTGATTTGTCTGCCTGTAAGCCACCATTGCCTTTGTGAAATGGAGCTTGGACTCAGGGTCACACTTGGGCTCATGGGCCTCTGTATGCTGGAGTCACATACCCCCTCCCTATGCCTTTAGACAGCCTCAAGGGCTCCAATATTTTCTTCCAGTGCCGTTTAGCTACACAGTATTCAACTACAGGAGCCTGTCATAGTTTCAGAAGAGGCCCATAAAAATGGTGCAACTATTCATGGGCATTATTATCCCCAACCATTGATGTCATCATTTGAGATCACTCAAAAGACCAGCTCCGAATTTATAAGAGAGCACTCCAGCAAGCAGTGGGCTGCTTTGGTGACTAAGTTCTTAAATCCCTCAGTATTCTAGACTTACCTAGGCCTGATTCCAGATAATATAGTATTAATGGCAATCATTTGTCAGCTAGTATTTATGGCCTTTTTCCAATAGATATGGTAGTGAAAGACAGTCTCCAGACTGGGGACCTATCCACCAAACTAGCTGACATTTGTTGGACCCATCTTGTTTTTCTTGGCTTAATTCTTCTGGTTCCAACAGGCCCAACTTTTTCCACACACATTGCCATGTGTTTTTCTAAGCTTCATTGCAGAAGGTGGGCTGGATGTTGGCCTTCTTTGCTGTATCTCTGTTCAACTTTCTCAATTGCATGTGTCTAGGAAGGAAAGGAAACAGACATGATATGCTTTGTAAAACTATTGTTTGTGTGGGTATATGTTTGACAGGACTGAACATTTGGAGATAGGTTGGTTATCCAACTGGTAAACTGGTAGGAGTGACATAAAGCAATTTTCATTTTCTTCTAATCATCAGAGATGATTTCTAGGATAATATGAAAGTTTAGTGTCTCCCTGTATTTTCTGTCCTCTAGTGAGCAGACTGCTGATCACCTTCTGACCATACGTAGTGGTAGTGGGAAGCATTGCAGAGAGAAGTTCAGTGACTCTATTCATCTCATGGACAATTAGGTGACTGAATTCTAGTATTTGAGTCTCAGGCTTGAGATCACAGGCAACTTCCAGTGCATATAAAAAACAAGGACTTCTTCTATCCCTATACTTTTTAAGGCTCAGGGCTATTTCAGCAGCAATCCATAAGATGGAGAGCAGGAATATAGCACTTCCTATCCACTCTTGTATCAAGAGCCTAAGGTTAGGGTGATCATGTGTAATGTAAACAGGAAAAAGTTCTAAAATAATTTGTTGATTTTTAATATGATATGTGAATCCACATATTAGGGCTTAGCAAACCAGACTGCTTTGGCTTGTGCCTCAATTCTTGGTTAAAAATCTGTCTGGACTGTATGTATAAATATAGTTATTGAGATTAATAAATAAAAGCGTAAATAAACACTGTCCAAGGAGGGTTTCAGCTATCCACCATACCTAGATTCTTTCCAAGGTAATTATATGGTATGGAAAGAACAGGTCTTTCCTGTTCTCTTCTGTTCTACTCTACTCTATTCTATTCTTTCCCACTATGAAAGGAATAGATGGAAGCCAAAATCATTAATGAAGGAATACCTGCATTGCTCAGGTAAGATTATCCTCTTTTAGGCCTATCCATAGTTTTAAACTTACTTAATCATTGGAAAAAATAAGGTTGCTTTTTGATGATAAGCCAAGGCTGATAACCTGAATGTGGAGAGCTCTTCATCCCTTTTCGTTTGGTTTTACCAGAGATATGAAATAAAAAGGCTACTCAGGTAAAGGGATTGAAAAACAGTATTACCTGACCCCCAAACTCAACTAAGATTTGAAATGTGTTTTGTGTGAGGCAAAAGGGAAGATGGCACCAGTAGTAATTGAAATATAGTCTTAAGGAACACTAAAGTTGCCACTGAATATAAAGATGCCATAGGAGTGTAAGTGGTTGATAATCCAATGGTCAAAATACCATTAGGAGATACTCACCTTCACAATTTCAAACCAAGAAATGCATGCCTAGGAAAAGAGGTGGAGAAGATTAGGAAGAAGAGCATTCCATGAGTTCTGGTCTAGATAAGTGCATTGAAACGTAAGGGGAAGAATTTTGAGAACTACTTTAGGACAAGCCAGGGATAATACCAAAGGTGCAAGGCCAGACACAGATCAGCTGAGTGAGATGGAACGAAGGAACCCCTTTGTAATTCTTCGTGTTGATTCTATTTATACGAGATTTCAGTTCTTGCTTGTGATGCCTTGTTTTTTTTGTACAGTTTTATGTACATGCAGGTGTAGCTTTTTCTAAAGGAGAAATCCTACAGCAGAGTAAAGAGTACCCAACTATTTTTGAATTGTGCCATTTGTTTAGGTACTGCCTCTTTCTCTTTTGCTAAGGTTGTATTGCTCTCAATGTGATGCATATCCCTTGCACTGGGAAAGCTTTGGGCCTAGGGCTTAGTTCTCCCCTGGCACTGTGAGCACAATTGATTCCTTTGTAATCCTTTTTGTTTGGAGCCGTGAGCATGACACCTCGTGAGCCCATTTTGTTCTCTTCCATTCTGTTAGTTTGCTGAGCTGTCAGATGACAAACACCACTGTAATTAGCCCTCCCAAAGCTTTACAATAAAAAATGTGAAAACCTTTCGGCTTGACCTGATTTTTTATCTCTGCAGATGAACTGAATTGTGTATTGGTTACATGTGTGTTGGTGTTTTATTTTCTGAAAGCCAAATTAAGTAGCATGGGATTTTTCTCCCCCCCTCCCCCCCATTCTATGTCTGTGTGTGCGCGCACACACACGTGTGTATCAGTGGCGGTATTCAGACGGTTTGCACCAGTTCACACGAACTGGTTGCGACAATTTGGTGTAGGTTACCAAACTGGTAGTGACTTCTGGCTGGCCACGCCCTGACCCAGTCGCCCAGTTGCTGCTTGCTTGCTCGTTTGCCCCACCTGCCCAATGCTCGCTCATTCCGATGCTCGCCCTGCCCAGTCACTCCTCACCTCCTATGTGGCACACACTGGGTCCTCGTGGCCTGCCTTTAACCTGCCTTCTCACATGGTGCCTGCACCCCAACTGAGCAGCTCTAATCTGCCTGCTCACAGGTAAGCCTGCGAGTCATGCTACCCCCACGCACACACTGTTCCCAGATTTTGCTGCCCCCCCCCACTATTCCCGAGCTTGGCTGGCTGGTTTCCCCGCCAGTGTGGCCCCATCCTGGACGGTGGCGCTTGCTGCAGCCTAGCTAGCTCCCCCCCAGACCATCCCCAGGCTTGGCTGGCTGGCTAAGCTGTCACGCGGTGCTCTCCCATGTGGGAGAGCACCCATATGTGGTGGCTGTGGCCCAGCTCTCTGGGAGGGAGGGCAGATGTCCTGGGGCTGCCTCGCGCAGCAGCACCACTGCTGCCACAGCTGCTCACTTCTCCCGGGGGATGAAAGGAAGTGAGTGGCGATGGTGGTGCTGTGGGCAGCGGGAGGGATCTCCAGGCCGGGACATCCACTCGCCCCTGCCGCCATTCACTTCTCCCTGGGGACAAAAGCAAGCAGCCGCAGTGGCACTGCTGTGGACAGTGGGAGGCAGACCCAGGCCGAGACATCCACTCGCCCATCACCGCCACTGCTGCTCGCTTTCTTTGTTCTCCTGCTGCCTGCTGCTCTGGAGCTCACTGGATCAGTTTGTTCCAGACCAGGTGTGTGTGTATGTAAGAGAGAGTGTGTGTGTAGTGTATATGTGTGTGTGTGTGTAGGAGAGAGAGAGAGAGAGAGAAAGTAAGTAAGAAAGAGCAAGAAAGAAAGAGGGAGGGAGAAAAAAAAGACAAAGAAAGAGGGAGGGAGAGAAAGAAAGAAAAAGGAAGGAAAGGAAGGGAAAAGAGAAAAAATAGGAAGGGAGAGTGTGGTGTGTGTGAGAGAGAGAGAGAGAAGAAAAGAAAGAAAGGAAAAAGGAAAGAAAGGAAGGAAAGAAAGAAAGAAAGAAAAGAAATAGGAAGGAAGAGAGACTGTGTGGTGTGTGTGTGTGTGTATTTGAGAGAGAGACAAGAAAAAGCGAGAAAGGGAGAGAGAGACAAAGAAAAAGAGAAAGAAAAAGAAATACAAAGGAAGGGAGACAGAGTGGGTGTGTGTGTGAGAGAGAGAGGCAGAAAGAAAGCAAGAAAGCAAGAAAGAAAAAGGGAGAGAAAGAAAGAAATAGGAAGAAAGGGAGAGAGAGTGTGTGTAGTGTGTGTGTATTTGAGAGAGAGAGAGACAAAGAAAGAAAGATTTGAGGGAAAGTAAGAGACAAAAAAAAATGGGAGAGAAACCTCTGTGCTATTATTTTGAATTGTTCCATTATTTATCATATATTAATATTTTATACTGTCCCTACACATACAGTGATTTTACTGCCTTTCTTTTGCCCAGGGCTACCACATTTTTTAAAATAATTTTTTTTGGTTTTTAAAAACAAACGAACAAACAAAACATAAAATCATCAAGCTATCTTCCGTAGGTATACATACAGTGTGCCGGTTGGTTTACAAATTGTTTTGTGCTTCCATTTCATAGTCTTCATTTACAATTATATTGCATATAATCTCATATTGTCAATCAAAAATTAAATACCTTAGTATCATTATTAATCAATCATTTGACTATACTTTTATTCATTCATGTTTTACAAGATAATCATAATTTACTTAGTTTATTTTATAACAGTTCATATTATCATCCCAAAAATCATTTTGTAGATATAATAAGAAAGAAGTCAGGTAGTGCTCCATTCAAAATTCAAGAAAGAAATACTTAGACTCCTTAGATTAGAGAAAAGATATCTTTTACTGAAAATGAAGTGGTCGCAATAATAGAATTCTGAATCTGAGAAATTAGGCGTGCAAATCACATATACAAAGTGATGGAAATGTTCCCACCCTAATAGTTCAAATGATTCTTCCAATTAAAAGTTGTGAATATGATCATGTGGACATCTTCAGGTGGTGATGAGGCCTCTGTCCATTGACCTTGGCATATTTCGATAAAGGTTTGCAGCTGCGCAGAGAAAAGAAAGCTAAGCGAGAAATAGAAACCTAAGCAAGAATTTATACTCCCCCCTCCTCATTTTATACAACACTAGAATGTAACACCTCCAGCTCGCTTCCCAGACTTTATCCCCTCCTCCCCCCGTTACTTATGGCAGCCAAAAGATGCAAAGCAATAGTAGAAGATCTTGAAGGCTGACATTCGGCCCTCCTAGAAAAAAGACGTTAGTCCTAAAAGAGAAAAAGAAACATAAAAGATACTAATTAATAATCAGGTACATTTCTAGGGTTTATCAGGATACTTTGTATGAAGGGCTTTGATCAGCTTAGGGGCTCTAACATCTTTTTCATCGACCCACTCGGCTTGGGAAGAAGGGAAGTGTTTCCAAGCTACGAGATATTGGAGCCGACCCCTCTATTTACAAGAGTCCGGAATTTCTTTAACTTCAAAATATTGTTCACCTTCGATCAGCAATGGTATAAAAGGATCAGTCTGGGTCGGTCTTAAACCAGAAGTATGTTCAGGTTTTAACAAACTAACATGGAAGATCGGGTGGATTCGTCGAAGAGTTTTCGGTAATTTCAGTTGGACTATCACAGGATTTACGATCTGTTCAATCGTGAAAGGACCCACATATTTAGGACCAAGTTTCTTCGACTTTTGAGTGGTTTGTAGATATCTGGTGGACAGGAAAACTTTGTTGCCCACTTGATACAGTTTCTGTGGAGTTCTCTTTTTGTCTGCAAACTTCTTATGAGATGGATGTGCGTCATCTAATGCTTTACGAGTGACTGGCCAATTAAGTTGGAGTTGAGATATCCATTCGTCTAATGACTGGATGTTAGGCCTTTCACGAGGAAGCTCAGGTATGGGTACAAAATCTTGTCCTGACGCCACTTTAAATGGGGTAAACCCAGTACTACTATGTACAGCAGGCTTGTCCAACCCGCGGCCCACGGGCCGCCTGCGGCCCAGGTCGCCTCGTAATGTGGCCCAGTGCCCACCCCAACCATCGTGCCAGAGCCAGCAAGGAGGAGGAGGAGAGGCAGGCACGAGGCGGGGCGAGGCAAGCTCCAGGCCAAGCAGCAAGAGAAAAGGCGGGCGCCAGGCCAAGCAGCAAAAGGCGGGCGCCGTCAGAGCCCCACCTCTTGCTGTTGCCGCCGCCGGCACCGCCGCCGCTTCTGCCCCCACCACCCCCGCCGCTGCCACTGCTGCCCCCGCCGCTTCTGCCCCCGCCACCGCTTCTGCCCCCACCGCCGCTGTTTCTGCCCCGCCACCGCTTCTGTCCCCGCCACCACCGCTGTTTCTGCCCCCGCCGCCTCTGCTTCTGCCCCCGCCGCCGCCGCTGCTTCTGCCCCCGCCACTGCTTCTGTCCCCGCCACCACCGCTGCTTCTGCCCCCGTGCCGCTTCTGCCCCGCCACCATGCCGCTTCTGCCCCACCGCTGCTTCTGCCCCCGCCGCTTCTGCCCCCCGCTGCTTCTGCCCCTGCCGCTGCTGCCGCTTCTGCCCCCACCGCTGCTTCTGCCCCGCTTCTGCCCCCGCCGCTTCTGCCCCGCTGCCGCTTCTGCCCCTGCGCTGCCGCCGCTTCTGCCCCCACCGCTGCTTCTGCCCTCGCCGCCGCTTCTGCCCCCGCCGCCGCTTCTGCCCCCGCTGCCGCTTCTGCCCCTGCTGCTGCCGCCACTTCTGCCCCCACCGCTGCTTCTGCCCCGCCGCCGCTTCTGCCCCCCGCCGCCGCTTCTGCCCCGCCGCCGCTTCTGCCCCCGCCGCCGCTTCTGCCCCCATCGCTGCTTCTGCCCCGGCCGCCACTTCTGCCCCGCCGCTGCTTCTGCCGCCGCCGCCACTTCTGCCCCCGCTGCTGCTGCTGCTTCTGCCCCCGCCGCCGCTGCCCCCGCTTCCCCGTTGACCTTGGCTTGTTTTGATAAAGAGTTGCGACTGCGCAGTAAGCAAGCAAGTAAGCATAAACAATAAAGTTTTCCCCCAAGTTATACAGTTCATTCTCTAAACCTCTAGCACATTTCCCACACCCACAAAGCCCAATTATTTCATCCCCCCCATTACTATGGCAGCCGAAAGATGCGAAGGAAAAGAAAGGAATCTTGAAGGCTGGCATTCAGCCCTCCTGCAAAAGAGGCATTAGCCCTATAAAGGAAAGAGAATACAAGATAATACATTTTACAAGCATTACAAAATTTCAAGGTTTGTCAGGATATTTTGCACAAAATGCCTGTATGAGCCTAGGAGTTCAAACATCCCTTTCATTTACCCATTCTGACTGGGAAGGAGGGAAGTGTTTCCAAACAACTACATACTAGAGTCGACCTCTTTGTCTCCTTGAGTCTGAAATTTCTTTAACTTCAAAATGTTGTTCATCCTCAATCAAGAGAGGAACTGGAGGGTTGACCTAAGCAAGCCTCAGATCAGAGGTATGTTCAGGTTTCAACAAACTGACATGAAAAACAGGATGAACCCGTCTAAGGGTTTTAGGTAATTGCAATTGGACTGCCACAGGATTCACAATCCGTTCAATTGGGAAAGATCCAACATATTTGGGGCCCAATTTTTTAGACTTTTGTGTGGTCTGCAAATATCTAGTGGACAAGAAAACCTTGTCCCCCACTTGTATAGTTTTTGTGGAGCTCTCTTTTTATCAGCTTGTTTCTTATGAGCCTGATGAGCATCATCCAATGCTTTACAGGTAACCAGCCATGTAAGCTGGAATTGGGTTATCCATTCGCTCAATGACTGAACATTGAGTTTCTCCTGTGGAAGCTCGGATATGGGTCCAAATCTTGCCCCGAAAAACTTTAAATGGGGTAAAGCCAGTACTACTGTGAACCGAATTGTTATATGCTACCTCGGCAAATGGTAATAGGTCGAACCAATCATCTTGTTGATAATTTATATAGCATCTAAGATATTGTTCCAACACCGAGTTAATTCTCTCATAAGCCCCATTGGTTTGTGGGTGGTGGGTGGAACTTAAGCCCTGGGCGGAGCCCAATAATTTCAGGAACTCTTTCCAAAAGTTCGAGGTGAATTGGACATCTCTATCTGAAATTATCCGTTCAGGAACACCATGTAACCTATAGACATGTAAAATAAACAGTTTAGCTAAGATTTTTGAAGATGGGATTTTTGCACAAGGTATAAAATTGGAAAACAAGTCCGTTACCACTCAAATAACTGTATTTCCCCTGCTTTCAGGTAATTCCACTATAAAGTCCATGGGGCAGTTGGCTTGGCTACATTTTGTAGCAAGCCAGATGGTTTACCAGGTGGTCGTTTGGCTGAAGCACAGATAGGACAACTAGCCACATAAGCTTCAATGTTCTTTTTTAAAGTAGGCCACCAAAATTGCCATTTAACCAAATGTAGGTTTTTCACGAACTCAAAATGTCCAGCAGCTTTGTAATCGTGAGCTTGTTGTAAAATGGGATTTCTCAACTTTGCTGGCACATACAATTTAGTTCCCACCCATGTCAATCTAATCGTACAGTTATTTGAATGGGCCAGGAACCAATCATCTAGTTTCAAAGCTTCTTTTAACTGTGCAGATAAATTATTTGATAAATCAACTTCTCCTTTTTTCTGGGCTCTAGTAACCATTGGAGCCGCTAATTGTTTAGTCAGGACAATGGGGTGGATCATTTCTGGATGGGCAGTGTTATATTGAGGTAATCTAGACAATGCATCCGCCATGAAGTTCTTCTCCCCAGAATATACTTCAATGAGAAATCAAACCATTTGGAGTAAAGTGCCCAGTGGACTTGCTTAGGCGCCAATTTTTAAGGCGTTTTAGAGCCTCTACATTTTTATGATCTGTCCACACCTCAAAGGGATGTTTTGTCCCCTCTAGAAAATTCATCCAGGTTAACAGAGCCCAACAGACAGCAAAAGCTTCCTTTTCCCAAATGGCCCATTTTCTTTCCGTTTCGGTTAGTTTACGGGAGGTGTATGCACATGGTTGCAGAGTCCCTGTCTCGTTTGTTTGTAGTAGCACTGCCCTACCGCTACATCACTTGCATCAGCTTGGATTATGAAAGGGGCATCCATGTCCGGATGCTTTAGCATCGGTTCATTTGCAAAAAGTCATTTTAGCTTTTCAAAAGCAGCTTGACATTCCATGGACCACTCTAGCAGTCTACTGGGCTTCGGTTTCACCTCCCCCTTGGTTTTTAGGAGGTTTGTAATAAGCAGTGCAATCTTTGCGAAGGCTGGGATAAACTGACGGTAAAACTTAGCAAATCCCAGGAAACTTTGCAATTGCTTTCTGGTGCAGGGAGAGGCTCATTCCAAAATGGCCCAAACTTTCCCCGGATCCATTTCTATGCCATCATGTGATATGCAGTAGCCTAAATAGTCAATTTTCTTTTGGTGGAACTCACACTTGGATAATTTCATATACAGCTGAGCAGCTCGAAGTTTTTTCAAAACTGTCTGTACTAATTTCACATGCTCGTTGAGAGTCTCAGGGTAGATAAGGATATCATAAGGATAAGGATAACGATAAGGATAAACCAGTACCCCTTTGTATAAATGTTCATGCAAAACCTCATTTATCACTTGAATGAATACAGAAGGAGCCCCCAGTAGGCCTAATGGGAGAATGTTGAATTGGAAATATCCCATTGGGAAATTGAAAGCAGTTTTTCATTCATCTCCCCTCCTTGATACGAACTTAATCTCACTGGGATGGTCATTGGACCCTTATTTGGACTTACCAATCGTCTTCAGATTTGGATTCACTCTTGCCAGAAGAGGTCAAACTTCCCAGCTCCTCTCCTTTCAGAGGGGCGAACTCTACAACCTCCTCCACTTTATGTGCTATTTTGCACGGCTTGACTGGAGTTTGTTCAGGTTTTCTTCCTCTCACTGGCACCCCCTTTGGCTCCAGCTTAGCGCAGCAGTCTGCAGCCTGGTGACCTTCCTTCCCACATCAGGAGCATGCGGTGGTCTTGGATTTTACTGCCAATCCTCCCTTGTGGGGCTCCTCGAGGGCTGGTGAGGGAGGGCTTGCTCCAACCAAGGCCACCCCTGCATCTGTTTCAGGTCAGATCGATCTCGACTTCTGCTGCCAAAACATGCCAGAGTTGCAGGTTGCTGGGGTCCTTTCTGCCAATGCAGCTTTGATAAATATCTTCATTCAACCCATCTTTAAAAGCTTCTGTCAGGGCCCCCTGGGACCAGCCTTGAATATGGCATGCCAGCTTTCTAAATTCCTGGGTATATTCAGCCACTGATCTCTGCCCCTGATTTATGGTTTTCATCCTAATCCTACCCTTACGTTCTGCAAGTGAGTCTTCAAACCTGGCATGCAATGCTGCCATGAACAGGTTGTAATTCATCAACTGGGGGGCATTATCAACATGCAAAGTCACCATCCATTTGGCAGCTGTTCCTTCCAAAGCCCTGGTAACACATCTCACTTTAGCTGCTTCTGAGGAAAAATCCTCGCCATATTTTTCCATGTGGTTCCAAAGTTGGGCTGGGAAGAAACTTGGGATCCCTTCCATATTTTACTTCCAACGGAGGCACCTTTGGAGCTTGACGCCTTCTGCCAATTGCTCGCCCCGGGTTGCTGCCGCCTGTTGAACTGGCCAGGTTGAGTTTTGGGGATGGTTGGCTGGGCTCCCACTGCTGTGGCTACCTCCCCCCTAACTTTGATCAGGTTGGATTCCTCCGACAGCTTCATTCAGAAGATTTAGGGCTTGAGCTAAGAGAAGATTCCTCTTCTGTTCCTCCTGCCAAGTCTCCTCTCCCTGACATCATCAAGTAATTGTCACCCTTGGAGGGGGTTCTTCCTCCAGCTCCTTCCATCCAACACCCAGAGACCATCTGGGTCTGACTGCCGGTTTCTCATAGAGATGTAGCCCTGCTAGCAACTCAGCCTTCCCTGAAGCATCTAGAAGCAGGGAAGCTGGTCTTCCAGTAGCTCCCAAATCCTCTTGGTCGCTAGCTGGATTGGACATTGCTTTCTGACCCCCTCGGAAGAAAAAATATTAATGGAAATCAAAAGAATTCTGAATCTGAGGAATTGTGCATGAAAAACACATATACAAAGTGATGGCAACTTTTCCACCACAATAGTTCAAACTCTCCATCCAATTGAAGTTGTGTATAATGTCATGTGGGAAATTTTCCAGTGGTCATCTGCCCGTTAACCTTGGCTTATTTTGATAGAGTTGCAATTGCGCAGTAAGCAAGCAAGTTAACATAAACAATAAAGTTTTTCCCCAAATTATACAGTTCATTCTCTAAACCTCCAACCACACCCACAAAGCCCAATTATTTCACACACACACCCATTACTATGGCAGCCAAAAGATGCGAAGGAAACATATATTGAAGGCTGACAACTGCTGCCACTCAAAAAGACCACTGTTGTTGGTCTTTTGGCCTCGCAGGCCTTGCCAAAAGGTCCTTTGGTCTTCAGGCAAGGATATATCACCCCCGCCTTCAAATCAGGTAGGCCTGACATTAAAGAATGTATTTGTAGCCAGGACTTCCAGTAGTGAGGTCATGGCGGAGCGGAGCAGGAGAGCGATCTCTGCAATCCTGTATCTGAATTTTCATGCTTGGAAGCTCTGAGAGGCATCATGAAGTTTGGAGAGACACATGAATTAGAAGGGGAAGCCTAGGAGCAGAGTGGAGGAAAGCAACTTCCCACTGCGACAAGGGGAAGCTCTGTGAATCCGGCACAAAAGAAACCCGGCATCTATGGTGGGTCCGAAGCTGTGACAGCCAGCTTGGATCAGGAAGCAGGAAAGTGGATCAATGCAAGACATCAGAAGAAAAATGGTAGACTGGGACAGTTTTTGAGAGGTGAGAGTAGAGAGCCCTGTGAAAGACTGTGACAGAGGGAGTCTCCGGAGAGAGTGAATACAGCGGCTAATTGGTGGGGGATAGCAGAGTGAAAGGGAGAGGAGGAAACAGAACAGTTTGACAGCTGAGAGAGAGCACCACAGAAGAAAAGATCGAGACTGAATAAAAACTTAAAATTTCTATGATTTGGATTGATTACTAGTAGAGAAGAAAAGAGACCTTAGAGAGAACAATTGGAACTTTAACGGAGAACTGTAGTTGAACGGAGAGTGGAACCATTTTGATAGAAAGCTATGACTGTGCAATTTGAGAGTGAAAGTGACTAAGTAGTTAAAGATGACTGAAGAAACAGGAAAATGAGGAAAGTAATGTGACGGTGTGCAGAAGAAAGGGGAAAAAAAAGAAGAAAAAGAAAGCTGAATAATTTCTAAGTATTAAATTCAAAAGTATATATTGGAAAAAAAATTGCTTGCTTGCAAGAATAATTAATTTATGTATCCTATTTGATAGATTGCTACATTCTTTATAACTGCTATACCCTATATATCCTTTATATCCTTCCACAATTTGATACCTGGGATAACAACTAATTAATCAATTGATGTACAACTAATTAATGGCTATATATTGATTCATAGACTTAATTGAACTATAAGAAAGTTATAAGATATAGTATATAAGAAAAAAATCAAACACATATTTATCTATATTTATTGAATTACATATGTTTACTATGTAAGCTATTATATTTAGAATTATACTTAATTTATTAAAAGGGTTAAATAAGATTAGAATATTAAGAGGGTTGCAGACTATCATAGATTATAAACAATAATAATATTTAGTTTTACATTGTTGTATAAATACATACATATGTATATATATATATATATAAAGTGTGCATAAAATTAAGGAGAGACATTATTAAGTATATTAGACCTTGTAGTGATAAACTGAAGGGATTAGAATAAGATAAAAGGGAAGAGAAAAACATAGAAAACACAGAAGGGAGTTGATACAACAGATGACATATTGAAAGACTTTCTTAAGAAAATAGGTAGATTTGGGAAGCCTAAGATATCCACCACAACAACTACCGCTAAGATTGGGAAGAAAACAACATCCAACCCAACATCAACGATAACATCACCAGTAGGACAACGTTCGATAGAGGGCATGCTGAATCCTGAGAAGGTGAGTCAGGTATCAAATATGCAAACAATTCAAATGGCAAATTCAAATACAAGAAACGATGGTGAGAAACCACGCAGACTTTAAAACTGAAATGGGGGAAATGAAAGGTAAAATATGGAAACTAGACGAGAAATACAATCCAACAAACAGTAGTAAAGACAGAACATAAAATGAAAGCAGTGGAGGCAAAGGTCGAACAAACAGATAAGAAAGTAGAATCAATAGAACAGAAATTAATGGGAGAGAACAGGAAATTAGAAGAGGCAATTGCATATTTGGAGATGGAAAAGGCTGATTTCTTCCTCAGATTTCAGAATGTAACAGAAGAAAGGGGGGGAGGACTTGCCCAAATTAATAGCAGATCTCATAGCAGGGGGCCAAGAGGTTCTAAGGGAAATCAACGAGGTATATAGAATATATACCAACTATGCAAGATGTTTTATTTTATTTTTTTTTGTAAGTTTTATTTGAGTTTTCACAAAAAGAAATACAAGTAAAACATCTTTTTTGAAAGGAGAATAATCCCGGGTTACATACAGACACAAATTCAGGTTCATGCTCATTTTTATATTCCATTTCTTATTACTATTCTACATTTTCTATATAGCTTCTCCCTTCCATAGTTAAACTTTCCATAGTTAATTCCCCCCCCACTTATATTTTATAAAACATTGACTAATTAAAATGTTCCCGTTCCTTCCTAATTCAATTTTCTCATTTATTTTATTTTATTTATTTTATTCACAAGCATTTCACCAAACCTCACCAACTACTTTATCCCTCTTTTTAATCATGTGTTGTTTCCAATTTTCTAATTCAATTTTCTCATTTATTTCATTTATTTTATTCACAAACGTTTCACTAAATTACACTATTTTATCCCTCTTTTTAATCATATGTTGTTTCCAATTTTCTAACATTATTTCTATTACAAATATAACAATACAATCTTATGTACCTCCACAGAATCCCTTTTTCAGTTAGATTTTCACCCATTATCTCTAAATAGGTCCTGTTTCTTTACATCTTGCTCCAAACCTTTGTAACTTCTCTTCCTTTCCTTCTTCCCTCTCTTCTCTCTCCCATTTTTACCCCCGTCTCTCCACCTCCATTTCCCTCTTCTGTATTCCCCTTTTCTGTTTCTTTCCAACATTATATCCACTTTTCAAATTATTTTTCCCTTTTTTGGCTGTTTTTTTTAAGTCTTAAATTCTCCATTCTCTTTCCCCCCTTCCCCTTTTCTTCCCCACATAGAGTTATTTGTTCATTAAAGATGGCTTCTTCTTTGTCCCAGTCTTCTTGTTTTGCAGTCTTTTCTTGTTGTTTCTCGTAGTTGCAGATCTCCATTTCTAAGAATTGAAAAACGGAGCCAAAAGAGCCCTTCCCTTCTTCTGCATCTTCTTTATTTTTATTTTTTTTTGTAAATTTTATTGGTTTTTAAAAACAAACACAAACAAACAAAACATAAAACATAAAAAAGCAGCATAATCCTGGGTTACATCTCTTCGTACAGACACAAATTCAAGATCATGCTCATTTTTATATTCCATTCCATATCTTATTACTATTCTACATTTTCTATATAGCTTCTTCCTTCTTTTAACTTTCTTAATTTTATTTTATTTATTTCATCTCAATTCAAATCATTGTACTTATATTCTTTGCCTGTCCTGTTTCAACTGTCAATCTTTTCTCATTAAACAAAATTTCTCCTGTAATCACTGATTGGAGTATGACGCCTTTATATCTTTCCCCTAAAATTATAACACTTAATATAATACATAACTTCCATTCGGATTCTGCTTGGTACATTCTAAAACTACACACTGTATTTTGAAAAAAGAAAAAAATATAGATGTATAATATAATTAAAACAACAATCCATTCCAATTCAATTCTATCATTAATATTAATATTCATTTAAATCTTAACATTTTGCAAATTACTCTTCACATAAATATCATACTTCTATGGGAACAATTATAAACTTTCCATAGTTAATTCCCCCCTCATTCACTTATATTTTAAAAAACATTGACTAATTAAAATGTTCCCGTTCCTTCCTAATTCAATTTTCTCATTTATTTCATTTATTTTATTCACAAACGTTTCACTAAATTACACTATTTTATCCCTCTTTTTAATCATATGTTGTTTCCAATTTTCTAACATTATTTCTATTACAAATATAACAATACAATCTTATGTACCTCCACAGAATCCCTTTTTCAGTTAGATTTTCACCCATTATCTCTAAATAGGTCCTGTTTCTTTACATCTTGCTCCAAACTTTTGTAACTTCTCTTCCTTTCCTTCTTCCCTCTCTTCTTCTCTCCCCCCTTTTTACCCCCCTGTCTCTCCACCTCCATTTTCCTCTTCTGTATTCCCCTTTTCTGTTGCTTTCCAACATTATATCCACTTTTCAAATTATTTTTCCCTTTTTTGGCTGTCTTTTTTAGTCTTAAATTCTCCATTCTCTTTCCCCCCTTTCCCCTTTCTTCCCCACATAGAGTTACTTGTTCATTAAAGATGGCTTCTTCTTTGTCCCAATCTTCTTGTTCAGTCTTTTCTTGTTGTTTCTCATAGTTACAGATCTCCATTTCTAAGAATTGAAAAACGAAGCCAAAAGAGCCCTTCCCTTCTTGTGCATCTTCTTTATATTTTTAAGTTCCATTTTCAATTCATCCAGAAGTGATGCCATTGTAAAAAAATTTAAACAACCACCCAATTGTTTTTAGTCATTCAAATATAATAACCAAAAATCCAAAAGGCACCAAGCAATCCAAATACACACAAGCTGTTTCTTTTTACACTTTCTTCTTTTTTCACTTTCTCTTCCTGGGGTTACTATTTAGTTACAAAGTTCCAGTTAAAATGTATCTTTTAGAAGTTTTATTGAGATTTTACTTTAGATTCTTTTGAAGTCCAGGCAGTCTCCTCCCTCCAGATCCTGCCCTTATTCTTTTCCTCTCCCTTCCTGCTTATAGAAAAAAACGTTTTTAGTGTCCAGAAATATTTATTGTCCCTTTGGCATTTAATTATATTTTCAGCTTAATTGCCTATTGATGCCAAAGCGGATTTTTCCAATTTCTTATTCAGATCTCTTAGTTGTCAGTGTAAGGAAGGGGAGAGAAGAAAAAAAAACTTTCCCTTTTCCCTTTCTTTCGCTGCTTCCGACTCTTCTTTCGGAGCAATGTTATCTTTTATAAAATTTAAATTCCAGGGTACCTTAGTTGTTGCTTTTTAAGCTGGTCAGCAAAAACTTTCACTTCTTATCTTCCTCCTGCACTTTCTTTTCCGGTTGAGTGCTTCTTTGAGATGGCCATTTCTGACCACCGCTCTTACCGCCTTCGAGAAAGGGAGTTTGGCCAGCTGAGGAGATGCGGCTCCCCTCGACCCTGCTGGCGATCTACCCCCTCTTCACCACCTCTACAGGGTGGCTTAAGAAAGAGGCAGGAAGAAGTGGAAAGAGAAGGCGTAAGAACAAGACACCAAACAAGCTTCAACAAGAAGCAACTATAGAGTAAGATGGTGGAAGAAATCAAATTGATTTCCATTAACATCAACGGTTTAAATTCACAAATTAGGAGGAAAAAAATGATGACTGAACTACAGAAACTGAACTTAGATATTATATGCCTTCAAGAAACATATATCCAGAAACATCAAAGTAAACTGTTAGAAGCACCAAAGTTAGGAGATTTTTACGTATCTCTAGCCCAACAAAAAAAGAGGGGGATAGCAATATATATTAGAAAACATTTACAAGCAAAACAGGTATATGCAGATGAGGACGGTAGGATTTTGATGTTAGAAGATTATATAAATTATAAGAAAATGTTATTGACAGTGATGTATGCACCGAATGAGAAACAAGAAAAAATTTATACCAAACTATACAGAAAATTTGTAGAACAGGAATATGAGAACATATGCCTGCTAGGTGATTTCAATGCAATAGCAAAGTTAGGAAAAGATTACAATAATGAAAATCCAGGGGAAAAAAGGAAAAGGAAAACATTACCAAAAGTATTCTATCAAATGGCGGAAAAATTGGAATTAAAAGATATATGGAGAGAAAGAAATCCAGACAAAAAACAGTATATTTACTATTCAGCACCACACACATTATGGTCAAGATTGGATATGTTATGGACAAATGGGGAAATGGAACGTAATATAAAAGAAATAGAAATTGAATCTAACACATGGGTGGACCAAAATCCCATTAAAATAATTTGGAAAGGATTGGAAAAAGAAACAGAAGATGGATGCTAAACAAGGAGTTCCTAAAAGAAAAAGAATGTGTTAAGATGATGGAAAAAGAATTGGAGTTCTTTCTGAAGGAAAACAAAAAACAACAAACATCAATTCCAAACCTACGGGACAGGACTAAAGCATATATCAGGGGCCTAGCAATTTCATATAATATATGTAGATATAAGGGGAAAAAAAGAGAACAATCTAAACTACTAGATACTCTTAAGGAGTTAGAAAAAAAACACTAGAAAAAACACCACATAATAAGACAGGAAATACGGAGAGGATAATGATTAGACATAAATTGTATATGTTAGCACAAGATGAATGGTTACAGGACATGAAAAAGATAAAACAGAATTATTTTGAACACGTGAACAAGCTGGGAAGGTAGTTAGCCTATAGACTTAAGAAAAAGAAAAAAGAGCAATCCAACAATTGAAGGACACTGATGGTACGCTACAACATCAAACTGAAAAGAAAAAACATTGTTAAAAGTTTTGTTTTTATTATTATTATTTTATAAATTTTTATTGGTTTTTAAAACAAACATAAAAACGTCAGGCCATCTTCCATATATGTACATACAGTGTGCCGGTTGGTTTACAAATTGTTTTGTGCTTCCATTTCGTAGTCTTCAATTACAATTACATTGTATATGATCTCGTATTTTCAATCCAATATTAAATACAATGGTATCATTATTAATCAATCATTTGACTATACTTTTATTCATTCATGCTTTAGGAAATAATCATATTTTACTTAATTTGTTTTGTGACAATTCATGTTATCATCCCAAATCTATCCTAAAATCATTTTGTAGATATAATAAGGAAAGAATACATCTTTATATATTTAGTATTTTCTAAAAGTCTACAAATTTCGTTACTATACTTTATTGTCTAACCATTGATAGAATAGATCCCAAACTTTATAAAATTGTTTATCATCCTGTTCTCTAATTTCAAATGTCAATCTGCTCATTTCAGCACATTCCAATATTTTCTTAATGATTTCCTCCTGTGGTGGTATCTCATTTTTCCAGTTTTTAGCAAATACAATCCTAGCCGCTGTTAATACATTTACAATCAGGTATTTCAAATCTTTACTATATATTTCAGGTAAAATACCCAATAAAAATATCTCTGGTTTCAAATCTATATTTGAGTTAAAAGTTTTTTTGAGGAATTATATAGTAGGGAAGACATACCGAGGGAAATATCCAACATTATTTGAAGGAAAAGGACTACCTGTGATCCCGGAAGAGGATAAAGAAGAGATAAACAAGGAAATAACATTAAGAGAACTGCAAGAGGCAATCCTGAAACAGAAAAACAATAAGACACCGGGACCGGATGGTCTCCCAGGGGAACTGTATAAAACGCTCCAAGAAAAATTAGAAATGCAATTATTAGAACTCTATAATGAGGTACTGATGACAACAAAATTACCTAAGTCATGGGGGAGATATACATAACATTGATCCCAAAAGAAGATTCGGATCATCAATTAATTCAAAATTATAGGCCCATATTCCTTTTAAATGTTGATTATAAAATATTTATATCCATAATGGCAGAAAGATTAAAAAAACCCTTAATCAGATCATTCATAGCAACCAAAACAGATTCTTACTGAATAGACAAATTAAAAATAGTACCAGAATGGTATTGAATATAATAGAATATTATGAAGCAAACCCAGGTAAACAATTGGCAATGGTCTTCCTCGATGCGCAAAAGGCATTTGACAATGTTAATTGGCAGTTCATAATACAACAATTAAAAAGCATGCAATTTGGCAATAAATTTATTAAATTGATTTCGACAATTTATACAACACAGACGGCCAGTGTAATAATGAACAGTGACAGAACGGAAACATTCAAGATCAACAAGGGAGTAAGGCAGGGATGTCCACTGTCACCCCTTCTTTTTATTCTTACCTTAGAAAACTTATTGGAAAATGTTAGGAACAATGTAGAAATCAAAGGAGCTTTAATTAAAAAGGAGCATTATAAGGTATAGGCATTTGCTGATGTTATAGTATTTTTTCTGGAAGATCCAGAGGATATGGGAGTAAAATTAATAAAGGAAATAGAGGAAATTGGCAAGGTCACAGGCCTTAAGATTAACAAAAACAAAACAAAATTATTGACTAAAAATTTAAAAGATAAGCAAAAAAAAAGAATTAGAAGGAAAATTGGGAATGCAAAGTGTGAAAAAGGTAAAATATTTAGGCATTTGGTTAACAGCAAGATGCTCTTCAATCAAAAAAGATAACTATGACAAATTAATAATACAAATCAAAAAAGAATTGGAAATGTGGGGGAAATTACAGCTATCACTACTGGGGAAAATTGCGGCAATTAAAATGTCTACCCTACAAAAAATACTATATCTTTTTCAAATTGTACCAATAAGGTTGGATAAAACCTTTTTTAGAGAATTAGATCGAATAATAAGTAAATTTGTTTGGGATGGGAAAAAAGCTAGGATAAAAATGAAATTGTTACAGGACAAAAGAGAAAGGGGTGGCTTTAGACTCCCTGACTGGGAAATGTATTATCAGGCTGCGGCTATGGTATGGATTAAAGATTGGATCAACCTGGAAAATAGAAGAATATTGTTGATAGAGGGTCACGACTTGCAGAGAGGGTGGCATAGTTTCCTATGGGATGGGAAATGTAAACAGCATGCATATTTTCAGAGACACATGATTAGAGATTCATTAATTCGGACATGGAACAAGATTAAAAAGAATTATTATACTAAAATACTGAACTGGTTGTCAACTATGGAAGCACAAATCTACCCAAATGCAATGGATCTGGGGAAAAAGAGGAATTACAAAGACCTATTAGACACACAAGGAAGATTAAAAAGGAGACAAGAATTACAGCAATAAAATATAAAGATAGATTGGTGGCCATACATGCAAATTCAGGCAAGATATCAGAAAGTCAAAGAACAATTTGGTTTCTTCATGGAAAAGCATCAATTAGATAATATTCTACAAGAAATGGAAAAGAAAATGATTTCAAGAATATATAACTTTCTACTAGATTTTAAAATGGAAGAAGAGGTGATCAAAGAGACGATGGTGGTATGGGCGAAAAATGTTGGAAAATTGAGAGAGAATGTGGGGATCAAATTACAAATTAATTACATCCACAGCATACAAGGAAAATCAATACAAAACGTTCTACAGTTGGCACCTTCCTCCTGCTAGATTGGCAAAAATGTTTAACTCAGACCCAAATTGTTGGAAATGTGGAAAAGAAAAAGGCACTTATACCTGGTGGACATGCCAGGAAGTGAAAAAATATTGGAATACAATTAGACAATGGTTAGAAGAAATCACGAATCAGAAAATTGAATTTAATCCGGAAACTTTTTTATTAGGTATAGCAACACAAAAATGCAATAAAACAGATATATTTTGTTACATATATTAACAGCTGCAAGGATTTTGTACGCACAACTCTGAAAGGAAAAAAGGGTTCCACCAGAAGGCATGGTTATAAAAAAATAATAGATTGTATAGAGATGGACAGGCTAACGATGAAAATAAAAGACAGAGAAGATTCAATTTATTATAGGGCCTGGTATGCCTGGTATGAGTGGTTTAGAAATAAAAAGAAAATAAAATGGCAATTAGGAAAAGAATGAGGGAATATGTAAATATGTAAATATACCCTGGAGAAGATTGAGTTGTAAGGATAAAAGATATTGATTTATAGTAAGAGTAAGATGTAATGGTAACGGAATAAGTAAATACACTGAAAATTGTGAGGAGATGCAAAAGTTTTATTTTTTAAAAAAAATTTGGAAACTTAATAAAATTTATTTTTAAAAAATAAAGAATGTGTTTGTGCCCAATCATATGTCATCTCTAGGATAAAAACAACCAACCAGGAAGGACAATACATGGATGTAATATGCAGAATAGGTAGCTGTGATGAAAATGCCAAGAGTCCTGTCCATTTGCTTGAGATTCATACACTTTCTTCCCAACTTTCTGTCACATATAATAGGACAGGAACCGTACTCCAGGTAACTTATAATATCTTCCCAACCAGTGTCCAATTCAGAACAATCCAAAGATGCCTGAAATACTAATCCTGATAAACATTAATCCTTCTTCATGACTTTCCTTCCCTACCTGGATCCGGCCCATAGGGTGCTTAAATGCAGCCCTCGTGGCCAGCCGGGAAATAAGAAAGGACCAACTCGCGGTGCCTCTGTCAGCTAAAACAATCCATGTGTGAGGGGTCCCCGTGCCTCAATTTCACCCTCCATGGCCTCCTGCAGCACTCTGCCAGCCAAAAAATGAGCCCCAAATGGCCAAAAAAAAGGCCCAAAACTGCCAAAAAATGGGCCAAAAACAGGACTAAAATGGGCCCAAAACAGACCAGAAAATGGGCCCAAAACAGGCTGAAAAAGGGGCTAAAAAACAGGCCATGCCAACTCCCTGCCCACCCCACCAGCCCACAGACAAGAACTACAATGCTGATCCAGCCCTCCAAGAAATCCATTTTGACACCCCTCCTATAAGGGATCCAAATAATTTTAAGAAATCAATATATACCCATACAAATGGAAAAATAAGTATGTTTTGCTTCTTTTACAATTTAGGCTCAAACATGTATTTAGTTGAATTTAACCGTCTTCTATCAGTGCTCCAAGCATATCTTCTGCTGCTTCAATTCCCAGATCTCCTCAGAAAACCACAGTGCTCCTGGGTTCTGGTTTGAAGGGCTTCCCTTAAATATCAGCGGTTCGTCTCTTGTCACTTTGTATATCTCATCTCTCAGTTGTTGTTTTTTGAGAATTGTATATGAACCTCTCTTGGAAGTCTAAAATATCTTGTATAGGTCTTCCGGTTTGCAGGGCTTCGGCGACAGACAGGAATCCACGATCGTGCGTGGTTTCTGCCTGGGCTTGCCGCTGGAGCGCCCCGAGCTGGCTGGTTTCGGAGCTAAGCCACCCCGTAGAGGTGGTGAAGAGGGAGGAGATCGCCAGGAGGGTTGAGGAGAGCTGCATCTCTCCTCCTCAGCTGGCCAAACTCCCTTTCCCGAAGGCGGTAGGAGTGGTGGTCAGAAATGGCCACCTCAAAGAAGCACTCAACCAGAAAAGAAAGTGCAGGAGAAAGATAAGAAGTGAAAGTTTTGGCTGACCGGGTTAAAAAGCAATAACTAAGGTACCCTGGAATTTAAATTTTATAAAAGATAACATCGCTCCCAAAGAAGAGTCAGAAGCAGCAAAAGAAAGTGAAAAGGGAAAGTTTTTTCTTCTTCTCTCTCCTTCCTTACATTGATAACTAAGAGAACTGAATAAGAAATCAGAAAAATCCGCTTTGGCATCAATAGGCAATTAAGCTGAAAATATAATTAAATGCCAAAGGGACAATAAATATTTCTGGACACTAAAAAAGTTTTTTTCTATAAGCAGGAAGGGAGAGGAAAAGAATAAGGGCAGGATCTGGAGGGAGGAGACTGCCTGGACTTCAAAAGAATCTAAAGTAAAATCTCAATAAGACTTCTAAAAGATACATTTTAACTGGAACTTTGCAACTAAATAGTAACCCCAGGAAGAGAAAGTGAAAAATAGAAGAAAGTGTAAAAAGAAACAGCTTGTGTGTATTTGGATTGCTTGGTGCCTTTTGGATTTTTGGTTATTATATTTGAATGACTAAAAACAATTGGGTGGTTGTTTAAATTTTTTTACAATGGCATCACTTCTGGATGAATGAAAATGGAACTTAAAAAATATAAAGAAGATGCACAAGAAGGGAAGGGCTCTTTAGGCTTTGTTTTTCAATTCTTAGAAATGGAGATCTGTAACTATGAGAAACAACAAGAAAAGACTGAACAAGAAGATTGGGACAAAGAAGAAGCCATCTTTAATGAACAAGTAACTCTGTGGGGAAGAAAGGGGAAAGGGGGGAAAGCGAATGGAGAATTTAAGACTTAAAAAAACAGCCAAAAAAGGGAAAAATAATTTGAAAAGTGGATATAATGTTGGAAAGCAACAGAAAAGGGGAATACAGAGGGAAATGGAGGTGGAGAGACAGCGGGGGGAAAGGGGAGAGAGAAGAAGAGAGGGAAGAAGGAAAGGAAGAGAAGTTACAAAGGTTTGGAGCAAGATGTAAAGAAACAGGACCTATTTAGAGATAATGGGTGAAAATCTAACTGAAAAAGGGATTCTGTGAAGGTACATAAAGTTGTATTGTTATATTTGTAATAGAAATAATTTTAGAAAATTGGAAACAACACATGATTAAAAAGAGGGATAAAGTAGTTGGTGAGGTTTGGTGAAATGCTTGTGAATAAAATAAATAAAATAAAATAAATGAGAAAATTGAATTAGGAAGGAACGGGAACATTTTAATTAGACAATGTTTTATAAAATATAAGTGAAGAGGGGGGGAATTCACTATGGAAGGTTTATAATTGTTCCCATAGAAGTATGATATTTATTTGAAAAGTAATGTGCAAAATGTTAAGCTTTAAATGAATATTAATATTAATGATAGAATTGAATTGGAATGGATTGTTGTTTTAATTATACTATACATTTATATTTTTTTCTTTTTTCAAGAATACAGTGTGTAGTTTGACTTCCGGTTTGCCAGGCTTCGGCGATGGCAGGGATTCGCGACTCTGCACAATCCCTGCCATGCTAGCCGTCTTGGTGCCTCCGATCCTGACGGATCTGGAGGATAAGGCTGCCCTGTTGGGGCAGCCGAAGATAAGGGGGATCCGGACAGGGGTTGGGGGGTATCACAGACCCACTCCTCAGCCGGCAAAACCCCCTTTTCTCAAGGCGGTGGAGCGGCGGTCTCTAATGGCCACCACGAAGAAGCCGGCAACTGGCTTAAGTATGTGCAGGAGGAAGAAGGAGGAAGCTACAAAGTGAAAGTTTCTTTTGGCTGGACCGGGACTCTAAGGATATATTTAATACCCTGAAAGTTACTATTTTTGGATGCTACATTGTTCCCAGTGGAGGTTTCCTAAAGCAGCGAATGAAAGTGCTGAAAGGGAAAGTTACTCTCCCTCCCTTACGGAATTAACAAATGGACACTGAAAAACCTGCTTTCTTATAGAAGGTAAAAATTAAAAGATCTTTGCTACAAGTGGGAAGGGAGAGGTTTGGGGAAAAAAAAATTATATTAAGACTTTGCTGGAGGAGATGCCTTGAAGATCAAGAGACTAGAAGCTAACTGCAATAAGGCTTTAAAATACAGATTGGTTTTTTTTCCTGATATTACCCCAGGAAGAGAAATTGTAAAGGGAAGAATTTTGTGCTTTACTTGGACTGTTTGATGACTTTGGGACTTTGGGGAATTGTTTTAAGTTTGGAAATATTTTGGTTGGTTTAATCAGAAGAAGGATAAAGAAAAAGAAGAAGAAAAGGTTTATAATGGCTTTATCTCTTGATAAACTAAGAAAACAATACGAAAAAACAAGGAAAGAAGGCAAGGACGCTATGGGAGAAGCCCTCTGCTTTTTAGAAATGGCGCTTGCTACTTTTCAGCAAATTCAACAACAGCTGGAGGAAGCGGAGGAAGAAGAAGCCATTTTTAATGAATCCAAAAGTTTGATCAAGAAAGAAAAGAGAAAGAGAGGAACGAAAAGGAAAGACATAAGACTTAAAAAAATATCCATGAAAGAGAAAAATAAGATGCAAAATCAATATAATGTCAGAAAGCAAAAGGAAAGAAGAACACAACAGAGAGGGGAGGCCAAAAAAGCGGAGGTTAGGAGAGGAGTGGGTAAAAAGGTTAGGTGGGTTAAGAAAGAAAGGGAAAAGGGGGAAAAAAGCCACAAAGGTATAAAACAAGATGGGAAAAAGAAAAAAAAAATTAGGGACAAAGGGTAATGTATAATTTTTTTAAAAAAGGATTCTACAAAGTACTTATGATAGTATTGTAGTAATTGTATTAAAAATAGAAAATTAGAATTTTACAAGATTTAATAAAAGATTAAAATATTAAAGTGTTTAATAATGTTAAAATGTTTAATAATGACTGACTTTAAGTTTTAATAAAATATTAAAGGAAATGTTTAAAATATTTAGCTTAATTATAGAGTTTGATGGGCTAATGTGTTGATATTATTATAGATTTATTATTGCAGTATTTGTTTTTGAAATAGTAGAATGTACTAAGCAGAATCAGATGGGGATCCAGGTGCTATTTTAAATGTCAATTTAGGGGAATGATAGAAAGGCATCATACTCTGATCAGTGATTTCAGGGGAAATTTGCTATTGTATGCATGCCGATAATTTTTCTATTCTTGGTTCATATTTTGTAAGTTTGAGAACAACACATGCTGCACTCATTTTTGGGTATTCAAGATTGTCTTGGGAGTCTACAAAAACACAAAATTCTGGAATTAAAGATCCATTTTTTAGCTAAAACTTAATTCACACCTGTTAGTTTTACTTTAAACAAATAGCTTTGAATATTGTGAATGATTGACAGTGTGAACGTCCAAAGGTCTGAAAAACATATCATTGATTTTTCTTTGGCATTTAAACTAGATATCCAGTGTTAAAAAGTGCATCAAGGAGGGACTGGAAAGCCAATTCATACTGAACTGAACTGTTTTTTGTTGTCATTTGAATAAAATGAAAAGAAAGCAATCCAGTATTTGTTCCTAGTGTGGGGAAAGAGATGAAACCTACTTAAGTGTAGAGAATGCCCCATTCCATCTTTTCCCACACTAGGTACAAATACTGGATTACTTTCTTTTCATTTTATTCAAATAACAACAAAAAGAGACACACACCCCTTTCAGGTGGGGTAAAGTGAGGAAGGGGCTCTTGCTTAGATAACTCCCCTTTCCCATAATAAGTAACATCTCATCTCTCCCTCTCCCTCTCTATCTCTCTTTCTCCCTCTTTCTCCCTTTCTCTCTTTCTTTCTCTTTTTTATCTCTCTCCCCTTTTCTTTCAACTTTCTCCCTCTTTCTCTCCCTCTTTTTCCCTGTCTCTTTCACCCTTTCTCCCTTTTTCCCTCGTTCTCTCTCTCTCTCACCTCCCTATCTTTCTCTCTCTGTTTCTCTTTCTCCCTTTCTCCCTCTCTTTCTCTCTCTTTCTCCCAGTTGTCTGGCTACACACATTGTTGCATGGAGATGAACCGAGGGGGGAGGAGGGCAAAGCCTTCTGTAGCCCTCCCCACATGGCTCCTGAATTGACACATGTGACAGAGGGAGACAGAGAGCAGGAAGCTGAGCTTTGGATTGCGGCAGGCATTAAAGTACCTGGTGGTGGCGCTTCCTTAACCACAACTGCCAGGAAAGAGAAAAGATGTCAGGCTCCGCCCGCACAAAGGGGAACAGCAGTTATCGCAGACAGCCGAGCCCCAGCTGGCTGGGAAGGGGGACGCTTCTCCTGTCTCCCCAACTGTTCCTCCTCGCTTTTCCCCTTGGCTGCAGGGCTAGCCAATCACTACGAGAATGCGGCTCCTGTACGCGGAGAAGAGGTGCTGAGAGACGAGGTGAGAGGTTAGAAGAGGCTTTTGGAGGGTAAAGGGGATTAAATTGCAACCTTTCTCCGCACTCAAGGGGAGCCACTTCAGGTGACCATGGCTTTCTCTCTTGCTTAGAAATAGAAGTCTGGCTGGTCGGGATTTTTCTTTTTTTGCTCGAAGCTAAGCTAAATGAGAGCTTTAAATGAGACATGGGGGCAACCAGGTGGGCGGGCAGGGGGCCAAGCAGGTCAGGGGGTGATTTTTTTTCTGCAGTCTCCCTAACAAACCTGCATCGTGGCTGCTGCTTCCTGCCTCTGCACATCGAGGAGGATGAGCAGCAGAGGGAACAGTGTGGAACTCCTGAGTTGCAGGAAGCGGCTGTCAGCGATGCCCGAAGATGCCGAAGATGTTGCAAGTGGGAGGCCCGATCTCCCCAGGAGCTGCAAAGGGGAGGGCACAATCTCCCATGCTCCCCCCACCCCATGAGCCGCAACACGCTCGCCGCCCCTCTGCCCCACACCAAGCTGCCTTCTTCCCACTGGGCGTGCAAGTGCTTCTGGCAAGGAAAAGAAGCATGGTGGGATGAGGCTTAGCAGGTGCCAGAGGGGAGGGGAGCACTTTGAGACTCCTGGGGTGGGTGGGGGGAGCATGGGAGATCGCGCCCTCCCATCACAGGCCAGGGGACACCTGGGAAGGGGTCCATCACAGACCAGGGGACAGCTGGGAAGGGGTCCGATGCCGCGATCTTCCATGCCTTACCCTCCCTCCTCATTTATCACCTGTTACCAACATGGATGCGCTGCGGCCTTTCCTGGTGGCAGTGGCAGCAGCATGAGCGGGTACGCTCCTCTGCCAGAATTGCTAAGAGGCGGCAGGGCACAATTCAGGGGTGAGATTTTACCAGTTCGCAAGAACTGGTTGTTACCGTTCCGGTGGGTTGAAGAACTGGCAAAAATGGCCCCTGGCTGGCCCTGCCCTGCCACTCCATTTTCTGCTGTCAGTCCTTATTGCACATGTGTGACATTGCGCACATGCGCAACAATCGCTGGCAGCATTTCCTGCCCGCCTTGCCCTTATGTAGTGCATGTGTGCTCGTTTCCCATTTTCCCACCCGCCCGCCTACCGCTGTCTGATCTAGGTGAGTTACACTCTGCAAGCCCACTCCAGCTTTCCTCCACTTTCCCAATGTGCCTGCCTCGAACACAGCGGCGGTGGGAGTGGAGGAAAGCCGGGGCGGCTTTGCTCTCCTTTTCAAACGTCCTGCCACTGCTGCGTTCAAGACGAGGCCCCGCAGATCACCCCATTGAGCCCCTTGCATTGGAGTATGCAGCAGTCAATTGGATGAGCCTGTGAACGCAATGGTGGCGGGATGTTTGAAAAAGGGAGCAAAGCCACTCTGGCTTTCCTCTGCTTTCCCAACATGCCTGCCTTGAATGCAGCGGCAGTGGGATGTTTGAAAAGGGGAGCAAAACCACTCTGGCTTTCCTCCGCTTTCCCGACGTGCCTTCTGGCTTTCCTCTGCTTTCCCAATATGCCTGCCTTGAACGCAGCGGCGGCTGGATGTTTGAAAAGGGAAGCAAAACCACTCTGGCTTTCCTCCGCTTTCCCGACGTGCCTTCTGGCTTTCCTCCAGTTTCACAATATGCCTGCCTTGAACGCAGTGGCAGCGGGATGTTTGAAAAGGGGAGGAAAGCCAGAGTGGCTTTGCTCTCCTTTTCAAATGTCCCGCTGCTGCTGTGTTCAAGGCGAGGCCCCCACTGACTCACCCCATGAAGCAGCAGCAGTCAATGGGGTGAACCTGAGAGTGGGAAAGAGAGAGAAAGAGAAAGAAAAGAAAGAGAAAAGGGACAGAAAGAAAATGGGACAGGCAAAGAGAGAGGGGATAGAAGGAAGGGGCAGAAAGAAAAAAATAAAGGAGGGATGGAGGGAGGAAAAATATAATGAAATATCTATTCTAGTCCAATCACCTGCTCCAGCAGGGTGAGAAGGGAGTGTGTGTTTGTGTGTATTCTTGTAATTTACCAGTACATTTTGGTTTTGCCTTATTCAGAATTGGCACTGTAATACATTGGGGAAAAGTAATTTTTTTAGGGTGGAGGTCTGGTCCAATGGATCCTGTTTAAGCCTCAACAAAATATGAGAGCTTCCTGATAGTCTTGGCCATGTTTCATCCACAAAACCTTTAATTAATAGAAGCCAAAGATGTTTCAATGTTCTGGCAAAGATGTGGCAAAGATGTTTCAGTGTGGGCCTCTAAACCAGACCTCATTTCAATCTGATGCATCAGGTCTCTCTGTCTCTCTCTCTCTCTCCCCCCCCGTCCTTCCCCCACTCTTTCTTTATCCCCTTTTCTTTCTTTCCCTTTTCCCTTTTCTTCCTTCTCTCTTTTCTCTCTCTCTCTCTTTCCCTCTCCCTTTCTTTTTCTTTCCTTCTCTCAGGCTCACCCCATTGATTTGGTGCACTGCTCCACTCGGACATAAAGCTAATGAACAAGAATCAGCAAAGCATCTCTGATTAGATTCTATTCACTATTAGAATCTAATCAGAGATGCTTTGCCGATTCTAGTCCAATGACCTGCTCCAGCAGGGTTAGAAAGGAGTGTGTGTGTATGTGTGTGCATGGCTGTCAAAACTCCAAAACAGGTCAAGTAGCTCTGGGGAGGTCAGTCATAAATATTAGGACACTTGCCAAGCAACTGGCCATTAAGCAAGGACCACTTGTATTTGGTTTAAAAAAGCAGGTTTCTACTAACCCCTCCCCCCTGCAACTGTAACTCTTTTCAAACCAGATGTGAACACACACATATTGTAATTATTCTGATTTTCAGAGCAGAAATGGCAGAAGCAGAAAAATCAAAGAAGAAATGTAGACAATATAGTGTGGAGTATCTGAAGTATGGATTTATACCAGCATCATCAAACCAGCAGCTGCGTTAGTCCCTAATATGTGGGAAAGTATTTTTTAATGAGGCAATGAAGCCTTCCAGACTGAACGAACATTTGAAGAAGGCACATCCTGACAAGGCAGACAAGGATCTAACTTTTTTTCAATCACTTTGTAACAATTTTCAAAAGCGCCCAACACTGTCTTGTATGTTTTCTAATGCTTCCCAACAAAACACTGATGGTTTGCGTGCATCATACAACATTTCATTGCTGATTGCTAAGTCTAAAGCCACATACTATTGGTGAAGAACTCATCCTACCGGCCATTAGTGAAATTCTGAGTACTGTTTTGCATAAGTCACCACATTATATAATTAAGACAATTCCTCTCAGCAACAATTCAGTTCAAAGGTGCATAGATGAAATGGCTGAGAATGTGGAATATGTATTGTGCAGCATACTACGGACAACAGACTTTGCATTACAGCTGGATGAATCAACTTTGCCAGGCAATGAATCTTTGCTTCTTGCTTATGTGCACTTTATTAAAGGCGAAAGTTTGACTCGAGTTGTTATTTGCAAGGCAACTAAATACAGATACTAAAGGGGAGTCAATATTTCATGTTGTTGAACAGTTCTTCAAAGACAAGGAAATTCCACTAACCAACATACTTGCTTGTGCAACTGATGGAGCATCATCAATGACTGGTCGCTACCATGGGTGTGTTGCTTAATTGAAAAAAGCAGTGCCAAATGTCTTTACCATTCACTGTGTCATTCATCGCCCACATCTGGTTGCAAAAATTCTCAGTGATCGCTTGAACAAGTTATTACACATTGTCATTACCGCAGTGAACAAAATTAAAGTACATGCTCTCAATGATCGACTATTCCGAGAGCTCTGTGTTGAGAATGATGAAGATTTTGATCATTTGCTGCTTCATACAGAAGTTCATTGGCTATCAAAAGGCAACTGTTTGAGATGCTTTTACAATTTTTTTGACACTGTTGTGGAGTTTTTTGAAGGCAAGAATGCTTTGCTCAGTGATGAACTCAAAGAGATCAGGCATGACATTGCTTATTTATCAGAACTGTTTACAAAGTTTAATGAAGTGAATTTGCAGTTGCAAGGAAATGAAGTCAATTTTATTAAGACCAAATCTGTCATTTCTACATTTATTTCAAAGTTAGCTCTATTCAAGCGCAATATAGGCCATCGTGAGCTATGCCAATTTCCAAACTTGTCTGAGCTAGAAAAGAAAGGTGGGATACAAGATGATGATCTGCATGTTTTTTGTGACCATTTGAACATGCTGCATAAAGCATGAGCAGTATCAGGATCTTCTTTTGATGGAAATTCCAGATTGGGTGATAAATCCATTTTTAGATACTGAGGAAGATGGAGTAGTGGAGGAACAACTAATAGAACTAAAAAATGACATTGAGCTGAAGCCAAAGTTTAAGAAATCGTACCAAGAGTTTTGGTTACAGAAGGAAATTTCTGATCGCTGTCCTGCACTATGGACAGTAGTTAAGAAGCTTCTTGTTGCATTTCCAACATCATATTTAGTGGAACGTGGTTTCAGTGTGGTCATCCAACTTCTCTCCAAGCAAAGAAATCGACTCCAGATTACTGAACGTGGTGATTTAAGACTCCTACTAAGTGACTTAAAACCAGACATTAGGAAACTGGTATCACTTCATCAAGCCCATCCATCACATTAGTAACTGCTTCACCGTTCAGTAAATTCTTAAATTTTACTGAGTTTACCAAGTTACTAGTTACTAAGGTTCTTGACAAATGACTATCAGACTTTGCAAACCTGGTATCACTGGATCATGTTCAACAATTTTGTTGAATTAACATTAACTTAAAAGATTTTTAAATTAGATTTTGAATAAATGTGCAATTGTTACAATTTTGAATTTTACTGTTACTATCTTCTTTGATGGGTCATGCAAACTGCTATTCTGAATAATGCTGTTTATAGGGGGTGGGGGTGGGGGTGGGGGGCACTGAGGATGAGTTTGCAGCACCAAGGGGGAAGTGGACTGAAAAAAAAAGAAAGAAAGAGAAAGGGAGGAAGGAGAAAGTGAAAGAGATATCTAGTCCAACCAGTTGAGTTAGAAGGGAGTGTGTGTGTATGTGTGTGCAAGCTCCTTATTTGTATCTAAGACATAAGATTTCAATCTTATGCTGCACCAGTTCAATTACAACAATTACTGGGAACTATTAATTGGGTGCGCCCTTTCTTTAAATTACCTACTTCTCTATTAAGTCCATTATTTACATTGTTAACTAAAGGTAAACATCCTAGTGATCTAATATCAGTCTCTCAGGGAGCTAATCAAGCTATTCAATTGATAAATAAAGCATTAACAACTCAATTTGTGGATAGAATACCTTCCAATGTGCAGGATCTTAGTTTATTACTTCTGCCAACACCTCAAACTCCTACTGGTGTATTGGCTGTGTTATCTTTGCAACATGTTTATCTTGTAGAATGGCTATATTTATCCCATGATGCTCATCAAAATATTTTAGCTGAATTTTGTGCATCTGGTCGTACACGGGCAATTGCTCGAGTTGGCAAGGATCTTAAAATTATTTTCCCCATCTCTAAAGCTGAATTTGAATTTGCATTTCAGACAGTTTTATCTTTTCAAATGGCCTTGGCAGATTTTGCAGAAGTTACTTTTCATCTTTCCAAAGATTCCCGTCTTTGTTGGGTATATGGATACACCAACTAGGTTTGGGTGAATAAATATATAAACCTAGGTTTAAGTGTTTGTAGCTTTAAGCACCAAACTGCAATGTAATTAGATAATTAAGGGTGCGGTTGCAAGCAGCAATATAAGGCAGTAAGAGAAACATAACACTTCCTGCTGGTTACTGATTTCCTGGTCACTGGTCTGGTCGCTGGTCTCTCTGCTGTCTGCTGCCTGCTGTTTACTACTGTATGAGACGTCTGCTTGTTGGCTACTGTGCTGGATACCGTTTCTACTGAACACAAGGACTGTTTACTTGGTGAGCTGATATCCTGTGCATACTCAGCGTTGTCTTCGAGAGAAAGGTATCGGAAGGAGAAGATAAAGACATTGTACTGTTTAGTTAATGGACTAGGTTACTGGATGGATATATTGGATAATGACATATGGACTGAATGACAATGCTTAGACTCTAAATGAATTAAATAACTATTTAAAACTACAAACAGTGTTTTTGTCTCCAGTGTGTGTATACTCTTGGGCCCAGCCTCTCTCTCATTTGGCTGCCTGGCCTGACTGCTGCTGTGTACTCTGCTTGGGGGTTTGTCCCCAAACACTAACATTGGTTATGGGCCCAGCAGTGAGCACAGTCTAACTAACCAGGATATACCAGTGAGAGTTTGGGGTGAGTTGCACATTACTGTAAAAACAAACTGTTTTTTCATTAGTTTTTAAATAGTTATATATCTGAAGAGCAATGGCACAAGTAAATTTGCCAAATCTGTCCATGATATCCAGACTAGATGGAACAAACTATGTTTCATGGTCAATGAAATGTAGTTTACTTCTACGAAGAGAAGGTTTGTGGGACATAATAACAAACCCACCAGATGTATCTAACTTAGATCCTAATGTTGAAGAGGATGCCAAAAAGATACAAGACTATAAACGAAAGAATGAGCAGGCTTTATGCATCATAGGACTGACTCTCTCAGACCAGCAACTCATTCATATCCGTGGAGAGGAAAATGCTGCTAACTGCTGGGAGAATCTCAGAAAGATTTATGTTCGAGACATATCAATCTTACACGGAAGCTGTTTAGAACACATCTTGAGAAGAATGGAGACATGTTAACTCATTTAAACTGTATGAAAAGCATTTTTCAAGAATTACAAGAAAAAGAGCTTATATTTAATGAGTTGCAACAAGTATACATCATACTGTCTTCTTTGGATCGAAGCTATGATGATTTTGTGACTGCTTTAGAGGTATTGCCAAAAGACAGTTTATCAGTAACTGAGATTACCGGCAGGCTATTAGAAGAAGCCAGAAGAAGGTTTGAACGTGACCAGCTGAGAGAAGATAAGCCTAATAAAGAAGAGAAATTATCTTCAAGGCTTGAAAGAAACCAACTTAGTAAAGTAAAGCACCCGGAGGAAGAGAATTTATCTTCGACGGCATACACAATTAAAAAGTGTTTTAATTGTGGAGGCAGAGGACATTTGGCAAGATTCTGCAGAAAAGGAAAAAGCCAGAATGTAAAAAAGCCAAAGAAATCCTTTGAACTAGCCACGTTTAGCAACTGTGATGTGAAGAATGATTTGTGGGTGGTGGACAGTGGTGCATCCCACTGCATCACGAGAGATAAGACAAAGTTTATAAAAATGTCTACAAGCTCTCAACATATATCACTCGCTAATGGCTGGCACCTCAAGGCCAAGGGTGAAGGTATTGCATACTGTTCATGTTTAAACCAGAATATAAAAATGTTGTATGTACCACAGTTAAAGATGAACTTACTTTCTGTAAGAGTATTGGATAAACTAGGTTATGTAGTTACATTTAAGGATAATAAGTGCATACTGGAAAAAGATAACAAAAAGGTAACTGCAGCTTTAAATGGAGCATTATATGTCTTACATGATAGTAAGAAAGGGGAGGCACAGACTGTATTTAACAATATAAAACCTCATAATGAATGTATCCATTTATTGCATAGGCGTTTAGGGCATGTAAATTTTAAAATGCTAAAACGTACAGTAGAGTTATCTGATGGTATAAGGTTAAAACCCTGTGATAAATATTTGCGTTGTAATGTCTGTTGTGAAGATAAGAGTAAAATATTGCCTGCAAATAGGCTAAATGGTTTCAAAACTAAAGAACCTTTAGAAGTAGTATTTGCAGACATTATAGGTCCAAAGAAACCCAGTATGGGGGGTGCTCGATATATACTGAGCATTATGGACCATTACTCTAGATATGGGTTTTGCTACCTAATGAAAAGCAAAACTGAAACATATCAACATTTCTTCAACTGGTTAAAGTTTGCAGAAAGAAAATCTAAACGGCAACTGATAACCCTGGTGACAGATAATGGTACGGAATTTGTTAACAGCAAATTCCAGAATAGATTAAAGGTAGCTGGAATAGAGCACAAGAAATCTGCACCATACAGACCACAACACAACGCATTTATAGAGAGAAGAGGCCAAACACTACAGGCAATGGTTAGAACAATGTTAACTGATTCTGGATTACCTGATTTTGTGTGGGGGGGAGGCCACAATGTGTGCTAATAACATATTGAACAACGTTGTTAACTCAACTACTGGTGAAATACCATTCACCATGTGGCATGGCAGGAAGCCTGATTTGAGTTACCTGCACACATTTGGTGCACCAGCATGGGTGCATATCCCTACACAACTCAGGCGTAAAGGGCAACACAGAGCTAAACAATTTTTCTTCGTTGGTTACCAAGCAAACCATAGGGCATATAGATTTTGGGAGAAAGGCACATCTAGGGTGTTATGTAGTGCCAATGCCCAATTTCTAGAGCACGTAGGATGGGATAAGTTAGAACAGGATTACAATAAAGAAGTGGTTATTGAATCCTATAGAAATCCCATTAAGTATCCCTGTAACTTTAAAAATAAAGTAAAAAGAGAAATACAGGAAGAAATTGTGCCCATAGAAGAAGAAATAGAACCAATAGCTGAGCAAGATGAGGAACAGGAACAGGTAGTAACTCAAAGAAGTCCTCATACAAGCCCTGTAATTCCCAGAAGAACTACACGAATATCTAGACCGCCTGATAGATACCAGGCTAACACAGTGTGCCAGGTAAATAGAGTTCCAAATACTGTGGATGAAATTAAGAAGTATCCTTCTAAAGATAAGGAAAATTGGTATGCAGCAATGAATAAGGAATTGAGATCCTTGAAGGATATGAAAGTATATGAAAGTGCGAGATTACCTGTAGATATAAAACCCATTGGCTGCAAATGGATTTTTAAGATAAAAACTGATAAGGATGGAAATATAATCTATAAGGCAAGATTAGTAGCCCAAGGTTTTAGACAAAGTGCCAATGACTATGATGAAGTATTTGCACCAAGTCTTAAAGCAGCAACATTAAGGGCAGCTTTAGTGTGGGCAGCAAGCAAGAAATATATAGTTAACCATTTAGATGTGGAAACTGCTTACTTGCATGCTCCACTAAGACATACTGTATATATGAAAAGGCCTATTGGATTGAAAGGTGAAAATAATAATGATTGTTGGTTGTTAAAGAAGAGCCTTTATGGTCTTAAACAATCGGGCTATGAATGGAACCAGTATATTGTAAAGGAACTGAACAATATAGGGTTTAAAGCTGGTTTAGCCGATCCATGTCTGTTTAAAAGGGAGACAAATGGGAAAATATCATTATTATTATTGTTCACTGATGATATTGCCTTGATTACTGAGACTAATGATGAAGCAAATAAAATAATAGCATCATTAGGTAAGAAAATAAAAATCAAGCAATTAGGGGAGATAAAGAGATATCTAGGTTTGAACATAGTGAAAACACAGAAAGGTTTTAAGATATCTCAGGAGGATAAGATATCTAAATTGCTAATAGATTATAAGATGGAACTTTGTAAGCCTGCAAAGACTCCAATGAGTCAGGATATTTGCAAAATGGATGCTCAAAGTCCCAAGTTTGATAAGGCAATATATCAATCTTTGATTGGTAGCTTATCATACATTAGCAATTGGTCAAGGCCAGATATAGCTTATAGTATTAATCAACTGGCATGACATAATAATGATCCACTTCAATGTCATTGGATAGCATTGAAGAGAATTTTAAGATATCTTAAAGGAACATTACACCATAAACTGTATCTAGAACCAAAAGGTGATCTCATATTGAGTGCTTATGCAGATGCTAGTTTTGCATCAGAAAGAGACACAAGAAAGTCGACTTCAGGAACAGCCATAATGCTGGGTAATACATTAATAGGTTGGAAGTCAATAAGACAACAGCATATAAGTTTGTCTACTATGGAGGCAGAATTCTCCTGTTTATCGCTATTATGTACTGAATTAATTATGTATAAACAAATGATGAATGATATGGGTATAACTGTAAATTATCCTATAATTGTACATGAAGATAATCAGGCAGCAATTCAAATGGCCACAAATATTGCAGTAAAAACTAGGAGCAAGCATACAGATTTAAGGTACCTAAACGTTAGACAATCTGTAAAGAGTAAAATGATACAGCTGGAGTACTGCATGTCGGAGGACAATATAGCTGATAATTTTACTAAAGCCCAAGGTGCCATTAAGCACCTAGAGAGTTGTGAAAAGTATGGGTTTAAATTGTAAAGGTATTATATATTTATATCACCCAAAAGGGGAGAATGTTGGGTATATGGATACACCAACTAGGTTTGGGTGAATAAATATATAAACCTAGGTTTAAGTGTTTGTAGCTTTAAGCACCAAACTGCAATGTAATTAAATAATTAAGGGTGCGGTTGCAAGCAGCAATATAAGGCAGTAAGAGAAACGTAACACTTCCTGCTGGTTACTGATTTCCTGGTCACTGGTCTGGTCGCTGGTCTCTCTGCTGTCTGCTGCCTGCTGTTTACTACTGTATGAGACGTCTGCTTGTTGGCTACTGTGCTGGATACCGTTTCTACTGAACACAAGGACTGTTTACTTGGTGAGCTGATATCCTGTGCATACTCAGCGTTGTTTTCGAGAGAAAGGTATCGGAAGGAGAAGATAAAGACATTGTACTGTTTAGTTAATGGACTAGGTTACTGGATGGATATATTGGATAATGACATATGGACTGAATGACAATGCTTAGACTCTAAATGAATTAAATAACTATTTAAAACTACAAACAGTGTTTTTGTCTCCAGTGTGTGTATACTCTTGGGCCCAGCCTCTCTCTCATTTGGCTGCCTGGCCTGACTGCTGCTGTGCACTCTGCTTGGGGGTTTGTCCCCAAACACTAACAGTCTTACCTTAGTTATTTCTGCACCTTTACAATTCATGCCTTCATGCCTTTGAAACATGCTCTTACTATTTTCACGGATGGAGGGAAGACTCAGGGTGCTATTGCTTTTCAGGATGACTCATCTCTGGAATAGAAAACTCAATATACTCTTCCTCAAACCAGACCTCAACGTCTGAATTAGCAGCGGTCATTTTGGCCTTTCAGCAGTTTTCTTCTAGTGCTATTAATATTATTTCTGATTCTCATTACGTTTGTCAATTGGTTCATAATCTCCCTGGAGCTTACTTGGCACCTAGGATTGATGCTAATCTTATGGCTCTTTTCCTTACTCTTCAACAACTTCTTCAGGAAAGACAGTATCCTTATTTCATAGCTCATATTAGAAGTCATTCTACCTTACCAGAATGAAGGCAATCACAATGTAGATTGTGCTGTACATTCCTCTAATTTATGCTCACTTTTTAATGATCCATTTCAAAGTCATCAGTTCTTTCATCAAAATGCTCGCTCTTGTAACATTTCTCTACCACAGGCAGGGGTGGGATTCTACCAGTTCGCACCTATTCACTAGAACCAGTTGTTAACATTCTAAGCAGTTCAGAGAACTGGTTGTTAGAAGAAATAACTGGCCTAATCCTGTGAGAAGGCAGGAAGGAAACATTCTGGTGTTGCTTATAGAAACTGCCTCTCCATTAACCCTTATTACATTCTTGGCAGGACTGGACTTCCTGTCTCAGGAACGTCTCTGGAGTTATTTTTCCACTCCTTTGCTGGTACTTTGATTGTGTGGAGTGACCATTCAAAGTTACAATGGCACTGAAAAAAGTGACTTATGACCATTTTTCACACTTACGACTGTTGCAGCTTCCCCACAGTCATGAGAGGCCAGGCGAGGAGATGCATGCCTCGATGTGAGTGATACTGAGTTGGCTACACCCAGCCAATAACATGACCACCAAGCCACGCCCACCACTTAAGCCATGCCCACAGAACCGGTTGTTAAAAATTTGAATCCCATCCCTGACCACAGGCACAACAAATAGTTGCTGCTTGCCCACATTGTGCTGGGTTTTCTCATATTCCTCATTCTGGTGTTAATCCTTGAGGTTTGCAGTCCAATGATTTAAGGCAAATGGATGTGACTCATGTTCCTCAATTATCTCCTTAGAAATATGTTCATGTTTCTGTTGATACTTGTTCTGGTGTTATTTGGGCCACTCCTCAGCGTGGTGAAACATCTTCTCATGTCATTTCACATCTATATTCTGCCATTACTGCTCTTGGTAAACCAAGGCATCTTCAGACTGACAATGCTCCTGCTTACACTTCTATTTCATTTCTTTATTTTTGTTCCACCTGGAATATTACTCATGGCATTCCTTATAATTCCACTGGTTAAGCAATTGTTGAAAGATCTAATCACATATCAAACTGTTGTGACTGGAAGGGTTGAGCCTGCTGTGAGTTTTGAATCTGATGCATCTGAAGACGGAAGGTTTGAGCCTGCTATAAGTTTGGAGTCTGATGTATCAGAGGACACAGGTGTGAGTGATGAAGAGGGTTTGGCATTGGAATTGGAGCCTGCTCTAAGGAGAGATGCAGACGTGAGCCAGGAGGATGAGAGAGTGTCGGAGACACGATCATCTCCAGAACCTTCCACTTCATTCATACCTCAGGTGTCAGCAGCTGATCCACAGAATGTGCCAGAGGCTTCGAGTGATGACGAGACTGACAGATGTTGGCTCGATGCTAGAACTAGAAGATTGAAACATCAATCTCAATATGAAAAGAAATATCAAGCTAGAGATTAATTAGAGAGACTGACACACCCCTTCAGGGGATATAAGGAAGCGTACTAGCTCTTAATCCTTGTTCGAAGCAAAGTGTCTTTTGGTTTGGAGAATGCGTCTGACTCGGCTGCAGCATCTTGATTTATGGTTAGCTCAGACTTGCCAGACAGATTCCAGGAAGACTGCCAAGGACTGTGAAAACAGAAGCAGTTAACTCTGCCTTGTCTGGGTTTGTCTGTTTGAGCATTTGAACCTTGGAACTTTGGAACTTTGGATTCTCACCTGTGGATACTTGGATATTTGGAAAAACAATTAAAAGGAGTGAAATTCCGTACTCCATGTGTTTCAAATATTCAACAATGTGTAAGTAAAGTCTTATTTACTCTTAACCAAATTAATATTTCTTCTCATGATTTAACGGCTTATGAGAAGGCACCAAGAACCGTTACCTAGACCATCGGTTTATTATCGTGCTTTACCAGATAAAACCTGGTTAGGGCCTGTACCATTTATAACCTGGGGATGGGGTTTTAGCAGCAGTGCTTACTCCCACAGGTCCAGTGTGTCCCAGCTAAGTGTGTTTGTCCAGCACCTGATGGTGTGGCATCAGAGGACCAACTGGATGGCTTAGAATAATTATTCTCCAGGATGGTGTACATGGTTATAACAGATAACTTGGCAATATCCCCCCCCCAAAAAAAATCTTTATCATCACTATTAGGGAAACTGCTAGCTCAGACAGTCTTCCAGATATTTATTATAAATGTTTCAAAAATTATCACAATGCCTCCAAAATACAATGAATTATATTTTACAAAGTAATGGGGGCCAGAATCATGGAAAGAAATCAGCATTGCCCTAATACTTAAAGAGAGGCAAGACCCAACCATAAAAATTATATAAAGACACAACCATAAAAATTATATATGATATTGATGAAATAGTTACTATATTTATGTATATATTGGCTAACAGGTTCAAAACAAGTCTTCAAGGATTCATCCATCAAGACCAAAGTGAGTTTTTACCCAAAGGGCAATTAAAGGACAATGTTAGGATAGTTCTGAATGTCTGAAGCTCTCAATGAGAAGTGAGCTACTTTAGTTTTTTTAATACTGAAAAAGTTTTTGATAATCTCAACTGCCCATTTCTGCATGGGTGTCAAATTCAAGGCCCACAGGCCAGATCTGACCCACGATGAGGTCAGATCCAGCCTGCATGACCATCTGGAAACTGTAATGGGCCTGCCCATGTTGCTTCAGCCTGGTCCACACCATCCCAGCGGGCATGCATGCCCACAGGAGGAGGCGGGTGCACGCATGCACAGGCCCAGTTCATGGCCACCACATGCAGAGCAACAAAAGTAATCTGTGGGACTGCAGTTTTAAAAAATAGTTCAGACGTTCCAACCTTGTGATTTTTTTTTTTTTTTGTGAGAGGCTGGAAGGTCTGAACTATATTTTTACCATAGTCCTACAGCCTACTATTTTTTCCCCATTTTTTAGATTTTTATTTTAAATATACATCAACATTAATACATGAACAGTGTGGCATCTGGATATCATTCATTTTGATATAAATAAAAATAATAATATTTGTTACCTTAGTCAAATTTATATAATCCTAGTATTAATATATACATGTTTGTTTTAAAGTAGGTGTTCAATTTTTCAATCTTCCATTTTAATGCCAATCACAATATTAATTGCTTATACATAGTATGCATACCATACATAGTATACATACCATCTTTCAACCTCTAATATTTCCATCTAATTATTGCTTTTATTCTATTATATAAAAATATGTGTGCTAATATTCCCCCTATTTCTTATTTCTACCTCTATTCTAGCTTCTAGTCAGGCCACTATTACTATTACTAACATACATTAATACACATGTTTATATTAAGATATACTTTATTAGTTATTCAATATTTCAATGCACCACTCTAGTGCCAATTTAAACATACATAATAATACCATCATTCGACCTCTAATCTTTCCATTTAACTATTGCTTTAAATAAAAATGTGTATTTTTATTTCTACCTTTATTCTAGTTTTTAATCAGGCCATCATATTAAAAAAATAGAAGAAAAATATTTCCTTTCTATCTATCATCTCTTGTTTGTTTTAATACTTCAATTCTTATTTGTTTTTTTAGCTTGCCTCCCATAGTCCTCTCTTGGATCTTTGTCTCTATCTACATCTATGTCTTCACTATTCAGTCTAAGTATTTCTCCCATCTCTATCCTCCTATGCTGCCAGGCCTCCAGAGTATCTACCCAAGCCTCTATCTCCCTTTCAAGAGTATCTTCCTGCTTATCCAATTCCATTTTTTAAATCTCATAAAGTACTTTCCCCTTGGTTTATTTCATCAATAATTACTATCTTCATTGTTTTCTCCTTCTCATCTCCTTTATTTGCTGATTTCCCTGTTCTATCTTTTCCTCCATTCTTTCTGTTGTCCGCTCTCTTTCCTAGACTTCTTGATCTTCATTCATTTTCAATTGTAGTATTTTTTTATTTTCCCATTTATGTTTTGCAGTAGATTCTTTATCTCCTGTGATTCTTTGTCATAGTATCCTTAATGCTTTGGAACATCAATGCCATTTCTTTTGACTCATTTTCACTCATTTTCCCCTGGTGGAGCATCTTGTCTTATTTTAGTAAGTCCAGCTCTTTATTCAATAGTCCAAAATATTCAAGCCTAATATTGCTTCTCCGAGAGTGCAATAATGATAGTTCTTTGAGAACTTTGAAGTTCTCAAAACAATTTTGCGCCTGCAGATTGGCTTGCCATGTATTGGACTGAGGGGAGGGGTTTCTATCTCTTTCAACTTAACGGTTATGCGTGGGAACTTTCAGATCCTGCCTTCTTTGTCTTGTTATCACTTTCTCCCAATAAAAGTTTCCTTTTGAAATGCCAACCATTTCAAGAGTTCTACTTTCTTTTTTTTTGTAAAAAAATTTATTTGGGTTTTCACCAAACATAATACAAATAAAATATCTTTTTTTGAGAATAGCATGATCCCGGGTTGTCATTTTTCCATTCAGACACAAACTCAATTTCTTATTCATCTTTGTATTCTATTCCATATCTTATTACTATTTTAGCATTTTCTCAGTGATTTTTCTCTTCCCTTAAGTTTTCTCAACCTTGTTTTTAATTATGTCATTCCTTTCTAAGTTCAATTACATATCTTTTTCTAAGTTTCAATATCTTTCTAATCATTATGTTTGTACTTTTGTCTGTCCTGTTTCAATTTCATATTTTCTTTTCTCATTAAACAAGTTTTCCCCTGTAGTTATTGATTGGAGTATGATACCTTTATATCTTTTAATTTTTGTCCATTCAGATCTTATTTAAACTTCAATTTATACTTCTACAGTTATAACATTCAATATCTAACCTCTATTTTATAACACATAACTTTTGCCAATCGAATTCTGCTTGGTACATTCTTAAAATACACACTAAGTTCTTAGAGATAATATATATATATATAACAATAATATATAAAATACTCATTCTATTCCAATTCAGCTCAACCAGTAATGTTAGTTACAATCTTCCATTAATATTAATTAACATCTTTAACATTACTTTTCAATTAAATATCATACTTCCTTAGGAACACTTGTAATATTTCCATATTTTTTCATATTTCTTTCATATTTCTTTTCACTTAAATTTTTATAAATCATTAATAACAATTAAAATGTTCCCATCCTTTCCTAATATCATTCTCTCATTCTCTTTATTTCATTTATTTATTAACAAACATTCCATTACATTATAATAAGTGTTTTATCTACCACTTTAATCACACTTGTTTCATATTTTCTAAATTCATTTCTATTTCTAATATAACAATGCTATCTTATGTACCCTTGCAGAATCCTCTCTTTCAATTAAATTTTCATCCATTATCTCTATGTCTTCTAAATAGGCTTTTACATTTAATCCTTGTACGTTTTCTCTGTTTCTCTATATCCTGTTTCTGTCCTTTATAACTTCTTTTCCTTTCCTTCTTCCCCTTCTTCTTCTCCCTCCCCTTTTTGACTAATCCTCTCTTCTGTTTCTTCCTAATATTGTAATTGCTTTTCAAATTATTCTTTTTTTTTGGCTGTTTTTTCAAATCTTAAATATTTCACTCTATTTTCCCCCTTTCCTTTTTTTTCCCCACATAGAATTACTTGATCATTAAAGATGGCTTCTTCTTTGTCCTGCCCTTCTTGTTCTTCAAGCATTTTTTGTTGTTTCTCATAGTTCACGATCTCCATTTCTAAAAATTGAAATACGAAGCCAAAAATCCTCTTCCTTCTTGTGCATCTTCTTTCTGTTTTTTAAGTTCCATTTGCAGTTCTTCCAAGAGTGATGCCATTTTAAACACTTTTAAACAACCACCCAATTGATTTTAGTCATTTAAATCCAATAACCAAAAATCCAAAAATCACCAAGTAATCCAAGGCTGTTTCTTCTTGTTTCTTTTTTCCATTTTCTCTTCCTGGGGTTCTATTATTTTGTTACAAAGTTTCAGTTAGAATGTATTTTTTAGGAATCTTGTTAAGGTTTCACTGTTAATTCCTTTTACTTCCTGGTGGTCTCCTCCATTTTTCCAGATCCCACCCTTTTGTTTTTTCCTTTTCTCTCCTTTCCTACTTTTAAAAGTTTTTAAATATCCAAGAAATCTTTATTATCCCTTTGACATTTTATTTTCAGCTTGAATGCCTGTTAATGTCAAAGTGATTTTTTTCAATTTCTTATTCAAGTCTCTTAGCTGTCAGTATGGGGAAGGAAAGAAAAAAAACCAAATCTTTTCCCTTTTCACTCTCCTTCGCTGCTTCAGAAATCTTCTTTGGGACCAATGTTATTCTTTATAGTTCAAATACCAGGGTACCTTATGTTGTTGCTTTTTCAGTTCAACGTGGTCAGTCAAAGCTTTCTCTTCTTATCTTCCTCCTGCACAATCTTTTCTGGTCGGGTTCTTCTTTGAGGTGGCCATTTCTGACCACTGCTGCAACTGCCTTTGGCAAAGGGAGTAATGGCCAGCTGAGGAAGAGAGATGCGACTCTCCTTGACCCTGCTGGAAGTCTCCCGCCCCCTCTTCACCTAAGCTATGGGGTGGCTTAGCCCTGAATCCAGCCTGCTTGGGGCGCTCCGGCAGCAAGCACGGATCAAAACCGCGCACAGTCGCGGATTTCGGTCCATCGCCGAAGAAGCCCAAACCAGAAGTCTAGAGTTCTACTTTCTTGGTGGAGGGAGGAGAGGCAAGTCTTTCCATTAGGCAGGATCTGCAAAGTGGTCAACCTGAAGAAGCATTGCTCTACTGAGGGGACCTTGCAAACCATGTCCAAGTAGGGCAGCGGAGAGGGAGAATGCTGGGGTGAAACATCCACCACCACCCAGCTGGACAGAGACTTCAGTTGTCCTACTGAAGAAACCGCTGCCCTGGAGAACCCCATGAAGCTAAGACAGTCGATCGGTAGGAAAGAAAGACAGCTGGGACAGAAGAACCAAAGGTGTTACCCTCATCCAGGATGGCCAGCAACCAGGCTGGAAGTGCGAGCTGGAAGCCATATCAGACCACAAGGACCTGGCCAAAGAACAGGTCCAAGATGCCTCAAGAAGCACATCATGCACTTTGTGATGGAAGCATTTGAAAACCTGAGGGTCTGGAGTAAGCTGGACCTCCACAGCAGAGGAAAAGAAGCAGTTGTGGAGGCTGAGGGTATGAGGGCTGCCACACCGGTCCCAGCCACCACTGCCCCAGCGGACAGGATTGATGGAACACTCACCACATCAGCAAACTCTCTGCATCAGGCACCCATCCCCCCAAACATCCTGGGGCCAGTGGGAGCTCTACAACTAGAGCGGAAGACACCTCCCCTGGACATTAAGTATGATAGCGACCTGCAACAGCTGGGTTTCTTCCTGGTGCATGTCCTCATATACATGCAAGAATATGGATGAGACTTCCAAACCCAGGGTGCCTGGGTTAGAGTAGTCACCTACTCTAGGCCTAGGAAGGGATAGCAGCTAAGTAGATGGTGATGCTCCACAAAGCAGATGCCCTGGAGCTCTGGAACTTTGGTCGCTTCATGATGGCATTCCACTACCAGTTTGAGGACACACTGGCAGAACGCAAAGGCCATGACCACATCAGAACGGTGAAGTAGGGCCATTGGCCGGTGGCCAAATATACCGAGGAGTTCTGAGACCTCAATTACCATGTAGACTGGCCAGATGACATCTTAATGAGTTGGTTCAAAGACCAGCTGAATGATGACCTGTACTATGCCTGCTTAGCCCGTGGAGCCCTGAATCATCTCCACAAATGGTACATCCTGATGGAGGAAGTGGAGATCGACCTTGCCAGAAACCAGTACTGAGCTGGGAGAACCTGGAGGAGATTGCCACCCCAAGGGAAGTGAGAACCCTTCAAGCCTCAAGCTACCCGTCCAAGGTCAGCTGCCTGCTTCAAATGTGGAAAAGACAGGCATCACACAGCCGACTGCCTCTTGAAGACACCGGCCTGAAACCAGACCATCTGTCAAGTGGGAAGCCAGCAAAAGCCACCCCCTGTGGGAAAGACATTGCACTAAGAAGGGGGAACCCATGGAATTCCATCCCTTAGCAAAACTGGAGGAAGCAACTCCAGCCCCATCCAAGGAAGACCCTGGCCTTTTTGAGATTGATTCTGAAGACGACCCACTGGTAAGCAAACCAGTTGAGCTGGTCACATTGCCTCTAAGACCTCCCCTGCCAGAAAAAAAGAGTAAAGCTCTCCACTTTTCTAGACTCAGGGTGCACCCAATGCCTAATAAGTCCAACCCTGGTTGGGAGATGGGGCATCAGCCTGTAGAAACTAAAGACCCGAATTGTGTTCTGTCAGCTAGATGTGTTAATTGCGGGTAGGAAGCCAGCCACTTTTACTATGGAGCCTCTGGAAATAGCCATAGTGGCACTAGGAATGGAGTGGCCAATGGTCCTGGGGCTCACCTGGCTCACCTGTGGAACCCCCAAGTAGACTGGAAGAAGGGGACCCTAAAATTCCAGTGGTGAGTGACCAGACTGGATGACCACAGAGAGGAGCAGGGGCAAAGCCCGAAGAAAGAAATGGCCACTACTGGGAAGGGCAAGCCGTTGCAGGGCATTCCTCAAGAATATGAGACTTAATCGAGGTGTTCAGCAAGAGGTCTCCAACAAGCTCCCCACCCATCTCCCCACAGACTGTGCCATTGAGGTCCTTTCAGGGGTGAAACTACCAAAGCCAAAAATGTACAGCATGTCCCTGAGGGAGCTTGAGGAATTGTGAACTTTCATAGATAAAAACCTTGCCTAGGGTTTCAACCAACCAACCCAACCCAAAATAAAGGCCCTGGTGCTGTTCCAGGGAAAAATGTGTACTCCCTGCTTCTGATGAAGAACATGCTAGCCCACCTTTCCAGAGGAAGGTTTCCTCAAAACTGGACTTGTGGGAAGCCTATTATAGGGTCAGGCTTAGAGAAGGGGATGGATAGAAAACTGCTTTCAAAACCCCTCTGGGGTACTTCCACTTCAATGTACTCCCATTTGGCCTGCAGGGCACCCCAGCAGTTTTCATGCAACTAATAAATGAGGTGCTCCATGAGCATCTCTACAAGAGGTTTTTGGTGTATTTAGATAACATTTTGATCTACAATGAAACAAAGGTGGGGCATGTAAAACTTGTCCGTGTGGTCCTAAACAAACTCTGTGCCGCAAAACTACATTGGAAACTGTCAAAATGTGAATTTCACAAGGAAATGATAGATTACAGAATCTCCCACAAGGGAGTAGAAATGAACCCAGAGATAGTGCAGACAGTGATCGAATGGGCTCCTCTCCACATGTGTAAACAACTACGAAGTTTTCTGGGGTTTGCAAATTTCTACTGACAATTCATCCCAACATTTGCCCAAATCACGCTGCCAATCACTAAACTATTAAAAACCGGGGGGGGGGGGAGGACCCAAATCGAGGCAACCCTGACCTGGACTATTGGAATGCCAAGTGACATTCAAAAAGCTATAAAGACTATTTGCACCAGAACCTGTACTGAAGCACCCAGACCCAGGAAGTCCCTTTGTCATTCAGACAAATGCCAGTGATGTGGCAGTGGGGGCGGACCTCCTCCAAGAGAGCATGAAAGGCCTGTTACAACCATGTACATACACCTCTAAAAAATAAACAGACACTGAACAGAGGTGGGTTGTCTGGGAGAAAGAGGCATGTGCCTCTTGTCACGTGGAGACATTTCCTGGAAGAGAACAAAATCCCTTTCCAGGTGTGGACTGATCACAAAAATCTGGAGGCCCTTAAAACACCACAGAAACTGTGTATGCTGGACCCAATACTTCAAATGCTTTGATTTCACCCTCAAGTAAAATTTCTTGGCCGATGCCTTATCCAGACTGCCACAATAGCATGAAATCGAAAGTAATAAAACCCGTGCTCCCAGCCTCTCAGCTTGTTGCCAAAGTAATGACAAGAGCACAAACAAAAACAGATCTCCCAACAGACAATGCCACAACCCAGGCATTTATGCAAGCCTTACTAGTGGTTCCAGGCCCATAAAGACAATTGTTTATTAAAAGATGGCCTAGCATGGCTGGGAGGAAAATTATATGTCCCAGATAGCCAGAGGCTTAACCTTATGCAAAACTGCCATGATTCAAAACTAGTCAGCCACTTCGGATTTATGAAAATGCTGCACCTGATTAAAAAACCATTTCTGGTGGCTGTCGCTAAAGAAAGACATAGAAAGCTATGTGGCCAGCTGCCCAATCTGTGCAGCCGCAAAGATAAGGCAGGGGAAATCCCTTGGGCTGTTACACATTGAGCCTTCAGCACCCTGGAGAGAGATCTCCATAGATTTTATCATAGAACTGCCTGAAAGTGCTGGAAATATTGTCATTTGGGTGGTGACTGACTTATTCTCCAAGCAAGCCCACTTTATACTAGAAGTCTGGGGACCCTGGAAGGCATTCTGCTCCAAGAAGCTGTGCCAGCATGACAATTCTCACAAAGATTTATTTCTGGCAGAGTTTAGGGGAGAGAAAGAAAGACTTCTGCTGTTTCTGCTGCTTTCCTTGCATGAAGCCAAAAGAGTCTCTCTCTCTCTCTCTCTCTCTCTCTCTCTCTCTCTCTCTCTCTCTCTCCCCCTCCCCAGGAATGGAGTTGGAGACAGTATCCTCCAATCTGGTGGGATGACTTAGGGAGGTCTAAGAGGTAAGGGGGGTAGCAGGGGGCATTAAGAGGCAAGGGGGTGGCAGGAGAGTGCTGGAGGTGGGCCCCTTGCAGGGTGTAATTCAGTTTCCCCCCACCCCACCTGCCTGGCTTGCTGGTGGCCGAGAGGAAGGTGAGCCAGGGCTGACCCATTGCTGCTTGGGTCCCACCTGGATTCTCTGCAACTGCAGGCCCTTGCCTGCTAGGGGCGAGGGTGGGGAGGGTGACCAGGGAGACTATGTCTCCCACATTGCCCCTTGTCTGTCACTCCTTCCCTCTGCTGCCCACCAGCCTGCGTGCTTTGGCTGAATGCAGGCTGCCACTGTAAGAATGATGCGACTCAAGCCTCGTGAGAGTGGATCTTCTACCCATGGAGCTTGCATAGCGTCAGCCTGCATTTGGCTAAAATGCTCGGATGGTTGGCTGGCAGGGGGTTGATGCAGGCAACATAAGCCTCATGCTTCCTGGTTGCCTCCCGCACTCCCCTTCAGCAGGCATGACCCGCAAGCCCCAGTAGCTGACGATATGCTGGCTGGCAGGGAGCCAAGTAGTGACGGGTCTGCCCTGACTGGCTCACCTTTCCCTCTGCCACCAGCTATGGGAGGAAGGTAAGTTTGCAAGCAGTCAGGAAAGCCCAAACTGCTGTTTGGACTTTCTCGACTGCCTAAAGCTTACCTTCCTCCCACGGCTGGTGGCAGAGGGAAAGGTGAGCCAGTCAGGGTGGGCTGGTTCACCTTTCCTGCAGCTCACTTCTCCCACAGCTCCTGTGGTGGGCAAGGCTGAAGCCTCGCTTGATGTTCCCAGCTCTTTCCCCAAAAGAGGGAGGGGTGGAAGTCCTCTTTGTTGGACCCAGAAGCCTTGCCTGCCAGCTTTTCTGGGCAATTCGGGACTGGGTGTGAATGGATAATCACGCCCGGTCCCTGGGACTCTGGGAGACTCATCACGAGCGACGCTGCTGGATGACTACCTTGTTGGAAGGGTGTGTGTGTGTGTGTTTCAGGTGGGACTCCTAACTTAGGAGGAGAAAGTGAAGGAGGAAGGGAAGGGATAGAGAGAGAGAGAAAGAGAGAGAGGGAAAGAGAGAGAGAGAAGAGAAGAAAGAAAAGAAAGAGAAAAGGGAAATAAAGAAAAAGGGAGAGAGAAAGGAAGAGAGGAAGAAAAGGGATAGACAAAGAAAGGGGGGGTGGAAGGAAGGGACAGAAAGAAAGAGAAAGAAAGAAGGAAAAAAGAAAGAGAGAGAGAGAGAAGAAAGTGAATGAGATATCAAGTCCAACCACCTGCTCCAGCAGGATTAGAAGGGAGTGTGTGTGCATGTGCATGGCTGTCAAAATTCCAAAAACAGGTCAAGTAGCTCTGGGGAGGTCAATCATAAATTAGAACACTTGCTAAGGAACTGGCCATTAAACGAGGACCACTTGTATTTGGTTTGCTAGTCACATGGCCACCAAACCACACCCACCCGGTCACGTGACCACCAAGCCATTCCCAGCCAGCAAGCCACACTCATCTGGTCACATGACTATCAAGCAACACCCACAAATTCGCCCACACCCACAGAACCATTGTTAAGAAATTTGGATCCCACCCCTGAGTGGGGGACACCGAGGATGAGTTTGTAGCACCAAGGGGGGCGGTGGACTGAAAAAGTTTGGGAACCACTACTCTAATATTTTGTCCACTTAATTTCATCTCTTCAGTTAATACTGATACTGAAGTTCTCACTGCCCCAGTGTCAATTAGAAATCACCACTTCCTCCTCCTGAGGTCCCACTACTAAATTTATCAAGAGCTCTCCATGAGACCCCAAAGGGAATCACCCCTGACACCCCTAGTATTGACTTTCATCTTCTGCCATCATATTATATACTTGCACTTCCCTTCTTTGGATTGGGCAGTCTTTCCTGAAATGTCCAGGCAGACCACACCCAAAACATTTCCTCACTCTATCCTCCCTGCCATACCACCACATTTCTCTTCCCCTTGTCACTTGGTTCCACCCTCTCATTCCCTCATTTCTACTGCCCCCCCTTTCTCTAACTCCTTCTTCTCCTACCGCTGCCATCATAGCTTCCAAGTAGCTAGCTAGACCAAAAGTCTGTCTCTTCCTTCTATTTGTCAGGGCTCCAACAAATCCCCCTCTTTCGAAGCAAAAGTCTCTAGCCACATCTCAGAAAAAGTAAATTGGTTTATTAGAAATTGCCATGTTGGTGCATGGCTGGATGCAGCTGGTACTAAATCACATCATACATTTCCCCCTTCACCCTGGTCTTTCCCCCACCCCCTGGATGTGACTTCTCCAATAGGACACATCAGTCTCCAAGAGTCATCCATCATGCTCTCCAATAACCTTCTTATGCTCCAACAACTTTGGGCTGTTTAGTTGATTATCTAGGCATTTCAAGAATGCCTTGTTTTTCCCCACTCCCTTTTTCTGGCAGCTAAAAAGATGAAAGGAGTATCTTTTTAGTTGACATTCAGCTCCCCTCACTTCCTGAAAGTGACCTGTACAACACAAAAAGAAAACACATTTATTACAAGTATAGAACTTAGGGTTGCGAAAGCCCCCCCTCAGGTTTGGTTGGGTTTTCTGCATGGAACCTTGTCACAAGGCGATCAGCTTGGACGTTCCTATTCTTTACCCAAGATGCCTCTGATAAAGGGTAGCCCTTCCACTTGATTAGATATTGGAGTTGTCTCCTGTGCCACCTCGAATCAAGGATTCGCTGCACCTCATAAGGGGTTTGGCCTCCTATGGCCATGGGGTCTGGGGGTTCATGAGGTGGTGGCCTCAGGGTCGATCCCACCACAGGTTTTAAGAGGCTATTATGGAATGCAGGGTGTATTTTCCTTAACAATTGGGGCAACTTCAGTTGCACCATGACTGGATTGATGACCTTTACTATGGGGAAAGGTCCCATGAACTTTGGCCCCAACTTTTTACTAGGGAGCCTTAACTTCAAGTACTTGGTGGATAGGTAGACCTTCTCCCTCACCTGGAATGGCCTTTGCGGGAGTATCTTTTTAGTTGACACTGTTACTTTGACACCCCTATAAATCTTCTTTTATTCTTGACAGATAAGGTCTAGCATTTTAGACAAAAATGCCACTGGCTGTTTAAAAGCCATTCCCTTATCGGTGTAACACTAGGCCAGTGGTTCCCAAAGTGGGTGGAACCACCCCTGGTATGACTTAGGGGGGTGCTAAGAGGCAAGGGGGCAGCAGGAGGCATTAAGAGGCAAGGAGGTGGCAGAGGAGTGCTGTAGATGGACCCCTCGCAGGGTGCAATTCAGCTTCCCCCCACCCTATTTGCCTGGCTTGCTGGTGGCTGAGAGGAAGACGAGCCAAGGCTGACCTGTTGCAACTTGGGTCCTGCCTGGATTCTCTGCAGCTGCTGGGCCTTGCCTATTAGGGCTGGGGGTGGGGAGGGCGACCAGGGAGCACGATGCTATGCCTCCCACATTGCCCCTTGCCTGTCACCCTTTCCCTCTGCCGCCCACCAGCCTGCGTGCTTTGGCTGAATGCGGGCCACTGCTGTGAGAATGATGCCTCGCAAGAGTGGATCTTCCACCCTGGAGCTTGCATAGCAGCGGCCTGCACTCGGCTAAAATGCTTGTAGGGGTGGCTTGCATAGCAGCGGCCTGCACTCGGCTAAAATGCTTGTAGGGGTGGCAGGCAGAGGGGCGATGCAGACAACATAAGCCTCCTGCTTCCTGGTTGCCTCCCACACTCTTCAGCAGCTGTGACCTGCGAGCCCCAGCAGCTGACAAGATGCTGGCTGGCGGGGAGCCAAGTAGTGATGGGTCTGCCCTGACTGGCTCACCTTTCCCTCTGCCACCAGCCATGGGAGAAAGGTAAGTTTGTAGGCAGTCGGGAAAGCCCAAACTGCTGTTTTTTAATGTGTACTTCTTGTAAACAAATTATATCCAGTTTTAGTTTTCTAATTTGCTGAAAGTCCTTTTTATTACCAAATTCAGTCCATTTATATTAATTGAAATTAGTTTTGTTTCCTCTTCCATGTCTTTATTTATAGATAGATTTTGCTGCTTGAGTTGCTCTTATTTCCCTTGCTTCCTTTGGTTTTGCTCCTTCTCTCACTGCTGCTTCTTCCCGGTCTCTTTCCCTTATCATTTCCACTTGACCTCCTGCTTCTTCTTCCTCTCTCATTCTCCCTTCCTCCTGCAATCCAAAGTAGTGATCGTAGAACTGCTCTGCCTTCTCTATTGTATCTAGTCTATGTCTTTGTTTTTGCCAGGTCACCAATATCCCATCAGGAATCAGCCATCTGAAGTTCACTCCCTTCTTGATTAAACATTTTGTCAGAAACTGATATTCCTTTCTTAGATCTCTAACTCTTCTTAGAATTTGTTTTAAGACTGTTATTTCTTTTCCTTTATACTTCAAGGGTTCATCTCTCGTTCTCTGCAAAATCTCTGCTTTTACTGCTTTCTTGGTGAATCTCATATGAATCTCTCTGGGCATATCTAGTATGCACTCTAAATATTTTGTCAATTTCAGCCAACATTTTTTCTTTTGGCATTTCCAGGCACCTGCCAGCATTTCTGCCATTATTTCCGCCAGCTTTTCTCCTTTTTCTTCTTCAATATTCTGAAATCTCAGATAATAATCTGCACGGTCCATTTCTAACATAATTATAGTTTTTTCTTTATTTTGATCTGCTACTGTGAATTTATAGTCAAGCTCTCCCACTCTTTTTTCGGTTAGTTCTGCTTTCTCTTCTACTTTTTGTATACGCTCTTCACTTTTTGTCATCATTTGTTGGAGACCCTCTATCTTTTCTTCTATTTTCTCTGCTTTGTCTTCAACTTTCCCTACCTTTTCATCTACTTTCCCTTTCCCTTATTTCAGATCTTTCATGTCTTCTTGTAAAGCTTGTATCATAGTTTTAATCTCCATCTGCATCTGATTAGCCTTCTCTTGTTGCAAAAGTATTTCTAACGATTTTTGTCCAGCAGGGCTTGATGTAGCAGAGGATGACGCAGAAGATGGCGCCGATGTTGTTTTATTCATCTTAAATTATCTTAATCTTGATAATCCACCCAAATATAACTCAATTATAATCCAAAGGGAAGGTAGCAGAATATACATATTCTAGCCAAAAAACAAATTTTAATCCAAATTGTTCCCCCAAGCCTCAAAGTTCATTTATCATTTATTATATATCCAGAAAGGGAGTTCACAGAGCAAGGTAGGTCACCAACAGCCAAAAAGAACAAAAGAGAACCCAAAAACGGGGGGGGGGGGAGAGAAAGAAAAAAGCAATCCATGAGGAAGGGAAGCTTTTCATTGTTCTAATTCTTATTGTCTTTAGTTTATTTAGTTTATTTTCAATTTCCAAGAGCTACACTTATTAAAACAGCAAATGTTGAGTGTTCGCTCTCTATCATGGTTCTCCAGACAAAATAGCCTTCTTATCTTTTTATTCCCAGATGTTCAAGGCCATCTATTTTCCCTTTTTTCTCCTTCCTCCTCAATCTTACACTTTTCACTTTAGCCAGCAGGTGGCACTGCTACTCTGGTCTCCCTTTTCTTCTGTTTGTAATATCCTAATGAAAAACAATATTGAATGAATCAAAAAGACAAAAAAAGAAAAAAAACCTCTGTATCTGTCTTTAACTATATCCAATATTTTTGTCTCAAAGAAAAAAGGTTATTTCAGATAACCAGTCTGGTCTTCCATCTCTTCTCTTTTCTGGAAGTCTGCTTAATTAGTTCTGTTTCCCAATAAAAATGTGATCTTTAACAAATAAATAAAAAAGAGAAAAGGGAGTCTATTTGTCAGTTTTTACACTGTCCAATATATTTTGACTCAGGGAAAAAAATTGTAATTCAACATACCCAGTCCAGTTTTCTGGATACTTCAGAAAATCCATTTAATTAGTTTCTCTTTCAAAACAGCTCTTTCCTCGCAACTTTTCTTCTGGTGGTGGAAAAAAAACAGTTGCACCTCCTCTTTTAGGTCTTACTTCCCCTTAATTGCATTCCAGGGGGCTCTTTCTTCTATCTGTTCCTAAATATTCAAATCAACAGTATCTCACCCAGACCGATCACACTGTCTTCCAGTTTCACTTTCTACTTGATGGCTGCTTCCAGCTTTGGAATGACTCACAATGGCCATCTTTTCTGCTGTCAGATTAGAGAGCTTTCTCCAGACCAATCAAGGAATTTGCAGGTCCCCTGCAATCAACAGAGTGTGCACTCTACAATCATTGCCCCTCCAAGGCAATTTAGGCCCATTAGGATCCCTCTAACAGCTAGATATTGACAGTCCTCACAGAGCTCTCTGTGAGGCACATCATAATGCTGTGATGTCAGCCCCGCCCATTTGAAATTCTGTTTTTCAGAACAAATAGTGCACAGTCCTTATGTGCTTTTCTACTTAACTGTGACAAGGCAGAAGAAATATTTATACAGAGAAAATCCAGAGATGCACCATAAATACAACTACAAACTTATAAACACTGCCATGTACTGGTTGGAGTTGTTGCATAAAATTAGAATAGAGTAGAGTAGGACCAGGACCAGGACCAGGACCAGGACCAGGACCAGGACCAGGACTAGGACTAGGACCAGGACTAGAATAGAACAGAACATAACAGAATAACAGAGTTAGAAGGGACCTTGGAGGTCTTCTAAACCAACCCCCTGCTTAGGCAGGAAATCCTACACCACTTCAACATTTTTTTATAGTGTGGTTACAAAAATTGGATGCAGTACTCTAGGTGTGGTCCAGTGGTAGGCTGCTGCCTGGCCACACCGGTCTGGGTGAACCGGTAGCTGTGATTACTAGCTGGGACCACTCCGCCCCCTGCCCCTGCACCATCCTTTACAGCCATGTGCCTATACCTCTCAGAAAGTTAATCAAACAGAGAGGAACTGGGCTATATGGGACAAGGGGGCATTCGCTGTGCACTGGGCATTACTGACATGGTGACACCTACTGGAGGGTGCTCAATCCCTGTTTGAGGTATGGACAGACCATAAAAACTAAAAGCACCCTGATGGTACCTGGCTCAATAGCAATAACTCTGAGAGGGATCTAAAAGTCCTAGTGGATCACTTAAATATGTTGCAACCACCAAAAAAGCTAACACAATCCTAGGTTGCATTAACAGTGGGATAGAATCATGCATGTGAAATATTACTTTATAATGCCTTGGTAAAACCACAGTTGGAATATTGCATCCAGTTTGGTTGCCATAATATAAAAAAGATGTTGAGATTCTAGAAAAAGTGAGGAGAAAAGCAACAAAGATGACTAGGGGATTGGAGACTAAAACATGAATAACAATTTCAGGAATTGGTTACGTCGAGGCTAATGAAAAGAAGGCCTAGGGCAGGTGTCAGCAATCCATGGCTCCAGAGCCACATGCTGCTCTTAGGGCCCTCTGCTGCGACTCTTTGTCAGCTGAATGCACTACTGGCTGGCCCTGACCCTCACTCTCCCCTCCCAGTCACTCCTCACTTAAAAAGTTAAGGGTGACTGCAGTGGATGGAGACTTACTCCATATTCCAGAATGGGAGCGAAGCACCCCTCTATTTGCCTCTTCTTCTGGCCCTTGTTGCTGCTTTGCACACCTCGGTCACTCGGGAGAGATGCATGACTTGCTCTCTACCCCAAGACACTGGCTGGCCCACTGCAGCTGATGCCCCTGCTCTCGCCACCTCTATAGCCTGCTTGTTGGTCTTGCAGCACCTTATGCAGCACACTTAAATTTAGTACACTTCACAATGGGGGAGATGGCGTACCCTCCTCCTCCTGGAGCCCATTATGACCGGAACATTGGCTACAGCTGGGCTGGGCCAATGTCTCGGCGCGGAGAGACCAAGGTGTGCCCAGCACCAACAAAGGCCAGAAGAAGAGGCAAGTAGAGGGGAACTTCGCTCCCACTCTGCAATATGGAGCGAGTCTCCATCCACTGCAGTCGCCCTTAAATTCTTAGGCGAGGAGTGACTGGGAGGAAAGGGTGAGGGTGGGGGCCAGCTAGTGGTGGGTTCAGCCAACAGGAAGCAGGGGGACAAAAGAGCTTCATTTATCTGGGAACCTGAAATGACTCTTGATTTAAATCATATGGTAAAAAGCGCCCAAAGAAGAACATCAGCAAAAACAAACAAACAAACCTCACCTGTTTTTGGAAATGGTTCAAGAGAGAACACATACACATACACACAAGAGAGAGAGAGATGAGGGAGAGAGAGATGAGAGAGGGAGAGAGAGAGATGAGAGGGGAGAGAAAAAGAGAAAGATATGAGAGTTGAGAGAGAGATGAGAGAAATGAGAGACAGGTGGAGAAAGAGATGAGAGATGAGAGAGAGATGAGAGAGGGAGAGACAAAAAAGAGATGAGAAAGATGAGATAGTGAGAGAGAGAGAGAGAGTGAGAAAGTCAGTGTCAGCCTTCAAGATTCCTTTCCTTTTCTTCGCATCTTTCGGCTGCCATAGTAACGGGGTGTGTGTGAAATAATTGGGCTTTGTGGGTGTGGGAAATGTGCTGGAGGTTTAGAGAATGAACTGTATAACTTGGGGGGAAACTTTATTGTTTATACTTGGTTGCTTACTGCGCAGTCGCACCTCTTTATCAAAAGAATCCAGGGTCAATGGACAGATGTCTGCATCACCACCTGAAGATGCCCCACATGACATTATACACAACTTCAATTGGATGGAGAATTTGAACTATTGTTGTGGGAACATTGCCATCACTTTGTATATGTGTTTTTCATGTGCAATTCCTCAGATTCAGAATTCCTTTGATGCTACCACTTGATTTCCAGTAAAAGATGTTTTTCTCTATATTAATGGAATCTAAGTGTTTCTTTCTTGGATTTTCAATGGAGCACCACCTGACATTCAGGATGAGAGTGGGGGGAAGAAAGAGAGAGAGATGAGAGAGAGAGAGATGAGAGAGAGAGAGAGAGAGAGAGAGAGAGAGAGAGAGTGAGTGTCAGGCTACAGAACTTTTCCCATTCAATCAACTAGAATTAACTTCTGAAAACATATCAGAATATGAGGGGTTAAAAGCAGCGTCTAAAGTCTCTCAGGCATGCAGAGATAGATAAGGGAGTTTAAAACCCCTCCCCTTATCTTGATGTGTATTTAGTAAAACAAAGAGTCAACATGTTATTTTCCCCCACCCCTTTTTAGAATGATCTTTTTCAGAGTTTCCCAGGGCATACCTAATTCCTCCACCCCCCTTTTAGAACAATCTTTTCCAGAATTTCCCAGGACACATCTCACTGTAGAATTTTTATGGTCTCTTCATCTCCTGGCTGTCTCTCCCAGAGGTGATAGGTTCTGGCCATCTGGGTTTCATCCCTCCATTGTATCATGTGCAGGTTATACAAATTTGATATAAGATTAAATATATTCAGGTTACATCAAGAAGGATTTCTTTATCAGTCTCCCCCCCTTTTCTTCTTCCATTGAAGAAATGACAGATACACAGATCTGACATCCTGCCCTCCTTAAAAATCATATAGATCTTCCTGAAAAAAACAAAATTCATGCGTTACATTTGCAATTTAGGATGGTTTATCAGGGTATTTTAGGTGGAACTTTTGTAGTAATGTAGCTGCTTTTACGTGTCGTAAAAGGAAAGTGTTTCCAAGGAAGGAAAGTGTTTCCAAGCTACTAAATATTGTGTGGATCCATGGTGAGTGCACAAATCAAGGATATCTTTAATTTGAAAATGTTGTTCCCCATGTACCATGATGGGAGTTGGAGGTGTGGGAATGGGGGGCTGAGGTTTGAAGTGATCTCCAGTTTGAGCAAGATACAGTTAAATACTGGATGAATCTGCCTAAGTATTTTTGGAAGTCGAAGCTCAACCGTCACAGGGTTAATAATTCTGGAGATGGGGAATGGGCCAATGAATTTTGGCCCTAGTTTCTTAGAGGGTTGTAATGATTTTAAGAATTTTGTGGACAAATATACACGGTCCCCAATCTTGAAAGGTTTAGGATCGCAGCGTTTTTTTGTTTGCTTGAGATTTAAAAATTGCTCTAACTTCCTGTAAAGATAATCTTACCACTGGCCACATGGATTGTAAGTTATTTATCCACTCCTTAAGGGAGGGGATTTCAGGTTCTTTGGTGGGTAGTTCCGGCATGGGGTTGAATTCTTGGCCCGTGGTTACCTGGAATGGGGTGAACCCCACGCTGCTATGGACTGAGTTATTGTATGCTACCTCTGCAAAGGAAGAAGGAAGGAAGGAAGGAAGGAAGGAAGGAAGGAAGGAAGGAAGGAAGGAAGGAAGGAAGGAAGGAAGGAAGTGCAATTGTCCTGTTGGTAATTAATAAAAATATTGTAATAAAAAATATTGTTCTAATATGCTGTTAACTCTCTCTGTTGAACCATCTGTCTGGAGGTGACTTGATGACAACAACCCCTGCATGGAGCCTAATAGGTTTAAAAACGCCTGCCAAAATTTGGATGTGAACTGAACATCCCTATCTGAGATAATCCATTGGGGAGCTCCATGAAGGCAATAAATATGTATTAGAAACATCTTTGCCAATGCCTTGGCAGTTGGGATCTTTTGGCATAGAATAAAGTGAAACTGTTTGGAAAAAAGATCAGTTACAACCCAAATGACAGTATTTCCAGACCTTTTGGGAAGTCCATAGAAATCTCTTTCCAGGGTGCAGAAAGGTCTGCTACTGTCTGTAAAAGTCCAGGAGATTTTCCTTGTCATTTCTTTGCAGCAGCACAGGTGGGGCAGTTTGCAACATAGTTTTCAATGTCCTTTTTGAGAGACGGCCACCAAACATGTCTTTTGATGAGGTGCAGGGTTTTTACAAACCCAAAGTGTCCCACTATTTTGGAGTCGTGGCAGCATTTTATGAGGTCCATTCTCTGGCTTGCAGGGACATAAAGTTTGTTTTCTACTCAGGCCAGTCCATCTTTGAGTAAACAAGTGTTTTTGTTCGCCTGGAGCCAGTCGTCCTTAAGTAGTGCCTCCTTAAATATTGACATCATTGTGTCTTCAGTCAGGGATGATTTCTTTTTCTCTTGTGCCAGGGTGATTACTTTGGCTGCTAGTTTGGTCGGTTAGATCATCGGTTTTATAACCTCAATCTTTTTGCTGTTGTATTAGGGTTTTCTGGACAGTGCATCTGCTAAGAAGTTCTTTCTCCCAGAAAAAATATTTGAGAGTGAAATTAAACCGTTAAAAATATTGAGCCCACCTTGCTTAACTCATTTCAACTTCACTTTTCTTCTAGTCATTAATAATCATATTTTCCCACTTTTGTACTTGCCAAAATTTATATGCTTTAATACATTTCACTTTTCTTATAATCATTAATAATCATATTTTTCTTCCTTATCATCCAAAATGTATCTATATATTTTCATACATTTTCATTCTCCTGTTTAATCCTCTAATATAGGGGGTTCATAAGAACACACTTCATATACAGTTATATATATACTAAAATGATTTCTATCAAATATTACAACTAAAGACCAATATACATTCCCATGTGGTATCCCCTTTATACAATCCCTAACCTTTATCTATAAATCTCATAATTTTGGCTAGGTTTCCCTTTTCTAAGTTCCCTCAGTCTTTCTTCTTTTTTCCTTCTAATTTTATTTTTATTTCCTTCTGTCTTTCGGCCATGTTCCCCCCCCCCCTTTTCAGTTCTCTTTTTTAGAGTTTCTTCTTGTATATTCCCTTCTTCTTCTCAGTCTTGAGTGTCTTGTCTTTTTTATTTATTGTCTCTAATGTCAATGTCCCTGTTTTACATCCTTTGACTGTAATCCTTGTTCTTCATGCTCATCAAAGCTGTTGTTTTCCTCCCTTAGTTCTTCCGCAAGTTGAAACACCATTACTTTACTCATCATTAATTCCACCAATCTCATTTTTTCTTTAAGCATCTCTCACACATTTTGAAGCTCCAACTTAAATTCTTTGCTTATTATTTCAATTTCTTTTGTCTATTAAATTATTCTTTATTTTGTTAAAAGTCAAGTTTTTCTGTTATAGTCCTTATCAAGAGTCTCCATTTGAAGCTTCCAGGGATCTTATTACAACTAGTAATTTTCCATAGAAACAAAAAAGAAGGAAGTGTTTAACCCTTAGGTGGTGCTCTGTATCACTTTCTTCTTAAAACTCTTTTATTTATAATTTACTTTTCCATAGTATTAACATTAAATTTAACCAATTCCAAATAAGTCCAGCATTTTATCCAATGCCTAATTAATGTCCAATTCTGTATGTTGTTCCAAATTTAGTCTCTAATCACAAATAACTCTTTTATTTCCAATTTTTCTTTACTTTATATTTTCCCCTTATCTCTCCTTCGCCGCTACCACTCTTCCATACGAGGGCTCTTTCTTTCCATTTTCAAGGGTTATCAAAAAGAATGTTTCAAAGTCTTTTATCCAGTTACATGCCACTCACCACTTTCACTCTCCAGTGCAAACTTGTGTCCCGGCAGCTTCCAGTCTTCAGGGCAGCCATTAAAGACTGCCGCTTCTCTGTCTTCTAGGGGAGTTTACCAAGCCAGGGAGGGGAGATGCCCTTTGACCCAGATGGTGGTCTCCCCCTCTTCCCCCCACCCCTACAAGGTGGGTCAGATGGATCCGGTCCTTTAAGGATGTCTCCAACAGGGTAAGCACAGATCTGAGCCACGCATAGTTGCAGTCTCCAATCCATCGTCAACCGGAGTGCCACTGGAAGTCAATTCTACAATTTGTTCTATTGATCTCTAGCTGTCCCTGTTCCTAAACCTTGACTAATGAATGCCCCAGGAGTTATCTAATACACATTTTATTTGCTCCAGGCCATTTCTATTCCTAACTTCTAGCTGAGGTCTCCAAGTTGCCTAACTCTTTGTTACTTTTATCAGCTTTCTAACTACTCAGAATTGTTACAAGCTTTACACATGCATATTTCTTGTGAATAAGCATTGTTTTTTTTGGCAGAGACACTCCACAATTACAGGCTTCCTGATTTATTTTCAAGTGTGTGTCATGACCTAGCTTTATTTTAGCAGACAGCCCATCACCTCCCCACTTTGAATCTGAAAATGATTTAATTTTTTAAGATCCACCTAACATCAATATTTGCGTACTGGGAGACCTTGTAGTTCGCTTATAGGTGGAAGGACAAAGTGGAAGGCATTGTAATCCACAACAGGTAATTAGAAGAACAAAGATAATGCATGTCAGGGTCGTTATCTGGGTTCTTAACCAGTTGAAACCAGGCAACCATCCTGTCAGCCAATGCCACCAGCCTTTCCATTCTATCCAATCCATGTGGGGGATTGCAGCTACTTTTACAATATGTGTAGTTCAGCTATGGAATTCCTTTGATTTGTCCAGAATATACACATAGCATTGTTGCCCAAGTAGTGCACACAGACCGCCTTTGGATGCCAATACTGTATCTAGAGCCACTCTATTCTATTTGTTACTTAGATTCTTGTTTTGTTGCAGCAGCAACAAAATAAAATCCCCAGTCCCATTAGCTAGGATTTCCACCACTGCCTGTACACCAGGTAAAGTGGTTATGATATAAGCCGGTGGAAGGAGCACAATTACATAACAAATCATATGGTCTTATCCTGAGAGTTGCTAAGTCTATTTGTCTTAATATCTTCACCTTCATTCCCCACATCTGCTCATAGTAATAATTGGGTAAATCTTCTTATTCTAGTCTGGGTAGTGTTGGAAGAAATGTCCATCTGGGTTCAGTTCCAAGTGTGGAGAAAGACATTGGAAACAGGAAGCTATTTGGAAAGATGGTTTAATTGTGGACAGGATCACATGGTTTGACGTCCTGGGCAATCGAGCACATGGGTGACACAGAAAGAGAGAGATTTATACCCTCTCTTGGGCTTTGAACTTGCTTCCTGTTCCTGTGGGAAGGGCATGTATTCTGCTTGGTTTTCAGACTCTCATGGGGCCATGCAGGGTAACTTTGTAGGTTGTCTTAAGTCCTAGGCTTGGTAGAATCTTGCTGGGTGATGATGTAATGAAGAGGGTTATGTTCTGAAAAGGTGTTGGGCAATTCCTATTATGGCTTAATGGCTTTGTCCTGGTTTGGATCTTAAGTGAGGGCTAATCCTATTATGTCCTGAGGGTGAAGGTCTTTTGTTTTATCGATAAGCTGGCCCAGTATTTTTTCTTGCAAATAGAATGACACAGTTTTTCTGGGGCACAAAGGTGGAGGCTTCCTTCCAAGAGCATGTTTCTCCTTTTCTCTCTCTTTTTTACATTTTGACAATAAGGTTTAATACAGCTAAGGAAACAAAACATAACAATGCTCTCCGTGAGACCTGAAAAGGAATCACCCCAGACATCCCTGGAATTGACTTTCATCCTCTTCCATCATATTATACACTTGCACCTCCCTTCTTTGGACCGGGCAATCTTTCCTGAAATGTCCAGGCTGGCCACACCCAAAGCATCTCCTCACTCTGTCCTCCCTGCCCGTACCACCACATCATCTTCCCCTTTTTATTCCCTGGTTCCACCCTCTCATTCCTTCATTTCTTCCTCGTCCTAACCTTTTCCGGGTGAGGTTTTTGGAGATCTTTCTTGTTTTATAACCTGACTGTTGCCACCATCATTCTACCCTTGTGTTTAGTTTTCTCATTATCTCGCTGGACGTAAATCATTTGGGCCTCTTTAAGAAGTTCGTCCAATGATTTCCCTGCCCATCCATCTATCTTTTGTAATTTTTTCAAAATATCTGGTCATGCCTTTGTTACAAACTGAACTCTGACCAGTTGGGTATTTGTAGCATCATCCTGGTCAATGCCAGAGTATTTCCTCATCATATCCTTAAGCCCTTGTAAGAAAGCTGCTGGGGATTCCTCTTTTTCTTGTTCTAAATCCATAGCTTTGTTCATATTCTGTGCTTTTGGTACTGCCTCTTTTATTCCCCTAACAATTATATTTCTTAAATCTTCCATATTAATTCTATGGGCTTGATTGTTGTTATCCCAATTTGGTCTAACCAGGGGAAATTTATCTTCCCCCTTAATGTTGTTATTATTAGCAGGGGGGGGTGTGCTCTTTTTCCCATATTTTTATTGCGGTGGCTCTAATTAATTGTCTCTCCTCTGTTGAAAAGAGGGTATTAAGTTTAGCCATCATTTCATCCCATGTGTAAATATTAGGTCCTAACAAATTATCCAGTTGTTCTGATGCCCCCAAAGGGTCATCTATAATACTTTTCATTTCCTTTTTAAAGGCTCTCACTTTGGATGCCTTTAAAGGATCCTGCACAAAGTTTATTATAGGCACCCCTTGATTTACTCCATTAGATACCTCTCAAAGCAGAAATATTCCTGTTTCTTTTTCTCCCATTAAAGGATACTATTTAAATGGAAAATCTCTAATATCTTTTTTACATTGCTTCAATTCTCTTTTCAGTGCCTTATACTTATTACTGCTTGAAGCAGGGGAATTTTTAAGACTTTGTTTAGGACTTGGTAATGGGGAAGGAGGAGAAGGCATTGGTGGTGCTGCAGGAACAGTGTTTTGGTTATAAGGAGGGGGTAAATACCTCTTACTTCCCATGTCTTCCTCCTCCTCATTTACCATAAATAATTTGGCTTTATAAGACCCCTCTTCTTGGGCTATTTGTCTGGGTTCCAAATCAGAGCATAATCTATTTCATTTTCTAATGACTTATACTCTTTATCCTTTACATATTCATACAAATTACTGCAGGCAAAATAATAATTTGTTCCTAATCGGGGCCAACTTAAGTTTTCATCCTCCCACCAAACAAAACAACACAAATTTACCATATCTTCTTTATTCATACCTAATTTAGTAATTAATTTTCTATAGGGCAGTTTTCCCCATTCTTCAAGCAAAGGGACTTGAAGGATCAATTTTTACTTTGGATTTTTCTGAATCTTCTTCACACATTTCCCTTGGGACCCATGAGAATTGCCCATGGTTGTTTACCAGACTTGAACAATCCTTACCAACTTGTTCCAGTGAGACCTTCTATAGAGACCTTTATCCGACCTTCAATACAGCCCAAGGACTGCTAGGGTCGTCTCATCCATACACCTCTCACACAAGACTCAGATTCTCACAGTCCTACCCAACCTCAAATTGCCTAGTGAGTGTGTTCTTACTTGACCAGAACTACTTACCCCTAGGTCTGTGCGCAGAGTGGCCCAGTGGTTTCTGGAAATCTCATAAATCCGGTCCACTTCTTTCTCTTGCCGTTTTCAACCAACCTCTATTTTAAAACAAGGATCTGTGTCTCGTTCCGCGTTTTCAAACAGTTGACCCAACTGTGGACTGTTGAAGATCAACGGGGCATGCCGTCCTCACCTGACTCTGCTGTCCAGGGCATCAGAAGACAGCAGATGCTCGCATTCTCCACCAATTGTTGGAAATGACTCCAAATAACAAAAACTTAGATTGTTGAAAATACAGAGATTTTATTTGCAAGCTTAAATCAAAGCATACAAAAGAGAAAAAGCTGTTTGCAAAGAGTGGTAGGATCTTAGCTTATCTCAACAACATGAGGTTTGAGCTAAGAACCATACCTTAAGATTTCAAAACATACTTTATATACAGTTTTATCTCGTCACCCAAGTTCCCTCCTTCTTGAGACTCATTCCCTCCCAAGTTCAAACTCATTGGATTTGCTCTCGGGTGTTGCAGCTAATCCTAGGATGTCTCCAGGGAGAATTATCCCCCTCGGTTATGTTCTCATCCATAACCCCTCCATACCTCTTACTTTGGCTGTCCACGTGGCATCTTTCCTTAGCATTAAGGAATGTAGCATCCCCTCATCAGGGCTTCTTTCTAAGCTCATCATATACTACCATTTTTCCAAAGAGATTATAACAACAGCGCGCCCCCGAACATAATAATAATAATATAAAAGGCATATACATAAGATAAAAATATCAAAAGGCTTAACAATGGAGCCTGTCAAAAGTATAAAAACAAAGCATGTGTATACAGAGAAATATATTTTATTTGATAACAGATTAACAGAATTGGAAGGGATCCTGCAAGGTCCAACCCCCATTTGTGAAACCTTTAAGCATCTTATATACCATTTTATTTTTGAATTTACTTGTTTCTTACACTTTCTACAGTAGCTACTAATACCTTTTGGGAAAAATTTCTAATTTGAGAGAAAACCTATTGGAGGTGGTAGTTCTCTCATGTAACTATGGTTCTGGAGACTTTTGTTTTCAGAACAATAAATTAAGTCCCAGTTCTACTGAGGAAGTCACAGGCTGCGCAGTCCAGGAATCAGGAAGGGCAGATTGTGGGTGTTTCTTCGCTCTGGAAGTGATCTCTCCAAGATGCCAAAGATGATTAAAGTGTGGAAGGATTAAATGATTTGAATCCTTACAGAGTTTTTTCTTAATCTGTCATAAAGACTCAACTCCAAATCTAATTACTTTCATGTTCTTTTCGTGGCAACAGTAAAAAAAAAAATTTTGCCTCTGTTTTTTCCATTTCCAAGTCTGAGCTGACATTCTGAGCTTTTTTGAAGGACTCCCATTCACAATTATTAAAATTCAATATGATTAGCTTTTCCAAAGTCACTAAGGTACAATCCCCGATTGTTTCAATATTGTCTTTCATTTCAGGCCAAAAAGTTAATAAACACTGAGAAAAAAAACACTTGCCGGTAGAAAAGATCCTAAAAGAGATCGAAATAAGTTGGCTTGTGAGGGGGGAAAAAAGGGAACTCGCAGGATATTGCTTAAGTACGTCTATATTTTTAAGTTTATGCAGCCGATGACATAAGAGCGTGTGCTCCCTTTCTCTAAGGCTAAGCCGATCCGATGCAGAAAGATGTTATGGCGTTGGCTGTGGAGTTTCAGCCGTGGAGGTTGGCTTATCTTTTGTGAGAGGTTTGCGTGCGGGTTTTTTCTCACCTCGGCCTGATGTATATTTTCTTTTGCCTTGCTCAGTGAGATCACCTGGAGGAGCGGTTGCCGGCCTTTTCCGCTCCCGTCTTCAGGAGGGGGAATCCTTGCTTCTCGGCCAGGAGTCTAAGCAGACGGATAACAGGTAAGACGCCGGCGCCCGTCTTGTGAGAGGTAGAACTTACTTAAAGCCTAAATATATGGCCCCATCCGGAATGCAAATGAAAGTGAAAGAAGGGCACGAGAGAGCCCCCCCCCCCAACCTCTGTACTTGCAGGGGGGAGATAGGTTTTTGAGCAGTCTGAGCAACTGGCTCGTCGCTTCCTTGAGCGCTCGGAGTGGCTCGGAAAGGCCAGTGATCGAAATGGATGGTGTGATGGGTTAGCCAAACCAGTGCTTTTCAAGTTGAACAACTTTAGGATGTGTGGAAGCCAACTAGACTGATAATGTAGCTTCATAGGGTTTTACAGCACTTTTTGAGTGGTTTACGAATGTCAGTATATTGCTCCCACCAATCTGGCTCCTCATTTTATTGACATCTGAAGGAGGAAGGCTGAGTCAACTGTGAACCCGTCAGGATCAGATTTCTGGCTGTGGGCAGAGTTAGCCTGCAATATTGCATTATAACAGGGCTCCAATTCCCAGTGTTTACCTGAATTTCAACATCAAGGTTCCTCTTTGCAGGTAAGTAATCTGAGAGTGATTTGGGGTCATTTCTAGTTGCTCTCATTCAAATCTAGGGAGTAAGTGCTGCCAAAGAACTGGCATTAGCTGTGAAATCAGCTGCCCAGAGGGAAAAAACTCCCATCTGCTCAGGGTGCCATTTTTGGAGGTCTGTCCATCACTGGAGATTTTCAAGCAAAGATTGGATCATCATTTGGGATGGTTTGAGGATTCCTGCCCTGGGCTGGGGGTTAACTAGAAGACCTCCAGATTATCAGTCATAAATTGTTTCCATCATTCATAAAATTCTGGTAAAGATTTTTAATATGAATTTAAAATAAAAGCTACTAATTTCTGAGTTTCAAGAAGGAACTGTGCTCCTCTAAATACTTGGTTCATATTAGTTGAATGCTGTTTATATTAATAATATGAATTGTCATAACCAAGACATATTAAAGCAGTGTTTCTTAAAATGGGATCCTATTCTTAAAGGATTGTTTCTTAACACTGTGATGTTATTTTTACATGATTCAATAAATAAATGCATCATTTTTAATTTATAAAAGTATATATAGAGAAATATAACCCATGCAAACAAAAGCTCTTTTGGGACCCTTCATAATTTTTAAAAGTCGAAAGGGTCTTGATAGCAAAACATTTAAGAAAAAAATCATTAAGGTAATGTCTAGTTCCCATATTTGCTGGATGTACACAGATGATATACAGTGTTACCTGTAAAGGAGTAGAAAGAAAAAAAGAGAAATAGACAAAAATTAATGCCTAACTTTTCAATGTAGACTTGCCAAATTGATTTCAAACCAAATTGAAAGATTCCACTATGAGTACATGTAGCCTGAATATATATTTTAATATTTATATAAGTCATATTCATACTTTATAACTAACATTTTATATAGTCATCATTACTACTATTGTATTGCATTGGTCCATAGTGACATTGTCACTACTACTTGAACCCCATCGCCATAGGGGCCATGCCTGATAGCTATGCACTACCAGCCACAGGTGGGTTTCTTGGTTCAGGATCCCAAGCCTGTAGTTTGGTTTCTTCCTCGAGGTTCCAAAGCCTTGTGTGGGTATCTGTCCATTTCCCAAGCCAACAATTGGGCAGTTTATCCTAGGTTCCCAAGCCTAAAGTGGGTATCTTATATGGTTCCCAAGCCTCAGGCACACATTCTGTCTACGTCTGCACTATTCATCAAAATGTTACGCTTATGCTACAAGGTGCCAACATTAAAGAGGACTACAAGCTGCTCTTGGGAAAGGCAGTTTGTGATCTGAACACCAAAGATTGTATGTTGCAGCAATGCCAAAACTACCCTGGTGAAAAGGCACTGATAGCGCATTCGGACGAAATATTTGAGGACTGAAATTCGGAACAATCATGTTGAGGTCATTCTCCGTTAGGAGAATGAGCTCATACAGGGAGACGTATTTGAGAGTAGTGTTTGAATAATACACATACACAGCACACAGATACACTGGACAGTAAATGTAGGTTTTTATTTCCAGAAACGTTAAGCAAAGTCCAAAATAAGCAGTCAAAAATCATTTACAGGTAAATCAGTCAGTTTTTCAATCCAGGGATAATCCAATAACAAATTCCAGTGTCAAAAACAGTTCAGTAACAAACTTGCATCAAATCCAGGAATATCAGTCAATTAGGAAAAATGGAACGGCAATACTCTCCAACAGAAGGAAACAGAGATACACTCACACTCTCTTCTGAGACTAAGACTAAGACAAACCAGGTTTTTGGCTCCATCTTATGGCCGTTTGAGAAACCACACCTAATTACAGTTTTGCATTTTCTTAAAGATATAGGAAACTGACTAGCCACCACTTTGTTTCAAAACATTAAAGCAAATATTTGAAGTCATTGAAAGCCAGCCTAAAAGAAACCGAACTGATTGTACTGATGGGTTTTGCGGAGAATTATTCATTTGTTATCCAAGATGGTGCTCAAGGCTTTCATTGGGAGAATTCGCAAGCCACAGTGCATCCATTTGCCACTTATGTCGATAAAGCATAAACATAATTCCCAGAATTCCAAAGCCGGCTGGGAAATTCTCAGAGTTGAAGTCCTATCAACGTTGACCAAAGTTGGACACCCCTAACCCCCATTGTTTCTTTATCAACATAAGTGACAAATGGATGCACTGTGGCTTGTGAATTGAAATATTATGTCTCAAAGTTGCTGAAACCTCACACTGTAGAAGGCTGCGGTATGGAGTGAAACAAATGACTAAATACCTGCAAGTATTGCATCAGCAAACTTAACATTTCACCAATGTTCATTGGGGACATGTGTACATGTTCACACAAAATTTCATCGAAATCTGTTTAAAGTCCACTTGCTCATCAGCCAATATGTGCTCTGAATCAATCCAGTCAATAAGTTTATTATATAGGTGTCTGGCATAGAGTTTGCTTCTTATCCTTAGCAGGCTAATAATGTATAGGCAGGTCTCGGGTGTCCTTTGTATATATGGGCATGGTAATAGCTAAGCCCCAGTCCTCTGATATTTGTGCAGCGTGATCAATCATCAGAAAATAATCTTCAGTGTCAAAATGGTTGCTTATGTAATAATTATTTTTAATATTTACATTTAATATTTCTAATCCTATTTTTGTATAGTAAAATATGGATACTGTATTTATACAGTTCTATTGATGGCAAGCTATAGTTAAGATCTATATGCACATTTTGCAATAGTATACATATAACGTTGCTTTGCAAGATGAGTTGCCTCACAGAGTGCATTTTTTTTCTTTTATTTATATATTCTGTAGTTACGTAATTTTTTCTCTCTTTGAAGTTGGCATGGCAAGCATCAGCAGCACAAAACCTTTGGAAACAGGAACGTCTACTGCTACACTCCATTAGAAGCCTTTACTTGGGTAAGCAGGCTTGTATGATTGCAGCTTTCCTTGGTTATTCATCCAAATGAGATTGAAGGCACATATAAACGATTGACATTATATGGCCTCAATGCATTTTGTTCTTTATTAGAGTACATTGGCTGTTCTTGCTTTGGAATTAACCAAAGAGGCCCACTGGCTGCATTCTGTTCAACCAGATGGAAGAAACACTAAAGTTTGTCAGTCAGAGCCACAGAGCGCTGATTTGTCCCAATGTCATCACTCAGGTAAGCTTCTTATAAACTAGAATAACGGGGGAAATAATTTCCTCCATAAAATAGCAGAACTGAATCAGTGTGCAAGATTTCTGTGAGTTGCACATTCTGTTTTGTAAGTAGTAAATCTTTTTTTAAAAGGTTAAAAATCTAAAATATACTTAGTGTGTTTTATATTAATTTTAATGTGCATCTATATTAGCCACAGTTCTATCTCCTTATGCCAGGGGAAACCAACAATTTTTGGGAGTGGATGCTAGCAATGTACTGAAAAAAAAATCTATTTTCTAGCAGTTGTTCTTGGAAAGCAAAACCTTTTATTGTCAAAAAAATTGGACATGGAAAGTAGTCCAATTCAAGCTGACTTTGACTTGCTTTGTAATACAAGCCAAAAGTTATGGAGTCTTTTAAAAATTCTGAAAAATAACAAATAATAAATATATTGTTCACATTAGCATTAAACATGCATTTTCCCCCTTGCACAATAAGTCTACAAGTAATATTAATAATATATTTGTTACTTGTACACATTTTTATTGTTTTTTTTTTCATTTTGTTTTTTTGCAGTTTATGTTGTTTTTTCCTTATTTCTATTATGTATTTTTAACTTTGGAAATAAAAATGTTAACAACATTCTAAAAAAAATAATGCAGAGAAAGGTGTTATTTATATATCAGAATAAAATGTGTTCAGGAACCAAAAAGATCTTGACAAACTTGAAAATGGGCCCTTTCTAACAAAATGAATTTCAACGTAGAAAAAAGCAAAGTTTTACGTTTAGGCAAGAAAAATCAAATGTATCAAATGATTAAGTGAGACTTGACTCAAAAACAGTAACTGTGAGAGGGACTTTGGAGTTCTAATGGATGATCGCTTGAATATGAGCCAGCAGCATGCAGCAGCAGCCAAATAAACTAAATACAATCCTAGGTGGTACAAACAGAGGCATAGAATCAAGTTCACACAAAGTACTAGTACCACTTTTATAAAACCCTGTCCCATTGCAAAAGACAGGTATCAGGCAAACAGCGATAATTTAAAAAGAAAAAAATAATTTAGTCTATAAACCTTACTCAGTGCAAATAAAATATTATTTTTGCAATATTTCTAGATTGCCTAATTCCCAATGGACTTAATTTTTATTAAGACTACTAAAAATAGAAAACAACTTTGTCCTCTTAAATCTATCTTTTATCTCTAGACCTTGATAGTCTACCACAAAAATACCATATTTTTCAGTGTATAAGATGAACCTTGGTTTAGAGGAGGAAAACAAGAAAAAAATAGCCTTTTGCCCTCCCCGGCATCCAGAAGGACTGTGCAGGCCAAAAATGGACCTTTTTTTGGTCTTTGGAGGCTTCCAAGGTCCTGTTTTTGCTCTCCCTGGTGTCCAGAAGCATTCTGCAGGCCAAAAACGGGATCCCAGGAGACAAAAACGGGCCTGTATTCGCTGTATAAGATGCACAGCCATTTCCACCCACTTTTTTTGGGGGGGGGGTGGGGGAGTGCATCTTATGCTCTGAAAAATACGATATGTTATATTGAATATTTGTTTATGTATCTTAGTAGTCTTCCTAACAGAAAATCTCCAAGGTTTTTACTAAACTGAAATCAGCACAAATTGATTAATGAAAAATGTGAAACAATTATGTTGCTCATTTTAAAGAGTATCAGAGAAGAATAAGAGAGTAGCTACAATAAGGTAAATATGGACTATTATAAACTTTTACACTAAAGCTCACTCCTTCATGAATGCATCTTTTTATTTCAGGGAATTTTGTCTTCCCATCTAGTACCAGCTTTGAATCAGATTCTTCCCTATTGGATTTGAAGGTACTCTCTCTTGTTTTATGGAATAGCCTTTAACATCTTAGTTGCTTTTTTTTTTTTTTGCTAAAGATAACATTGCAAGTATACTTTTTTTCATAGTATGAGCTTACATAAGTGATTAGTACCCTAGTGTTTTCTGTTTTTTATGTTTATGTAATCTATAATTAAAATATGAGGCAAACTGGTGAAAAGTTTACTAGGAAGAGATTCACATGGTAGAAAGGAAGAGGCTGAAACCTCAAAAATGGCATAGCTGAGTAAGCCAGAATAGTAAATAGACTGAAACATAACAGTTTAGGGGAAAGATAGAAGAGACAACACTTAAAGGAAAGAAGGGCATGGAGAAAAGTTCTGGAAAGGTGTATTAGATAAAGAGACATAATAGGAAAAATTAATATAGCATAACATTTAGGAAAAGCTTTTATTAGCAGAAAAAGCATTAGAATAAAGCAGAATAAAGGTTTAAAACAAAATAATAGAATAATTGGATTGATGAAAGAAACAACAGCTTACAAAATGATGCCACAGCTACCATTTCTTAAGGTTTTACCTGTGTTTTTAAAAAATACATAAATAAACTACAACAAAAGAATAAGCACGTGACAGTTGAAGAAATACAGGTCCAAAGTAGTGAAGGTACTACAGAGCTAAACAGCTCCATACATCCCTATTGCTCTCAAGTAATATTACATAGATGCTGATTTCTTTAAAAAGTTTTAAGATAAAATAAAATATCAAGAATAATAAGACCAATTACTTTTTATTTATTTAGACACACAAACCACACACACACAAAAAAAAATATGTCCAAATATCGGCCTCTGAATATTTGCATCTCTTGATGGCACCAAATCAATGCTGAAATCGTGGCTTTAGAATGGGAAAAACATGCATCGAAATAAAAAATGCATAGTTTTTAAGTATCATGATTTAAAGTAGTTAGCCTGTTTTTTAACTCTCCAAATTTTAAAGGAAATTTGCTTTAATACAAAATATCAATATGCATTGATAGTAATTTGGTTTCCCTATAACTGTGGCCAGGAAATAAAATTTGATTTAGTACAGTTCAATATATAATCAAAGGACACATGTTATTGCTGAAATATATAGATATGCCTCCTAGTTACTTCATGAATGGGTTGGTCACTTAACCCTTGAAAAGGGGATGCAGTTAGAATCATATCTCAAAAAAGAAACCTAAACAAGTAGTTGGGATAACATTGGTTTATAGAAAACGATTCTTAGTGCTGTGATGATATTTAATTCAATTAGATTATATTTGAGTGGACACCAAGTACACCAGTGGTGGGATTCAAATGTTTTTATTACCGGTTCTGTGGGCATGACTGGAGTGGGTGGGTGTGGCTTGGTGGTCATGTGACTGGGTGGGTGTGGTCAATTTAGCAGTCCATTTTGCCAATTTAGCAGTCCATTAAACAATACACCGCAGCCCCCTTTTCTATTCTTTTCAACACTGCATGAATTTTTTGTTCTAGATTTTTTTTACTAGTGGGGAGAGGTTAGGGGAAGGAAAGGCATGCTTTCCACAGGTCTCATGGCTGTATTTAAAGGGCCAGCTAATGTCATTGGTTTTGGGAGATTCATTGGTGAGGTGATAGTGACCGGATGTGCGATGTTCACTAGTGCAGTAACTAGAGTTGGTAAATTGACAAGTGTGGTGTTAATGGAGAACTCGTTGAGCTGGAGATGTTAACCGTGCTCAAAACATTGGCTGGGCTTCTCATATTCATTGCAGCAGCCATAATGCGAGGAGCTGCTCCTTTGGTACTAAGTGAATTTTGCCCCATTTAACAACCTTTCTTGCCACAATTGTTAAGTAAATCACTGCAGTTGTTAAGTTGATAACACAATTGTTAAGTGAATATGTCAGAAGGTTGCAAAAGTTGATCACATGATCCCAGGATACTGCAACTGTCATAAATATGCAACAAGCATATTTGACAAGCATCTGAATTTTGACCATGATCCTGCTGCAATGACTATAAGTTGAATAGCAGTCATTTCAGTGCCATTGTAACTTTGAATGGTCACTAAATGAACTGTTATAAATTGAGGACTACCTGTTAATTTCAAGGGGCCTACTGGATTCGGCTTCCTTCTGAACATATAATTTCCAGAATAAAGTTATTGGCCTTATGAAATGGAAGGTGGGAACAGAGGGTAAAAGGAATGGTTGTTAAATTGAGGGCTGTGTATATGGACTTCAACCTCCAGAATTCCCCAGCCTTCTTTTTGCTGCAGATCTCATTTACAGTGTCAAGGTGAGACAGCATTTTATCAATAAAAAATTAATTTTGAATTATTCACTTTATATGATCACAATCTTAAAACCAGACCTACAGATGTAAAGATATAGGCAAAAAAGCTAGAATATTTGCTAGCTGTTAACCAATCTCCCTGATCCTAACACATATACTAGCTAAATAATAAGTTTCACAGAACAGAGCAGGAATAAATTGACATAGACTACAGGTAGTCCTCAACTTGCAACCATTCATTTAGTGACCATTCAAAGTTAGAACAACACTGAAAAAAATGACTTATCTTTCACATTTATATCCATTGCAACCATCCCCACAGTCATGTGATCAGAATTCAGACACTTGGAAACTAGCACGTATTTATGACAGTTGCAATGTTCTGGATCATATAATCACCTTCTGTGATCTTTTTGGCAAGAAAGTCAATGAGGAAGCCAGATTCACCTAACAACTGTGGTACTGTGGTACTAATTTAACTGCAGTGATTCATTTAACAATTATAGTCATAAAATGGAGCAAAACTCAGTTATCAATTGTCTTGCTTAGCAACAGAAGCTTTGGACTCAGTTGTGGTGTAAGTCAAGGATTATCTCTACAGTATGAATCTACTAGACCCATTTCAGGTTAACAGGTAGTATAAAAAGACATTAAACTTTAATCTCATTTCATCCAACTGATGGCGTAGCTTAACTGATGAAGGATGTTGTAAGCTTGAAAGGGAGCTACCAGATTCCTGATTTTTTGGCTACCGGAGACTAGCAGGGTCTTTTCCAACAGCATATACAGTATGAATACACTCTAAGTTCTTACTCTTACAGCAAAACTTTCTAAAATGCACAGATGAAAAACTCTATAGAGTTTCAAAGGCAGTACTTAAGATAAAGTGAACTTCATTAATGAAGTTAAACACCCCCACACCCATCCATCTGAACATTAATGCAAAACCACAGCTCACCCTGTCCAAAAAGGACCCTCCAAAAAGAACAGACTTGTAGGCAGGGAACCAGGTGCAAATCCCAAGGAGGACCATCTCCCTATAAAGCCAAAGGACAAAGGGGGAGGAGGAGGAGGCAGCGGTGAGGAGCAGATCAACCCGCAATCTTGTAAATCCCAAAGCTAGCACCCCTTAAAAGAGAAGATCCCAAGAAAGCACATACACACCAGCCCTTTTGCGCCAGCATAGCTAAAAAGACACAGCGGAGCATGACCCGCCAAGCAGCAAGGGAGAGAATGATGTAAGCTTGCACAGACAAACCAAATTGGCTCTCTGAGCCCAGAGAGGACTCCTGCCGAGAAGCAGTTTGTAGGCCTGTGCACTTTAGAAACCCTATCCCACCCTCAGGGTTAAAATCACGGTGGGGCTGTTATGATCGGAGCAACCCGATCGAAGCTGCTGTTGAGCCCAATGTATGTAGGGTTTGTTTGGCCAGGCAAATTATCCCCCCCATGCTACCAAAATGGATTCCTGGGTGCTGTTCTGCAGTGTAGAAACGGGAAATGGAGCAGCCAGCATGAGGGGGCGGGGAGGAACAGGGAGAAGAGAAGGACAGCAGCCTCCTCCTTACCTCATGCCAGCCACTCCGTTGCCCATTTCACCATTGTAGCACTGTGCCACGGAGCTTTCCCCACCCACCACAGCCCAGATGCCCTCACTTCTCTCAAGGATTTCTTTGCCTATCTGATTTCCTGCTCCTTCGCATTTCTTGCCATCATGAAAGAAAAGTTTATGTGGGGCTAATAAAAATTTCCCTCAATCAATTCCAATTTCACATGATCTTTTGTTGATAGAATATATTTAAAAATCAGAGATTCAGTACCTGGAATCCAAACCATGTAGAGCTTTATAGACCCAACATCTTGGGCTCTAAAAACAAAAGGCAATATACTCAATAATTTGCTCCTAAATATAAGAAATTATCATAGTCAGATTATTACCTAATGAAGTGTTATCTCACAACATTACTCCTTTTCATTATAGTGAAAAGACTTTGGAATCTCATGGATGCTTGCATTTCTAAAAGCCAGAGCTGGAGATCTATGAAGGCCCTTATAGGCTTTTGGAGTGAGAAAACAAAATAATCCTTGTCATGGCTTCACTTCCGCTCTCTCTATGGCAATAAAACCCCTACTTCTCCTTTTTTCTGAGAAGCTAAAATAGGCAATTTGTATTACAAATGCAGCAGAGCCAATTGGTGCAGATTACTGCATAACATTTTTGTTGTCTATGTGACAATGAAGAATCATTCATAGCATCCAGCAGCACTCTTTAATGTGGGTCATGGTATTGTTATTTTGTCCAGATACTCTACGCTAGAGCTCTCAGAAACTTGCTGTGACACATTTGAGAGGCATTTTAAGATAAAATTGCTTATTATCATTGCCATTTTGAAGACTATTTGTGGTAAAATACAAGCAGAAGTGGAAATAGTGGATATAAAAAGTCGACACACCACTGTTTAAATGCCGAGATTTCTGAGATGTTTCCAGGATGTAAAAAATTTAGATCACATCAATGATCTTTTTTTCCCCATGTTTAATATAATATACAAGCTGCACAATACAATGGAAAAACAAATCTTTTACAAGGGAAATAACAAAAAAAAACCGCAGAGTAATGTAGCTGCATAAGTGTGCATACCTAATTATAAGATACTCACACATGCAGCCACATAAGTGGGATGTGGCTGTGTTCATAATTAGCCAATCACATTCAAAATTATGGTAAATAGTTATTTGCCATCAATTAAAGTGACTCTAATCAAGCCCATATAAAGGTAACTGGTCTGGTAATTTTTTTTCTGACATTTACTCAATTGCCTCTTACAGTAAAAGCCATGATCTTAAAAGGCATCAAAGGGGTACTGGGGAATCAGGGAAAGAGTATGAAAAAAAAATCCAAGGCATTTGATATATCATAGAACACAGTGAAGATAGTTATGTGGAGAAAATCTGGCATAACAGCAGCATTACCAAGAACTGAATGTCCCCCCAAAATTGATTAAGAAGAAAGAATGCTGGTTTGAGAGGCTGCCAAGAGGACTAAGGAGCTACAGGAATTTCTAGCAAGTACTGGTTGTACACTATGTGTGACAACAGTGTCCTGTATTCTTCATATGTCTGGGCTGTGGGAAAGGGTGGCAAGATGGAAGCCTTTTTTTTACAAAGAAAATCATCTAAACCTGGCTGCATTTTGCAAAACCTTACATCAAGTCTGACAAAAGCATGTAGGAAAATGTGTTATGCTCTGAGGAGACCAAGGTTAAATTTTTTGGCCATAATTCCAAAAAGTATGTTTAGTGCAAAAACAACACTGTGCATCACCAAAAGTACTCCATACCCACAGTGAATCATAGTAATGGCAATGTAAGGACTTGCCTCTCCTATCCCCTCAAGAAAGCAGAACCTTTGAAACAAGTTGCATTTATTGGGGGAGAGTGATAGCAAGAAGAAAAGGCAGGATCTGAAGTTCCTGCTCAAAACCGTTAGGTTAAAAGTTGTATAAACCCCTTAGTCCAGTTGGAGGCGAGCCAATTCACACGTGTGAAGTTGTTGTGAGAACTTTGAGCTGAGAAGGTGATCAGTTGTTCTCAGGTGCTGCTTGCTCATTCCTCTGGAGCTGAGACAAAACAGATGGCTTTAATTTTTTAAAGACTGCTTGACACTCCATAGTCCAATTAAATGGCAAGCCAGATTTGCCCCCCCCCCCGGTCTTTAGCAAGTTAGTGATGGGCAGGGCAATTTGTGCAAAAGCTGGGGTGGATTGGCAGTAAAAATCTGCAAATTCCAAGAAGCTTTGTAACTGCTTCCAAATCCAGGGTGCTTCCCACTCTAATATAGCCTTCTCATTTTTAGGGTCCATTTCTATTCCTTACTGGGAAATCCTATTTTAATTTCTGAAACTCAGACAGTTGGACATGCAATTGGGTGACTCAGAGTTACTTTATGTGCTCACCCATAGTCTCGATATAGATTAAAATTTCATCCAAATCAGAACTTTCTTATATACCATATTTTTTGGAGTCAAGACACATTTTCCACCTGCAAAACTGGGTGGAAATGTCTGTGCGTCTTATACTGCAAATGTTGCCAAGCTCCCCCCCCAACCTGCTGGCCCCCATCCTTTGGCCTTTGCCTCCCAGCAATTTGCCTCCTTGCAGCAAACAGCCTGTTTCAGCTTCAGCACAGTCTGGTTAGCCCAAGAAGCTGTTGGTTGGATTAGCCTCCCGATGATCAGCTGTTTCAGGCTGCAGGAATTGGCATAGCCTATTGCTGCCTCCATGTGCCAAATTTTTGGCCTCCACATCCCGTTTTCAGCCTCTGTACACTCCGTTTTCCACCCATTCTGATCCCGCCACCCGGAATGGGTGGAAAATGGGATGCACAAAGGCTGAAAACGGGGCATGCGACGGCTTAAAATGGCAATAGGCTACAGCAATCCTGACAGCCTGAAACAGCTGATCCAAGCGACAATCAGGTGCTTATGCTAATCAGGCTGTGCTGAAACTGAAACAGGCTGTTTGCTACAAGGAGGCAAATTGCTGGGAGGCAGAGGCAGATATTTTTTCTTGTTTTCCTCCCCAAAAGCTACGTGTGTCTTATACTTTGGAGCTTCTTATACTCCAAAAAATATGGTAACTTTTTCCTTGGGATACATCCAGGGGTTGGATTCAAATTTTTTAACAACCGATTCTGTGGACGTGGCTTAGTTGGTGGGTATGGCTTGGTGGTCATGTTATTGGCCGGGCGTGGCAAACTCAATATCACTCACATCGAGTCATGCATCTCCTTGCATCTCCTTTCATGACTGTGGGGATGCTGCAACAGTCGTAAGTGTGAAAAATGGTCATAAGTCACTTTTTTCAGTGCCATTGTAACTTTGAATGCTCACGCCACACAAGCAAAGTACCAGCAAAGGAGGGAAAAAAGAACTCCAGAGTAGTTCCTGAGACAGGAAGTCTAGTCCTGCCAAGAATGTAATAAGGGTTAACGGAGAAGCAGTTTCTGTAAGCAACACCAGAATGTTTCCTTCCTGCCTTCCTTACAGGATTAGGCCAGTAATTTCTTCTAACAACCGGTTCTCCAAACTGCTTAGAATGTTAACTGGTTCTAGCGAATAGGTGCAAACTGGTAGAATCCCACCCCTGGATACATCCTCTTCTACATTATCAGCGAGTGGCTAATTGTGTTTGGTAACATTCCCCAGCTGTGCAGGCCTGAAGGTATTGCATTCCATTGGATGACCTTGGAATAGGCTGCAGTTTCCATGGGATGGTATGATGGCTTTTTGCTTTCCTTTCCTCATCTGCCCACCCTCCCACAGCTCTCCCATTTCTCATCACTTATGACAGCCTGACATCTAGCTAAGCAGGGCCAATGGAGCAGGTCTGACAAGCAGTTTGACAATGGAACAACTTACTTAGAGAGGTAGAGATCCTTTTTCATCCTATTCAACTTAGGTGTTTTGATTTGATTCCTGTGCTAACAGAGGATTGAATTTGATTACCTAAATAATCTCTTCAAACTCTATGATTCTATGAATATCATTTTTTTAGAAAGATTTGATGCTGAATTTATTAGGTAGGCTTCTCAAATTCCCCCATGCTCAGTGTAAGCCAATAGCTCGTGAAATATGAGTACGAGTTGCTGGCAGTTGGGTGGCATATAAATTTTATTATATGGTAGTAGTATTGTTTGCATAGCCAACTCGATGGTTAGGTTAGATTGAGTCTAGGACATTTAGGCACTATCCCATTTCACTACCAGCCACATGCTGCAATGGAAACAGCGGCCATTCTTCTTCTGCTGGTCCTGTCCTGGTGATTTTCCACTACCAATAATCCAGCCCCCCACTTTCAGCCCATCGTTCAGGCCCATTTCCTAAGGCCCATTTCTATTCTGGCAATTTGATGCATGGAACAAATAGCTGTCCCTCCTGGGAATTGGGGTGGCAGAGATTATAGGGGTGCTGGGGGGGATGGCATGTATCTTGGAGGCATGGGGACAGCAGGGATTGTATATATGCAGCTGGCAAGATTATGGGGGCACTGGGAGGGGCTTGCAGCCAAAGGATCTAATATTCAAGCCAGGGATGTACTTACTTTCTCCATGCAGAAAATAGCATATCTGTTGGGTTTTTTGTTGAATAAATGACTGACTTTATAGTTTTGTTTCATTACATTGCCTTTATATGTACGGTATGTCTATATATGTTAAAAAAGAAACAAACTTTACATGGGTGTGCTTATTTTTCATCATGCTATAAAGTGATAATATATTTTAGTGTTCACTGGCTGTTTTACATCATTAGATTTCATACAGCTTATGCTAATTAGATTAAAAGTCATTTATACAGCATTTTGGGGGGGAACCAAAATCAATTTTAATGCAATCAGAAACAATCTTCTTTCCAGAACAGATAAAATGGTTTTTTTATTGTTATTTAAAGGAATGCCTTGTCCTTTAAATAACAATAACATACCATTTGTATGGAGCAATTATATACAAATTATTACATCCTTGATGAATGCCCAGGTGGTATTCTCACAACATGCCGAGCCTGGGAAAGTGGCAGGGCCAGGCAAGCAGCATTCCCCTCCTGTGACAAAGAGAATTCTGGTAAAATTCACACTTTCTTGCAAAGGAAAAGCACTGGATGTTGTCCTACATTGAAGTAGTCAAGCCATTTCACAGGGTTGAGGCCCTGCCTGCTGTTAGAAAATGCAAACAGTGCTAGGAAAAAGAAAATCACAGGTGTTGCCTTGCCAAGGTCTCAAGACTTCCCTGTCAAATCTACAATTTTGTGATCTCCTTGTGGTATTCCAAGTACTCTGTTTGGGAATGCTTGTTAACAGTGTCCTTTGAAGGAAATATGGTGGATTAAGATTGGGGATGTGGCACTCTCACAGCTTCCCTGTCAAACATACAATTCTGGTATTGCCTGGTGGTGTATCATCCAATAACTGTTTGAGGGTGCTAATGAAAAGTGTGCAATGAAGGACACTGTTAACATGGTGGATTAAGATTGGGGACATGGCCACTCTCACAGTCCACCCTATCTCACTTCCCTGTCAAGCATACAATTTTGGAATCGCTTGGTGGTCTCCCATCCAAATACTCTGGGGGTACTGGTCTTTTAAAGGCAATATGGGGACATAGGCACTCTCACATCCTGGCCTACCTCACAGTATTGTAAGAAAGAGCAGGATAGAGCCTATCTTAATAAATACATTTTAAAAATCCTACCACCACCTAATACCCACAAAAGAGGCCACGGGTATGTGGTTTGTGGACCTTCAATTATACAGAATTACCATGCCAGCAGGGTATTTTGTGCAGTGGAAGTCCACAGAGAGGCAATCTTCTCTTAATGTTTGGCCCAAAGCTTGTTAGCACTCTGCACATGCTCAGAGGCAATCTTCTTACTATACCCATAATTTAGGAGCAGTCTGCATCTGCAGAGGCAATATTGTCTTCCCGCTTTGCCAAAAGTCTGAGAGAACTCAGCTCATGTCCAAAAACAGTCTTTTCTTCCTGGTTTGCATGGAGCCTAAGAGCACACTTGTGTATACCCAGAGGCACTCTTCCTGCTTTGCCCAAAGTCAGAGAGCTCTCTGCTCATGCCCAGAGGCATTACATTCTTGCCACTTTGTCCGAAGCTAGGGAGTACTCTGCGTATGCCCAGAGGCACTCTTCATGCTTTGCTCAAAGCCCAAGAGCAATCTGCACATGCCCAGAGGAACTCTTCTCTTCCTGCTTTGTCCGAAGCCTGGGAGTATTATGAGTATGCCCAGAGTTAGGGCTCACCAGGCTTTTGCAATTGCAAGGGGCAATTTCCAGGGAGCACTTGCAGTGGGTGGGGCTGTTGCCATAGAGAAATGTAAGGTTGGTAAGCTGCATGGAAAAGTTTATATTTGGCCCTTTTACAGCAGTAATAGGCATGGGGATGTTTCCTTGTGTCCATGTTGATTCCTTTCACTTCTTGCCCAGATGAACACAGAAAGGGAGCCCTCTTCTACAAAGGGAGGGTTCTTTGCACTCCCAACTCACCCATTTCCTCTGTATATCTTGCTGCAGAGGTGCTTGCACTGGGCAAGCTCAGAGGATACTTGCAGTATGTGGGGCCATTCCCATAGAAGCACTCTGGCTTTCCCATCTTCTAGGATTCTGGGGTGGCAGATATTCACCCTCCCTTGAGGACATATCATCCCACTCTTGAGCACACAACATCAAAGTTTAGGCGAAAAAAAGAAACAAGAACACTCCAAAAGCAGCTTTCGTTACGCTATTTAATCATTGATAATTTATCTCATAAGTGTGGGGGGGAAGGGTCTTCACACTCCCTACCCTCCAAGTTCCCATTTCCTCTATCTTGATGTCAAGATATGCAAAGTGAGGTTCCTGCTGAAGGCTTTGAGTTGCATTGAATGATGGAGGCTGATTAAGTGGTTGTCCACTAGGACTCCAGTATTCCTTTCACAGTTACTGCTGTTGAGCCAAGTTTCACCTAGTCTGTTCTTGAACATTTGGTACGGATTCATTTGTACATTTGGTAAATTTCGTTGATTTATCACTTAAAAAGTAACAATCTCATTATTTTCTTTTATTCTTTTCTTCAGATGCATTCACAGCTCATTGATAGTTTAAAATAATGTTAACCCAAATCCTTTCCATTGGGAGGGCCAAATCTATAGTATGCTGATGGGCATTTCCTTTAGCACAGCTTGGGGCCATTGGAGAGGTGTGTATTTTGGACTATTTTATTGATCAGTCAATTAGACTATCAAATTAAATATTTTTTACAATGAAGCACAGCAATTATTTTAAGTTAGAATTTTTTTAGTCCTGCTAGGAAAATGCCAAGTATTGAGTAGGAGACCCTCTATATCGAACACATATCTTCTCTACTGAGTAATGATCCTTCTCAGTGTATGTTCCTTTCAGTGTATTGTGATTTCAGCCATCAGTTCAGTTAAGAGTAATGCATAATAAAATATAAAATAATAGAGCTGGAAGAGACATTAGAGGTCTTCTAGTTCTACCCCTGCTCAAACAAGAGACCATTCCAGACAAACTATTGTCCAATCTCTTCTTGAAAATTGCTGCAAATCACATCAAATAATCAAAAGGGGCCTTGTTTGTCCAAAAGTTTTTTTCTGTTTGTGAATTTCATGCATCAGTCAATTATATCTACATATTTCACCTGTCCCACACTTTTTTCATGCCAAATGGTTGATGATTTCTATCGATTTATGTTCCCACAGCATAATTACAAGGGTATTGCATCAGTTGGTTACGTCTTTGGCGGGAAAGAATTTGGGAAATGATACGAGATATGAGATTTCAATATTAGAGGCAGGAAAAAAGCAAGAGGAAATTATTTATTTTTATAGTTTTTTTTTTAAATTAACTAAATACTTTTCAGAAAATTGAGAATCAGTTTCCAAAGGTACATAATTATGGTTTGGCAAAAGGCTAATGAATTAAAAACACATAAAGATATGTTATGTTCAGAGCTGTGTTAAAAAGGTAATCCAAAAATGGATGAAAGATAAGCCAGTTCAAAAAGTTACTTCATTATTTTGCTTTATTATTCTTGCTTTTATCAGTATTTAAAGTCTGGTTTGTACTTACATTTGTCTTTTTCTTTAGTTTAGAACAATTAAATAACAATATGAAGAGTAGAAATGTAACATGAAAGAAAAAACAGTTGTAAAACAAAATATCAAATGTTATTATAAACATACCGTATTTCCCCATGTATAAGCCACCCCTTTTTTCCAAAATTTTCAAGCCCAAAAAGTAGGGGGGTGGCATATACAAAGCAGGTACACTTTTTATACGTGAAAAATGCATAAAATAATAAAGTAGGAATAAACTGGTTTTCCAGCAGTATGCTATACTTTTTGTAAAAATTGTACGTGATGATACGATTACGAGTGCGAGTACGCGATAGAAATGCATACGCTAGGCATCGGCCTGAATGCTTCGTTCCTACTCTCGTTCGATGCGTAGATTGCTAGCGTCGCCCGACCGCTTTCGGCGTCATGACCGAAGTTGTAGATCTAGACGTCGAATTTTGTTTCTTTGTAAATTTTCTTTCTTCATAACTTGTTTCTCTAATAAAATATTTTTTTCAAAACTTCACAGTCCAAAAATTGGGGGGGTGGCTTATACAAAGGGGGTGCTTATACATGGGGAAATACGGTATTTAAGAAAAATCAGTTACACAATAACAAATTCCAAGATACAAAAATAATTAAGCACACTATTAAATTAACCAGTTTATCTATTATACCTTGACTTGCAGTGTAAATCACTGGAAAGAAACCTCATCTATAAAATACTGAATTATTTATTTTGTAATTGTATCAAGAGATAATTATATCAAGCTTGTAATTCCTTTGTTTAAAAATTATCCCTCAGTAATCCTAAAATATTCCTTGAAATAACAGTGCAGTTTATCACTGAGTGTCACTTCAGTGTGAAAAATACAAAAAATTATCAAGAAATACATGTAATTAACACTTGCCTTCTTTTCTGTGCAGACCAACTTAGAAGAGGAAAAATTAGTTAAAGAAGCTGCTTCTCAAGTGCAAGAAACATTTCAAGCCAGCATTTCAGTAGCCTCCAACATCCTTGGTAATAAAATGCTAGGCATAATTTGCTTATCCATAGATTCTTGGTTGCGTTTATAGCAGCCTACCCTCATCTAGTGTTTTTTAGATAGTATTGGGAGCACAATTGATTTTTCATCTTAAAAAAAAGGTTTACAGTATTACAAAGCCTGTTCGCATATCAATTTGAGTATTAAAAACAGAAACAATGGTAAATTGATAGTTGTAATGGTATAGGAGTTCCTTATGGTGACAGAACACTAACTCAGAGATACGGTAATGGTATATGATTGCTTCTATGTGGAATTGAGCTATAGGGATAGACTAGGGCCAATGTTAGTGTGCTACTCTCCTAGTTACCCAGCTACAGTCCTGGGTATCAACCTGAGGCTGCTATTGGGGGTCCCAATAATCTTTTCTACCAGTTTTATAGTCATGGAATATTTAAGCTCAAGTTTCAATCTTAGTCTTACATTGTTCCCCAAAATTCAAAAATAGAGGGTGGTCTTTAATTTACCTATCTCAGGAGAGGGATCTAGTGTAGTTTGTGGTGTGGTGAATGTTTTTGGGCTCAATTGTGGTCATAAGTTGAAGCTACAGAGAAATGGCCAGAGTGCTGAAGGAATTGATTCTGCCAGACTTCTACCCAATCACCAATCTTACACAACTTGGTTCACTGAGGGAGTGGGAAATTATAGAAAAGATGTCTAGAATGATTGCAATGGAAAACCTGGAGAGGGCAGTGAATGTTGATAAAAACTGATAAAAGCTCATAAGGCTGTGAATTCTCACCTGAGTTTGTTGCATACACAGATTCTTTTCAGCAGTCTTTGGTTACCCAGATTCCTTTAGGATAGAGGTGTCAAACTCAAGTCATTATGGCGGTGTCACATGATGTATCATGACTTTTTTCCCCTTCGCTAAACTGGGCGTGGGCCAGAGGTGGTATTCAGCAGGTTCTGACCAGTTCTGGAGAACTGGTAACGGAAATTTTAAGTAGTTCAGGGAACTGGCAAATACCACCTCTGACTGGAGATTTTACAGTATGTTTCTTCCCCTGCCACGCCCACCAAGCCATGCCCACAGAACCAGTAGTGAAAACATTTGAATCCCACCACTGGCGTGGGCATGGCCAGCATGTGTTGCATCCGACCCACAGTATGGGAATTTGACAGCCCTGCTTTAGGGATAAGAGGATTCCAGACTTGCAAGTTTCTTGTAATTGCTCAGGGTTGGATTTCAGTAGAGCAGAAACCACTGTGACGAGGAAAACAATGTTTCAGGCCTGCCTCCATTCAAAACTCAAGAAAGAAAATCCCCAACCAAATTGAATTAGAGAAGAGGTACTTTTACTAAGTTTGAAATGATAGCAGTAAAAGCAAGGCAAGATCTGATTCAAAACGCACGAAAGTTACACATTGAAAGTCTCTCCTGCCAGGGTCCAGCAGTGAGAGTCCAATCAACATCCAATATGATGTTATGGGAAAATTCCTCTTCAGGTATTTCTCGCATCTGGAGTCTCAGGACAGATGGCCTTGATGGGGTATAAACAATTCCACTCAGCAGCACTGTAATTCATGAGTACCTTCCTTCCAGTTCTCATGGGACTACTATACACCAACTCGCTTCCCCATCCCAAATGCTCATGCCCTCCTCTCCATTTCTATGGCCAATAGCAAACACGCTGTAGATACCCGTGTTGGAGATCCAGCTGACACTGTATCTTGTATGATTCTATGATTTGTTTGTGTTTATCAAATCCAAGAAAATGGGTAGGATCTTGTAGTAATCCTAAAGGTGCTTTTTCAAGAGGCAACTGAACTTTCTGGCTTTTCTTTGAAGACGTTTCCCTTCTCATCTAAGAAGCTTCTTCAGTTTTTCAGAGGATGAGAAGCAAAACGTCTTCAAAGAAAAACCAGAAAGTCTAGTTGCCTCTTGAAAAAGCACCTTTGGGACAACCATTACCCGGATAACTGAGAATCTCCGTAGAGATCTTGTAGTAAGAACTCTATATCCTGTGGAATTGATCTTCCTGGCTTCTTCAGATAGTTATGTAGGTAGACTGAGTGGCTAGATTAGGGAAACTGTAAGCACTTACTTTGACAAAAAAATGTCCTGTGACACAGTGTGTTTTAAAACAATGTTGTCCACTGACTCATATTTTTGACAATTTTTTATTTTGTCTCCAACCTTCTCTTTTTAAAGAAAGTCATTTAGAAGGTAGTGGCAGCCCAGCTACATAAGCTCCTAGAAAAAATGGATCATCTGGATTCCTGTAACTCAGAATTCAAATCCAGTAATGGGATGGAAATGGCATTGATCTCCTTGGCAATGACTTCTGTCTGAACCTTGTAAGGCAGTGTGTGTCTCTCTTGATCTTATTAGACCTTTCTTAGAGAATTTAGTTTGTAATTTCCATTACAACTATTGTATTTGTTCTTTTCTAGTCATTTATTACCTTCTTTCCCCCTCATTTCTCAATAATAATGGATATGTGTATCCTTTTCCTGGATGGCTCATACATGGAATTGTTAGCATAGTTCCTCTCCCAGCACAATTTGGGTGAACAGATACTGCTTTGGAATAAATGATCCTACAAATATCCAGATTCCATGTTGGATTCCATAAGTTATTACTAACATCATGAAACAAATAGTTAGCAAATATAACTTCCAAAGTATTAGTGTTACTGTATATTGGTCAATTTGGGATGTGGCAACAGTGACTGTTGTCAATGCCTCTTATTCCAGGGACAGGCATAAATGACAACTAATGGAAGATGGGTGAATATTCTCAACTTGGCATAATTTTCATATTGATGATGCTGTATCTCAGATAGTCAAATAATCTTTCCCACCAGTCTCATAGTTACAGATATATAATATATTTAATCTCAAGTTTCAATCTTAGCCTGCTACATTTTTCCCCAAATCTAGTTGTCCTTAACTTTTTTTCAAATCTATTTGTTTATAGTCACTTTTTTTTCTTTCCCCTCCTTTGAGTACATACTTGCTTTGATCAATAGCTTACAAGAGGCTGCAATTAGACATCTTGAAGGAAACTATTTTGTAATACAGAATTTATTTTGGACAATCACACATGTACTCAGTGGAAATGTTTCTGTTTTTCCTCTGAAATTCCAGGTAACAAACTGTTATCCAATCTCTTCTTAAAAACTTCCAGTGTTGGAGCATTTACAACTTCTGGAGGCAAGTTGTTCCACTGATTAATTGTTCTAACTGTCAGGAAATTTCTCCTTAGTTCTAGGTTGCTCCTCTCCTTGATTAGTTAACAGATAACAGATAATGAAGGGACCTTGTAGGTCATCTAGTCCAACCTCCTGCTCAAGCAGGAGACCCTACACCATTTCTGACAGGTGGGAGTCCAATCTCTTCTTGAAAGTCTCAAGTGATGGCGTTCCCCAACTTCCAAGGGCAAGCTGTTCCATGGGTTGATTGTTCTCACTGTCAGAAAGTTTCTCCTTATTTCCAGGTTAAATCTCTCCTTGTTCAGTTTCCATCCATTATTCCTTGTGTAACCTTCAGATGCTTTAGAAAATAGCTTGATCCCTTCCTCTGTGTGGCAGCACGTCAAATATTGGAACACTGCTATGATGTCTCCCCTGGTCCTTCTCTTCACTAGACTAGCCATGCCCAGTTCTTGTAACCGTTCTTCATATGTTTTAGTCTCCAGTCCCCTAATCATCCTGGTTGCTCTTCTCTGTACTTTTTCTAGAGTCTCAACATCTTTTTTATAGTTTGGTGACCAAAACTGGATGCAGTACTCTAGATGTGGTCTTACTAAGGCTTTATAAGAGTGGTATTAGTACCTTACTTGATATTGATTGTATCCCTCTGTTAATGCAACTTAGGATCTCATTAGCTTTTTTGGCTGCTGCTGCACACTGCTGGCTCATATTTAGCTGGTTAGTGGACAACAAGCTAACCAGCTAGTCTTAGTGCTCCAAGATCCCTCTCACAGTTACTGCTATTAAGCCTGGTTTCATCCAGTCTATATGTGTACTTTTGGTTTTTCTTGCCTAAGTGTAGGACTTTACTTTTCTCTACATTGAATTTCATTTTGTTAGATAGAGCCCTGTGTTTAAGTCTGCCTATTTTCTAGGGTGTTAGCTATTCCTGCCAACTTAGTATCATCTGCAAATTTGGTAAGTTCCCCTTCTATTCACTCATCTAAGTCGTTTATGAAGATATTGAATAGTACTGAGCCTAAGATGGAACCTTGTGGCACCCCACTGCTTACTTCCCTCCATGTAGACCTATTAAGGACTACTTGTTGAGTACGGTTTGTCAGCCAGTTGCAAATCCATCAGGTGGTGCTACCTATCCCACTTTTTTCTAGTTTACCAAGAAGTAGGTTGTGGTCTACTTTGTTGACTGCCTTGCTGAAATCTAAGTATATTATGTCCAGAGTATTTTGCTGGTCTACTAATTTAGTCACTATGTTGAAGAATGAAATAAGATTGGTTTGGCATGGTCTGTTTTTAACAAACCCATGCTGACTGCTAGTTATTACTTTACTTATTTCTAGATGTTGGCAGATCTGTTTTTTTGTTATCTTTTCCAGTATCTTTTCAGGTATTGATGTTAGACTGATTGGTCTGTAGTTTCCTGGGTCTGTTTTTTTTCTTTTTTTGAAGATGGGAACCACATCAGTTCTTTTCCAGTCCTCTGGTAGTTCTCCAAATCCCAACTCTTACTAGATTATATTCATATTATAACTTATTCAGAATGATATATTACAATATATCATTATTACAATATCCTTTAATTTCTTACTCTACTTTTTTTAATGCTTTATTGGGTTTTTTCATTTATACATAGTACCATTACTTATTAAACAGTGCTGTGACATATATACATTTATATGTTATGTCTCCCCTTGGAGATTCAAACGAACAAACATAAAGCAGCCGTTTCACAATCAAATCAAACTGAAGGAAAATAACAAGATAACGACTGGCAGAAACGGTTAGAACTCCCCTTCAAAATTCAAACAAACAGAGATCTCTTTGCAGTAACGTCCTCATTCAAAATAGTCATTTTGTTTCTGGCAAAAGGCACCAGCTCAGCTGTGTCCTTTTATACCCATTAAGGCAACGTGCTAATTAACTGGCTTGCCCTTCAGATTAACGTTTCCTGGTTCTGACGTCAATCCACGATCTAACAGTCATCAGATTTAAAACTCTTAACAGGACCGATCCTTCCAATCACAACATTTATATACACACACACACACACACACACACACACACACACACACACATTTATGTGTCCTATCCAAATTTTCAATACACACTACTTCCATACCCTCATATCTATTATGTACATTATGTACATTTTCTATTATGTCTATTGTCAATCCAGATATACCATGTTTCCCATATTGCATTGTATTCTGTGTTTGCTTTCCCTTTTAGTTCCATAGTTAATTTATCCATTTCCATGCACTCGAAGACTTTTTAATTATTATTTTTAAAAAAAAACAAATTTTATTGATTTTCAAAGACAACACACAAACAAACAAAACATAAAACATAAAACATCTTTTCTGAAAGCTGCTTGATCCTGGGTTACATCTCTTCATACAGACACAAATTCAAATTCATGTTCATTTTATATACCATTCCATATCTTATTACCAGTTTCCATTTTCTATATAGCTTCTCACCTCTTTTAACTTTCCTAGTTTTATTTTATTCATCTCATCTCAGTTCAGATCATAATATTTATTATTCTTTGTCTGTTCTGTTTCCAGCTATCTATTTCTCTTTTCTCTTTATACAAAACTTCTCCTGTACACTGATTGGAGTGTGACGCCTTTGACTCTTTCTCCTAAATTTATAATACTTAATATAATACATGACTTCCATTGGGATTCTGTTTAGTACATTCTAAAATTACACATTATATTTTATAAGAAGAAAAAATTTATAAGTATATAATATAATTAAAACAAATATCAATGCCAATACAAATCTAATCATTAATATTAATATTCATTTATATCTTAAACATTTTACACATCACTTTTCAATTGAATATCATACTTTTATGGGAACACTTATACCTTCCATAATTATTTCCCCCCCACATCACATATTTTTAAATCATTGTATTTAAATCATTGTATCATTAAAATGTTCCCATTCCCTCTTGCTTCAATTCTCTTATTTATTTCATTGCCTCCTTTTTATTCACAAAAATTTCACTAAGTTACACTAAATATTTTATCCCATTTTTGATCACGTTGTTTCCAATTTTCTAACAATATTTCTAAGTACCAATATAAGAATAAAATCTTATGTACCTTTGCAGAATCCCTTTTTCAATTAAATTTACCCTTTATCTCTAAATGAATCTTGTTTCTTTACATCTTGCTCCCCACCATTAAGGCTTCTCATCCCTTCCTTCCTCCCTTGCTTGTTCTTCTCCCTGCCCTTTTTACCCCCTTGTCTCTCCACCTCCCTTTTCTTCTTCTGCTTTCCCCCTTTCTGTTGTTTTCCAAGATTATATCCACTTTTCACCTTATTTTTCTCTTTTTTGGTTGTTTTTTCAAGTAAAGTCCCCTTTTTCTTTTCCTCTTTCTCCCTTTCTTCCCCAAATAAAGTTACTTGTTCATCAAAGATGGCTTCTTCTTTGTCTCAATCATTTTGTTGCGCAGTCAGTTTCTCATAGGTGCAAATCGCCATTTCTAAAAATTGAAAGAGAGTACCAAGAGAGTCTTTCCCTTCTTGTTCTTCTTCTTTGTATTTTTTGTATTCAATTTTCAATTCATCCACAAGTGATGCCATTGTAGAAAGAAAAAGTTTTTCCAAAACAACCACCCAAGTGTTCTTAGTCAAAAATAATCCCCAAAAGTCCCAAAGTCACCAAACAATCCAAATAAGCTGTTTCTTTTAGCACTTTCTTCTTTCTTCACTTTCTCTTTCTGGGGTTACTGTTTAGTTACAAAGTTCCAGTTAAAATGTATCTTTTAGAAGTCTTGTTAGTATTTAATAATTCTTTGAGATTCTAGGCAATCTCCTCCTTACTTTCAAATCCTGCTCCAATTCTTTTCCTCTCCCTTCCCACTTACAGCAAAAAAGATTTTTTTTAAATATTCAGAAATCCTTATCCCTTTAGCATTTAATTACCTATTAGTGCCAATGTGGGTTTTTCCGATTTCTCTTGCATTTCCATTCGCTGTCACGTTAGGAAGGAGAGTGAAAAAAAAGAAAAACTTTCCCTTTTAACTTCCATTCGCCGCTTGCAAATCTCTAGAAATGATGTGTCTTTCACAAATTTTAAGTTCCAGGGTACTTTCGTTATTGCTTTGTCCTGGTCAGCAAAAAACTTTCACTTCTTGTCGACTCCTCCTGCACTTTCTTTTTCTGGCTGAGCACTTCTATGTGGCGTCCATTTCTGACTGCTGCTCAGCTGCCTTCGGAAAAGGGGGTTTAGCCGGCTAGAGAAGAGTGGTGCGATATCTCTCGACCCTGCCAGGTCCCCCCTGTCTTCGCCACCTTCTACAGAGGTGGCTAGCCCTGAAGCCAGGTGGCTCAGGGCACTCCGGCAGCGAGCGCAGGCAGAAACCATGCACAGTCGCGGATTCCTACCTGCCCCGAAGCGCTGCAGACCGGAACTCGAAAGACTTTTTAATTATTAAACCTTCAGGTGGTGTGGAATTTTTCTTCCAGTACTGGGCATAGGAAATTCTTGCTGTTAATGCATGTAATATAAGATATTTTATCTTTCTGTTAGAGTTTCTTTTTATTATTCCTAAGAGGAATAATTCCGGGACAAAATCATTTTTGTTTTCAGTTAACCACAGTTGAATCACTTTCCAATATTTTTCGCTTCGGGTCATGTCCACCAAGAATGAAAGAAGGTACCTTGTTGTTATACACACTTCCAGCAATTTGGTTTTAAATTTGGATAGATCTTAGCCAATCTTGTAAGTGCCATATACTAACAATAGAACATTTTATGTTGATTTTCCGCATAAGCTGCCAATTTTGTTATTTTTTAATTCATATTCCAAATCTTTTCCCACTCTTCCAAATCAATAGTATGTCCAAAATTTCTACCCCATGCATTCATTGTTCCTTTCACAATTTCTTCTGCTCTGTCAAATTCTAATAAATGTTTATATATCTTTGATAATAATTTCTCATCTGGGCCAATCAAAATTTTATCTAGTTTTTGTAATTCATTGTCTATTCCAAATTCCTCACTGTCTTTTTTATATCTTGTTTGTATTTGCATATAAGTCCACCAGTCCAATTTTATTCCCTGTTCTTCCAATTTCTGTCTATTCTTTAGACTCTCTTGTTTATATAAAATTTCCTATACCTGGCCATTTTCTTAACCTCTGTTATATTAGGGTGGATTACTGCTTCCAAGGGAGATACCCAGTTTGGAATTTTCAAATATTTATTCTTTATTTGTCTCCATGATTGTATCAGCACATCTCTTATTTTATGTCTATAGAAGTATAGATATGGTTTGCTTTCTTTATCCCACAGGAAGGCATCAGGATGTCAGCTGTGGAATTTTTTCCTCAATCTATCTGCACCCTCTTTGTATATCATGCCCTTCTATGGTTAATATTCTTTTGTTTCTTAGATTAATCCAATCTCGTATCCATACAAGTATTGCTGCCTTATGGTATAGTTCCCAATCTGGGAGCCCAACGCCACCTCTGCTCTTACTATCCTGTAAATCTTTTAGCTTTATTCGCGCTTTCTTACCTGCCCAAACAAATTTTGTGATTGTTCTGTTTAATTCTTTAAAAAAATCTTATCTAATTTTGTTGGGGTTGTTTGAAATAAATATAAAAGCTTTGGCAAAACATTCATTTATTTAGTTGCTATTTTTCCTAATAGTCCCCCATTTTTCCAAATCTTTTTAAATTTGATTAAGTAATTTCATATAATTGTCTTCTTTTATTGAGGAGCATTTTGCCATTAACCATATTCCTAGATATTTTTTTTTTTTTGGTAATTTGTAGTCCCATTACGTTTTCTAACTCCTTTTTATTTTTAGATATTATGTTTTTCACTAGCATTTTGGTTTTGTCTCTGTTAATTTTGACTCCTGCGACCTCCATATTTTTCTAATTCATCTATCAGAATTGGACCTGATTCTAGTGGCTCCTCAATTAAAAAAACCCAAATCATCTGCGAATGCTTGTAATTTATACTCCTCTTTTTAAATTTTTGTTCCCTGTATTTCTGAGTTTTTCCTAATTTTTATTAATAGTGTCTCTAATGTCAAAATAAAGAGCAGAGGTGACAATGGGCATCCCTGGCAAACTCCTTTTGTTATTCTAAATGCCTTCATTATATCTCCATTTATTATTACATTGGCCCTTTGGGAAGAATAAACTGTTTCTATTAATTTTTCAAATCTATCTCCAAATTTCATTTCCCTAATTTGATAAATTCCCAATTTAAATTATCGAATGCTTTTTGTGCAGCCAGAAAAACAAGGGCCACTTGTTTTCCTGATTGTATTTTGTAATATTCTAATACATTCATTGCTATTCTAACATTATCTCTTATTTGTCTTTGCTGCAGAAATCCATTTTGATCATTATGTATAATCTCATTTAAAATCTTCTTCGTCCTTCCTGCCATAATACTCATAAAAATTTTGTAGTTGGCATTCAAGAGCAAGATTGGTGTATAATTTTTGACTTGATTAACATTGGTACCTTCTTTCGAAATCAAGGTAATGTATGAGTCCCTCCATGATTCAGGTATTTTTGCATTTAACAAAGCCTCGTTGCATACCTCCAGTAGTACTGGTTCCAATGATTCCCCTAATGTTTGATATAATTCTCCTGGTAAACCATCTGGCCCAGGGTCTTATTTGCCTTTTGTTTTTGGATTGCTTCCTTCTGTTAATGTAATTTTTCTATTTAATATATTCCTTTTTTCTTCCTCAATTAGTGACATACTATCTTTTTAAAAATACTGATCTATTTTCTTTGTTGCTATTATTGTTTGACTATAGAGATCTTCAAAGTATTTTAGGGCAATCCTTTTTTTCTCTTCTTCATTATTTTGTAATATTCCTAATTCATCTTGAAGCTGGTATATTATTCTTTTTTCAATGTATAGGCCAGCCATCTCCCTGGCTTGTTTGCATTTTCAAAATAATTTTGCTTCATAAATTTAAGATCCCTTGCAATGTCTTCCTGTTGTAATATATTTAATTTGTGTTTGGCCAAATTCAATTGTTCTTTAATTTGATCGCTCCCTGGATTTTTTTGCATTTGTTTTTCTAGATCTCCAATTTCTAGTTGTAATGTATTTTGTTTCCCCCATTTCTCCTTCCTTTTTGCCATATTATTATCCCCCTGGTGTATGCTTTCATCATATCCCATAGGGTTTGCAATTATAAATTTTTTGTTTATATTGAAAAATAGTGTCAATTTGTTTGAGACCTTTTAAATAAATTCTTCTCCTAATAGTATCCGGGGGTTCAATGTCCATCTTTTTCTTTTCTTTTTCTGACCTCTCCAACTTACTTTAATGGGGTTGTGGTTAGCCCAGGTGTTTGGGGGAATTTCAATTTTCTCTATTTACTTAAATCAATATTTGTCCATACCATGTCAATCCTTGAGTATGATTTATGTGGGTTCGAGTAAAATGTAAATTTTTGTTCTGTGGGATTTAATGTTCTCCATACATCAATTAGATTCAATTCCTCTGACATATAAAAAATGTTTGTGGTAGTATATTCCTTTTTTAAAAATTTGTATTATCACAGATGTAGTCTTTTGTAGTCTCTACTATTCCATTATAGTCTCCGACTATGCATATATCTTTTTGACCTATCAACTATTTTTTCATGGAGTATTTGTAAAATTCTTTTTGGTTTTTATTAGGTGTGTAAATATTTACTAGTAGCATCTGTCTTTGTTCTATCTTTATTTCCAATATTAATATTCTTCCTTTGATGTCTGCGTAAATTTGCTTTGCTTCTATTTCTTCCCTAATGTATAACATCACCACCACCCCCTCCAATGCAGTATGGAGTTTCCCCAGATTATTGAATTCTAAGTATTTTTTATCTTGATTCTTGATATGTACCTCTTGGAGGCACACAATATCTATGTTTTGCTTAACCAGTTTTGACAGTATTTGCTTTCTCTTGATTACAGCATTTAACCCATTTACATTTATTGACAATAGTTTTAGTTCTTTTTCCATTGCATTGTTGATGTATTTTGGGTTGATTTGATTTTTCTGCATTTAGCATCCCATGTATTGATCTTTGGGTTGATGGAAATGCTGTCACTACTGATGGGTTTGAGGATGTTTTCTTCCCTGCCCTCAAAGTGGTTGTCATTATGCTAGTCATTCCTTTCAGAATGTTTTTTGTCTCCTAGAATTTTATAAATGCTTTCTCAAATTATCATACAATCATTTATAATTAGTAATATTAAATCTTACTGTTCCTTCTTGTTTCTTTTATATCCAATATGTCAGATTGCATTAAATCACTGGTATTCTGTTTCTGTTCCTTTTTGTGTTATCAATGTTATATCACTCACTATCTATCTCTCAAAAGACCAATTTCTATTTCAGAGTAATATATAATAGAACTATATAAACAATATTCTATTTCTATATATCTTATTCAATGTTTCAATAATTAATTTCCATTCGTGTACACTCTAACAAATATGATATGACATACAATATACAGTATAATAAAATTGATGCTTAATATGCCATTAACATAGGTATTATTCTAAATATATAAATCCTAATTATACTGCCGTGTTTCTCACTAAATAAGGCCGGGCCTTTTTTGACCCCCGAAAAAACGGCTAGGCCATCTTTTCGGGGGTGACTTAATTTCCTCCCCCACCTAGAGCGGCCCATATGCACTCCCCTCGCCGAGAGGCCGGTTCTATTGGCCGATGAAAGCTCCCCGAAGGCAGAGTCCCCAGCTGCTTCGGGGTGAGGTGTGGCTGCCCGTGTCCCCTCGCCATTAGGCAGTCTCTTTTGGGCGATGGAAGCTCCCCAAGTGCAGTCACCAGCCACTTCGATCGGCTGGTAGAAGCGGCCTCGGGGCGAGCACACACACACACTCCCCTCGCCACGACACTGAAGCACATACACTGAATAGTAAAATGTAGGTGTTCAGTTCAGGGATAATCCAAATATCAAAGTCCAGTATCAAAAAACAGTTCAGTAACAGACTTACATCAACGATCAGTAACAGTCATTAGGAGGAACGGCAACTTTCTCCAACAGAAGGAAACAGAGACTCACTCACTTCACTGAGACTCTCTTCTGAGACTAACAACCCAGGTTTTTGGCTCCATCTTATGGCCGTTTGAGGAACCACACCCAATTACAATTTTAGCATTCTCTTAAAGAGACAGTATTAAATGTCTATCCTGGTTTATATATTTCCAACCCAACTGTTAGGTGACTAGCAATTCCTAACATTCTCCCCTTCGGGTAGGACAATATATAACACCTTACAGTTTAAGTCCATATCCTTCACAGCAAGCCTTATGTTTTACAGAGACTTGGGCTTTTGTAAAATGATCTGAAATGTTATTTTCTGACATGCAGTACTCCAGTTTAATCATTTTACTTTGTACGCATTGTCTCACATTAAGATATCTTAGATCTGTGTGTTTTGATCTTGTCTTTACAGCAAGATTGGAAGCCATCTGTATTGCTGATTGGTTGTCTTCATAAACAACAATAGAATCTGTTACATCAATTCCTATATCAATCAATAGTTGCTTATAACAAACTAAATCTGTACATAATAGAGACAAACATGAAAATTCAGCCTCCATTGTTGACAAACTTCTGTCGAATAGACCTCCATCCAATCAATGCCTTTCCTAATAATACTACAGTACCTGATGTAGATTCATGTGTATTTATATCTGTAGCAAAACTTGCATCAGCATATGCAGTTAGACGTAGTTCATTTTTAGGCTCCAAATACAATGCATAATGCATTGTTTGTTTCAGATATCTTAACACACACTTAGCAGCTTGCCAGTGCCTTTCAGTTGGGTCAGCATTAAACCTAGCTAATTGGTTAACACTGTACGCTTCAGGCGTCTTTGGGAGGGAGCAATTGCCAAGCTGGGGAGGGGAGTTGCGACTCCCCTTTACCCAGCTGATGGTCTCCCCTTCCTCCGCCATCCCTATGAGGTAGCTTCTGCCCCGAATCCAAAGGATTGGGGCTCTCCGACGCCGAAGCACGAACCAAAGCTGCGCACGATCACAGTCAGCGGTCTGTCTTTGGGGAAGCTCAAAACAAAGTCAGTATTCAAATTATCTTTATATGTCAGAATTTTCTCAAACGTCACCAGATTTGGATGAATAAATGCTTCCATCACTGAGAGCCATCCTGAGATTTGCAAGAAGATTTTGGCTGTTATTTTTTCCCACACAAACAATAATGAGTTTCGTATGTAGTGATTTTGGAAATACCTATGGCTTTTATTCTTTTCCTACCATAAAAATGCATGCCATCCAAGCTGTAAGTCATATCCTTCTAAATATAGTAATCTTTTGTGTCTAAGTGTTATTCATTTTTTTAGCCATGTTAGAACACATGTTTGATAGTAAAAAAGCCAATCTGGTAATCCAAACCCTTCATTTTCTTTGAAGTCTTGTAATTTTCAATTTAATTCTAGCTTCTTTTCCTTGCCAAATAAATTTCAAGATCAAGACTTTCAATTTCAAGAATTTCTTCTCAATTTTTATAGGTACAATTTTTACAGGTAAAGCAGTTTTGGTAGAATATTTATTTTCCCAGTAGCAATTCTTCCTAACATTGATAGATATAGTTTTTCCAGATCCAGTTTTACTTGGTTAAATAATTTTATGTAGTTATCTTCTTTTATCATTGCACATCTTGCTGTTAAGTATATTCCCAAATATTTAACTTTCTTGACTATTTGAAAGTCCACTTTTGAAAGTCAGTATGTTAGCTCACTGAACGTTAATTTGTAAAACTGGAATAGCAAATATTTTTTGATGTATACTTGGAAGGATCCAATAGAAGTAGTCCTCTATTTAGGGATTGTTCAAAGTTACAGTGGCACTGAAAAAATTGATCTATGACCGTTTTTCATAGTTATGACCATTGCAGCATCCCCATGATCACGTGATCAAAATTCAGATACTTGGCAACTGATTTATATTTATGACCATTGCTGTGGCCCAAGGTCATGTAATCATCTTTTGTGACTTGATAAAATCAGTGGGGAAGCCAGATTCATGTAACAACTGGTTTACTAACTATTCAACTGCAGTGATTCACTTAACAATTGTGGCAAGAAAGGTCATAAAACTCACTTAACAATACTTAAGTAAATGTCTTACTTAACAACAGAAATTTTGGACTCAGTTGTAGTAAGTTGAGGACTACTTGTAGAAGATTGAATTTGACAGCGTAGCTGAATTTGGTGCAATTACATTTAACAACTACAGAAAAGCTTCCAAATTAGATTGGAAGTTACTTATAAATGAGACAGAATGATTGTATGTTTATTTAAAGTACTTATGAATGCCTGAATTTTTTACTAATATATATTGTTTTCTCAGGACTTGAAAACATGCAAGCTGAACAGTACCAAATGGCTTTTTCCTGTTTCAAACTGGCTGCAGATCACAACTATAGCAAAGCTCAATACAATGTAGGATTATGCTATGAATATGGAAGAGGCACCACAAAGGACATGACTAAGGTTTTCCAGTCCCATTTGTTTTATTCAGCCTGTGTTCTCTCTTTATGTAGAAAATTGAGGGAGAGGGAATCATTTATTATTTATTAAGTGCCTAGTGTGTCCTGGAACATAGAGACAAGTTCAGTAGTTGCCTTTTGCTTTTTCCTATCTTGTTGCTTCTTCACTGCTGAAAAAATATCTTTGGTGGAAAGTGTTATGAAAGTGTGCAAAACAATTGTACAACTCTGCATATTAAGAAAGGAAAGACAGCCAAAGGTACCACTTCTATATTAGTGTGAGTTCATATGTATTTGTTTCTGATGAGTTATTGGCTTCAATCTAGGAGATAGCCTGCCTATCATAAATACAAGGAAAAGGTCACTTCCGGTTTGTCGGCTTCGGTGACAGCAGGGATTCGCTTTCTCTGCGATCCCTGCTGTGCTAGCCGCCTTGGTGCCTCCGATCCTGACGGATTTGGAGACTAAGGCTGCCCTGTTGGGGCAGCTGAAGAAAGGGGGGATCTGGACAGGGGTTGAGGGGTATCGCAACCCCCACCCCAGCCGGCAATAACCCCCTTCTCTCAAGATGGTGGAGCGGCGGTCTTTATGGCCGCCATAAAGAAGCCGGCAACTGGATAAAGAATGCAGGAGGAAGAAGAAGGAGTTTTAAAACGAAAGTTTTTTCTTGGTCGAACTGGGACCTTAAGGACATATTTAACACCTGGGAAAGTATTGGCTTGGACGCTACAATGTTCCCGATTGATGTTTTCAGCTGCGAAGAAAAGTGACGAAAAGGGGAAGTTACTCTCCCTCCCTTATGGAATTAACAAATGGACAAGGGAAACCAGCCTTTTGATAGAAGGTAAAACCTAAACTCCTTTGTTATAAGTGGGAAGGGAGAGGCTTGGGGGAAAAAATTTTTTACTCTAAGACTTTGCTGGAGGAGATGCCTTGAAGATAAAGAGAATAGAAATTAATTCTAAAAAAGATTTAAAGCACAGATTGGACGTTTTTTCTTTCCCTAATTTGACTTCACCTCTAGAAGAGAAATTGTAAAAAGAAGAAGCTTGTACTCTGCCTGGACTGTTTGATGACTGCGGGATTTTGGGACTTTTGGGAACTGTTTTAAGTTTGGAAATAACTGATTGGCTTAATAAGAAGAGGATACAGAAAGAGAAGAAGAAACAGTTCAAAATAGCTCTATCTCTTGATGAACTAAAAAAACAATATTTAAAAATAAGGAAAGAAGGCAAAGATGTTATGGGAGAAGCCCTTTGTTTCCTAGATATGGCGCTTGTCATGTGTCAGCAAATTAAACAACAGCTGGAAGAAGCCGAGGAAGAAGAAGCCATTTTTAATTAACTAAACGGTGTGACTAAGAAAGAAAGGAGAAAGAGAGGAGCGAAAAGGAAGGACTTAAGAAATAAAAAAATATTTATGAAAGAGAAAAAGAAGATGCAAAAACAACAGTATGCTAGAAAGCAAAAGGAAAGAGGAATGCAATAGAAAGGGGAAACCAAGAAGGCAGAGGTTTGGAGAGGAGGGGGTAAAAAGTTTAGGCGGGCTAAGAAGGAAAGGGGAAAGGGGAAAAAAAGTTACAAAGGTATAAAACAAGATGGAGAAAAGAAAATTTTTTTTAGGGATAATGGGTAATGTATGGGTTTTTTTTTAAAAAAAGGGATTCTGCAAAGTACACATGAGTATTGTAATAGTGGTATTTGTATTATAAGTAGATAATCAGAACTTTTTAAGATCTAATAAAAGACTAAAATATCAAGGTATAACTTTAAAATGTTTAATAATGAATGATATTAAGTTTTAATAAAATACTAAAGGGAATGTTTAAAATATTAGTTTAAATATAGAGTTTAATGGATTAATGTGTTGACTGTTATGGATTTATTATTGTAGTATTGGTTTCTGAAATAGTAGAATGTACTAAGCAGAATCTGATTGGGATTTAGGTGTTATTTTAAATTTTAATTTAGGGGAATGATAGAAAGGCATCACACTCCGATTAGTGATTCCAGGGGAAACTATTCTTTTTTAAATTGGAAATGAGACAGATGTAAATGGAGAAATGGACAAAAGATATAAAAATATTTTTCTTTAAAGCAAGATTACATATATAAAACAGAATTAAGATGAGGCAAAAGTGGAGAGGAGTTATATAATAGATATAGAATGGTAAACAAGATAGGTAATGGTATATAAGAAGAGCATGAATTCAATTGAAGTCCATACAAAAAGAGGTAATCTGGGGCCAAGTTACTTTCTAGAAGAAAGTTTTATGTTTTTATGTTTATGTCTTATGTGTGTGTGTTTAATTAAGAATTAAATAATAAAATCTCGGAGGAAGACTAGATGAGAATAATTATAAACAAGCCAGAGGAAAATATAAATGTGATGATTGAATAGCAGATAAATTAGAAAGGAAATATGATTGAATAATGATTAAAGAGAAACAATGTGGAATTTGGTAAAGGGAATTTACGTGTTTATATGGAAATGGGATAAATTATAAGTACGTGATATAGAACAATATGTTACGTGCCTTGTAAAGATTTACAATGGAAAGAGGTTTTATGTTTTTAATGTTTAATGATGTTTTGTTTTGTTTGTTTGTTTGTAAAATCAATAAAACTTGTTTAAAAAAAATACAAGGAAAGGATATGCTGTGATACTATGTTGCAGGCCAGCAGCTTTAAAGGCTGTTGAAAATCAGATAAATTCCTTCTTTGACTTATCCTTGTCTTCTGAAGTAGATTGTGTGTCAAGTCAGTCTTGGTTTCTGGCAACTGCTGGGTCTATTTCTTGAAATGTTATTGGCAAGGGTGTTGTTACCCACCTTGTGTTACCCACTTTGCCTTGCCCCATCAAATACCAGTTTTTTAAACTTCTCTTGACAAGTATAGATTGCTACACAGTAATTACTTTTATTGTGTGAGATTACATCTGGATAAGGAAAACATTTTGTGTTGCAATTATATTTGTAAAAGCTTCCACTGGAGGCAATGGAAAGAGTTTTTTCACCCAAGAACATGAATAGTAGGGAAAATATTTTGGAACATATATAATCTTGGCTGACTTTAGCCCATCATTCTCTCTCAATCCAATGTACTTCACAAATTTTTGTTATGAGGAAAAATAAGAGGTGGAAACACTATTTAATGGCTGAGAGCTTCTGTACAAAAAGTAAGATTATAAATCTAATAAATAAATAAATATGAACTCGGGAGACAGAACGAGGGTAAGTCATTCCTAATGCAATGATTTAGATTTTTATGACATTGGAGAGTTAAAGTGACATGCAAAGTGGATTGGACAAGGAAATTTCAATTGGGGAATTAAGGCTTTTTTCTTCGATGCTTTTCCTTGTACTTTTCATGCATTCAATAGTGCATGAATAGTATACTTTTCAGTATTAAGATTGAGTCTTAAGAACTGCAAAAGTGGACTTCCGGTTTGCCAGGGTTCGGCGGCGGCAGGGATCCGCGATTCCGCGCAGTTCCTGCTGCGCTCGCTGCCTTGGTGCCTCCGATCCAGACGGATTTGGAGGATATAGCTGCCCCATAGAGGCAGCTGAAGATAGGGGGAATCCGGACAGGGGTTTGGGGGTGTCGCAGACCCCCTCTCCAGCCGGCTAAACCCCCTTTTCCCAAGGTGGTGGAGCGGCGGTCAGCAATGGCCGCCACAAAGAAGCCTGCAGCTGGACAAGATTGTGCAGGAGGAAGAAAGTGAAAGTTTTTCTTTGGCTGAATCAGGACAATGAGGAACCTGCAAAAACCTGGAAATTTGATTTTTTGACTGCTACACTGTTTCCCAGAAAGATTGCAAGCGGCGGAAGAAAGTTTTGAAAGGGAAAGTTATTTTTTTCTCACTCTCCTTCCCTACGGAAATAGCTGATGGAAATCTGAAAAACCTACTTGGGCATAGAAGGTAAATAAACCTAAAAATTAAAACCAAGGGGATAAAAGGTTTTGGAACATTGGAATTTAAAATTAAATTTTACTGCTATAAGTGGGAAGGAAGAGGTAAAAAAACTTATTCTAAGATTCCATTGAAGAAGACTGCTTGGAGTTTATAAGACTTAGAAATAAGTGGCAATAAGGCTTCCAAAAAATCATTTTGAAATTGTAATTGAACTTTACCCCAGGAAGAGAAATTAAACAAAGAAGAAGAAGAAGAAAGTGTTGATGAAACAGTTTGTTCTGATTTGGACTGCTTTGTGACTTTGGGATCTTTGGGCAACTATTTTTTGAAAGACTAAAAACATTTGGGTTGATTTTAAAAAAAAATAGAAAATGGCACTATCTATGGAAGAACTACAAATGGAATATCAAAAGTTACAAGAAGAGCAAAAAGGCAAGGGCTCTTCTGGATCTATTTTTCACTTTTTGGAAATGACGATTTTTACTTACCAAGAAATACAACAACAAAAGCACTGGGATGAAGAAGAAGAAGCCATCTTTAATGGACAAAAAATCATAGTTGAGGAAAAGAAAAAGGGGGGAGTGAAAATGGAGAATTCAGAACTTAAAAAAGCAACCAAGAAAGGGAAAAATAAGATGAAAAATCGATACAATGTCAGAAAGCAACAGAAAAGAGAAATACAACAGAGAGAGAAGATTAAGAGAGTGGAATTTGAGAGATGGGGGGCAAACAGATTAGAATTGATAAGAAAGGAAGGGGAAAAGGAAAGAGAAGTCATAAAGGTTTAAAACAAGATGCTAAAAAACAATTTTTTTTCAGAGATAAAGGGTAAAAGTTATTAAAAAAATATATGATTTTGCAAAAGTACATAAGATTATATTGTAGATATTAGTATTTGAAATTGAGTTAGAAAATTGAATTTATATGAGTTAATAATGCATTAAAGGGAATGTATAAAATGTTTAAGAGTTAATAATAGAGTTTAATATTTTATGGAATATTGTTTTTATTATATTATAAACTCAATTCCTTTTCTATTTTTGTTTTGTTATTCTAAAATGTAGTACTTAGAATGTACTAAGCAAGATCAGTGTGGAAAGTATGTATTATTCCAAGTGTTAAACTTAGGGGAAAGATAGAAAGTTGTCATGCTTCAACCAGTGATTACAGGAGAAATATTGTATTAGAAAGAAAAGATAAGTAGATGATTGAAAGAGAACGGACAAAGGATACAAGTATAATTATTTAAATTGAGATGAAATAAATATAATAGAATTAAGAGGGTGAATAGAGGAGAGAAAATATATAGAAAATACAGAATGCCAAATAAGATATGAAATAGTATATTAAGTGAGCATGAATCTGATTTATGTCTGTACAAAAAGAGGTAACCCGGGGTAAGCCGCTTTCCAAAAAGAAGTTTTATGTATTTATGTTTTGTGTTTTGTTTGTCTATGTCTGAATTAATCAAATTTTAGAAGAATGTAAGAAGAACATTGGAAGAGAATAATGAAATTGTAAATAAGACAGATGGATATAAAGAATATATATATATAATCTAAGGCAAAAGAAATATAATTGAATAGTAGAAGGAAAGGGAGAAATAAAGAGAAGTTGGGATAAGATATGAAGTTGAATAGATAAGATGAATATATATAGTAAATTGTGTTTGTATGGAAATGTGAAAATTTGGAATTATTCTGTCTTTAAATAAGATGTTTTATTGTTTTTTTTTTTTTTTTAGAAAAGATGCCTTATGTTATTACATTCTACGTTTAGTTTGTTTGTGTATTGTTTCTTAAACATTAATAAAATTTGTTTTTTTAAAAAAAAGAACTGCAAAAGTATTTTGAAGTATTGATCAGGGGTGTCAAACTCGCGGCCCGCAGCCCGGATGCGTCACATGCTGGCCATGCCAACCCCCATTTTAGTGAAGGGGAAAACAGTTCTGATATGTCACATGGTGTTGTGACACAGCGAGTTTGACACCCTGCTATGGATTAATTAACTTTACCTTAGAAAGTCTTCATCTTAAATTTCTTTTAAGATTCCTCATTAACATAAAGCAGCCCTGCAAAATATTTTTCAATGTCCTATCTATCATATATCTATCAGCTCTATAACAGAGTTGGAAGGGATCTTGGAGGTCTTCTAGTCCAACACCTGCTAGGCAGGAAAATATACTATTTCAGACAAATGGTTGTCCAATCTCTTCTTAAAATTTACCACAGGTCAATTCCAGTCAAGATGTAGAAGCATGTCAGCAACAATCAAGAGAAATGGGAGGCACCTGAGCTAAATTTTGTGTTGTTGCAAAGGATCTGAATGCTTATGCCAATGTTTCATTTTTTTCTTTTTAATGAATTTACAGACATTTCTAAAATTCTGTTTTCACTTTGTCGTTATGAGGTACTGAGAGTAGATTAATGGGAAAAAATGAATTTCAACTACTGTAGAACCAGGCTGCAGCATAACAAATTTGAGAAAAGTGAAGGGGTCTGAATGCAATGTATAGGTGCATACGGCAGCTTTTTCAGTAAGTAGTAATTTTTTTTTCTTAAAATTGCTATTTCTTTTTAGGCAATCCTCTATTATCAGCGGGCAGCTCATCAGGGACACCTCTTGGCCCAATACCGCTATGTTAAATGGCTTTTCTGTTGCTGGTGCAAAGCAGGTAACAATAGCAAAGTAAATATCTGACCTGGCAACCACTTTAGGGGGAACCCTGGTGAATTATTAGGAAAATTTTTGCATTGTGTTCACTCTTGAAAGTAATTTGGAGTAATTAATGCATGCCATGTTTAGGTTATTAAGCAGAACCTTTTACCTGTCGTTATGGCTAGCTGCTTACAAAGCATTTTTAGATGTTGTTAGTACAAAAAACTGAACCAGTTTATTTGGGAACCTTACATTTTGGAGAGGTTGCCCTTATTGATTATAAGGTTTTGGAATCCTCTAAACCAGATGAAAGAATGAATTACCAGCAAGCAGCTATTGTAAGTTATAAATCTGCAGAGAGAGAATAAACATTCTCTTCCATCAGTAGAATGAACACTATACGGGAGAAAACAGCAGATAATCAGCTTTATATTTATTTATTAAATAAATCTCACCGTCAAAATAATCCAGGGCGGCTGTTCATGGATCAGATACCAGTAAATAGAATAAAAAAGATTGGGTAGGTAGAATAGTGGAATAGCCTCTGCTGTTGAGATGATCATGGGCAGGAAAAATGATTGGAAAAATAGGGAAACATATGTATTGTTTTTTTATCATCTCCACTGTACACTGTTTTGCAATTATAAGCTCATTAGGTAGTGAAAGATTGAGTCTGGGATCACATATTCTGAAAAACCATCATGCTGTTTGGGCTTCAGATGTGAACCCCTGCTATTAAAGCTTGTTCAGTGAAATGTTTACAAGGTTTGAATTTATATGAAGCACAAATTTAATATCTGTGGTCCCTGTATTCTTTCTCTCAGCTATGCAGAACCAGAATGAATTACCACTGAAAGAAAGAATTTGTCTGTCCAGTCCCTGCCTTCAGAGTCTTGGTCAGCCACTGAGTGCTCACTTGGGACAGCCAGCTGTTGGCTTGCTTCGCTCATGGAGTATAGGACATCTGGAAGATATGGCAGATAATTGTGAACTGCAATCCTATTTGATGAAGTCTCCATCAAACTACAGCCTTTCCCCTGCTGTTCAGTAGTTGATTAACATGGATCATGAGGAAACTTTCTTTTCAAGAAACTACAAAAATATTGTTATGGTCCTAACTTATTTTTTATACGATTAGAACCAGATAGACATTTTGAAGTTATATTTATTTGTCTCATAAATGTATAACTTCTTTATCTGGTACTGAGGTAAAAAGTTGTTATCATTGAATATTATAACCAAACCCAGGTTGGATGTACTATATCATCCTACAAATTTCTGTCCTCACTAACATCAGGAAAGCAGAAGTATTAATATGCTACATGATAACTTTTCTACAAACTTGAAAAATAGTCACCAAGCTAATTGCCTTCATTAAATGTATTGGAGAAAATTTGTACTCTGTGTTTGAACTAAACATTCTCATTACAACCAGACCATGAAAATGTTACATCCATAAAAATGTATCCATGGTGCTAATCTCACCCATACCATATGGTTTTCAAACCTAAGAAACGGGATTTTCTGGATGCCTCGAATTCTGTGGTGGCATTTGCTTTGATTCCAAAAGAACACTGAAAGATCTTAAAACAATGTCAAAATATTGTTGTAATTAAAAAGTTATCTAATTAGGAAATTCATGAAACACACAGGTACAGGTATAAGAAACAATTCTTAAACTGGTTTGAAATAGACTGATGCTATGGACAGAAATAATCTACAGTTACTGATAGCATTAACAATAGCATTTAGACTTACATACTACTTCATAGTACTTTATAGCCCTCTAAGCAGTTTTCAGAGTCAGCATATTGCCCCTAACAATCTGGGTCCTCATTTTACTGACTTCGGAAGGATGGAAGGCTGAGTCAACTTTCAACCAGTCAGGATTGAATTGCTGACAGTTGGCAGAGTTTAGCCGGCAATACTGCATATTACCACTGTGCCACCACAGGTCTTCAATTTATGATGCTCATAAAAAGCATTTAGAAAGACTTCAGTAGCTCAATGTAAAATATATGAGTTTCTCAGGGGTGGGTTTCTACCGGTTCTGTCCACCTCTGTAGAACCGGTAGCTCTGAAGAGCGGCAGACATAGAACCGGTTCTATGTCTGCTGATGTTTTTGCCCACCTGGGCTCTTACCTAATCTTTATTTCCTGATTTTTCAACTTCAGCTGCCAAACGAAGCACATCTGCAATTAAAAAAACAAGAAAAGAGGGCTGTTTCAAAGGCTGCTTCTCGGCAGGCAGAGTGCTAATGATGATTTACAGGCGCACGGCTCACAGTGGGCAGGGAAGCTCGTAAATTCCAAACCAGTAGTTAACCCTGTCATATCCCACTCCTGGAGTTTCTAGGCCTACTGTGGCATATTAGGCATGTCATAATATTTAGTGTGGTCATTGGAATGTCTTCCCTAAAAAACAATGCTGCAAAAATGGAATATATTGGAAAAAATAGAATTTGCATTCTTCAGAATTTCATATTATTAAAAATTAATACTACCAGCAATTTCTAACAGATAAATTTCCTAATCTATAGTATGACTTCTGCTCCCATGCCATTCCTTCATTAATCAAATGATTTACATTAAGGAAAAAAGCTATGCTTCTAACTCTTAAAAAGAGTTACCATACCAATTTCTGCAGTGAGTTTCATGTAAAAGAATAACCAGCATTTTCTCTAGAAAGATCAGCTGTATAACTAGATCAGAAATATAGTATCTGGAAACAAGAGGGGTGTCATCCCAAAACATTCTCATTCTCAAGAAAAGTTGTTTCCCAAATGGTCAGAATTTTTCTTGCATACATTTGGATGTTTTTTATATAGAAATTGCCTTGCAACTGCCAATTTCAAAACATTTCTCTTTGTATCTTGCTATATGCTGAGATTTGTTGTAAGAATCCCATAATGAATTTTCCTGACTCAAAGTTGTCTTAATCTCAGCATTCATTGTATATTCCAGGGTGTACTTGATTTGCATGTAGTTAGAATCATAGGACTGGAAGAGACTTTGTCTTCTAGACCAACCCTTATACCATCCCAGGCAAATCATTGTCCAATCTTTTTTGAATGATGGAGGACCCATAACTCTGGGAGGAGGTCATTCCCACTACCAGGAAATTCCTTCTTATTTCCAGGTTGGATCTCCCTGGAAGGTTTCGCACATTATTTTTTATCCTGCATTCAAATGTTATGGACAGTAAAGTGATGCCATCTTCCCTGTGAAAGCCCCTCAAATGTTGGAAGATTGTTATCACATCTCCCCTAAGCTTTCTCTTCGCTAGGTTAAATATACCTTAGCCATTCGTCATATGATTTGGGGTAGTATCAGTTCCACTAATCTTCATGCTAATCCTGGTTGTTTTGCCAAAGTCTCAAAAGTATGTGATTAAACTATGATTTTATACTCAGTGAAAATTGGACAGATTTCGACTCGAATCCCGGGGACAGATTTCGACTTGAATCCCGGGGACAGATTTCGACTCGAATCCTGGTGGCAGGACAGGGATGTGCAGAGGTGGAGAAAACTGTTGCTGTTTTCGGTTACCTTCTCTAGCGTCTGGAGCGATCCCCAGGGGATATACGAACTCCGGAGAGGTTTGTGTCAGCATAGGAGAATCTCGAGTTACTGGGTGGGGGTAGGCAACCCCCTGGTAGCGAAGAGAAGAGCTCCTGAGCCCAGCGCGGAAGAGTTAGCTGCCAGCCTATGGCGGCTCCAAAGCCCCGTCTGCCACCGAGGTGACTAAGCAAGATAGTGACAGCCTGCAAGATCGGAGCAGTAAAAGGCGTTGAAAGATTATAAATACAATACTGAAGATTGAAGAATGATAGTGGCGTGAGAGATTTCTTTTCCTGGTTGTGAGCAGCACTTTCGTGGAAGCAGGAGAGGGAAGCAGCCAGAAAAGCAGCTTGCAAAACAAAAGGCAGAAAGGCGTGATCGTTAGAGTGAGTGTGTGTACTACAGCTTTTGAAAGGGAAACCCCTGGGGGGAGAGAAAGAACACTTGAAACCAGGAGATTGGAGATTTGAATTCGTGAGTGACTTGGTATTTGGGATTAACTTTTTGATAATATTTGAGAAGAAGCAGGGGACAGAGGAGGAAGAACTGTAGTACTGAAAGTGACTTATTATCTCTCTGAACTGAGCTCAATAAGATCTTCGGCTTTATTTAACACTGTTGGGAGGACAGATTGTTAAGCGATCAAGAAGAGATGGCTAATGGATTTTGGAGGGAATAATAAGCGAAGGAGATTTGTACATTGAACCCAAGATCAGGAAAGGGAAAGGAGGAAGAGTCCAATGGAAAGCTGGGAAGGATCGACTTCTTATTGCGATTAGTCAGCACTTTATACCACTTGCTCCTCGGAGTGCTGGGAAGAAACTCAAAACTTAAACCTTTAGTTTGATGATTGACTATAAGGTTTTTTTTTTCTTATTACATTTCTTTATTTGTTGGAATTTCTATTAGGTAATACTTTAAGATCACCATTTGGACACTATTTTTACAACTTGATCCTCTAACCCCTTGTTCACTGATTTCCTGAAATTAAGGTAAACTTTTCCCTCTTTTCCTTCCCCACTCTTTCAGCCTTTCCTCTTTCTATCTTAACCCCCGAAAAAAGTCTGATAAATCTACCTACTCAAGGGAAAAAAAAAAAGGTATATTGTCATTATAGTTTTTAGTGACAATTGATTTGATTGTCCTAAATAGTAACAACAAAGAGTGAAAAACAGTGTTTTTAGATTAACTCTTAAAGTTGTAATTGGGTTGGATTTGATGTATTTTTGGTGATTAATATTGATATTCAGTATATAAATTAATTAAAGAGATTATTATATATTATTAGATAACCCTTTATAATATAGATGTACAGGCTGCCTATCTATATATTTGATTGAAGAATTAGAATAGAGCTTCTATTTTAGGAGTTAAACACTGAATGGTGATCTGGGACAATATATCCAATATAGTGCAACAGCAAAAACAAATATTAAGAGAGATGACCTCCATGACAACTATGGCTTTGAAATTAGGAAGGAAGACCACCCCGACCCTAACAACTACTTTAACTTCTGCTCCACCAACAACCCAAAAAACCATTGAAGAATCTCTAATAGGGGAAAAACAGTCTAATGTCTCTAACGTTAATATACAAGCTACCCTACTATTCCTGCAAGAAGCAATATCTAAGATGCAAGAAATAATGATTAAGAATCACAATGAAACCAGAGCAGACATTAGTCAATTAAAAGATGAGGTGGGAAAGCTTAAAGCGGAAATGAAAGCAGACTTACTCAAGGTGGAGGATAAGATAGGGTCCTTGCAACAAGCCATGGAGAAAAACGAAGTTAAGATAAGAGAAATAGAGGGTAGGGCAGAAAGGATGGAGACAAATTTTGAAAGGATAGAGAAGGAATTTAGAAATGTAACTAGAGAAACCGAAGACTCCCTGGTCCACCTCGAAATGGATAAAGCAACGACATATTTAAGGTTTCAAAATGTAGCAGAAGCGAAAAATGAAGAACTAGAACAATTAATGGCAGAACTGTTGGCTGAATGGTTAGGGAAAGAAAAAGATGATCTAATCAAAGAATTTGACGAGGTGTATAGGGTCAGCACAAGTTATACTAGACACCATAACTGCCCGAGAGAAATTCATATTCGTTTCGCAAGGAAGTGTGTGAGAGACCTAATTCTTAAAATGTCCAGAGAAGAAACAATAACATTTAGAGGCAAAGAGATTACAATTCTAAAACAAATCCCAAGGAAAGTGAGGGTTATAAGACGATTATAAATTTTTGGCCAATTATTTAAATAAAAAAGAAATCCCTTTTAAATGGTTAATCCCGGAAGGGATGTTAATAACGTGGAAAGAGAGAAAAATCAAAATAGACTCTATAGAACAGGCCCAAGACTTTCACGATCAGTTAATAGGCATGGATGACCAATACACCAAGGAGGAAACTAAAAGGAAGCCACAGGATGAACGCAATCGCCATAGAAACCAAAAAGAAGGACTTCCTCAAAATTTAGGGAATGATAAATCACAACCAGGGAGAGAAGAACCAATCTCACAACAACAACAAGAAGGAAACCGAATTATCACTAGACAAAAAACTAAACAGATCTAGATAAATGGAGATAGGAAAAAAACTCCTCTCCATTAATATAAATGGTTTAAATTCAACACCCAAAAGGAAAAGAATATTAACTAAATTAATTAGACTAAACGCCGACATAACATGCCTACAAGAAACACACATAACGAAAAAGGATGAAAGATATTTAATTTGCCCGAAACTTGGAAAACTCTTTACAGCACCAGCAGACAAACATAAAAAGAAAGGAATAGCAATATTTGTGAAAGATGATGTAAAAGCAGAACTAATCTGGTCGGATCCGGAAGGAAGAACTCTGGCTATACAAATTTGGATTAATCATATTACATTTTTATTGGTAGCAATATATGCGCCAAATGAAGAACAAGGGAAATTTTTCAAAGATCTTCATCAGAAAATAATAGGCTTCGAAAAAAGGAATATTTGCATGATAGGTGACTTCAACTCCATTGCTGACCATCAAAAAGACCATAGTAATGTGAATAAGAACAAGAAAGGGAAAAGAGAATTTTCCATGCCTTGTAAGGACATGATGAGAGAATTAAACTTAATAGACTTATGGAGGAAACGAAACCCAGAAGAGAAACAGTTCACATATTATTCAAATCCACATAGAATCTGGACTAGAATAGATATGGCCTGGATGGATGGGGAATTGGCCAATGAAATAAAAGAAATTAAAATTCTACCAAATGAATGGGCCGACCACAACCCAATACAATTAATTTGGAGAGATAGGAGAAAAACAAAGAAAAGATGGACACTAAACACCCAGTTAATAAATGAAGAAGAGTACATTAACAAGCTGAAAGAGTAATTAAATTATTTCCTAAAAGAAAATAATAATGAAGCAACTACAAAACAAAATATTTGGGATACAATGAAGGCAATTATAAGAGGAATGACAATCTCTTATAATGCCATGCGAAATAAAAGAATACATGCCCAACAGAATAAATTCCAACAACAAATTAAAGAATTAGAAATACAATTGCAAAAATCCCCTAAAAACCAGAGAACACAAAATCAGTTAATAACAATTAAACATAAATTGAACTTACTTGAACAAGATAAAATAGAGATTAATTTGAAAAGGTCCAAACAAAATTATTTTGAGCATGCAAATAAACCAGGAAGATGGCTATCCCATAAACTTAAAAAAGAGAAAGGAAAGAGATTGATACACCAATTAATGGATGAGAATGACATCTTACAACATGAGATAGAGAAGAAAAAAGATATCATTTACAACTATTTTCAAAGATTATATAAAAAGGAGGAAGTTAATGAAGACAAAATAAGAACCTATTTAGAGGAGACGAATGACAAGGTAATTGGAGAGGAATGGATAGAATTATTGAATAAAGATATAACGTGGTCTGAATTGATGTCAGCAACGGAGAACCAAAGTAATAACAAATCTCCAGGACCAGATGGGATCCCGGCAGAACTATATAAAGCAATATTGGAACCAGTAGAACCACTGATGCTGGAAGTGTTTAATGAGGTACTTCGGGCAGCCAAGATGCCGGACTCGTGGAGGGGGGCGCTGATTTCGCTAATCCCGAAGGAGGATGCAGATCATAGATACATTAACAACTATAGACCGATTTCACTTTTAAATGCCGATTATAAATTATTTACTTCTATCATAGCTAATAGAGTAAAACAAGCTTTAAATCCATATATCCACGAAGACCAAAATGGATTTCTTCCGTTCCGACAAATAAAGAACAATTTAAGAACCGTTATTGATGTACTAGAATATTATGAAGCTCACCCGGAGAAACAATCCGCACTCATGTTTTTAGATGCTGAGAAAGCATTTGACAACCTAAATTGGCACTTTTTAATTCAAAAAATTTACAATATGAGCCTTGGCACTAAATTTGAAAACATTATAACAACAATTTACAATACACAACAGGCTAATATACTAATCAATGGCGAACAAACAGGTCCAATAAATATAGAAAAAGGTGTCAGACAGGGCTGCCCTCTCTCACCTCTTCTTTTCATTTTTGCCCTAGAATCTCTCTTAACACGGGTGAGGCAAAATTCTGAAATTAGAGGAGTGAGGGTCAAATCAGAAGAATATAAATTACAAGCGTTTGCTGACAATATGGTTTTCTTTCTGGAGGAACCCTTGGAAAAAGGTTTTAATCTAATAAAAGAATTAGAACGATTTGGCACAGTGGCAGGATTAAAAATTAATAGAAAAAAGACGAAATTAATGACCAAAAATTTAACAGAAAATCAGAAGGAAGAATTAGAAGCAATGATGGGGATACAGGTAACAAAAAGGGTCAAATATTTAGGAATATGGTTAACTTCACAAGGTAAATCACTTAAAGAGAACAATTATGATAAACTATTTCAACAAACAAAGAAAGATTTAGAATCCTGGAATAAGCTGCAGCTATCCTTATTGGGCAGGATTGCTTCGATTAAAATGAATATATTACCAAAATTTCTTTATTTATTCCAGACAATTCCAATTAAGTTGCCAAAAAACTTTTTTGAAGATTTAAATAAGATTACACTCAACTTTATTTGGCAGGGGAAAAAACCTAGGATCAATGTAAAGGCCCTACAAGATGCGAAAAGTAGAGGGGGCCTAGCTCTGCCAAATTGGGAATTATATTATTCGGCAGCTATCCTATTATGGTTAAAAGATTGGGTGAACCTACGTAATAAAAGAACTTTAACATTAGAAGGGCATGACCTCCAGAGAGGGTGGCATGCCTTCTTATGGGAAGTGGGGAAACCCAAGCAGTCTTACTTTCATAGACACCTCATTAGGGACTCATTATTAATTAATTGGAAAAAAATATGCAAAAAACACTATTTAAAAATTCCGATTTGGCTATCAACAACAGAGGCAATGGTACACCCCAATAATTTGGACATAACAAAAATGATTAAATATAAAGATTTATTAGATCCACAAGGAAAATTAAAAACTCGACAAGAATTACTAGAACAGGGATTTAAAATTAACCAGTGGTTATATATACAAATTCATAGCAGATACAAACAAGATATAAAAGACTTTGGAATTTATAACAAACTGCAGAATCTAGATAAAATTTTACTAGGATCAAACAAAAAGAACATATCCAAATTTTATAAATACCTACTGGAAGTAGAATTAGAACAGGAGATAGTCAAAGGGAACATGATAGCCTGGAGCAGGAATATCGGAAGAAGTATTACATTATCAGAATGGGAAAAGATTTGGAATAGAAATATTAAGATTACAAAATCGGCAGCATATAAAGAAAATACATATAAAATGTTTTATAGATGGCACTTGCCCCCTTCGAGGTTAGCGAAAATGAACCCAAACACTAGTCCAAAATGCTGGAAATGTAAAAGCATAGAAGGAACCTACTTTCATATGTGGTGGTCCTGCAAAGAAACTCAGAAATATTGGCAAAAAATCAGAAAATGGTTGGAGGAGATAACCAAAGAACAAATCGAATACAAACCAGAGTTCTTCCTACTAGGGATCTCTGATAAACATTTACCTAAAAAGATGAAATATGTAACAATTCATATACTAACTGCGGCCAGATTAGCATTCGCCCAGTGCTGGAAATCACCCCATATACCTACAGAACAAATGGTTATCCAGAAAATATGTGATTGTGCAGAAATGGATAAATTAACTATAGCGCTTAAAAATAAAGAGTCTTCAACATTTTATGATAATTGGAACTCTTGGTATAACTGGTTACTTCAGAGATAAACTGCTTAATGAACAATGGGTAATTTAAGCATAGATATTGACAAGATGTGTGAATTTAAATTAAGGTAGGAGAATTGGATCTTGCAGAATGTCAAAAAGGATATCTGTCTGTTTTTAAATGTATTTTCTTTTTTCTCCGCTTCTTTGTTTCTTTCTTTCTTTACATCTCTTTTTCTCTTCCTTTTTCGGTTCGTAAGACCGAGTGTTTTTCTTTTTCTTTTTCTCCTTTTCTCTCCCTTTTGTATATGTAATGTCGATATGTTTTTAATTGTAAATTCAATAAAATTTATTTATAAATAAAAGAAAATTATATACCACCTGTTGAGATAATACCCCTCTAATGCCTGCCTTTCCTAGATGACTTTAATATTAGGCATCATTGACACCTAGAAGATATATCAAAAACATGCAAATGACTGCAAGAACCTGCAATAGACAGCTCAAAGTGGCAATATGGTGAGAGGCAGAGAACTAGCTGAAAGAAGATGAGCCACGTTGGAGATGGGCATGGCGGATACAGAAGGACAAATGTGAGGAGAATAAGGAGCTGAGTGCATCGAGCCCAAAGACCCTGGGAGTGAACAGAGGTGAGAGGCAGTGAACCAAGCAAGAGATGAGGGGCAGTGAAAGGCAAGAGATGGGGAGATGCATGGCAAACCAAGTTCCTGAGAGTAGATGAGAGGCAGCAAAGCCGGAGAACCAGTTGAGAGGCAAGAATCTGAATTGATAACTCCAGCAGTGACTAAGCAGGCAAAAGGAAAGAAGGCAGGGAGTACCCCAGGGCAAGAAGGCAGGGAAAATAAGGCCAGGTAAGTGAAATACAAGATAGTGTCAGCATTCCAGCAAACTCCATTCCAATCAGTAACTCTGAGAGAGACATATCTCAAAAATACCTTTATTAGAATAGCATCTGGCACATCTGTGGAAACCCTAATCTAAAAGTTTTTTTTCCAGTTTTCCACAATTTCTCAAACTGCAAATCCATACCCCCTTGGTCATCATCACATCACATGGCCCAATCACGATCCGTCCAAAAGTAAGATCCTTATTTCATAATGCGCCATACTAAATGACCTTGGACTAACAAAAATTTTGTATTTTGTCTACTTAATTGAAATCACCCCCCTTCCATTCTCCCAGGCTATGTGGCAGCATGGAATATGGCTTCCAAAGCTGACAGGCGTCCCACCTTGAAAAATTTGCCTCCTAAAAGATAATAAAGAAATTACAACCAGGGGTTAATGCAATGCACTTAACGCCCTCTTCCCCCCCCCCCGGACCCTTTGGTTTGTCAGAGAATTCATTATGGAATTGGTTAACCAATCAATCGGCATGTACATTCCAACATTTTACCCAAGTAGCATCTGACAAAGGGTAACCTTTCCATAATACCAAATATTGTAATATCCCTTGGTGCAATCTAGAATCAAGGATTTTCTTGATTTCATAATGTGTCTCACCTTGTATGATTAAAAGTTTGGTATTGGCCTTAGATTTGACCCTACAGCTGGTTTCAATAAACTTATAAAACACTGGGTTTATTTTCCCCAATAGCCAGGGGGAGACTTAGTTGGGCTATCACTGGATTGATTGTTTTTGATATAGGGAATTGACCTAAAAATTTAAGGCCCAACTTCCTACTGGGAAGTTTCAATTTGAGATATTTAGTTGACAAAAATACTTTGTCCCCTACTTTAAATGGTCACTGGAGGGATCTATGTTTGTCTGCCTGTTTTTTACATTCCTCAGCAGCTTCAGTGAAAGCTTTTTTTGTATCCTCCCAACCTTTCTTTAATGAGTTCATCCATTCTGTTAAAGACATGGATGTTGGGGGTTCCCTAGGTAATTCCGGCATAGGGACAAATTCCATGACTCTGTTGATTTGGAATGGGGGTCAAGCCTGTGCTGCTATGTACTGCATTATTGTAAGCAAATGGCAACAGCTCTGCCTAGTTCTCCTGTTGATAATTTATATAGCATCTACTGTATTGTTCCAGCATGGCATTCGCCCTCTCTGCTGCAGGATGGAACGCTGAGGAAAGCCCTTGAGATGACCCAATGGACTTCAAAAACTCCCTCCAGAACTTAGCGGTAAACTGTACACCTTGGTCTGAGATTACAAGATACTCTGTGGAGCCTATAGATATGCTTCACGAACAGTTTTGCAAGTTTTTTTTAGCCCAAGATAATCTGTTACAGGCTGTAAAGTAGACTTGCTTAGAGAATAACTCGATAACAGTCCATATCACTGTATTTCCTCCACTCTCAAGTAATTCTACAATAAAATCCATCACGATTTCTTCCCACAGCTTCATTGGTTCAGCTACTTGTTGAAGGAGGCCAGGGGTTTTTCCTGTTCTGTGTTTCATCGTGACACAAATTGAGCAGTTTTTTACATAGTCTTTAACATCAGGTTTCATTTTTGGCCACCAGAACTGTCTCCTGACTAAATGCAGGGTTTTTAAGAACCCAAAGTGTCCCCCCCAACCGCTAGTCATGGCTACGCTTCAGTACCATTAGTCTTAGAGTATTGGGTACATAAATTTTTGTCCCTTTCCAAGCCAGTCCCTCTTTCATTGTCAAATTGGTTTGATGCTAAAATCCAAAAGGCATGACTCGGAATTGGAAACTACCCAGAGGGCAGTTGAAGGCAGTTTTCCATTTGTCTCCCTCCTTTATGCGGTCTCTGTAGTAAGCTTCTCTCAGATCTAGTTTGGTGATGATCTTGCCTTTTGACAGGTGATTTAATGTCCTTCATGAGAGGGAGGGCATACATGTTTTTTATGCATACCGCATTCACGCCCCTAAAATCCATGCATAAACTTAAGCCATCTTTCTTTTTTTTCTTTGAACAGCATTGGGGCGGCCAACCTACATTTGGCAGGTTCAATGAAACTCTATCCAAATTGTTATCAATCTATTTTCTGAACTCAGCATTTCAGCTGATTTCATGGAATACATCTTTGGTTTTGGCAGTTTTGCCCCAGGTTCTAATTCTATGGCACAATCAGTAGCTCGATGGAGAGGTAAATATTGCATTCCTCTTTGCTGAACACCTCAGTCAAGTCCCTGTATTGTTTGGGGATTGGAGCGCATCTGGAGGAGAGTTTGAAGCGGTGGCTGCTGCTTCAGATTGGGGATCTTTGTTGGGGGGCAATTTGTGGGAGGAAGGGGAGCAGTGGGCCAACCCCAATTATTATTTTTCGGTATCCGTCTTTCCCACTTGATGGTAGGAGACCATTAATCCAGCCAAACAAGTCCCAATATGACAGATTCTGACATCTTTGGAGCCACTGCAAAACGTATGAGTTCACGGTGTCTGCCCATCTCTAATTTGGTTAACTCTGTCATTTGGGTGGCTGGAACTCCCCCATCGACTCCCATCTACTTGTTCAAATCTGATGGGGCCTTTCAGGTTTTTAGTTTTTATTCCTAATTGTTCAACGATGGAGAGGCCAATAAGACATCTAGAACACCCAGTATCTATTACGGCTTCTATCTCCCCCACCTCCCCCATGTCAGGCACCACCAACTTCACTCTGACTGTAAAAGGTGTGATGGCAGCACTCACTATAGGGTTGTCTTCTTCGTCTGCTTCTCTGGGGAGAATTTCTCGGGTCAGAAGTTCATTGCTCCCTTCTGTGTGGAGGGGACCTTCTATGGTGTGTCTAGCAAACTGGCTAGTGTCTGGAGGCTTCCTTGGATTTCTTCGACCCCTGATGGCTGTACTAGGCCTTGGTTGTGTAGCTTGTGGAACAGATGCAGGAGCCAAACAGTTGGCTGCTCTGTGGTCATCCTGGCCACAACAATAACATGATCATTCTTGTGAGTCAGGTAGGAGCAGCTTCAGCAGGTCTGGTGAGAGGCTGTCTGGCCACAGCTCTCCTAGGTGAACATTTAGGTAGGGCTTTTTTTCTGTCTAGCCTGATATTGCATACCAATCCTTCAGAGTCTTGGGTATTCCTCTAATGTTGCAGGCCTTTTTTTACTTCTGGGTCAATAGCGTTCTTGAAATAGTGCAACAGAATTCTTTCAGGCCAGTCCATGAGGTGGCTTGTGACCCTTCTAAAGTCCCATACAAAGTCTTATAAGGGTCACTTGCCTTGTTTCATTTCCTTTAATTTCTCCTCATTTTCTCCAACTCTATCAAGATTCTCGAATCTAAACCTAATTCAATGAAAGCATGGACATCCTGAAGTTCTGGAGCTTGCTCATAGCGCAATTGAGCCACCCAATCAGAAGCATTCCCCTCATTCATCCCATCTGTTATTGCAATGACCAGATCGCAATCTGTTGCATATTGGGCTCCAAACTGATCTATGTGGGACCAGATTAGAGTGAAGAAATAAGCAAAATGTTTGTGTTGTCCATCAAATGTTTCTTTAAAAGCCTTCTTTAAAAGGTCTGCTCTGAGGGCGGAGCTGGTGTCACGACCATACGGCATGCGATCTTGGAGGTCTGAGATCGCTGCCAATATCTTTGCTCCTGGACTGTCCTATCGGATCTAAACCGTCCCGAAGAGATGGTGAAACTGAAGAGCACATCCTGTCGATCCCAGGGATACCGCAAAGTCCCTGGTAGATCCAAGAGAAGCTCTTCTTGCCAGCGGCAAAGAGGCAGCCATTAAAGCTGCTGAAATTGGGATAGCTCCGAAATGGAAGAGAACAGAAAAAAAGAGTGTGCCGGTTTGGTGAGAACTTTTTCTTTATTCTAAGATCTGAAAGGACACCCTAAGGAAAAGAAAGAATCTGTAAAAGTTTTGACAGAAGTGATTAAGCGGTAATTTTAAACAGGAATGTCAAAGTAATGTTTTTTTTTTCTCATTGCTGGATTTTCTATACACAATCTTGTATTTTGAAACTGGACTGGTTTTTTTTGTTTACATCTATATATTTTTTTCTCCTTTTTGATTTTGTAATATTTTAGGCTGGAGGCTCCCTTATTTCTCTTTTTTAAAATATCTTTTTCATTCTTTTTATTAATTCTTATTATATCTTGCTTGGAAAAGGAGGGGGAAAGTGAGAGCAAAGAAACTTTGTAACACTGCCAACTAGAGGCTTGAAAATATTCTATTTCCCTGTGACCAGACAAAGCTGAGAAAGAAAGAACTGAGACTCTTTTTCAAGGACATTGCTATTTGATAAGATAGAGGGAAGAGCATGGGAGAGTATTATTGCAGGTGCTCTTCTGGGTTTCTATCAACAGCTGGAATCTGGTGTTGAAACCTAGGGGGAAAAAAGGTGATAAGTTTTTGGAGAAGAGAGCTATAATAAGAGCCTTGGATAATTAAACAAAGTGCAGTGTGCCCTTTTTACTTTTTCTAAGTTGTGCTATCCCTCCTCACCAGCTTTATTGTATTTCATTTTATCTTTTTTTTTCTTGTAATAACTATTTGGGTTTTTGGCTTTGTTGGAGCTTGTCTTTGTTTTTCTTTTTTTCTTTGGAAGTCCAATCTCTACGTTGCTTTTTATTTTAAAGGGAAAGCCTTTAAGTATTAATGTTTTTTTTAAGGGAATAGCCTTTTTTTCTCTCCTTTCCTGGTATTTTTGTTTTTTCATCTACCTTTCTGGTTTATTCTTATGCACTCTTTTCTATTTGAGATCTTTCAATTGGATTAAGGTGTTGAAGAACCTGAAGAATTTTTCCTTTTCCTTTTTTTTCTTTTTTTTCTTTTTTTTTCAAGCCTTTTTCTTCATCTAAGTACTGATTGGATTGAGGTATACAAGAGCCTGAAGAAATTTTGTCCTCCCTTTTTTTCCTTTTTTTAATCATTATTATTGGGCTTCTTTTTTCTACTATTTTTATTTTGAACTATAATTGGTTACTTCACAATTGGATTAAGGTTTAGAAGAACCTGAAGATTTTGAATTGCTTAAAATGAGTAGGAAATTTACAGCTCCTGGTTCTTCAACTTCTACTTCTTCCTCTCCACCATCTGGAGGACAACGTTCAATACAGACAATGTTAAAGCAAGAAAAAGAACAAGAAAAAGTGACTCTGCAGATGATTATGCAAGGAATTCAAAATATTCAAGCAAGATCAGAGAATATTGAAAAGAGAATAGAGAACATTGAACAAAGAACAGAGAACATTGAACAAAGAACAGGGAAAACTGATGAAAAAGTGGAGAACATCCAACAAATTATGGTGTTGGTTTTTTTTAAAAAAAAGTTTTATTGACTTTAACAACGAACAAAAACACATAAAACATGAAACATAAAACATAAAAGCATCATCCTCCTTCATAAATTTACAGACAGTGTATCGGTTGGTTTACCACTTTTTTTTGTGCATCCATTTCATAGTCTCCATTGTAGTTATATTACATTATAGCTCATATTATCAATCAACAATTATATAGCCTGATATCATTACTAAACAATCATTTGACTATAATTTTGTTAATTCATACTTTAATGAGATAACTATAATTTACTTAATTTATTTTACAACGAATCATAAAGTCATACCAAGTCTAACCTAATAAAATTTTATAAAGATAGTATCAAAGAAAAAGAAAAAAAAGAAGTATATATTCATTATATCCTAAGTTTCTAAATGTTCTATTATTATATTTTATTATCTAGCCGTTGATAGAAAAGGTCCCAAACTTCATAGAATTGTTTATCTTCTTGTTCTCTAATTTCAAATGTCAATCTACTCATTTCAGCACATTCCAATATTTTCTTAATAATTTCTTCCTCTGATGGTATTTTCTCACTCTTCCAATTTTTAGCAAATACAATCCTAGCCGCTGTTAATACATTTACAATCAAATACTTCAAATTTTTATTATATGTATCAGGTAAGATTCCCAATAAAAAAATCTCTGGTTTCAAATCTATATGTTTCTTTGTCATTTTTTCCAACCATATGCAAATTCTAGTCCAATATTTTCTAGCGTCCTCACAAGTCCACCACATATGGTAATATGAGCCAGGTATCTGATGACATTTCCAGCACTTTTCAGATTTATTCTTGAACATTCTTGCTATTCTTGTCAGGGGAAAATACCACCTGTAAAACATCTTATACAAATTTTCTTTATATGCTGTTGACATTGTCATTTTATAATTTTGAGACCACAATTTTTGCCATTTCTCTAAATCAATCCCATATCCAAAATTCTTCCCCCAAGCAATCATCGTTTCTTTAACTTGTTCTTCCTCTAGTTTAATTTCCAGCAAATAACTATATAATTTTTTTATCACTTTTTCATCAGTACCTGTCAAAATCCTAAGTCAGTCAATTTATCATAAAATCCCTCTGTTTTAGAATCTTTAAGATACCTTGAGTGTATTTGCGCATATGAAAACCAATTCATCTTTATACCTTGTTCTTCTAGATTTTGCATCGTTTTAAGTTCACTCTTTTCATCCAATATTTCCCCATATTTAACTGTTTGTTCCTTCTTATATGTTATAGGATAAGAAAAAGCTTCAATAGTTGATAACCAAACTGGGATTTTCAAATAACGTTGTCTCTTAATTTTCTCCCAATTCAACCATAAAGACTCCCGTATATAATGCCTTCTAAAATAGCCCTGCGATTTAGTTCCCTTATACCACAGAAAAGCATGCCAGCCCAGTAATAAATCATGTCCTTCTAATGTCAACAATCTAGTCTTTCTTAATGTTATCCATTCTTTGGCCCACATTAAATTTGCAGCTTGGTAATACAACTCCCAATTAGGAAGGCCAAATCCTCCTCTAGTTCTAGCATCTTGTAAAAGTTTTAATTTTATTCTCGCTTTCTAACCTTGCCATATATACTTCAACACAATTTTATTTAATTCTTCAAAATAATCTTTGCCAAGCCTAATCGGTATTGTTTGGAACAAATATAAAATTCTGGGTAAAATATTCATCTTGATTGTTGAAATTCTACCTATCGATGACAGTTGTAGGTTTTCCCATTTCTTCAGATCAGATGCTATCTGCTGTTTGAGTTTAATATAGTTATTCTCTTTCAATGTAGTACATCTTGACGTCAAATGTATCCCCAAATGTTTAACCTTGTTCGTAATTTGAATTTTCAATAAGTCTGCCAGTTCTTCTCTTTGTTTTAATAGCATGTTCTTTGTCAGAATCTTTGTTTTATCTTTATTTATTTTCAAACCAGCCATCTCACCGTATGTCTCTATCTTTTCCAATAGTTTTAGAGCTGTCTCTAAAGGATCTTCCAGAATGAAAACCAAGTCATCCGCAAAGGCTTGCAATTTAAATTCCTCCTTCTTGACTTTCATTCCTTTTATATTTTGGTCCTCTCTAATATTTCTATTCAACACTTCCAAAGTCAGTACAAATAGCAAAGGTGATAATGGGCATCCTTGTCTTGTGCCTTTTCTTATATTAATAGAGTCTGCAAATTCTCCCTCTATCATTACTTTTGCCGTTTGCTTATAATATATGGCTTCTATTGCTTGAATAAATTTTCTAGCAAAGCCCATCTGTTCCAGTAGTAGTAACATGAATCTCCAGTTCACATTATCAAATGCCTTTTGGGCATCTAGGAATATCAAAGCCATTTGCTTTTCAGGATGTGCCTCATAATATTCCAAAGTGTCCAGAATTACCCTCATGTTGTCTTTAATTTGCCTCTTTGGTAAGAATCCATTCTGATCAGGGTGAATAAAATTATTTAAGTAGTTTTTGAGCCTTTCTGCCAAAATTGAAGCGAAGATTTTATAGTCTGCATTCAGTAAAGAAATAGGTCTATAATTCTTAATTTGTAATGGATCAGCCCCTTCTTTTGGAATAAGTGTAATATAAGCTTCTGACCATGTTTTAGGTATTTTCTTATTTAACATAACTTCGTTCATGACTTCTAGCAGTGGAATGCTCAATGATTCTTGTAGTGTTTTATAAAATTCTGCCGGAAGCCCATCTGGACCTGGTGCTTTTCCATTATTTTGTCTGTTGAATGCTTCGGTTAGTTCCATCATTGTTAAAGTGCTTTCTAGCATTTTTTCAGTCTCTTCAGGTATCTTAGGTAGGTTAGCATTTTGTAAATAATGTTTAATTTTTTCCTCATCAAAATCCTCCTGTTTATGTAGTTGTCCATAAAAGTCTCGGATAATTGTCTTTTTCTCCTTATTACCATAGCACATGTGGCCTTGATCATCTATTAACTGTAATATTTTCCTTGATTCTTTCTCCTTTCTCAGTTTATATGCTAACCATCTACCTGGCCTGTTTGCATCTTCAAAATAGTTCTGTTTAGCACTTCTAATTTTTTGTGCCAGTTCTTCTTTCTCTACCTGACCCATTTTATGTTTAATTATGTCCATTTTAAGTTTAATATCTTTTTTCTGTGGCATTTTCTGTAATTCTTTTTCCAGTTTTTTGTGGTCATCTTCTAGAGCTTTGATAGTTTGCCAATTCCTAATGTTCTTTTTCTTTGTATAGTCTATTATTAATCCTCTCGCATATGCCTTCATTGTATCCCAAACATTCTGCATTGAAGTATCTTCTTTTTTATTTTCACTAAAGAAGAAAGCCAATTCTTTTACCAACCATTGTGGGAAGTCTTTTTCCTTTAAAATAGTATTATTTAAAGTCCATCTAGATCTTCTTTTTTGTCCTTTCCATTTAATTGTCATTGGATTATGGTCTGCCCTTGTACTTGTTTCAATATTTATTTCTTGAATATTAAATATTAATTCTGTTGGGATCCAAATCATATCTATTCTGGACCATGATAAATGTCTATTTGAATAAAAAGTATATTGTTGAGTTTTGCCATTTCTTTCTCTCCATATATCTTTTAAATTTAATTCATCTATCATTTTGAAAAAGGATTTAGGGAGGGTCTTTCTATTTTGACTTGATGCTGTTGCTGTATAGTCCAGTTTATTATCTACAATTCCATTAAAATCTCCCATCATAACTATGTTAATATAGTCCAGTCCCATTGTTTTCATATGTAATTTTTTATAAAATTCTTCTTGTTTATCATTCGGGGCATAAATTGCAACCAGGAGTGTTTTTGTATTGTTATCCACTATTTCAACCATTAATACTCTTCCGTCTTCATCAGTATAAATCAGTTTTGCTAGAATGGTTTCTTTAATGTACAAGATCACTCCTCTTTTCTTACAATGAGTCAGAGAAGTAAAAATTTTCCCTAGTTTTGGTCGTACCAATAATTGTTGATGTTGTTTTTTAATGTGTACTTCTTGTAAGCAAATTATGTCAAATTTTGACTTCTCTAATTTGTGAAAAAAATTTCTTCTTTTGGTAGCTGAGTTCAGTCCGTTTATATTCATAGAAATCAGTTTTTTTTCCTCCATAATTATATTTTGTATTTAGGTCTAACAGCTCTCATAGATCTTACTTCATGTTGTTCTTTGGTCTCCACTTGTCCACCTACTGCACCTTCTTCTTTTCCCATTCCCATTTGATCCTCTTGAGGTTCAGTTGAGATGATCTCTTTTTCTGTCTCTATTTTTCTTCTTTCAAAAAATTCATTGTAGAATATTTCTGCTTTCTCAATTGAGTCAATTCTGTGTCTCTGTTCTTGCCATGTAAACATTAATCCTTCTGGAATCAACCATCTGTAATTCACCTCTTTTTTCAATAACATTTTAGTCAAGAATCGATATTCTCTTCTCATCTCTCTCACTTTTCTGGGTACTTGTTTTAAGACCACAATCTCTTTGTCTTTATATTTCAACACCTTGTCTCTTGCCACTTGTAATATTTGTGTTTTAATAGTATTTTTGGTAAATCTGACATGGACCTCTCTTGGTAGATAGTTCCTCGTCGCATATCTTGTGAAGACTCGGTATATCTCATCTACTCCATCCATCATCTTTTCCTCTATTATTCCCAGAGCTCCAGCCAAGATTTCTATCATTACTGCAGCCAAATTTTGTCCTTTTTCTTCCTCTATATTTTGGAATCTGAGATAAAATTCTGACCTGTCCATCTCCCACTTCAACATCCCACTTTTGTCTTGTTCAACCATTGTTAATCTACTATCGATATTTCCAATTGTCTCGTCTCTTTGTTTGTCTTTCTCTTCAATTTTTTGGAGTCTCTCATCATATTTCACCATCATTTGTTGAATATTTTCAATTTTTTCATCAGTCTTCCCAATTCTTTGTTCAATACTCTCCATTCTTTGTTCAATACTCGTTTAAGTTCTTGAATTCCTTGCATAACCATCGTTAAATCCACTTGTGCTTTATCTTGCTTCGCCATTGTTAAAAGTCATCCTCCAGCTGATGGGGAGGCAGGAGCAGAAGTTGAAATGCCAGAAGGTAAGATTTTCTTACTCATTTGGGTAGCTCAGGGTCTTCAAGCTCTTTTAATCCAGTTAATAGAATGGCCAATTATAATCCAGTTAGAAAAAAGGAGAACATAAGAAGAAGCCAATAAAAAAATAAAAAGCCCAAAATTAAAAAGAAAAGAAAATTAAAAAGAATGTTCAATTGATAGTAGAAGTCCCAAAGAACACCTGTAAAAACATTCTCCAGTGTTCTTCCCTCTATCTTATCAAGTTCCAGTGTCCTTGAGAAAGAACTTTTCACAGTCCTCTCAGCTTCAAATAAAGTATTTTCAAACCTCTAGTTGGCAGTGTTACAAAGTTTCTTTAATCCACTCCCCCTTCTTTCCCAGAAAAAGCCTAATAGAAAAAGAAAATATACGTGTGTGTGTGTGTGTGTGTGTATATATATATATAGATAGATAGATAGATAGATAGATAGATAGATAGATAGATAGATAGATAGATTACTAAAGGGAGCCTCTATTCTAAAAAATACAAACAGTCAAAAAGGAGAAAAAAGAATAGATAAATATAAGAGAGAAAACCAGTCTAGTTACAATTACTAGATCGCAATAGAAGTTCAGTGAAAAAAAAAGTAAAAGTAAAAAGCCAAGCCCCACTTTGACATTTCTCTTTATAAAATCGCCGCTAAGTCAATTTTGTCAAGTTTTGTCAAAAATCTTACAGATTTCTTCTCATTCTAGAGTGTCCTTAAGTCCCAAATATTAAAAAAAAAAAAAGTCCTCACCAGCCGATACACTTTCTCTTTCTGTCTTTTCCTTCCGGAGCTGTCCCAGCTTCAGCAGCTTAATGGCTGCCTCTCCGCCAATGGTAAAAAGGCTTCTCCTGGATCAACCAGGGACTTTGCGATGTCCTGGGATCAACAGAATGCACCCCTTGCTATCACCGTCTCTACGGGACGGTTTAGGTCCGTTGGGACTGACCAGGGGCGAAGATATCAGCTGCGATCTCGGAGCCCCAAGATTGCAGCTGTATCGCAGCGATGTAGCTCCGCCTTCTCCAACAAATTATCTTGAAGTATGATGAGAGATTCCAAAAAAATGAAGAAGATAAAGAGACAAGAAGATTGGAGATATTGATAATAGATTAACGGTGGTTGAACAAGATAAAAGTGGTATGTTGAGATGGGAGATGGATAGATCAGAATTCTATCTTAGATTCCAAAACATAGAGGAAGAAAATGGACAAAACTTAGCTGAGATAATGATAGAAATACTGGCTGAAGCTTTGGAAATAACTCAAGAGAAGATGATGGATGGAATAGATGAGGTTTATCGAGTTTTCACAAGAATTGCAATGAGGAATAGCTTACCAAGAGAAGTTCACATTAGATTTACAAAGAAAGCCATTAAAACGCAAATATTGCAAGTGGCAAAAGAGAAAACATTGAAATATAAAGACAAGGAGATTGTGGTCTTGAAAGAAATACCCAGAAGAGAGAGATGAGAAGAGAATACCGATTTCTGACTAAAATGCTACTTTAAAAAGAGGTGAATTATAGATGGCTGATTCCAGAAGGTTTAATGTTCACATGGCACGAACAGAGATATAGAATTGACTCAATTGAGAAAGTGGAATTATTTTATACAGAATTTTTTGGAGGGAAAGAGGAAGAGGCAGAAAAAGAAATCTCACTAATTGAATTCCAAGAGGACTGCCAAATGGCAACTGAAAAAGAAGAAGGTGCAGTAGGTGGAAAGGTGGAAGCCAAAGAACAACGTGAACTAAGATCTACGAGAGCTGCTAAACTTAACTACAAAATATAACCATGGAAGAGAAAAAATTGATTACAATTAATATAAAGGGACTTAATTCAGCTGTTAAAAGAAGGAAAACCTTTCATAAATTAGAGAAATTAAAATTTGATATAATTTGTCTACAAGAAGTACATATTAAAAAACAATATGAACAATTGTTGATGCAGCCAAAATTAGGGAAAATATTTACTTCCTTGACACAATGTAAGATAAGAAGAGTGGTTTTATATATTAAAGTGACCATCCCAGCAAAATTGATTTATACCGATGATGATGGAAGAATACTAATGGTGGAAATAATGGAAATAATACGAAAACACTCCTGATTGCAATCTATGCTCCGAATGACAAACAAGAAGTCTACAAAAAATTACATATGAAAATAATTGAACTGGACTATGCTAATATAGTTATGATGGGAGATTTAAATGGAATTGTAGACAATAAATTGGACTATACAGCACAGAAAACAATAAAGCAAAATAGAAAGACTCTCCTAAATCTTTTTTTAAAATGGTAGATGAAATAAACTTAAAAGATACATGGAGAGAAAGAAATGCTAAAACTAAACAATACACCTTCTATTCCAATAGACACTTATCATGGTCCAGAATAGATATGATATGGATGTCAACAGAATTAATAACTAATATTCAAGAAATAAATATTGAAACAAGTACTTGGGCAGATCACAATCCAATGACAATTAAATGGAAAGGACAAAAAAGAAGATCTAGATGGACGTTAAATAGTACTATTTTAAAGGAAAAGGACTTCACACAGTGGATGGAGAAAGAATTGGCTTTTTTCTTTAGAGAAAACAAAAAAGAAGATACATCAATTCAGAATGTATGGGATACAATGAAGGCATATGTTAGAGGCTTGATAATAGACTATACAAGGGAAAGGAATACTATGAAAAGACTAGTCTCTAAGGCCTTAGAGGATGAGCATAAAAGACTTGAAAAAGAGCTACAGAAAATGCCACAGAAAAAGGACATCAAGCTAAAAATGGATATAATTAAACATAAAATGGGTCAAATAGAAAAAGAAGAATTAGCACAGAAAATTAGAGGTGCTAAACAGAACTATTTTGAAGATGCAAACAAACCAGGTAGATGGTTAGCATACAAATTGAGAAAGGAGAAAGAATCAAGGAAAATATTGCAATTATTAGATGACCAAGGACAAGTTTGCCATGGTAGCAAAGAGAAGAAGGAAATCATTTAAGTCTTCTATGGGAAATTATATATGCAAGAGAATTTTGATGAGGAAAGAGTTAAACAGTACTTACAGAATGCTAATTTACCTCAGATACCTAAAGAGACTGAAACAATGTTAGAAAGCAATATAACGATGGTGGAGTTAACTGAAGCACTCAAGAAGCAAAATAATGGAAAGACACCAGGCCCAGATGGACTTCCAGCAGAATTTTACAAAACATTACAAGAATCGTGGAATCTTCCATTGCTAGAAGTTATGAATGAAGTTATGTTAAAGAAGATACCTAAATCATGGTCAGAAGCCTATATTACACTTATTCCAAAAGAGGAGGATGATCCATTACAAATTAAGAACTATAGACCCATTTCTCTACTAAATGCAGATTATAAAATTTTTGCTTCAATATTGGCAGAAAGACTTTAAAAATATTTAAATAATTTTATTCATCCTGATCAAAATGGATTTCTGCCAAAGAGACAAATTAAAGACAATATGAAAGTAATCTTGGACACCTTGGAATACTATGAGGCACATCCTGAAAAACAAATGGCTCTGATATTTCTAGATGCACAGAAGGCATTTGATAATGTGAATTGGCGATTCATGTTATTACTGTTGGAACAGATGGGTTTTGCTAGAAAATTTATTCAAGCAATAGAAGCTATATACTATAAGCAAACGGCAAAGGTAATGATGGAGGGAGAACTGACAGACTCTATCAATATAAGAAAAGGAACAAGACAAGGGTGCCCACTATCACCTTTGTTGTTTGTGTTAACTTTGGAAGTGCTAAACAGAAATATTAGAAATGAAAAGAATATAAAAGGAATGAAAATCAAAAAGGAAGAATTTAAGCTGCAAGCATTTGCAGATGATCTGGTTTTCATCTTAGAAGACCCTTTAGAAACAGCATCAAAATTGATAGAAAAGATAGAGACATATGGAAAGGTGGCTGGTTTGAAAATAAATAAAGATAAGACAAAGATCTTGACAAAGAATATGCTATTAAGATAAAAAGAAGAACTGGCAGAACTATTGAAAATTCAGGTCACAAATAAGATCAAGTACTTGGGGATATATTTGACAGCAAGATGTAGTACATTAAAAGAGAATAATTATATCAAACTTAAACAGCAGATAGCGCTAGATCTGGCGAAATGGGAAAATTTACAACTGTCACTAATAGGGAGAATTTCAACAATCAAGATGAATATATTACCCAGAATTTTATATTTGTTTCAAACAATTCCAATTAGGCTTGGAAAAGATTGAAGTTCTAAATAAAATTGTGTTGAAATATATATGACAAGGTAAGAAAGCGAGAATAAAGTTAAAACTTTTGCAAGATGCTAGAATTAGAGGAGGATTTGGTTTGCCTAATTGGGAGTTGTACTATCAAGCTACAAATCTGATGTGGGTTAAGGAATGGATAACACTAAGAAATACTAGATTTTTGACATTAGAAGGACATGATCTGTTGTTGGGGTGGCATGCTTTTTTATGGTATAAAGGAACTAAAACACAGGGGTATTTTAGAAGACATTATATACAGGAGTCTCTGTGGTTAAACTGGGAGAAGATTAAAAGACTGTTATTTGAAAATTCCAGTCTGGTTATTGACTATTGAAGCATTTTCTTATTCTATAATATACAAAAAGGAACAAACAGTTAGATGTTATGTCTCACCTATATTCATAGATGAGAAGACAAGGTTTCAGAATTCAAAATATTCAAGCAAGAACACAACCGGATTCAAAAGGGTTAATAGCACTGTTTTCCAGTCCTTGGCAGACTTCCTGGAACCTGTCAGGCTAATCAGAATTGTCCATAAATCACAAGGCCACTCCAAATATATTCTTTCAACTCATCAAACACTTTGCTTCCAAGCGAAGTTTGAGAGTCAGCACGCCTCTTTAAATCACTGGATAGGCATGTCAGTCTCTCCAATCAATGTCTGACCTGACGCCTCCCTTCAGATTGACGTTTCCTGGTTCTCCTAGTTCTGGCGTCAATCCACGATCTGTCAGTTTCCTCACTGGAAACTTCTGTCTCATTTTGTTGATCATTTGCTGGCATGAACGAAGTCGAAGGTTCTGGGGAGGATTGTCTCTGCAACAATCTCTCATCCTCCTGGCTCACGTCTGTGTCCTCTGATAATTCAGACTCCACATTCACAGCAGGCTCCAACCTTCTATCTTCAGAGTCATCAGAGTCAAAACTCCCAGCAGGATCGATCCTTCCAGTCACAACACTATTCCTCACCGCAGGGCCCTTCCCCCAAGTCTGACGATCAGGATGTGGTTTTGAAGGGAATTGTGCATGATATATTCGAATAAGGTCTGGGGCATGTACCTTGGACACATCCTGCCAAGAACGAATCTCCGTTTCATTTTCTAATCTCCCCACAAAGTACTGGAATCGTCCCTTCAGCCATCGTGAATCATAAATTCCAACCACTGTAGTATCTGTAACAGGTTCAGTGCTGGGCCTAGATGGAGAGCCTGTATCTTCTGGAGAATGGAGAGTACGCAATGGGGTGTCAGGTACTAACAGGGAGCGATGAAAAACAGGGTGAATGCACATAGAGCGCGGTAGGGTGAGCCGATAAACCACAGGATTAATAACCGCTTCAATAGGAAAGGGACATATAAAGCGATGATCCAACTTTCTAATCGGATGATCGACTCGAAGATGTTTCGTTGACGACCACACCTTGTCACCCACAGCCAACAGAGGCATCGCTCAACGCGAACGATCTGCAAAATGTTTATAATCTGCTTTCACTCGTTCCAATTGTCTGGAAATTAACTGATGTACGGCATATAACTCTGACAAAAAGTCTCGTGCCTCTGGAACCGGAGAATCTGCGATCGACAGGGGGGAAAACCTCTGATGATAACCCACATTGGCGTAAAAAGGCATCATGTGGGTGGAGGTGTGTCGAGAATTATTAAAGGCAAACTCTGCCAATAGAAGATAGGTCACCCAGTCATTTTGTCGTTGATTTACAAAACATCTGAGGTATTGGGCGAGGATGCCAATTACTTTCTCAGTCCCGCCATCGGTTTCCGGATGGTGCGCCGACGCTAAACATACCTGTACTCTTAGAGCGTTCATTAGACTTTTCCAGAATTGAGCGGTGAACTGAACACCGCGATTTGAAACAACTCTGTCCGGTAAGCCATGTAACCGGAACATGTGTTGTATAAAAAGCTGGGCAGTAACACGAGCCAAGGGTAATCTTCTACATGGGATGAAATGGGTCATTTTAGTGAGCATATCAACCACCACGAGTACCGTCGTATAACCCGATGACAAGGGCAAGTGTGTTAAAAAGTCCATGGAGATTGCTCCCCATGGTCTGCCCGGAGTCGGCAGTGGTTGAAGGAGTCCAGGAGGCGCACCTGATGCTGCTTTCGCTTGTCGATATTGTACACAAGAAGCAACGTAAGCAAACACATCATGTCGAACTCAAGGCCACCAAAAAGTCCGGGTGACCAAGTGCAGAGTTTTGTAATAACCAAAATGACCAGCAGCAGGATTGTCATGACATTGCATCATGATGAGGGATCTAAGCGTCCTGGTGGGCACATACAATAAACCCCGATGTCTTAACAAGTCCTCCTTCAAAATCCATGGGGAATCAGGTCCAACTTCCCCCCTTTTCTGCTGCATCCGTGCGTCTAATCGCTGCGCCTCCCGTATTCGAGCCCGCAAATCTATTGGATCCTGAAGCACAGCCAAGGATTCCGGTGGCAACACCGTTCTTGGAGGAGGAGGATCCTCGGAACCGAGATATTCGGGTTTCCTAGACAATGCATCTGCTCTCCGATTCTGTCTGCCTGGAACATAAGTAACGGAAAAATTGAACCTTGCGAAAAACAACGACCACCGGATCTGGCGTTGGTTCAACTTCCTGGCGGTAGACAAATGTTCCAAGTTTCAGTGATCCGTCCGAACCTCCACCTTATGCCGAGCCCCCTCTAAGTGATGTCACCAGGTCTTGAATTCAGCTTTAATGGCCAACAACTCCTTTTCCCAAATAGTATAATTACACTCAGAAGCTGTGAGCTTCCTAGAATAGTATGCGCAAGGGAAAAGAGGTGCGCCATCCTTTGGAGCTTGCAATAATACCGCCCCGATAGCCACATTAGAGGCATCTGTCTCGACCACAAATGGATGATTCGGATCAGTATGCCTCAATATCGGCTCGGCCACAAACGCTTTCTTTAAAGTTTCAAAAGCCTGTTGTTGTGGAGGCCCCCACCAGAACAGGACCTTCTTACGAAGGAGCTGAGTAATAGGATCCATTAACTTAGCAAAACCTGGAATGAAGGTCCTATAGTAATTGGCGAACCCCAGAAGACGTTGCATGTCCTTTACTCGACGAGGGGCTTCCCAACTACACAAGGCTTCAACTTTTTTAGGGTCTATAGCAATACCCTCGGGAGAGATGATATGCCCTAAAAACTCTATTGAAGACTGAAAAAAGAAACACTTCTCCAGTTTCGCATAGAGCTTATGCTCCCGAAGACGCTGCAGCACTTGACGGACCTGATGAAGGTGGTGATCCCTGGACCGGGAGTAGATCAAAATGTCATCCAGATACACCATGACAAACCTATCCAGCATATCCCGAAAAATGTTGTTCATCAAATGCTGGAAAACCGCAGGAGCGTTGATCAGACCAAATGGCATGACGGTGTACTCGAAATGACCATAATGAGTGCCAAATGCCGTCTTCCACTTGTCCCCCTTGCGCATCCGAACCAGGTTGTAGGCCCCATGCAGATCGAGTTTAGTGAAGATAGTAGCCTCCCGCAACCGCTCCATTAATTCTGGAATGAGCGGCAAAGGATAACTATTCCTCACTGTGATAGAGTTTAAACGGCGATAATCACAACATAAGTGTAATTCTCCCGACTTCTTTTTAACAAAAAGAACGGGAGCTGAAAGAGGAGACGACGATGGTCAAATAAACCCCCGAGCCAAGTTTTTATCTAGAAATTCTTGAAGCGCAGCCAACTCAGGCTCCGACATGGAGTATAACTGACCCTTGGGCAATGGAACATCTGGTATCAGGTCTACAGGACAATCATAAGCACAATGCGGTGGTAACTGATCCGCCTCCTTCTCGCTGAAAACGTCGGAGAAGTCCGATAGCTCCGGAGGTATGGAAACAGCAGGGGTGGCGGTGATATCTTGGCCAGTGCAGATATATCTCAGATGGTCTACACATTGAAGACTTGGAAAAGAAATGGCATTCTGCGCCCAGGCCACCAACGGATCGTGCAAACGCAGCCAGGACACGCCGAGAACCAAAGGGAGATGAAGTTTCGAGGTGATATAAAAACTTATCGCCTCCTCGTGATCCCCAATGATGATACGCACTGGCTGGGTGGTGAAACGAATGGGCCCAGACTTGAGCTCACGCCCATCCACGGTTTCCACCTTAATGGGTGGATCCACAGCAACCAATGGGATCTCTCCCTCCATGAACGGTGTTGCCACCGGAATCATTGGCTGTGCTTCAAGATCCAGTAGACTTACGGGCTCGAATACGGGAGGCGTAGCGATTAGACGCATGGACGCAGCAGAGGAGGGGGGAAGTTGGACCTGATTCCCCATGGTCTTTTGAAGAGGGCTTGCTTCGACATCGGGGTTTATTGTATGTACCCACCAAGTCGCTTAGAGCTCTCATCATGAAGCAATGTCATGACAACCCTGCTGCTGGGCATTTTGGTTTCTACAAAACCCTGCACTTAGTCACTCAGACTTTTTGGTGGCCTCGGGTTCGTCATGATGTGTTTTCTTACGTCGCTTCTTGCATACAATGTTGGCAAGCGAAAGCAGCGTTGGGTGCGCCTCCAGGACTCCTGCAACCATTGCTGACTCTGGACAGACCATGGCGAGTGATCTCCATGGACTTTCTCACGCATTTGCCATCCTCGTCAGGTTTCACGACGGTGCTCGTGGTGGTCGATATGTTGACTAAAATGGCGCATTTCATTCCCTGTCGGAAGCTACCATCGGCCCGCGCTACGGCTCAGTTATTCTTACAGCATGTTTTTCGTTTACATGGTTTGCCGGATAGGGTGGTTTCAGATCGTGGAGTCCAGTTCACTCCGCAGTTCTGGAAACAGTTAATGTCGGCGTTACAAGTTCAGGTGTGTCTGGTGTCAGCGCACCATCTGGAAACTGATGGCGGGACTGAGAAGGTTATTGGCATTCTCACTCAGTATTTGAGGTGTTTTGTCAATCATCGGCAAAACGATTGGGCGAAATACCTCCCTTTGGCAGAATTCGCCTTTAATAACTCTCAACATTCCTCCACTCGTGTAACGCCGTTTTATGCGAATGTGGGCTATCATCCCCGATTCTTTCCGTTAACCATGATGGACTCCCCAGTTCCCGAGACACAAGACTTTCTTGAGGAATTACAAGTGGTTCACCGTTTAGTGGTGCAACAACTGGAACGGGCGAAGGAAGATTACAAACGGTTTGCAGACCGTTCTCATAGAGCAACGCCTCCGTTAGCTGTGGGTGACAAGGTGTGGTTATCCACAAGGCACCTTCGGGTCGATCATCCAATTAGGAAGCTGGACCATTGTTTCATCGGTCCATTCCCGATTGAGGCGGTCATCAACCCTGTGGCGTATCGACTCACCTTGCCGCGCTCCATGCGCATTCATCCCATCTTCCATCGTTCCCTCCTGGTTCCTGACTCCCCGGAATGTCCGCTCCGTGCTCCCGCTGGTGCGGTTTCTCCATCACCATCCAGTGAGGAGGCTGATATTGACAACTCGATAATCAGCGTTACTGATTCTCGTTGGCTAAAGGGTCACTTTCAGTATTTAGTCGGAAGGAGAGTGAATGGTTTGGACATTTTTTCATGGACGGATGCTTCCACGGTTCATGCCCCAGACATTGTTCGGAGGTTCCATGACCGTTTCCCTTCGAAACCGCATCCGGATTGTCAGATTCGGGGGAAGGGCCCTGCGGTGAGGGATAGTGTTGTGACTCTGGAGTTGGAATCTGTTCCGTTGGCAGATGTGAGCTCAAGCGAAGAGGAAATGGCAGTAAATTATGAGCTGGCTCTGTTGAGCGATTTGGACTGTAGTCAGGATGAGGAAATGGATGTAACTAGGAGGGATGAACCTGATTTAATAGAGCTGTCAGGACCTTCGACCTCCTCTGATTTTTCTCCTCTGGCGGAGGAACAGCCGGGAATAGCTAACCAGGAACACTTGCGAGACTTTTCTAGTGGGGAGGAGTCTTTGGAAAGAACTTGGCTAGATATGCGTAATAGATGTAAGTTTAGGCATCAATCACAATTAGGAAGGAGGCGTCGAGCCAGTGACTAATTAAGGAGATTAACACGCCCTCATAGTGGATATAAGGAAATGGCTTGGCTGGTGAGCTTTGAGGCTTTGGAATTTATAGCCACGTCAGGTTTGCCGGACAGAGTTTGGATTTATTGCTAAGGACTGGAAACCCTGCCACGGTCCTTTTGGGAAGGTCTGCTTTTTGGTTTGTGAACTGCCTGTTTCGTTTTGCCCTCCTGCAATTAAGGGGGAGACATAACATATGTATGTATGTATGTATGTATGTATGTATGTATGTATGTATGTTTGTTGTGGCTCCGGGCTTGGATTCAGCTCCTGTGACTGATATGAGTTCAAGTGAGGAGGACATGGCAGAAAAATATGAGCCGGCATGGCTCAGTGATTGGACTGGTAACCAGGATGAGGAGATGGACGTGACAAAGGAAGACAGACCTGATGTATTAGAATTGTCAGGACCTTTGACCTCCTCTGGTTCCTTATCTGATCAACAGCCGGGAATGGCTGACAGGGAAGTTTTGAGAGAGTCTTCTAGTGGAGATGAGAACTTGGAAAATTTGTGGTTAAATGTAAGGAACAGAAGACGGTTGAGAAGGCAAAATCAGCTGGAACGGAGGAGGAGGGCGAGTCAGTAAATTAGCACGTTGCCTCAATGAGTATAAAAGGACACAGCTGGGCTGGTACAATTTGCCAGGAACAAAGTGACTTATTGAGTGAGGACGTTACAGCAAGAAGCTCCGAGACTTGAGATTTATTGCCAGGACTGGTTTGCCGGACAGAGTAAAGATTTATGCTGTGGATTGAGATTTCTGCCAGCCGTTATCTTGTAAGACTTCTTTCTGTTTGATTTAATTGTGAAACGGCTGCTTTCTGTTTTGTTCGTTTGAATTTTGAAGGGAGTCATATATATATATATATATATATATATATATATATATATATATATATATATATATGTATGTATGTTTGTTTTCTGAGGTTTCATGGTATTTGTATGTGGATCTTTGGTTGTTGGGTTTTCTCCGCGTAAGATTCGAAGTATCTAGGCAATGTTTGATGAAGTCTCATTCATCATCTTCAGGCTTCTTTCTTCGGCTCTGAGAAGCACAGAGCCGAAGAAAAAAGCCTGAGATGATGAATGAGACTTCATCAAACGTTGCCTAGATACTTAGAATCTTATGTGGAGAAAACCTGAACAACCAAAGATATATATATATATATATATATATATATATATATATATATATATATATATATATATATATATACACACACACACACACACACATACACATACATATATATATACACATACACACACACACACACATATATATATATATATATATGTATATGTATATATGTATATATGTATATATGTATTATATATATATAGGTCTGGTCTAAGTGGGGATTGCCATAGTAACTGCGGGTTGAGCTGGAATGGAGCCTGACGAGGGACCTATGAACCTTGGGAGGGGACTCTGAGGCCCGGCGGAGTTGGGGCTTTCTGGAAGAAGGGTCTCTGCAGGGTTGCTCCAAGGGGCAGCTGATTGGGCACCTGCCATGAAGAGGCTGTTTTTGCCTTCTTCCCCACAATGGGAAGATGGGGGTGGTTGCCGTCTGCTGCCTGTGCAGATCCCTTTGCTGAAAAGGGATTGCTGATTCTCTTCTGGGCCAGGGTGTTCCCGGATCAGATGGTGCAACAGGTGCTGGCATCCACTGGCATTGGATCCACCCTTGACCAGGATAAAATTCCCACCTTGGAGATTACTCTCTGCAGGGGGTAATCTCCTTTCTGGCTGTGGAGGGGGAGTGCTTGAGGTTTGTAACTTACCCAATGTCAGCTGCATCGGCCGTTTCTCCTTTGGAACTCAAGCTTGCCAGCCTGGGCTGCTTCGTAGCGGCTCCCCAACTGATACCACCTTGAGGGATCAGGGAACATTCCCTTCTCCACCTTCTCAGACTAGGGAAAGTAAAGATGGGCTGCATTAAGATCCAGCTCATCTGGAGAAGTTGTGGCTGTGAGACATAACTTTCCACCTTAAGTTGCTGGAGTTGTTCTAGGATTCCTGCCAATGGCTGGCTTCAGGATGGAGGCCACAGGTTGCAATCTTGGGAGGTGTCTGATCCCAACATCCCCCCACTTCTCCACTCTGTTTAATGGACCATTCGTAGAGAGCTTGAGAAAGAGAGGCATTCAGGCAGCTTCTCCTCCTGTCCCATTCCTGTATTCAGCTCCGTCCAGCAGCTTCTCCATGAGTCAGTCTCCTTGGGCTGGGCTCCTAATCTCCGTCTCTCCTCTGCAGCTTCTAACGCCTGCATCACCTCTTCAGAAGGGAGCCCAGAGGCTTCAATTAGTCCTCTGGTGTCCAGCCCCATAGCCTCTTCTGTATCTTTTTCCATCTTTGCTGAGTCTTCACACTGCTCCATCTTTGGAATCAGTGCTGGTGTTTAGCACCCCTGACAGCCCCCTTTTGAGTTGCTGGAGTTCATGGTAGGTTCAGAAATCTAAAAGTTTTTTTTCAGCTTTCCAGAATTTCTCAAACTACAAATCCGTCCCCCCTTAGTCATCATCACATCATAGGCCCAATCATGATCCATCCAAAAGTAAGATCCTTATTTCATCCTTGGACTAACAAAAGAATTTTATTTTATTAAGTAGCTCTAAGTAGTTAGAGCTACTTAATTGAAAGCACCCCCCTTCCAGTCTCCCAGGCTATATGGCAGCGTGGAATATGGCTTCCAAAGCTGACAAGTAGGGAGGAAGGAGATAAATAAGAAGTACTTCACAATAGGAAACAGATGAATTTTCAAGGCAGGAAATTGAAGGCTAAGAACTTGTAAACTTTTAATTTTAAAAAAAAAAATTAAAAAAAAATTAAGACTTTTTTACCATTTTTAAAAACACTTTAATGTGCTAGTTAAAAAAGTCAAGGAAAAATATTGACATGGTTGTGACTTGCAAAACATATGTTTGAGTTTATGCCCATAGAAGATCCAAATTGCATTTATTAAATTAAATGAATTACTAGAAGAAAAAATAAGTGATTCAGAGGCAACTCTACCCCCTCTGAAACTCAAACTACAAAGTGAAAAATGCCAACCTAAGCAAGAAGACTACATTCAAATTGAGCACAATAAGGAACAAACAGCCTCCAAAAAATGACTATATATGAAACCATATAGGAAGACTGACAGAGTTTTGTGGCCAGTTGTTTTTTCAGCAACTACCACACTAGTTTTACATGTTCCTCTAGCATCTTGCTGAATATAAGAAGGTCATGCAGATAAACTAGGACCCCATTATACAGATGTTCATGCAGTACCTCATTGTTCAACTGCATGAAAACTGCAGGAGCCCCCCAGAGACCAAAAGGCATAACCTGGAACTGGAAGTTCCCCAATGGGCAATTGAAAGCTCAATGGGCAATTTTTCACTCATCCCCCTTCCTGATGCGTATTCTGTAATAAGCTTCCCGGAGGTCCAGTTTGGTAAATATCTTCCCTTTTGATAGGGGGTTTAACAAGTCTTTCATGAGGGGGAGTATGTAATTTGCACACAGATGCCATTGATTCCATTAAAATACACATATAACCTCAGCCACCCATCTTTTCTTTAAATAACACTGGGGCAGCTACCTTGGACTTTGGGGATTCAAAGTCTCTGGCTAAGTTGGAGTCAATGTACTTTCTTAGTTCAATCATTTCTGCGGGTGTCATGGAGTACATTTTTGGCTTTGGTAGCCTTGACCCCAGTTCTATTTCTATGGCACAGTTTGTCGGTGAGGGGGAAGGACATTTTATTCCTCCTTGCTAAACACCTCAGCCAAATCTTGGTGTTTTTTAGGGATTGAGGGCTTGCCTGGCAGTACTGTGGCAGCGGCAGCTGCTTCTGCCTGGAAGGAATTGGGTAGCTGTCAGGAGGCATTGATGGCAGTGGGCCAACACCTATTATGATTTTTCCTGTAACCATCTTCCTACTTGATGGTAGGGGCCCAATTGTTGAGCCAGGCAAGTCTGTCATCCTGGGGGCTACGACAAATCGTATGAGCTCATGGTGCTTCCCCATCTCAAGCCTGACAAGTTCAGTGACGCCACTGAATCAACGTCCCATCCACTTGTTCAAACTGAATTAGGTGAGCTAGAGGCTTTGGCTTTATTCCTAATTGTTCAATGATGGGGAGTGTCAGAGTATATTCATTAACTGGCAGAGACATGGTTAACAAAGTCAGCAAGTGAGTAAGCATGGCAATAGACCAGCCATAGGGAGCTGACAGAGTGTGGTTTGGCTCTGTGTGCTTTGTTGAGAATTGAACCTGAAACTAGTAATCTGCTCTGAGCTCCTGAGTTGCTGTTTGTAACTTCCACATTGGAAGAATCTACTACTGGTATTGTCAACTTTACTTCATGTTATTATGTTTATAAATAAGTTTATGATCCTGCTGAATCTCTGTGTTTTCTGGACTTGAATTTCTGCTGCAAACTCTCACAGGTTATGGGTTCAGCCAGAACCAGAACACATTAAAAGGCTGAATTTAAGCTGAGAGAGACTGTGTGTTTAAAAAGAGAAGCAAGACAGACAGAACAGCTTTGTGGGATGGCTGAGAAAATTAAGGAGACCTCTCTGCCTAGATTGGGTCAGAAGAATTATATTATTTGGGCTGCAAAGATGGAGTGTTTCCTGAAAGCTAAGGAACTGTGGGATATTGTGGAAAATCCACCCCAAGGGCCCTTAACTGCAGATCAGAGGCAGCATGATTGAACAATTTATCAATGTAGCTGATTTAAAGACTGCAAAGGAGGTCTGGCAGAAATTAAGGACATAGACATGTATAGACATGTGAGTGTGTAAGCATACAATATTGTGCAATTATCAAGAAAGTTATACAGAGCCAGTTTGCAACGGGGAGAATCCATTGAGCAGCATCTGGTGAACATGCAAACATTGTTTGTGTAGTTAGAACAGCATGGAATGTAGATTCCTGAATCTCAGAAAGTGCTTTTGATTTTAAACAGTCTAGATGACTCGTGGGATATTGTTTCTGCAGTATTTGAATCAAACCAGAGTAGGAACTGTGTTTGGAAGCTCTTAAAGCGTGTTTATTAGCTGAAGAGCAGAAACGCCATTATAGAAAAAGCCATGAGGAGAAATCCCTGAGGAGGAGGCCCAAGGAGCCAGAGAAAAGAAGAGCATCAGGAGATATCAGGTTACAGCCGCGCAAAGGACACATCTAAAAAGGGACTGTTTGCAAGGAAGAAACTGTTTGCAAGACAGAAGAAGCAATTTGCAAGGAAGAATATGCAGATGGACAAATTGCTGTGGCAATTATAATGGGAGAAATCAATGGCTAATTGATGGTGGAGCTAGTCAAACAATTGTTAATAATTCTAAATTGTTTTACAGAATGGATGCAGCTGCTGGAGATGCAGTAACCTTGGCAAATGGTAAAAAGGCTAAAGTCATTGGAAGAGGCAGTGTGCAAATTCCATATCTGGAAACAAGGTTAAATGTTTTGTGTGTGTCTGAAATGGAGCATAATTTGCTGAGTGTCTCTAGTTTAGACAAGCAAGGGTTTGAGACCACATTTGTAAATGGGAAGTGTCTCATAAAGGAAAATGGCAAAGTGTGTGCAAAGGACATAAAGCAATGTTTTGCAGGAACAAAATTTTCAGTGTGCACAAATATTTGGAAATGTGGCACAACATGATTCATGTGTTCATCTTTTGCACCTACCAGCTTCAAAGTTGTTCAAAAGATGGAACAGTTTGCAGAAGGGTTGCATGTAAGGCATATTTGGATTGTGCAGTATGCAAAACATCAAAGTCCAAGGCAATCTCAGTGAGCAAGAGTAGCACAAGGCAGACAAGAGCTCTAGAGCTGGTACATGCAGATTTGGTTGGGCCAATGCAAGCCAGTTTGGGAGGAGCAAAGTATACATTACAGCAGGTTTGGGTTCTGCTATTTATTAAACAGTAAAATTGAGGTGCTACAGAAATTCAAGCAATGGGTAAACTTAGTTGAAAGAAGGTATAAACAACAGGTGTGTCAGCTGTAAACTGATAGAGGTTCAGAATTCATGTCAACAGGTTTTCAACTTGTTGAAAAAAAGCCTAACAAGGCCAAGGTGAAATTGAACAAGGCCATTTATGAGCTGAAGCAGTCAGCTAGGAATTGGAATATATGTTTAGATACTGTGTTGAAAAGTCTTGGGTTCAAGAGTTGCAAGGCTGATGGTTGCATATACACTGGAAAGTTAAAAGGTGGGGATTGTCAACTATTAGCATTTGTGGATGATCTTTGCTTCATTGCAAAGGATGTATCACAGGTAAACAAATTTGCTAAGAAGTTGGAGAAGAAATTTGAATTAAAGAATTTGGGAGAAATAAAAAATTATTTCGGTGTGGAGATAATCCATAATCTAAGTCCATAATCTTCACAGCACGCCTTATGCTTTATAGAGCCTTGGGCCTTTATAAAATGATCTACTATATTGTTTTCTGACATAGTATTCTAGCTTAATCATCTTACTTTGCACACATTGTCTCACATTTAAATATCTTAAATCTGTGTGTTTCGTTCTTGTTTTAACAGCAATATTTGAAGCCATCTGTATTGCTGATTGGTTATCTTCATAAACAACAATAGGATCTTTTACATCAATTCCCATATCAATCAATAATGGTTTATACAAAACTAAATCTGTACATAATAAAGACAAACATGAAAATTCACCCTCCATTGTTGACAAACTTAGATGTTTCTGTCTAATAGATCTCTATCCAATCAATGCTTTTCCCAATAATACAGAGTACCTGATGGAGATTTTCGTGTATTTATGTCTGTAGCAAAACTTGCATCAGCATATGCAGTCAAATTCAGCTCATCTTTTGGCTCCAAATACAATGCATAATGCATTGTTTGTTTCAGATATCTTAACACACGTTTAGCAGCTTGCCAGTGCCTTTCAGTCGGCTCAGCGTTAAATCTCGCTAATTGATTAACACTGTATGAAATATCTGGCCTTGACCAATTACTGAGATAACATAAACTACCAATCAAGGACTGGTAAATGTTCTTATCAAAAATAGGACTTTGATCATCACTATGGCTAAACTCCTGGCTCATTGGTGAAGCCGGTTTACAAAGTTCCATTTTAAAACTTTTTAGTAATTGGTTAATTTTATCTGCCTGTGAGATTTTGTATCCTCCCCTAGTTCTATCTTTAAACCAAGATAATGTTTGATTTCTCCTAATTGTTTTATCTTAAATTTCTTTTCCAATAGTGAAATTATCTCAGTAGCTTCTTGTTCAGTTTTGGTGATTAATGCTATATCATCAGTAAATAATAGCAATAATGACATCATACCATTACTTTCTCTTTTAAACAAACATGGATCAGCCATGCCAGCTACAAAACCTATTTTAGTTAATTCTTTAACTATACATTGGTTCCACTCATATCCTGATTGCTTCAAACCATAAAGACTCTTTTAATTTCCAGCAATCATTATTATCAGTATTATCATTTTTGAGACCTAAAGGTTTCTTTAAATATATAGTGTGTTTGCAACAGTGCATGCAGATATGCTGTCTCTACATCCAAATGATTTAGCTGCCCACACTAATGCTGCCCTTATAATGTAGTAGCCTTCAGACTAGGTGCAAACACATCATCATAGTCATTTGCTGTCTGATTGAACTCTTGTGCTACTAACCTGGCTTTATGGGTAACAGTCGCATCCACACCTGTCTTAAGTTTATATATCCATTTGCATCCTATGGCATGTTTACCTGGTGGTGACTTAACATTTTCATATACCTCCAGTCTTTTTAATGATTCCAGTTCCTTATCCATTGCTTTCTGCCAAGCGCCTGATCCTTAGCAGGATACAGTTTTAGTTCATTATAATTACTTGGAACTGTATTCACATGGCATACAACACTAGCCTGATATCTATCAGGTGGTCGTGTTACACAGGTTGAATGTCTTGGTAATTCAGGGCTTACTGGTAGGCTTTCCTGTGCCACCTGCTCCTGTTCTTCTATTTCTTTCTGTGCTTGTTCTCCTACTTCGTCCTGTTCTTCCTCTTTATTGGCTATTTGGGGTTTACTGATTTTATCTTTGGGGACTATTTGGGTGTCAATAATAATATCATTGCTGGATTCCTGTTCCAGTTTATCCCACCCAACGTGCTCGAGAAATTTTGCACTAGCACTACAATAAACATGAGCTTTGCCTGGATCCCAGAATCTAAATGATCTCATAACCCACAAAAAATAACTTCTTAGCTCTATGTTGCCCTTTCAGTCTTACTTGTGAGGGAATATGCACCCGTGCTGGAGCTCCAAATGTGTGTAGATAACTTAAATTTGGTTTTCTGCCATGCCAATGAGTGAATGGCAATTCTCCAGTTGTTGCATTAACTACATTGTTCAAAACACGATTGCTACACATTATGGCTTCACCCCACAGTGTTTCAGGTAAACCTGAATCAGATAACATAGTGCGAGCCATGCTTGTAATGTTTGCCCTCTTCGTTCTACAAATGAGTTATGTTGTGGTCTGTAAGGTGCAGAACGTTTATGCTCAACATCAGCCAATTTCAACATATTTTGGAATCTTTTGTTAACAAATTCAGTCCCATTATCAGTTACTAAAGTAATTACTTTACTTTTCATTTTTCTCTCAGCAAACCTTAGCCAGTTAAAGAAATGTTGGAATGTTTCTGTTTTGTTTTTCATAAGATAGCAGAAGCCATATCGTGAGTAATGGTCCCTAATACTCAAAATATAACAGGCACCTCCTAAACTTGGTTTTTTAGAACAAATTATGTCAGCAAAAACAACCTCTAAAGGTTCTTTGGTCTTAAACCCATTTAGTCTGTTTGCTAGAGTAACCTTACTCTTTTCTTGACTACAAGTATTACAGTGTAAATAATTGCTACAGGGTTTCAATTTTATTCCCTCTGACAATTCAACAGTTTGAGCATTTTGAAATTAATGTGCCCTAGACGTCTATGTAATAAATGTATACATTCATCACGTGGCTTAACATTGTTATAAACTGAGTTAGCCATCTTCAGCTGATCATCATGTATTACATATAAATCATTTTTTAAAGTAGCAGTAACACTTTTACCCTCTTTCTCTATTATACAGTTATCTCCCCTAAAGGTTACTACATAACCAATATTAACTAAAGCCCTTACTGATAATAAATTAAATTTTAGTTTAGGTACATATAACATAGTTAAATGTTCGTTTATACAAGAACAATATGCAGTACCTTCACCTGATGCGTTCATCTTCCATCCATTTGCCAATGATACATGTTGTTTACTTGTGGACATCTTTACAAACCTTCTATCTTTAGTAATGCATTGCGATGCTCCACTATCAACAACCCACAAATCTTTGTTTACAGTTGAATTGCTAGACATAGCTAAACTAACATTCTTCTTGGTCTTCTGGTGATTACCAGTATTCTGTCCTTCTCTTTTCTTACAGAAACTAGCTATATGTCCCCTAGTCCCACAAGAAAAACATTTCCTAACAGTATAGGCAGTTGCAGATAAATCCTCTTCTTGTGGTTGTTCCTTCCTCAGTTGGTTCCTATCCAGCCGTATTCTTGCTTCTTCTAGCAACCTTCCAGTTATTTCAGTCAATGTCAGTTTATCTCTGGGCAGGACTTCCAGTGAAGATACATAGTCATCATAACTTTCATCCAATGAGGAAAGAATGATGTAAACTTGATGCAGCTCTGAAAATATCAGTTCTTTTTCATGTAGCTCTTGAAAAGTTCTTTTCATGAAGTTCAAATGAGCTAACATATCTCCACCTTTCAGAAGACATGCTCTAAACGGTTTACGTGTAAGATGTATGTGTGCACCTACACTGTCACGAACATAAATCCTCTTCAAATTCTCCCAACACCTAGCAGCAGACTCTTCTCCATGAATATGGACTAGCTGCTGGTCACTCAGTGTTAGTCCAATTATACAAAGAGCTCGTTCGTTGTTCTGGTTAAAGTAAGCAAGCTTCTTGGCATTATCCTCATTTTCTGGATCCCAAGCATTTACATCTGGTGGGTCTTGAACTACATTCCATAAACCTTCTTTACGCAGAAGTAGACTGCACTTCATAGACCAGGAAACATAGTTTGTTCCATCCAACTGGGTTATCAGTGATAGACTTGTTGAAGTGTCTTGTGCCATCTTTATCAGGATAGTAAACCACAATTAAACAGTAAACAGCTGTCTGTATACAGTACTGTGCATTCACACTAACTCTCAGTTATCTGAGCCTGGTATGGCCTGGGCCCATAACCAGTGTTGAGGTAATTCCCCGTTAGGAGAATGAGCGCATACAGGGAGACGTATAGAGAGTAGTGTTGGAATAATACACACAGAGAACACAGATACACTGTACAGTAAATGTAGGTTTTTACTTCCAGAAAGGTTTAAGCAAAGTCCAAAATAAGCAATCCAAAGTCATTCACAGGTAAAATCAGTCAGTTTTTCAATCCAGGGATAATCCAAATATCAAAGTCCAGTGTCAAAAACAGTTCAGTATCAGGCTTACATTAAATCCAGTAATATCAGTCAATTAGAAGAAATTGAGCAACGGCAATACTTTCCAACAGAAGGAAACAGAGATAGAGTCACACTCTCTTCTGAGATTAAGACTAAACAACCCAAGTTTCTGGCTCCATCTTATGGCTATTTGAGGAACCATACCCAATTGCAGTTTTTGCAATCTCTTAAAAGACATATAGTACTAAAATGTTTATCCTGGTTTATATATATTTCTAACCCAAAATACCTGTTAGGTGACTTATATTCCTAACAGGCTTTAAGTCCAGAAAGCAAACAACTGTATCCATTTCTACTATGGAGGCAGAATTTATTGCTTTGTCTGAACTCTGTTCAGAGGTAACTTGGTATGTAAAGCTGTTACAGGATTTAAATGTAAAGGTAAATGATGCTGTAATCATCCACGAGGATAATGCTGCCTGCATTAAAATGGCAACAGGTGATAGAGTGAAAAATAGAAGTATGTGGACATTAAATATTGTAATGTAAGGTTCCGGTGGTGACGTGGGATTGAAGCGGCACAAAATTCAGCAGTCCGGTGGCCGTCCGAGGTCCAAAAATTGGTCCTGGGGGGATTGATGAAGAAAAGGGGAACCTTCAGAGATGTAGAGGGAAGGTGCAATCCCTAGCAACGTGAACGGAGGAGCCCTCAAAGCAGGAGCTGAAGAGTTGGCTTTTAATGGCCCATCCAGAGACCTGACATCCCACAAGAAAAGAAAGGGAAGCAAAGAGGGAGAACGGTGTGTTATAAGCAGTAAGAGCGGAGGAGTTTGGATTTGTGGAAGTGCTGAAGAAATAGTGAACCCAGAGTGACAGCGAAAGCAAAAGCTCAAAGCGGCACATGGACAAACAGCGAACAGCAAGGAGAGCAGAAAAGAGAGGACGGAAAGTGGTGCCAGCAATAGTGAAGGAAGGAACAAAGAGGAAGAGAAAGTAATTAGACTGATCGTAATCGGATTTAAGAGGTGAAAGATGGTTGAACAGGTGGTTGAATTTCCTTGAGCTTCCAAAAGAACAACACTGTAGCAGCAGAAGAAACAAAGAAGCAGATATAAAGACTAAGGAAAGGAGAGTGACTGTGACAGTGCATAATTTGGAGAGCCAGACATTTTGAAGGTGGAAAGTAAAAATTAACTCTTTGAGTTCACAGCCTCCAGCACTACAGTAAGACTCAAGTAATTTGATTGGAATTTTCAAAGTAGTTATGTTTAAAAATAATTGTTAATTGTAATCATAAACTCATATTTATATATGTAAATATATTGTGGCTAACTTTTTCTTTTTCTCTGTAGTGCTTTATATTTAGTGATAAAAACTTTTCTACATCTATGTTTATATAGTTATATATTGATTAGACCTTAAAGAAGAATATATATCCAGAGAAAAAGTGATTGTTTTTGCAAAGTAACTTAAAACATTAATATAATAATTGACCCATTCAGGATATTGTTTTTTCTCTTTTCTTAGTAAAGTATAATTGTCATTAAAGGTGTACTGGAATATAGAACTGTTACTTTATAAAATCATATTGACTGTTAGAGATAGGAAATTTATTGTATATGTTACATTGCAAATTAATTAACCGTTTAAATGTCTAACTATTTAAAGTATTAAGTAATTATTATAATAGAAATATATAAGAATATTTAGAAGTAATAGATCAGTAAAGTGTTAATACTACTGTTGCTTTGGTTATCAGGATTGATCCATAAAATTGCATAGTCTAAGTAACCTCTGGAATTTAGTGGAATAATTGGGACCTAGTATGAGACAGAGTTACAGACTGCAAGGTAGAATAAAGACAGAGACAGAAATTAGGGGAACACTGAATGGTGTTGTGGGAGAAGATAGAAAAAATACTAGGACAGCAACATAGAATGTTACAAAAAATGACAGGTATTACGACAACTGCAGTGAAAACCAGGAAGAAACCCACCCCAGCAACAGCTACAGCAATACCATCCCCATCTACACAAAGATCTATAGAAAGAATGTTTGCAACAGATAAAATAACTTCCATGATGAATGCACAGACCATGCAGGCCACTTTATTATCAATACAAGAAACGATGATAAAGCTACAGGAAAGTATGACCAGAAACCACAGAGAAATTAAAACAGAAATGGAGGAAGTGAAAAGGGAAAATGAGAAACAACATCCAGAAGCTAGATGAGAAAGTGGGTCTGATTCAAGAAGTTTTACAAAAAAAAAAAAGATAAAAAGATTACAAATGATTGAGAAGAGAACAGGAAAAACAGAACAGAAATTAGAATTGGTACATCAGAAAATGAAAGAATGGAATAAGGAAGTGGAGGACTCACTGATCCAGCTGGAAATGGAGAGAGCCTCATTTTACCTGTGATTCCAGAGTGTGGAGGACATGAAAGAGGAACATTTAACAGCAATAATGGCCAAGATAATTGCAGAGACACTCCAAAGAGACAAGAGAGAGATAATTAATGAGTTGGACGAAGTCTACCGAGTTTACACAAACTACACTAGACAATTCAGACTGCTAAAAGAAGTTCACATCCATTTTGCACGAAAAAAAGTGAGGGATATAATCTATAAAATTACTAGAGATGAGCCAATGTCCTATAAATTATTACATAAAAGCAAATCCCAAAAAGAGCATGTGAACAATGGAAAGAATAACGTTTCTTGGCGGCCTGACTTAATAAAAACAATATACTGTTTAGATGGATAACACCAGATGGAATGTTGGTGTCGTGGCAAGGGAAGAAGATTAAGCTAGATAACATGGAGAAAGCGCAAGACTTCCACAACCTACTGGTAGGCACAGAAGAACTGGGTAGCAGCAGAGAAGAATTGGAGTTGGCCAGCCAAGAGGACCAACAATTGGAGAAGAGAGAAAAAAAGCAGGCAGAAGAAAAAAGAAGAAGGACCACAGGAAGACAGCAGAGTAAGAACAAGGTCACAAGCAGAGGCAAGGAACAACAGGAACTAGTTAGTAGCAGCAAAGAAGAAAAATAGAAGATAACCTGAAAATACTGTCTGTAAATATAAATGGACTCAATTCCCCAAGTAAATGGAACCAAATCTTTAAGAAATTGGCAAAACAAAAAATGGATATAGTGTGCCTCCAGGAGGTACACATTAGAGCTCAGGGTAAAAAAATATCTACACTATAAAAAATTAGGAAAACTCTATGAAGCACTAGCAGAAGAAGAAAAAGAGGGGTAGCAATTTGTGTTAGAGAAGGAATAAGAGCAGAAGTACTCTATGTAGATTCAGCAGGTAGAACATTAATGTTAGAAATCGTATGGGAACAGAGGAAACTACTACCAGTCATAATATATGCACCTAACAACAAGAAAATTATTATAAAAAAATTCATGAGAAAATCCTAAACCTAGGTAAAGAAGATATTTGTATGATAGGGGACTTTAATGCAGTCATAGACACACAAAAAAATTATCATAATATCAGTAAAATGAAAAAAAAAAGAATACCTGTTATGTCTCCCCTTTAATTGCAGGTGAGCAAAATGAAATAAAGCAGTTCCAGAAATATCACAAACCAAAAAGCAAACCCTCACAAGAGGACTGCTGAAGTATTTTCAGTTCTCAGCAATAAATCCAAACTCTGTCCGGCAATCCTGACGTGGCTATAAATCTCAATGCCTCAAAGAGTTCTCTTCGTGTGTTCACTCCCATAAATCACTTTGTTTCTGGAAAAGTTCACCAGTCAAGCTGTTTCCTTTTATCCTCTAAGGGGCGTGTTAATCTCCTTAATCAGTCACTGGCTCGACGCCTCCTTCCCAATTGAGATTGACGTCTCAATCTCCGTCTATTTCGTACATCAAGCCAGGATCTTTCCAAGTTCTCTTCTTCGCTGGAAAACTCTCGCATGTGTTCCTGGTTAGCTATTCCCGGCTGTTGCTCAGCCAGAAGAATCAGAGGAGGTCGAAGGTCCTGATATCTCTATTAAATCAGGTTCGTCTCTCCTAGTTAAATCCATTTCCACATCCTGGCTACTATCCAAATCACTCAGCAGTGCCGGCTCATAATTCACTGCCATATCTTCTTCGCTTGAGCTCACATCTGCCAACAGAACAGATTCCAACTCCGGAGTCACAACAAATACCCTTCCAAAAACGTTTTTAATATGGCAGAACAAAATTTAACAGACATTTAGACAATACATAACCCAAAAGAAAAGCGGTTCACCTTTTATTCCATTCCCCATAAATCATGGTCAAGAATTGATATGGCTTGATTAAGTAAAACTCTAGTGAAGGATATAGCCCAAGTAGAAATAGCACCAAATGTGTGGGCAGACCATAACCCACTAATAGTAACATGGAAAGGCCAACAGAAACAAAGAGGGAGATGGACATTGAACCCACAAATTCTGAGAGATAAAGAATATTTAGAAAAAATAAAAAAAATAATTAGAAATGTTTTTTGGAGTGAATACAAAAGAACATACTTCCTTACAGAATCTGTGGGATACAACAAAGGCCTATCTATGAGGATTAACTATTGCTTATAATGCCAGAAAGGAAAAAGAAAGTAATTAATTACAGAACAAGATTAGAAATTTGGAAATAGAAGCACATTTAACATCAGGGAATTATAAGTAAATGTAGTTTAACCAAACATAGACTGAATATACTAGAACAGGAAAAAAATTTAAGAGCCCTAAAATTGGTAAAGCAAAATTATTTTGAAAATGCAAATAAGCCGGGAAGGTGGCTTGCATATAAGGAAGGGGAAAAAAAGATGGATTCAGCAGTTACAAGATAATGAGGGAAAGGTACAAAATAATATGCAAAAGAAAAAAGAAATAGTACTGGAATATTTTAATGAACTTTACAAGCAAGAAGAAAGGAGTGATGAGAAAATTAATCACTACTTAGAGGAAGAAAATATCCCAGTTCTTACAGAAGAAGAAAGGGAAAGATTAAATGATCACTAAGGAGGAACTAAAAGAGGCAATTAGTAAACAAAACAAAAATAACAAAACTGACGGATTACCAGCAGAAATATATAAAATATTAGGTGAAATATTTGATCCAATTCTTTTAGAAATTTATAATGAAGTACCTACAGGGGCAAGGCTACTAATGTCGTGGAGAAAAGCGTACATAACATTAATACTGAAGGAGGGTGCAGATACCACTTACATAAAAAAATATAGACCAATCTCTTTATTGAATGCTGATTATAAAATATATATGAATATAATGGCTGATAGATTGAAAAAAATATTGAGTAGAAACATACATCCAGATCAAAACAGTTTCCTACCAACAAGACAAAAAACAATACAAGGACAATATTAGATGTTTTGGAGTACTACGAGGCACACCCAGAAAAACAAATTGCATCAGTTTTTCTGGATGCTCAAAAAGCCTTTGATAAAGTAAACTGGCAATTTATGATGCAGCAAGTAAAGGAGATGAAATTTGGGGACAAATTTGAAAAAATGTCAGGGTCAATATACTCAAATCAAAAAGCACGGATAATAATTAATGGAGATTCATTCAAGATAGGAAAAGGAGTCAGGCAGGGATGTCCACTTTCACTTTTGCTCTTTATCATGACATTAAACATTTTGTTGAGGAGAATAAGATTGAATTCAGAAATAAAGGGATTAAGAATTGAGCAAGAAGAATACAAGGCCCAAGCTTTTGCAGACGACCTTGTATTCTTCATAGAAGAACCAATAAAATCAGGACCAAACTTAATTAAAGAGATAGAGAGATATGGAGAAGTAGCAGGTTTAACAATTAACAAAGATAAAACCAAAATGATAACAAAAATTTAATGAGAGTCAAAAAAAAATTAGTAGAAGAATGGGTGTACAAATTGTTAAAAAAATTAAATATTTGGAAATCTGGCTCACGGCAAGATGTTCAACAATAAAAGAAGATAATTATGTAAAATTAGTACAGGAAATAAAAAGGGACTTAGAAAAATGGGAGAAAATACAATTATCAATGTTAGGGAGAATTGCGACCATTAAAATGAACATCTTGCCAAGACTACTATTTCTTTTTCAAACAATCCCAGTAAAATTGGACATTTTTTAAATAAATTAAAATTATTACGAAATTCATTTGATCAGGAAAAAGGGTGAGAATAAAACTAAGTGCACTACAAGATAATAGATGCAGCGGTGGATTTGGACTCCCTGCCTGGGAACTATATTATAAAGTGGCAGCTTTAATGTGGATTAAAGAATGGGCCAATTTGAGAAACAAAAGAATTCTAACTCTAGAAGGGCATGATTTGTAGGAGGGGTGGCATGCCTTCATGTGGAACCCTGGAAACAAGATCTACTCTTATTTTAACAGACATGTAATTTGAAATTCATTAATGAAGATTTGGAAAGAGATTAAACATAGATATTATATAAAGATTCCAGGGTGGGTATCCGTCATGGAGGTATTGAGCCACCTCAATGCATTAGAAACTGGAAGAAGGATTAGATACTACCATGTTATAGACTCCCAAGGAGTACTAAAGACAAATCAAGAACTTAGAGAGCAAGGGATGAAGATATGGTGGCCATATTTACAACTTAAAATGTGGTGGCCATATTTACAACTTAAAACGAGGTACAAAAAAGATGTAGAAGAATTTGGAATAGAGGTAAAGCTGAATCAGTTAGACAAAATATTAGAGGGAACAGATGAAAAAATAATCTCCAAAATGTACAACTACCTACTAGAATTTGAATTGGCAGAAGAAATAGTCAAGGGCCCAATGATTGCATGAGCAAGGAATGTAGGACACAACATCAACCTGGAAGATTGGGAAATAATTTGGAAGCAAAATTATAAAGTAACAAAATTGGCGGTCTATAAAGAGAATCAATACAAAATGTGTTATCGGGGGTATCCGGCACCCTCAAAGTTATCTAATATGTATCCAAACCTAAGTCTGCTTTGTTGGAAATGTAAGCAAATGAGGGGTACCTTCTTCCACGCTTGGTGGCTTTGCCCAAAAATTAAAAAATACTGGAAAAAAATAATTTGGATAAAAGAAATTACAAATATCCAATTAGAATTCAAGGCTGAAATATTTTTATTGGGAATGATAAAAGGTGATCACGCAAAAGAAACAAAATATCTAATTCTTCATATAATTACTGCAGCAAGAATAGCCTTAACACAATGCTGGAAGGGCAACCAAATGCCAACAATCTGATAATCCAGAAGGTCCTTGAATGCGCCAAAATGGACATACTTACCAAAAACTAAAGGATGAGGCAGACTCAAAATATAATACAGATTGGGAAAAATGGTACAATTGAATTAAGGATAAAAACCAGAGAATAAAAAGATAAGGAAAGGAAAAAATAAAGTGGTTAGATTAAGAGTGTTTACCAGAAACAGGAAATGATTATTAGAAAAAATGTTTTTGAGAAAAAAATACACTGTCTAGTTAATTAGAAACATATATGTTGCATGTGTATTGGTATTGTTTTTTTTGTTTTTTTCTACATTGATTTCATTTTTAACAAAGTGTGTTGCATTGTGCATTGTAATAAACTTTATTATAATCTTTAATAAAGTTTATTTTAAAAAAATTAAAAAAAAATTGAAAGAGAAGCCATCAAAGATAAATTGATTAGCTTACTTCACTGTGTGTCAAAAGACAATCTGGCCAACATAATGACCAAGCCACTGGGTGGAGTGCACCATAGGAAGAATATAGTTAATTGGATTTATATCTCTTCCAGAGGAGTGTCAGAGTATATTAATTAACTCGCAGAGACATGGTTAACAAAGCCAGCAAGTCAGTATGCATGGCAACAGACCAGCCAATAGGAGCTGCAGACCGGGTGTTGTTTGACTCTGCATGCTTTGCTGAGAATTGGAACTGAAACTAGTAATCTGCTCTGAGCTCCTGAGTTGCTGTTTGTAACTTCCACATTGGAAGAATCTACTACTGGTATTGTAAACTTTACTTCCTGTTAAGTTTATAAAGAAGTTAATGAACCTGCTGAATCAGTCATCTGTGTGTTTTCTGGACTTGAATTTCTGCTGCAACTCTCACAGGGAGCCCAATTAAACATTTAGTATATCCCGTGTCTATCACTACTTCTATTTCCCCTTGCACCCCACTCTCTGTTACTATCAACTTTACTTTGACTGCAAAAGGGTGGATAGCAGCATTCATCATCAGGTCGTTCTCTCTGCTGCTGGTTCCTGGAGGAACTTCTCTGGCTGGAAATTCCTCACCTTCCTCTGTGGGAAGGGGAACCTCTACGGCTTGCCAGGCAAAATGGCTCGCATCCGGTGGCTTCCTCAATGCTCTTCTGCTTCTAGTTGCTGCAGTTGGCTGAGGCTGTGGAACAGGCACAGGAGCTAGGCACTCATAAGCCCGGGTGGCCCGATTGACCACAGGGGTAGCACTTGATGGTGCCAGTCTGCAGAGCAGGTGTCGGCTCAAAAGGCTTTGCTGGGGTTCATCGGCCCAGAGGTCTCCTCACTGGTTTCTCTGTTGGGGGTTTCGGTGTGGATTTATTTCTATATCCATCACTATAGTCATAGTGTACCAATCCTGCAACCACTCGGGTACCCTACGAATGCCACATGCTTTTCTCACTTCCTGATCTATTGCTTCCTTGAAGTAGTGGAGGAGGATTCTATCGGGCTTGTGCCTGAGGTTTCCTGTCACTCTTCCGAACTCCCAGACAAAGTCCTTAATGCAGCAATTTCCTTGCTTCATTGTCTTTATTATGGCCTCATTCTCGTTCATGCGGTTGGTGTCTTTGAATCTGGCCCAGTGTAGCTGGACGAATCCATCTGCCTTGTCTAATTCAGCAGCCCCCTCATCGTGTAGCTGGGCTATCCAATTTGCAGCGTCCCCTTCATTCATCCCTTCTGTGATCGCTGACACTAGGTCACGGTCCAACTGGCATTGGTTTCCATACTGGTCTATGTGCGCACAAATTCAGCTAAGGAAATACGCCAGCTTCCCTGGGGTCCCATCAAAATTTGCTCTAAATCTAGGCAGCTGCAAGGGATGCAGGCTGGTCAGCTGGCAGACTGGTAAAGCAGCAGAGGTCTACACCAACCGAGGGCCTAGTTGTCGTTTTCTCATACTTTTGTAATAGAAAATCCAAAACCCATTCCCTGTACCCATAAGTCCATCACATGGTCCAATCACCAGCTGTCCCAACTGAAGACATCCCTCCAACCATTCCTTTCCCAGGTGCAGGATGGCTTGTCCTTGAGTCAAAAGAAGAATGTTGTTATGTCTAAACTTCCACCTCTCTGTAAGATCCCCCCTCCCAAATTCCCAGGCACTAGAATGTGGCAGCATGGAAGCTTCTAAATAAAATATGGCTTCCAAAGCTGATACCAAGACTCTGAGGCCTTGGCTTCCTCAAAAATTCTGTTTATTGGGTATATCATTTCAGCACAGTCAGAGGTGAAACCAACACTGCAAATTCCCATGTTTTTGGTATAATTAAAGAATAGATATTGTCCACCCCTTTGTCACAGGTCACGTTAGCCAACCAATCGGGTGAACTCAGCACTCCTTCCTGCCATTGTTATGACACACTGATTTGGAGGAAAATATAATCAGTCTGACTCTGAGACAAATTTGGCAGGTTCTGACTTTTCCAGGTAACAAATTCTACAGTTTTGGTCAAACACACACAGGATTGGTTTGCATTTTAATAAATTTTCAAGAGATCTGTTTTTCAATATTAAAGTAAAAAACATTTTGTCAGGCTACAGAACTTTTTCCTGTTCAATTAACAAGAATGAACTTCTGAACAAAAACGTATCAAAAGGAATCCTTTATTGAGATGAGACAATTCACGTAGGAGTTCAAAGCAGCATCTGAGGTCCCTCAAGCATACAGGGATAGATAAGGGAGTTTAGAAACCCTTTCCCTTATCTCAATGTGCATTTCATGAAACAAAAGCCAGTATGTTAATTCCCCTCCCCCACCCCTTCTGTAGAAATGATCTTTTTCAGAGTTTCCCAGGGCATACCTAATTTTCCCCCACCCCCTTTTTAGAACGAACTTTTCCAGAGATTCCCAGGACACATCTCACTGTGGAATTTTTATGATCTTCTCATCTCCTGGCTATGCCTCTCAGAGGTGATAGGTTCTGGCCATCTGGCTTTTCCCCCTCCATTGTATCATGTGTGGGTTATACAAATTCGATATAAGATTAAATATATTTAGGTTACATCAAGAAAGAATTTCTTTATCAGTCTCCCCCCGTTTTCTTCCTCCACTGAAGAAATGACAGATACACGGATCTGACACATTTATATTATTGAATATAGCACCAACTCCAATTTCAGTGTTCCACTAACATATAGAACGCATTGCCACTTTTGGAAATTCTCTTGCCATTTTAATATTTTTTTTCACATCTGGGTGGACTGCATTCCCGATTTCCAGTTCCATGAAATAAGTGAACTAAAGGTTCCACTAATAAGACAATCTTAACACATACTGCAGGATTCAGTTGCAATTCACGGGTTCATTTTATTTAGCACAGTAAACTCTTAGTCAAAATTTAATTTGTCTCCTGAAGCTCTGTTTTATTGTATCCCTATGTATCTTACTACTTGGAAGCAGAAATATAGATTCAATCCAACAGAAGCTCATTTAGCAGATGGCACAGCAGTCAACCCAATGCCCAAGCAGTTTTCTAATAAAAAGTTTGATTCATCAGGTTTAAAGCTTCAGAGCCAATTTCTTCATTTGACCCCTAAAATTCTAGCCATTCCATCATGTAAATACAGTTTGCAGGAGATACTTCTCCACCTTCATGGCAATCATCAAAAACCTAGGAAGGGAATAAGATAGAAATACGATATATAATTTGATCAATCAAATTGTGTCAAACCAATATTTTCAAACAATTCTGTGAACAATTTATATATAAGTAACCTTATTTCTAAACTCTGTAAGCGTAGAGTGGTGCTAGCTGCTGCTCAGAGAAGAATCTATGAGTCCACAAAGACACTCAAATTACACAGAATAACAGAATTGGAAAGGATTTGGAAGTCTTTGAGTCCAAGCAGGAAACTCTGTAATGGGTGTTGGCAACTCGCAGCTCTGGAGCAGCATGCGGCTCTTTGGGCCCTCTGCTGAGGCTCCCTGTCCCATCAATGGCTGGCCCTGTCTCTCTCCTGGCCTGAGAAGGTAAGGGCAATGGCAGGGGATGGAGAATGGCCGGGGCTGATTCTCCAGCGCCTCACTCTTGCTGCTTGTTGGTGCTAGGTGTGCCTTCTGGTCCTTGTTGGTGCTGGGCATGCCTTGCAACCAATGCCGGCCTTGCTAACATGAGGGTTAACGGGGTGGGAATGGGATCTGGGAGGCAGGCGTGACGGAAAGGGGGATGGGCCCACAGCACCCAGCACTCAGGGTAGCAGGAAAAGGGGGCTGACCCTGCCAAACCTCGGACTCCCACCCCGGTGATCAGGCTTGGAGAAAGCCAGAGTGCCCTTGCCAAAGGTACTTGCCCAACAGCCAGTCCCCGTCCCCCCGTCTCTCTCTCTGTATGTGTGTATCTCTCTTGCACTGTCTCTGTGTCTCTTGTCTCTCTCTATCTTGGAAAGCCATGGCTGGGACAAGCCAGCAAGCTCTCTTTGGGGCTCTTGGCTAGTCCTTTTATTTTTTCTTTCTGGAAATGTGGGCTGGCTGAAACGATCACCAGGCAGGGCAGAGGCTTCCCTTCAGGAAACCCTCATCTCCCTCCTTCTCTTCTCATGACCAGGGGCTGTGGCGGGGCCAGAAGGATGCGCACGCATGGGGAGACCCTCCTTAAATGAGTGCCGAAGTGCAGCAAAGGCACGCGTGGGATGGTCAGCTGCTCACTTAATGAGGGTCTGAACAGGACACAGCTTCTCTCCTGCACTAAGGCTCTGGCCATAGCCTTGCCATGTTGTCATTTCCAGCAGCTCTTTGGCCAAGCATGGAGGGCACGAGCTCCAACCTAAAGCAGCAGGAAGCTAAGGCTTCATTACATGCAAATATGATGCTAAGGCAGTACAGGGCCACTTTGCTCTTGCAGTAAGGCTTTGGTGACCCTCCTCCCCCTCAGGACCCCCTGGCCTGCTGTGGCAGGGCCAGGAGGGTGCACATGCATTGGGAGACCCTCCTCAAGCAAGTGCCAAGTGCAGCAAAGGCACGTGCGGGGCAGTTGGCTGCTTGCTTAAAAAGGGTCTCCTTCCTGGCCCACCACAACCAGCCAGGAGGTAGTGAGAGAAGGGGGTGGGAGAGGAGGATCACCCAAAGAAATAAAAGGAATAGCCAAGAGCCCCAAAGAGCTTGCTGGCTTGGCCCAGCTGTGACTTTGAGAGAGAGAAAGAGAGACATAGACACAGAGAGTGACACATAGAAAGGGGAAGAGAGAGGGGAAGATAGGGAGAGGGGAAGAGGAAGACATACAGAGAAAGATACAGAAAGAGGGGGGAGAGATACACACAGAGAGAGGAAGATAGGGAAAGGGACAGAGAGAGACACACACAGATACAGAAAGAGGGGAAAGAGAGATACAGAGAGGGGAAGAGAGGGAGGGGGAGAGAGATACAGAGAGAGAGCAAGGAAGATAAGGAGAGGAGAGAGAAGGGGAGAGAGGGGAAGAGACATAGAAAGGGAGGGGGAGGGGCAGAGAGATACAGAGATATAGAGAGAGCAAAGGATTTTGTGGCTGAGTAGGTGTGGCTAGGGGAGGTCATGTGACTGGGTGGGAATGAGTGACATCAAGTTGGCCACGCCCACCCAGGTTTTGTGGCTCCCAGTGGTTTTTTTCAGGTCCAAATGGCTCTTTGAGTGTTTAAGGTTGCAGACCCCTTCCCTATATCATTTCAGACAAATGATTGAGCCCCCACAACTTCTGAAGGCAAGCCACTCAACTGTCAGGAAATTTCTTATTTCTAGGATGAATCTCTTCTTGATTAGTTTACACCCATTGCTTCTTGTCTTATGTTCAAGTGCTTTGGAGAATAAATTGACCCTGTCTTCTTTGTGGCAGCTCCTTAGATATTGAAAGATTACTATCAAGTTACCCCAGTCCTTCTTTTAATTAGACTAGACATACTCAGTTCCTGCAACTGTTCTTCATATGTTTTTAGCTTCCAGGCTTCTAACTGCATTGCGCTCATGCTGGAAGCACCAAGGCCAAGGCACTTCCAGATTGAAAGGATTAATTGGTGACATCACTATTACTTGGGAGACACCAGTTGGGGGTTCCTTTCATGTCCCAAGCAGGACCTGGAACAAGAGAAGGGAGGTCACCCCACCTCACAGCAGCACTCAGGTTTTGAACGCAGGCTTGCTACTTGTCAAGCCAGCGTCCTAACCATGTGAGCTACAAAAGACTTAGTCCCTAATCATATGTTGATTGGTTGTGGTCTACTTTATCAAAAGCCTTAGTGAAGTCCAAGCAAATTATGCCAATGGCATTTAGCTGGTCCATTAACTTTGTCACTTTGTCAAAGAATGCAATAAGGATTGCTCGTAATGACTGGGTTCTGACAAACCCATGTTGGCTTCTGGATATAAGTGCTTCCTTCTAGGTGTTTGCAGATATGTTACTTGATTAGCTTGATTTGTCTTTTCCAGGATCTTACCAGGTATTATGAAGCACAAAAAAGTACAACTTCATCCAGAAACATCTCCCTCAACATTAGTTGACAGAATCCTAGAATAATCTGATTAATTTTATTAATCAATTAGACAATTGGAGACCAACGGTTGTTACTATAATCCTAAACTGCAATATTCAAATGCCATATTTTAAAATGGGCTTTGAAAGAGAACTTAGTGCAATAGAATAATGCAACAATAATCACAGTCTTAACTAGAAATCTAAAAGTTTTATTTGGAAGTAACTGAAGTCCATCAATAATACATTAATCTGGAGGGTAGAATTGAATATACCTGCCTAATGAAATAAGGGATGTCCTAAGCCAAATAAATCCTGTACCTTGAATGACATAGTGAAATCAAAGAGGCCTTGGGATCTTTGCAACTACACAGCTTTTCTTTCAGGAAGAGGGAAGCCCCACAGAGAAACATATATACATTTGTTGCTGAACTCAAATTTCCAAGTGCAATTACTTTTGCAAACAGCCAGTTTGATCTAATGGTTAAGGTATCAAGCCTGAAAGCAGGACGTTGTAAATTTAAGTCCTGCCTTAGCCTTGAAAGTCAGTTGGGCTTCTTTTCAGCCCAACCCACCTCAAGGATTATTGTGGGGAGGAAAGTGTGTCGTATACATTCACCACCTTGAATTATTTATAAAAATAATAAACGTGGGCTACAAATAATTAACAAAAAGATTGCCTTATGTTACAGACCATTTTAATTAACAGTAATTCAATTAAGTTTGATATACTGACAACCTTTTATGAACAGTAATTTGTGGGCCAAAAAATATGTATAATAGGTGCATTTCATATCCTGGTTGTTAGGAAGAAGCTTCAAGGACAAATGTCAATGGTAGCTGAGCAGGTTTTCATACATATTGATAAATCTGGTTTTTGTCTACTATTCTTTCTTGGAGGATTAATTTTCAATTATCTTTCAGGCAATTAGTTAAACTACTTTCTGGATTAGTCACCAGAAATATATTTCGAATACAACATTTACATGTTTTAACAGTTTAACCATTTTGTTTCTGAATATAATTTAAAGGGCTAATGTAATTTAAAGGGCTAATGTCAGTCAGTCTGTCTTTCCCTTCCCTTCCTTCCTTCCTTCCTTCCTTTTTTCCATACTACCCCAAAAATACATTTTCCACATGAAAATAGGAGAGAGCTTTGCCAACAGTCAGCTTATGCAATGGTGGCATTCAGCTGGTTCACACCAGTTCTGGAGAAATTTCTGAGCAGTTCGGTGAACCGGTTGTGGGAAGAAATATCCTTCCAACAGCCTTTTGTTTTTCCCACTTTATAGGACTAATCCTGCCAGGAAGGCAGGAAGGCAAATTCTGATGTGCCTCTGTGTTGTTTCTAGCCTAATCCCTTTATTGACCTGCTTATGTATTTTCAGCAACTGCCTTTCTGGATAAGCCTTGTCACAGTGTTACAGCAGCTAATGGTTCTTTTTTTTTTTAAGAACAAGTTTTATTGATTTTTGAAGACAAACAAAACATAAAACATAAAAGTATAAAACCTCCTTTCTAAAAATTACTTATAAATTTTAACAAGGCAAATAAAGCATTATTTTTTAAGACATAGTTCCACATTATCACATTTCCATTTAAACACATATATATCTTTTCCAAATTTCTCATTGTTTCTCCCTTCACTTTTATTCAATTATATTTCTTTCTATCAAAGTTTTATTAATTCTCACTCAGTCATAAGCACGCAAATACAAAACATAAAACAAGACATAAAAAGATAAAACCTCCTTAATTGTCATTTATACATGTCTTTTCCAAATTTCTCTCCCTTTAGTTTTATTCCTCCAAGGTTTTATTAATTCACAATCAAACATAGCTAACCAAAACACAAAACATAAAACATAAGACTTCTTTTGAAAAGTGGCTTAGCCCCGGGTTACATCTTTTTTTACAGACCTAAATCAAATTCATGCTCACCTTATATACCATTCATATCTTATTAACCATTTTATATTCTCTATATAACTTCTCCCTTCTTTTCACTCTCTTAATTATATTTTATTTATTTCATCTTATTTCAAAATCATTATGCTTGTATCTTTTGTCCGTTCTTTTCCAATCATCTATTTATCTCTTCTCTTTAGCAAAGAATTTCCCCTGTAATCACTTTTAAAGTGTGACGCCTTTCTATCTTTCCCCTAAAGTAAAACTTAAAATAATACATAATTTCCATCCTGATTCTGTGTAGTGCATTCTACATATTACATCTTAAAATAAAAGAATAATAAACTTATAGTATAGTTAAGTATATAATTTCCATTCTAATTCTAATTCTAATTAGTACATTATTTTAGAATAAGAAAATGAAATACTAAGTTTATAATAACATTAAGACAATAACAAATTAAACTATAACTAAACATTATTCTCCTTAATATTTTATTAAATATTGAGATCTATCATTATTAAACATTTTAATATTTTAATATCTTATTAAATATTCCAATAGACTATTTCAAATGCAAATACTACAATACTATCTTATGTACTCTTGCAGAATCTTTCTTTAATTATACACTATCCTTTATCTCTAAAAAAAATCTGCTTTTTGGCATCTTGTTCCAGCCTGTGGCTTTTTTCCCCTACTTCCCTCCCTTTCTTCTCCAGTCTTGTCTCCCCACCCCTCTCCTAACCTCCCCCTTTTTAACTTCTCCTCTGTTGTAATTCTCTTTTCAATTGCTTTCTAACATTGTACCTTTTTTTCACCCTATTTTTCTTTTTCTTGGTTGTTTTATTAAATCTTAAAATTCTCATTTTTCCTTCCTCTCTTCCCATTTTCTTTCTTAATCGAACTTTTTAGTCCATTAAAGATGGCTTCTTCCTTTTCTTCTTCTCCTTCTCCTTCTTCCTCAAGTATTTGCTGGTACATAGAAACCGCCATTTCTAAAAAGTGGAAGTCAGCTCCCAAAGAATCCTTGCCATTTTGTTCTCTTCCTTTTAATTTTTCATATTCCATTTTTAGTTCATCCACAGATGGTGCCATTGTAAATTTTTAAAAACAACCCAGATGTTTTCGACTTCCGGCTTGTGGTGCTTCGGTGCAGGCAGGAATCCATGACTGTGCACGGTCTCTGCCTGTGTTCACTGCCTGAGTGCCCCAAGCCATTTGGCTTCGGGGCTAAGCCACCTTTGTAGAAGGTGGTGAAGACTGGGGGGTTCTGGCAGGGACGAGAGACATCGCATCTCTCTTCCCTAGCCGGCTAAATCTCCCTCTCCGATGGCAGCTGAGCGGCGGTCTCTAATGGCCGCCACATAGAAGAGCTCAGCCGGAAAAAGAAAGTGCTGGAGGAGTTTGTGAAGAAGTGAAAGTGATTTTGCTGACCAGGACAAAGGAACAGTGAAAGTATCCTGGTATTTAACACCTACTAAAGACACATTGTTCCCAGACTGAGTAAGCAGCGAATGGATATTAAAGGGAAAACTTTTTTTCTTTTCACTCTCCTTCCAAACGGAACAGCTTTGAGAGAAATCAGAAAACCCTCATTGAAGGTATGCTAAATGCTAAAGACTATGCTAATGCCAAAGGGATATGGATTTCTAAATATTTAAAGAAAATTTTTTCTTTTGCTGTGAGTGGGAAGGGAGAGGAAAAAAATTGAAGTAGAAGTTGAAAATAAGGAGCAGACTGCCTAGAATTTTAAAGAGCCATTTGAACATTAATAAGACTTCAAAAAGACATATTTTAATTGGAATTTTGTGATTTAATAGCAACCCCAGAAAAAGAAATGGAAGAAGGGAAAAAGTGCTAAAAGAAATAGTCTATCTGGATTGTTTGGTGACTTTGCATCTTTTGGGAAATTTTTTTTCTTTGTTTAAAAACACTCGGGTGGTTGTTTTGGGAAAATTTTTTCCTCTTTATAATGGCATCACCCTTGGATGAATCTAAAACTGAATATCTAAAATATAAAAAGGAAGAACAAGACTGGAAAGATACTTTGGACATTCTTTTTCAATCTCTAGAAATGGTGGTGCGTTCCTATGGAGAATTGATTGCGCAGCAGGATAATTGGGACAAAGAAGAAACTATTTTTGATGAACATGTGATCCTATTGGGGGAGAAGAAGGAAGAGGAAAAGGAAAAAGGGATTTTAAAACCTAAAAAAACAACCAAAAAAGATAAAAATGAGTTGAAGGGTGGATATAAGGTTAGAAAACAACAGGAAGGGGGAAAGCAGAAGAAGAAAAGGGAGGTGGAGAGTAAAGGGGTAAAAAGGGGTAAAGGGGTAAAAAGGGTAAGGAAAAGAATAAGCAAGGGAGAAAGGAAGGGGTGAGAAGTCTCAACGATGGGAAGCAAGATTTAAAGAAACAAAATTTATTTAGAGACAATGGGTAAATTTAATTGAAAAAGGGATTCTGTAAGGTACATAAGATTGTGTTATTATAGGTATTTTTAGAATAAAATGTTTAAGATATAAATAAGTATTAATAGGTATGATTAAAATGGTTTTGACAGGGGTACTAGCTATATTATATATTTATAAATTTGTCTCTTTGTTATTGTCGTTCTTTCTTTTTTCTTTTTCTCTTTATATAATATATTGTGTGACTTTAGGATGTGCTAAACAGAATCCCAATACAAGTTATGTGTGATATTAAGTATTATTAGGTTAGGGGAAAGAGTTAAAGGCGTCATACTCCAATTAGTGTACAGGAGAGGTTTTGTTTAAAGAGAAAAAATGAATGGATAGTTGAGAACAGACAAAGAATGTTAAGTATTATGACTTGAACTGACATAAGTAGAATAAAACTAAGAGAGTTAAAAAAAGGAAGAAGCTATATAGAAAATGGAAAACGGTAATAAGATATGGAATGATATATAAAAGGAACATGATTTTTGAAGGGGCGTCTGTACGATGAGTTTTAACCCGGGATCAAGCAACTTTCAGAAAAGATGTTTTATGTTTTTATGTTTTATGTCTTGTTTGTTTTTGTATTGGAAGAGAATAATGAAAATGTATAAGACAGATGGATATAAAAAATGTATACAATCTAAAGTTAAAGAGATATAATTTGAATAAATAGAAGGAAAGGAAGTAATAAAGAGAAGTTTGGGATAAGATATGAAGATGAACAGATACGGTAAATATATATATCAAATTGTGTTTTTTTGGAAATGTGATAACTTGGAATAATTCTGTCTTTAAATAAGATGTTGTATTGGTTTTTTTTAGAAAAAAAATTCTATGTCATTATATTTTATGTTTTGTTTGTCTGTGTATTGTTTTGGAAAATCAATAAAATTTGTTTAAAAACAACAACAACAACAACCCAGATGTTTTCAATCTTAAAGTAATTTCCAAATGTCAAAGTTATCAAACAATCCAAACAAACAAAAATTATTTCCTCTTCTTCTCTTTACAATTTTTCCTCCAGGGGCAAAACCCCAAATATATTTTAAAAGCCGTATTACAGTTAATTGATGGTCTTATAATCTTCAAGGCATCTCCTCCAACAAATTGGCAGCTAATGGTTCTTGGCAGTATGCCCAGACTAGCCGGAGCCGCTTCTCTGGAAGTTTTTTTTTTTTTTTGCTGGTACTTTATTAGGGGCTTTTTAAAAAAGCTTTTTACACTGCTTCGGGTGTACTTTTGGGGTTTACTTCCAAGAGGCAGGATGCAAGCTTGGCTCTCTGATTTTTTTACTGCCTTTCTGGGGGGTATGTGATCTTTCCTTAAATCTGGATGATTTCTTTAGGATATCTTGTGAGATGACTGAGACCAGCTGCAATCTTTAAGTGGTGCAAATGGAGCTAAGGATTGCTTCTTCTGCATGTGAAAGGGTGCTTTGTCAGTTCACTGAGCACAGAGGTCTCTTGTCTATGGGGATTCTTCAGTTGTCCAGGTCATGGTTGTCCCAAAGGTGCTTTTTTCAAGAATGTTAGAAGAAATATCCATCTAGTTAAGTTCCAAGTAGGGAGAAAGATACTGGAAATACGAAGGTTGATCAAAAAGATGGTTTATTGGTGAACAGGACCACATGGGTTTGAGGTCCTGGGCAGCTGACCAATTGGTTTGATCAATACATGGATTTTTATACAGTTTATTCTACAGCAGTGGTCACCAACTGGTGGGTGGTCCATGAGAAAATTTTGGTGGGCCACAGAGAACTGTCCCCCCCAAAGCAACCCCTAAAGCAATTAATCGAGGCTGCGTGGGAACACAAGGCTGCACCACCCACATGTCCCACCCACCCGCTGGCCCCCATCCTTTGGCCGAGCACAAACCTGCAAAAAGCTGTGCAGCCCTCGCTGGCCAGGATGAGGTAATGGTGCTAATGCAGCAAGAGTGGTGGCACAGGCAGGCTGAAGCCAGGGAAGCTGGAAGGCACAGGAAGCGAGCAAAGTCAGGGCGATGGAGAGAGACGGAAGGGAAAGGGGCGGTTTGCCCAGCATTTTCTTTTTTTCCGGCCTGAAAGAGGATGTGGGGAGGCGCAGAGGGGGGGGGAAATGCTTGTTGAAAATGCCAACACAATTCCAGTGCACTCTCCTCTGTCCCAAAGTAGGATTGAGTGGGGGGAAGGGAGCAGGGGGAAGGTAGGAGGGAAGAAGCCTGGCTGGCTTTCCTTTGGCATGGGGCAGGGGAGAGACCAAATGCCCAGACCAAAAGAATGCCAAGGAAGACAAGCTCCTGTCTGTGCAGGCAAGAGCTCGAGCTTTGGGCTCAACACCCCCCATTGGCCTCCACACAGGGAGGAACCCTTCTCTGCTTGGAAGCAGAGGGAGAAATCTGGAGCTTAGCCTAAGGGAGTCCTCTTCTTGTGTGGAGGCCAAAGGGGGAGATGTTGCCTGGTTATTATGAGCCCATCTTCCTTGGTGCTTCCAGCCCGGCTCTCCTTCCCTCCCCCAACTCCAGGCAGCCACACCTGGCAAAGGAGGGAAAGGTTTCCTCTGACTTGGGGGAAGATAAGAAATGACAGGAGACCAGATTTGGAGGGTCTCTGCTTTTCTTCCATTTGATGGGGAGCTGGTTCCTCCCGTCCAGATCTTCCCAGCCTCCAGGCATCATGTGGCTTCTTTTGAATCCCAGCAGTATTAAATCCTCACTCTTTCCCCTTAAAGGATGAGAGAGGCCTTCCTTTCCCTTTGCTTTGCCCCTTAGTTATGATTAAGCACTTACGATTTTGTTATAATTAAATAAGCATTTTTATACTTAAATATATATATATTTATATATACATATATAGATATTTTATATTAAAATTAATTTTTAAATATTAAATTTATATTTAATATAAAAAATAAAAATGTTATATTAAATATATTATCTTTTTTTAAAAAAAATGGTATTAGTGATCCTCAGGATTTAAAAGTATGAGTTTGGTGGTCCTTGAGGTCCAAAAGGTTGGCGACCCCTATTCTACAGCATTTTGTAATTTAGAGGCTTGTTTGTGTATTTTGTTATTTGATTTTAATTAGTTTGTTTCACGAAGGGTGGCAATGAGCTGGGGTTTTTAATCTTGTTTAACAAATGTAATTAATCCTAGATGCTGGCTTCCTTGGGGTTTTAATTCCTATCTTGAATGGTGACAAGGTGACAACCGTGAAAAGGTGACCTCAGTTTATTTGAAACTATTAAGAAAGACTGAGTCTGTTTCCTGGTTTTTTAGAGCATGTTTCTCTATTTCTCATTTAATATCTTTTTAATATTTCTCAACATATTTCATTCTTCTGGGGGAGGGTGCTAACTTTCTACAAGAGGCAACTGGACTTTCTTGGTTTCAACAAAGTCCAGTTGCCTCTTGAAAAAGCACCTTTGGAACAGATGTCTCTTTCAATGCTTCGAAGTGGCCAAGGCTCATGATTGCTCACTGATAGTAAGATTTTTTAAAAGAGGTAGGGATGTGGATCTTCAATTTATTTTAGTTTTCTCCCATGATAATAAGGCTTAGTAACATGGCACCAGGCTTAAAGTTTAGATATCTGTGGCATGTACTAATTTTATTGTGATCCTGACAAGATTGGGAGGCTTGAACCTGGGTCCCCTATATACTTCGTTAATTTGTCTCTTTAACTTGGCATTTTGTAGCCCAAATATGCCAACTCACTTTCTGAAGAGCTTAAATGACCTCTCTGCTAAAGGATTTCACTTTATGAGCAAGAGTTGGTTGCTGATATTTATTGTTGCATTTTAACTATTTTAATTCCTCAAGGTGCTCTGGCACCCTGCCTGATTTGTAACTCCAGGTTGCAGATATTGCTGATGAAAAGGAAGGTATTCAGACAGCATGGTTTAGGTTTCCATGATGGCTGTGGCTATCATTGATCTTCAGTGTGTATTCCCCCATTTTTAACCTAATGATTGGTATTTCGGGAAGCTTTTTGCAAGCAAAGAAGCTTTTTGTATTTTTGTACAGGTAATCCTTGATTTGCAACAGTTCATTTAGTGACCATTCAAAGTTACAATGGTACTGAAAAAAGTGACTTATTTTTTACACTTACTACCATTGCAGCACCGCCATGGTCATGAGAGGCTGGGTGAGGCGAAGCGCCCTTTGATATGAGTGACATCGAGTTGGCCCCCACCACTGAGCTTAGGCCTTTATCATCTCTCAGGTGGACTACTATAACTAGCTCTATAGGTGGTTGCTCTTGAAGATGATCAAGAAACTTCAGGGCTTCCGGTTTTGAGCCTCTTTGGTGACAGACAGAAATCCGTGATCGTGCGCGGTTTCGGTCTGGGCTCGCCACTGGAGCACCCCGAGCCGCCTGGTTTCGGGGCTAAGCCACCCTGTAGAGGTGGTGAAAGGGGGGGAGACTGCCAATGGGGTTGAGGAGAGCTGCATCTCTCCTCCTCAGCTGGCCATTACCCCCTTTCCCGAAGGCGGTTGCAGCGGTCGTCAGAAATGGCCACCTCAAAGAAGAACTCGACCGGAAAAGAATGTGCAGGAGGAAGATAAGAAGTGAAAGTTCTGGCTGACCGGGTTAAATTGCAAAAGCAATAACTAAGGTACCCTGGAATTTAAACTAAAAAAAAAGTAACATCATTCCCAAAGAGGATTCGGAAGCAGCAAGGGAAAGTGAAAAGGGAAAGGTTTGGCTTTTTTCTTCTTCTCTCCCTTTCCCTATATTGACAACCAAGAGACTTAAATAAGAAATCGGAAAAAAAATCCGCTTTGACATCAACAGGCAATTAACCAAAAATAAAATAAAATGTCAAAGGGATAATAAAGATTTCTGGACATTAAAAAGTTTTTTATAAACAGGGAAGGACAGAAAAAGAATAAAAGGGCAGGATCTGGAAAAAGGGAGGAGACTGCCTGGAATTAAAAGGAATCTACAGTAAAACTTTAACAAGACTTTTAAAAGATACATTTTAACTGAAACTTGGTAACTAAATGGTAGAACCCCAGGAAGAGAAAGTGAAAAAAAGCAAAAAGAAACAGCTTGTGTGTATTTGGATTATTTGGTGATCATTGGACTCTTGGTTATTGCATTTGAATGACTAAAACTAATCGGGTGGTTGTTTAAAAATTTATATAATGGCACTACTTCTGGATGAATTGAAAATGGAACTTAAAAAGTACAAAGAAGATGCACAAGAAGGGAGAGGCTCTTTCGGCTTCGTTTTTCAATTCTTAGAAATGGAGATTTGGAACTATGAGAAACAACAAGAAACATCTGCAAAATAAGAAGACTGGGACAAAGAAGAAGCCATCTTTAATGAACAAGTAATTCTATGTGGGGAAGAAAAAGGAAAGGGGGGAAAGAAAATGGAGAATTTAAGACTTAAAAAAACAACCAAAGAAAAGAAAAATAGTTTGAAAAATAAGTATATTATTGGAAAGCAACAGAAGAGGGGAATACAGAAGAGAGAAATAGAGGTAGAGCGACAAGGGGGTAAAAAGGGGAGAGAGAAGAAGAGAGGGAAGAATGAAAGGAAAAGAAGTTATAAAGGACAGAAACAAGATATAGAGAAACAGGGCCTATTTAGAGATAATGGGTGAAAATCTAACTGAAAAAGGGATTCTGTAAAGGTACATAAGATTGTATTGTTATATTAGTATTAGAAATAATTTTAGAAAATTGGAAACAATGTATGATTAAAATGAGGGATAAAATAGCTATTGTATGGAATGTGTTGTTTTAACTACATATATTTATAATCCTTTTTTTTCTTTTTAAGAATACAGTGTGTATTTTAAGAATGTACCAAGCAGAATCAGAACTGAAGCTATGTATTATATTGAATGTTAAACTTTAAGGTATATATTGAAGCTTAAATAAAAGTTAAATGGATAAAATTAAAATATATAAAGGTGTCATACTCCAATCAGCAACTACAGGAGAAACTTTGTTTAATGAGAAAAGATAATATGAAATTGAAACAGGACAGACAAAAAGTATAAATATAAGGATTTGAATCGAGATGAGATAATTAAAATAAAATTAAGAAAATTAAAAGAGGGGAGAAGCTATGTAGAAAATGTAAAACAGTAATAAGATATGGAATTGGACATAAAAATGAGAATGAAATTGAATTTGTGTCTGTACGAAGAAATGTAACCCGGGATCATGCTACTTTCAAAAAAGATGTTTTATTTGTATTTCTTTGTGAAAACTCAAATAAAATTTACAAAAAAGGAAAGAAAGAAACTTCAGGTAAATATAAGATACAATTATTTATATATAGAGGAAATGCCCAAAGGTATACTAATTACCAAACTGTTTCTGCATGGCGTTCAATAGCTATTTGATTTCCCCCCATCTTTATTTTGGTTAAGTCAGCATATTAAATATTCCTGCCTGCTATTTCCCCCAAAACTTACTGAGGTCAATTGGACTCTGAACCTGGGAGTCTGTGAGAATGATTGCTCTTGAGCTAATATTGAGAAAACATTAAAACTTGTGGGGATTGAGAAATTGATAAAGCCTGTACCTGGGATATCTATGAGCATTGCTTATTATTGTTTTATTGTTATTATTGCTTTGTTTCTATGGGCTTCAATAAATTTACTGTCATAAAGATTATAAAGACCAGAATGAAATAAAGGTTCTCTTAAAAAGTAAAGAAAAGCAGTGTAGTGTGAACTGTTTGTAGATGTTAACAGCTACCATGCAAAACTAAACAACATTATGTATGATGGAAATTACTTTAACTGAAACACAACTCCGTAAAATTCATCAGAATGACATGAAACATTGAATAGTAAGATGGAGGAAAGGGTTTTTTTTGGCTATCATTTAAACCAACATATAATAGTACAAGAGCCACAGGAGTAGGTATAGGCTAGTAGAGAGACTTTATTAGTTACCCTACCAAACTGCTTGACCCTACCTGGGTCTAAAGAAACATATATGTTGGGGATGATGAAATAACAAAAATCAACCAGTTGCCATGTGTCATGCCATGTTTGTTTCCTAAAAGAGTCTGAACTCAGGCTAATTCATCTTGATATTCAGTATCTAGAACCCTTCAGGCTATTGTAAAAGTAAAATCTACAAAATATCCACAAAAGATTTCATATACTTGGAACAAAACTGAAATTGGTTGGACCAAACAAGGAATCTAACCTGATCTTCTTGAGGAGTTAGGGGACAGAACAGAGTATTATTTTTTAATATTTCTGTTTGGCTGAATTATGTGATTGAAGAGGAACAAATGTTCTTGCAAGAAACAAGCTAGCTATCTTGGCAGGCTACTTTCAGACTGTGGAACTACCCTTTTCAAATTCTCATTCCACAAAGAAGTTGGCCTTCACCTGTCTTCCAGAGCTAAAAGCTCCCAAATTCCCTCTGAATAGAGTGAGGGTGCTCTGATTACTGAAAATCAATGGCAGAGTTTAAAGCAGTGTACAGCTTCAGGCATTTGATTTATATTCCTTCTTTATTCATTTGATTTATATCCCTTCTTTATTTGTACATATAATGATGGATGGGATTCACATTTTTTTAACAATGTGGACATGGCAAGTGGGCATGGCCATGTGACTGGATGGCTTCTTTTTTTTTTTTGCAGCAAACCCCCACCCCCCATTTTTTTGCCTCCTGGGCCTCAGAGAAGCCTCCTGGGGGGGGGCGTTTTTGCTCCCAGGCTTCCCTGGGAAGGCAAAAAACAGAGTGCAGGGAGCACACAGCACCCCCCCCACCATCTTGTGTGCCCCTTTCTGCCTCCTGGGCCTCAGGGAAGCCTCCTGGGGGGGCGTTTTGCTCCCAGGCTTCCCTGGGAAGGCAAAAAACAGAGTGCGGGGGGGAACACAGCACCCCCACGCACTGTCTTGTGTGCCCCTTTCTGCCTCCTGGGCCTCAGGGAAGCCTCCTGGGTGAAGCAGTAAGACAACGAAGGGGATCCTAGCACAGCTGATTATCACATCAGCTGATCATCAGGAGGGGGAGAAAAAAGAAATACCTTAAGGAGTGAGGGGGTGGGTGAGAACGCAGTCAGCGATGTCGGGCATGTGTGCGATGTTGCGCATACGCGATAAGGACTGACTGGGTGGGAAGGGGAGGGGCGGGTGGAGAGGGACAGGGCCAGCCAGGGGCACGATTTTCTGGTTTTTCAAACTGTGCTGAATCATAACAACCGGTTCTATAAAACCGGTCCAAACCAGTAGAATCCCACACCTTCCTTCCTTGTTTTCCACACAACACTGAGATGGGTTGGCTAACAGTTGGCTAGTCCACTCAGCTGGCATCTTTGCCTAACCAAGGAATAAAACTCAGTCTCTAGAATTCTAGCCTACATCTTCACTATGGCGTTTTGATACTCAAAAGTTTTTCTCAAAAGTTCAAGGGAAAAAAAGACACCACTCTCCTCCATCAGAAAAAATATCCCCATGAATTTTCGGTTCAGCTCATGTCTGATTTAGCTTGGTCCACTGCAACACACACAATTAACTAAGACCCTCAATGATCAAAGTCTGCTCAGTTCTCCTTTAAATTCATGGCAAAAAATATTTTATCTTTGCCTATGTTTTAATCACTAATATTTTAAGTTCTCCTTGATATTTCAGCACAGAATAAAAGAATATTTTAAAAAAGCAAATAAACTACTAATAATATAAGCCAAACAATAAATATAAATTTTGCTGAAAAATATCAATCCAGTAGTTCCTACAATGTATACTCACCAACAGAACCTTGTTTGAATTATTTCCCATTCCTGCTTAATTATTGTACCAGATATAAAACAATACCCTGTATAGGTAGTTCTCAACTTACAACCACAATTGAGTCCAAAATTTTTGTTGCTAAGTGAGATATTTATTAAGTGAGTTTTGCTCCATTTTACAATCTTTCTTGCCAAAGTTGTTAAGGTGAATCACTGTAGTTTATTTAGTGATTTATGGATGTCAAGTGAATCTGGCTTCCCCACTGATTTTGCTTGTCAGAAGGGTACAAAAGCTGACACAGGACACTGCAACCATTACAAATATGAGTCAGTTGCCAAGTATCTGAATTTTGATCACATGATCATGAAGATACTGCTCACATAAGCAGGTGGATGCTGCAACAGTCGTAACTGAGAAAACTGATCATGTCACTTTTTCCAGTGCTGCTACAACTTTGAACAGTCACTGAATGAAGTGTTGTAAGATGAGGACTACCTGTATTCTGAAGTCTAATTTGAATGACTGATATGCAGATAAATTTTAATGAGTCACAGTAGTAAAACATCTGATCTCAATGTATTATTCCTGAGGAATACTTACTGGACAAAGTCCACAAGGTATCCGTATCAACCCAGTGGGTTGTATGACTGGACTAATAGCTCTGTAGAGTTTCATGTGCCCGTCTACACTCCCTGCTGATGCTTCCTTTGCAGCAATAATGGTCATTTCTACTTTTCCATCATATATTAAGGTATTTAAAATGGTTTCAATGTCCTCCATTGACAATTCCACCTACAGAATTTAAAAAGCTCAAGTAAGAATACTCTAAGAAAAGGAGTACACTGATGCTTGAAAAGCAGGCTATTTTAAATGCTTCTATAACACAATCAATGCTTAATTGAACAGAACTGTTTTTTTAAATCCAACTGAAACTTCAGCATGATTTCAGCATGAAAGGATGAACTTATTAGATTAGTTATTAAGAAATGTGATAGAAGACAATTGCTTTCCAATTACATAGACTATACAAGATCTCTGTGAGGGAGAAAGGCAGTCTAGAAATACAAAATATACATAAATGAAAAGAATAAAGAGGAGTAAAATTGCCAGAGATAGGCTGAATACTCATTTTTAATAGCAAACATAGTTCAGTCAAAAGCAGAGTTTAAGTCTATTCTAGCAAAAAAAAAAAAAGAATAAAAAGTGCTTTAAATCAAGTGGGTCATAAAACTCATCTGCTGTATCAGAGCTCTCATTCAGAATTATTTTTGCATGATATGATGCAAAGAGACCATCTAATACTATTAAAAAATATGCCCACAAAAATATGTCCATACTTTTGTTCTATCAGGTATAATCTGAATTTTCTTCAAAATTGAAATCTTTTATATTCAATTATTATTAAAAGTAATTGCTAAACCCAATAACCAAGCATTTCTTTGAGGTACAATCTGAAGCTATACATTTTAATTTAAAAGTCTTGCTTGAAACCAGACTTTTGCTCCTTGCAGGAAAAAAAATTCTTCCTTTTCTTTTTCATTTTCTCTTTCTTTCCATAGGATCTAATTTTTCATAAATAATACTCAAATGGATATAATCCAATTGACTATTTTTAAAAATGGTTCCTGAAAGCTATTGGCAAATATTAACCATCATTCAGATACACTTTAGAACCATGAATGAGTTACAACCAATAGCAGCAACTTAAGTTCCCATAAAGTGATCATTGCATTAATGCAGTTCAACTAAAGGTGGAGTTTCACATGATCTACAAATACAATTTAAAAATGCCTATTATTTTGCAAGATACAATGTTATTCTTTAAATACAAAATGAAAAACTAATACACCAATGGTCTTACCTTACTGATACCTAACTCACTGATATATTTCCACACCTCATGAGAAGATGTGAATGAGCTATTTCTTTGTATCATAGGATTCTGCTTGGTTTCTCGAGCTCCTTCAGCCTACAAGATAATACCAATGGAAAAATGATACAGTAAAGCCATCTACATCAGTGGATAACAGTATTTTAGCTGGTATTCATTCAAAGATGTTTGCAAGTAAGTTATTCATACAGTGTTTCAAAGAAGCATTTCTTGGCATCAAAATAATTAACATTTAACAAACATAACTTCTCTGTGGCTTCCTTTTGCTGCACTTCCACATTGACTATTTAACATCAAGAAAAGTTCCTTTTTAAAAACAAATACTGTAAACTTAAAAAAATGATTTAAAAAAAAATATTTTTCATTCATAGTCTGGAGTCATAATTAATTACCACAATATGTAGCAGGAGATAAAACTGGCCTATTTTTTTCTTCAGAAAAGTGCTTGCAACTTTCTTCAGAGGATAGAAGAAAGCACAAAGGGATTGGTTGTCTCATGATTTGATGTTATTAAATAATGAGTTAGCTAATAAAGTTGAAATGACACTAATATTGGAATAAAACTACATGAAGTGCTATCAAAAGCTAAAGAAGATAGTATATGTATTCTGGAAAGCAGAATGTTAGAAATTCAAACTGTAAACTAGAATTCTCTGCAATGTATTAGGACTTTGGTCTTTTTTCCTGTCACATAAATCAGCCATATTAAATGTAAGTGCCTAGCTAGCCTGTGGGATCATTACATGAAACATCTGCCTTTTTAGTTATATGCCAGGGATCCCTTCCTTAGGTATAGCTTTAATGTACTTAAACTGTTTAGGAAAAAAATCCATTATAGGAGTCACCTGCTTCATAGCATCCACTATAAGACACCAGATCCAATCTGAATACTCTGAAGAATCACAAAATTATAGAGTTAGAAAGGATCATTAATACTATCCAACTCCTTGCTCTATAAAATTCCTATACAGTCTGAGTTTAAAACATCCAGCTAAAGAGAACCTACAAATCGGATAAAAGTAAGGGCTGGAAAACTAATAATTGCAATGGTCTGGAGTGAGAGTTGGACAGGTTTAGAGAAAACTTTATCAAGTACAGAATAACTATCACCATTACAATTAGTTAGGACACACTGTCCTGCTGTGATTGATCCATTTTTTTCTTACTCGTCCCCCCCATGCACAGCAGAGATATTGGAGAGGAAGGAATTACAAGAGAATGAGTATGTACACAATGGGGAACAAATTGGGTTTTTTGTGTAGCATGTCTGCAGCTCCCACTGCTGCCAGTACTAACATAATGCTTCTGTGGGTATTCCTCATTACTTACTCCCTTGTAATTCTCTCTTGTAATAGGGAAAAGAAGAAAGGAGAAAGACCATGTGCAAATTACACATAAGAATCATTTACCTTAGTCTGAAGAAATTTAAAACACTGTTGATTTAGCACCTCTACAAATTCAGATTCGAAGTCTTGGTCACTATACCAAGCTCCTCCTGTCACAGAACGATCAGGCTGGAGATTGTACAACATGTACACTTTCTTCTTGGATGCCTATTGAGTTAATGACATATTTTATTCAACTCCTCTGCAATATTAAAAACTTTCTAATAAATATCATTAAGAAAATTTATCCCATATGATACAGGTATTCTCAACTTACAATGATTTGTTTAGTGATTATTTGAAGTTACAATGGCACTGAAAAAAGTGACTTGTGTCCATTTTTCAAATTTATGACTGTTGCAGCATATCCATGGTCACATGATCAAAATTTGGAGGTTGGCAATTAGCATGTATTTATGTTTGCAGTGTCCTGGAGTCATATGATCACCTTCTGTGATCTTCTGACAAGCAAAGTTAATGAAGAAACCAGATTCACTTAACTATGTAAGTTAAGTAGTACTAATAACTGCAGTGATTCACTTAACTGTGGCAAGAAAGATTGTAAAATGGGGCAACACACACTTAATAATGTCTTGCTTAGCAACATAATTTTTTGATTTAATTGTAGTTATAAGCCAAGGATTACCTGTATGTGTTCCAGGGTCTTTGAAAGATATGGTTCAATGGTTCCTAGATCATGTCTGCCAGCTCCTTCAGAACTCTGGGATGTTGTCTCAAATCCCAGTGATTTGAACTTGTCTGGAGCAGACAGGTGTTCTTTTATCATTTTCTTGCTTAATTTAATTCCTAGTCTGTCTTTTATAGTTGTTTTTGGTAGGATAGGCTGTATTGCCTTTTTGCATAAAGATAGATGCAAAGAATGAAATAAGTAGCTCTACTTTCTGTCTACTTGCCATCTTCTCTCATTAGTGGACTTATTTTTTTTCTTTTTCATTGGTATTGAGCTGGACTGGGCTTTATAGTTTCCCAAACTTCTTGAGTTGTTTTCCCCTTTAAAATTTTCATCCATGGAATCCTTCCCAAGCTATTTGTAAGTTTGTTAAAATCAGCTTTTTTAAAGTCTACGACACTGGTTTGGTTGTTATATTGTTTGTGTTTGCATTATATTGAATTTCAATATGACATGGTCACTCTCCCCCAAAGTTCTGGCAATTTCAACCCACTCTATCATTTCTTCTCTATTACTCAGAATTAGGTCCACTATAGCTGTCCCTCTAGTTCCTACTTCTACCTTTTGGATGACAAAGTTATCAGCTAGGCTGATCAGGAACCTGTTTGATCTCTCACTTGTTGCAGAATTTGTCTCCCAGTTTGATGTCAGGGTAAAATCCCCCATTACTACTCTGGTCCGTTTCCTACAGACATGTGAACTGGTTAGCAAAAAGTTCATCTCTTTCTTCTGCTTGGTGGGTAGCCTGTAGCATACACTTATGGCAATCTCATTTTTTTTTATATTGACCCACATGCATTTTTGGACACTTTCATTATTGGTTTTGTGCATTTTTATAGAAATATAGTGATCTTTTACATATAATGCAACTCCACCTTCTTTTTTATTCAGTCTGTTGCTTCTGAAAGTTTGTATCCTTCCATCTGTACATTCCAGTCATGAGTTTCATCCCACCAAGTTTCAGTAATGGCAACTATATGTCATTGTGTACTAATACTTCAAATTCACCTTGTTGGTTTCCCAAATTTTTAACATTTGTATATAGGCATGTATTTAGGTATTTCAGTGCTGTATGGCTGACCTTGGATAGGTTTCCTGTATCTCCTACTTTATTCCTGCGTTTTCCTTCCTTCCCATCCCTCCCCACCTAATTGTTTGTTTGTCTTGGAGTTTATGCTTGGGATTAGGACCTAAAGATCCTAAGGATTGGTCACCCATCCCCCTCAATTTTAGTTTAAAGCCCTTCTGATAAGTTGAGCCAGTTATTTTCTGAATACATTCTTCATGGTTTTTGTGAGGTGCAGGATATCCCTTGCCAGAAGCCCTTTATGTAGGTAATGTAGACCATGATCTAGGAATCCAAAATTCCCTTAGTGGCACCAATTCTTAAGCTAGTTCATTTCTAAAATTCTGTTCCCTCATTGGATGTTGACCTATCATTGGAAGTAAAGACAAAAACATCCCTTGTGCTCATAACTCCTTAACTTTCTAGCCTAGTTGGTTGTAATGTCTCAGTATTGTTTTCAGGTGCATTGTTGCATTGTTTATACCTACATGAAGGAGGATAAAGGGGAAGTAATATGTGACCTTGATTAACTTAGGAAGGTTCTCAGCCATATCTTTGATTTTTACTCTAGGGAGACAACATACCTCCCTAGATTGACTGTCTGGTCTACAGATGGCTGGTTCTGTTCCCCTGAGAAGTGAATATCATCAACACTCAACTTATTTTCCTAAAGAAGTGAGCTACTTTTCTTTCTTTCACAGGAGCATTTGATATTGTCTCTTTTCTAGGGACACTTGATACCTATTTTCTAGGTAGTTAAATGTTTTCTTTCAGGGGAGGCTATGAAATTGATTACGTAGCTTCAAAGGAGTTGGACTAGACAGAAAGTGCAAAAGAGAGCTGTGGTGGCTCAGTGGTTAGAAAGCAGTAACTGCTGGCTACTTCTGCTGACTGCCAGCTGCCAGCAGTTCAGCAATTCGATACTCACTGGCTCAAAGTTTACTCAACCTTCCATCCTTCCAAGGTCGATAAAATGAGGACCCCATTGTGGGGGCAATATGCTGACTCTCTTAGAGAGGGCTGTAAAGCACTGAAGCGGGTTTATAAATCTAAATGCTATTGCTATTGTATTCTTCTGAGTGACATGTTTCCAACAGTCTTCCTTTAAAGGTCATATGCAGGGTCATTTCTTTCAGAAGTTCTTCGTTCCTTATTATGTTCAATTTGGATATAGCCTTCTTATTTAAGTTGGAATTTCTTATTTTGTAGGTTGAGTTTCAGAGTAGCTAGGGTTGCCTCTAGACCAGGGGTCTGCAACCTTAAACACTCAAAGAGCCATTTGGACCCATTTTCCACAGGGAAAAAAAACATAGGGAGCCACAAAACCTGGATAGGCGTGGCCAACACAATGTCACTAATTCCTCCCAGTCACATGACCGCCCCTAGCCACGTCTACCCAGCCACAAAACCCTTCTCTCTCCCCCTATCTCTCTCCCCCTCTTCCTCCCTTCTCCCCCCCTCTGTATTTCTCTCCCCTTCTGTATCTCTCCATGTCTCTCTGTCCCTCTCCCTATCTTCCCCTCTCTCCCCTCTATCTCTCTCTTCCCCATCTCTCTGTATCTCTGTGTGTCTTTCTCTATATATCTCTCTGTGTATCTCTCTCTCTCTCTCTCTCTCCCTCTCTCTCTATGTCTGTCTGTCTCTCAGAAAGCCATGACTTAGCCAAGCCAGCAAGCTTGGGGCTCTTGGCTACTCCTTTTATTTCTTCTTTTTGAAAATCCGGGCTAGGTGAGGAACGATTGCGAGCTGTGGCAGAGGCTTCCCTTCTGGAGAACCTCCTCCTCCTCCTCTCCCTGGCCAGCTGTGGTAGGGCCAGGAGGGTGCACACGCATGGAGACCCTCCTCAAGCAAGTGCCAAAGCGCAGCAAAGGCACGCAAGGGGCAGCCTCTTGCTTAAGGAGGGTCTTAAGAGGACGCAACTTCTCTCCTGCACTAAGGCTCCGGCCATCGTCTTGCCGTCCCCCACCTCCTGGCAGCTCTTTGGCCGAGTGTGGAGGGCACGAGCTCCAGTCCAAAGAGGCAGGAAGTGAAGGCTGCCTTACACACAAATGTGGCGCGAAGGCAGTACACGGTTGCTTTGCTCCTGCACTAAGGCTCTGGTGACCCTCCTCCTAGGGGGTCCCCTAGCCAGTTGTGGCAGGGCTGGGAGGGTATGCATGTGCGTGGAGACCCTCCTGAAGTGAGTGGCTGGGCTCAGCTAAAACCCAGCAAAGGAGTGTGTGGCTGCTTGCTTAAGGAGGGTCTCCCCAGGCATGTGTCCCCTCCTGCCCCCACCACAGCTGGCCAGGGGGTCGTGACAGTTGAAGGGGGGGAGAAGGAGGAGGGTTGCCCAAAACGAAGACTCTCCATGGCTGGTAATTGTTCCTCAGCCAGCCCGGATTTCCAAAAACAAGAAATAAAAGGAGTAGCCAAGAGCTCCAAAGAGAGCTTGCTGGCTTGGCCCAGCCTTGGCTTTCCAAGAGAGAGAGAAGAGACTCAGAGATAGAGAATGCGAGACAGATACACACATACAGAGAGAGACATTAGCGGGGGGAACCAGCTGATGGGCGAGTGTCTTTGGCGAGGGTGCTCTGGCTTTCTCCGTGGGTGTGTGAGCTTTGGTAGGGCCACCCCCCCTTTTCCTGCTGCCCTGAGCTTCTTAAAGCCACATTTGGGCGCTGTGGGCCTGTCCTCCTTTCCATCGCCTTCTCCTCCCAGATCCCATTCCCACCATGCCAGCCTTCATGTTAGCAAGGCCAGGGTCGGTTGCAGCCAGGCTGGACTAATGTCTTGGGGTGGAAAGCAGGTTGTGTGTCTCCCCAAGCAACTGAGGCACACCCAGCACCAACAAGGGCTGGAAGAAGCTCCAACAAGAGTGAGGCGCTGGAGAATCAGCCCCAGCCGCTTCTCCATATCCTGCCATCGCCTTTACATTCTCAGGCCAGGGCGAGGGATGGTGCCAGCCAGTGATTGGACAGGGAGCCACAGCAGAGGGCCCTAAGAGCCGCATGTGGCTCTGGAGCCACGGGTTGCCGATACCCGCTCTAGACCCTTTACTTTTTCTTCCAGTAATTTATTTAGTTTACATTTAATTCAGATGTAATTTGGGTATTCTATGGGCATAAGAACATAGCTGGAACATATTTTACAAGTCACAACAGTGTCAGTCTCTTTTTCCATTATTATGTTTCTTTTTGCTAGTTTAAAGATTAAAATTTTATAAATATTAGAAATATAATAAATTTAACCACAGATAAAAATTCTAATTTAAAAATTTTAAATTCTAAAAGTTCACTTAAACATGCAAAAAGTATGTAAAAGAATGTCCTTTGATATGCACTTCTTTTTGCAGGAAAGTCTGGCTCCCCCTGTCCCCCCAAGCACTGGGATATGATATGACTTCATGTTGGAAGCTTAACTTGGCACCAGGTTTTTGTTCTTAATGTGTTTGGTTTTTGAAGTTATAATATGGGTTTTGTGTTGTTTTAATTTTGAGTAAGTAACTAAACCAAACAACAAATAAATAAATCCATAATGTAGAGGAGAATTAATTAATGAAGAAGAGATGAGATCCCAGCCGGAGCTATGATTATGATTCACCAGTATTCATATGCTAACAATAGGGGACGGGACATGACACCTTCAGATCTTCAATTTGCCAACAATGCATCATAGAGCAAACATCAAGATGCTTAACTTAAAAGAATATATACAAAATCTGGGACCCATTACTCTCATGTAATTAACATTTCAAAGACTATCACACCAGTTGTATTCACAAACTTGTGGCTCAGGGCAGTGTCACTGTGGAAAGCATAGTCACATGATTCTGATTTCCAATTATTTTCCAATTATATTTTCTTTCCCACTTAACTCTGGTACCTGTGCCCAAGTGACTGGTGGCAAAGCTGACAGGCAAACAGTGGCTGTTTTGGATCACCTATCTGATCTTGATGAATATAAATCACTGGGCCCTGATTATTTCCATCCCAGAGCTCTGAAGCAGCTGGCAGATGTTATCTCAGAACCACTGTACTATACATATCTTTCAAAAATCCTGGAGCACTGGGGAACTACCTAAGGATTGGAAAAGAGCTAATGTGGTTCCCATCCTCAAAGAAAGAGAGGGAAAAATAGATCCAGAAAACTACAGACCAATCAGCCTAACAACATTACCTGGGAAAATACTGGAAAAGATAATAAAAAGACAGATCTGTAAACATCTGAAACAAAGTTATAACTAAAAGACAGCATGGTTTTGTTAAAAACAGATCATATCAAACCAATCTTATTTCATTCTTTGACAAAGTGACTAAATTAGTAGACCAGAAAAATGCTGTGGAAATAGTGTACTTAGACTTCAGCAAGGCATTCGACAAAGTAGACCACAAACAACTTCTTGGTAAGCTAGAAAAATGTGGGAAAGACAGCTTCACCATCAGATGGATTTGTAACTAGCTGACAAACCATATACAAAGAGTTGTGTCCTTAATGAAGTATCATACATGGAGTATCAGAGTATCATCTACATGGAGAAAAGTGAGATGCGTGGTTCCATCTTAGGCCCATACTTTTTTCTTTTATAATGCTTTATTGAGTTTTTTTTCCATTTATACATAATACCAATAGTTATTAAACAGCGCTGTTACATTAAATATACATTTATGTGTCCTATCAAAATTTACAATACACAATACTTTCATACCCTTTTATCTATTATATACATTATTTACATTTTCTATTCTTATATCTATTATCAATCCAAATAAACTATGTTTCCCATATTGCATGGTATTCTGTGTCTGCTTTCTCTTTTAATTCCATAGTTAGTTTATCCATTTCCACACACTCTAAATTTTTTTTGATTAGACATAAAATAAGAAATGTGCTAATACATTCATGGAGACAAATAAAGAATAAATATTATTTAAAAATTCCAAACTGGGTATCTCCCTTGGAAGCAGTAATCCACCCCAATATAACGGAGGTTAGGAAATCGGCCAGGTATAGCGAAATTTTAGATGACCAAGGGAACTTAAAGAGTAGATAGAAATTGAAAGATCAGGGAATAAAACTGGATTGGTGGACCTATATGCAAATCAAACAAGATATAAAAAAGACAGTGAGGAATTTGGAATATGAAAGTATTGTGTATTGTATGAATAATGAATTACAAAAATTAGATAAAATTTTGATTGGCCCAGATGAGAAATTATTATCAAAGTTATATAAACATTTATTAGAATTTGAAAAAGCGGAAGAAATTGTGAAAGGAACGATGATTGCATGGAGTAGGAACTTTGGACATACTACTGATCTGGAAGAATGGGAAAAGATCTGGAATGTGAATTATAAAATAACAAAATCGGCGGCATATAAGGAAAACCAACATAAAATGTTCTATTGTTGACATTTGGCACCATCAAGACTGGCTAAGATCTACCCAAATTTAAAACCAAATTGTTGGAAGTGTGGACAACAACAAGGTACCTTCTTTCATTCTTTGTGGACATGCCCCAAAGTGAAAAAATACTAGAGAACGACTCAAATATGGTTAGAACTAAAAATAAAATTGATTTTATCCCAGAATTATTCCTTTTAGGAATAATAAAAAAAACTATAACAGAAAGACAAAATATCTTATATTACATATATTAACAGCAGCAAGAATTTCATATGCTCAATACTGGAAGAAAAACTCCATAACACCTGAAGACTTAATAATCAGGCCCATACTTTTCAATATCTTCATAAATGATTTAGATGAGGGAATAGAAGGGAAACTCATGAAATTTGCAGATGACACTAAGCTGGCAGGAATAGACACGCTCCAGAAGATAAGCTCAGGATCCAAAAAGATCTTGATAGACTTGAACAATGGACCCAAACCAACAACATGAATGTAATGTGGAGTCCTATCAAGCAAAACCTGGCTCAAAAACAGTAATTATGAGAGGGATCTTGGAGTCCTAGTGGACAATCACTTAAATATGAGCTGGCAGTGTGAGGCAGCAGCCAAAAAAGCTAATACAATTCTTGGTCATATAAACAGAGGCACAGAATCAAGATCACATGAAGTACTAGTACTGCTTTATAAAGCCTTAATAAGGTCACACCTGGAATACTGTATGCAGTTTTGATCACCACATTACAAAAAAAGAAGGTTGAAGAACTGTTGATTTGAGGTTTGGCTAGTTTAGAAAAAAGAAGCACTAGGGGTGACATGATAGCAGTATTCCAGTATTTGAAAGGTTGCCACAAAGAGGAGGGGGTCAACTTATTTTCCAAGGCAGGACAAGAAACAATGGCTGAGAACTAATGAAAGAAAGAAGCAGCCTGGCACTAAGGAGAAACTTCCTAACAGTGAGGACAATTAACCAGTGGAATAGCTTGACATCAGAAGTTGTAGGTACTTCATCACTGGAGGTTTTTAAGAAGAAACTGGATAGTCATTTATCTGAAATGGTATAGGGTCTCCTGCTTGAGCAGGGGCTTGGACTAGAAGATGCCCAAGGGCTCTTCCAGCTCTATTCTGATTGATTCTGATTTGAATGAGGCCAAAACTTGAAATATTTTAATTAGCAGTGGGCAGAGTGGGAAGAACAAGGGAATGACTTGGATGTCTGACAGCAAGGTATATCAAATAGGAGAAAACCAGTAGTCAACAGGCAAGTCCTCTTCCTCTCCAGAGAGGAGGGGGCCACTGGGACACAGTGGGATGGGGCAGTTTCCCTCCTGATCTACATCTTTCTTCCCCTCACCCCAACAAAGTGGCAAACAGTTTCATTGGTCAATCAAGGAGGAAGAAATGGCTTTATCATGGCTCTGATGTGAGTTGCAAGGGGAGTGAAAGGAATGCCAGGCTATATTATATGTGAAAACAAGTGTGACCCTACATGTCATAAGTCGCCTAGTGTACCTTAAATGACTTTCTAAAACAATTGTAATATATTTTGTGAAATTACCTAAAAGCATGACCAAAATTAACCAAAATCATAAGAAAAACCAATAATTTCATGAGAGATACAATTTATAAAGAGTTTGTAATGTTTATAAAGTTTATAAAAAGAACAATTTGTGTGGGAAGTTATTCCAAATGTAAAAATACCGCAAATATTATAATAATGGGTGTTGTTTATCTGAACGCCACTTTTCCTTGTTAGGCAAGATAGGTCAGGATGAATGGTACTCTTCTTTAGCTGCTTTGGACTGAATCTCTTATTAACCTAGCTCTGCCCACTCTGGGTAACTCCTCCCAGTTTCTGCAAAAAGTCAGTGCATCAGACCAGATTGCCTCTAAGAGAGGAAAAACAAAAACAAGAACATTATCAGGAACCCCCCCACCATGGGACTCTTGAAAGGATCCTATCCTTAGGGTGGGGCTGACCTGTCTTGCCTAACAAGGAAAAGTGGCATTCAGGTAAACAATGCCCATTTTTCCTTGTAAGGCTGCGACAAGTCAAGATGGAACATACCAAAGCAGGGTTGTCCTCAGGAGGGTTATGACTGGTCCTGGCTTTCACGGTCTAAAATGACCCGTTGTAGGACCCATCTCCCAAGCGCCACATCCGCTGAAGCAAAGGAGTCCAGATGGTAGTGACGGATAAAAGGTGAAGGTGAAGTCCATGTGGCTGCTCTGCAGACCTCTTCCACCGATGCCTGCGTAGCCCAAGCCGCTGTAGTAGCCGCACAAGTGGAGTGCGCTATGATACCCCTGGATACCGGAAGGGACTGACTGAAATAGGCTTGAGCTATGCATGCTTTGATCCATCTACTTACTGTAGATGGAGTCACCTTACTTCCCAAAGTGGAAGGTTGGAAAGAACAAAAAAGAGACTCTGTCCTGCAGAATTCAGCAGTATGTTTAATATAAACCTTTAAGGCCCTGCACACATTCGATGTGTGCCTAGCCTTCTCCAACTCATGGACTGGATGAGGGCAAAAATCCAGAAGAACCAGTTCCTGAGCTCTGTGGAAAGAGGTACTGACCTTAGGGATAAAGACCGGGTCCAAACTTAAAACCACCCAGTGGGGATGGAAAAGATAAGGACGAATTGAGAGTGCAACCAACTCTGAAACTCTCTTCGCCGAAGTAATTGCCACCAGGAATGCCACTGTCAGGGTAAAGAAGTGTAGGTTGGACTGTCAAAGAAGTTCAAATGGAAGTTTTGTGAGGGATCACAAGACCTTGGTCAGATCCCAAGTGGGGTACCTATGTACCATAGGAGGACAAAGGTTGGTCGCTCCTCTGAGAAACCTACGGACCATAGGGTACTGAGCCAAAGATTCTAACTTCCCACAAGTCAACACCGATGAGATGGCAGACACTTGCCTGCGGAGAGTGTTGGGGCAAAGTCCCTTATCCAGGCCTGCCTGCAGAAATTCCAAAACAGCAGCCACTGAGGCTTGTAAAGGTGAGATGTTAGACTTGACACACCAAGTAGAGAAGGATTGCCAAGTAGCCTCATAAATACAAATTGTCAAAGGTCGCCCGGAGGCCTGAATGGTTTGGATCACCTTGTTGGAGAGTCGGGCATTTTTTAAGATGCCCCACTCAATCACCAAACTGCAGATGCAGACACTGGGGCTCCAGATGAGTCAGGAACCCCTGGAGAAGAGAGACATCTTCCTCAGGAATCTGCCAATGGCGGCCCCCAAATGAAGGAGAGAAATGGCTCTTTTTCCTATTAATGGTAAAAACCCAGGCCCTGTAGAACTGACATAGTGACCTGCAGATCCTGCTGAGCCTTCTGAAAAGAAGAAGACATGATTAAAATGTCATCTAAATATCACAGTAGACGCACTGGGAAGGAACGAAGGTGCGCCGCTAGGGGAGCCAGAACTTTGGTAAAAACTCTAGGGGTGGAAGACAACGCAAAGGGAAGGGGCCTCTATTGAAAATGGCTCCCCTGGTAACACCTTAGAAACTTTCTATGTGAGGAACAAATGGGAGCATGCAAATAGGCTTCCGTCAAGTCTATGGATGTGAGGAAGTCACCTGCCGAACGCTCACCAAGATGGAAGAAAGAGAGTGCATCTTAAAACACCTGTACACAACATATTTATTGAGTTGTTTCAGGTCAAGAATTGTCCTCCAACACCCCCCAAGGCCTTGGAAATAACAAAAATTCTAGAGTAGAATCCCATCCCGTTGGTCTAGGGGAACCTCCTGGATGGCCTTGAGATCCAGCAAATGCTGGATGGCCGACTCCATCAGACTCCATTTCCAGCATCCCTAGGTACTGGGCAGGAGATAAAGAACCTCGGAGGAGTAGAATAGATTTCTAGAAAAAGACCCGATCTAACTGTGGACAAAACCCAGGTGTCAGAAGTAATACCCTCCCATTGGTCTGCAAACCATGCTAATCAGCCACCAATGGGAATAGATTGTTCACTAGCGCTGGCGACGGTACGGGCGACTTCCTCCTCCTCAAAAGGGCCGTTTTGCAGTAAACTGCTGCCTGCCCTTGCCAGAACAATCAGGAAGAGGTTCCTGGCATTGGTAAGTGGACTTGGAAGGCTGGAGGAACCTGGAACTGGATTCCCCTCTGAACTGAGGACATTTGAAGTAAGGAGTGGCCCAATGCTCAGCCCTCTTGAGAAGCGAAGGAGGAATTTTCCACTTATCCTTGGTTTAGACCAAAAGGGGCTTGAGGACCTCACCAGAGCTTATTCCCTTGGACTGCGACAGATGCCAACTTCCATTTTCGTCTGCCATCAGCTTGCCAGTTGCACAGCCGGTACATGCGCCTGGCTGCCACCGAGGAAGCAATGGCTTTCGTGGCAAATCTGGCACTATGCAGGGTGGCATCAGCCGTGAATTCTAAAGCTGCCATGATCTTATTGATGTCCTGGTGGGAATTCTATCCTGCAACTGCTTCAGCCACTTGAGCAACGTCCTAATGAAGAATGACGCTGCAGTAGATGCCTTGATCGCCCAGGCAGCAGCCAGGTAAGATCTCTGTAGTGATTGTTCAACTCGCTTCTCCTTGGCCTTGAGGACTTCCTCCGGATCAGATGGAGAAGACGAGGAGGAGGCCAAAGCTGCTACAGGAGCATCTACCGTGGGAACCTGGAGGGTTTTGGTGAGTTCAGCACCCATGTTAAAGAACCTGCAGTCGGAAGCCAGAGGCCTGAGGCAGGTGATTCCAGCTGTTTTCTGATCACCTTCAGAAACAGCTTGGGAGACGGGACCACTTCCTCCCTCAATTTCACCTCATCGAACAGAACCACCTGACTCCTCAGGAGGAAGTGAGGCAGCTACCTTATCATCTGCGCCCTTAAGGTTGGCCATGTTCCTCGCTTTGAACAACAAGGGACTAAACAAGGTGTGTTTGAAACAACCTGTGAACACTGGAACCTCATGGGAAGTGCCTTCATCCGCTGACATATAAGATTCCGGCTTGTTGGGTTCCTCCACCAAGAATGGAGCCACTGAGGTAGCAGGAGTGTAGTCCTCAGCCAACCCAGAAACTGGATCCTGGACAAAGGAACCTCTTTCTGACAAAAGAGCTTCTCGAACCCGGGACCATCTCTCTGATAAATCAGAAGCTGCAAAAGAATGTCGGGTCACTCTCTGCAAATCTTCTGAGATGCCCTTCTTGATGGCTTTGTTGATGAGGATCTGTAGATTGACAGGGACATCTGGGTTAGAAGGTTCAGCTGGTCTGAAGCAGGCAGCAGTAGAAGGAAAGGAGGATTCCACTCCCTACCTACTGTGCTCACACTCTTGCCAAGGTACAGCTACACCCTGAAGATCATCAAGCTGACTGCCTCCTTCAGAGGAAATGGGAGAAGCGCCTCTCCTGGACATATCAGGGGACCAAGTCTGGATGCTGGGTCTGGAAGAAGGTCCAAGCTCCTCCAAAACTACCTCACTGATGAGTGATGCTGGAGAAGTAACTCTTGTAGTCATTAAGCGAGTAGAGGCCCGATGCACCTTGGCTATCTGCTTCTCTATGGCCTGATGGCGCCTGGAAGCATCCTTCTCCTCTGCTTTTGAGGCCTTCTTCACAGGCTGCTTTCCTTTGGTAGAAGCAGCAGGTGCCATCTTTTGAGGCTTGGCAGCTTTAGAAGCTCTGGTTTCCCTTGGGGCTTCAGCCATCTTGGAACAGCAAGGCCTATTCTGGACTGAAAGTCCTATGCAAGGAGCAGAGCACACAAAGGGATTTATAAAGAGATTTCAGAGGAAATCTTCATACCAACCACCACTCTCTTCTGCCCTATACAACTTCAGCAGGATTTTTTAACACTTCCTACTGGGACTCATACCCTCCTGGGCCTAATAGGACAATAACTATAGACCAGACCTGGCTGGAAGCCTAAGAGCCCTGATCTACCTTGGGATAAGGAAACCAATCCCCCACCGGAAAATTTAGGAACACTGAGCGTCTACCTTTCGATGTCTTCATCAGCAACAACTGAGACTGGTAGTGACAAAGGCACAGGTGGGAAGAAGAAAGGCCTCTTCAAAATGGCCACCTGAGGTCTTCAAAATGGCCACCGGCCATGAAGTCTTCTACAAAATGGCCACTTCTGGCCACAAGGCTTCTCCTTCGTCCCCAGGGAGTTTTAACCCCCTGGATCTTCGTTGCTGTGCAGAGGCAGAGGAACTTACAAAAGGCAGCCGCTGAATCATGCAGCTGCCTGCTTCACCGCGGGGTGTGTGTGTGATCAGCCCGGTGACTCTGTAGAGAGCCTGGCCGCTGCCCATGCTCCCTTAAATGGACACCTGGACAAAAAGAGCCTTCTCTTTGCCGCAGAGAGCCCAAAGCGGCCCCGTAGCTCTGTGGAGAGGGGGAAGCCTCTTCCTTTGATGAACGGTCCTCTGGCTAATCGATATCTTCCTCTTTGCCCCGGAGGGCTGAAACAGTCCCCCCCGGAGCAGTCCTCAGCTGCTTGGTGCTCCCGAGAGTCAGCTGTGAAATGTAGCACCAAATTCAAAGGGAAGGCAGAGACTTTTTCTCCTTTTGCTTTAAGAAAAGAGATTTCTCCCTTGCAAGGCTGCCTTTGGTCTCAAAAATGCCAAAGGCAGGTGAGGTAATATTCTGCTTCCTACTCTGCTAAGGACCGAGTAGAAAGTGGAAGGAGTTACCCAGAGTGGGCGGAGCTAGGCTAATAAGCCTTTTGCACAGATTCATTCCTAAGCAGCTAAAGAAGAGCTATCCTGACCTGTCGCAGCCTTACAAGGGAAAAATAAGTGCTGTTCAAAAGAAACTTGAAGATCAAGACTTCCGGTAGTGACGTCACATCAAAGCTGAGTGGGAAAACAGGGCTCTGTTATTTCTACCCGATTTCGCCTGTTTGGCAACCCTCGATGGGTATTATTAACTCCGGAGGGGTTAGCAAAGATAGAGGGGAAGCCCCAAAGTCTGCGTGGAAATAGGCAATCTCCCGCTAGAACGAGGGGAAACCCCTTGAAGGTGACAGGAGAGAAGATGGTCATCATGGCTGACCTGAAGCTGTGACAACTTGGTGAGAGGCAGGAAGACAAAAATCGAAGAGAAACATGGCTCTACTGGGTGAGAACCTTCTAATCTGCTGCAAATGAATTTACCCTGATATAATAGTGGAAAAGAGTGAAAGTAGGACTCAAAAGAAGGGCCAGGGCAGGATTTTTGCTCCACCAGAGTAGCAGTGACTAAGTTTTCAGAGCTACTGACATATCCAGAAAGAATAACAGAACAACTATAAAGAAATGGAGACTGAGTTAGAGGAAAGCCTAGACTAAATATTTGGAAAGAACACTAAAATATTGAAGACTACAAGGAATATGATTATTACTTTTGTTGGACTGATGTTGGATTTAGAACGCACAAAGAGGAGCCTTTTCAGAATTCAAAGAAAAGAGTAAGGACATCATCTACTGACCAGAAGAGTGCATACAAAAGGGAAGTGACTGATACAATATTTATAAAGACTCCATAAAGGCTCCTCTGATATTTAGAGAGGACATTAACCAACTGAATGTGGAAGAGTGAAAAAAGAAGAGAAATACTTTTGGTGAACTTGGAAACTGTACATCTATTTAGATATTGTTTTGGAAAAAAGCTTAGTGACTCAATGGGTTTTGGGGCCTTGATAGATTACAAATTTTAATCTGTAAAAAAGATTCCCAAAGAACTACAATAAGAACCGTATGGATTAATCTAACATGGACTACAAATTTGACTGCTGAAGAAGAAATGGAGGAAGCGCTTACCCTTAAGACTTATGAGTAATCAATTACTATTTAACAATACTCACTCATTATTAATTATTGTATTATTACCTTTGTAATCTAAAATATCTATCTATCTATCTATCTATCTATCTATCTATTATCTATCTATCTATCTATCTATCTATCTATCTATCTATCTATCTATCTATCTTCTGTTACGATTGTGGTTTTATCTTTATTGATACCTTTACTAATATAATATTAGAGAGTTGAAAGTGGTACACCAAGGGGTGTGGGAAATTATCTTTAGTAGTGTAAAAATAATTATTGTGTCTACTAGTTTGGAGAAGCATCTCTTGATTATTAGAGATGACAAGTACATCAAACATATCAAAGATAGGAAAGAAAGCTTCAACTACACCTTCATCTGCAATATCATCACAATCTAATCAACAATTGATAAAAAGCATGCTAGACCTGGAGAAGTCAAGCTTGACACAGAATATGCAAACAATCCTACTATTGATCCAAGAAACTATGACCAAAAGTCAGGAAGTTATGTCTAAAAATCATGAAAAAATAAAAAACAAAATGGGGGAGATGAAGGGGGATATACGTAAAATGGGTGAAAAGATAGGGAGCATCCAACAAACGAAAGCAAAAAATGAACAGAGGACACAGAAAATAGAAACAAGGGCCAAACAAACAGAAAAAAAATGGAAGAAATGGACCACAAACTGTCCCAGGCTACTAGAGAACTAGAAGAGACAATAATCTTTCTAGAGATGGAAAAGGCTGCTTTTTATCTGAGATTTCAGAACATTGTGGAAGAGAAAGAGGAAGACCTGGTTGAGGTGATGTATGAGAAAATAAACATGATATACAAAGAGATATTGATTATTTTTTATAATCCATATGAATTATGCAAGAAAGCATAAATTACCAAAAGAGGTGCACGTAAGATTTACTAAGAAGACACTGAGAGATGAAGTATACAAATGAATGAGAGATGAACCCATGAAGTATAAAGGGAGAGAAATCCTGACCCCTAGGAGAGTCAGAGAGCAAAGGAGACAGTATCAATTCTTAACAGCACAACTGATTAAATGTGACATTTAAATGGTTGATACCAGAAGGAATTCTGAACTACTGGCAAGACAAAAAATTAGAAAAAGCACATGAATTTTTTGAACACCATTTTACAGCAAATGAAGTACAGGAAAGTAAAGAGGAAATAGAAAGTAAAAGCCAAGATGAATTGCAAATAGAAGAAAAAAACTTAGAGCAAGAAGAAAGAAGGAGGGTGGATAATGAGCAGGACAAACTAGAAGGTGCAAGACCAAAAACACAGAGAGAGATAAGAACAACTAGAAGAATAAACTAAAAGATTGCTTAAAATCTGGCTCGAGATTTGGATTATAAATTTCTGCAACTAGAACTATAAATTTTTTAGACCTACTGGGAGAAAACAGAAGAGGAGCTACCTTTAGTGGATTTTAACTACTGAAATGCTCTGAAATACTAAAATGAAGAAAACAACTTCTGTACCATCTTCAGTTTCGTCATCAGCAACCTCCAGTCCAGCTGTACAGAGAACTCTGGATGCTCTACTACAGCAAGAGAAGGGAAATATGGTGCAAGCAGAATTAAAATCCATGATACAAGCTATGCACAAGGATATTAAAGAAAGAATGGGAAAAATGGAAGGGAAAATAGAGAAAGTAGAAGAAAAAATAAAGAACTTCCAACAAATGATAGAGAAAAATTATCAATGTATTCATAAAGTAGAGGAGAAAAACTGAGGTAACAGAAAAAAAGGGTGTGAGAACTTGATTACAGATTGACATTGGCAGTCAAGAATAAAGAGAGAACAATAATAATATTAGAGATAGATTGAGCAGATTATTATCTGAGATTCCAAAATATGGAAGAGGAAAAGAGAGAGAACCTAACAGAGATAATGGCAGAGCTATTGGCAGGGGTGCTGGAGGTGACTAAAGTATTTTTTTTTTTGGCAGAAATAGATGAGATTTTTAGAGTACATACTAGGTATGTGATGAGAAATAGGCTCCCCAGAGTGGTCCATGTGAGATTCATGAAAAAAAGCAACAAAAACAGAGATTATGCAGCAGAAGATGAGGGATGATCCCTTAAAGTACAAAGGGAAAGAAATAGTGGTTCTAAAGCAAATACCAAGAAGAGTTAGAGATTTAAGAAGGGAATATCAGTTTTTGACAAAACGTTTAATTAAAATGGGAGTAAATTTTAGATGGCTGATACCAAAGGGCATACTGGTAACTTGGCAGGAACAGAGACATACACTAAACTCAATTGAGAAGGCGGAGCAATTTTATGATCACTATTTTGGACAATGAAAGGAAGAGAGAGTGAGAGAGGAAAGAGAGGAAAGACATCAGGAAGAAGTGGTTGGAGTGAAAGATGTACGACAAAAAGAAAAGGGAAGAGATTGGGAAGCAATAGCCATAAGAGAAGAAGAAAAAGCAAAAGAAGCAAGAGAGATAAGAACAACCAGAACGGCAAAACCTATTTAAAAGTAAAAATGGAAGAAAAAATAAAGTTAATGTCAATAAACATAAATGGTCTGAATTCTGTAATAAAAAGGAAAAGAACTTTCAATAAATTAGAAAAGTTAAAATTGGACATAATTTGTCTACAAGAAGTTCATATTAAAAAGCAATATAAGGTGGTACTGGAATACCCTAAAATTGGGAAGCACAACAAAGTAAAAGAGCGGTAGCACTATATATAAAAGAGACAATAAATGCCAAAAAAAAATTTATAGACAATGAAGGGAGGATCTTGATGGCGGAGACAACAATAAATGATAAACAGGTACTTTTAGTAGCAATATATGTGCCAAACTGCAACCAAGAGGTTTTCTATGATAAACTGCATAAGAAAATAATAGAACTGCTTTAATAAAGTCTTTCAGAATAAAAATCAAATGTGATGGTCCAAATCCTCCACAACTTCCAGGCACCTTCCAGCCGCTAGTCTCCCAACCTCGTAAACTTCCCTTTTTACTCGTTATTGTCCTCTCTTTCTCTTCTGTCTGCCAAGCCCTTTCACTTTCACTTGCCTCGCATCCGCTTTTTGGCCTCTTTCTTTTAGGGCTCCGGACAGACACTTGTAACAGCCTTATAAAAGTCTATAGCATTCCAATCATCCTCTCTGCCGCTAATTTTCTCTGCCACACTCTTCCCCAATGATCTCACAAACTGTCACTCACTCGCTTCTTTACATCGGTGGCAATCCGGACTTCGGAGACGCCATTGATAGGGCACTGTTTCTTGCTCGTTGGGCTCTGGAGGGCTCCTCTTCGCTGCAGGGGGCACGAATCTCTCCGGGACTCATGCACCTTCAAAGGATCGTGCCAACCGCAAAAAGAGATTAACTGAAACCACAGACGGGCTTCTGCACCTCTGTTCTTCCTTGCCTTGCCACTGGAAGTCTTAAACTAGACTAAAGTGGAGACGGGAAGAAGATTGGAGCTGACGGAACAGAGACAGTGTGGCGCCACAGGAGATACTTAGAAACCCTGAAGCTATCGTAACAATATAACTGATATAAACCACTTAACAGCCCTTTAGGGAGCATACTGATCTAATTGAGGAGGTGGTTCCATCTGAAGAAAATCAGGAAAATTGAACTTAGGAACGCTAAGACAAAAAGTAAAAGTGGAAGCTTCTGAACGTGTGGAGATACCGTTTAATTGCAGTCACTACTCAGCATTTTTTACCTCCCCACTTCCGGTGCGTTTGGAGTGAAAGCTCTCAAACTTAAGAGACGGAAAGCTAAAAACTTACTTCAAAACTCCTTTCCCCCTGCTTTTTTTACTCCCTTTTTTCTGTATACATTTGCTCAATTTTTTTTTCTTCTTTTTCCCCCACCATCCAGCACTATGATGAACTATCGCTCCTTCTTTATTCTCTCTTTATAATGATTATAAATATGGATACTGGGGAAAAGAAAATTGATTGCTGTAATTGATTGTTAAATAATTGAATTATTAATAATAGTGATCATTATACTTTGATTAGATATATAGGGAAAATAGTAAGAACATTAAGTATTATTTAATTAATAATTATAGGATTTTATGTATTAATATTATAATTTATTGTGTGATCACAATTAATCCACTTGGGGATGAATGTAATACTGTTTGTGTTTAAGAATATTTAAAATAAGGTTAAATAAATACACATATTTATTAATAATATTTAAATATAGTTGGATTTGGATATTATATATATATATATATATATATAAAATTATGTGAAGTCATGTATAGAGGCTGAGCATAGACCTTACAAAATTTTATATGTGATTTAGAATTTGGATTTAAAATAATACAATGATAATATTTTTATATATAAGAACTTATACTCCAGTAACCAGTTAAGAGCACAGCTATTGAGGAGATAGATCAAGTAATTAGATACCGGTCAATCCTAATATAGAGATTCTATCACTGAATGTTAATTTGGGATAACATAATTAATATAGTACAGAAACAAATCTTAAAAGAAATGACTTCCACAACAACTACAGCTCTGAAAACTGGAAGAAAGGTCATCCCAACGTTAACAACTACGTCGGCAACAGCTTCGTCCATGGCACAAAAAAACCATTGAAGAAACATTACCAGTGGAGAAAAAAGCTAACATCTCGAATGCCAACATCCAATCAATTTTGCTGACTTTACAGGAATCGATGACGAAGCTGCAAGAAACAATGATGAAAAACCATAACGAGATGAGAGCAGATATCAATGAACTGAAAGAGGAGATGGGGAAATTAAAAGCAGAAATGAAAGCAGATATCTCCAAAGTAGAGGACAAAGTTGGATTATTACAGCAGGCCTTGGAGAAAGATGAAGCAACAATAAAAGAGGTAGAGAAAAAGATTGAACAAACCGAAAGGAAATTAGAAAGGGTAGATGAAGAATTAAAGAATGTGAGTAAAGAAATGGAGGACTCATTGGTCTACCTAGAGATGGACAAGGCTGCTACATACTTGAGATTCCATAATGTAGTGGAATCCAAAGAAGAAGACCTGAAACAACTAATGGCGGGAATACTGGCTGGACTATCGGAAAAGGATAAAGATGACATCTTAAGGGAGTTTGATGAAGTTTACAGGATTAGCACTAATTATGCGAGATGCCACAAATGCCCAAGAGAAGTCCATATACGATTTGCGAGAAGGAGTGTCCGGGATATCACATATAGGATGTCAAGAGATGAAACAATCACATATAAATCACATATAAATCACGTATAATCACATATAAATCACGTATAAAGTCTTGATTCTCAAACAAATACCAAGAAGAGTGAGAGAACAAAGACGAGACTACAAGTTCTTAGCAGCTTACCTAAATCAGAAAAAAATCATATTTAAATGGTTAATCCCAGAGGGGATGTTAGTTTTTTGGAACGAAAGGAAAATTAAAATAGACTCCATGGAAAAGGCCCAGGAATTTTATGAGAGATTGGTAGGTCTGGAAGACCAGAGCAGTAAGGATGAACTAGAAAGAAACTCCAAGGAAGATCAAGGCTATTATAAGAACAGAGATGGAACTTTAGGAAATCAAGGAAATACTCATCTACAACAGGAGATAGAAGAAAGTAGGACACATCTTCAGGCACAAGGAGAGACTGGAGCCATTACAAGACAAAGTGCAAAAGAGAATTAATTAAATGGAAGAAAAAAAGAAACTGCTATCAATTAATATAAATGGATTAAACTCGACAATAAAAAGGAAAAGGATAATAGCTAAACTAATCAAACAAAATGCTGATATAGTATGCCTACAAGAAACTCATATAAAGAAAACAGATGAAAAATACCTAGAATGTCCGAAATTAGGGAAGCTATTTACCACACCAGCAGACATGGGGAAAAAGAAAGAGATTGCAGTATATGTTAAAAAGGATTTGAAAGCAGATTTAATATGGTCAGATTCTGAGGGAAGAACTCTGGTTTTGCAGATCTGGATTAATGCCATCCCAATTCTCTTAGTGGTAATCTATGCCCCGAACAGAGATCAAAAAGAGTTTTATAAGCACCTTTATGGAAAAATAGTAGGATTGGAAAAAAGAAATATTTGTATTGTAGGGGACTTTAATTCTATTGCTGATTATTAAAAAGACTACAGTAATGGGGGTAGAAACAAAGGGAAAAAGAGAGAGCTTTCAAAAATATGCATGGAAATGATGAAGGAGCTAAATTTGATTGATATATGGAGAAGATTACATCCCAAGAAAAAACAATTTACATTCTATTCAAATCCTCATAAGATATGGACACGAATCGATATGGCATGGATGAATGGGGAAATAGCAAATGAGATAAAAGGGATTGAAATTTTACCTAATGAATGGGCAGATCACAATCCAATTCAGATAATATGGAAGGGTAGGGAAAAACCCAAGAAAAGATGGACGTTAAATACTCAGTTAATAAGAGAAAAAGAATATACCAACAAACTAGGAGGAATTAAATTATTTCTTAAAGGAAAATGATAATGGAGCAACCACGAAACAAAACATTTGGGATACAATGAAGGCAGTAATATATATAACAATCTCTTATAACGCCAAGAGGAATAAGGAAAAATACGCCCAGCAAAACAAATTACAACAAAAAATTAAGGAATTAGAAACTCAATTACAGAGTACCCCAAAGGATTCAAAATTGCAAAATCAGATAAAAATAACTAAACATAAATTGAATTTAATTGAACGATTATAAATGAATGATTATAAATTTGAATATAACTAGACAAACTTATTTTGAGCATGCTAATAAGCCAGGGAGATGGCTATCATATAGACTTAAAAAAAGGAAAGAAAAGAGATTGATATATCAGCTAATAGATGGAAAGGGGGATATACATCAGGAGATAGAACAGAAAAAAGAAGTTGCCCATAAGTGTTTTGAAGAGTTGTATAAAAAGGAAGAAGTTAACAAAGATAGAATAAGAAACTATTTAGATGAAGTGAAGGATAAAGCAATTGGGGAAGAAATGGAAGAATTATTAAACAAAGATATTACTTGGTTTGAATTGAAATCAGCAATAGAGAACCAGAAAAACAATAAATCCCTGGGATCAGATGGGATTCCAGGGAAGCTGTACAAGGCAATAGCAGAACAAATAGGACCTCTTATGGTGGAAGTTTTTAATGACGTCTTATTGGCAGCCAGGATGCCGGACTCATGGAGGGGAGCATTGATTTCACTGATCCCGAAGGAGGATTCGGATCCCTGATATATACAAAATTATAGGCCAATTTCATTGTTAAATACTGATTACAAAATATTTACTTCTATTATAGCAAGTAGACTAAAAAGAATGTTAAATGAACATATACATGAAGATCAAAATGGATTTCTCCCGACCAGACAAATCAGGAATAACTTAAGAATATTACTAGATGTCTTAGAATTTTATGAAGCCCACCCCGAAAAACAAACTGCACTTATGTTTTTAGTTGCAGAGAAGGCCTTCAATAATTTAAATTGGCAATTTTTAATCCAAAAAAATTATAATATGAATTTAGGCACCAAATTTGAAAATATTATAACAACCATTTATGATACACAACAGGCTAATATTATAATAAATGGGGAATATACCCGCCCAATAAAAATAGAAAAAGGAGTCAGACAAGGCTGTCCACTCTCACCCCTACTCTTCATATTATCATTAGAAGCATTACTAATGCGAATTAGACAGAACCCAGACATAAAAGGGTTAAAGGTTAAGAAAGAAGAATATAAGTTGCAAGCATTTGCGGATGATATGATTTTTTTCACTGAAGAACCAATAGAAAGAGGACAAAAATTAATGAATGAATTCGAACAATTTGGAGCAGTAGCAGGATTTAAAATTAATAGGAAGAAAACAAAATTAATGACTAAAAATTTAACAGAAAATAGAAATAGAAGAAGTTATGGGAATACAAGTGATAAAGAAAGTTAAATACTTAGGAATATGGTTGACAGCACATTGTAAGACACTTAAGGAAAATAATTATGATAAACTCATGCAAGAGGTAAAGAAGGATTTAGAAACATGGGGCAAGCTGCAACTTTCATTATTAGGCAGGATTGCTGCTATTAAAATGAATATTCTTCCAAAATTCCTATATATATTTCAGACAATCCCAATCAAAGTACACACATTTTTTTTGAAGAACTTAATAAAATAACTGTAAAATTTACCTGCAAGGGAAAAAACCTAGAATAAATTTAAAGGCAATGCAGGATATGAAGAGCAGGGGAGGGCTGGCACTTCCCAATTGGGAGTTGTATTATAGTGCAGCCTCTTTAATATGGTTGAAGGAATGGGTGAATTTAACCAATAAGAGAATATTATTCTTAGAAGGCCATGACTTGCAGAGGGGGTGGCATGCTTTTTTATGGGATGTAGGGAAAACCAGCCAGAAATATTTTCAGACACCTAATCAGAGACTCATTATTAACTAACTGGAAGAAAATACGGAAAAAACTCTATTTAAAAATACCAATTTGGATTTTAACAATGGAGGGGATGATTCACCCAAATAATCTGGATGTCACTAAAATGATTAAATATAAGGACCTATTGGATACGCGAGGAAATTTGAAATTGTGGCAAGAACTTCAAGAGTGGGGGCTAAAAATTGATCAGTGGGCATATCTTCAAATTCAAAGTAGATATAAACAGGACAAGAAAGAATCTGGAATTAACAATAAACTCCAGCAATCAGATAAAATTTTATTAGGATCAGTCAAAAAAAATATAACAAAATTTTATAATTATTTATTAGAAGTAGAATTAGAAGAAGAAATTGTAAAAGGGAATATGATAGCCTGGAGTAGGAATATAGGATGTAGATCACTATAACAGAATGGGAAAAGGTCTGGGGTAGAAATAATAAAATTAAAAAATCGGTAGCATACAAAGAAAATGCCTATAAAATATTTTATAGGTGGCACCTTCGTCCTGTGAGATTAGCAAAGATGCACCCCAATATGAATCCGAATTGCTGGAAATGCAAAAAAAAAGAGGGAACTTTTTTCCATATGTGGTGGTCCTGTACAGAAGCTCAAAAATATTGGCAGAAAATTAGAAATTGGCTGGAGGAAATTACAAGAGAACAGATCGAATTCAAACCAGAGTCCTTTCTGTTAGGGATCTTTGATAAACAAATATCAAAAAAAAGTGAAATATATAATAATACACATTTTGACAGCGGCCAGATTGGCTTTTGCACAATGTTGGAAGCAGCCTCATGTTCCATCAGAGGAGATGATTATTCAAAAAATTTCAAGTTGTGCAGAAATGGACATATTAACTTTGGCATTAAAAAATAAAGACACTTCAATATACTACAATAGCTGGAACTGCTGGTACAAATGGATAGACCGAAGATAGACTTCACGCTAAAAGGCAAAAGAGGACAGGATAGATCCATAGTAGGGATACACAGATATATGCAAGGATTAGGTGTGTGTATATGGCATAAAATAAGGATAAAAAAGAGGTCTTACAAACGTTGAAGATGAGAATGTTTTTAATTGTTTTCTATTTTTTTCTTTCTGTTTTTTTCTTCCTTTCTTCTTTCTCTCTCTTTCATTTATGTATGTGTTGTTGGTTTGTTTTAATTGTAAAATCAATAAAAATTATTTTTTTAAAAAAGAAGATAATAGAACTGGAGTTCCAGAATATATGTATAATAGGTGGTTTTAATGCAAAATCGTGGACCCAGAATCGGACTATAAAACTAGAAACATAAATAAAAAAGTGAGGAAAACACTACACAAAGCCTTTTTTTAGAATGGTGAGGAATTAAGTATCCAAGATGTATGGAGACAGACCTACTCTGAGAAAAATCAATACTCATTTTACTCACATAGACATGTGTCATGGTCCAGAATAGATATGATGTAGCTATCAGCAGAGCTAAGACCTAACATACAAGAGAAACATTGAAATAGATACTTGGGCAGACCACAACCCGATAACAGCTACGTGGAAAGGACAAAAAAAGAAATTGAGATGGACAATGAATCAAACAATAATTAAAGCAAAGGAATATACTAAGTTCAAGGAGAAAGAATTGGATTTCTTCTTTAAGAACAGAAAAGAAGATACTTCATTATAAAATGTATGGGATACTGCAAAGGCATATATTAGAGGACTAACAGTAACATATACAGGGAACAGGAATAAGAAAAAGAAACAAGCACAAAAGAAGTTGGAAGAAGATTATAAAAGATTAGAGATGGAACTACAGAAAGACTCACAAAAAAGAATATAAAATATCAAATGGAGCTTAACAATCTAATGGATTGAATGGAAAAAGATGAATTAGCACAAAAAATTAAAAGCTCTAAACAAAACTTTTTTGAAAATGCAAGGAAGCCAGGAAAATGGCTGGCATATAAACTGAAAAACAAGAAAGAAAAAAAGCAGATCCATCATCTAAGGTAAGAAAGGAGCTCTGCATTACCGTAATGAGAAAAAGGAAATAATACAAAAATACTATGAAAAACTATATGATCAAGAGACAATTTCAGAAGATAAAGTTAAACAATACTTACAAAAAGCGGAGCAACCACCAGTACCAGAAACAGTTTAAACAACACTAGAAGAAAGAATAACAATGGAACTAATAGAAGCAATCAAAAGGCAAAATAATGGTAAAACACCAGACCCAGATGGACAAACAGCAGAATTATTTAGAAACTTGCAAGACTCTTTGGGTATCCCGATGTTGGAAGTTTTAATGAAGTGTTGCTTGAGACAGATACCAAACTCTTGGACAGAAGCATATATTATTCTCATATCAAAGAGGACTTAGACCTACAACTTTTGTGGTTAGCCGGCAGCAGGTGTGGACGACTAAGGAGAGCAAGGACTCAGATGAGGGGTGAGGACCATTAGGGAGTAGACTGCTGCATTCAGAGATCATGGGGGTGATGAGGAGGTTCCCGAGGAGCCTGTGCCAAGTGCGCGTGTGTGCAGGGCTGCTCGTAGGAAAGAACAGCTGCAGCAGCATGGGCGACTCAGGAGCAAGGCTGCAAGGTAATGGCCCCTCCTTCAAGAAGATAAAAGCCAGCTGTGAATCAGACGTTCTTTGTAGGAAGCAAAAACGTTTTGAAACTTCAGCCTCATGGACATTGCAGTATCTTAGTTGGTATTTGAAGACTCTTGTGTTGTAAAATATTTCTTATCTGTTATTATTGGCAGCCTCGCACAGTTTTGGCAAGGCTTGTGGTTATCAAAGTTAATTAGTTTGCAGCAGCCTTTTAACCGGGAATTCGTAAGAATCATTAAAAGGTTTCTGTTCCCTTTGGTTCGTGTTTGTTTTACTGGAAAAGGGTTTGGGTCAGAACAACAACATTAAGAACTATAGGCCGATATCACTAAGAACTATAGACTGATATCACTATTGAATGTGGCCTACAAAATATTCACATCAATAATAGCAGAAAGGTTGAAGAGATTTTTAAATCAATTTATACACCCAGATTAAAACAGCTTTTTACTTAAGAGACAAATCAAAGACAATATGAGAATAATTTTGTACACACTGGAATAATATGAAGCACACCTGGAGAAGCAATTGGTATTGATTTTCTTAGATGTGCAGAAGGTCTTTGACAACGTGAACTGGCAGTTCATGCTGGCACAATTAAAAGAAATGGACTTTGGGGAGAGATTTATTAAAATGATTGTGGCAATATATTATAAACAAACTGCAAAAGTTATGGTAAATGGTGATATGACAGAAAGTGTTAATATTAAGAAGGGTACAAGACAGGGATGTCCTTTGTCGCCATTATTATTTGTTTTGACTTTAGAAGTACTAAACAGAAATATTAGACAAGATAGGGAGATAAAGGGCATGGAAATAAAAAAGGAAGAGTATAAGCTGTAGGCATTTGCAAATGGCCTAGTTTTTATTTTAGAAGATCCACTGGAAACAGGACCTAAGTGTCAACTCATAAAATATTTCTATTGTCCTTTAGAGTTGCCAACAGAAAAGGCGGGGGAGCAATGAGGCAGCTTGCAAACCAAAACTGCATTTCATAAATGTTTTCAAAGATAGTAACTAGGTGATCGAAGTTTCTGCTGCGCAAAATCCTAACTGGAGAGCATGATTGATGACTCTTGGCTATGAATGTGTCCCTTGGATAATATGAATTATGATACACCCAGGAGGGGGAAAACCAGGGTCAAGGGTGACAACGACATCATTCATAAATAAAATACTTAGGGATTTTCTTAATAGCTAGATGCATAACGATTAAGGAAGATAACCATCAGAAACTATTGCTGATAGATCTGGAAAAGTGGAAAGGTTTGCAATTATCATCAATAGGAAGAGTAGCAACAATTAAAATGAATATATTGCCAAGGTTACTATATTTATTTCAAACAGTCCAGATAAAGTTGGGGAAAAAATACTTCGAGAATCTTAACAAAACAATATTGAAATTTATTTGGCAAGGGGGAAAAAAAGCAAGAATTAGCTTTAAAATGCTACAGGATGCAAGAGGGAGAGGGGTTTTTGGACTGCCTAATTGGGAACTATACTACCAAGCCACGGCCTTAACACGGATGAAAGAATGGATACTATTGAGGAATACAAGATTGTTGACTTTGGAGGGACATGATCTAAACTGGGTTGGCATGCATTTTTATTGGTATTGGAAAAACAAGATACATGATTACTTTCAGAGGCACTATATAAGAAATGCTTTATTGTTAATATGGGAGAAAATTAGAGAACAGTACTATTTGAAAGTACCAGTTTGGCTTTCTACAATGGAAGCACTCAATCATTCGAATATTTTTAATATAGGAAATATTGTAAGATACAAAGATATCTTAAATGAAAGGGGTGAGCTCAAAGCCAAGCAGGAATTGGCCGAACAAGGAATCGATATGATATGGTAGTCAAATATCATATCGATATATGACATTGCAAATGCAGTCGAGATATGAAAAAGATGTTAAAACATAGGGCTTTTATAAAGAACTGACAGAGTTGGATAAGATACTAACAGGAACAGAAGAAAGGTTGATAAAAAATTGCATAGTTACTTATTGGGTATTAAATCAGAAGAGGAACAAGTGAAGGAGACAATGATAGCATGGGCAAAGAATTTTGGTTATACAATAACACGATAATTGGCAGAAATTATGGGATAGAAACTATAAGGTAACAATGTCAACCGCATACAAAGAGAACTTGTATAAGATGTTTTACAGATGGCATTTTGCACTAATGAGGTTGGCAAAGATGTTCAAAGACAAATCAGTGAAGTGTTGGAAATGCCACCAAACACTCGACACATACCATCATATGTGGTGAACATGTGTTGAAGCTAAAAAATATTGGACAAAAATACCTTTCTGGTTGGAAAAGATGATACAACAGGGCATTGATTTAAAATCAGAAATATTCCTGTTGTGGATCTGAAACTATCTGAAACTTACAGCAAAGAGAATGCATATCTGAATATTCCTGTATTAACTGCAGTGAGAATTGTATTTGCTTAAAATTGGAAAGGGGAACAGATTCCTGCTGAAGAAAATGTGATTAGGAAAATACTAGAATTTGCAGAAATGAATAGATTAACACTTGCAATTAAAGAAAGAGAACAAATTGAATATTATTACAAGGTATGGGAATTATTTGACAATGGTTAGAGAAAAAATATGAAAGCTAAATATAGGTAATGGATTAGTCAAGAATGTTGAAGTATAGTAGATACCTTGATAGAAGTAAATAAGCTAAGAAGAAGAGTAAAGGGATAGAGCCATTAAGTATATTAAGATAAGATGAGAGAATACTAATGTAATGAATATGACTGTAAATAACAACTGTATTGCACAAGATATTTGTATTCAGATAACACGTCATCAAATGGAAGAAGATATGTTTGTAATAAAAATAAAATTAAAAATTAAAAAAAGAACAACTAGAAGGGTAAAACCTATATATAAGTGAAAAGATGGAAGTAAAGATGCTATCTGTTAATAAAAATGGATTGAACTGCCCCCCCAAAAGAAAAACCTTTACAAAATTACAAAGATTAAAATTGGATATAATTTGTCTTCAAGAAGTGCATATTAAAAAGCAACACAGTATGCACAAGAAGTGCATATTAAAAAGCAACACATACCCCAAAATTGGGAAATTGTACTCATCACTAGCACATCAAAAGAAAAGAGGAGTAGTACTATATGTCAGAGAATCATTAAAAACTAAACAAATACATGCAGATGAAGAAGAAAGAATACTAATGACGTAGGTATTAATAAACCAGAAACAAACCCTCTTGATAGCAATATACGTTCCAAATAATAAGCAGGAAGAGTTCTACAAAAGACTTCATAAAAAGATAACAGAAATGGACTATGAAAATATATGAATAATGCGGGATTTCAGTGCAATTATGGACTTCAAAAAAGATTACAGAAGCAGAAAAAGAAATAAAAAATAAGAACACTTCCCAAAACCTTTTCCAATATGACACAAGAAATAGGCTTGCAGAATATATGAAGAGAGCTTAACCCAAAGGTAAATCAATACACATTCTATTTGAGTAGACATCAATTGTGGTCAAGAATAGACATGGTGTGGATGACCTCAAGAATGAGAACAGAAATCCAAGAGGTAGAGATAGCAATGGACATATATGGACAGACCACAATCCCATAAAAATTGCATGGAAGGGACAAAAGAAGAAACTGAGATGGACAATGAATCAAATGATCCTAAAAGACAAGAAGTTTAACAAATGATGGAAAAAGAAATGGAATTTTTCTTTAAAGAAAAAAAAAAGAAGAAACATCACTACAAAATGTCTGGGACATGGCAAAAGCATACATGCAAGGATTAGCAATAATTTTTTTTGAACATGCCAATAAGCCAGGGAGATGGTTAGTGTACAAGTTGAAAAAAGAAAAAGAAAAGAAAATAATACACCAATTGCTAGATAAAAAGGGGTTCCTTCATCATCAGAATGAAGATAAAAAGAAAATAACTCAGGAATTCTTTAGGAAATTGTATAGTCAAGAAAAAAACACTAGAAGATACAACTAAACAATATCTGGAAAAGGCTGCACTAACCAAAATACCAGTGAGAGAAATGTTAAATGAAAGAATAACAACAATGGAAATAACAGAAGCAATTAAAAGACAAAAAAACAATAAAACACGTGGACCAGACGGATTCCCTGTAGAACTTTATAAAAGTCTATAAGAGACACTAAGACTGGTGACACTAAGACACTAAGAGACACTAAGACTGAAGCATCACAAAGGCCGAACTCCCAAAAACTTGGACAGAAGCATATGTTACACTAATCCCAAAGGAAGACACAGATCCTCAACAGATAAAAAACTACAGACCAGTATCATTACTAAATGTAGATGATAAAATATTCGCCGTTATAATCTCAGAAAGACTAAAAAGATTTTAAATGAATTCATACATCTTGACCAGAATGGTTTTTTACCTAAAAGACAATTGAAAAATAATATGAGATTATGAACGTATTGGAATACTACAAAGTCTACTTCGAAAAACAGTTTAACATTGGTTTTTTTGGATGTACAGAAAGCCTTTGATAACATGAACTGGCAATTTATGATATTACAATTGAAAAGTATGAACTCCGGTGAAAATTTTGTAAAGATGATCCAAGCAATATATTCCAATCAAACTGCAAAAGTGATAGTAAATGGAGAAGTAACAGAAAAACTTAACATAAATAAGGGTACAAGACAAGGGTGTCCACTGTCCCCCCTTTTATTTATATTAAACCTGGATGTCTTACTTAAACAGACTAGACAAGACCCAGAAACAAAAGGCTTGAAGATAAAAAAGAACAATACAATACAAGCTTTTGCAGACAACCTAGTATTTATTTTGGAGGAACCCTTAGAAACAGGACCCAAATTAATACAGAAAATAGCAGAGTTTGGTGCGGTGGCAGGACTTAAAATAAACAAGGAAAAGACCAAAATATTGACAAAGAACCTTACAAATTAACAAAAAATCAAACTGATGGAAAAGATGGACATGCAGATAATTTAAAAAATTAAATATTTGGGGATTTGGCTAACAGCAACATGTACATCCATTAAAGAAGACAACTATACTAAATTAATACAGCAAATAAAGACGGATCTGGACAAATGGATAAATCTACAGCTGTCATTGATCGGAAAGATAGCTACAACAAAAATGAATAGTCTACCGAAATTGCTATTCTTATTTCAAATAATCCCGATAAAATTAGGAAAAATGTTTTTTGAGGACTTAAATAGACTGATCCCCAAGTTCATCTGGTAAGGCAAAAAAAACAAGAAAATGCTACAAGGTACCAAAAACAAGGGTGGGTTTGGGCTCCCGAATTGGGAGCTGTACTATCAGGCTTCACTGCTCACATGGGTGAAGGAGTGGATAAATTTAAAGAACAAAAGAATATTGATGATAGAAGGGCATGATTTACAATAGGGGTGGCACACATTTATATGGTACATGAAAAATAAACCACATAGATATCTCCAAAGACACTATGTTAGAAATGCTCTGTTGTCAGTATGGGAAAAAATCAAACAGAACCACTATATGAAAATACCAGTCTGGCTATCCACGATGGAAGCGCTAATATACCCTAATGTATCAGGATAAAATTGTAAGGTATAAAGATATACTTACTGAACAGGGGGACCTAAAATCTTAACAGAAATGTAAAAAGCAGACTGGTGGCCACTTATCCAAATTCAAATGAGATATAAAAAAGATATAGAAATATATGGATTCTATAAGGAACCCCAAGAAGTGGATAAAATACTATTAGGGACAGATGAAAAATCAATACAGAAAATTTATAATTACCTATTGAATTTTAAAATGGAAGAATATGTAAAAGAAAGTATGATAATATGGGCAAAAAAAATGGGTACACTATAGAATTAGATAATAGGCAAAAATTGTGGGAAAGAAATTATAAATTAAATATGTCAACAGCTTACAAAGAAAACTTGTACAAAATGTTTTATAGATGGCACTTGCCATCAGCAAGAATGGCAAAAATGCTTCCACATATGTCACCAGAATGCTGGAAATGCAAACAGACAATGGGATCCTACTATCATATGTGGTGGATCTGTCCAACGGCAAAAATATTGGTCAAAGAGATGGGGGGAGGGCGGAGCTGGCATCATGGTGGTACGATGTGCGATCTTGATCCTCCAAGATCGCCATCGATATCTCAGCTGCTGGACTGTCCTGACTGACCTAAACTGTCCCGTAGAGACAGTGATTGATAAGGGCATGTCCTGATGATTCCCAGGGACATCGCAAAGTCCCTGGTTGATCCAGGAAAAGCCCTTTTTGCTGGCAGCGGAGAGGCAGCCATTCAAGCTGCTGAAGCTGGGACAGCTCCGGAATGGAAGAGATTGAAAGAAAGTGTGTCAGTTTGGTGAGATGAACTTTTACTTATTATTTCTTGAAGAGAACACCCTGAAAGACTTAAAGTGGAATTAAAAGTGAAGGGAAAAGAGTTTAAGCGGCGAGATTAAGCTAGTTAAAGTGAAAGGTTTTTTTTCTGTTCCCTTTTTATTGGAATTCTGAACTTGGTAAAGCTTCTTAATTCTAAACTGGACTGGACCTTTTAAAATTTCCTATTCCTGTTGGTATTTCTTTTTTTAACAATCCTCTTGAAAGTTTGTTTTTGATTGAGATTCTTCTTTCTGATTTGAGATTTATTTCTTTTTAAAACAAAAGATTTTACTTTTTTTTATGTTCTTGGCTTTCCTGGAAATATGAGGGGGAAGTGAAAGTGAAGGAAAATAAGTAGCACTGCCGCCTAGAGGGTTGGATACATTGTTTTCTTTTTTCTTTTACTTGTTTATGTATTTGTGTTATACTCAAGGACTCTGAGCTTTGCACTGGAAAAGATACCGGGATGAGCATGGCAGTTTGCTTACACAGGTGCCCATCTGTGAAACTAGAGAAAGCTGGAGTCCGGAGTTGAAGTTGAAAGAAAGATTGAAGTGACCTTGAAAACACGAACTGGAAACTTTGCTGATTTATCAAAGAACCTTGAATATTTGGTGGCAGAGGCTTGCTTTACATTAGAATTGTTTGTTACTTTTTACCTTCTTTTCTACTTCCCCTCTAGTTGGGTTTTTTTTAATTTGGATTTCAATTTTTTTAAACCAGGAACTAGAATGTAAATTTTTTATCTTAACCTCCTCACCAACTGGAGGACAACGATCTATGCAGACAGGAGAAAGAGAAAGAGAAGGAAGTGACACTGCAGATGATCATGCAAGGAATTCAGAAGATTGAGCAAAAAATTGAAGACAGATGAGAAAGTGAAAAATATTCAACAGATGATGATGAAATATGAAGACAGATGATTTTCTCTGCCTCCTCTGCCATCATGTACCATTCACGCAGGTGGTTTGGGGCCCCATGGGCCAAGCAGGCAGCATATAGGTCATCATTCAGTCCATCTTTGATCCAACAGACTAGGATATCCTCTGGCCAGTTGACTGGGGCCAGCCAGGTCACGAAATTCCTCAGTGTATTCAGCTACCGGGCGACGGCCTTGCTTTACAACTCTGATGCGGTCGCAGGCTTTTCTATCAGTGAGAGGGTCTTTGAAGCGGGAGCGTAGGGCCATCATGAAGTGGTCAAGGTTCCTTAATTCTGGGGCACTGACGTTGTGGAGCGTCACCATCCATCTGGCTGCTGCCCCTTCAAGGGCCAGGGTGACAACTCATTGGAAAATTCTGCCCGTATTCTTGCATGTAGGTGAGGACTTGCGCCAGGAAAAATCCCAGTTTCTGGGGGTCCCCATTGAATTTTACTCCCAGGGTGGGACCTTCCTCTGCAGATGTATGTCTCTGGGTTGGTCAGGGTTAATCCCCTGTTCCCCTGTTAGGGGTCGGGTACCTGGTATGGCTGCTGGTTCTTCAGCTTGTCCCGCTGCCCGATCATTCTCAGCTGAATCCGGGGTGGTGGCTTAGGTTCTCTCATTTTCTAGTTCCCTTGCTCTCCTGCGTTGGCGTCCTGGTGCATCCCTCACCTTGAGGTTCTCCAGGGCTTCCCTCATGAGGCGATTTATGTACTGTCTCAGTTGGTCGTCGGCCGGTGGCTCCTCGCCGCATTCTTCCTAAACCGATAGAGCCTCCAGCTCCAATTGCCACCCAGGTTTACGATTACCCCGGGTGAGGGTTATTCCGCTGGTTCTTCCATCCCAGCTGTCTCTCTTTTGTATGCCTATAGACCACCAGGGCTTTGTGGAGGTTTTGTAGGCAGCTTTGCTATCTTCAATGGGGTCCATCAAGTCAGTATCTGGCTGGGTAACTGTCAATGTTTCTCCCCAGCATTTGGCTTCCCCTTGGTCCTTGCTGTACTCAGACATTTTCCTTTTTTGCAGGGTCCCCTCAGTAGAGTGAAGGTTTAAAAAAAAAAAAAATTCCTCTCCGGGCTGACCTCTATTGCAGACGCTGCTTTATGTCAGGCTACAGAACTTTGCCATTCAATCAACTAGAATGAACTTCTGAAAACATATCAAAACGCATCAAAAGGAATCTTTTATTGAGATGAGACAATTGATGTAGGGTTTAAAAGCAGCGTTCTATGGTCTCTCAGGCATGCAAAGATAGATAAGGGAGTTTAAAACCTCTCCCCTTATCTTGATATATATTTAGCAAAACAAAGAGCCAACATATTAATTCCCCCCGCCCCCTTTTTAGAATGATCTTTTGCAGAGTTTCCCAGGACAAATCTCCCTGTGGAATTTTTATGGTCTCTTCATCTCCCGGCTGTCTCTCTCAGAGGTGATAGGTTCCAGCCATCTGGGTTTCATCCTTCCATTGTATCATGTGCAGGTTATACAAATTCGATATAAGTTTAAATATATTCAGGTTACATCAAGAAGGATTTCTTTATCAGACTCCCCGCTTTTCTTCTTCCACTGAAGGAATGACAGATACACGGATCTGACACAACCTAATATTTATTGCCCTGCTTACAGAAACTGCCTTTCTATCTTATTACATTCTTGGCAGTACCCTAGACTTCCTATCACCTGAGCTCTGGAGTTTTTTTAATTTTCTTTGCTGGTACTTTGCTGGGGCTTGACTTTCCTAAAGGGGAAGGATTGTTTTAAGCTTTTTACACTGCTGTTGGGAGGAAATACTCCCCTGGAAATACTTCCAGCCAGGATGCAACAATCAGCACTTTGAAGAAATAATTGAATAATGAAGAAGAGCTGCTGGAAAGAAGCTTTTAATGACAAGGAACCAAGATGAGTGACATTCAGCAAGGCCTCTTGGCTAGCTAGAAAGATTGACATTCAAACATAAGTTTATGGACTTTCGGTTTGAAGGGCTTCGGCGACAGGAATCCGCGATCGTGTGCGGTTTCTGCCTGGGCTTGCCGCTGGAGCCAGCCGGCTCGGGGCTAAGCCACCCCATAGAGGTGGTAAAGAAGGGGGAGACTGCCAGCAGGGTCGAGGAGAGCTGCATCTTTCCTCCTCAGCTGGCCATTACTCCCTTTCCCAAAGGCAATAGGAGCGGTGGTCAGAAATGGCCACCTCAAAGAAAAACTCAACCGGAAAAGAAAGTGCAGGAAGAAGATAAGAAGTGATAGTTTTGGCTGACTGGGCTAAGTTGAAAAAGCAATAAGTAAGGTACCCTGGAATTTAAATTTTACAAGAAATAACATTGCTCCCAAAGAAGAGTTGGAAGCAGTGAAAGAAAGTGAAAAAGGAAAGGTTTGACTTTTTTTTTTCTTCTCTCTCTTTCCTTACATTGACAACTAAGAGATCAGAATAAGAAATCGGAAAAATCCGCTTTGGCATCAATAGGCAATTAAGCTGAAAAAACAACTAAATGCCAAAGGAACAATAAAGATTTCTGGCATTAAAAACATTTTCTTTTATAAGCAGGAAGGGAGAGGAAAAGAATAAGGGCAGGATTTGGAGGGAGGAGACTGCCTGGACTTCAAAAGAATCTAAAGTAAAGCTTCAACAAGACTTCTAAAAGATACATTTTAACTGAGATTTTGCAACTAAATAGTAACCCCAGGAAGAGAAAGTGGAAAAAAAAGAAAGAGCAAAAAGAAACAGCTTGTGTGTATTTGGATTACTTGGTGACTTTTGGATTTTTGGTTATTATATTTGAATGACTAAAATCAATTGGGTGGTTGTTTAAAAATTTCTACAATGGCATTACTTTTGGATGAATTGAAAATGGAACTTAAAAAGTACAAAGAAGATGCACAAGAAGGGAAGGGTTCCTTTGGCTTCGTTTTTCAATTTCTAGAAATGGAGATTTGGAACTATGAGAAACAACAAGAAAAGACTGCAAAACAAGAAGACTGGGACAAAGAAGAAGCCACCTAATGAACAGGTAACTCTATGTGGGGAAGAAAAAAGGAAAGGGGGGAAAGAGGATGGACAATTTACGACTTAAAAAAACAACCAAAGAAAAGAAAAATAATTCGAAAAATAAGTATAATACTGGAAAGCAACAGAAAAGGGGAATACAGAAGAGGGAAATAGAGGTAGAGAGACAAAGGGGTAAAAAGGGGAGAGAGAAGAAGAGAGAGAAGAAGAAAAGGAAAAGAAGTTACAAAGGTCCGGAGCAAGATATAAAGAAACAGGACCTATTTAGAGATAATGGGTGAAAATCTAACTGAAAGGGGGATTCTGTAAAGGTACATGAGATTGTGTTGTTATATTTGCAATAGAAATAACTTTAGAAAATTGGAAACAACATATGATTAGAATGAGGGATAGAATGGTTAGTGTAACTTAGTGAAATGTTTGTGAATAAAGTAAATGAAATAAAATAAATGAGAAAATTGAATTAGGAAGGAATGGGAACACTTTAATTAGTCAATGTTTTATAAAATATAAGTGAAGAGGGGGGGAATTGATTATGGAAAGTTTATAATTGCTCCCATAGAAGTATGATATTTAATTGAAAAGTAACGTGAAAAATGTTAAGACTTTACTGAATATTAATATTAATGATAGAATTGAATAGTAATGGAATGTTGTTTTAATTATATACATTTATAATTTTTTCTTTTCTTTTTTTTTAAGATTACTGTGTGTAGTTTTAAGAATGTACCAAGCAGAATCCGAATGGAAGTTATTTATTATATTAAGTGTTATAACTTTAGGGGAAAGATATAAAGGCGTCATACTCCAATTAGTAACTACAGGAGAAATTTTGTTTAATGAGAAAAGATTGACAATTGAAACAGGACAGAAAAAAAATATAAATATAATGATTTGAACTGAGATGAAATAAATACAATAAAATTGAGGAAATTAAAAGAGGGGAGAAGCCATGTAGAAAATGTAAAATTGTAATAAGATATGGAATAGAATATAAAAATGAGCATGAACCTGAATTTGTGTCTGCGCGAAGAAATGTAACCCGGGATTATGCTGCTTTCAAAAAAGATGTTTTAATTGTATTTCTTTTATTTTTGTGAAAACTCAAATAAAATTTACAAAAAACAACAACATAAGTTTTATGTTGTGACTCGGAGGTTTGAGCCTGCTCTATTAGAAGACACAGGCTCAAGTAATGAGGAAGAGGAGGATTTGGCTCTGAGGTTTGAGCCTGCTTTGCTGGAAGATTCGGAATCATCTTCCTCCCCAGGACCTTCTTCCCTGGTTGTGCCTCAGGTGTCGGCAGATAATCAGGAGAGAGTGCCGGAGTCCTTGGCTGAGGATCAAGCCAAGGAATCCTGGTTTGATGCAAGGCAAAGACGCAGGCAGAAGCGTGAAATGCAACGTAAAGGGAAATGTCAAATCAGGGACTGACTTGAGAGACTGACACGCCCCTCAGGAAATAAAAGAGGGCGTGTTAGCTCTGAATCCTCATTCGGGAAAATTTTGTTTATTCAAGATAGCAGCTTTGACAAATTCTGTGCGGTGTCTGCCTTTTGATTTATGGTCTTGTTTGTTATCGGACCCGGCAGGCAGCTTTTGGAAGACTGCCAAGGACTTCTCCAGTCAAAGGAATTTAACTCTGTCGTTCCTGGTCCTGCCTGTTTATTTATGTTCCTTTGAAAACTTGGACTCTCACCTTGTGGTCACAGGTGAGACAGAACAAGTTTACATACCCTTTCTGAGTTTTGGTCTAAAACTGGTTTTTGAACTTTAATTCAATGCTTGGTGACATTTGATCCTATGTTTATTGATAGCATAATTTTCCCTATTCAGCTTTGTCTAGAAGGAAAAAGGTTAACATCTGTTCCTGAAAAGAAACTGGGTTGAGAAATCTGGCTAGTTCCTGTATCTATTTGTTCTGGTAATTGGTTTAAAAAGCATTAAGTAGCTGTTACTGTTGTGATTTAATTATTTGTGTTGTGTTTGAATTTTTTCCTGCCTCATGGTTTGTTTTTCTATATGGGTAGGAGGTCTTCCTTCACTGCTTTAGTGGTTCCTGGAACTGTCCTTTTGGGGTGTACTTCCAAGAGGTAGGATGCAAGCTTGGCACTGATTTTTTTACTGCCTTTCTCGGGGGCATGTGAACTTTCCTTAAATCTGGATGATTTCCTTAGGATATCTTGTGAGGTAAGTGAGATCAGCTGACATCTTTAAGTGGTGCAAATGGATCTACTGTAAGGATTGCTTCTCCTAGGTGCACTCTTTCGGGAGAGCTTAAATGACCTCTCTGCTAAAGGGTTTCACTTTATGAGCAAAAGTTGGCTGCTGATCGTTATCATTGCATTTTAACTATTTTAATTCCTCAATGTGCTCTGGCACCCTGCTGATTTGTAATTCAAGGTTGCAGGTATTTTTAATTTAATGATTGGTATTTAGGGCAGCTTTTTGCAAGCAAAGAAGTTTTTTGTATTTTTGTACAGGTAATCTTTGACTTACAGCAATTCATTTAGTGACCATTTAAAGTTACAGTGGCACTGAATAAAGTGACATGACCGTTTTTCACACTTACAACTGTTGCAGCATCTCCATGGTCACGAGAGACCAGGTGTCAGCCTTCAAGATCTTCTACTATTACTTTGCATCTTTTGGCTGCCATAATTAATGGGGGGAAGAGGGGGTAAAGCGAGCTGGAGGTGTTACATTCTTGTGTTGTGTAAAATGAGGAGGGGGGAGTATAAATTCTTGCTTAGGTTTCTATTTCTCGCTTAGCTTTCTTTTTTCTGTGCAACTGCAAACTTTTATCAAAATATGCCAAGGTCAATGGACAGAGGCCTCATCATCACCTGAAGATGTCCACATGATCATATTCACAACTTTTAATTGGAAGAATCATTTGAACTATTGGGGGTGGGAACATTTCCATCACTTTGTATATGTGATTTGCACGCCTAATTCCTCAGATTCAGAATTCTATGATTGCTACCACTTCAATTTCAGTAAAATATATATTTTCCCTAATCTAAGGAGTCTATTTTTTTCTTGAATTTTGAATGGAGCTCCACCTGACACCAGGCGAGGAGAAGCGCCTTGTGACTTGAGTGATGTTGAGTTGGCCATGCCCACCCAGCCACGCCTACCCAGCTGGTCATTAGGACAGAGAACCGGTTGTTAAATTATTTGAATCCCACCATTGTATATTACAATGTATATTTAAAAAGGACTTGACATAGCCAGTACACTGCTGCTGCAAAATGTGATGTATAATAACAAAAAATGTACACACACACACACACACACACACACACACACACACTCATATATACAGTATGTATGTATGTATATACATATGTATGAATGTATATATACACATACATATGTATGTTTTCTTAAGTATATCTATAAACATATATATATAAACTTGAAGATCACTGAGCTAGTTAAAAATTATAGATGTACTCACTGCTACAGACTTTACAGCTTTAATGAGTTTCTTGCTCTCCAAATTCTTCAGGATCTTGTTGATCTCTGTTAATGGAAGATTGCTTTTGTATCTGATGTCTCTGCTCCAAATGCCTGAGTTTTTAAAAAGATGAAAAATTAAATTAGCTGAGTAATGTATCACATATTTGATTACATTGTAGATGGTTCTCAAACTTTTTATTTTTCCTCTACTAAATAATTAAATAACACACACACACACACACACACACACATTCATACGTACATACAGGTAATCCTCGAGTTAAGATAGGTCATTTAGTAGTAGTTCAAAGTTACGACAATACCCCCAAAAGTACTTACGACCCAGTCCCAAAATTATGACTGTTGCAGCACTCCTGCGGGCATTCATTCTTATGACCAACTGGCCCCACCTATCCCCTCCATTCCTACCCCACTGAGCCCTTACAGATATTGGGCCTGCTTTGCCAGCCCACTGGGTTCCATATGCTCCACTCCTCCCCACCCCTCATCTCCAATCACTCACCTTTCCAAGATCTTCAGAATTCAATAGTTTGGGGTACAGAAGGAGGACAGGAGGCTCCATTGATGGGCCACATGGCAAAGTTCCAGAAGTGACCTTTGTTTTCTGAGATACTGGCGAAGCCCTAGCCTTCCTTCCAAGGCCTTAAGGAAGGAAGGCACTTGCAGCAGTTGAGGAAGAGAGAAACATACATCCCTTTAAGTTCTCAAAAGTCAACCTAGGAGGAAGGGGCAGAAAAGCCAAGGAACTTGCTCATGCTTTAAGAGTTGAACTTGGTCGGAGCATAAACTTCTCCAACCCAGTGCATCTTACTCCTGGGGAAACCTGCCTTTGAAGCCAGCCTAGCTCCTGTTGCTAGACCATGGTGGCAATTTTTCACTACAATTGAGCTGCAGAGAACAGCATACAAAGCTCTCAGTTGGGACTTTTTGAAATACTGCAAGAGGAATATCAGCAGCAATGCATTCTGTTTCACCCATGTAGGAATCCCTCTCCGTGCAGAATCTAGTCTCTGTTTTAGAAAAGCTGCTCATCCAGAATCTGGATTCCTCATTGAGTGAAGGGAAGCAACTTGGCAACTCGCAAAGGCAAAGACACTACTTGCACTGAGAGCAGAAAGAAACATTGCTCTCTTTCATTTTGCCCAATGGGATTTTGGGAATATGCAACAAGACAAACTGCTAAAACTTGAGGTGTCTCTCCCCTCCCCCACTTCATCCTGATAATGAAGGATGTATATAAAGGCTAAAACACACAGCTTCTTTATTACTACAATCTTAGAGTGTCAAAGCGAAGAAGGCTTCATTTTCTCCCCCAAGCTTTAGCCACATAGTTTTATGCTTGGAAAGGAGGCAAAGCAAGCAATAGCTGTCACCCAAGGTTTAGCAGTATATGCTAATATACTTTTATGCTTGGAAAGGAGGCAAAGCAAGCAATAGCTCTCACCCAAGGTTTAGCAGTATATGCTAATGCCTTGTGAAGGAAGGCTAGGGCTTTGCCAGCATTCCAGAAAAAAACAGCCACTTCTGGAACTCTGCCACATGTCCCAGCAATGTTCTTCTTCTGTACTCAACCTCTTGAACTCTGGAGATCTTGAAAAGATAAGTGAGCAATCAATCAGTGATGGAGGTGGTGGAGCGGGGGTCAAAGCAGCTCTGAGTGGTAGGAAGCAGAGAGTGGGAGGAGACACCTTGGGAAGTTGGAGGCACAGGCAACCCACTTAAGACACTCCATATTCCACCTAATGACACCCACATTCATTTATGAGGGATCCTTGGTATTCTCTGAGCTTGCTTTTCTTGAAGAAGTTTCATCACTGATGACGTTACCTAGTTTGGGTAATGAAATATCTGCAAGAAAGAAAGAAAGCTCAGAGAGCACCAAAGACCCTTCATTTCAAACCTGAGCTACAAATATTCTCCTTCATCTGTAACATTCATTTATGTACAGGCTAGACCAGCGATGAGGAGTCTTTCATTTAATGTATCACTTAACATCCTCTTGACTTTCAAATGTAATTGGTTCCATTACATTCCAAACTTGAGGATTATCTATACAACCAGACACATACTCTACATGTACATGCACACTCCCCTCACACTGATGAATGAGATATGGAGAAAATATAGCTATATTCAAAAGGAGGAAACCAAACTAGTGGGAGATGATGGGATCGGAAAAGAAACAACACTGAGAAGAATAAAAATATAGAAAAATTTAGTTAAGCATCACAAAATGATTAAATCTGTAAAGCCAATCCTATCCAAGCTGCAACTAATCTTTTTCTAGCATTTTATAAACAAAAAGGACAGATTCATGAAGGAATACTGATTTCTTCTTCCAAATAGCTTTCAAACAGTAAGTCTCCAACAATGTAGGTAATATTCAATATTCAATACTCAGGTTTTTTTTTCAATCAGGCATTTTGCATGAGTTAGCAAATAGCAAATATCTCTCTCATGCTTCTTCTTTCATGGAGTCTGTGCCAAAACTGCTCTGTCACTGTCAGCCAGCCCTGCCTGTCAGCTTCTTGATAAGAATTATTACCAAGGTAAGGGGGCAGAACTGGCATCTTGGCAGTACAGCGTACAATCTTGAAGCTCCAAGATCGCCAATGATATCTCCGTCGCAGGACAGTCCCACTGGACCTAAACCGTCCCGTAGAGATGGTGACTGAGGAGGGCACATCCTGTCGATCCCAGGGACATCGCAAAGTCCCTGGTTGATCCAGGAAAAGCCCTTTTTCCAGCGGCGGAGAGGCAGCCATTCAAGCTGCTGAAGCTGCAACAGCTCCGGAATGGAAGAGATTGAAAGAAAGTATGACAGTTTGGTGAGATGAACTTTTACTTATTATTTTTTGAAGAAAACACCCTGAAAGACTTAAAGTGAATTAAAAGTGAAGACAAAAGAGTTTAAGCGGTGAAATTAAGCTAGTTAAAGTGAAAGTTTTTTTCCCCTTTTATTGAAACTTAGAACTTGGCAAAGCTTCTTAATTTTAAACTGGACTGGACCTTTTTTAAAATTTTTATTCTTGTTTGTGTTTTCTTAACAATTTTTTGAAAGTCTGTTTTGACCAAGACTCTTCTTTTTGACCTGAGATTTATTTCCTTTTTAAAAGAAAGGATTTTATTTTTTCCTTTTGTTCCTGGCATTGGATACATGAGGGCAGAGTGAAAGTGAAGGAAAAAAAGTAGCACTGCCATCTAGAGCAGTGGTTCCCAAAGTGGGCGGTACTGCCCCCTGGGGGGCGGTGGGATGCCTTAGGGGGGTGCTAAGAGGCAAGGGGGCTGGCAGGGGGGCGCCAAGAGGTGGAAGGGGGGTGTTCAAGGCCCTACAGGGTCACCCCATTGACTGCTGCACCACTCCGGAGCCAGCGCCTCGAATGCGGCAGCTCCGATGCACCGCACTGTAATGGGCTCCTGGAGGAGGAGGAGGGGATGGAGTAAAGTGCACTAAATTTGAGCGTGCTGTACAGATGCTGCAAGAGCAGCGAACAGCCATGGAGCCGGCTGTGGTGGGGCCTGGAGGGTGTGCACGAGAGGAGAAGGAGGGGAGAGGGAGGAAGGAAGCTTCCGCCATGGCTTGCGCTCATTCCTCAGCCAACCTGGATTTCCAAAAACTCTCCAAGAAGAAAGAAAAGAAGCTTCTCACACTCTCAGAAAGTCCTGCGTGCTCTACTTGGGGCTCTTCGCTATCCTTTTTTCTTCCTTCCTTTTGGAAATCCGGTCTAGCTGAGGAACGAACGGAAGTCGCAGTGGAGGCTTCCCTCCTCCCTCTCCTCCTCTCGCTTGTTCTTCAGCCAGCCCAGATTTCCAAAGGGAAGGAAGAAAAGGGGACAGCAAAGAGCCCCAAGGAGAGCACGCAGGGCTTTCCGAGAGAGTGAGAAGAGACACAGACAGGGAGCGCGCAAGAGAGATATACAGAGAGAGAGAGAGAGAAAGAGAGAGAAAGAGAGAGAGAGAGATACAAACGGAGGGAGAGAGATTTGGCTCAATTCAGCTCTGTCTGCTCTCCTCTCTGTCTTTGCTCAGTTTTGCAAGGATTCAGCAGTGATCTAAGGCAGCAACCTCGTAGCACTGTGAGGTAACAGCCTGACTGTCACTCCTTTTGGAATGCAAGGTTTATTTTTGTATCTTTCCAGAGACAGAAAGAACGTGACCAAATTTCCTTACAGTTATTCCCTGGGTGTGGGAGTTGGGAAGGGGGTGGGAAGTGGGGAGAAGGAGGGAGGAAGAGGCATAGAGTGAGAAAAAGAGAGTTAGAGGAGAGAGAGAGAAGGAGAGGGAGAGAGAAAGAGATGAGAAGGAGGAAAGGATGGAGAGGGAGATAGAGATGAGAGAGGGAGGAGAGAGAGAGAGAGAGAGAGAGCAACCTGTTCCCCATAGAAAACATAGAAAACCAAAATCTGGGGGGGTCATGTGACTCAGTGGGAGTGACATTGAGTTGCCACGCCCACCCATGTCTTGGGGCTCCTGGTGTTTTGTTTTCTGTGGTCCAAATGGCTCTTTGAGTGTTTAAGGTTGCAGACCTCTGTCCTAGGGGGAGGCAGATGAAGGGGGCTTTGACCACATGCCCAATATCCAGGATCCTGCTCAGCCAAGCCTGCCCCTCTTTATAGTTGCCGTGCCTGACAGCAAGTTTACAGGGTGTCCCTCCTGCCAGGGATCAGCCTCCCAAGCTGCCCCCCACCAGGCACTCACATCGAGAGGGCGGTGCTGTTCCCTCCTTCCTGGAGCAGGGCAGGGTTGAGGAAGCCCACGGCAGAAAGCTTTGCTCTACTTTTGCGATGTGCCACCGCTGCGTTTGACGCACCAGCTCCACAGGCTCACCCCATTGAGCCCCTTGCACCGCTCCGGTGCAACAGTCAGTGGGGTGAGCCTGTGGTGCCAGCGCCTCAAATGCCCCCCTGCCACCTCTTAGCACCCCAAGGGGGCTGGCAGAGGGGTGCTAAAAGGCAGCAGGGGGGCATTTGAGGCACTGGCACTGCAGGCTTACCCCATTGACTGCTGCACTGCTCTGGAGCCGGCACCTTGAATGCAGCGACAGCGGCTTTGCTTTATTTTCCCAAAGTGCCGCTGCTGTCGCATTCTGTCTGTCTGTCTGTCTGTTGTCTATCCATCCATACATCCATTCAAAACTTCTGCCTGCCTGCCTGTCTTTCTGTCTGCCTGCCTGCCTACCTACCTACCTACCAATATCTATCTACCTACCTACTTATCTACCTACCTACCTACCTGTCTCTCTCTCTCTCTCTCTATCCATCCATCCTCGAAGCGCTGGACCCGCAGGCACATTGGGAAAGTAGAGCAAAGCCTCAAATGCCCCCCTGCCGCTTCTGGAAGGGAGGGAGGGGGAGAGAGAGAAAGAGAGAGAGAGAGAGAGAGAGAAAGACCTGATGCATCAGATTGAAATGAGGCCTAGTTTAGTCTGAGGCCCTTTTCCACATTGAAACATCTTTGCCAGCACATTTAAACATCTTTGGCTTCTATTAAAGGTTTTGTGTACGAAACATGGTCAGACTATCCGGAAGCTCTCACATTTTCTTGAGGCTTTAAACAGATCTCCACCCTGAAAAATTATTTTTCCCCAATGTTTTAAAGTGCCAATTCTGAAGAAGACAAAACCAAAATATACTAGTAAATTACAAGAAGAACACACACACTCACTCCCTTCTAATCCTGCTGGAGCAGGTGATTGGACTAGAATAGATATCTCATTATCTTTCTTCTCCCCCCCTCCTTTATTTCTTTTACTTTCTGCCCCTTCCTTCCATCCCCCCTCTTTCTTCAACTGTCGCTTTTTGTTTCTTTCCATTTTCTCTTTCTTTTCTTCCTTCTCTCTTTCTCTCTCTCTTTCTTTTCTCTCTGTCTCTTTCCCTCTCTCAGGCTCACCCCATTGACTTGGTGCACTGCTTTGCTCGTACTTGCTTGGACAAGTCACTCCGGTGCAGCGGGCTCAATGGGGTGGACCTGCAGAGCTGACACCTAAAACGTGGCAGTGGTGGCACGTTTGAAAAGTAGAGCAAAGCCAGAGGTCGGTAATTTTTGCTGCAAAAAATCACAAAAGCTTCTGGGTTGTGCACAAGAAAGGACACACGTCAATGCAATTCAGCAACATAAAATAAAGAAATACAAATAAAACAAATCAACAAGAATTGGCAAAGCATCTCTGATTAGATTTTATTCACTACTACAATCTAATCAGAGATGCTTTGCCGATTCTAGACTAATGACCTGCTCCAGCAGGGTTAGAAGGGAGTGTGTGTGTATGTATGTGCATGGCTGTCAAAACTCCAAAAACAGGTCAAATAGCTCTGGGGAGGCCAGTCATAAATTAGAACACTTGCTAAACAACCGGCCATTAAGTGAGGACCACTTGTATTTGGTTTACCAGTCACCTGGCCACGCCCACTCATTCACATGACCACCAAACCACACCTATCCGGTCATGTGACTAGCAAGCTACGCCAGCCAGAAACCACGCCAGCCAGTCACAGGACAGCAAGCCACGCCCTCAAATTAGTCCACACCCACAGAAATTTAAATCCCACTCCTGGGTGTGGGGCACCGAGGATAAGTTTGTAGCACAAAGGGGGCGGTGGACTGAAAAAGTTTGGGAACCACTGATATAGAGGCTTGTACATATTGTTTCTTTTTCTTCTATTTGTTTATGCATCCGTTTTATACTCAAGGACTCTGAGTTTTGCACTGGAAAAGATAGTAGGATGAGCATGGCAGATTGTTTACGCAGGTGCCCATCTATGAAACTATAGATAATTAGAGTCTGGAGTTGAAGTTGAAAGAAAGAAGAGTGAAGTGACCTTGAAAATACTGGAACTAGAAACTTTGAGTTGATTTATCTAACAGCCTTGGATACTCAGTGGCAGTGGCTGGCTTCACATTAGAACTGTTTGTTACTTTTCACTCCCTCTTTTATTTCTCCTTCAGTTGGATTTTTATATTTGGATTTCAACCTTTTATTCCAGGAACTAGAATATAAATTATTTATTTTTTGCTTTCTTCCTTTTTTCCTTCTTATTAAGAGAAATAATTGGATTAAGGTATACAAGTGCCTGAAGATTTTTTTTCCCTTGATTGAAAAGAGAATGGAGAACATTGAGCAAAGAACTGAAAAGACAGATGAGAAAGTAGAAAATACTCAACAGATGATGATGAAATATGAAGACAGATTTTAAAAAATTGAAGATACAGAGAGACAAGAAAATTGGAGATATTGATACTCGATTGAGCGATGTTGAGAAGGGCAGGTGTGAACCATTCGGATGGGAAATTGATAGATCAGAATTCTACCTAAGGTTTCAAAATGTAGAACAAGAAAAAGGTGAAAATCTTGCTGAAATAATGACAGAAATACTGACAGAAGTGCTAGAAATAACTAAAGAGAAGATGATGGATGGGATGGATGAAGTGTTCCGTGTCTATACAAGATATGCAATGAGAAACAGACTACCAAGAGAAGTCCACATTGGATTTACTAAGAAGATTGTTAAGACACAGATACTGCAGGTGGCAAGAGAGAAAACACTAAAATATAAAGACAAAGAAATTGTGGTGCTGAAACAGATACCAAGAAGAGTAAGAGAGATGAGAAGAGAATATTTATTCTTGACTAAAGAGTTACTTAAAAGGAGTAAACTACAGATGGTTGATGCCAGAAGGCCTCTTGTTCACTTGGCAGGAACAAAGACACAGAATTGATACAGTTGAAAAAGTTGAGCTATTCTACTTAGAATACTTTAGAAGAAAAGAGGAAGAAGCAAGAAAGGAAAAGTCATTAATTGAATTCCAAGAGGAGTGTATAGCAGCAATTGAAAAAGAAAAAGAAGGTGCAGTAGGCGGTGTACCCAGAGAGCAATGAGAATTAAGATCTACTAAAGTAATAAAACCCGCTTATAAAGCTTAATATGGATGAAAGAAAATTGATTACGATTAACATAAATGGACTTAATTTGGCTACTAAAAGAAGGAAACTATTTCACAAAGTAGAGAAATTAAAATTTGATATAATCTGCTTACAAGAAGTACATATCAAAAAACAAGAATATATATTAAAACAAAAAAAAATTAGGGAAATTATTTACGTCGCTGGCACAATCTGAAAAAAGGAGTGTGGTATTATATATTAAAGACAATTTTGGCAGAACTAATCTATACAGATGATTGTTGGGTATATGAATACTCCAACTGGTTTGGGTGAATAAATATATGAACCTAGGTTTAAGTGTTTGCAGCTTTAAGCACAAAAACTGCAATGTAATTTGCTAATTAAGGGTGCGGTTGCAAGCAGTAGTAATAAGGCAGTGAGAGAGACGTAACACTTCCTGGTTACTGGTTACTGTTTCCTGGTGTTACTGGTCGCTGGTCTGCTGGTCTCTCTGATCTCTGCTGCCTGCTGTTTTACTCCTGTATGAGACGTCAGCTTGTTGGCTACTGTGCAAGATACCGTTTCTACTGAACAAAAGGACTGTTTACTTGGTGAGCTGTGCATACTCAGCGTTGTCTTTGAGAGAAAGGTATCGGGAGGAGAAGATTTACAAGCAGATAAAGACATTGTACTGACTGTTAATAGACTAGGTTACTGGATGGATATATTGGATAATGACATATGGACTGAATGACACTGCTTAAACTCTGAATGAATTAAATAACTGTTTAAAATTACAAACAGTGTTTTTGTCTCCAGTGTGTGTATACTCTTGGGCCCAGCCTCTCTCTCATTTGGCTGCCTGGCTTGACTGCTGCTGTGCACTCTGCTTGGGGGTTTGTCCCCAATCACTAACAATGATGATGGAAGGATTTTGACGGTGGAAATAATGGACAATAACGTTAAAACACTTTTAATTGCAATTTATGCTCCAAACGATAACCAAGAAGAATTTTACAGGAAATTACATATGAACATAATTGAATTGGACTATGTTAATATTTTTATGATGGGAGATCTCAATGGAATAATTAATGATCGGTTGGACTATAAAACGCAGAAATCAACAAAGAAAGCTAGAAAGTTACTACCAAAATCTTTCTTTCAAATAACAGAAGAATTTAATTTAAAAGATACATGGAGAGAGAGAAATGTGGAAAGTAAGCAATACACTTTTTACTCAAGCAGGCATGCATCATGGTCTAGAATAGATATGATATGGATGTCAGCAGAATTATTGGCTAACATATGAGAGATTGAAATAGAAACAAGCACTTGGACAGACCATAATCCAGTGACAGTTATTTGTAAAGGATACAAGAGGAGATCTAGATGGACTTTAAATAATATGATATTAAAGGAAAAAGACTTCAAACAGAAAATAGAGAAAGAATTGGTTTTCTTTTTTAAAGAAAATAGAAAAGAGGATACATCTTTACAGAATCTCTGGGACATGATGAAGGCCTAAACAAGAGGCTTGATAATAGAATATTTAAGGAAAAGAAACAGAAAACAGAAAAAGACTTTCAAAACATTGGAAGATAACTATAAAAGACTGGAAAACGGATTACAGAAGTCCCCGCAAAAAAAAGACATTAAAATTAAAATGGATATAACTAAACATAAAATGGGACTAATGTAAAAAGAGGAATTAGCACAGAAAATTAAAAATGATGAACAGAATTACTTTGAAGATGCAAACAAACCAGGCAGATAGTTAGCCTATAAATTGAGAAAGGAAAGAGAATCAAAAAGGATTAGTCAATTAATAAATGAAGGACATGTTTGCTATGGAAATGAGGAGAAGAAAAAAATTATACAAGATTACTATGGAAAATTGTATTTTTCAAGAGAATATTCAAGAAGAAAAAGTTAAGCAATATCTACAGAAAGCAAATTTACCTCAGATACCTAAAGATATTGAAACAATGTTAGAAGGGAATATAACGATGATGGAATTAACAGAAGCCTTAAAAAAACAGAATGTTGGAAAAGCACCAGGTCCAGACAGTTTGCCAGCGGAATTCTATAAGACTTTTCAGGAAATATTGAATCTTCACCTCTTAGAAGTTATGAATGAAGTTATGCTAAAGAAAAGAATACCCAAAACATGGTCAGAAGCATATATTACACTTATACCGAAGGAGGATACAGACCTGCAGCAAGTTAAAAATTATAGACCTATATCCCTATTAATCTCAAGACTATAAAATATTTGCTTCAATCTTGGCAGAAAGACTGAAAAGATACTTAAACAACTTTATCCATATTGACCAAAATGGATTTCTGCCAAAGGGACAAATCAAAGACAATGTAGAATTATTTTGGATACTTTGGAATACTATGAAGCATATCCTGAGAAGCAAATGGCCTTGATGTTTTTAGATGCACAGAAAGCCTTTGAGAATGTGAGTTGGTGATTCACTTTACTTCAATTGATACAAATGGGCTTTGGTAAAAAAATTTATCCAAGCCATTGAAACGATATACTGCAAAGGTTATGGTAAATGGAGAATTAACAGATCTATAGATATAAAAAAAAGGGACAAGGCAAGGTTGTCCACTGTCGCCTCTGCTGTTTGTGTTAACATTGGAAGTGTTAAATAGGAACATCAGAGAAGAAAAAGAAATAAAAGGAATGAAAATCAAAAAGGAAGAGTATAAATTGCAAGCTTTTGCAGATGACCTGATATTCATATTAGAAGATCCATTGGAAACAGCACCTAAATTAATAGAAGTAAAAGAAAAATATGGAAAAGTAGCAGGTTTGAAAATAAATAAAGATAAAACAAAGATATTAACAAAGAATATGATAGCAAGATGAAAGAAAGAGTTGGAAGAAATTTTAGAAATACAGGTCACAAACAAGTTCAAGATTTTAGGGATATATATTACACCAAGATGTAGCACACTGAAGGAGGATAACTACGTTAAACTCAATTGCGACAGATCTGATAAAATGGGAAAAACTACAATTATCATTGATTGGGAGAATATCTACAATTAAGGTGAATGTATTGCCTAGAATTTTATATTTATTCCAGACAATTCCAATTTGATTAGGGAAAGAGTTTTTGAAGACTTAAATAGAATTGTGTTGAAATATATTTGGCAGGGTAAAAAAAGCAAGAATAAAATTAAAGCTGTTACAAGATGCAAGAATAAGAGGAGGGTTTGCCTTGCCCAATTGAGAGTTATATTACCAGGTGACAAGTTTGATGTGGGTAAAGGAATGGATAACATTAAGGAACAGTACGCTATTGACCTTAGAAGGGCATGACTTGCTATCAGGATGGCATGCTTTCCTCTGATATAAGGGAACTAAAACACGGGGGTATTTTAGAAGACATTATATTCAAGAGGCACTTTTTTGAATTGGGAGAAGATAAAAAGACAATACTACATAAAAATTCCACTATGGATATCTACGATTGAAGCTTTTTCTTATCCAATAATATATAAAAAGGAACAGTTAGATATGGTGAGATATTGAATGAAAAGGGTGAACTTAAATCTATGCAAGCGTTGGAAGAACAAGGTGTAAAGATGAACTGGTTTTCATATTTGCAAATACAATCTAGATTTGATAAAGATTCTAAAACAGAAGGTATGTATGATAAGTTGACTGATTTAGACAAAATTTTGATGGGTACTGATAAAAAGATAATTAAAAACTTCATGGACATTTATTAGAATTTAAACTGGAGGAGGAACAAGTTAAAGAAACGATGATTGCTTGGGGGAAAAATTTTGGATATGGAATTGATTTAGAGAAGTGGCAAAAATTGTGGTCTCAAAACTATAAAATGATAATGTCAACTGCATAAAAAGAAAATTTGTATAAGATGTTTTACAGGTGGCATCTACCCCCGACGAGACTTGCGAGAATGTTTAAGAATAAATCGGATAAATGTTGGAAATGTCATCAGATACCTGGTTCATATTACCACATGGGGTGGACATGCTTGGATGCAAAAAAATATTGGACTAAAATCCACACATGGTTGGAAAAAATAATAAAACAACATATAGACTTTAAACCAGAGATCTTTTTATTGGGAATCATACCGGAAATATACAACAAAGAGCTGAAATATTTGATTGTAAATGTTTTAACAGCGGCTAGAATTGTATTTGCTAAGAATTGGAAAAATGATAAAATACCTATGCAGGAGGAAGTTAATTAAGAAAATTATGGATTGTGCTGAAATGAGTAAATTGACATTTGAAATCAGAAAACAAGAAGATAAACAATTTTATATGACATGGGATTTATTTTATCAATGGTTAGATAAAAAGACATGGTAATGTAACAGAATAGATAATTTTGTTATAGAAGTTTAATAGACTGATATAAAATATAATGTAGACATATATAACAATTAGATGAAAGCACAATATAAATTTTAAAACAAAATTTGGGATATCTTGTATAAAATGATAGAATAGTTTAGTCATGGATGATTAATAATTGATAAATATATAAGCATATGTTAGTTTGACAATATGAAATTTATATAAACTGTAACAACTATGAAAGGATTGCACAAAAGATTCGTAACCAACTGACACACTGTATGTATACAAAATAGAAGATGGTTTTATGTTTTTATGTATTGTTTGTATATGTTGTCTTAAAAAAGAAAAACTTAAAAAGAAAAAGAATTATTACCCAGGTCTTTCACAAAGTCTTTTTAAAGATAGAAGAAGAAGAAAAAAGACTTCAGCCAGCCTCTCTTGGATCATCACAATCTTGCTTTTAGATATGCAGTTCTTTTATTCTTAACTGATTTTAGTTGGGATTCCTAGTCTCCCCCACAATCTCCTTCGCCGCTATCTAAAAAGGGGAAGGGCACCTCCTCCCTCTTTCTTCCTGGGTTTTCCCTCTTCTTTATTCTTTTGGAAACTCTTTCCAGAATTTATTTTCCCCAGAGTTACTCATGTTTCTTGTCAAGGTGCCTTTTGGCCAGTTCCAATTGCACCATTGTTCTGCTTCTTCATCACTTCCGTTGTCCAGCTGTCAAGCCTCTCTGACGGCCATTGCTGGCCGCTTTCCTCCTTCTCTTGATCGCCTGGACCTCCTCAGCTTTCAAGTTTTGACTGCCACCTAAAACTCTCTCTGCTGAATGTCTTTCCCTTCTGATCCCTCTCCAAGAGATTGCAGCTCCAAAAAACCTCTCGTGGAGCTTATCAAATGAGTAGGAAACGGCTGTGCTAACGGAGAGCCATTTTGCACACCCGGATGACTTGGCAGCTGGCCCTGCCCCAGGTTTATTACAGCCAATGGCTGTAAGACCCTGGGAAGAAATATTAATGGATTTCATAGTGGAATTACTGGACAGTGGTGGAAATACTATAATAGTTGATTTGTTTTCAAAGCAAGCACACTTCATAGCTTGTCCAAAGCTTCCCTCAGTGAGGAAGTTAGCCAAGATGTTTGTGCAGCCTATTTACAGGCTTCATGTGTACCTAACCCAGGGGTCTGCAACCTTAACCACTCAAAGAGCCATTTAGACCCGTTTCCCACAGGGAAAGAAAAACACCAGGAGCCACAAAACCTGGGTGGGCGTAGCCAACTCGATGTCACTCACTCCTACCTAGTCACATGACCCCCTAGCCATGCCTACCAAGCCTCATTCTCTCTCGTTCTATGTCTCTCTCACCCCTCTCTCCTTATCTCTCTGTATCTCCCCCCTCTCCCTTCCCATCTCTGTATCTCTCTCTCTCCTCTTCTCTCTCCCTCTATCTTCTCGTCCCTCTCCCCTATGTATCTGTCCCCCATCTCCCTTTCTGTATCTCCGTGTCTCTGTGTCCCTCTATCTTCTCCCTCTATCTCTTTTCCACCCTCTCTCTGTATCCCTGTCTCTCTGTATCTCTCTCCCGCTCTCCCGATCTCCCCCCCCTGTGTATCACTCTATGTATGTCTCTCTCTACCCCCTCTCTCTGTCTCTGTCTTTCTGTCTGTCTGAGAGCTGTGGCTGGCCCAAGCCAGCAATCTCTCTTTGGGGCTCTTGGCTACTCCTTTTATTTCTTGTTTTTGGAAATCTGGGATGCTGAGGAACAATCACCAGCCGCGGCAAATGCTTCCCTTCGGGTAACCCTCCTCCTCCCCCTCCTCCTCCTGTCACGATCCACTGGCTGGCTGTGGTGAGGCCGAGAGGGTGCGCTTGCACAGCGAGACCCTCAAGTGAGTGGCTGTGCTCAGCCAAAGGTGTGTGCGGGGTGGGGGGCTGCTCACTTAAGAATGGTCTCACCCTGCATTCTCACACTCCTGGCCCAGCCACAGTCGCCCAGAGGGTTGCAAGAGAAGGAGGGGGAGGAGGAGGAAGGTCACCCAAAGGAAAGCCTCTGCTGCGGCTGGCAATCATTCCACAGCTAGCCTGGATTTCCAAAAAGAAGAAATAAAAGGAGTAGCCAAGAGCCCCAAAGAGAGCTTGCTGGCTTGGCCCAGCCTTGGCATTCCGAGAGAAAGAGAGAGGAGGTGCAGAGACAGAGAACGTGCAAGAGATACACATATAGAGAAATAAGGGGGGGGGAAACAGGCTGACAGGCAAGTGTCTTTGGCGAGGGTGCCCCGGTTTTCTCTGAGCCTGACCCCTAAGGTGGGCATGCAAGGTTCAGTGGGGCCAGCCCCCTTTTTCTGCTGCCCTGAGTTTCTTAAAGCTGCAGCCGGACACTGCGGGCCTGTCCCCCTTTCCGGCATCCCTCCTCCTGGATCCCATTCCTACCACGCTAGCCCTCATGTTAGCGAGGTCAGTGTCGATTGCAGCCGGGCCGGGCCAGGCCAGGCCAGGCCAGTGTCTTGGGGTAGAAAGCAGGTTGAACATCTACTCAAGCGACCGAGGCACACCCAGCACCAACAAGGGTCAGAAGAAACTCCAGCAAGAGTGAGGCACTGGAGAATCAGCCCCGGCCGCTTCTCCATTCCCGGTCGCTGTTACCTTCTCAGGCCAGGTGAGAGAGGGCGAAGGGCAGCGCCAGCCAGTGATGGGATAGGGAGATGTAGCAAAGGGCCCAAAGAGCTGTATGCAGCTCAAGAGCCATGGGTTGCCAAAACCCGACCTAACCATATCATCTCAGACCGAGGGGAACAATTCATAGCATCTCAGACCGAGGGGAACAATTCATAGCATCTCAGACCGAGGGGAACAATTCATAGCATCTCAGACCGAGGGGTACAATTCATAGCAAGATTTTGGAGAGAGTTTATCAGATCAATAGGGTCATCATAAGGATTCAGTTCTAGTTGAAATCTGATGATATTGATGATAAATTACTTCATATACAAATGGATCCACAGAATGTAAATTAAATGATAGAACAATACCTAAGATGATATGTGTTATCAACAGAATGATTGGGTAGACCTATTGCCATTTGCTGCAGTAGCCTACAATAATGCTGAACACAGTAGTACTGGGTTTTCATCTTTTAAAGTAACCTCTGGGTGTCAACCTTGAAGCAATTTTTTTAATGCTAGAGTCATTTTGGGAGCATCTTCAGAGTTGCCACAGCCAAAAGGGAGAGATAGAGATAGCTGGGGATGTGTAGCTAAAACAACATTCGTTCCTGTGGGAGCCAAGGACGTTCTACCACATGTTGGAGAGGAGTGGACCAAAACCAACCAAGATGGTGGCTGCGATCGAGTTGGACCATGTGACGGACGTGTGACTTGAAGGGAAGAACTTTGGGGTTTGATTTGGGTGGGGAAAACCTTGGGTCCTCCAGTGTCGGGTTTTCCCCAGATATGCTAATATGACATGCCTAATAAACCTATAGGAATATGCCTGCCTTGGAGTTTTGATTCTGTTGGGTGTGTTAACTGGAACCCTGATACCAGGATTGAATATTTTGTTATGCTAGGACTTCCGGCTGTGCTTCCGGTGGTGTTGGAGGTGAGGACCGTGAGCTCTGTGGCCCCACTCCGAGCCCTCCCTGTCAGAGGGCTCCAAAAGGAGCCATAGCCACCCCATAGGGGTGAAGTAAAGGGGTGCGCCTTGCAGGTTGAGGAGAGCCGCATCTCTCCTCCCTGACTTGGAAAATCCCCCTCATCCGAAGACAAGGAGTAGCGGCAGTCAACATGGCTGTCCTGAAGCTAGGGACAGCTGAAGCACCTAAGAAAGTGCAGGAGGTAAGAGAATGAATAATGATTGCTTCTGAGTGAGATAATTCTTTTTCTACTTAAAAATCAACCCCAAGGAAAATAAAAAATCTGTGATAAGAGTCTAAAAAGTTTGCTTCAGCTGAGAAAATAAGCATTTCTGAGATCTATGCTGAAAAGTAAGTTGAGAGTGCCATCTACTGATGAAAGGAAAAGTGACTCCTAGACTCCTGGAAATTTACAGAGGGGGAAAGGAATATCGGATAGCCGGTGGAGGGCTGTGACCTTTAACTGTTTATTATCTTGCACTTACCAGAGGTGGAAATAAGACATTTTATAAAAGAAACCCTGGAAATTCAGAATAAAAGACCAAAATTACAGAGCAGATTCAAAGAATTTGGAAAATAGCTTGCACTATTAGAATATGGAATAAATGTTGGAATTGGCCCATCTAAATAAATGACTTTGCTTTGAAATAATTGGCTTTTGACTGAAATTAGTATCTGCTGGAAAAAAGGCAGCATGGAAATCTGAGAGGAAAATGCCATCTATTAATGACTGGAACCCTATAATTTTGAATTCTTCTTGAAATAAATTGAGACTTTTACTGTTTAATATACTTATATCGCTATCGTGATTGGAGTTGAAGGAACAGCTGTGAAAATGAGAGGACTCTTCAATGAGATGACTTTGTTGTTCAAAAGTATTAAAATATCAATGGATGGTATAGACGAGAAAATGAAAACATCCTGGAAAGAACAATGAATAAAAGACCAAACTGCCCATGAACTGGTGGAAACAATAGAAAGATTGGATGAAACGGACTACCTAAGCCAGCAAACTGACTACGAACAGGGAAAAAACATGGATCAGAAAAACCAGCAAATGAAGCAAAATCTCAATGAAGAGAAAGACCAGACAAATGGCAAGCAAAAGGAGTGGAAAGAACAGATGAAGTGGCAACATCAACAAATAAATCAAGGACTGGAGCAAAAAAATAGGACTGACAAACCAGCTGATAAAGGAAAAAAAGATTGAAGAAAACAAAGCAGATCAATCAATTAGATAGTCAGGAAGGTATCTTTGATAAGGAGATTGAGACAGGGGCAGACATTTGGGAGAATTGCCAGCATAAGTTTGTACTGGGAGAAATGCTTAGACTGAACAAAAAAGATAGAGATAAAGATGAGAAATGTGGGAGGCAAGTAAAAAAATGGATAAAAATTGAAGCACTAATGAGAACAAGAGATGATGGATAGAAAGAATTGCCTTTTAAACATTTAAAGTAGCTTGTTGTAAAGCTGATAGAGGCAGAAATAAAATTGAATAGGGGAAATATTAGAACATATATTTTTATAGAATAAACAAAAAGAAAGAAAGATTAGAGGTTTACAGATGTTAACTTTTTTGTTGTTTAAATAATATTTATAAATAATATAAGTTTGATAAATGTGATAAAGATTGCCAATATTGTTATTGTAATTAGAATTAACATGAATGATACACAGAATCAACACTGTCCACACACAATATGGATGTATATTTAAATAAAAAATAAAAAAATATTTTTTTTAAAAAAAGAATATTTTATTATGCCTGAGAACCCTCAAAATGTTCCCTCTGGAGCTGGAAAAAATTATGAGATATAAAGATATCCTAAATGAACAAGGGAAACTAAAATTGACGAAAGAACTGAAAAACCAAGGGATTGATTTGACTTGGTGGCCAAATATGCAAATACATTCAAGGTACAAGAAAGACATAGAAATGTATGGATTTTATAAAGAACCTACAGAATTGGATCAGATATTTTTAGGGATTGATGATAAATTAATCAAAAGAATATATAGTCATTTATTGAGTTTTAAATTTTTAAAACAAGTAAAAGAAACAATGATAATATGGGCTAAATTTTTGAATATACTATCGAATTAGATAAATGGCAAATACTTTGGAAGGGAAATTATAAATTGACAATGTCAAAAGCCTATAAAGAAAATGAATATAAAATGTTTCATAGGTGGCATTTGCCACCAGCAAGAATGGTAAAGTTGTTTCAAAATGTTGGAAATGTAATCAGTTACCGGGTTCTTATTACTATATGTGGTGGACATGTCCAAAGGCAAAAAAATAATTGGATAAAAACACGGATATGGCTAGGAGAAATGGCAAAACAACAAATAGACATAAAACCAGAATTGTTTCTATTGGGCATCTTACCAGAAAATTATAATAAAGGAAATACATACTTAATTTTACATGTTTTAAACATCAGTGAGAATTATAAATGCACAAAATTGGAAAAATGAAGAAATTCCTACACAGGAAAATGTAATAAAGAAAATATTAGAATGTGCTGAGATGGATAGATTAACAATGAAAATTAAGGATAAGGAGGAAACAGAATACTTTTTAATATGGGAGACATTTTATCAGTGGCTAGAAAATAGAAGCAGAAGTTAGAAATTTAAAATTGAAAAGAATGTATAATTAAATAATGTAAGGTAAGGATACACAAATATTAATATGTTTTGATAATTGTTATAAATAGCATCATTAATTTTTTGTTGTCTTTATTCAAAATCAATTGTAACCAGACAGCATACTGTCAATGTGGAGTACGCAAAGCTCTGGAACAGGCACAAAAAAGTTTTTTTAAAAAAAGACAGGTGGATAAGAAACGAGTTACACAAAAGATGTTTAAAGTAAAGTATATTTATTAACAAAATATCTAAACCTAACAATACCTAATAAAAATTGGGTCCGAAATATTTTGGTTCTTTTACTATAATAGGAGTCATCAACCCAGTCATAGTCAGGTTATAGTTACCAAGGGATTTTAAATGGATACATCCAGTGTTTCATTGTAGCTTATTGAAACCTGTTCAAGGATCAAGAATGAGACCAATTGGAAAAACTGCTCCAGTTCCAATTTTAGTGAAGGGAGAAAGGCATTATGAAATTGAAGAAATCCTTGATTCTATATATTGCCGGGGAAAGTTGCAGTATCTAATAAAATGGAAAGGATACCCTTTAGGGGAGGCACAATGGGTGTCAACTATAAATGTTAGAGCAGATAAGCTAATAAGAAAAGTCCATTCAAAATACCCTAACCAGCCACGATAAGGGAAGGGAAATTGAGTTTGTGATAGTAAACGATGTACATATATGTTTATCTTATTTTTCAGATCCATTCTTCTATTGAGGGGGCAGCATGTCAAGAGTGAAAGATTAGCAGCTATGTGCTTCTTTGTTTTCATCTTGCCATTAAGAGTAAGAGGGGTTGTTACTCTGAAATGGGCAAGTTAGAGAAACGAAACCTCTCCAGTTCCATGGAAGCCTACTGAGACTGAGAATCTAGCAGTCGTGAAAATGATAGCAGACAGTTTCCATAACAAAGAGAACGTGTTTCCTTGAGCTATGTGAATATGGTAGGGATTTGGCTGGTAAAGACATTGTTATATACTTTGGTCAGATGCTTTGAGGTTTCAGAATTAGTTTTACTTTGCCATCACCGTGCCTTGTATTCAATAAATAATAAAATTTTCAGAAAGGAAAGAATCCTGGACTTTTATTTGGATAGTCGAGCTGGAGGTTGACACTATGGTTCCGATGCAGCTGGCAGTTATGATCTTGGAACCACTGAACAAAATCTTTAAAAATTCCTGGAGCACAGTGGAACTGCCAGAGGACTGGAAAAGAGGTGACAGGGTTCCAATTTTCAAAAAAAGGGACAAGAGTGGAACCAGGAAACTACAGCCCTATCAGTTTGACACCAATACCTAGGAAAATCCTGGCAAAGATAATCAAATAGCTGATTGTGAGCACATAGAAATGAAAAAGATAATAGAAGCTAGCATGGATTTGTTGAAAGCCAATTATGCCAAACAAACCTTATTGCCATCTTTGACAAAGTGACTGAATTAGTGGCTCAGGGAAATGCTATGGATATATTGTACTTGGACTTCATTAAGGCATTTGACAAAGTAATCAACAGCCTACTTTTTGGTAAGATAGAACAATGTGGGCTAGGCAATGGCACCACAAGGTGGATTTGTAGTTAGCTGGCTAACCATATTCAATGTGTAGTCCTCAATGGAACTACATCTACGTGGAGGGAAGTATGTAGTGCCATTCCTCAAAGTTCTATCTTGTGTCCAGTGTTCTTTCAACATCTTTATAAATGATCTAGATTAGGGGATAGAAGAATTTGCTTAGGACACCAAGCTGGGAGAATTGCAAGTACCTGTAAAACAGACTCCATATTCTGAAAGATCTTGCCAGGCTACAGAAATGGGCCTTATCCAAATAACTGCAGTTCTGTGGTGAGAAAAGTAAGATCTTGCACGCTGAGTCCTTGGCTCAACAGTAGTAACTGTGAGAGGGGTGGATCTAAGTGTCCTGGTGGACCACCACTTAAATATGAGCCAGCAATGTGATATGATTGCCAGAAAAGCTAATGCAGTCCTAGGCTGCATCAAGATTAAGAGATGTGATGGTATCACTCTATACTGCACTAATGAGGCCACGCTTGGAAAACTGCATCCAGTTCTGGTCACCATGATACCAAACAGATGATGATATCCTAGAAATAGCACAGAGCAGAGCAACAAAGACAATGAGGACTCTGGAGACTAAAACGTATGGGAACTTGGTATGTTTAGTCTAACACAGAGATGGATTGGGGTGACCTTTCTTCCAGTACTTAAGAAGCAGTCATAGAGATGACATTGACTTATTCTCCAAAGCACCTGAGAACAGGACAAAAAAAATGGTTGGAAAATCATCCTACCTGGAACTAAGAAGTAATTTCCTAATAGTGGAAACAGTTAATTGATTGAGCTGTGGGTGCTCCATCGCTGGCAGTTTTCAAGAAAAGATTGGACATTCACTTGTCCGAGATGGTATAAGTTCCCAAACTTTTTCAGTCCACCATCCCCTTAGTGCTACAAACTCATCCTCAGTGCCCCCCACCCAGGGGTGGGATTCAAATTTCTTAACAACTGGTTCTGTGGGTGTGGCCTAATTTGTGGGTGTCGCTCAGTCATGTGACTGGCTGGGGGTGGCTTTGTGGTCATGTGACTGGATGGGCATGGTTTGGTGGTCATGTGACTGGGTGAGTGTGGCCAGGTGGCCATGTGACTGGCAAACCAAATATAAGGGGTCCTCGTTTAATGGCCGGTTGCTTTGTAAGTGTTCTAATTTATGACTGACCTCCCCAGAGCTACTTGACCTGTTTTTGTTGTTTTGAAGCCATGCGCACGCACGTGCACACGCACACACACACCCCTTCTAACTCTGCTGGAGCAGGTGGTTGGACTAGATATCTCATTCACTTTCTCCTCCCTCCCTTTCTTTCTCTTTCTTTCCCCCCCCCCTCTCTTTCCCTTTCACTTTCCTTCTCTTTCTCTCTCTCTTTCTCTAGTTCCCTCTCTCTCTGTCCTTTCCTTAATCTATCTACCTATTTTCTGCCCAGGCAGCGTGGCCTAATCTGTCAAAGGCCTGGGCTAATCCTGCATCAACCCGTTTCCCCTTTCAGAAGCCCCGGCCCTTAATCTCCCCATTTCCTCCCCCACGACTGCCTCTTTCGTCATCCCACGGCCGTGACTTTACCTTCCTCCCATGGCTGGCTGCTAGGGAAGGCAAGCCAGGGCTGAGACATTGTTGTCGCTGGGGTCCCCACCAGCCCACGTCACGAATGCTGCAGCTGCTGTGTATTTTTTTTAGTGCGGCTGGACTGCAGCCATACCAAAAAAACACGCATTGGGTGGAGGTTTTTTGCAGCTAAAATTACCGACCTCTGGCTTTGTTCTGCTTCTCCAACGCGCCGCTGAGGCTACATTCTAGGCGCCGGTCCACCCCATTGAGCCCACTGCACCGGAGGAACTTGCCCAAGCAAGTCTGAGAGGAGTGGTGCAGCAGTCAATGGAGTGAGCCTGCTAGAACGCAGGGGCGGTGGCACGTTGAAGAAGCAGAGCAAAGCCAGAGGTTGGTAATTTTAGCTGCAAAAAGACTCCAGATGCCGCATGTTTTTTTTTTGGTGTGGCTGGACTCCAGCTGCACTGAAAAAAAAACACATGGCATCTGGATGCTTTTTGCAGCGAAAATTACCGACCTCCGGCTTTGCTTGCTCCATTTCTCCAACATGCTGCTGTGGCTGTCAGCGATTGTGTGCGACGTCGCGTATGCACAATAAGGACTGACTGGGCAGGGAACAGAGGAGTGGTCGGAGAGGAGTGGGGTCAGCCAGGGGCCTGTTTTACCAGTTCCTCAAACTACCGGGAATGGTAACGAACAGGTAGAATCCCACCCCTGAATTGCACCTTGCGAGGGGCCCATCTCCAGCGCCTGCCCTTGCCTCTTAGCGCCCCCCTAAGGTATCCCACTGCCCCAGGGGGCGGTACCACCAACTTTGGGAACCACTGGGCTGGAGGGAGAAACAAGAGGATGTCTAGCAACCCTCCACAAGAGAAGCCCCCCCCCCCACTACATGATGTAGTTGACTTCCTACAACTGCTAGAGGTCAGATTTGAGGAGGGAGAGGAGGACCCGTATGTGGAAGATGAGCTCAGCAACCTAAAGTAGGGAAGGTAGCCTATCAAGGAACGCATCCGTGAATTCAGGAGAATCAGTGGGAAGATATCCCTTTTGCCTGAGCGGATGCTGGTTCATTTTTTCAGAACCAGCCTGGACAAGCAAATTAGCAAAGTAACTGCCTCCTCAAATCTGACATCCCAAACTGACTCTCTGAGTGGTTGTGAGTGGCCATAAAAGTTGACGTACTAATGATACAAGAAAGCCATTGGGAGCCAAAGAGAGAGGGAAGGCAGATTAGAGATCACCCAGCCAGTGGGATACTGCAGCACCACAACCAGCCCCAAAACCAGCCCTCTCATGAAGTCCATTTAAAGTTACCAAAGTGAGGGAGTAGGGCATATAGCAAGGGCGTGTACAACCTCAGACCTGAAACCAAGTCTGGAACCAACCCCCGGAGCATGGCCAGAACGAGGCCCCAGACATGCTACGAAGGCATCCCAGATGTCCCTACAGGCGGCAGAGGTCCCTCCCCACCCAGCTGAAGGGGGGGCAACCCCAGGCAACAGTGATCAGTTGCCAGAATCTTATGACAGCAAGGATGAAGGCGAAAATGACCCAATGGTGAGTGGACCGGTTCCTCCTTTCATCTTCCCAATAAGGTTCATGGCCCCAAAAGCAGGAATTCAGGGGACTTTCCAAGCCCTAATAGATTCAGGCTGCATTAGGTGCCTGATCAACCTAACCACAGTCCTGAAACTGGGGATCAGAGCGAAAAAAGCTGACCCACCCAATCCGGTTCGAACAAGTAGATGGCTCCCTGTTGGGAGGAGCCTATGCCACTCACTTAACCAAACCAGTGAGACTAGAGCTAGCAGATCAGTGGGAAACCATTCAATTCGTAGTGGCTCCCAAAAGACAGATGCAGTCATACTGGGGCCTTCCTGGCTAGACAAGTGGGGCCCGACCATCTGATGGCAAGGGAGTAGCCACAGACTGAGGATAGTGAAGGGACCCCAACCCCTTCCTCACCAGCAAATAGAAGCACCGCTCACACAGAGAACCCTTCCAGAGGGTTCACCAAAACAACTGGCAGCCACCTCCGACAAAACCCCAGAGGTTGGACAGATCCCAAGAGAATATCAAGACCTCGCTAAAATATTCAGTGAGACTGAGTGTGACAACCTACCTCCCCACTGTGAGTCAAACTGTGCCATAGAAATCATTCCTGTGGCAAAACTACCAAAACCCAAAATGTACGCCATGATGCCCCAGGAAATGTAAGAAATGCGCAAATATATAGACAAAAACTTATCAAGAGGGTTCATCAAGCCAGCCAAACCACGGGTTGCAGCCTGTTCAAAAAAAAAAAGATGGAACTAGAGCAATCAATGGACTATGCATACACAAACTATACCCCCTCCCGCTCATGAAGGACATGCTATCCCACCTGGCCAAAGGGAAGTTCTTTACCAAATTAGATCTCAGAGAAGCATACTATCGAATCTGGATCAGGGAGGGAGGTGAATGGAAAACAGCGTTCAACTGCCCTCTAGAGAGCTTTTAATTCAAGGTCATGCCTTTTGGATTACAGGGGACCCAGGCAGTGTTCATGCAGTGAATAAACAAGGTGCCACACGAACATCTTTATAAGGGGGTTCTTGTCTACTTGGGTGCCATTCTCATCTACACTGAGATGATGGACGACCACATACCCCTAGTCCACCAGGTACTAGAAAAACTTCTAGCAGCAAACCTGTATGTCAAGCTGTCAAAATTCGAATTTCACCGCACACAGTTGGACTACCTGGGCTACCGAGTCTCCAATGAGGGCATAGAGATGGACCCAGCCAAACTACAAGCCGTTCTGGGCTGGCAGCCCCCTCGTACCCACAGACAGCTTCAAAGCTTCTTGGAGTTCGCAAACTTCTACTGACAATTCATCTCCTCCTTCGCAAGGATCGCCAAACCCATGATGGACCTCCTAAAGACAGGGGGTCCAGAAACGAAACCCTGCCTGGGACAACCCCTACAGTGGGACCTAATCTGCCAAAAAGCATTTGAAACACTGAAAGAACTGTTTGCAAAAGTACCAGTGCTGAAGCATCCTGACCCCGAACAACCCTTCGTCATTCAAGCAGATGCCAGTGACGTGGCAGTGGGAGCAGTGTTACTTCAAAGAAACAACCAAGGAAGCCTACAGCCCTCCGCCTACACCTCCCGCAAGCTCACGGATACAGAGAGACAATGGGCTGCATGGGGAAGAGAGAATTTCGCAGTGAGATGGGCACTGCAAACCTTGCACTACCTGCTGGAAGGGGGGCAGAGACCATTCGAAGTCTGGACTGACAATAAAAACCTGGAAGCCCTTAGGACCACACAAAAACTATCACCCAAACAAATCCGATGGGCTCAATACTTCAACTGATTCGACTTCATGCTAAAACACATCCCAGGGGGGAGGAACTTTCTGGCTGATGCCCTCTCCTGCATGCCCCAGTACAAATGCGAAAGGGAAGAGGTCACAAACGGCATCATCCCCCATACCCAAATAACTGCCCAAGTAACCAACAGATGACAACTCCGTGATCGACAAGACCAAACCCGCAGATGACCTAACTACAAAACTCAAAACCAAACTGCTAGCAGACCCCTGGTTCCGTGACAATCAAGACACCTTGATAAAAAGAGATAACCTGGTGTGGAAGGGGACAAAACTCTACGTCCCTGAATCCCTACGCACCCTAGTTTTTCAGAGGAGCCACGATGCCAAACCGGCAGGCCACTTTGGGTTCTTAAAGATTTACACTTGGCTCGCAGGCAGTTCTGGTGGCCTGGCATAAAGAAAGACTGGACAGTTATGTGAAAAGTTGCACCATCTGTGTCGCAATGAAAAAACGACCAGGAAAACCCCCTGGAATGCTACAAACGGTAGCAGAGTCAACGAGGCCGTGGGAGGAGATTGCAATGGACTTCATAGTGGAGTTGCCGAAAAGTGGGGGAAATGGAATGATCTGGACTGTAAAAGACTTATTTTCCAAACAGGCGCATTTCATACCTTGCAGCGGACTACCCTCAGCCTGCCAGTTAGCCAAGCTGTCCTGAAGCACATCTACCGCCTGCATGGAGTACCATGGAGAATTATCTCAGACAGAGGGGTCCAACTCATAGCCAAATTTTGGAGGGAGTTCCTGCGGTCTATTGGGTCATCCCAGGGTCTTAGCTCGGCCTTTCATCCAAGCACCAATGGGGGAGATTGAACACCATGGTAGAGCAGTATCTGAGGTGCTACGTAAATTATCAGCAATCCAATTGGGCGGACCTCCTGCCTTTCACGGAGGTCGCGTAAAATAATGCTGCTCACAGTAACACGGGACTAACCCCCTTCAAGGTAGTGAGCAGCATAGACTTCGTCCAAATGCCTGAGTATCCAAGGAACCCCCCGTTCCTTAGTCAGGCTGACCGATTGGATGTCAATGCTGAAAGCAACTTGGGAGAATGTCAAAAAAACACTGACAAAAGCAGCACAGACCTATAAGAGACAGGCAAACACCAAACCCTGCAACGACCATTCCAGTTGGGGAGAATGTCTATCTCTCCACCAAATATCTGAGGTTAAGATTCCCTAGCAAGAAATTGGGGCCAAAGTTCATGGGATCATTCCCCATAGTAAAGATCATGAACCCAGTCATGGTGCAAACTGAAGTTGCCCCGATTGTTAGGGAAAATACACCTGGTATTCCATAGTAGCCTTTAAAAACCCATGGTCAGATCAGCGCTGAGGCCTCTACCTCATGAGCTCCCAGATCCCGTGGTCATAGGAGGCCAAACCCATTATGAGGTGCAGCGAATCCTCAATTTGAGGTGGCACAGGAGACAACTCCAATATTTAATCAAGTGGAAGGGCTACCTTATCAGAGGCATCATGGGTAAAGAGTAGGAATGTCCAAGCCAATAGCCTTGTAGCAAGGTTCCATGCAGAAAAATCCAACCAAACCTGGGGGAGGGTTGTGAGCATAAGCTTCCATATCCACAATCCATTTGATTTTGTGTGTGTTATACAAGTCACCTTCAAAAAATGAGGGGAGCCAAATGTCAACTCATAAAACATTTTGTATAGATGTTTTATAGTTGATAACAGAAAGAAGGGGGGGAGTTTCAAAGAGCTGGTGGCAGTGTGGAATCGAAAGTACATTCCATTAATATTTTCTTCAAACACTGATTAATGACTGAAGCTTCTGCCGTGCAAAAATCTAATTGGAGAGCATGATTGATGACTCTTGGCTATGGACGTTTTTCATTGGATGATACATTCAGAGGGGTGGGGTGGGGAAAGCAGGATGAAGAGTGACAAGTGAATTACGTATCTCAGAGTTGGCTACGCCCAGGTAAATGCCGGACGTAGAATGTTACGTTCAAATAAATCTTTTTTAGTTTTGACAGTGTAGCTCAAGGCACATGATTTAATTGGAGTAACTGCCGGAATCCTGACATATGAAAGCTGGGTTGTGAGTAAGGAGACTACATCAACCCATGAAGTTCGAGAAATTTTGGTGGCCAGGAATGAAAAGGACATAGAGCAGTCGTCACCAACCAGGGGACCACTGGTGGTCCGTGAGAAAATTTGGGTGATTCGCAGAGAAATGTCACCCGCAAAGCACCTCCCCCCCCAAAGCAATTAATCCAGATTATGCAGGAACACAAGGTTTGCATCACTTGCATTGAGAACAACACGAGGTGGTGAGGGGAGGGGGGAAAGAATGGAGGGGGAACTGGTCCCATTCGCCCATGCGCCTTCCCTGGCCACCAGGCTGCTTTCAACGTTTTTCTTCTGCTTTTGGCTGCACGCAAGGAAAGCAGCAAAAAGTCTTTCTTTCTCTCCTTCAAACTCCACCAGAAATGAGTTTTTGGGACCCTGCAAGGCAAGGCACCCTGCTCCAAGAGGCTGCACTGGTGCAACAAGTCTCCAAAGACTCATTTCTGGCGGAGTTTGCGGGAGAGAAAGACTTCTGCTGCTTTCCTTGCATGAAGCCAAAAGTCTCTCTCTCTCTCCCCCTGAGAACGGAGCTGGAGACTGTGATCCCAAATAAAGATTGATTGATTGGTAGGAAAACAGGGTGGGAAATTTTCCTGCAGACTTTTTTGGGGATTTTCCCAGGTCTCTGGTCTGCGGGATTTATAATTATGAGTTTGGTGGTCCTTGAGGTCCGAAAGGTTGGTGACCCCTGTCATAGAGCGCTATCTAAAAAGTTGCGCGGTATGTGTAGCTATGACAAAAAGGGCTGGGAAGAGTTCAAGTTTGCTGCAGTAGTGGGGCCAACCTGGCCTTGGGAGGAGATAGCGATGGACTTCATAGTCAAATTTCCAGAAAATGGAGGGAATACTGTCATAGGACGGCAGGGTGGATAAAAATTGATTTAAAAAAACAATTTTTTTATTTAAATCAGATTTTTTTTTATTTTTATCGAATTTATTTTAATAAAATGCTTTTGGAGTAAAAATCTATCTAAAGATAGTTTTCTATTTAAGATACATTAATAATTTAGTTTATTCAGCATGAAATAGAATTCTTAATTAGTAGCATGAGGCTGTATAGTCTGCAACATTTACATTTTTGGTAAACTCATTCAATGAATCCAAGCTCTGCAATCTAAACAGGAAACCTTCTTTTTGTTTGCAAGTAATATTAAAGATTCTAATTACCAGCAAGAATGAGTCCTTACCATTTAAAGAGTACCTGTAATTTCAGATCCATCATGGCAGAGACTTTTAGAGGGCATCCACTCAGCTGCTGCCTGCCACATCCCTCACCTTGTTGTATCACTGCCTCATCACCAGCCATCCCATTAAAGTGAATGGGACTGTTGGTGAGTCAACAGCGGGTCAAAGGAGGAGCTGGTGCGGGACAAAGATGACAGTTGCTCTTTAAAAATTATGATTTAAATCAAGTTGATTTAAATCAAATCCATCCTGATGGACGGTGATTGATCTCTTCTCTAAGCCAGATTTCAGATTTGTAGCCTGCCCAAGCCTTCAGCCCAGAGACTAGCCAAGATGTTTCTGCAGCACATCTATTGACTGCATGGAGTGCTGAAGTGCATCACCTCAGAGGGGTGCAATTTTCAGCTAAGTTCTGGTGGGAATTCATAAAACTAATAGGGTCCTCTCGGGGCTTAGTTCTGAATTTCATCCGAGCACGAATGAAGCTGCAGAACGAGCCAGCACAATAGTAGAGCAGTACCTACATTGCTATGTCAACTATCAGCAATCAAATTGGGCAGAACTCCTACCATTTGCTAAGGTTGCCTACAACAATGCAGTGCAGAGCAGCACTGGACTCGCCCCATTTAAAATAGCCACAGGAGTGGAGTTTGTGCCTATGCCAGAATACCCAAGAGAGCCTCCCTCATCGGTGTCCCTAACAGAATGAGTAGGTTATCTTCAAAATGCATGGGAAAATGTAAAAAAAAAAAAAGACCCTAGCTAAAGCAACAGAGAATCAAAAAAAGGCAAGTGGATAAAAACGAATTCCCCAAGGGGAATTCCACATAGGGGATAAGATGTATCTGTCTACAAAATACCTAAAACTGAGACTGCCTTGTAAAAAATTAGGGCCCAAAAACATAGGGCCCTTCCCAATAGTGAAGGTCATTAACCCAGTTATAATAGAATTAAAGCTACCCAGAAAACTGGGTAAAATACACCTGGTATTCCATTGTAGCTTGTTAAAGCCAGCCAAGGATTAAGTTAAGGCCAGTCAAGAGAGAGGAGGTCCAGGACCAATAATAGAGGAAGATGAAAAGCATTATGAAGTTAAAATAATTCTAGATTCTAGACTTTACAAAGGGAAAGTACAACACTTGGTGCAGTGGAAGGGTTATCCAATGTCAGAAGTGAGGTGGATTAAAGCCTTAATATTAAAGCAGATCACCTAATAAATAGATTCCATGCAAAATACCCTCAGAAGTCAGGGATCCTCTCAGTTAAGGGATAAGGAACTTCAATGCTATTAATATGCATTTGCTATTTTTCAGATTTCTCCTGTTTTAAAAAGGGGGCTGTCAAACTTTAAAATGTGCTCATGCTACTTTCACTTTTACTGCTCTCAGCTTGCCAATGAACTGGGGGGGGGGGAGAACGGTGGAATTAGAATGTGGATTGTAATAACCAAGACAAGGGTCTTCAAACTTGGCAAGTTTAAAACTTATGGACTTCAACTCCCAGAATTCCGGAGTTAACATGACTGGAGGAGGAATTCTGGAAGTTGGAAGTCCACTGGTCTTAAAGCTGTCAAGTTTGAAGACCCCTGCATAATGCAATCAGACCGTGAGAACCAACGTCACTTCAGCAACTGTTTGCCAGACTTGCAAGACATCTCCTCATGACAATATTATGACAATTAATTGGACAATGTGACCCAAGAAATAGTCAAAGCTGGTTTTGCTTTCATACTATGCTGAAATGATGTACTCAATAAAGCTTTGCATTAAGAAATTGGATCGTCTCATCAGTGCTTACTGGATTGGGTTCATCAGTCAGAACCTTGACATCAATGACCTTTGGCAGATCACAGATAAAAGCTGTGACCATCCCAGCCATGCCCCTCCCCCCTCCCCCGGAGGACAACCATAATGCTGATGAGGCCCACAATGAAATTGAATTTGATACTTCTGGTCTAAATACTATTGCTACATAGATCCAATGACTCACAGAAAGGCTGCTTTAAGACTTCTGTATAAAGAGCTTCCGGTTAGGCTCCCTTGGCGACGGACCAAAATCTTGGAAGTCCGCAGTTTCGGTCTGTGCTCGCCGCTGGAGGGCCCCGATCTACCTGATTTGGGGCCGAAGCCACCCAGTAGAAGTGGCAGAGAAAGGGGAGAACGCCAGCTGAGTTGAGGGGAGCCGCATTCCCCCTCCTTGGTGAGGCATAAAACTCCTCTCTGAAGGCAGATGCAGAGGTGGCCAAAATGGCCATTACAAAGAGGAAGATCTGACCGGACAAGAATCATGCAGGAGCAGAGAAGACAGCTTGGGTGACTGGGCTAAGCAGGATTAACATCTGAACACAAACAACCCTGGAGCTAAAATACTTAAGAATTCTTTGGAAAAGTCTTTTAAAGCTGCGACCTTTCACGCCCTGACAGCTGCCGTGCCCCTGCCCAACTTCTGTATCTGCTTGCATCCACTGGGTGCAAGGCTCATCACGTTGGTGCTGCCGCTCGCAGGACATGGCAAGGCACAGCACACCAAGCAGCATCCTGCCGTCAGCAGCAGCACCATTGAAACAAGCCCTTCAGTGTTCAGCTGCCAGTGGCAGCACCAGAGCAATGAGCCACATGGCATCTGGCCATGAGCAGCTGCAGAAGTCAGACAGCAGCAAGACAGGTGTTGGGGCATATGTGTGGCTGAGTGGTATTAAGGTAAGCAGACAAGATATCCCCCCAAAATAAGACCTGTTGCTTATTTTGGGGGCCCAAAAGAAAATAAGACGGGGAACAATTGGGAACTAATAATCACAAGTATCTCAATCACTTTTTATCTAGACTCGACCCAGTTTTATGCAACTACAATTCTGAAATTGTTCCAAAGGACAAATGCAGGTCTTGACCACCAAAGGTGATGTCACAGAAGGACTGGCCAAACCAGGAGGAGAAATCAAGCAGGGAATTAGTCTCTACACAGGCCCAAGAGGGCAAGGTCCAAAACCCTCCCCCAAATGCCATTAAACCTTATTTAGTGTGGCCTGGGTGGAAACCACCAGTCTGAGAAGTTTCTGATATTATGAGCAACAAAATAGCTAATTGAACTCTTCATGTGGGGATCTGGTTGTTTGCAACAGACATGTTCCCTGCTCTGGGATGGAATAATACCAAACAAACAGCTACCAAGGCAACTAAATATTCAATACATTTTCTACAAATTAAGAAATGATAGAAATAACTGTTAATTTTTGATATTTCTTTTTTCCTCCTAGTCCTTGATCACAAACGTATGAAAATGAATTTGTCCAGACTTCCTTTTATATCTATTCAGCAAGCAATCAGTAATTTTCTCATACTTTTAGAATTCCATTATATTGAAGAACAGTATAGCTATTGCACTTCACAAAGAAACAGTAAAGCAGGACACCAGATAAACCAGACACAGACCTTTATCTCCTGCATCCTCTATAATCTGATATACCAGTTTCTCCTGATTGTCAGATCCCTTCATTTTGCTGCAAGAAAAAATAATGTAAAGTGAACATATTTTCATTTTTCAAAGATCAAAAAACTTTGGTAAACATGGAGAACAGATAGAAGGGAAGCATTCCTTCCTGAAACTCAAGAAAAAACTAATCTTGAATAATTATAACCACTGGAATCCTCTCAGCGAAATGAGATCACTTGGCTTCCTGATCTCTCACACATCAGCTCACATGTATTCCGTCCTACCAGTAGCACATTTTTTAGGGCAAAATGGTTCAAAGCTTTCAACAAAGTAGCTTATACTACAAAAGCAGGGGTGGGATTCCAATTTTTTAACAACCAGTTCTGTGGGCATGGCTTAATTTGTGGGTGGTCATGTGACTGGGTGGGTGTGGCCAGATGGCCATGTGACTGGCAAACCAAATACAAGTGGTCCTCGCTTAATGGCCAGTTGCTTAGCAAGTATTCTAATTTATGACTGACCTCCCCAGAGCTACTTGACCTGTTTTGGGAATTTTGACAGCCATGCACACGCGCACACACACACACACTTCTAACCGTGCTATTCTATGATTCTGTAAGGATCTTCTGCTGGAGCTTGGAGTTTGGTGGTCCCTGAGGTCCAAAAGATTGGTGAACCCTGCTCTGCACTACATCCTGCAACACCTTGAATCTCCCAATACCTACGCAAAGATCCTCTTTGTAGACTTCAGTTCAGCATTCAATACCATCATTCCAGACATTATTCTAACTAAATTAAACCAGCTAGCGGTACCTGAACACATTTGTAAGTGGATCATAAGCTTCCTAAAGCAGGAAGCAGTAGGTGAAGCTAGGCAGAATCACATCTGATACCTGTACAATTAGCACAGCCCCCCCACCCCCACCCAAGGCTGTGTGCTTTTTCCACTTCTCTTCTTCGTATATACCAATGACGGCATCTCAAACGATCCATCTGTTGAAATACTGAAGTTTGCAGATACAGCAGTGATTGGTCTCATTTGAGACGACAAATCTGCAGACAGGAGGTTGTTCAACATGCCTAGTGGTGTAACCGGAACAATCTGGAACTGAACACACTCAAAACCATAGAAATGGTGGTAGGCTTTAGAAGAAACCCTCCCATACTACCACCTCTTACAATACTAGACAACACAGTATCAACAGTAGATACCTTCAAATTTCTAGGTTCTTTCATTTCACAAGACCTAAAATGGACACCTAACATCAAAAATGTCCTCAAAAAAGCACAACAAAGAATGTTCTTTCTGCTCCAACTCAGAAAACCCAAACTGCCCAAGGAGCTGCTGATACAATTCTACAGACGAATTATACTGAGTCTGTCATCTGCACCTCTATAACTGTCCTGTTGGGTTTGGTTCTGCAACCCAACAGACACAGACTTCAGAGGATAATTAGGACTGCAGAAAAAAAAATTACTACCAACCTGCCTTCAATCAAGGACCTGTATACTACACGAGTCAAAAAGAGGGCTGTGAAAATATTTACAGACCCCTCACATCCCGGACATAAATTGCTTCAATTCCTACCCTCAAAACGACGCTATAGAGCACAGCACACCAGAACTACTAGACACAAGAACAGTTTTTCCCCGAACACCTACACTCTGCTAAACAAATACTTCCCTCAACACTGTTCAACTATTTACAAAGTCTGCACTATTACTATTAATCTTCTCATCACTCCTTATCACCTATCCCCTCCCACTTGTGACTGTAGGACTGTAAGTTTGTTGCTTGTATCCTTCACAATTTATATTGACTGTTTTCTAGAATGATTTGTTTGCTTATTGTACCCAATGACTATTATTTAAGTGTTGTACCTTATGATTCTTGACTCTTGACGAATGTATCTTTTATGTACACTGAGAGCATATGCACCAAGACAAATTCCTTGTCTCCAATCACACTTGGCAAATAAAGAATTCTATTCTATTCTCTCACTTGATCTTGACTGTATCCCTCTGTTAATGCAATTTAGGATTGCATTGGCTTTTTTGGCTGTGGTCACACAGTTAGTTCATATTTAATTGGTTGTCCACTAACACTCCAATATTACTGCTCTTAAGCCTGGTTTTTCCCGGTTTATATTCGTACTTTTGGTTTTCTTGCCTAAGTTTAAGACTTTACTTTTTTCTACATTTAATTTCATTTTATTAGATAGGGCCCAGTGTTAAAAGTCTGTCAAGATCCATCTGGATGTTGAGCCTATCTTCTAGGGTATTGGCTATTCTTGAAAGCTTACCATCATTTGCAAATTTGGTAAGTTCCCCTTCTATTCAGTCATCTAGGTCATTTATGAAGATGTTGAAGAGTACTGAGCCTTAAGGTGGAACTTTGTGGTACCCCACTGCTTTCTTCCCTCCATGTAGATGTAGTACCATTGAAGACTACTCATTGAGTATGGTTTGTCAGCTAGTTACAAATCCATCTGATGGTGATGCTATCTATCCCACTTTTTTCTAGCATACTAAGAAGTACGTTGTAGTCAACTTTGTCAAATGCCTTGCTAAAGTCTAAATATATTATGTCCACAGTATTTCACTGGTCTACTAATTTAGTCACTATGTATCAGTGGGGATGGAAAGATTCTCTGGTTCCCTAGATCCCTGGTTCCCTGCCATAACCCTGTAGAAGTTTTGTATACAATTACATGAATTGTTTGTATATGTTTACTTCACTTCTGTCATGTTCTCATCTTATGCTAAATAAATAATTTCTACTGCTTTTTCATACTAAGAAACTGATGAACAATTTTAACAAAAGTGTATAAAAATAATTCATACGTAGCATTCTGAGATTCCTTGATTCTGTAGAGAAGTCCACCACTGCTTCTCAAAAGATCTAGTTGACCCTAAGAGAATATACACAACTTTAAAGCATTTAAACAGATTTCTAATAATATATACATAACAGGAAGCAATATATTTCTTAACTGCCTATCTGTGAGGGAGATGGAAGATTAAGAAATATAAAATATAATAAATAAATAAAGTCTTCAGTCACAAAATTAGTCAAATTCAGTAACCCTGACTCTTATTAGGAATAATTACTTCATCCTTCTTCTGCAAACCAATGAATGGTTTACACTTTTAAGAGATGCAGACATACTGCCTAGAGCTCCTGATTAAAAAGCAGAATATAAAGTAATAAATTCCATACTATAATTGCTTTCAGAGAATTATAACAATACAGATACATATGTTAAAAAGCATAGACTGGCTATAGTTTTCAGTGAGCTTCTATTCATTGGCAAGCTCGTATTCCTATTGTTTCATCTATTGTTTAATTTTTACTTATGCTGTTCCATTTGAAACTAACTTTGAGTAATAGATATGTAAGCAGGAATTAAACAGTTAACATATTATAAAATATTGTCAAAAGAAATTATAATAAAATTAACATGTGGAGTGTTCTTTTTAAATCAAAGGTTTTTTTTCCCCAACAGGATAAAGGACACTAAATTCATAAGGGACATGTTAAGAATCCTAGAATGGCAAGGATGCAGCAATATATGAACTTATAAGGTGATGAAAACTGTAAAATGTATTCTTACTTTAAAATAGTACTCTTACTACATAGAACATAGTTTTTGCAACTGGATAACGTTTTTAACAACAACCACATACAATTCAGAAGCTGTTACCATAGATAGCAGTCTGTTAATGGCCATAGCCCGTTGCTGAGCTTCCATATGAGGCATGTCATTCTGAATTACTTGGTCTGTAATACCATGGGGAAACTGATGGCACAGCTCCATTATCCTGGGCAAAATAGAAGTGGTAAGATAAATACACTTAACTCTAAATTTGTGTACTCTTTTTTTCTTATAAAATTATGAGTCTACTAGTGAGACTATAAAATAAATAAAAACATGTTCCACCCATAAAGAGGCAAATACAAATGAAAAGAAACATAAAAGCATAAAATAAAGTCAGAAAACATGGAAATGAATTATGTAAACTTTGCAGTTTACATGAAAATTAAATTGGCTAAAATCTATATCTAATATCAATTATTTTGCGAATAAAAAGACATTGGCTTCCCAACAATTAGCACTAAAGAAATAGACGCGTGTTCGAAAATTAAAACTTGTTCAACCACTTTGAACAACTTCCCTCAAAATCAAATGTGTCAACACATCTTACATTCATTAATTCCATCCAGGTTTTCTCATTCCTACACGTTAACCCCGCCCCGCGTCCTACTCAACCCCCCATCCCCTCAAGTTCGATCCATACTATCTTTAGGCCTACCAATCAGTAGTTAATTCTCCGTTCCCACTCACATACTACCTGTTTTCGATTTCCAGAGGTTCTGGAGCTTTCAAGTCCGCCATTACAAAACCATTTTTCTTCTCTTCGTTCATATACACTTCCCCACTTTCTCCCCTGAATCCATTCAAATTACGTTACGTATGAATCATCCAAACGCCTCCGTTAAAAGAAGCGGTGTGATAACGTCATTTCAAAGCGCCTGGCAGAACAGACGTAACGGAAATCACCATGGAGACGGATCCCAACAACGCCTTTGTGAATTTTCGCCTGCATAGATGCGTTTGATATTTAAGAGATCGTGATCTATTAAGGAAAGCAAGAAAAAAAGATTAATAAAAAGACCTTTAAAGGGGGAATCAGATGTTTTAATTTGTCGGATATGTATCCTGAAAGTCTTCCTCCAAGTAAGACATTATTTTCTCTATTATAGCAATCTCATAAGAACTATTAAAACCAAAGCCGCCTTTGTTCTCAGTGACGGTGTTGGTTGTCCGTTTGAAATAAAATTATTTTGTGAAAAAAATCCTTTTAACATAGATCACTTTTCATCAAGTAAATAATTCTCATTCTGTGAATTTCTCAGTAAATTCCCATAATGAGTTGATTATTCAGTTGGAAATTGCATTTGTATCATTTTCAAAATTCCATGCTAATGTAAATTTAAAAAATTCTTTTTTTTAAATCGAATCAATATTAACCAGATAATGTCTCTTATTTTAACCTCAATATTAGATACTTGAAAATTAATCTATAAAATACCAAAGTTTAAAGAGGAATAAAGAATCCAGCAAATTCCAGAGCAACTGAATTAATATTTCTTCCTGATAAAGTCGGGTGGGATTCAAATTTCTCAACAACCGGTTCTGTGGGTGTGGCCTAATTTGTGGGTGTGGCTTGGTCATGTGACTGGCTAGGCATGGCTTGTATGTAAATATTATAAATATTTATGTAAATATTGAATTTTTTATTTAAAAAGAGCAACTCTTAAAATCAGGCAAAGCAGGCAGGCAGATTGAGTTGCTCACAGAATCACAGATTCACTTAGAGATCTATGATTCTGCAATCTGCTACCTGAGTCTGCACTGAAAAATAAAAGCTTCAGTCCTAAGGAAGGTTCAGCTCTGCTTTTAGATTAGCTAGAAAGCAAGAAATCCAATGATTTCCTGCTTTCTAGCTAATCTAAATCTTCTGGCAAAGCAGAACAGCTGATGGTCAGGGAAAAATAGGAAAAATAGCAACTTACCAAATGCAGGCAAGTTTGATGGTGCGCATGCCAGGTAAGGCGTGAGTGGGCGGGGAGAGAAGGGGTGGGGCCAGCCGGTGGTGCAAGTTCTCCAAACTGGGCAGAATCATAACTGGTTTATAGAATCCCACCCCTGGATAAAGGTAGAATCCCACCCCTGGATAAAGTACAATACAGACAAGTTCATCTTTTGTTGATTGCATGAGCACATTCTGCTCTTTATTTAGCAGCAGTAAGGATACATTTTTTTCATTCTTCCAAAATATTGTTTTAAGCTGAATCTAGTCAAAAACTTTGGCATTCCCTGCTGGAAATGGTAGTTAATATTATTTCTAAAAGAATTGGAATAAAAATTCTAATAGGAATCAGGAGACCCATTCACAGATAAATTTCATCACAGTTCCCTTGTATAGTGCACTAGTGCCATTTGTGGAGCCAAAACAACCCTAATTACTTTCTTTGTATACAATTTCAGACTCATTGTGGAATGCCATATGAATTCTGTACGGGTGATACAATAGACATTTTCAGTGGAATTTCATTTTGTGTCATAATCTTTCAGTTCCCACCCCCACATAAAATCATAATAACCTAAGAAGACACTTAGGCCAACATGCAATCCTCTACTCTTTGCAGGAACTCAAAACATTCAGGATAGATGATTCCATAGCATTTGACTGAAAATTGCAGTGAGGGAAATTTATTATGTTTCTAGTTAATACTGTATTAATATTATTAAAGAACATTTTTTTGATTATTCAGTTGGAACTTGACCTTTATGTTCAGTTCATTATTCCATGACTTACACTCTAAAGCAGGGGTGTGAAACTCGAATTCATTGAGGGCCGCATTAGGGTGGTGTTTGATCTTGGGGGGCTGGGGTGGGTGTGACCAGGGTGGGCGTGGCTACAGTGGGCATGGCCTACTTGACATCACTTGTGTTAGGGGCACCTGTGGTGGCCCGGGAGGGGCTGGGGGAATCCATTGTCTCCAGCAGAGAAAGGCGAGACCCAGGACAGTACCAAAACCTTTTCCTCCAGAGGAACCTCACTATCCCTCTCAGGCCACATGGAGGACCCCCAGATGGTGGTGCAGGCTGTCCAGAGGGCAGCAAAGGACAAGTGCCCAGCCTGGTCCTCAAGCACCAAGGCACCAGGGACCCCACAACCCAGCCCAGCCCTGCTTCCTGGAGGGTGTACCTGGCTGTACTTACCTCCTCGAGGCGGCTGCTGCTGTTCTCCCTCTCCTTGATCAGGTTGCTCATGATGGTGTGTGCAGGAGGACAAAGTGTCTGGGTCAGAGAGAGGCTCACTTCCTTTCCACATAAGGACACCAGCTTTGTAATCAAAGCATCCGCAGCAATAGGATGGGAAACCACCAGGAGAGGTCAGGAGGAGGAGATAAGGGGATGGCAAAAGGACAGCAGGACTGCTGGTGGGCCAAGTGCTAAGGCAGGACTTCCCTCAGACCCTCTCTCCCTCTCATTATAATCTCCTTCCTTCCCTTCCTTCTTTTTCCTTCCTTCTAATACTCCTTTCTTCTTCCTTCCACTTGTAAGGTCTCAAAAGTTTTCCCGAGCCACTGAGATGCTAAAGAGAGTGAGACTCGAGACAAGTCTTGCAAAACTAATAACTTTTTTTATTCTTTGGCCACAGTAAAAAGTTTGGGTGAATATTATATCCAAAACATACAGACAAAATGCATGTAAGAAATAGCCACACCCTGTATTATATATGCCAATAGAAACAAAGTTGATCCAATCAGAGACAAAAGTTCATTATTCAATGTGGGCAATGTCTTGCCCATGCCCTTCCACCCCTTTCCTCCCTTTTGTTGTGAAAGGATGCTTCCTGTCAATGGTGGACTAGGGGAGCATTTAAAGACTATGAGTTTTGCTGGTCTAATGAGGGTGGGGGAGAAGAGGGGGGGTCAATGGACACTGAGGAGGCTAAGACTGCCATCCCAGTGATAGGAGAGGTAACCATACGCTGGATCAGAGGGATGAAATAGGGGAGGAGGAGGAGGAGATCTCCAAAGCCTAAGATGTAAACTGAATCTGCTATTTAGCCATTAAAGTTAAAGCAATAGCAGTTTCATTAGTTATTATTTCAAGCACAGTCTGTAATTATAAGTCTATTCAACATATAGGAGTTCTATAACCACACATTCCATCTTCTTCCCAGGTGGCTGATCCGAATACCTGAATTACTGTTTTTGGAAGCCACTGATTGTAGATCTGTGGTCTGCTTCCACATGAACAGATACACCCAGCCCGTCACCTTGTTGTATGAACAGTAAGAAAAACAATACACATGCTTCATACCTACGGCTAGGCAATTGCACCAGTGGTGGTATTCAAATAAAGTTGCCACCGGTTCCGTGGGCGTGGCTTGGTGGCCGTGCTTTGCATGCATGCACACACTTTGCGTGCACCCGCACGCCAAACACGCACTTTGCGCAGGCTCAGAGGCATTCTAACTGGCCTCCTGCAAGCCTGCACAATGGTGGTCGCTGTAGCAGCTGCCGCACGGCACTATTCTGCGCCACGCAAAGCAGCTGTGCTTTGAATTCTGGCCATAAAAATGAGTATGGGAGCTCGGATGGGCAGGTGGGCCAACCCCAGAGCAGCGAAGAGAACTGGTTCGGTCTCCACTGTTCATTGCCGCTACCGGTTCTTCAGAACTGGGCAGAACCAGTCGAATACCACCACTGAATTGCACATAGGCAAACTTTCCACATATCCAATATCTCTAGCATGCCAGTTAAGAATTTAATTACCCACATCCATCTATAACCCACCCAGTCTAGGTGCATTTTCAAATGAGTTACTAGGTTATGTCAGGTTAATTCCAAACTGAAAGGTTACATTAAGCAAAGAAAAGACCCTTGCTTGTAATGTGTGGTTTTTCAGATTAATCATTACATTATATTCTCCTCCTATTAGTTCTACCATAAGAAAATTATAACCATTGCATTAAAACATTCTGTATTTAGGGATTATGATATCACTATCTCCTAGGACTACTGGGTTCAAGGCAGGTTGATCCGGTTAAATGCTCCAATTCTTACATATTTAATCTACCTAGTCTTCTACTATAGCTATATCACAAAGTTCTTCACAAACACATACTGGTCCATAATCACAACAATGTTAACAACAACATTCAATGATACAGTTACAATCACAGAACCAACACATGCAGGTGTCTGTAGGGTGCAAAGTTCCACAGTTTCGCTTGAGATCTTCAGATGGAATAACATAGGTCACCACTCAGGCAGGAAAAATCAAAAAGTTGGTACTCCTGCAATGAGAAAAAGAAATCACAAACAAAATGCATTCATACCACCATGACCACATCAGTTTTTGGTAATGTTTATTCTCAACCGGTCTTCTCCAGGAACCACTTTCCACTCTTTAAGTTCATCAACTGGTCCTTTTACACATGTGTAGTGGGTCCACCCTTTGTCTTTTCTTCGGACTGCTGTTTCAGTGGTCAGCAGGACTTGGCAGGACCTGTCCCAGGCTTAGCTAAGTTTTTCCTCACATCAGCTTTTTATCAGGACCCAATCACCAGGCTGGAACTTCTCTGGGATCTTGAAGACACCAACGGTTCTGCCACGGCACGAGGAGGTTTTGGTGTGCTGGCCATGGACACAGAGGCCCCAGAAGTAGCACAATCCCTGATGGGCCCTGGTCTTCTTCAGGCATCTTCACATAGCTTGTTGTCCAGCCCATTGGCCAAGACCTGGCTATACTTGACGTCTTTGACGTCCTTCTGCCTGTTGAGGAACAAGTCGGGGATCTTGTGGTGATGACCCGCTCGACCTCATCTTCTGAGCTCCCCAGCCCATTTGGTCAGGTTGATGTCTGCTTTCTGCAACACCAGTCATGCCTGCTTCTAGACTGAGAGCTGCTACTTATAATCATTGTGCCCCAATTGTATCTTGCTCAGACCACTGCTATGCATCCACACAAAGCTACCTTGAAAACTAACCAGAAGCTGCAGAATGCAGTTGAAGGAGTATTATAGATGAAGGCGCTATTACTGGTTTCTGAGATGCAGAGCTCCCTATAAAGTTTAGGGTGCAATTCCCAGTGTTTGTTATCACATGTACACCTCTTCAAGGCACAGGGATGCATACTTGCAAGCTCACTCCAATTGAATGTCTCAGACAGTGCTGCTGGGTCCTGGGTTCAGAACAAAAATGTGTTCTATTTTGTAAGCCCTTTTTCTTACTGAAAGATACACAACTGTAAACTTCAGTAGGTGAGAGGAAAAATAAGTTCCTGCTGACTAAAAGTGGTAATGTACTTGAGTCAAATATTTATTAATTTCTATAAGAATATTTGGAAAACTGTTGCTACTACTACTCTGTCATTAGGGATCTTGGTGCTGACTGAACTTGGTTGTTTTATTGCAGACATTTCATTACCCAAACTAGTTTAATCATTAGTGCTAATAAAGATAGTGGTTATGTATGTCCATACGTTTGAATGGGAATAGTTTCATAAACCATAGTTTCAATTGGGAAATCGTGACCATCCTAGACCAAGCGAGTCCAAAAACGCTAGGGAATTGTTAGAAGCATGGCACTCTGACAAATTAGCCATCAAAAGACACATAAACAATAACTATAGATTATAGAAAAGAGACAATCAACAGAGCAAAAGTAGAAAAAAAAGACCAAAAGCATTTCTCCACCAGCAATTAGTATCCAGATGAGCATAAACTCTAAGATTAACATCAGACCAAGTAAACAATACCCCAATAAAGGAACTGCCAAACAAGTCAACGGTAAACAGAAGAAACAAAGAGCCTCTAAGTCTCCCCCTCCAACACTGACAGGACAAGCTACTAGAATGGGGGTTGGCAACCTGTGGCCCCAGAGCCACATGTGGCTCTTTGGGCCTTCTGCTGCAGCTCCCTGTCACCCTGTCGCAGCAGAGGGATGAAAGAGCTATTGCCCTGTCACAGCAGTGGCATGGCCCAGTGGTGGGATTCAACAAAATTTACTATCAGTTTTGTGGGCGTGGCTTGGTGGGAATGGCATGGCTTGGTGAGTGTGGGGGAGGAAGGATACCGCAAAATCTCCATTCCTACCCCACTCCATTGTAAAATCTCCATTCCCTCTATACCCCAGTATCCTGCTTTCCAGCTCCGTTCTCCTGTGCAGGGCAACAAAAGAAGACCCAGCCGATCAGCAGGGACTTGGGAGTGAGAGAATTGATGGGGGCGGGGCCAGTCAGAAGTGGTATTTGCTGGTTCTCTGAACTACTCGAAATTTCCATTACCAGTTCTCCAGAATTGGTCAGAACCTGCTGAATACCACCTCTGGCATGGCCGGAGCCTTAGTGCAGGAGCAAAGCACTCCTGCATTTGCCTTTCTGCAGCATCAGCATTCTGCCTTTGTCATGGTATTTACTATTGCTACCAGCAAAGAGTGCTGGAAGAGAATGGCAGGGGCAGATCTTGTGGGGTGGGAGCCATCCCCCAAGCCTGACCTTCCTCCCCCCTTGTCAGTGGGGCCAAGAGAAAGAAGGGGGCAGCATGAGGAAGCGCTCCTTTGCCCCACCGAGCACAATATAACAGCAGGAGGGGGAGATGGCCCAGCAGAAGCGCCTTCATTGGTGAGTCGGACAGCAGAGAGGCATGGCCTGGCTCTCGCAATGGGACACTGTTTGGTACCTCCAGACATGAGCTGCAGCCTTTGAAATGCATCACGGGGAGGCAAGGCAGAGGAAAGGCAGAGACTAGGCACTCAGCCCAAGGAACCGGGTTCATGTACAAGCTGCCAGACTGAACTGAATCCAGAGGTGGGACCGGAGGAGAAGCTGCCTGAACACCTTTCCTACTCCAGCCCTCTGAGATCAGCCCATGAGACAGAGTGGAGAAGCAGGAGGGCTTTGGAATCAGACAACTCCCAAGACTGGAAGCTGTTCCCTCCATCCCGCAGCCAGTCATTGGTAGGGATCCCAGAGCAATTCCAGCAACTTAAGGTAGGGAGTTATGTCTCACAGCCACAACTCTTCAGCTGAGCTGGGCCCTAACTCAGCCCACCCCACTTTCACTTTCCCTAGTCCAAGACTTGACAGTGGAACCACCATGGCATCGGTCAGAGGTGGCCTAAGGATCAGCTCAGCACGGCAGGGCCAAGCAGCAAGGGAGGAACAACAGATGCAGCCGACATTGACTACGTTACAAACTCCAATTCCTCTCCCTCCACAGCCAGCAAAGAGGTTACCCCCTTGGAGAGTATTCCTCTAGGGTGGGGATTCTATCCTGGTCAGGGGTGAAACCAATGCCAGTGTATGCCAGCACCAATTGCACCACCTGGTTCAAGAGCATCATGGGCCCAAAGAGCAACAGCAATCCCTCCTCAGCAAGGGGATCAGTGAGGCAGCAGGCTGAGGCCATCTCCCCTTTCCCAGTGCAGAGAAAAGTTCAGCAGGCGGCCTCTATTCAGCAGGTTCCAGTCCAGCCGCCCCTCGGAGCAACCCTGAAGGGGCTCTTCCTGAAGCATGCCCTAACCGCATATCAAATCCCAGCTCAGCCACCTCTCGGGGTACCCCTGCAGGGGGCCTTCCTGCAGCCAGCCCCATACATTCCAGCTCAGCCCGTGGTTGCTATGGCAATGCCCCCTCCGACCAGAATCAGTAACTTTCAAAGCAAGTTTTGACGGACAGCATGAAAACTTTGCTTACTTTCTTACCTGGATCTGGTCACATATAGATCAATTTGGAAACCGCTACACAACAAATCATGACCTAGTTTCTGCATTTACAGATGGGATGAATGAGGGGGACGCTTCCGCTTGGGTAGTTCAATTATACTATGAGGATGCCCTGAACTACAAGATGCCAATGCATTTGTTGAACTGCTCAGGGCTAGATTTGAAAACCTTGACAGAATAGGGGAGAGTGAAGGCAAAATAATGGAAATGAAGCAAGGCAAGCGACCCTTAAAATAATTTGTATGGGTCTTTAGAAGGGTCACAAGCAACTTCATGAATTGGCCTGACAGAATACTTCTGCACTATTTTAAAAAAGCTATTGATCCAGAAATCAAAAAAGCATGCAGCATCAGAGGAATACGAGAGAGACTACAGGACTGGTATTCCATGTCCATGAAGCTGGACAAGGAAATCAACCCACACTGAAAAACCCCCTCTGAGGGCCCTCCTATAAGAACTTTGGCTAGATGGCCTCTGTCTAAACCTGCTGAAGCTGCTCCGACCCAACCTATAAGGATTATAAAGTGCTATCAATGTGGCCAGGCTGGTCATAGGGCAGCTGAATGTCTGGTGCCTGCACCTATTCCACAACCAAGGCCTAGTACAACTGCCAGAGGCTGAAGAACTCCACGAAAGCCTCCAGACACTAGCCAGTTTGCCACTCTGTAAAGGTTCCACTCCCCACAGAAGAGAGCAAGAAACCTCCAGCCAAAGAAATCCTTCCCAAAAAGGCAGATGAAGAAGAGGACCCCATGGTGAGTGCAGCCATTCCCCTTTTACAGTTAAAGTGAAGTTGGTGGTGCGTGAGACAGTGGAGGCAGGGGAAGTAAAAGCAGTAATAGATACTGGGTGTTCCAGATGCCTTATTGGACTCCTTATCATTGAACAATTAAGGATAAAGACTAAAGCCCTAAAATGCCCAATCAAGTTCAAACTGGTAGATGGAATGTTAATTGGAGGAGTCCCAGCCACCCAAATTACAGAGCTAATCAAACTAGAGATGGGCAGGCATCGTGAACGTATACTCCAAAATGTCAGAATCTATCATACTGGGACTTGCTTAGCTTGATAAATGGGCCCCTACCATCAAATGGGAAGATGGACACGGGAAAATCATAATTGGTGTCGGCCCGCTGCCCCCCAGTTCCTCCTACGAAGAGACTGCCACCCAACAGGGATCCACAACCAAAAGCAGCAGCCACCCCTTCAGACTCTCCTCCATGTGAGCCCCAGGTCCCTAAAAACTACAGGGAGTTGGCTGAGGCTTTCAGTGAAGAGGAATGCAACATTTTATCCCCTCATCGAGCCGCTGATTGTGCCATTGAATTGGAACCCGGGGCAAAACTGCCAAAACCAAAGATGTATTCCATGACACCAGCTGAGATGATTGAGTTGAGAAAATACATCGATAACAATTTGGACAGAGGTTTCATTGAACCTGCTAAATCTAGGTTGAAAGCCCCAGTACTGTTTAAAGAAAAAAAAGATGGAGGCTTGAGATTATGTGTGGACTTTAGGGGCATGAATAGGATGTGTGTAAAAAACATGTACTCCCTCCCCCTAATGAAAGACTTATTAAATCACCTGTCTAAACGCAAGATCTTTACCAAGCTAGATGTGAGAGAAGCCTACTACCAAGTCCGCATAAAGGAGGGAGACGAGTAGAAAACTGCCTTCAACTGCCCTCTGGGTAGTTTTCAGTTCTAAGTCATGCCTTTTGACAGCCCCCCCCCCCACCATTGTATTTATGCAACTAATTAAGTTTTACATCCGCACCTGTACAAAGGGGTCCTTTTCTACTTGGCTGGCATTCTTATATTCAGTGAAACCATCAAAGAACATGTCAGATTAGTTCAGCAAGTATTGAAAAAACTTTTAGCTGCCAAGTTATATACAGAGCTGTCAAAATGCAAATTCCATTCCGGTTTGCAGGGCTTTGGCAACAGACAGGATTCTGCGATCATGCACGGTTTCTGCCTGGGCTCACCGCTGGAGCGCCCTGAGATGGCTAGTTTCGGGGCTAAGCCACCCTGTAGAGGTGGTGAAGAGGGGGGAGATTGCCAGCAGGGTCGAGGAGAGCTGCATCTCTCCTCCTCAGCTGGCCAAACTCCCTTTCCCGAAGGTGGTAGGAGTGGCAGTCAGAAATGGCCACCTCAAAGAAGAACTCAACCGGAAAAGGAAGTGCAGGAGGAAGATAAGAAGTGAAAGTTTTTGGCTGACCGGGTTAAGCTGAAAAAAACAACAATTAAGCTACCTGGAACTTAAATTTTACAAAAGATAACATCGCTCCCAAAGAAGGTCGGAAGCAGCGAAAGAAAGTGAAAAGGGAAAGTTTTTTTTTCTTCTCTCTCCTTCCTTACATTGACAACTAAGAGATCGGAATAAGAAATCGGAAAAATCCACTTTGGCATCAATAGGCAATTAAACTGAAAAAACAACTAAATGCCAAAGGGACAATAAAGATTTCTGGACATTAAAACCTTTTTCTTTTATAAGCAGGAAGGGAGAGGAAAAGAATAAGGGCAGGATTTGGAGGGAGGAGATTGCCTGGACTTCAAAAGAATCTAAAGTAAAGCTTCAACAAGACTTCTAAAAGATACATTTTAACTGAGATTTTGCAACTAAATAGTAACCCCAGGAAGAGAAAGTGAAAAAAAAAGAAAGTATAAAAAGAAACAGCTTGTGTGTATTTGGATTGTCTGGTGACTTTTGGATTTTTGGTTATTATATTTGAATGACTAAAACCAATTAGGTGGTTGTTTAAATTTTTTTACAATGGCATCACTTCTGGATGAATTGAAAATGGAACTTATATTAATGGAAAGAATTTTCTTTCCTTCGTCCATTTACTAAAGTCTGCCTCGCTTTTTGTCTCGTAACTCTACGGCTCTCTTCTTGTGGTTGATATGGAGTTGTTTCTTCTCTTTCTCGATGTAAGTTGTCTTTCCCTTGAATTTGGACAGATCCTTCTTCTTTGTTCCTATGGCGGTTACGATCCTCCTGCATATTTCTTTGGATTTTCTCCCTAGTGAGTTGATCCTCCGTGGTTGTTAGCTGTTCTAGGAAGTTTTGTGCTTGTTCAATTGAGTCTATTTTAATTTTTCTTCCCTTCCACGATATTAGCATCCCTTCTGGGATTAGCCATTTAAATGAGATTTCGTTTTTATTTAAGTAATTAGCTAAAAATTTATATTCTTGCCTCATGGCCCTCACTTTACTTGGAATCTGCTTAAGAATTATAATCTCTTTGCCCTTATATAATATTCTCTCATCTCTGGCCTTTCTATATATTAGGTCTCTCATGCATCTTCTTGAAAAACGGATATGGATCTCCCTTGGGCAATTGTGACGCCTTGCATAGCTGGTATTCACCCTATAGATTTCATCAAATTCCTTGAGTAATTCATCTTTCTCTTTTTCTACTAGTTCAGCCAACAAACCTGCCATTAATTGTTCTAATTCTTCATTTTTTGATTCCTCTACATTTTGGAACCTTAAGTATGCAGCTGCTCTGTCCATCTCAAGTTGGACCAAGGAATCTTCCATTTCTTTATTAACATTTTTGAAATCTTCCTCAGTCCTTTCTAGGTTCCTCTCCACTTGTTCCGTCCTGTTCTCTATTTCTTTTATTTTTAATTCAGTTCTTTCCATGACCATTTGCATTGTCCCAACCCTATCTTCAACTCTCTGTATATCTGCTCTCATCTCCTCTTTTAATTTACCCATTTCTTCCTTCAGTTCGCTAATATCTGCTCTGGTCTCATTATGATTCCTAATCATAATCTCCTGCATTCTAGACATTGATTCTTGCATTGATTCTTGCAGGGATAATAATGTCACTTGTAAGTTGGCATTCGTAACAGTCGGTTGTTTTTCTCCTTTCAAGGTCTCTTCTATAGTTTTCTGCGTTGTTGGGGAGGCAGATGCCAGAGTTGTCAACAAGGTCTGATTGTTCTTCCTTCCTGTTTTCAGGGCCGTGGTTGTTGTGGAAGTCATCTCTGCTAAGATTTGTTTTTGCAATTGGACAATGTTAAGAATATTATCCCAAATCACCATTCGATGTAATAGCCCTTTAAGTGTGATTACAAATCTATTTGCTATGCTTACACCCCAGATACTTTTAGCTCTCTTTCTTTGGCCCAATCTGTCATTCAGGCAAATTAAATTCCAATTCAATAGAGTGTTATCAGTTACTATACAATACTATACAATAGGTGCTATACAATAGAATGAAATCAAATATTATGTATTATGTATTATTCTCTATATTAAATTCAAATACCAGAGTTAATTGTATTTTACCCCTAGTAAATCATACTTGTTTAAAGCATACAACCAACTCTAGAATTTCTCACTCTATATATACTTTTGTCCTATAGTATATATAAATATTTAAGATTCCATTCTATCTGAGACAACCCTATTAACAGTCCTTAAGATTTTTATATATCCAAGAGAGTCTAATCTGTAAACCCTAATACCTGTAACAAGCAGTTTGGCTTTATACTTTATACTTGTATTTTTAACTATTATAAAAAAAAAAGAAAGACCAGAGAGAAAGGGAGAGAGAGAAAGAGTGCCAGAGGAAAGGGGTCTTTCCAATTATAGGAAATCACTAAGCACGTATCTGTAGGATTAGTTCCATAGAAAAACAAGTCTGAGTTAGGGCTGGCGTTTAGTCTTTTAGTCTCTCCTCCTGGCCTAAATTCAAGAGCTAAAAGGAAAAGGACTCTAACCAAACTAATAAAACAAAATGTTGATATAATTTGCATACAAGAAACACACGTTAGGAAAAGTGAGGAGAAATTCCTAGAGTGTCCGAAACTGGGAAAATTATTTACAGCACCAGCAGATAAACACAAAAAGAAAGGCATCGCAATCTATGTGAGAGATGACTTAAAAGCGGAGTTAATCTGGGCGGACCCTGAAGGAAGAATGCTGGTAGTACAAATCTTGATTAATGGCATTACACTCTTACTGGTAGTAATCTATGCCCCAAATGATGATCAAGGTAAATTTTTTAAACATCTCCATCAAAAAATAACAGAATTCGAAAATGGTAATATTATTCTGATTGGCGATTTTAACTCTATTGCTGACTACCGGAAGGATCATAGTAATAGGAGTAAGAACAAAAAAGGGAATAGAGAATTTTCTAAGCCATGTAAGGATATGTTGAATGAAATGAATCTGGTAGATATCTGGAGAAAATTAAATCCCAAAAAAGAACAGTTTACTTATTATTCTAACCCGCACAAAATTTGGACAAGAATAGATATGGCTTGGATAAACGGTGAATTGATTAATGAAATCAAAGATAGCGAAATCTTACCAAATGACTGGGCTGACCACAATCCAATTCAAATAACCTGGAGAGGTAGAGGAAAACCAAAGAAAAGATGGACTTTTAACACTCATTTAACAAAAGAAGAAGAATATATTAATAAACTGAAAGAAGAACTGAACTTCTTCTTAAAGGAAAATAATAATGATCTAACTTGAAACAAAATATATGGGACACATTTAAGGCATTTATAAGAGGAATAACAATCTCTTACAATGCTATGAGAAATAAAAGAAAGTATGCCCAACAAAGTAATCTACAACAAGAAATTAAAGATTTAGAAATCCAATTACAAAAGAACCCCAAAAACCAAAGAATACAGAACCAGTTAATAACAACTAAACACAAATTAAATTTACTGGAACAAGAAAAATTGGAGATTAGTCTGAAAATGACTAAACAAATCTACTTTGAGCATGCAAACAAACCAGGGAGATGGTTAGCCCACAAACTTAAGAAAACGAAAAGAAAAAGATTGATACACCAATTAATGGATGAGGGGGCAATATGCAGGAGGAGATAGAGAAGAAAAAGAGATTACTTTTAATTACTTGAGAAATTATACAAAAAGAAGAAGTCTCTGAGGATAAAATAATGAAATACCTGGAGGAAGCGAATGATAAAGCAATTGGAGAGGAAGAGATAGAATTATTAAATCAAAAATAACATGGTCCGAACTGAAGTCAGCAATAGAGAAGCAAAGTAACAATAAAGCACCTGGACCGGATGGGATACCGGTAGAACTTTACAAAATTATCATAGAACAAATTGGACCACTGATGCTGGATGTTTTTAATGAGGTACTCTTAGCAGCCAAGATACCGGACTCGTGGAGGGGAGCCTTAATTTCGCTGATCCCGAAGGAGGACCTAGACCACAGACTTATTAATAATTATAGACCAATTTCACTCCTGAATGCAGATTACAAATTATTCTCTTCTATAATAGCTAATAGATTAAAACAGGTTTTAAACACTTATATCCATGAAGATCAAAATGGATTTCTCCCATTTCGACAAATTAAGAATAATTTAAGAACAGTGATAGACATTTCAGAATACTATGAAGCCCACCCGGAAAAACAATTTGCATTTATGTTCTTGGATGCTGAAAAAGCATTCGACAATTTAAATTGGCATTTCTTAATTCAAAAAATATATAATATGAATCTTGGCACCAGATTTGAAAATGTCATCACAACAATTTACCACACTCAACAGGCAAACATTCTAATAAATGGGGAACAAACTGGCCCGATAAAAATAGAAAAGGGGGTAAGACAGGGTTGCCCTCTCTCCCCTCTGCTTTTCATATTCGCCCTAGAATCTCTTCTGACGTACATTAGGCAAAATTTGAGAATTAGAGGTCTGAGGATCAAATCAGAAGAATATAAACTACAGGCTTTTTCGCTGATGATTTGGTTTTTTTCTGGAGGAGCCTATAGAAAAAGGACACAACTTATTAGAAGAACTAGAAGCGATTTGGAGAAGTCGGGATTTAAAATAAACAGGGAAAAACAAAATTAATGACTAAAAATTTAACAGGAGACCAGAATAAAAAGCTAGAGACAACAATGGGAATACAGGTGACAAAAAAATTAAATACTTAGGAATTTGGCTAACTCCACAAAGTAAATCGTTAAAAGAAAATAATTATGACAAACTTCTTCAACAATCTAAGAAAGACTTGGATTTCTGGAGCAAGTTACAACTTTCCTTATTGGGCAGGATTGCTTTGATTAAGATGAATATTCTGCCAAAATTTCTATATTTATTCCAGACAATTCCAATCAAACTAAATAAAAAAATTTTTATGGAACTAAACAAGATAACATTGAATTTCATTTGGCAGGGGAAAAAAGCTAGGATTAACGTAAAAGCCCTACAAGATTTGAAAAGCAGAGGAGGGTTAGCCTTGCCAAACTGGGAAATATACCATACGGCAGCCACCTTACTATGGATAAAGGATTGGGTAAACCTAACCAACAAAAGAACACTAGTATTAGAAGGCCACGATATGCAGAAAGGATGGCATGCCTTTCTGTGGGAATCAGGGAAACCCAGGCAATCATATTTCCATAGGCATCTTATTAGGGACGCTTTATTAACTAATTGGAAAAAAGTACGTAAAAAACTTTATCTAAAAATACCGATTTGGCTGTCTCCAATGGAAGCGATAGTACACCCTAATAATTTGGATATAACCAAAATGATTAAGTATGAAAATTTATTAGACCTACAAGGAAAGTTAAAAACACGACAAGAATTACAAGAACGAGGATTTATAATTGATCAGTGGGTGTACCTTCAAATTCATAGTAAATACAAACAAGACATTAAAGAATTTGGAATCTACAATAAATTACAGACTCTAGACAAAATTCTATTAGGACCAAGTAAAAAAATATATCTAAATTTTACAAATATTTATTAGAAACAGAACTGGAACAAGAAATTGTCAAGGGAAATATGATTGCGTGGAGCAGAAATGTGGGTCGGAGCATTACCCTAGCAGAATGGGAAAAGGTCTGGAACAGGAACATTAAGATCACGAAATCAGCAGCTTATAAAGAAAACTTATATAAAATGTTTTATAGATGGCACCTGCCTCCTTCGAGATTGGCCAAGATGCACCCCAACACGAGCCCCAAGTGTTGGAAATGTCAAAACATAGAAGGTACCTTCTTCCACATGTGGTGGTCATGCAAGGAAACCCAGAAGTATTGGCAAAAAATTAGGCACTGGCTAGAGGAAATAACCATGGAACAGACTGAGTACAAACCGAGTCCTTCCTTCTAGGAATTTTTGATAAACGAATATCCAAAAAATCAAAGTATATTACAATCCATATCTTAACCACGGCCAGACTGGCATTTGCCCAGTGCTGGAAACTACCTTCTATTCCCACTGAACTTATGGTCATTCAGAAAATTTTACAATGTGTAGAAATGGACAATCTAACCCAAGCATTAAAAAATAAAGAATCTTCAATTTATTCTAGCAATTGGAATCCTTTGTATATTTGGCTTAATCAAAGATAGTTCACCGCTAAGAAGACTAAGGCCGACGATAGCTTTGAAGAAGAAAAGACCTTACTGACAGTCACAAAATATGGTTTTATTATAATTGTCTTTCCTACCTTTGTTTTCCCCACTTTTCCCCCCTTCTCTTCCCTTTCCCTCTTTCCTCTCTCAAACTTTCCTTTCTTTCCCTCTTGGCTTACGCCAAGACTGGTGCGTCTCTTTGTTGTATATAATTTATAGCTGTGTTGTTGTTTTTTTAAAAAAGTAAAATTAATAAAGTTTATTTAAAAAAAAAAGAAAGAAAATGGAACTTAAAAAATACAAAGAAGATGCACAAGAAGGGAAGGGCTCTTTTGGCTTTGTTTTTCAATTCTTAGAAATGGAGATCTGCAACTACGAGAAACAACAAGAAAAGACTGAAAAACAAGAAGACTGGGACAAAGAAGAAGCCATCTTTAATGAACAAGTAACTCTATGTGGGGAAGAAAGGGGAAAGTGGGGAAAGAGAATGGAGAATTTAAGACTTTAAAAAAACAGCCAAAGAAGGGGAAAATAATTTGAAAAGTGGATATAATGTTGTAAAGCAACAGAAAAGGGGAATACAGAAGAGGGAAATGGAGGTGGAGAGACAGGGGGGTAAAAAGGGGAGAGAGAAGAAGAGAGGGAAGAAGGAAAGGAAGAGAAATTACAAAGGCCTGGAGCAAGATGTAAAGAAACAGGACCTATTTAGAGAGAATGGGTGAAAATCTAACTGGAAAAGGGATTCTGTGAAGGTACATAAGATTGTATTGTTATATTGTGATCGAAATAATTTTAGAAAATTGGAAACAACATGATTAAAAAGAGGGATAAAGTAGTTGGTGTGGTTTGGGGAAATGTTTGTGAATAAAAGAAATGAAATAAAATAAATGAGAAAATTGAATTAGGAAGGAACGGGAACATTTTAATTAGTCAATGTTTTATAAAATATAAGTGAAGGGGAGGGAAATTAACTATGGAAAGTTTATAATTGTTCCCATAGAAGTATAATATTTATTTGAAGAGTAATGTGCAAAATGTTAAGATTTAAATGAATATTAATATTGATGATAAAATTGAATTGGAATGGATTGTTGTTTTAATTATATTATACATTTATATTTTTTTTCTTTTTTCAGGAATACAGTGTGTAGTTTTAGAATGTACCAAGCAGAATCTGAATGGAAGTTATGTATTATATTAAGTGTTATAATTTTTAGGGGAAAGATATAAAGGCGTCATACTCCAATCAGTGATTACAAGAGAAATTTTGTTTAATGAGAAAAGATAGTAGACAGTTGAAACAGGACAGACAAAGAGTATAAGTACAATGATTTGAATTGAGATGAAATAAATCAAATAAAATACAGAAAGTTAAATGAGGGGAGAAGCTATGTAGAAAATGTAGAATAGTAATAAGATATGGAATGGAATATAAAAATGACTATGAACTTGAATTTGTGTCTGTACGAAGAGATGTAACCTGGGATTATGCTGCTTTCAAAAAAGATGTTTTACTTGTATTTCTTTTCTTTTTGTGAAAACTCAAATAAAACTTACAAAAAAAATGCGAATTCCATAAAGAGTCTTTGGACTACCTGGGCTACCGAGTGTCTAACCAGGGGATTGAGATGGACCCTGGAAAGGTAAAGGCATTGCTAGACTGGCAACCCCCCAAAACACGTAAACAACTTCAGAACTTCTTGGGTTTTGCAAATTTCTATAGGCAATTTATTCCTTCATTTGCCGAGGTCGCCCTCCCTTCAACAGAGTTACTGAAAACTGGGCCTTCCCCAACCAAACCAAAACTCAATCAACCCCTTACTTGGACAACTCTCAGAACGTTAAAACGCTTATTTGCTGCTGAGCCTATCCTCCAGCATCCAGACCCGACCAAACCTTTTGTAGTCCAAGCTGATGCCAGTGATGTGGTTGTCGCGGCGATTCTTTTCCAGAAGAACTCTCAAGACCAGCTGATGCCTTGTGCTTATGGGTCCAAAAAGTTGACACAGAGCATAAGTGGGAGGTTTGGGGAAAGGAGACATTTTCTGTGCAATGGGCTTTACTATCTTGGAGGCATTTCCTGGAAGGAGTGAAGGATCCTTTCAAGGTGTGGACTGATCATAAGAACCTCGAGGCTCTAAAGACACCTCAGAAGCTCTTTTTAGGAAAACAAGTCCACTTGTCTCAATACTTGAAGAGATTCAACTTTAACATGAAATATATCCCAGGAGGGAAAAACATATTGGCAGATGCCCTGTCGAGAAAACCCCAATTTGACAGTCGATGAGAGGAGGTAGTGCAAACTATGATATCAGAAACCAATCTGCAGGCCAAGTAACCACCTGAGGCCAAGCCAAACGCAGCCTCAGACTCCTAGAAGACAAACTGATAACCGATTTGAAAGCAGCACTTTTAGCTGATCCATGGTTTGTTGAACATCAACCTGATTTGACAATGATCGAAGGATTGGCTTGGAAAGGAACCAAGATTTATGTACTCAATACCCTAAGACTGATGATACTGAAACGTAGCCTTGACTCGTGATTGGGGGGACACTTTGGGTTCTTAAAAACCCTACATTTAGTCAGGAAACAGTTCTGGTGGCCAAAAATGAAAACTGATGTCAAAGACTGAAAAGTTGCTCAATTTATGCCACGATGAAACACAGTGGAAAAACCCCTGGCCTCCTTCAACAATTAGCTGAACCAATGAAGCTGTGGGAAGAAATCGCGATGGACTTTATCATAGAGTTACTGGAGAGCAGAGGAAGTACTGTGATTTGAATTGTTATTGACTTATTCTCTAAGCAAGCCCACTTTACAGCATGTAACTGACTACCTTCGGCTAAGAAATTGGTGAAACTGTTTGTGAAGCATATTTATTGGCTCCATGGAGTGCCTCATAGAGTAATTTCAGATTGAGGTATACAGTTTACTGCCAAATTCTGGAGCGAGTTTTTGAAGTCCATTGGGTTGTCCCAAGGGCTTTCCTCAGAATTCCATCCAGCATGCAACGGGGCAGCAGAGAGAGTGAATGCTATGGTGGAACAATACATTAGATGTTATGTGAATTATCAACAGGAGAACTGGGCAGAACTGTTACCATTTGCAGAAGTTGCTTACAACAAGCAGCACAGGCTTAAGTCCTTCCCAAATTAACACCGGCATGGATTTTGTCTCTATGCCAGAGCTTCCTAGGGAACCCCCAACATCCATGTCTTTAACAGAGTGGATGGAATCATTAAAGAAAGTTGGGAGAATACTAAAAAAGCTCTAGCTGAAGCCTCTGAGGAATATAAAAAACGAGCAGACAAACATAGATCCCTCTAACCACAATTTAAAGTGGGGGACAAAGTGTTTTTGTCAAATAAATATCTTAAGTTGAAACTTTCTAGTAGAAAGTTGGTCCCTAAATTCTTGGGTCCATTCCCCATTTCTAAGATAATCAATCCAGTGATGGTCCAATTAAGTCTCCCTCGGCTGTTGGGGAAAACACACCTAGTATTCCATAGTAGCTTGTTGAAGTCTGCTGTAGGTTTTAATCTAAGGCCAATACCAGCAGCTCCCCCCAAACCTCTGATTGTACAGGTTGAGACACATTATGAAATAAAGAAAATCCTTGATTTTAGATTACACCAAGGACTATTACAATATTTGGTGCTATGGAAAGGCTACCCTTTGTTAGAAGCTACTTAGGTGAAAAGTTGGGATATAAATGCAGGTAGATTGATTAAACAATTCCATGAACAATTCCCTGACAAGCCAAAGGGTCCACTTGGAGGGGGCAGAGGGGGTTAAGGGCATTGCATTAACCCCTGGTTGTCTTTTGTTTATTGAATTTTCCAGGATGTGATTTTTTCAAGGGGTGTGTGTGTTAGGAATGTAAATCACCTAACAGTTATTTGGGTTGGAAATATATAAACTAGGATAGACATTTTAATACTATGGCTTTAGGAAAATGATAAAACTATAATTGGGTGTGGTTCCGCAAATGGCCATAAGATGGAGCCAGAAACCTGGATTGTTAGTCTCCGAAGAGAGTCTCAGTGAAGAGAGTGAGTCTCTGTTTCCTTCTGATGGAGAGAGTTGCCGTTCCTCCTAATGACTGTTACTGATCATTGATGTAAGTCTCTTACTGAACTGTTTTTTGATACTGGACTTTGATATTTGGATTATCCCTGAACTGAACACTGACTGCTTTACCTGTGAATGACTTGGACTGCTTGTCTTGGACTGTGCTTAAAAGTTTATTGGAAGTAAAAACTTACATTTACTGTACAGTGTATCTGTAAGCTGTGTGTCTTCACTACTCTCACTATATCTCCCTGTGTGTGCTCATTCTCCTAACAGGGAATTACCTCAATACTGGTTATGGGCCCAGGCCATACCAGGCTCAGATAACTGAGAGTTGGTGTGAATACACAGTACTGTATACAGACAGCTGTTTACTGTTTAATTGTGGGTTACTATCCTGGTAAAGATGGCACAAGACACTTCAACAAGTCTATCACTGATAACCTGGTTGGATGGAACAAACTATGTTTTCTGGTCTATGAAGTGCAGTCTACTTCTGCATAGAGAAGGGTTATGGGCTGTAGTTCAAGATCCACCGGATGTAAATGCTTGGGATCCAGAAAATGAGGACAATGCCAAGAAGCTTGCTGACTTTAAACAGAACAACGAACGAGCTCTTTGTATAATTGGACTAACACTGAGTGACCAGCAGCTAGTCCATATTCGTGGAGAAGAGTCTGCTGCTAAGTGTTGGGAGAATTTGAAGAGGATTTATGTTCGTGACAGTGTAGGTGCACACATATATCTTACACGTAAACTGGTTGGAGCACGTCTTCTGAAAGGTAGCTCTTTCAAGAGCTACATGAAAAGGAACTGATATTTTCAGAGCTGCATCAAGTTTACATCATTCTTTCCTCATTGGATGAAAGTTATGATGATTATGTATCTTCACTGGAAGTCCTGCCCAGAGATAAACTGACATTGACTGACATAACTGGAAAGTTGTTAGAAGAAGCAAGAAGATGGCTGGATAGGGACCAACTGAGGAAGGAACAACCACAAGAAAAGGATTTGTGGTCAACTGCCTATACTGTTAGGAAATGTTTTTCTTGTGGAGCTAGGGGACATATAGCTAGATTCTGTAAGAAAAGAGAAGGACAGAATACTGGTAATCACCAGAAGACCAAGAAGAATGTTAGTTTAGCTATGTCTAGCAATTCAACTGTAAACCACGATTTGTGGATTGTTGATAGTGGAGCATCTCAATGCATTACTAAAGATAGAGAGAGGTTTATAAAAATGTCTACAAGTAAGCAACATGTATCATTGGCAAATGGATGGAAGATGAAGGCTTCTGGTAAAAGTACTGCATATTGTTCTTGTATAAATGAGCATTTAACTATGTTATATGTACCTAAACTGAAATTTAATTTGCTATCAGTTAATCTTGGTTATGTAGTAACCTTTAGGGGAGATAACTGTATAATAGAGAAAGAGGGTAAAAAGTGTTACTGCTACCTTAGAAAATGATTTATATGTGATACATGATGGTCAGTTGAAGATGGCTAACTCAGTTTATAACAATGTTAAGCCACATGATAAATGTACACATTTACTGCATAGATGTCTACGGCATATTAATTTCAAAATGTTAAAACAAACTGTTGAATTGTCAGAGGGAGTAAAATTAAAACCCCGTAGCAAGTATTTAAACTGTAATGCTTGTAGCCAAGAGAAAAGCAAGGTCATTCCAGCAAACAGATTTAATGGGTTTAAGACCAAAGAACTTTTAGAGATTGTGTTTGCTGATATAATTGGCCCTAAGAAACCTAGTTTAGGAGGTGCCTGCTATATTTTGAGTATTATGGACCATTACTCACGATACGGTTTCTGCTGTCTTATGAAAAACAAAACAGAAACATTCCAACATTTCTTTAACTGGCTAAGGTTTGCCGAGAGAAAAATGAGGAGTAAAGTAATTACTTTAGTTACTAATAATGGGACTGAATTTGTTAACAAAAGATTCCAAAATATGTTGAAATTGGCTGGTGTTGAGCATAAACGTTCTGCACCTTACAGATCCCAACATAACTCATTTGTAGAATGAAGAGGGCAAACATTACAAGCCATGGCTCGCACTATGTTATCTGATTCAGGTTTGCCTGAAACTCTGTGGGGTAAAGCCATAATGTGTAGCAATCGTGTTTTAAACAATGTAGTTAACACAACAACTGGTGAACTGCCAATCATTCGTTGGCATGGCAGAAAACCAAATTTAAGCTATCTACACACATTTGGAGCTCCAGCATGGGTGCATATTCCCTCACAAGTAAGACTGAAAGGGCAACATAGAGCTAAGAAGTTATTTTTTGTAGGTTACGAGGCCAACCATAGATCGTTTAGATTCTGGGATCCAGGCACAGCTCATGTTTATTGTAGTGCTAGTGCAAAATTTCTTGAGCACGTTGGGTGGAATAAACTGGAACAGGAACCCAGCAGTGATATTATTATTGACACCCAAATAGTCCCTAAAGATAAAATAAATAAACCACAAATAGCCATTAAAGAGGAAGAACAGGAGGAAGTAGAACAGGCACAGGAGGAGGTAGGAGAACAGGAGCAGGTGGCACAGGTGAGTCCACCAGTAAGCCCTGTAATACCAAGATGTTCAACCCGAGTAACACGACCACCTGATAGATATCAGGCTAGTGTTGTATGCCAAGTGAATACAGTTCCAAATAACTAAAATGAACTAAAACTGTATCCTGCTAAGGATCAGGCTGCTTGGCAGGAAGCAATGGATAAGGAACTGAAATCCTTACAAAAGTTGGAGGTATATGAAAATGTTAAGTTACCACCAGGTAAACATGCCATAGGATGTAAATGGATTTATAAACTAAATACAGATATGGATGGGACTGTTACCCATAAAGCCAGGTTAGTAGCACAAGGGTTCAATCAGACAGCAAATGACTATGATGAGGTGTTTGCACCTAGTCTGAAGTCTACTACATTAAGGGCAGCATTAGTGTGGGCAGCTAAGGAGAAAAACATTATAAATCATTTGGATGTAGAAATGGCATGTCTGCATGCACCGTTGCAACACACTATATGTTTAAAGAAACCTTTAGGTCTCAAAATGGTAATACAACTGATTGCTGGAGATTGAAAAAGAGTCTTTATGGTTTGAAGCAATCAGGATATGAGTGGAACCAATGTATAGTTAAAGAAGTAACTAAGATAGGTTTTGTAGCTGGCATGGCTGATCCATGTTTGTTCAAAAGAAAAAGTAATGGTGTAATTTCATTGTTGCTATTATTTACTGATGACATAGCATTAATCACCAAAACTGAACAAGAAGCTACTAAAATAATCTCACTGTTAGAAAAGAAATTTAAGATAAAACAGTTAGGAGAAATCAAACAATATCTTGGTTTAAAGATAGATAGAACTAGGGGAGGATACAAAATCTCACAGGCAGATAAAATTAATCAATTACTAAAAAGTTTTAAAATGGAACTTTGTAAACTGGCTAAAACACTAATGAATCAAGAGTTTAGCCATAGTGATGTTCAAAGTCTAATTTTGATAAGAACATTTATCAGTCTTTGATTGGTAGTTTGTTATCTCAGTAATTGGTCAAGGCCTGATATAGCATACAGTGTTAACCAATTAGCGAGATTTAATGCTGAATCAACTGAAAGGCACTGGCAAGCTGCTAAACGTGTGTTAAGATATCTGAAACAAACAATGCATTATGCATTGTATTTGGAGCCTAAATATGAACTGAGTTTAACTGCATATGCCGATGCAAGTTTTGCTACAGACATACACGAAAATCTACATTGGGTACTGTAGTATTATTGGGAAAAGCTTTGATTGGATGGAGGTCTATTAGACAGAAACATCTAAGTTTGTCAACAATGGAGGCTGAATTTTCATGTTTGTCTTTATTATGTATAGATTTAGTTTTGTATAAACAATTATTGATTGATATGGGAATTGATGTAAAAGATTCTACTGTTATTTACGAAGATAACCAATCAGCAATACAGATGGCTTCAAATATTGCTGTTCAAACAAGAATGAAACACACAGATTTAAGATATTTAAATGTGAGACAATGTGTGCAAAGTAAAATGATTAAGCTAGAATACTGTAAGTCAGAAAACAATATAGCGGGTCATTTTACAAAGGCCCAAGGCTCTATAAAACATAAGGCATGCTGCGAGGATTATGGACTTAGAATGTAAGGTTGTATATATTGTCCACCCAAAGGGGAGAATGTTAGGAATGTAAGTCACCTAACAGTTATTTGGGTTGGAAATATATAAACTAAGATAGGCATTTTAATACTATGGCTTTAAGAAAATGATACTGTAATTGGATGTGGTTCCGCAAATGGCCATAAGATGGAGCCAGAAACCTGGGTTGTTAGTCTCCAAAGAGAGTCTCAGTGAAGAGAGTGAGTCTCTGTTTCCTTCTGTTGGAGAGAGTTGCCGTTCCTCCTAATGACTGTTACTGATTGTTGATGTAAGTCTCTTACTGAACTGTTTTTTGATACTGGACTTTGATATTTGGATTATCCCCTGAACTGACTGATTTACCTGTGAATGACTTGGACTGCTTATCTTGGACTGTGCTTAAAAGTTTATTGGAAGTAAAAACTTACATTTACTGTACAGTGTATCTGTATGCTGTGTGTCTTCACTACTCTCACTACGTCTCCCTGTATGCACTCATTCTCCTAATGGGGAATTACCTCAATGGGGGGGGGGGAGACACCTGTCAACTTTGGAAGCCATATTGAGATCCAATGCATCCATGCTGCCACAATTGTGGCTGGGAAAGTGGGAGGGGGGAATTCATTTGAGTATATCTAGTCAGACATAATTCTTTTTCTGATTCAAGGTCATGTTGCACATAGCGAAAGGAAGCCCTACTTTGGGATGGATGGTGATTGGGCCATGTGATGTGGTGATGGGTGTAGGGGATGGATTTGTAGTTTTTACTTATTGTAAGGAAGCCTGGAACTTTCAGATTCGGGATTCCACAGTTGTGCCAGTTACTATCCAAATAAAAGGAACTTTTGAGAGTTGTCTGTCTCAAAGTTATTGGTTGGAATGGAAGGTTGCTGGAAAGCTCACAGCATGCTTCACAATGGGGTACTCCTGGATCTCTTCCCTCTCCTGGAGCCCATTACAACACAATGCGACCCTGCCCCAATTGCACCTGACATCTCTCTCTCTCTCTCCCTCCCTCTCTGAATCCTTTTTCTGCTTGTTCTCTTTCTGGCTTCCATAAAAATGGGGGGGGGGATAATTGGGCTTTGTGGGGGGAAGGGTGCTGGAGGGTGAAGTTGGTGTATTGTAAAAGTTGGGATGCTTTCTTGATTATGCTTGTGTGGGAAGAAAAAATAGGCTATTGATCTATCAGATTCAACAAGGCCTTTGGATGATAGCAGACCCTCGCCATTCAAATTGTTCAGCCTGTCTGTCCCCTTTTGCCCAACTGAAATGACTTTTAATCAAAGTAGCTGTCCTCTTTCATCCTAAATGATGTTGAACTTACTTCTATAACTGATATCGGTAGCTTATGTGCAGATATTGCTTTGTATGTTTCATTTTGTGTTGTTCTTACGAACAAGAAAGAGTGAATGTGGAAAGAAAAAAATAGGCTATTGATCTATCAGATTCAACAAGGCCTTTGGATGATAGCAGACCCCAGAATAAAAGAGACATGAACCAAAGTTTTAGACAGGATGATTTGAAAATGTACCAGAGCTATTTGTAATCCTTCTGAGCTGTTTTGTGGAGTGTGATTTTGCAAAGTACGTAGTTTTGAAAACCATGAGAAATAGGGAACAGAAAGTAGCCGATGGATAGAAGTTTGAGATGTACACAGGTATATGTGGAGACTGTCAGTAAGAAAGAACAGCGAAGTAAGTTATGAAATGCATGCAGAAAAGTATAAAAAGAATGTCTTGGAATGTGTTCAGGGCCACTGATCATGGCTACTCCTTGCTGGACTCAGCCATGTCGGTGGAGCTCCAACATGGAGCTCCGCCGGCCATTCCCATAGCTCAGCTCAGGCCAGCTCAAGTGGCTGCCATAGCCCAACCCCCCCCAGGGGGCAGCACCACGAAGGTGCCAAATTCCAAAAGGTCCTCTGTTGTAAGTAAAGTACAGAGGGGATCCCAAGGAGTTGGGATTTTTCTTAGCCCAAGTTTGGAACCATATGGAGGAATATGGTGATGATTTTGCCTCAGATGCAGCAAAAGTGAGATGTGTCACCAGAATATTAGAGGGGACCGCAGCAAAATGGATGGTCATCCTGCATAACAGGAGAAACCCAATGTTTCATCATTAACAGAGTGGATAACCCAACTCCAGCTTACCTGGCCAGTTACCCGTAAAGTAGCGATCACCTACCGGTGGGCCGTGAGAAAATTTTGGTGGGACGCAGAGAAATCTCACCCCCAGGGCACCCCCCCAAAGCAATTAATCCAGGCTATGCAGAAACACAAGGCTACGCATCCCACATGGCCTGCGGGAACCCTCCCTGCCCACTCCTTACCAGCAAACTTGCCTACTAAATTCCTATTTTTCCTTTTTCCAACCATCATCTGTTCTGCTGTACCAGGAGATTTAGATTAACTAGGAAGCAGGAAATGGTTGGATTTCTTGCTTTCTAGCTAGTGTTTAGATCTTCGGCTCTACTTTTAAGCACTGCCGAACCTCCCTTAGGACTGAAGGTTCTATTATTCAGTGCAAACTCACGGCAAGCAAATTTGAGAGACTGAGCTAGCCGATGGCAGATAGATCTCTGAATGATTCTGTGAACAACTCAATCTACCTGCCTGCTTTGTCTGATTTTGGGTAAAAGTTGCTCTTTTTAAAATAAAAAAAAATCAATATTTACATACATGGTGTGTTGTGAGTAAATTTTGTCAGTTTGCTTGCAAGCAAATTTTATGTGACAGGCTGAACTAGCCAATGGCAGATAGATTTCTGAATGAATCTGTGATTCTGTGAGCAGCTCAATCTGCCTGCCTGCTTTGCCTGATTTGGGTTAAAAGTTGCTCTTTTTTAATAAAAAATTCAATATTTATATAAATATTTATAATATTTACATACAAGCCATGCCCAGCCAGTCACATGACCACCAAGCCACACCCACAAATTAGGCTATGTCCAGATTACCACACCCACAAATTAAGCCACACCAACAAATTAGACCATGCCCACAGGTTAGTGGTCCCTGGGATTTAAAATTATGAGTTTGGTGGTCTGAGGTCCAAAAAGTTGGCGACCCCACCGTAAAGCATTAGATGACACTCATCAAGCTCAGACAAGAAGAGAGCTCCACAAAAACCATACCAAGTGGGTGATAAAGTCTTCTTGTTCACTAAGTATTTAGAAACAATCCAGAAATATAAAAAATTGGGACCTAAATATGTGGGACCTTTCCCAATTGTACAAATTGTGGATTCTGTTGCAATGCAATTACAATTGCCAAAGATGCTTAGAAGGATCCACCCTATTTTTCATGTCAGTTTGTTGAAACCTGAACATATGTCCAAATTGTGACCTGACTAGGCTGTCCTACCAGTTCCTCTTTTAATTAAGGGTTGTTTGAGATTAAAGATATTCTATATTCCAGGAAACAGAGAGGAAGTCTCCAATATTTAGTTCTTTGAAAGCATTTCCCTCCTCAGTCGGAATGGGTGAACGAATAAGCCCCTAAGCTTATACAAGCATTTCATTCAAAATATCCTGACAAACCTTAAATTCTTATATATATAATATTGTCTCTAGAATGTTTATTTTCCTATTGTTTTACTCTCTTTTCTTTCCTAGGGCTAACGCCTCTTTTGCAGGAGGGCCGAATATCAGCCTCCAAGAATCCTTCTTCTGCTTGTTCTCTTTCCAGATGCCATAGAAACAGGGGGATAATTGGGCTTCGTGGGAGGGTGCTGCAGGATGAAGTTGGTGTATTGTAAAAGTTGGGATGCTTTCTTGATTATGCTTACTTGCTTACTGACCAGATGTACTCTTATTTCTCTAGGCCAAGGTCAACTGCCTTGGAATACCAGATGTGTGAAACGCCACCTGAAGATGGTACCCACATGACATTATACACACCTCAGATTGGATGGCCAGTTTGAACTATTGGGGGTGGGAACATGGGATAACTTTCTATATGTGATTTTCGCACCTATTGCCTCAGATCTTGTATTTCTTCTGCAAATTCAGTAAAAGTCCTTTTCTCTATAATAATGGAGTTTAAGGTTTTCTTTCTTGGATTTTGAATGGAGCTACAGCTGACACAGAGAGAGGAAGACAGATCCTGTCTCCGCCTTGCCCAGTTTTGCAAGGATTCAGCAGATGCTGCCTTGGGATGGGGGTGGGAATTTGTTCCCATTCTTTGCTTGCCAAATGTCTTCTAGGGTGCCCAGGGATTATATTTTCCAGCCATTTTGGACTGAGTTGCAGGATGCATATATGTGCGTGTGCGTGCTGCTGCTTAGGATGATGCTTCTCTGAAGTGCGTGCAGTGATCCACAGCCTGACAGTCACTCGTTTTGCAACACAAGGTTTATTTTTATATCTTTCCAGAGATAGAGAGAACATGGTCAAATTTCCTTATAGTTATTCCCTGGGTGTGTGGTTGGGACGTGGAGGTGGAGAGTGGGAGGGAGGAAGGGAGAGAGAGAAAGAAACAGAGAGAGACAGAGAGAGATGAGTGAGAGGGGGATGAGAAGAAGATAGAGAGGAGATTGAGAGAAAAAGAGAATGAGAGATGAGAGAGGGACACAGAGAGAAAAAGATGAAAGAGAGAAAAAAGAGGAGAGAGAGAGAGGGAGATAGAGATAATAATAGAGGGGGAGATGGAGAGAAAAAGGAGAAAGAGAAAGATGAGAGGGAGAGGGAGACAGAGAAAAAGAGAGAGATAAGAGAGATGACAGAGCAGGAGATAGAGAGGGAGAAATAGAGGTGAGAGGGAGGGAGGAGAAGAGAGAGAGGGAGATACCTATTCTCCATAGAAAAGAAAACACGGGGAGCCACAAAACCTGGGTAGGCATGGCTGGGGGTCATGTGACTGGGTGGGAGTGAGTGATGTCGAGTTGGCTACACCCACCCAGATTTTGTGGCTCCCTGTGTTTCTGTGGAAAATGGGCCCAAGTGGCTCTTTGAGTGTTTAAGGCTGCAGACCCCTGCACTAGAATATAAACTGAAAGCAAGCCCCACTCCTTACTAACACTGATGGTATTACCTAATTTGGGTAATGAAACATCTGCAAGAAAACAACCAGGCTCAGAGAGTACCAAAGACCCCTCATTTTAAACCCCAAGCTATAAATATTCTCCTGTATTGATACTGTTATTATTTAGCACTTGAACTGATAAGGTTCTTCACAAAAATATTGATCCAATTTCACCTCTACAATAAATTGAATTTTTTATTTTTAATGGATTTTTCTTGTCAAGAATTCCTCTTCTCAGAAATGTCAAAGAATTCTCAGAAAAACTGAACAGCAAATATCCAGCTTATCCAATGAATAAAACAGAGCAGTGAGCAGCATTCTATGCCAAATTTTCCTTTACTGACAGGTTTTGTACAAACATATCTACTAAGTTTATGTATTATCGTCGCAATCTCAGGAAGAAGGCATGTTTGCACTCCTTACTATCTAAAGGGTAATATTTGTCATAAAAATCTAAAATATATTCCTCAGTTTTAAATCCAAACTTCTGATATAACAGCATTGCAGAATTACTAGCAGAGACATGGAGAGTTGCATCTTTTCCCATGCAAGTCTGTAAAAAAGAAAAGAAAAAAAGAATTATATCAAGGTTACACGATTCCTCTTTTTAATAAGGTAAATAATTTAAGACAGTAGAAATACCAGATCCTACATTAGCTTCCATATAACACTGTTCATGTTGTTCCCTTGTAAGGAGTGAAACATTGGCACTGAAACGGAGTTCTTACAATATTGAAGGACAAAGAGAACTTCAGACTACCAGTAGTCATTTAAAGAAACCTCAAGAATGGCACATTTGGAGAAGTGAACCATTTTCTTTTAAATAAACTGACATATTACTTAAAATGTTTTGGAGGGGTTTAGATGTATGCTGCAGTCATGACATATGATTATATGTTGATTGTATCAGATGTTTTTGATATATGGTAGTGTTATCATTTTCATGCCTTGTGTTGGTTGTGTTATAGTGGGTTGAGTGGTCCCTTACTTTTTGATAAAGTTGTGGGAGTATTTGTTTGGAAGATGTTACATAAGTGGTCTGTTTTCTTTTTCTGGTTTGCTGTAATGTGTTTGTACTGAAAAATGTTCTTATGCAGGTCTTCTTGTGGGAAGTTGGGTTGTTAGTTTGATTAGTGGAGGGCTTGGCTAGTGTGGCTGGTTTTTCAATAGACTTGTGTTTCTAGTTTGCACCATTTCCTCTGCAGATGAGGATTTCCAGGAATAGTAGTACCTTTTTTTCTTCTTCCCTTGTGAAACATATTGCTTTGAAAATATTTATTTTAATGTGTCTTCTCTATTTTGCTTTATTATAATAAAGATATCTACATATTGGATCCATACTTTGGTTGCATGTGTGGGTCTGCTATGCTAGAATTGCATTACAATCCTGAAACTTTTTTTTTTACAATGATTTACAGTTTGGGAAGGAACAATGAAGAAAAGAAGAAAAATGGGCAGCAGGTTTAGAGAAGGAATAAAATGCACATCTGTCCCTTTAAGAAAGGGATTTCCCATCATCATGACATATATAAACAATTTCATAATGTCTTTACCCCTTTAATTAACAAGTATAAAACTCTTCATCCCATAACACTTAGTAATAAACAGCTCAAATAAGTAAATCTTCTCCTTATCTAATTATCATCAAAGAATCCAAGCAGAACTCCAAAATATTAAAATCAATTAACAGCTATACAAAGTCAACTTTCCATGTCTTGACTATTAGCTACAATTGATGAAATACCCATTTTAAAGGTACAAAAATGTTCAAATCATCTAATACTAACCCCCCTAAAATTTAAGATAACAAAAAGAGAACTTTTCCCCTTTAAAAAGACACCAGTAACTAGTAACACAAACCAACTGCCAGTATTGCAGGGATAATTGTCTCAAGTAGCAATGTATCTTATTCAAATACATATTCCATATCTCAACTCTAACCTACTCACAAATAAACACACACACATATGTATGTAAAAAGGAAAAAAATTCATTATTTTTTAGTTTAAGAACATTGTTAATGCATACACACACACACACACACACACACACACAGAGAGTATATATGGATTAACAGTGTTCTTAAACTAAAAAATAATGAATTTTTTTCATACACACATACACGAAACAAATCCAATGTTGTACCTCTGGTCTATCTATATTTGAACCTAAATGTGCCAAGGTTCCCTGGAGCCTGAAAAACATTTCTCCAGCTCAAAAGATTGAGAAACAGTGGAAAAAAAGAGTCAATTTTGTCTTCCTTTTCTCCTACAGAACAATCTTTCTCTGTAACCCATTTCAGTAGTTGCTGATGTTGTTACAATTTTCTTCCATACTTTAAAACAGTCTCTTTTGGAATTATTACCATTACTTTCTGGAGTAACCCTTCTTAATTTTTAAGATTTCATACAATCTTCTCTTTACACTAATGTTGTGTTATCTGTGACATCCTTGTCAGTGTATACAGTTCATGAACTGGAATAGACATGGCAACAGGTCAGTCAATGGGAGCTGTTTGGAAACTGAAACATAATGTTTGTTTTGACCATAAGAGACAGTTCGGAGTCTGGGCTTGGCTTTGACTTGCTGAACTGTATATAAGAATTGGTTTGTCCTCTACAAACTGTAACCTCTGTAAATCTAGGTCTCTAGGCCTCTGTATATCTCTACCCTGGCTTCTGTGAATATTGCTTCTGTGTTCCTGAATTTGTATGCTGACTTCTGCTGTGTGGTATTGTATATAAAGAAATTTCTTATGTAAACGAATCCTGCAGATTTACTTACTTGTATGCTAGTCAGATATACTGCACAATACTCTGACAGGTTATGGGTCCAGAGTACACAGTAAGACTGAACTGTAATTAAGATGAAGGACTGCCTGTGTTATAGTAAAAGAGAACAAGGCAGAGGAAGATTGTAGGATGGCTATTTATTTCAAGGAGAGCTCTCTGCCTTGTTTCAGACAGAAGAATTATATTATTTGGGCTGCAAAATTGGAATGTTCCCATATATATGTACATATACATGTACATATACATATATATAAACACTTCTTTATTTTTTATACATCTCTTCAAGTGAGCAATGTGATTTCAGGTTACAACATACATACATAGTCAGTTACGTTTCCAGCTTTTGTATCTAGTTTCTATGAAATCATTATCTATTCCATTAATCTTTAAATAAATTTTCGCTTTGTATTTTCCATTCATTAATCCAGTAACAAAAGCATTTTCGTCCTAAAACATACTGTGTTTCTCATATAATAAGGCCGGGTCTTTTTTTTTTTTTTTGGAGCCCCGAAAAAATGGCTAGAATGTCTGTTCAGGGGTGAATTAATTTCCCCCCACACACACCCACGCTTAGAGCACCCCACGGGCAGCCACACCTTGCCACCAGCCACTCCTAACAGCCGATCATGGTGGAGCATGGAGGGCACACTACCCCGGTCAAGCACCTTTGCTGCAGACCTGGGTCAGCAGGCAGGCGGCGCCGGCGGGAACCGTGGAAGCTATGGAGGCCCGAGAAGAGGCTGAAATGCTGCCGGTGGACATCCACGTGGCTGCCACCCACCCGCTGACCCGGGTCTGCAGCAAAGGCGCTTGGCGGGGGTAGGGAGCCCTCTGTGCTCCGCCATGATCAGTCATTAGGAGTGGCTGGTGGTGAGGCGTGGGTGCCCATGGGGCGCTTCTAATGGCAAGTCTTCCCCGCCCTTCTTCTTTTGCAAGTTTTAACATAGGCCTAAATTTTGGAGGAGGGGCTTACTTTCATTTTATGCCTAGAAAACATGCTGGGACTTCCTATGGTGAGGGGGAACATATTGTTGGAGAAACACGGTACTTTCCACACTTTATCCCCTCTTATTTTCATTTCCAGCTTACCACCTATTTTATTTTACATATTTTCTTCATTTACTTTCTCAAAGCCGATGTATAGCAAACAAAAAAATAAAAATAAAATAAAACTAATATCAATATAATCATTCTTAATTATTACCTTCCAATTAACAACAATTCCCTATTTATTATTTTATATGCATGTGTTTCTCCCCCCACCCATTCAGGATCCATATGGTATTTCCCCCCCAATCTACAATGAATCTTAAACCTAACGTCAAAAACGTCATCAAAAAAGCACAACAAAGAATGTTCTTTCTGCACCAACTCAGAAAGCTCAAACTGCCCAAGGAGCTTTTGATACAGTTCTACAGAGGAATTATTGAGTCTGTCATCTGGACCTCTATAACTGTCTGGTTTGATCATCTGCACCTCTATAACCCAATAGGAAAGACACAGATTTCAGAGGGTAATTAGGAGTGCAGAAAGAAACAATTACTCCCAACCTCCCTTCCATCGAGGACCTGTATACTTACTGCATGAATCAAAAAGAGGGCTGTGAACATATTTGCAGACCCTTCACATCCTGGACATAAACTTTCAATTCCTTACCTCAAAACAATGCTATAGAGCACTGTGCACCAGAACAACTACACGCAAGAACAGTTTTTCCCCAAATGCCATCACTCTGCTAAACAAATAATTCCCTCAATACTGTCCAACTGTTTACAAAGTCTGCACTATTACTATTAACCTTCTCATCACTCCTTATCACCCATCCCCTCCCACTTGTGAGTGTATGACTGTAACTTTGTCGCTTATACTCTTAGGATGTATATTGACTGTTTCCTAGTATGAGTTGATTGCTTATTGTACCCTATGACTATTATTAAGTACCTTATGATTCTTGACGAGTGTATCTTTTCTTTTATGTATACTGAGAGCATTTGCACCAAGACAAATTTCTTGTGTGTCCAATCACACTTGGCCAATAAAGAATTCTGTTCTATTCTATTCCAGAGATATTCATATAACCATTCATATTTCCTCTTTGTTTCCATTTAGCCTATGGAATTTTGCCTATGGAATTTTATTTAATTTCCATTCATCACTTTTTAATCATAATATAATAATCTCATTGCAAATACTTTACAATATAATCATGTATACAACCATCTTAATTTCTCTTACTCTTACATTTTTCTCATATATAATTATATAGTCTTCTTACAGTGAGGTCTTATTCCCCTTTAATTCCAATTAATCTTATTTCTTTATTTTTGAAAGTAATTCCTAATAAACTTTAACCTTCAAAACTCCCCAATATATATTTCTAAAAAAACCCAAAACCAAAATATATTTCCATGTGGAATCCTCCCTTTATTTTATCTTTAACCATCATCTCTTAGTCACTCAGCCCTGTAATTTCTTCTAATGTTAGCTTGTTTTCCCTTTTCTAAGTTTTTCCAGTCCTTTCTCTTAGTTTCTCTTTTTTCCCCTATTATTATTTTGGTTTTCAACTCCCGTTGACTTATTTTTCCCCCTCCCTCTTTTGCAGTTTCTTCTTGTATGAGTTCTTCTTTTATTTAATCTTGGAAGCATTTTCCCTTTTGTTTATCACATCTGTCATCAAAGTCTTAATTTTAATTCCTTTCGTGTCTTTTTGCTATGTCCACTGTTCTTTTTGCTGTTTTGGGCTGGTTTCTTCATTCTTTAACTCTGACTCCTTGGACTTTTTGTTCTTCTGTGAGCTGCATCGCCATTTCTAGTTTTTCTGCCAATACATCCCATAGTTCCATGCTTTCTTTTATTATTCCACTCACATTTTACAGTTCTGATTTGAGTTGTTTGCACATTTCATTCATTTTGCTTATTCAATTAAGTTATTCTATATTTTATTAAAAGCCAACATCTTTTATTTTAATCTTTACCAGAAGCATCCATTTATCTTAGTTTCTGTTGTTAATCCTTCTGTTTCCATATCACATTCCCAATCCACCAAATAGTCCCAAGATAATATCTTCACTTGTCCTTTTGCTGTAATCATTTTTGTGCTTCCAGGGTTATTGTTATATTATAGCCTTTATTTCATTTCCAATTCATGCATTTACTAGACCATTAGTTTTCCATAAAGTCATGAAAAAAGTTCCTTTAACCATTAGGTGGTGTTCTTACATCAGTTTTCACTTTCCACCTTTTCAAGTTATTTTTTTTCCGCTTGTATTAACTCCATTAATTTTCAATCATTAGCTATTATATCTTTTAAATATGGTCAATTCCAACAAGTCCAGCATTCTAATCAATGCTGAATTAATGCCAATTTCTGTATGATATTCCAAATTTAATTTCTGATTCTGTTATTGTTTAAAAAGTTCCTTCTGAATAATATCACTCCCATTTCAGTCCTTTTATAGTCCAATTTTATTTACCTTATAATTTTCCTGCTACTTTCCAATTGCCACTTAAATGAGGGCTCTTTCCTTCTGTTTCTCGGGTTGCCTTGAAAAATCCAAAGTATTTTGTCTGGTCACACGCCACTCACCAGTTCACTGCTCCAGCACAAACTTAATAGCTTCAGGGCAGCCGTTAAAGACTGCTGCTATAGCTTAGTCTTCAAGGGGAGTGTACATAGCCAGGGAGGGGAGATGCGACTCCCCTTGACCCAGCTGGTGGTCTCCCCCTCTTTCACCACCCCTCCAGGGTGGATCCGGTCCCATTTGGGACCCTCCAATGGGTAGAGCACAGATCGAAGCCACGCACGATCGTGGTCTCTGATCAGTCTTTGATGGAAGTGCCACTGGAAGTCCAAAATTGGAATGTTTCCTGAAGGCTAAGGAGCTCTGGGATATTGTTGTTAATACACCCAAGGCACCATTAGTAGCAGCTGACCAAAGGCAGCATGATAAGGCACTGGCCTACATCATCTTAAGCTTAGAAGATGAACAATTTTTGAATGTAGCTGACTGCAAATGAGGTTTGGCTGAAATTGAGAAGCGTTCATATGAGTGCATCAGCATGCAATATTGTGCAATCATCGAAACAATTGTACAGGGCCAGGCTGCAGCCACAGGTGATTGCGGAGCAGCATTTGTTGCACATGCAGACTTTATTCCTTGAGCTGGAACAGCGTGGGATGAAGATTCCTAAATCTCAAAAGGTGTTGTTGGTCTTGATGAATATGGGGACATTGATCAATAGTCTTGATGAAATGTGGGACATTTTTTCAGCTGTTTTTGAGTGCAAACCAGAACAGGACTTAAGAATGGAGGCCCTAATGGCCTGTTTGATTTCAGAATAAAACAAGCGCCATTTTAGAAAAAGCCATGAGGAGAAAATCCAGAGATTGGGGGCCCAAGGAGCAGAGAGAGAAAAGCAACAGACAAGATGTCTGCGGAGATCGGGTAACAGCCCAGTGATAAAGGCATAGTATGGGCAACAATTGGATTGGTAATTAAAAAAGTAAAAAAATATTGAAATAGCAATTGATTGCATATTCAATTGAATATGAGCAGGATTGTCATGCAGCTGTGAAAATAGCACTTTGTCAGCCTCAAGATCTCTTCGGGTACCCTAACTGCTATCTATCTCATTTATTTCTCCCTTATTTTCTCTACTGCTAGGCTTACTTCTTTCGGCTGTCATTAGCAACGGGGGGAGGGGTAATTGTGGGGGGTGAAGAAAGCTGGAGGTGTTTTGCATTCCTTTACTGTGGGCAGAAAAGGAGGGGGTATATGATTTCTTCTTTTCAACTTTCCATTTCCTTGCTAGCCTCTATCCCTTTTTGCGCAGCTGCGAAGTCTTATCAAAATATGTCAAGGTCAACGGACAGAGGCCTCATCACCACCTGAAGATGCCCACATGATCATATTCAGAACTTTTAATTGGAAGAGACTTCTGGACTTCGGGGGGTGGGAACAACTCCATTTCTTTGTATGTGTGATCTGCGCGCCAAATTCTCAGTTTCGGAATTCCATTTGTAGCTTCCTTTTCATTCTCCAGTAAAAGGATAACTTTGCTCTGATCCATGGAGTCTGAGTATTTCTTTCTTGGATTTTGAAAGGAGTACACATTGACACACTTGTAATTTCAAAAGGCATAAACAGAAGTATAATTTCAAAATTACAAGAAGGAATTACTTTATTTTATTTCGCTTTGACAGACTCCACCTTAATGTGTGTATTTAGGGCATCACATTATAGAAAGTTTTTTTAAAAAATACAAACAGGCTCAGAAAAGAACAGGAAGGGTGATCAGGAGACTAGAAATCAAATTTTATGAAGAAGCTGAGTTCTAGCTATTTGGAGTCTTATATGTTAAAGAGAACTTTGGATTCACCTTTGCTCAGGATTTTTTCAAAAATATTTTTTTCAAAATTATCCACACCAACCAAGTGCTTCGCTATCAAAGCAACAACCTAACCATCCACAAGAGAAGCTATGTAAGAACATTATTTACATGAGCACAACAATCCTCAACATCAGAAAAAAGAAAGAAGTCATCTATGCAACATCTTCCAACAAAATGGTTAGTCAAACAACTTCATCAAAAATTGCCTGACCATTCAACCCAACATAGCACAACCCAACACATTCTGTGAAAAATATAATACTGTTATACATCAAAAACATCTCAGAAATCACCATCAGACTTCTGGTTTGGGCTTCTTCGGCGACGGACCAAATCCGCGATCGTGTGCGGTTTTGATCTGTGATCGCCACCAGAGTGCCCCGAGCCGCTTGGATTCGGGGCTAAGCCAACCCATAGAGGTGGTGAAAAGGGGGGAGACTACCAGCGGGGTTGAGGAGAGCCATATCTCTCCTCCTCGGCTGGCCATTACTCCCTTTCCTGAAGGCGGTTGCAATGGTGGTCAGAAATGGCCACCTCAAAGAAGAACCCGACTGGACAAGATTGTGCAGGAAGAAGATAAAAGAGAAAGTTTTGACTAACCAGGTCGAATTGAGAAAGCAACTATACAAGGTACCCTGGGTCTTGAACTATAAAGAATAATACTGTTCCCAGAGAAGATCCTTGAAGCGGCGAAAGAGAGAGGAAAGGGAAAAGACTTGGTGTTTTTTTTCCTCTTACACTGACAGTTGTAATTGTCTTTAAATGCTAAGCAAGAAATTGATATAAATCCACTTTAACGTTAATAGGCAATTTTAAGCTGAAAATAAAATGTTAAAGGGATAATAAAGACTTTTGGATATTTTAAAACCTTTAAAAGGAGGAAAGGAGAGGGAAAAAAAAGAAAAGGGTGGGATCGGGAAAAAATGGAGGAGACCACCTGAAATTAACAAGAATTAACAGTGAAATTTTAACAAGACTCCTAAAAGATACGTTGTAATTGAAACTTGGCTACAAGATAACAGATCCTCTGGAAAGAGAAAGTGGAAAAAAGAAGCAAGAAGAAACATCTTTGGATTATTTGGGTAACTTGGTGATTTTTGGAATTTTTGGTTGTTGGATTTTAATGACTAAAATTAATTGGGTGGTTGTTTAAAAGTGTTTAAAGTGGGATCACTCCTTGAAGAGCTAAAATGGAACTTAAAAGCAGAATGAAGATGCACAAGCGGAAAGAGGATCTTTTGGCTTCATATTTCAATTTTTAGAAATGGAGATTTTGAACTATGAAAAACAACAAGAAATGCTTGCAGAACAAGATGGGCAGGACAACGAAGAAGCCATCTTTAATGATCAAGTAATTCTATGTGGAGTTAAAAAGGAAAAGGGGGGAAAGGGAGTGAAAAACTTAAGATCTGAAAAAACAACCAAAAAAAAGAATAGCTTGGAGAGTAACTACAATACAAGGAAGAAGCAGAAGTGAGGATTACAGAAGGGAGAATTAGAATTAGAGAGAAAGGGGGCCAAAAAGGCAAGAAGAAGAGGGGGGAAATGGAAAGGAGAAGTTATAAAGGACAGAAGCAGGATATAGAGAAGCAGGGAAAACATACAAGGATTCACAAAGATAATGGTTGAAAACTTAATTGAAAGAGAGGATTCTACAAGGGTACATTAGATAGTATTGTTATATTAGAAATAGTAATGGGTATAGAAAATATGAAATATATGTGATTAAAGTTATAGATAAAATTGGTACTGTTATGTAATGAAATAAAGAGAATAAGAGAATGGAAGTGGGAAAGGATGGGAATATTTTAACTGTTATCAATGATTTATTAAAATATAATTGAAAAGAAATATGAATATCAGATGTTAAGATGAATTTGAATAGAATAACAAGTTATTACTTTACTTCCTTTTCTGTTTAGAATTTATTGATTCTTAAGGGAATGTACCAAATAGAACTTGGTTGATAAATTATATGAAATGGAATGTTATAATTGTATTTTTTAGAACCTAGTGTGTATTTCTAAGGGAATGTACCAAGCAGAATTCGGTTGATAAGAGTTATATGTTATAAAATAGAGGTTAGAAATTCAATGTTATAAGTGTTAAGATATAAATTAAATCTTAAATGAGATTTGAATGGACAGTAATTTAAAGATATAAAGGTGTTACACGCTGGTTAGTAATTACAGGGGAAATCTTGTTTTATGAGAAAAGAAAATACGAAACTGTAAATAGGACAGACAAAAGTGTAAATACTGTATAATGATTAGAAAGATACTATTTAGAAAAAGATGAATATGTAAATCATTTTATGTCTGTATAGAGAAGTGATAACCTGGAATTGTGCTGTTCTCAAAAAAAGATATTTTAATTGTTGTTTTGTGAAAACCCAACAGCTACTATGTAAGACAACAGGCAGAAGACTAGCACAGCGTATCCATGAACATCAACTAGCAGTCAGAAGACATGATGAAAACTCCTTAATTTCATAATACATGGACAGACTTAAATATAGTTTCCACTGGGAAACTGATCATCCTAGACCCGTGATGGTGAACCTATGGCACGTATGCCGTCGCCCCAGTCAGCTCTACCGTGCATGCGCATCCCACTGGCCAGCTGATTTTCGGGTCTCTGCTGTGCTTGTGTGGGGAGGGCATGCAGGAGATGTGTGTGCATGCACAGGAGGTGGGGGAGCATGGGGGTATTGTGTGTGCATGTGGGGGGCAGGGGACTGCAGGGAGGTGCAGCACAGCCATCCCCACTCCCCATTTTGGGCCTAGCAAGCCTCCCAAAAGTGGGATGCGGGGGCCGCACACATATGTGTAGGGCAAGCAGGAGGGGGTTGCACACACATTTCATTATGGGTGCAGGCACGTGCCCTGTCGGGCACGCCCGCCCGCACTTTCGGCACACGATGACAAAAAGGTTAGCCATCACTGCTAAAACAAGCCAAATCCAAAAATGCTAGAAAATTCCTGGAAGTCTGGCACTCTGACAAACCAGTTATGAATAGACACATAAACAAAATCTACGTATTATTCAAAAGAGACACATAAACAAAATCTACGTATTATTCAAAAGAGACAATTAATAAGCCAATAAGGAGAACAAAAAGACTAAAATGTCTCCTTACTAGTGCTGAACATCCAGATGAGCAGAGAAACATCAAGATTAGCATTAGACTAACAATTAAGAAGCAATCAAAGAGCTGTCAAACATGCTAACAATAAAGAGCCTAACCAAAAAAATCACCAAGACCACTCCCACTAACCCTCACAGGGCAAGCCACTTGAGCATAAAAAGAAACCCCACTCCCTACTAGAACTGATGATGTTACTTTAATTTGGATAATGAAAAATCTGCAAGAAAAAAAAATCAAGCTGAGTGCACCAAAGACCCCTCATTTCACCTGAGCTACAAATATTCTCCTCTATCAGTATTTTTTCAGGTGCTACATCAAGGCCAAAAAGCAAAATAAAAAATTAGGTAAATAGCCTCCTTAATTTTAAAAAAGCTGAACAATTAATAAGTCACACAAGTGCAGATTTATTTACTTGAATAAATGAATATTTGAATTTGCAATTAAAGTCATGTTTCTCAGTACCTGAATAAGATGATATATCATAAAAGTTGCAATCCCTGATCGTCTCCACTCAGGATGAACGAAAAGGAAAGAAATATATGCTTCATTATATTTGACATCCGGCACCATGAAACCAAAAGCAACTATAACTTTTTTGTAAAGAACAACAACACTGAAATCTGGATACTGCAGGCATTCTGACAGATCAATCCCTATAAATAATGAAAAAAGGAAACCACAAACAATGACATATTAATTATGGAAATAATTACATGCTAGTGTGTCATATAAAAATAAATATATAAAAAGATATTTTCCAGGTAGTAACAATATTGCAGCAAATATTTTAAATATCAAAATGTAACATAAACTTGTAGATGACAGTCCATTTCATTAGAAGCATTGTACAGGTAGAGCTCGCTTATCAAAGGCCAAGTGTTTGAAGTTATGATGGTGCTGAAAAAATAACTTCACAATTAAGGTGTACACTTATAACTTTTGTAGCATTTTACTTAGTTGTATATTCATCATTATAGTCAGTTACTACATATTATCTTATTCTTGAACTGTCCCCCCCCCCCCGTTCTTGTAGAGAGATCACCTAAACCAGGGGTGTCAAACTCAAGGCCCATGGGCTGGATCTGGCCCATGGGGTGCTTAGATTTTGCCTGCAGAGCTGGTCTGGCAAAGGACTGGCCTGCGGTGTCTCTGGTAGCAAAAGGAGTGCACGCCCTCTACCCGCAACCACTTTTGGTCTCCGGATTGCTCCAGGAGGCCTTCCAGGCCCAAAAGGAGGCCTCCAGAGTGCCCCAGGAGGCTGTCCAGACTCAAAACAAGGTCTCCCGAGTGCTCCAGGAGACTGTCCATGACTCAGAAGATTATAAAAGGGAGGAAGAGTAAAATATATTACCTTTCAGGCTTGCTGGAATCTGCTACTATAGCCTATGTCAATAATTTATAGCTCTAGTCTTCCTATGGAGTCAGTTCCTTAATCTGGTCTCTCATAGGGTCATCAAGTAGATCAAGTATGTATTAAAAAAACAAAGTCACAGAAATATACGCCTCCTTAATTTTATATGTTTATAAAACCATGTCTGTGGAGGTGGGGTCCTGTGTCATGCCCACCCTGGCCACGCCCACCATGGAATTTCCAGCACAGCACTGTAGCTTCCCAAAGAAAAAGCAACACTTAAGAGACTGAGCAGGCCCCAAATAAGAGACTGCACAGTCCTAAATTAGATACGGGAAGAGAGAAAAAGGTTCAGGGTAATCACACCCTAGTATCTCTCAAGGTAAATCTATTAGGTTAGAAGATTATAGCTTTAGTTTGATGAGTTTCTGTCTATTAGATTAGGGCTCACCCACCCCTAGGCCCCATCCCACTACAGGTAGTCCTCAACTTACAACTGTTCATTTAGTGACCATTCGAAGTTACAACAGCATTGAAAAATATGGCCTATGACTGTTTTTCACAGTTATAACAGCATCCCCATGATCATGTGATCAAAATTCATATGTTTGGCAATTGTTTCATACTTATGACCATTGCAATGTCATGGGGTCATGTGCAGTGGTGGTATTCAACCAGTTCGCACCACTTTGGATGAACCAGTTGTTAAATTGCTGGCGAGCCCCTCCCCTCCCTGCCCCTTCAAGGAGTCCCCACACGCCCCATTTTGGCTCTCAGGTAAGTGAAGGAAGCCCCAGTTGGCCCAAAATGGGACATGGGGAAGTATGGCACCCCCCCCACACACACACACTAGGCCCAAAACAGGGCACGGGAGGATGGCATGCTCCCCCTTGGCCTGTTTTTGCTCCCAGGGGGCTGCAGGAGGCCGAGTACTGCCTGTCACATACCCCTCGCCACGCCCACCCAGTCAGTCATTAGGGAAGAAAACCGGTCGTTAAATTATTTAAATCCCACCACTGGTCATGTCATCACATTTTGCGACCTTCTGACAAGCAAAGCCAATTGGGAAGCCAGGTTCACAACTGTGTTACTGATTTACCAATTGCAATGATTCACTTAACAACTGTGACAAGAAAAGTTGTAAAATGGGGCAAAACTCACTTAAATTTCTCACTTAGCAATATAAATTTTGGGCTTAATTGTGGTCGTAAGTTGAGGACTACCTGTATTGGGCCATGAGCGGTTTGCACCTGTGTCGTGGAAACGGTGCCCACCGTTCACACAAATGGTGCAGTGGGTGTACGCACATTTGCCAGCTGCTTGGGTGGAACTATCCCTCCCCCAGCTGTCCACAAAGCTAGAAAGGTTGGGAAACTGTATTAGGCAAATAAAGAACTGAACTCAACTAGATTTCACTGTGTCATCTTTGGACTTAGTGTGACACATTAGCTCTGCATATAATCTCTACCTCCATAAAAGCACATGAAGTTGTTCTAGTGAAATTCAATGGCAGCTCTGCCCTCCCCTCAACATTTTGGAAGTATGATTTTCAGAGTGTGAACATAGATGCTATAAGCCATGAGAAGATAAAACATATCTGTTCTTATCTTTTAAATCTCTCCCCTAATGGGACAAAATCAAATTACCAGTATTCAATGGCATACGGCCTAAATTTAGCAGTGAGACTTTCAGATTTGTTTTTTTTTTTAAAGAGAAATCAGACAGTAATGGAAGCACAAAATTATTATGAGAAAAAAAAACGAATTTCCATTCTAAATCCATCCCCTACATATGTCAAAATCTTTTAATTTGCTAGTTCTACTACCACTACTGAGATAGTGGAACACCTCAGCCCAGCAAGCGATTCATTAATCAGATACAGCATTTAGATCAGGAAAGATTGGCTCGCCCTGATCTAGTAAAATCCTACCTGGCCAGAAGAACTCATGGCACAATGAATTAATGGTCGGGATGTGATTAGGACGCACATAGCAATAATCAATGGGAGCTTCTGGTTCAGCAGTCCAGCTTGGATCATTCTTATGATAATGAGCTCGTATTTCCATCAGCAGCTGAAGTTTTGGAGGCCTGTTCTCATAATCGCGTCTAGAGAAAACAATTGAAAAACTAAGTTAAATGCAATTTCTCCAACAAATAAGACCTACCCCCCAAATAAGACCTAGCCTGTTTTAAAATGTGCCTAATGTTAGCCCTACCCCCAAAATAAGCCCTATTGAAGATCATTAGCCCAGGGCAATGGGCGGGACCAGCACCAGAGGTGATGGAGGCTGACAGTGTCTGGCAGCAGCCACACCTGCAGAGCATAGGTGAATTGATTACCTGTCCATGGTGGGAGGAGGCAGGCGATCCAGATCAGTGTTCTAGCAACCCTCCATTCCAACCAATAACCCCAAGACAGACATCTTTCAAAGGTTCCTTTATTTGGATAGTAACTGGCACATCTGTGAATCCCGAATCTGAACATTTTGGGCTTCTTTGCAAAAGTCGAAACTATAAATCCATCTCCCCTAGCCATCATCACATCACATGATCCAATCACCATCTGTCCTAAAGTAAGATTCCCATTTCATTATGTGCAACACTCCGTGACCTTGAACTAGCAAAAGAATTTTATTTTGTCTAACTAGATATACTCAAATGTATTCCCTCCTCCCACTTTCTCAGGCTCAATTGTGGCAGCATGGGAGCATCGAATTTCAATATGGCTTCCAAAGCTGACATCATGCAGGCCGCAGGAAACATGAGTCAGGCTGAAGTGGGCAGCTGGCTGCGGAAGGCTCATCTTTGCATGGCTGACAACAGTAGCAGAGGCAGAGGCATGGGGTGGAAGCCCGGCAATCCCAATACTCTGCACAAGTCACAGGCAAGTGGAGAGACATGAAAATGAGCCTCCCACAGGTGCCCGCCCACTCTGTCCATCTCTCAGCTTGCCTGCAGCCCGTGCAGCATGTTCAGGTTGCATGTCTCCTATGTACTTCTGTCTGCTGCTGATGCTGCCACACAAAGACAAGCCTCCCGTGACCACCCATCTGCTCTGACCCGACTCTCAGCTTTCCTGTGGCCCATGCGGCACATCTGGATTGTGTGCCTCCCCCCCTGCACCTCTGCTGCTTGGACAGGTAATCAACTCACTTGTGCTGCATGGGCTATGCAGCCCCAGAGTACAGCAACCATGGGGTCAGCGGGCTGAAGCTGCTGCCAGACATTGACCCCTGCATGCCATCTTTTATGGCTAATATAACTTTTGACATGCGTGTGTGTGTATGTAACAATTAAACTTGTAAGGATACCCATCCTCAACTCATTTCAACTGATTAAGAAGTGTATGAATAGGAAAAAATCCAAAGGTAAATACAAATATGCTACCTGAAGCACGACCACAGTAATACTTTCCAACCATCTCTACTAAATATCTCTCCCCCGCCCCCCATAAAAATGTGAATCTTTCGATATGATTCACTGTCCTGAATTCCCCAAAAGCAGAATTTCAGGGACAATGGCTTTTTGAGAGTTCTAGTGCTCACTCTATTTCCAGCATGAGTCTGAAAGCTCGGAAGACAAAACCTCTGGTCCCGGGGACTGACCTAGATTGGATCTTATAAAACAATGAGAATGAGCTCATCTGCTCTTGTTTCCATATTGTTATTTCAACATTAACCCCAAGAGCAAAAAACGTATGTGTGTTGATGATAGGTGACTCACTACTCATAGGAACAGTCATCAATTTGTAGGCCAAACAAATGCCTTACTGAAATCCAAGTATACTATATCCTCAGCATTTAATTGATCCATTAATTTAGTCGTTTTGAAATAAAGTTTGTCTGATATGATCTGTTTTTGACAAATCCTCTATTGGCTTCTTTGCTTGTTTCTAGGTGTTTGCAGATCTTTTGCTTGATTATCTTTTCCAGGAACTTCCAGATATTGATGTCATGCTGATCCGTTTGTAATTTCCTGGATCTGTTTTTCCCCCTTTTTCAAAGATGGGAACCAGATCTTTTTCAGCCCTCCGAAGATCCTGATACTCCAGCACCTTTGAAAAATATAGTTCAACAGTTCTGAGATAACATCTACCAGTACCTTCAGATTTCTGGGATGTAATCGATTTGATCCTGGTGATCTGAAGGATGTAATCGATTTGATTCTGGTCGACTGGATTCTTACCATTTTTCTTGCCTATTTTGATTTGTATTCCTATTCTGTCCTTTTTGATACTGGTTTTAATAGTTTGGACTATTTTTTCCTTGTCTGGAGACGGATGTAAAGAATGAAGTTAACAATTCTGCTTTCTCCCTTCTGCCTGTCATTTCCTTGTCATCTTGTCACAACTGTTTCCTTGACATTTTTTTTACATGTTGAAACAAACTTTTTAAATTATTTTTGGTATTCGTTCCAACTTTTAGTTCATTCTGAGCCTTAGCTTTCCTGACTTTGTCCTTGCAGATTTGAGCTATTTGCTGGTATTCTGTTTTAGTTATATGTCCCTCTTTCCCTTTTTAAATACTTGTCCTTGTTTCTCTCCCAGCTTGTCAGAAATTTCTTTATGCAAACATACTGTTTTCATCTGGGATCTCGTTTTTATTTCTCTGTGGTATTGTGTTAAATTGAGCTTTTATAATCTCATTTTTCCGATTTTCCAAGCATCTTGAGATAGCAATCCTAAAGGGGGGAGGAACCCTTTAGGATTGCTATTTATAAAATCCTTAGTTTATTGAAGTCAGGTCTCTTAAACTCTGAGACAGTAGTTTTACTTTGTTTGATTACATTATGAATTATGTTGAATTCCAATACGACATAGTCACCCTCCCCCAAAGTTCCTGCAACTTCAACCCCCTTTATCATTTCATCTCTGTTAGTAGCAAATAAGTCCGGTGTAGCTGATCCTATAGTTCCCCCCTTTATCTTTTGAGTGACAAAGTTTTCAGCTAGGCTTATTCAAAACTTGTTTTCCATTCCCTTTTTTACATGATGAAAGAAAAATAGTTGTTGTTTTTGACATTTTTTGCAAGTCTTTGTTCATTATGAGCTTAGTTTTCCTGAAAACTTTCATCTTTACAGATTCAGGGTGTATGCTAATTGCTAACTGCTTTATTATGTGTCTTTCTTTCTATTTTTTATACTTGTTCTTTTTCTCTTACAATTGAGAGTTCTTTATACAACCATGCTGGTTTTTCCTGGGATCTCTTGTTTTTCTTTCTCTACAGTATTGTGCTAGGCTGGGCTTTTATAATCTCATTTTTCAGAGTTTTCCAAGCTTTTTTCTTTTTTCCTTCAAGATTTCCATCCAGAAATACCTTCCCGAGATCTAAATCTTTGAATTCTACTCCCTTTCAGTCTAAGACACTAGTTTAACTTTGCTCTGTTGCTTCTTGTCTGCATTATCTTGACTTCCAAAAATCAAATGGTCGTTATCCTCCAAAGGGGCTTCTGGTTGACGTTGCGGTGAGAATGGCTTGGAAATTAGTGGGCTCCACCGAGCCCCATGAAATCCAGCCGGCAACTGTGGTCAAAGCCGCCTTGTAGGGACGGCAAAGAAAGGAGAGGCACCAGGGATGATGGCCATTTTTGGCAATCACAAGCTGGACAAACAGGACCGTAAGATTTGTGCTGGAGCAGTTTGTGGACAGAGCATTGAAACTGGGTGAGATAATATCCAACTCTTATTCTAAAGACTTATCTTAAATATAAGAATTTTTAAAAATAATCCCAAGCGTTAAGGAAGTGGTGATTAGACACACGGAGAAGATTAAAGATTGAAAATTAAAAGGAGAAAGAATGCCTAAAGGAAGCTTTAAAATATAGAAAGTCTGGAAAAAAGCTTACACAATCTGAAAGGTGATTTTTGGGAGAAACTGTCTTTCTTATTGGTGTTCTTAAACCCCCTGGATTTATTGGAAAATCAGCTGTTTTTGACATACTGTTTAATGTTGGAACTTTAAAGCCATGTACTGGAAGAAGAGGAGCACTACAATGTGAGAACTTTAAATGAAAGTGAGAAAAGTTTAATACACATAACAGAAGAAAGTAAATAACACCTGGAAGGTGTTATCTTAGAAGGCAATTTGGATATTTTGAACTATTGAGTGAGTTTCTTTCCCCTCTTGAAAATTTTTAAGACAAATTAAATTGCAAATAATTAAATTCTATTGAAACTGATTATTGAATTGAGGACTGAAAGATTGAAGAAAACATAGTGGATTAATTTGGATTTGGATTACTAATGTTAGCTGACCCTCTAATTTTTAATAAGACAATTTTAATAGGATAATTTTTTGAGAGAGATGCATTGTTTCCCAGAGACAAAGATTAAAGATGTAACAAAGAGACAAATTAAAATAATGAAGGCCAACAGATTATTATTATCACTTTCTCCTCTTTCATGTTAGAAAGAGCCTGAAAACAATTTCAAGGAAAATTGTTATGAGCAACTAAGCAGAGAAACGAAGCATCTGGGAGCACAATCATCAGTATTTCCAACCAAAGGTCAACATCCAATGAGGGAACAGAGGATTCTAAAAGTAAAACTACTGGCTCAAGGGATGGTGCCACCAAGAGAACTTTGGATTTTTCTACTATTTTGCATTACTTAGAAGAAGGACTTCTAGCAAGAGATGGGCTACAGGTCACAAGGACTTCTAAGTATTGTTAGAAGCTAAGGTACCAAATACGTGGATGGAAACAAACTTCACTCTATTTTTATACATATATAAATTTTATTAAGCATTTTTCAACTGCAAACATCACTCTCATGCCGACACAAGAGTCAGACTAAATGCAGATAAAAAACTACAGGCCAATATCTCTACAAGGATGTCCATTGTCCCCTCTACTTTTCATATTGACATTGGAAAGTGTTAAACAGAAATATTAGACAAGATGCAAAGGTATGGAATTAAAAGGTATGGAAATTAAAAAAGAAAAATATAAGCCAAAGGCATTCGCAGATGATTTGGTCTTCATATTAGAAAATTCCCAAGAAACTGGACCCAAATTAATTTTAAAAAATTGTAGTGAAGTTGCAGAGCTGAAAATAAATAAAGAAAAAAACTAAAGTACTAGTTAAAAACCTTATAAATAAACAGAAAAAAAGGTTTAATGGAGAAGACAGACATCTGGATTGTCAAGAAAGTAAAATATTTAGGAATTCAGCTAACAGCAAGATGTGCAACCATCAAATCAAACCATACTAGGAAACAGTCAATATAAATCGTAAAGAATACAAGTGACAAAGTTACAGTCATACAGTCACAAGTGGAAGGGGATGGGTGATAAGGAGTGATGAGAAAATTAATAGTAATAGTAGTGCAGACTTTGTAAATAGTTGGATAGTGTTGAGGGAATTATTTGTTTAGCAGAGTGATGGTGTTCAGGAAAAAACTGTCCTTGTGTCTAGTTGTTCTGGTGTACAATGCTCTATAGCATTGTTTTGAGGTAAGGAGTTGAAAGTTTATGTCTGGGATGTGAGGGGTCTGTAAATATTTTCACAGCCCTCTTTTTGACTTGTGTAGTATACAGGTCCTTGACTGAAGACTGGTTGGTAGTAATTGTTTTTTCTTGCAGTCCTAATTATTCTCTGAAGTCTGTGTCTGTCTTGTTGGGTTGCAGAACCAAACCAGACAGTTATAGAGGTGCAGATGATAGACTCAATAATTCCTCTATAAAACTGTATCAGCAGCTCCTTTTATTATATTATAAAAATGTAATAAAGAAAATACTTATCTGATTTTACATGTGCTAACTGCAGCTAGAATTGTATTTGCACAATGGAAAAGTGAAGAAATCCCTAAAGAGAAAAATGTAATTAAAAAAAATATCAGAATGCGCAGAAATGGATAGATTAACACTCAAAATTAAGGAAAAGGAAGAAACTGAATACTTTTTAACGTGGGACTCATTTTATCAATGGCTGCCAACAAAAACAGAAGTTAGAAATATGGAAATATAAGAGAAGGATCAATTTTATAAGGAAGGTTTATTAAAAAGGATAAGTAAATATTATTATTATAAGACCAATACCAATGTAATGAGTATTATTGTAAATATTACAATTATTATTTCTCAAATTATTTGTAGGCAGAAAGCACACAGTTTCTTTAGAAATGGAATTATTTTATATGTAATAAAACTTTTTTAAGATTAAAAAACCCGCCAAGGACCAGAAAGAATGTGTTGGGAAAACAACTAGCCAGGCTCACCTAAGACTTTAAACTAGGCCTGAAAGGTGAGGGAGACCAAATTTTAAGACCAATGCCAAACATAACCCACAAGACAATGAGCCAATGAGAAAGGGAGTGAAAAGTAGGAAGGGAACCTAGTACAAAACAGGAAAGGTTGGAAATAGATACGAGATCAGTCATAATGAGCTTAGATCCTATACATTAATATTCAGAATTTGGTAAAAACAGGGACAACTTGAAGACAAGTATGGTATTATTGCTATTACGGAAATTTGTTGGGATAAGCCCCACAACTGGAACATACTGTTAGTAGGATATAAACCAGTGGTTCCCAAAGTGGGCAGTACCGCCCCCTGGGGGGCTGTGGGATGCCTTAGGGGGGCGCTGAGGCAAGGGGGCTGGCAGGGGGGCGCTAAGAGGTGGCAGGGGGGCACTAGAGGTGAGCGACAGGGCACAATTCAGGAGTGAGAAAAAAATCCCACCGCCGCCGCGTTCAAGGCAACGCCCCGCAGGATCACCCCATTGACTTGCATGCATGGTACAAGGAGGTCCGCCCCGAACACAGCATTGGAAAAGGAGAGCGAAGCCAGAGTGGCTTTGCACTCCTTTTCAAACATCCCACCACCACTGTGTTTTGGGTGGCGGGGTATCGCCCCGAACGCAGTGTTGGGAAAGGAGAGCAAAGCCAGAGTGGCCTTGCTCTCCTTTTCAAACATCCCACCGCAGTGTTTGGGGCAGTGGGGTGTCACCCCGAACGCAACGTTGGGAATAGGAGAGCAAAGCCAGAGTGGCTTTGCTCTCCTTTTCAAACATCCCGCTGCCACTGTGTTTTGGGCGGCGGGGCCAAAACAGCAACATAAAATAAAGGAATACAAATAAAACAAATCAACAAGAATCAGCAAAGCATCTCTGATTAGATTTTATTCACTACTAGAATCTAATCAGAGATGCTTTGCCAATTCTAGTCCAATGACCTGCTCCAGCAAGGTTGGAAGGAAGTATGTGTAAGTGTGTGTGCATGGCTGTCAAAACTCTAAAAACAGGTCAAGTAGTTCTGAGGAGGCCAGTCATAAATTAGAACACTTGCTAAGCAACCAGCCATTAAGTGAGGACCACTTCTATTTGGTTTGCCAGTCACCAAACCACGCTCACCCAGTCACGTGACCAGCAAGCCACACCCACCCAGTCATGTGACCAGCAAGCCACACCCACCCAATCACGTTACCAGCAAACCACACCCTCAAATTAGGCCACACCCACAGAAATTTGAATCCTGCCCCTGCGTGGGGAGCATTGAGGATGAGTTTGTAGCACCAAGGGGGCGGTGGACTGAAAAAGTTTGGGAACCACTGATATAAACTGTTCAAAAGAGAAGGATATAAACTGTTCAAAAGAGGAGGATATAAACTGTTCAAAAGAGGAAGCGTTGCATTGTATTGTAAGGAATACGCCTCTACAGAATTGCAGAACACCATGGATGAAAGTCTTAAATGCATTTGGGTGAATATGAGAGGCAAAAGAAATGAATTGCTAAAGGTGTGTACTACAGGAAACTTAATGAAGCAGAGAAATAGATTAATTTTTTGCTAATCACTTAGCAAAATTAGTATCTGGAAAAAGCCTAGAAAAGATATTCAGATTTATGAGCACCTAAAAATGAACTAAGCAATTGCTGGAAGCCAGCATGAATTTGTTAAAAAGAGATCATGCCAGACAAATGTTATTCGCGACTAAATTAGTGGATCAAGGAAATGCTATGGATACCTGGACATCAATAAGACATTTGACAAAATAGACTGCGGCCCATTTCTTGGTATGATAGAACAATGTATGATAGTACCACCACTAGATGGATTTGCAGTTGGCTGACCAACTGCACTCAGTGTAGTTCTTAATGGAATTACATCTACATGGAGGGAAGCATGCAGTGAGATACCTCAACATTTTTTCTTAGGCTAATGCTCTTCAACATTTTCATAAATTATCTAGATCGGGGTAGGATTCAAATTTTTTAGCAACCAGTTCTGTGGGTGTGGCTTTATGGCCATATGACTGAGTGGACATGGCCAGGTGGCCATGCGACTGGCAAACCAAATACAAGTGGTCCTTGCTTAATGGCTGGTTGTTTAGCAAGTGTTCTAATTTACGACTGACCTCCCCAGAGCTAATTGACCTGTTTTTGGAGTTTTGACAGCCATGCATGTGCACACACACACACACACACACACACACACCACACACACAAACACACGACCAATTACAACTTCCCACACAGTCATGCGACTGAGGTTTTCTATGTTTTTTGCCAGCTTCTAACAATTCCTTCTGGTTTCTGGTTAAAAATGGGGAAAATGGACTTATTTAACAAACACAAGTGTTGGCTTAATGACTATAAGGTTCACTTAACGACCATAGTGTTCTGCTACCTTAAACACTCAAAGAGCCATTTTTCTATTTTCTTTTAAATCTCTCTCTCTCTGACTCTTTCTTTCTCCCTCTCTCTTTCTCATCTTTCTCTCTCTCTCATCTTTCTCTCATCTTTTTCTTTCTCCCTCTTTTTCTTTCTCGCTCTCTCTCATCTCCTTTCACTCATCTCTTTCACCTCTCTATTTCTCTCTCTCTCTCTGTGTCTCGTCTTTCTCTCTCTCTCTTTCCCTCCCTCCTCTCTCTCTGTCCATCCCGGGGGGTGGGGACAGGAACCTCTGAACTGCTGTCGGGTGGTGGGAATGACGTTCGGAGGCTGACGAGCCAGTACTGAAGACCAGATGGCTGGCAGGGAGATGGGGTAATCCCATAGTCTCCCCAAAAAGAATGCTTCTGGTGAGGAGTAAAAGAAGTGCGGTGGGAGGAGACTTGGCAGGTGTGAGGGATGGTGAGCGCTTCATGGCTCCTGAAGGGGACTGAGCCTCCCTGTTTGCAATATCTTCACCTGAGGGCATCACTGGCAGCTGCTTCCTGTGGCTCAGGAGGTTTCTCTCTGCAGCTGCGCTAACAGCATTCAATATGGCTGCATCCCTCCTCCTTCTCAGCCTCATAACACACAGAGCATATACGCACACATCTCACAATGCCGGAGGGACTCTCCAACACATCGTCTCCTCGCAGAAGGTCCCGGCCTCACGTGTGCATGCTCTGTGTGTATGCCTCCCTCTCTTCTGACAAACACTGGCCAAGCAGGTGAGCAGCATCATGTGGGGCAAGTGTCCTCCCAGCCAGCACGGCCATGTGGCTCCAACATCATACATATGCAAGTTCAAAGACATCCCGGTATTCCCGGCTTTGGCTGCAAGAACTGCACACAGCCTTCCCCACCACGCACTTCCTCCTCCTGCTGCCCCATACAAGGCGGGAAGCCTGAGAGAGAGAGCACCTGGCCCAAACACACAGCCCTCCACAAAAGAGTCCTTCCTGGGGAGCAAAGCAATAACTTACTGATCCATCCCAAAAGCAAGCTCCAGAGTGGCGGTGCTCGCACTTCAGGACAGCCTTCAGGGCCCTGGGAAACCGTCTTGTGCAGCACAGTGTTGGGAAATGGCTCTAGGCGGCAAAGAGAAACAGGATAATTCAACCTGGCTGTTTCTCTACCATCCGAAGCCCCTTCCCAATGGAAGGGGGACTTGCAGGACCCAAAACTAAATTTTGCTGTGCTGTGAAACACTCTCTCACTCACCCAGCAAGAGCAGCAGGGGAGAGAACCAGCCTCTGACCTGGAGACCACATGGAGCTGCTCAACATTTTCTCAGACTTGTTTTTGACGGCGGCAGCAAAAGGCAAGCATGGCTGGGGGGGAGGTGGGTGGCAGTGGCAAAAGGCAAGTGGTGGTGATGGTGGAAAGGCGGGTGGTGGCAGCAAAAGGCAAGCAGCTGGGGGGAAGGCGAGTGGTGGTGGCAGCAGGTAGGTGACCTGGGCTTGCTTGCAGAGCCTCACTCACTGATTGCAAAGGCAGGCAGCAATGGTGGGCAGGCAAAATGGTGGCCAGGTGGCCTAGGAATCAGGACTCAACCAGGGATGGTGACAGAGTCGGCAGGTAGGTGACTGGGGCTTGCAGAGCCTCACTCACGCAGGAAGTTCAGATCAAGCCAGGGCCGTGGCAGAAGGCAGGCAGCGTGTCAGCGTTCCAACAAATTTCCATTACAATCGATAACTCCGAGACAGACATATCTCAAAGGTACCTTTATTTGGATAGTAAACCTACAGCAGGTTTCAATAAAGTACTATGGAACACTGGGTATATTTTCCCCAACAGCTGGGGGACACTTAATTGGACTGTAACTGGATTGAATATCTTAGATATAGGGAATGGAGCCAAGAATTTGGGGGCCAACTGGGAAGTTTCAACTTGAGATATTTAGTTGACAAAAACACTTTGTCCCCTACTTTAAACGGTGGTTGGAGGGATATGTTTGTCTGCTTGTTTTTTATATTCCTCAGCAGCTTCAGTTAAAGCTTTTTCCATATCCTCCCAACCTTTCTTTAATGAGTCCATCCACTCCCTTAATGACATGAATGTTAGGGGTTCCCTAGGTAACTCTGGCATAGGGACAAAATCCATGCCAGTGTTGATTTGGAACAGAGTCAAGCCTGTGCTGCTGTGTACTGCATTTTTGTAAGCAACTTCTGCAAATGGCAATAGTTCCACCCAGTTCTCCTGTTGATAATTTACATCTAATGTATTGTTCCATCATGGCGTTCGTTCTCTCTGCTGCATCCACGTTGCACGCAGGATGGAATGCTGAGGAAAGCCCTTGGGATGACCCAATGGACTTCAAAAACTCTCTCCAGAACTTAAGAGTAAACTGTACACCTCGGTCTGAGATTAATCTACGAGGTACTCCGTGGAACCTATAGATCTGCTTCACGAACAGTTTCGCCAGTTTCTTAACCGAAGGTAGTCAGTTACATGCTGTAAAGTGGCCTTCCTTAGAAAGTAAATTGATAACAGTCCAAATCACAGTACTTCCTCCACTCTCAGGTAACTCTACGATAAAGTCCACTGTGATTTCTCCCCATGGCTTCGTTGGTTCAGCTACTTGTTGAAGGAGACCAGGGGATTTTCCAGTTCTGTGTTTCATTGTGGCAGAAATTGAGCAGCTTTTCACATAGTCTTCAACATCTTCTTTGTAGTGCAACTGAGCTACCCAATCGGAAACATCCCCATCATTCATCCCATCTGTGATTGCAGCAACCAGGTCGTGGTCTGTTGCATATTGGTTTCCAAACCGATCTATGTGGGACCAGATCTGAGTGAGAAAGTAAGCAAAATGTTCACGTCGTTCGTCAAAAGTTTCTTTTAAAGCCATTTGGTCTGGTCTGAGGGGTGGGATCGCATAGCAACTGTGGTCTGAGCTGGAATGTACTGAACCGGCCTTGGTATGTAGAGACCCTGTAGGGGTACTCCAAGGAGTGTCTATGTTGGGATCTGATGGCCAGTTGGGTCACTCTGAAGCAGGGTTACTCCAAGGGCCACTGAATTTGTTACATTCTTCTCCACGATGGGAAGAGGGGGGTGGCTGCTGTCTGTCCAGATCCCTTTGCTGAGAAGGGATTTCTGCTTCTCTTTGGGCTCAGGGTGCTCACGAACCAGGTAGTACAACGGGTGCTGACATCCACTGGCATTAGATCCACCCTCGACCAGGATAAAATCCCCACCCTGGAGGAATACTCTCTGCAGGGGATAATCTCGTTTCTGGTTGTGGAGGGGGGGCTTGGGGGTTGTAATGTACCTAATGTCGACTGCATCTGCTGTCTCTCCCTTGCTTCTTGGGTCTGCTGGGAAAGGCCGGTTCACAGGCCACCCCCAACTGATGCCACAGTGATTCCTTGATCAATTCTTGGACTAGGGAAAGTAAAGGTGGGCTGCGTTAGGACCCAGCTTGTCTGGTGAGGTTATGGCTGTGAGACATAACTTTCCACCTTAAGTTCCTGGAATTGTTCTGGGATTCCTGCCAAAGACTGGCTTCAGGATGGAGGCCACAAGTTGCAGTCTTGGGAGTTGTCTGATCCCAACATCCCCCCACTTCTCCACTCTGTCTCATAGGCCGTCTTTAGAAGGCTGGAGAGAGAAAGGCGTTCAGGCAGCTTCTCCTCCGGTATCACCCCTGGATTCCACTGTCTGGCAGCTCCTCCATGAATCTCTCTCCTGAGGATGGTAGCCTAAATCTACCTCCTTGGGCCAGGCGCCTAATCCCCATCTCTCTTTTGCCGCTTCTATCACCTGCAACATCTCTTCCGAAGGGGGGCTAGGGGCTTCAATTGTGTCCAGCCCCATAGCCCCTTCTGTAGCTCCTTCCATTTCTTTCATCTTCGCTGAGTCTCCACACTGCTTCATTTTTGGAATCAATACTGCAGCTCAGCACCCCTGACAGCCCCTTTTTTGTGGTGCTGGAGTTCATTTAGAAATTTGGGATGTCAGCGTTCCAGCAAACCTCCATTCCAATCAATAATTCCGAGACAGACATATCTCAAAGGTACCTTTATTTGGACAGTAAGGCACATCTGTGGAATCCCAAATCTCAAAGTTTTCGGGCTTCCTTCAATATTCAAACTACAAATCCATCTCCCCATGGCCTACATTACATCACATGGCCCAATCATGATGTGTCCTAAGGTCAGATTATCATTTCATTCTGCGCCGTATTCAATGACCTTGAACTAACAAAAGAATTTTATTTTGTCTACTTAGAGCTACTCAATTGAAACCCCCCTTCTCCCACTTTCTCAGGCTTGTGGCAGTGTGGGAGCATCGACTCCCAAATGACTTCCAAAGCTGACACAGCGATGGCTGGCAGGCGGGGTGGGCAAAGACAGGTTGCAGGCAACGATGGCATGTGGGCGAGATAAGGAATGACTGGGTGGGATGGAGGTGGTGGGCCAGCCAGTGGTGTGATTTGCCGGTTCTGTGAACTGCGCAGAATCGTAACAAATGGTTCGCCCGAACCAGTCCAAACTGGTCAAATCCCACCCCGATCTAGATGGGACAGAATGCATCAAATTTTCAGACTACAACAAACTAGGGGGAATAACAATGAGGAAGACAGAGTTATAATTTCAGAAGGATTTTGACAGAGTTGAGCATTGAGTCCTATCCAACAAGATACAGTTCAGTGGTGAGAAAAGTAAGATCCTGCACTTAAGCAGGAAAAACTAAATGCATAAGAATAGAATAGGCATTACCTGGCTCAACGAAGTAGTAATTGTGAAAGGGATCTTTGTGTCCTAGTGGGCCATTAGATACGTATGAGCTACCAGTGTGCTGCAGCTGCCAAAAGAGTAAATGCAATCCTAGGCTGGATCAGAGGGAACAGAGGATAGCATCAAGATAACAAGAAGTGCTACTAGTACTAGTGAGGCCACAGTTGGAATATTGCATCCAGTTCTGATCATCACAATACAAAAAAGTTGCTGAGACCCTAGAAAGGATGTAGAGAAAAGCAAATAGATGATAAGGGTTCTAGAGACTAAACCACAGGATTAATTCTTAAGAGAGTTAACTACAGTAGATACGTCTAGCCTAACAAGGAATTACATGACAGGGATGACATGACAGCTATCTCCTGGTACTTGAGGGGCTTTCCTAAGGAGGAGGAGTTGACTTATTCTCCAAAACACCTAAAAGCAGGACAAGAAACAATGGATGTAAGTTCGTTAAAGAGAGATCCAATCTGGAACCAAGGAAAAAATTATTGACACTTAAGAAAATTAATCAGTGGATTAGCCTGCCTCCTGGAGTTTTGAGAGCTCCATTGTTGGAGGTCTTGAAGAAAAAATTGGACAGCCATTTGTCTGGGATGCAGAAAGTCTCCTGCTTTGGGAAGGGAGCTTGACTAAAAGACCTCCAAGAAACTTTCCAGCCCTATGATTCTATGACTCTGATGTCACCGTGTGTATGTGTTAAATCTAAATATTTCATCTCCCGTTAAACTCACCAGCTCTTCCTTCAGCAAGTAAGGTATATGTGGCTGTTACATTTTCCCACATAATGTTAAATTATCAAAATGTTTAGCATCATAATCTTAGCACAGTCAGTGTTTTACTGTGGCAGGAAGAGGGAACGTCCAGTTTCCCTTTCCTTCTATATGCAGAAGCAAACTCTACCACCTATCCTAAAAGCTTTTACTTCTTCAGCTTTTATGTTCTTCATGACAAAGAAATGAAAAGCAATAGGAGTGACCAGTGTTATTTCCTTAATTATCAATATTTACCACGATCAAAGAATATAAAGGAGCCAGAAGGAAAAATGTCCTCCCAATAACTTATCTATACCTGATATAAGGTTTCAAAACACGAGAAGTATAGGGACTGACAATGCTATGATCAGTCGTATCTTCAGAGCCTACAAGTCGGCACCAAAATGTTGTAGTTCTTTGTTGAAATTCTTTCACAGCAGAAACCTTAATCTGTAAAACAAAATTAAGGAATAACTGAGTTACAGAAGTAATCAGGAAATAAAACAGTGAGATGGCTAGTACCAATGATCAATCAGATATGGCAGATGCATATGATGACATCTAATGTTAAGCAGAATAAAGTTAATTTAATATACAGAGATGATATAGGTATCCAAAATACCAAGAAGTTGCATACATCCTAGAGAAACTGACTACTGAATAAGTGGTCTTATGCATATAAAATCAAACTGCTTATCTTACTTTGATGCCCAATATTGGGCAAGATAAGTAAAAAATTCTGAATTGGTGACACTGCAGGGACAAAAAAACTAACAGGAGCAAATTATAAATAAATTTACTGCTTTTATTTTTATATATTTGTTGCACAAAAGTTATTTTCAGGACATATTTATTTACCTTTGACTGGGATACAGAAACATCTCTACATGTGACTGGAAGAAATTTCACAATTACCTGGAAAGAGGCTGGCAATCTATGAAATATTACAAATTTGGAACATCTACACATTCTTCCTTTATGAGGAAAATAGGCCCCCCATTTACCTCAACATTTGAAAAGAGAATCATGAGATCCCTGTCATCCTAAAAAAAACTAGAAATAGAGAGGCTACTAAAATAAACATAGTTGCCAAAATTCTCATATCCATTTTTAAATTAGCATTATGCTGTGAGATTCTAGTTTTCTTGGTTGTGAACAGTTGCTAGAAACCAAGTTTGCCTCCATCTGCTTTGATTTATAGCTTTGAAGAGGTATGAAATTGCAGTTCAAATTATCTAGAGCAGTGGTTGCCAACCAGTGTGACCGGGACCACTAGTGGTCCGTGAGAAACTTTTGGTGGTCCGCAGAGAAATGTCACCCCAAAGCATTCCCTAAAGCAATTAATCCAGGCTGTGTGGGAACACAAGGCTAGCTGCCCACATGGCCTGTGGGAACACAAGGGTTGCGTCGCTTGCATTGCAAACAATACGAGGTAGCAAGGGGAGGAGAAAAAGAGAGGAGGGAAGGAACTTGCCCCACTTGCCTCGCCTGGCTGCTTCTTTCTGTTTTTTTCTTCTTCTGCTTTTGGTTGCACACAAGGAAAGCAGCAAAAGTCTTTCTTTCTCTCCCCCAAACTTCTCCAGAAATGAGTCTTTGGGACCCTGCAAGGCATCCTGCTCCAAGAGGCTGTGCCAGCACGATAAGTCTCACAAAGACTCATTTCTGGTGGAATTTGGAGGAAAGAAACACTTCTGCTGCTTCCCTTGCATGAAGCCAAAACAGTCGAAATCTCAGTCTCTCTCTCTCCCTCTCTCCCCCTGAGAACAGAGCTGGAGACAGTATCCTGCGATCCCAAATAAAGAATGGTTGATCAGTAGGAAAACAGGGTGGGGAGTTTTCCTGCAGACTTTTTTGGGGATTTTCCCAGGTCTTTGGTCGGCGGGATTTAAAATTATGAGTTTGGTGTCCCTGAGGTCCAAAAGGTTGGCGGCCCCTGATCTAGAGGATGCCAGTGTGTCCATCCCTAGTGTGTTCCTCCTGAGAGTAAAAGATTTTTTTCTGGTTTTGTTCTTGCTTTCTAAAAATAGAGGACCATCTTTCTCTTCTGCTCTGCAACCTTTTCTCTCCCATGACACATAGCTGTACTTCGATTTCCTTCTCATTCCTCAGAAATGCTTCTGCCAACGACTACCGTAGCCTCAATATAGTTTACATTACAGGTAGTCCTTGAGTTACGAATGTAATGCCCATTCCATTCATAACCTGAGGATTTGTAGGAGTGAATCTTGTATCCAAAACGAGATCACTCCCTCCTTTTGCCCAAGCATTTGCTAATCAAATGTGAGGCTCATTAAGTGCACATAAGTTATTTCAGGGTAGGGAAAGCCATATGGAACCTACTGATAGAACAGGCCACCTGCCTAAGACAATCCAAGGTCTCCCCGACTCACTGAAATACCTCATGCTCCCCAAATTGCTTTCCCTCCGAACCTGCCACACCGGGTCACTTACCTTGTTAAGATCTAGGAAGCAGTCTCCTCTCCAGCCTCATGCGCCCCTCTGCAATTCTGTTCAGCCTTCTGCAGGCCGTCCCGGCCTATTGCAAACTGAAATGGAGCTTGGGGGCTGGAAGCTCCATTTTGGCCTGCAACGGGCCAGGATGGCTGGGGTGTCAGAGGGCCAGATCCAGCCCCTGGAGGATCCATTTCGGCCTGCAATAGACCAGGAGAGGCTTACAGAGGGCCAAATGGGACTTCTGAGGGGCGGATCCTCCCCTCACAAGCTCCATTTCAGCCGGAAACAGATAGGCTGAGGCCTCTGGACTACTGAACGGGACTCAGTTCCTCCCCTCAGTTCCATTTTAGCTGGCAATGTGCCAGATGAATGTTGCAGACCCTCTGCAGTTGTTTGTAAGGGCGAACAACTGCCATGGTGCTGCAAGATTCATAGTTTCGGACCTTGTTTGTAAATGCTTGGGGGCATTTTTCACGTAACTTTGAACATTTGCTAAGGGAACGCTAGTAACCCGAGGATTATCTGTATTATAGTCTGAAGCAAGCTTGGGAGCTTTAGTACTAACAACAAATAATTTTGGCATTTAATGGGTAGTTAACCATTCATTTAGTGACGGAAGTTATAACAGCAACAAAAAAAGTTATGACTACTTTTCACACGACTGTTGCAGCATCCCCATAGTCATGTGATCAAAATGCATATGCTTGACAACTGGCATGTATTTGTGACAGTTGCAGTTCTCAGGAAACATGTGATCACCTTTTGCAACTTTCTGACAAGCAAAGTCAATGGGAGAGCCAGATTTACCTAACAAACTTCTGCAGTGATTCAATAAACAACTGTGGTAAGAAACATTGTAAAATGAAAAAAACACATATAACAACTGTGTTGCTGAGCAATGGAAATTTAGGGCTCAATTGTGGTCGTCAAATTGAGGATAGCAGAAATTTTTCGTCGTGTTGCTGTCAACTCGCGACGCTTTCCTGAGTTGCCATAGGCAGGGGAATGGGAAATTGTGCCTTGCAGCTGCACCGAAGAATTCACAAATCAGCTGAAACAAAAAATTGGGGGAAGCCCATGACACCCACCTGACCAAATAAGTGAGGCTAGAACTAGCGAACCACTGGGAATCAATTCGATTTGTAATAGCACCCAAAATGACAGAAACAGTCATACTCGGACTCTTATGGCTAGACAAGTGGGGCCCGACCATTTGATGGCAAGGGGGAAACCAGAGGCTGAGGATAGCAAGAGGCCCCCAGCCCCTTCTGCACCAGCAAATATAGGCATTACCCACATAAGAAACTCCCCCTGGAGCCTCACCAGAACAACTGGCCCCAGAGACCAAAAGGATTCTTGGAGAATACCAGGACCTCACTGAAGTGTTCAATGAAACCGAGTGTGATGTCCTACGCACATACCCCACTGTGCAATGGACTGTGCCATCAGATTCATCCCCAGTGCCAAGCTTCCCAAACTCTACGACCTGGCGCCCCAGGAAATGCAAGAAATGTGCAAATACATAGACAAAAACCTAGCAAGAAGGTCCATCGAGCCAGCTAAGCCCCGAGTCACGGCCCCAGTCCTATTTAAAGAGAAAAAAAAGTGGAACTATGAGATTATGTGTGGATTTCAGGGGGATGAACAATGTGTGTGTGCACAACCTATACCCACTCCCTTTCATGAAGGATATGCTGTCCCACTTAGCCAAAGGAAAGGTCTTTACTAAACTAGACCTCAGAGAAGCATATAACCAAGTCTGAATCAGGGAGGGAGATGAATGGAAAGCAGCTTTCAACTGCCACCTAGGAAGCTTTCAATTCAAAGTAATGCCTTTCAGACTGCAGGGGCCCCTGGCGGTGTTTAATAAACGAAGGGCTGCATGAGCACCTCTACAAGGGGGTCCTCGTCTACCTAAATGACATCCTCATCTTTATTGAGACCATAGAAGAAACTACCGGTACTTCACCAGATGCTTGAAAATCTTTTGGTGGCAAACTTATACATCAAGCTATCAAAATGTGAATTTTATTGCTCATGGCTAGACTACCTGGGCTACCGAGTGTGAAATGAGGGGATAGAGATGGATCCAGCCAAAGCACAAGCCATCCTAGGGTAGCAACCCCCTTGCACCCGCAGATACTTACAAAGTTTCCTGCAATCACAAACTTTTACAGGAAATTCATCCTTTGTGAAAATTGCCAAACCCATGACAGACCTCCTAAAAATAGGGATCCCAGGGTTGAAGCCCCGCCCAGGCAACCCCTACTGTGGGACCTTATTTGCCAAGAGGCATTTAAAACACTAAAAAAGCTCTTTGCAAAAGAACATGTACTGAAACACCCCCACTCCGAACAACCCTTCATCATCCAAGCACACACCAGCAACGTGGCGGTGGGGGCATATTACTCCAAAGAAACTGCCAGGGAAAATTATGAACTTGTGCCTATACCTCCCGTAAATTCAGTGACATGGAAAGATGATGGGCAGTGTGGGGAAAGGAGGCTTTTGTAGTAAAATGGGGACTAATAACCTTGCGTCAGCTTTTGGAAGGGGAGAGAAATCATTTGAAGTCTGGACTGACCATAAGAATCTGGAGGTCCTTAGGGCCCCATGGGAACTATCTCCCAAACAAGTCCATTGGGCTCAACCCTTCAACCGATTCAACTTCATGCTAAAACACATCCCGGTGGGAGGAATTTCCTAGCTGACACCCTCTCCTGAATGCCCCAAATATAAATGTGGGTAGGAGGAGGTAGTAAACACCCTTACCCAAGTGACCACCTGCCAACAACACCGCAACCAGCAATGCCAACTCGCAAGAGATTTAACCGTGAAACTCAAAACCAAACTGGAAGCAGACCCCTGGTTCCATGACAACCAACACATTTTGACAAAAAGGGAGGACCTAATGTGGAAGGGGGTGAAACTCTACATCCCCAAGTCCCTAGGCACCTCAATCCTCCGGAGAAGTTATGATGTTAAATCGGTGGGCCACTTTGGATTCCTAAAAACTTTACAGTTAGTGAGGAGACAATTCTGGTGGCCCGGCATGAAGAAAGATGTGGACTATTATGTAAAAAGCTGCACCATCTGTGCTACTATGAAAAAGAGACCAGGAAAAAAACCCAAGTTGCTGCAACAGGTGGCAGAGTCAACGAGACCATGGGAGGAAATTGCAGTGGACTTTATAGTCAAGTTGCCAAAGAGCGGGGGGAACACAGTGATCTGAACTCTGTTTGACTTATTCTCCAAGCAGGCACACTTTACACCCTGCAGCAGACTACTCTCAGCCCACCAGCTCGCCAGACTCTTCCTGAAGCTCATCTACCACCTACATGGAGTACTGCGCAGAATCATCTCGGACAAAGGAATCCAGTTCACAGCTAAGTTCTGGAAGGAGTTCCTGCAGTCCATTGGGTTGTCCCAGGGCCTTAGCTTGGCTTTCCAGCTGAGTACCAATGGCGGGGTGGAGAGACTTAACGCAATGGTAGAACAGTACTTAAGGTGCTACATGTACTACCAATAGTCCAATTGGGTGGACCTTCTGACATCTGCAGAGGTTGCTTGCAATAATGCTGTTCACAGAAGCACGGGATTAACTCTTTCAAGGCGGTAAGTGGTATGGACTTCGTCCCAATACTGGAATATCCAAGACTGCCCTCCTCTTCAGTCAGTTTGACCGATTGACTGTCAACGCTAAAAACGGCATGAAAAAATGTAAAGAAAGTGCTAGCTAAAGCGGCAGATATCTATAAGCAACAGGCAGGCAAACACCGAGCCCCACAATGGATGTTCAAGTTACCTTTCCAAAAATACTTAAGGTTAAATTTCCCCAGCAAGAAGCTAGGACTAAATTCATGGGGCCATTCCCTATAGTAAAGATTATCAACTTGGTCACAGTGCAATTGAAACTGCCCTGACTGCTGGGGAAAATACACCCAGTATTCCATAGCAACCAGTGGTTGGGTCAACCCTGAGACCACTATTCTGTGAGCCCCTGGATACAGTGGTCATAGGGGGCCAAACCCATTATGAGGTGCAACGCATCTTTGACTCTAGGTGACACAGGGGGCAACTCCAATACTTAATCAAGTGGAAGGGCTACCCTCTATCAGAGGCATCCTGGGTAAAGAGCAGAAACTTACAAGCTGATTGCGTCATAGTCAAGTGCCACAAAAAGAACCCAATCAAGCCTGGGGGCAGGGAGAATCACACCCTTAAAAGATATACCTGTGCTCCAATTGTTTTTGCTCTGCACAGGTTGCCTTCAGGAAGTGAAGAAACTTTCCTGACTTGGCAGGGAGATGGGAAATTGCACTGCAGCTGAGCTTTCCTGACTTGGCAGGGAGATGGGAAATTGCACTGCAGCTTCACAGAGGAATTCACACCTCAGCCAAAATAAAACACATCCTAGCTGGCCGAAGGAGAGAGACCCGCAACAGCCAGAGGGAGTGACTTCTATGACCTGCAAAATTGTTTTGTTGGGAAATGTCACTGGTGACACACCTTGGGGTGAGGGGCAACAGGATCAGAGCAAAGTGCAAACTTGGCGAAGTCAAAGCTAGCTTCACATGACTCTCCTAATAAACAAGTGGATTTTTTTTAGCAAAATGGCTTGAGACTCCTGATTTTATTAGGGCATTGGGTCGGAACCCTAACAATTGTATCAGCATAAACTATGGGGTTTTGCAGGAGAGGTCCCTGTCTTCAGTAACTTGTGTTTCGCTGAAGATGAGAATGTCGTTTAAATAAAGTAGGACTCCATTATATAAGTGCTCATGCAGCATTTCATTAATTAGTTGCATAAAGACTGCCGGGGCCCCTTGTAGTTCAAAAGGCATAATTCGGAATTGGAAACTGCCAAGTGGGCAGTTAAAAGCAGTTTTCCACTCATCCCCTTCCTGTATGTGAACTCTGTAATACACTTCCCTCAAGTCTAATTTGGTAAATATCTTGCCTTTTGACAGGTGATTCAACATGTCCTTCATGAGGGGGAGGGGGTAAGTGTTCTGCACATACACGGCATTGATCCAGTGGAAATCCATGCATAATCTCATCCCATCTTTTTTTTTCTTTGAATAGAACGGGGGCAGCTACCTTGGATTATACAGGTTGGATGAACTCTCTGGCTTAATTAGCATCAATGTACTCTCTTAGTTCAGTCATTTCTGTTGGTGTCATCAAGTACATTTTTGGCTTAGGTAGTTTAGCCCCTGGTTCAGTTTCAATTGCGCAGTTAAGTAGGGTGGTGGTGGTGGCGAGAACATTGCAATCCTCTTCACTAAAAACGGCAGTCAGGTCTTGGTATTCTTTGGGGACCTAGGTGCAGCTGGGAAGCATCCCTTTATTTATGTGGGTACCAACAAAAATATTTCTGGTTTTAAAATTTAAATCTATATGTTGCTTTACCATTTTTTCTAGCCTTGACACTACATACTCTTGAATAGCTATTTGAGTACAAGCAGAGCTCAATACAGATTCTAATTCATGTATTCCAGTTTTTCAAACTGAGGAATACATTTCAGAAAAAGAATTCATTATTGCTCTGTGAATGTGCCTATGAATTTCATTCTTAATCTAACTTCCTAGATAATTTGCACTATATCTTTTTTTTGTACTATGTAAAAAGCTATGTAAAAAGCTTCAGTACATTTTTAAGATGTGAAGTCTAAAAAGCAACCAAACATGGCTTCCCCTGGCTTCTCTCTCTGATATAGAGAGAGCATTCCATTAGGGACTGTTGGTCCAGGTAAGTAGTCTTGGTTAGGAAAGATTTTTTACCACTACTGGCACAAAATAACAAACTCCCTTGGTTTGTTAATTATATTTCCATTTTAAGTGTTTCTTTCTCAATTAATGAATTGTAATTATGAAAATATCAGCCATTCTTTTATATACACAGTGCATCTTTTTTTATAGAATGTCATTTTCAAATCAACTTTCAGTTCCATCTCATTCTTGTCTGGTGAAACTTGTTCCTCTTCCATCTTCTTCTACATTCTGATCTATTCCCAAATATCTTGTTCCTCTTCTTCCCCCAATTGTTGCAGGCCTTCCACACTCATTTCTTTATCTTTAGGCACTCCCCTTGTCTCATTATTGTTCTTTATAGTTTCACACATATCTTTAAGCATCAAAATTATTTCTTCATATCCCTCTATTATCACTGGTAATCCATTTTATTACAATTTACTAAAATTACTCAATATATATAATTCCAATGACTCAATATTTAAAGACTCCCACCAATCCAGTTATTAGTAAAACTTCATTCATGGTTATAACTCCAAATCCCTTAAATTTATACTTTTTTAGAGTTCTTTAGTAATTTACAGTCTTTTAACTTCCAATTGTTTACCTTCCAAATTGCCCAAATTTTAAAGTCTTATTTAACTTTCCTTCTTTCCTCTTCCTCTATCCTTTTCTTCTTTGATCTTGTGTGATGTTCTATCAGATAATATTAATAATCCAAATTCAAATCCAAATTAATCCACTGTGCTTTCTCCAATCTTTTGAGTCCTCAGTTCAACAACCAGTTTCAATAGGATTTAATTGTTAGCCGTTTAATTTGTCTTTGAATACTTCAAAAAGGAGGTAAAGCTCACTCAGTCGTTCAAAATATCCAAGTCGCCTTCTAAGATAAAGTCAAGGTCAAACCGCTTTCCCAGCTTTGTTTACTTTCTTCTATTATATGTATTAAACGTTGCACACTTTCATAGAGGATTTGATGCTGTAATACTCTTCCTCATCCAGTAGATGGCACTCCAACATTAAAAGTACGTTGAAACAGCTGATTTCCCAATAATTCCGGGAGCTTAGAAGTTACAGATATAAAAGATAATTCCTCCCAAGGATCGCCTTATGGGTTATTCAGCTATTTTCCAAGTTTTCTATATTTTAAACTTTCCTTTAAACATTCTTTTCACCTCTTAAAATAGCGTTGGTTTTAAAGTGGGTAATTCCAGCATTTCAAAAGTTCTAGGTCGCTGCTGTTTATAGTTGTGAATCTCTCTTCCCCTGGATACTCTTTTGGGGTTAAACATTTGACTCACCCAGTTCACACCTATTCACCAAAGTCCGTTCCTTCACAGTGCTTAGATGGTCTTCTCACCAGTTTTCATGGCAGCCATCTTAGACCGCCTCTTCTCGTCGTGGCGCAGAGGGAAAAAGCCCTAGGGCTCACAGGAGATTGCGATCTCCCCTGCTACCTCACAGAATGCCCCTCCTTAGCTTCACCACTGCTATAGGGCAGTTTAGGCTCCTATCGGAGCCCACAAACAGGGAGAGACCCAGTATAGAAATGGAGATGATCGTTCTTCTATGCCTGGTAATTGTTGGGAGGCTCCAAAACTATGGCCAGTACTGTGCCTCTCCCCTTCTGGGCTGATCAGGACTCCATCTTCAAAAGGCTGTGAGCACCCCCTCCCCAAAATGGCAGGGGAGCCAGAGAAAGCAGACAGGGCAAGCAGCCAGTCTTGGGATCTGCCATGGGAGAACTGTGGGTGGGCTTCCATGGGACTTAAGCCGACGCAGGAGCTCTGGGAGCAGCTCATTCAGTGCCATGTTGCAGGATGCAGGAGCTGGAAGGTGGCAGGGAAGTTGTTCTCAGAAGGAGTGGACCAGCCCCCACCAGGCTCCAGCACTGGGCTGCAGGAAGCCTCTCTCCCTTCCAGGTTGCAGAATGTCGGGCTGGGAAGTAACAGCACTGGCTCTGCATTTGGCTACCAGCACTTGGGGAATGGTCAAGGAGAAAGTTGGAAAGGAGAAAGGGCAAGAGGGAAGCGAATCTCCTCTGGTGGTGGTGTCAAAGCCTCCCTTTTTTGCCTGCAGAGTTTTTAATGCAGCTGCAGATTTGAACTCTTTCAACTTCCCTTTCCCACAAACTCAAAGGATGCTCTGGCTTTCCTTATCCCCCCAAAATCGCTCCCCCAATCTTTTTCTGACCAAGCACACTGAGGGTAGAAGTTCTTCTGCAGGCAGCTGCTTGCCAAGAAGTTAATAGAAAGGTAGCCAATGAACACTATCCCCTCCAAGGCCCCTTTCTGCCTCTGCCTTTGTCATCTGTTTGTTGGGCTCATGCCCAAGGTGCTCCGGCAGTGGCAGCAGCTCCATCCAGGAGTGCCACCACTGAGGTTGAAGAGGTGGAGCTGCAGGTGCACCACCAGGTGGATAGGCTTCTTGGCGCCTGAAATGGCCTGGGCGCAGGAGAGGCAGTCCTCGGTGCCACCGAAGAACCAATGCAGTTCGGATTGCAGTGACAAGTGGCCATCATCATGGGCCACGATGAAGCATCAGCAGACAGAGGCACCTCACTCTTGCAACTCACCTGCCCGCCCTTTTTGGTCACCAGGTAGTGGCCTAGGTGGCTGCACATGAAGACCACACTTAAATCATTGCTGTTCTGCTCCAGTGTCCAGATCTGCTTCTTCAGCTTGGACACCGAGGAGTTGAGCTTGAAGCCAAAGGCCTTGGCTGTCAGGTACTTGTTGCCACAATTGATCAGCCCAAACTGGATAGACAGTGACTCCTGATGATGGTGATGAGGCAGTTCCATTTGCTGTCATGACAAGATGGGAATGGATGGAGATGCAGAGACAGGATTGTGCAGCTGGCTGGGCTCCTTCCTTCTTTCCTTTCCTCCTTCTTTCTTTTCTTTCTTCCTTTCCTTTCTTTCTCCCTTCCTCCCTTTTTTCTTCTTTCCTCCATTCTTGCCTTCCCTCTCTCGATAGTTCCTTTCTTTGGCTGCTGTGGAGGAAGGCCTTGCAGCCCCTCTGCCCTTAAGTCAGGAAACCCCACAAGCCTGGAGGGGGAGCTGCCATTGGAGGGGAAGCAACCACACCTTGGAGCAGCACCCACAAGTTTTAATCTTCACCACCCTTCCACAACCTGGCAAAGGAGAGCAAAAACAGCAGCAAGCAAGCACCTCCTTGAGGAGGACATACGCGCAGCCTGGCACCCATTAGGCTAAGTGGGGTTTGGCTGGAGGGTCTCAGTGCTCCAGGAGCTCAAGAACCAGGCTAGGCACTTGCCCTCCACTGCCCGGGGTTCCAGGCATATCACACCACCATCCAGGTGTTCTCCATGTGGCCTGAGAGGGACAGCAAGGCTCATCTGGTGGAAAATGCTTTGGCACTCACCCTGGCCTTGCTTTTCTCCACTGGACACCCCTTAATCCCCCCTCCCAGCCTTTCCTGGCCCCCACAGGCCACTGTTGCAATTGAAAGCGTGGAGGACAAAATTTGCAGGAAGCAGTTTCCGCCGAGTCCAACTTCTACCTTGACAGATCTCTGGAAAGGACAGAGTGGCGGGGGAGCTACATGAGCAAAGGCTGTCCCAACAAGCCAGCATCCTTACCACACACAATTGGAAACAGGGATTCCCTTTCGAAAAGGGCTAGCCTCCGTCCACCGGGGAGCACTGTTCCCCTGCCTACTCCTCTTTCTCTCCAGAAATCTGTCAAGGCAGAAGTTGGACTTGGAGGAAACTGCTTGCTGCAAACTTTCTCCTCCACGCTTCCATATGCAGCAGCGAAGTCCACTGCCTCCTGCTTTGCTGGGAGGTGCATAAAACAAGAAAATCCCAGTGGTGTTTGGGATTGAGAGAAATCTCTTTTGGCATGCTGTGCACACATATGTGCGTGCGTGCGCACTCACACACACAACATTCCAAGCTTGGAGACTTTTATCTACATCTGAGCCTGCAAACTGGCAATCATGCCTGGGCTTGGGGAGAAGGCCCTCTCCTTCCTATGTGGATAAAAGTCCCCAAATTTGAAAAGCGATGTGTATGCGTGTGTGTGCTGCGCTTGGCTGTTAGCAGTCTGGGGAGGCGAGGAGTTTGTGGGGTATCGAATTGTCCCTACATTGAGTTAGCTGATGCAACTTGTTCTGTCCTGACCCAGCCTTTCCGAGTCAGCTGCACCCAGTGAGCAGCACTGAGCCAACCACACTCACCCAACCATGCCCACTCAGTTGCGGCAAACTGGCTGTGACCACTCAGTCATGTCTACCCAGCCACACTCACCTGGCTGCTGTGAGTCGTCATAGTCTTACATGCAACTGGTTCTTTAAGGACAACTATAATGCTAATGTGGCCTTCAATTAAATTGAGTTTGACACTCCTGCCCTAAATGAATTCAAATCACCAGGACCAAATAGATTGCATTCCAGAGTTCTGAAGGAATTGGCAGACATGATCGTGGAACCATTGAATCATAATGGTGCACCTGGGCACTACCAGATGACTGGAAAAAAGCTGATGTGATTCCAAACTTCAGAAAAAGGGGGAAGCTCTGAAAAATGATTATAAAACCACAGTCCACCATATTATCACTGGAAAAAAAGAAAAGAAATCCAAGAAAGAAGCAGCATCTTCCAAAAATGGAAAAAATGGATGTAGGAAACTACAGACCAATCAGCCTGATACCAATACCTGGGAAAATCCTGGAAAAGATTGTCAAGCAACAGATCTGCAAATATCTAGAAGCAAGCAAAGTTTTAAAAAGATGGGTTTGTCAAAAACAGATCATGCCAAACAAATCTTATTTCATTCTTTGACAAAGTGACTAAATTAATGTACCAGTGAAATGCTGTGGACTTAATATACTTGGATTTTAGTTAGGCATTTGACAAAGTAGACCACAAACTACTTCTTAATGAGATAGAAAAATGTGGGATAGACAGCATCACCACCAGATGGATTCATAATTGGCTGGCAAACTACACTCAATGTGTAGTCCTTAATGGAATTACATCCACATGGGTGAAAGTACATGGTGGGGTAATCCAAGGTTCCACCTTAGGCTCATCACTCTTCAGTATCTTCATAACCATTTAGTGAGGGAACAGAAGGGGAACTCATCAAATTTGCAGATGACATCAAACTGGCAGGAATAGCGAACACTCCAGAACATAGGCTCAAGATCCAGAAGGATTTTGACAGACTTGAGCACTGGGCCTTTTCTAACAAAATGAAGTTCAATTATGAGAAAAATAAGATTTTATATTTAGGTGAGAAAAACATGGTTTCAAGCTTCAAAGATATTTTGCTGTTGCCGTTATTATCGCATCTCAGCTTGCCAACAAACTATGGGGGGAGGGATGGGAGATAGAATGTGGCCCAGACATCAAGAGATCTTCATGAGAACCAAGGATACTTCAGCAGGTGTTTACAAAAGCCTGATTTTCCCACAACAATATCCTGAGAATGTATTGGACAATACAGAGTTCACATAAAGTTCACATTCTTCCACCCCCTAATTAACTCAGGTCACATGTTAGTGGAATAATTTAACTATGGGACTTAGCAGGGGAAAGATCTAGATCTGGTTTTGCCTTGAACTGTGCTGAAGTGATGTACTCAATAAAGTTTTGCATGAAGAGATTGGATCATCTCGGTTGTGCTTGCTTTGGTTGGGTTGGTCAGTTGGAACCAGTTGGAACCAGCTGAAAGTATGTGGGGCCCTTCCCTATCATGAGGGTAATCAACCCTGTTACAGTAAAGTTAAAGCTGCCCAAGATATTGGGGAAAGTGCATCCAGTTTTCCATTGCAGTTTGTTGAAGCCAGTCCAGAGCTCTAACTTAAGACCTGTAGGAAATGAAGCCCCTGGACCAACTATGGTGGGAGAAGAGAAACATTATGAAATAAAATGGATCCTGGATTCCAGGTATTACAAAGAGAAATTGCAATACCTAGTGCAGTGGAAGGGGTCCATTTGACATTTGGAGTCCTAGTACACAAATACTTAAATAACAGCCAGCAATGTGCTGCAGTCATCAAAAAAGCCAATGCAATCCTAGGCTGCACTAAGATTAGAATCAGGATCATGTGAAGTGTACCGCTTTATAATGCCTTGGTAAGACCACACTTGGAATATTGCATCCAGTTTTGGTCACCTCAATATAAAAAATATGTTGAGACTCTGGAAAGAGTGCAGCGAAGAACAAAGCTGATAAGGGGGCTGGAGCCTAAACATATAAAGAATGGTTGCAGGAATTTGGTATTTTTAGTCTAGTGAAAAGGATCAGGGAGACATGATAGCAGTTGTTCAATATTTGTCACAAGGAAGTGGGAGGTCAATCAATTTTCCAAAGCACCAGAAGGCAGGACAAGAAGTAACGGATGGAAACTAATCAAGGAGAGAACCAACCTAGAATTAAGGAGAAATTCCCTGACAGTAAGAATTAACCAGGCTTGCCTTCAGAAGTTGTGGGTCTTCCATCACTGGAGATTTTAAAGAAGAGATAAGACAGCTATTGTCCAGAATAGCATAGGGTTTCCTGCTTGTGCAGATGGTTGGACTAGAACAGTGGTCCCCAACCAGTGGGCCGCAAGAAAATTTTGGTGGGCCGCAGCATGCTGAGGCATGGAGATGGGGCAATCCTGAAGTCTCCTTAGCAAACCCGTGTTGTGGCTGCTGCCTCCTGCCTCAGCGCATCGAGGAGGCTGAGCAGCAGCGAGAAGAGCGCGGACCTCCTAAGCTGCAGGAAGCAGCTGCCCTCTGGTGAAGATGTTGTGATGGGAAGGCTTGACCCCCTCTTCCTCCTCGCCAGAAGCACTCACATGCTCAGCGGGAAGGAGAAGGCTTGTCGGAGGCCAGTGGGGTGGTGAGCGCTTTGCGTGTAAGCACTTCTGGTGGGGAGGAACAGAAGCTCTTGGGGAGGCGCCCTCCCCTCGCAGGGCAGGAAACACCCGGAAAGGGCTCCGATGTCGCGATCTCCCATGCCCCTGCCCTCAGGAACTTCTCTTCCTCCTTGCCAGAAGCGCTCACATGCTTGGTAGGAAGGAGGAGGCTTGTTGGGGGCCAGAGGGGAGGTGAGCACTTTGTGTGTGAGCACTTCTGGTGAGGAGGAAGAGAAGCTCCTGAGGGCCTCTCTCTTGCAACATCTTCCCCTGAGGGCATCGCTGGCAGCCGCCCAACCTCCTCAATGCACGGAGGCAAGAGGTAGAAGGTAACACCAGTTCAGAGGTTCATTCCCCCCCCTCATCTGCCGCCAGTATCACCCGTTGCCCTACCTTCCCGACAGCCATCTGGTCTTCAGCACATGGCTCGTCAGCCCAGAGTGGAGGTTGCCTGCTGTGCTGAATCGTACATGACTATGCCTGCCGCTCTTCCCGGCAGGGGGAAGCAACTCCTCTCGGCTTGGGACTCTGGGTTTGTGACTGGTATGTCTTAACTGAGACCGGGATGACTTCGCCTCACCGATGGGAGTGCCAAGTAGCAGTTGCCAGCTCCTTTCTCTACATGCCAAGTGTTACCATTGGAAACAGAGCAGCTGGGGTATCAGTGTAGCTGCTCGGTTAGTTCGTAATCACCCTACCTGGAGAAGGTGGTCCTGGAGGAGGAGGAGGCAGTAGTGGAGAAGCAAGCCAGGTGTTAAGGACCTGGGATGGGGGGGAGGCTTCCAGGTGGGGGGAGACTTGCAGCCCGGCCCTCCTTCCCTCCCCCAACTCCAGGCAGCCACACCTGGCAAAGGAGAGAGGGGTTTCCTCTGATTTGGGGGAGATATGAAATGACAGGAGACCAGATTTTTTTGGGGGGGGGGGCTCTGCTTTTCTTGTTATATTTTTTATTATAATTAAATAAGCATTTATCTGTCAATTATCTGGAAGCCTGCACTCACAAACAAAAAAATCTCTACACCACAAGCCAAGCAAACACCTGGGCACAAACAGACCCCCCACTCCTTACCTCCAGCCCAAACACACCCCAACCAGCCACCCAGGTGAAACATAGCTTCCTAATAAACGATAGCTGGCCATTCACCCGAAACCAAGCCACACTAAAAAAACCCAATACATGAAAAACAATGTTGCCAGCCAACCAAGACAAAAAAAATGCTACAAAACAGACAGAACATATTAGAAACACCAATCAAGCAGAACACAGCAAACTCCAAGACCAATAAACACAGACCAAGACTCCCAACCAATCAGGATGAAGAAAAAATCATTCCAACACAGCAGGAAGCTAGCACCAAATTTAAAACAGAAATGGCTGTGAAAGCCTGACACAGAGACGAACTCAATACACAAGCCTGATGATGGCAGATGAGATACTGCCAAAATGTCGCTACAACTTTAAAAGCACAACTATGATGTGGGAAAATACCTGAACAAAGCTGAATACCATACATATACATATATACATATATATATCATACATACACACACACACACACACACACACACACACACGGTATTCAGCTTTGTTCGGGTATTTTCTCATGTCATTATAGTTGTGCTTTTAAAGAAACATGCGTTCGGCAGAATCCATCTGCCATCATCAGGCTTCTGTATTGTGTTCGTCTGTCATCTGTCGCCGATGAACACAATACAGAAGCCTGATGATGGCAGGTGGGATTCTGCCGAAACGTTGCTACAACTTTAAAAGCACAACTATAATGACGTGGGAAAATACCCGAACAAAGCTGAATACCATATATATGTACGTATGTATGTATGTACGTGTGTGTGTATATATATATATATATATGTGTGTGTGTGTGTGTGCGTGTGTTACATTTATATTTAATATATATATTTTTTAAACTAAATATATTATCTTTTTTAAAAATTTCATATTAGTGGTCCTCAGGATTTAAAAGTATGAGTTTGGTAGTCCCTAAGATCCGAAAAGGTTGGCGACCCCTGCACTAAAAGACCTCCAAAGTCCCTTCCAACTCTTATTATTCTGTGGTTTAGCATTATTGCTCCATCCTATCACAGGAAGTTACAACAGATGATAATTTATTATTTGTCCCTTCAAGTCAGTCTTGTCTCCTGCCATCAAAGTTCACAATGTTTTCTGGACAATGTTTTTTGGTTAGTCCTTGTCTTCTTCTTAGGACTGAGTGATTAGCCCACTCTCATCCAAATGGTTCTGTGCCTAAAATGGGACCAAACTCACCAATCTCAGTTTGTACGCCAGTGCCTTTAACCATGGCACCAAATTGTCTCATACATATTGAACTATATATGCAGAATAACTTAATAAAATACAGAGATTTTGAGCCAATTGCTCTGTCTCAAGCTACTTCATAGGTTGTTGTTATGACATGGGGGAGATTTCAAAAGGCATCACTATAAGTTCCTAGGAGAAAAGTGAGATAATGTATAGTAGTTTACGATAATGATAGTGATAATAACAACAGAAAACAGGAACCTGATATCGATCCAAAATCCGGAAAGCCTGGCAAGAAGTTTTATATACTGTATAATCTGCTGGCAGATAGCCAGCATGTCTTCCCTTGGTTCCATAAAACTGATCAACCAAGATAAGAGCAGAATTCACAATATCATCCAAGTTAAAAAGGGGAAGACCTCTCTCTCGTTTCATCTTTCGGACTATCAGCTTGCGTCTCAGCCTCCGAACCTCAGGAGTTATGTCTGCTGCATTTAGACAGGCTTCCAAATTCCTCAAAAGAAATTTTTCTTCATAGATACCAATAGAAGTGTATTTAGACTGAGAATCCTTATGAGCCTGCTGGGTCTTCCGCTTGTTTAGACTTTGGTCTTGAAGGAAGGCATGTGTACTACTATGATTTTCCACAACATTGACTAGTCTCTCTGCTCTTCCTTCTTCACACATCAGCTCTTGTTTAATCTGATCAGACAGCTTCATTTTCTTTTGGATCATTCCCCCTGATGCACCGGATGGAGGGATATATTCTATTCCTGGGTCTATCATACCTTCCATCTCTTCATCATCTATAAACAAAACAAAATGCTTCAGAAATACTGTTATATTGTAACCAAATACTTTTCCTGTAGATAGTAAATGTTTATGCCTAGGAAATTCTGAAAATGTCAACTTTGCTTTTTTTTCTTTGACAAAGTGTGAGATAAGATTAATATCCCAATTTTTACAAAACAACAGAAAACTAAAATATAGGTACTCTTCGACTTACTAGTTTGTTTAGTGACCATTTGAAGTTACAACGGCACTGAAAAAAGACAATTTTTCACACTTAAAACCATCACAGCATGCCCATGGTCACATGATCAAAATTTAGACAGTTGGCAACTCACTCACCTTTTTGATAGTTGCAGTGTCCAAGGATCGTATGATCTTCTGACAAGCAAAGTTAATGGGGAAGGAAGATTCACTTAACTATCTGACTAACTTAGCAACTGCAGTGATTGACTTAGCAGGAGTGGCAACAAAGGTCACAAAATCAGGCAAAACTTACTTAACAACTATGTCAATTATCAACAGGAATTTGGGGCTCAATTGAGTCATTAGTCAATGATTATCTGTACAACTTTCTGTAAATCAGTAGTATTTATATTGGTTGAAAAATTAAACAACCCTACAATTAAGGATAGTTTTATTCAAATCTGATTGTAGCTATAATGAAACATTTGTCTCTGCTTTTTAAATATTAAACGTAATTATACTTAATTATGCTCAGTCCCCCTGGATGGATAAATTATAGTGTCTAAATCTCATTTTAGTTCAGATAGTTTAATACCAAGGATGATTCAACAAACATTGATATGAGTAACGCTGGTATGCTATTCCAGTAAACTCATATTGGTATGCTGCTCCAGGTAAGATGCATGTGGCAAGTCACTCCAATGATAATGGACAGACCAGAAAAGTAGTTGGTCAGTCAAGTAATTCTCAACACAGTGGAGACTGAAAAATTACACAGAGTCACAAGGGTCTACATGTAATATATCTCTCTCAGGCAATGTAGTAAATAAGTGAAATTGTTCAGAGGGGCAGCACTAATGTTTCACCTTGGGCTTAATCCAGACATTGTTTTAGAGGCTAAAAATATTCAGGATTGTAAAGTAAGGAGCTCATCTCTTATTCTTCAACCTGAGGAAAGCCAGAAAAGTCCACTAATAAGTGTTTCATTTTAAGATTTACTCCATCAAGTAACAACCAGATATGACCCATGAAGTGTAACCACATCACTTGCCCATAACATTCTTGCTTGGTAGGCAAGAAACCACTGGGCGGCCATTGCCAGGTTCAGTCAGATTTTAACACTGGTTGCTCAGAAAGAAAGTGAATTCTTCCTTTATGCCGTTCTGCTAGTATGCGCTACACTGTTTTAAAATTAAGAGAAACCTAAAGAACATTTTTAAAAGCTCTGTCAAAACGGGATGAAGATAGGCAGATATACTCAGCAGTGAAATTCTACCAGCACGAAGGTAGCAGCATCTAGATTCAGAATGACTCTTTAATGAGCCTTTTGACACTTGAATGTTTTGTCCAATGCACCACTCCTAAAACCACTCTATCCAGAGATAATTCAGATAATAGCAGCAAGGGCATCTCTACTCCTTACTGCTGAACTGGCAAATTCAATTGCAAGCCTCAAAAGAAAAGTCCAAATATAGCGCCCAGAACAATTGGAATACTTCTATGTGTTATTCTGAGTTCAGAACATTCAAAACAGCTATTTAAAAGTTGGTCCATTTGCCACATCTCAACACAGAGAAAACGTGCATAGTATACACCTAATGAATATTATAATCAGATATCATTTTTAATGATATAATGTTTTAAAAATGCTAATCAAACATGTACACTGAATTTTGAAGCTATGTCAAAACACTTATTACTAATATTATTGCTGCCCAGAGTCTCTTCAAAATGAGATTGTGATAAATTTAGTTAATAATAATAATAATAATAATAATAACAACCACAACCACAAAACAACAACAACAACAATAATAATAATAATACCACCATATTTTTAGGAGTATAAGATGTCCCCCCCCACCCAAAAAAAGTGAGTGGAAATGTCTGCGTGTCTTATACAGCAAATATGGGCCCATTTTTGGCCTCCCAAAGCCTCTGCGTGTCCCATTTTTGCCCTCCCTGGTGTCCAGAAGCACTCTTCAGGCCCAAAATGGGCATGTTTTTGGCTCCAGGGGCCTCCATGGGTCCCGTTTTTATCCTCCCTGGCATCCAGAAGCACTCTGCAGGCCAAAAATGCGTCCATTTTTGGTCTGGAGAGTGCTTCTGGATGCCGGGAGGGCAAAAACGGGATGCGTGGAGGGTTTGTGAGGCCAAAAATAGGCACGTTTTTGGCCTGCAGAGTGCTTCCGGACATCGGGAAGAGCAAAAACAGGACCCGTGGAGGCAAAAAACTATTTTTTTCTTGTTTTCTTCCTCTACACCAAGGTCATCTTATACTCTGACAAATATGGTACACTTCAGTCTACAGGAATGTCCTTCTGGGCAAAGTATAATTATTATGTTTAATATCTTTAAATTCTTCTTAACATTATCAACCTATTTAGATACATTTCCAAACTGTGGGCTTTTAAAAATTATTCAATGTTTCCTTTCATATATTAATCGCTATTTTATTTATCAATGTGTCTTAATAAAAAAGGAAATAAAAAAATGTATTAATATTTTCTATGTTAAGTGTTTATTTATATACAGTTTTATTTTCTCAAGCACTGCAATCATGAAAATTATATATTCTTTGTCCTATATACATTCTTAACAAACATTACACATCTCAGCAGTACAACTACACTCAAAACATGTTTATGAAAATGAATCTAGTAAAAATGATCAGATAGGGAAACTTAAAAATTGATTTTACCATGGAAAAGGGCCTGGGGTGGCATTATGTCTGGAATAAGATCAGCTTCTGAAAGCAGGCTAGGTGTAGCTGAATGTGACGCTGGAGTTCCAGGAGCAGAAAAATCCAGAGAAGGAGAAGGAGATGGGCTGGTCAAAGGTGTTTGATCGGAAGAACTAAGGGAGGAAAAGTCAACCACTTCTCCCTTCTCAAGCATAATGTCTAGATGCCTGTTTCGACTGGCGAATTTGACCAGTGTAGAAGATGTACTCTTGTCCAAGAAGCCAGCTGCATCTTTCTGAGCTCTCCTGATTTCTTTGGCTTCTTGAGTGCGAGACCGCTTCTCCTTCAGCTCCATAGCAGATTCTACTGGATTACGGCTCACTCGCTTTCTAAGCCCCTCCACTGTAATGATTGGATCTATAGACAGTTTTGAACCTGTCGGAAAACAAGCAGTGAGTTTCGATAATCATAATATCAGCATTACAATGCTGATTATAGTTGATTATATTACAAGCGTTTAAAAAATCTACAGCAAGTTACATACACATATGCTTGCATATTTTAAATCAAATTATGCAACGTTTTGTTGGTTGTGCAGCTGATATTTAATAAGGTGTAGAAGAGTACCAAGAAAAAAAATGGTTCAGTAATGGTGCAAAGTGAATGAGACCAGGTACATGTGTGAGGTTGGCCATTCCTGGATTTTTTCTTATATGGTCAACTGTATTAAATCTATTTTAGGATTGCATTATATTTTTAATTTTTCCTATATAAAAATGAAGATAAAATTAATTCACTGGTGCAGACAGAAGATAATCTAAGGCAAAAAAGGTGGTTCTGTGGAAATGTGATCTTGGGATTACAGGTTATTCACCACTGTTTTAAATTACTAGTAACTTATAAGAAAAAACAGAAAGATGCTAAGAATAATTATGGAAAACAAGAAAATGTCAGTGTATTCTAGTGTCACGCACCTCCGGTGATTGGCGACAGAGCCCCCCCTGCCTCTGCATTCCTGCATGAGTCCACGCTCCAGGGATGTTAGCCAGCGGGACATCCCACACACCTGTATGTCGCTTGTGACAGATTGTGATGAACTATTTGAAATGCGTGGGATCGTTTGCTGTTCACTGCCTTGTTTCTGGACCAGATTTGCCGAAACGCTGAATGATGATGTGGATATGGAAGGCGACAGTGAAGCCATGGGGATGATGCCAGGGTTTGGGTTTTTTTTGTTTGGCATGGGGATATTCAGAACAATGTTGTGGAGTGGTGTTGGTGCCAGTTGGTGATGGTGATGGTTGGGGTGGTGGTGGTTGAAGCATTGTGGTATGGGAATTCACAGATAACTGCTTTTCCTAATACAGTGAACTGTGAAACGATGGCTGAGGGGACTGATGTGGATGAAGGCTTGCAGTTGGCTGCAGTGGAGGAAGGAGGGGAGACTGTTCCAGGGGACAGGGGAGTAAATGAGAAGCTCCCAGTCTAACCTGATGACACGCCACCTGCTGGTGGAACAAGAAATGCAAAGGGAGAAAGCGAAGAGGACTCCCAATGGGTTGTAAGACCCAAAATTCAGAAGGAGAAAAAAAAAGTGGACTAGATTTTCAGGAGAACATGGGTGTGAGGTGTACACAAAGAAAGCCTCCTACTTTTTTGCCTTTGGCAAAAGGAACGTCGGATAGCAGATGAAGATGAATGGAGCACCTCCACCATTAGCCTAGGGGCTGGCACTTTGGAATTATTACGTATGAAATACGGGGAGTTAAACATCAGAGAACATACCCCCAAGAGCACTTGGGATAGTCCGGGGGGGTTGAAATCAGAGGATACCCTCTGCTGCCAAGGCAGAATCAAGGCGATCATAGAAGACCCCTCACACCCTGCTGCCGTCTGGACGGCGTTTTTGGCCTGCTGCCGTCTGGACGGCGTTTTAGGTCAATAAAATCCCACACCACTAGACTAACTAATAGTTTCTTTCCCTGGGCCATCCAAACCGCAGATAAACACAAAATCACTACCTTATTAAGATGTGAAAAGATGTGAAATCTCAATACCCCATTCAGATGTATAATAACATATTACAGTACAATCGATCTCTTGTGTATTATACTTGGCTAAGTGTAGTTATATAAATGGGAGCCTACAATATGGTGGGAAGGGGGTTTCCGTAAACTTCTGATATTGATAGGTCCTGACCCTCCCCAACCAAAGCAGAGGAAGGAGATGGTGGCCAAGGTAACCGAGCCCAATAATCCATCATACCCAGAGGTTTACGAAGATCTTGGAGAGGTGTTTAGTAAAAATGAGTGCAAAACCCTGCTACCCCATAGAAAAACTGATTGTGCAATCAAATTGATCCCAGGAGCGAAGTTCCCAGAGCCCTGCATGTACGCAATGACCCTGAGAGAAATGGACGAAATGAGACAACATCTGGATAAAAATCTAGCTTGCGAGTTCATCCAAACAGGACAGTCGCATATGTAGCCCCCGTCCTCTTTAGGGAGAAAAGGGATGGGGGTTTATGCCTGTGCATTGACTTTAGGGGTCTGAATACTATCTGTGTGGATAATTTATATTCCCTACCATTGATTAGTGAGCTATTGGCTACCTTGGCTACCGGGAAATATTTTACGAAACTGGATTTATGGGAGGCATACTACCGTGTTTGAATACGGCCTGGGGACGAGTAGACTATCTTCAATTGTCCCCTTGGTAGCTTTTATTTTAATGTTATGCCTTTCGGACTACAGGGAGCTCCCGTGGTATTTATGCAATTGATCAATGAGGTGTTACATGAACACTTGTACCATGGAGTGTTGGTGTACTTGAACAATATTTCAATTTACACCGAGTCAATGGAACAGCACGTGAAATTAGTACGGAGTGTTCTAACTAAATTACTCCATGCCACTATTAAAATGACTATTCTTCCTAAATTTATTTATTTGTTCCAGACAGTACCAATAAAAATACATAAAAAATACTTTGTAGGATAGGATATCCTACAGTAATAGGATAACAGCAGAATTTATTTGGCAAGGGAAAAAACCAAGAATAAGTTTAAAAGAAATGCAAGATACGAAGAGCGGGGTGGGGGGGTATGGCACTCCCAAATTGGGAATTATATCACAGCACAGCTTCCTTACTATGGTTGAAAGAATGGGTAAATTTATCGAATAAAAGAATATTATTTCTAGAAGGCCATGATTTACAGAGGGGGTGGCATGCGTTCTTATGGGACATGGGGAAAACCAATCAGAATTACTTCCACAGACATGTAATTAGAGATTCTTTATTGGCTAATTGGAATAAAAGAAAGAAAAAAACACTATCTAAAGATTCCGATTTGGACCTCAACGATGGAGGCGATGATACATCCAAACAATCTGGATATTAACAAGATGATAAAATATAAAGACCTACTGGATGCACAAGGAACTTTAAAATCATGGCAAGATCTCCAAGAACAAGGGCTACGAATTGACCGGTGGGCTTACCTTCAAATACAAAATAAATATAGACAGGATAAGAAAGTTTTTGGAATCTACAGTAAGCCACAACAATAGATAAAATCTTACTAGGTTCAGACACAAAAAATATAACCAAATTTTACAACTACCTATTAGAGATAGAATTAGAGGAGGAAGTAGTCAAAGGCAATATGATAGCTTGGAGTAGAAATATCAAACGTAGGAGCAGCGGTGGCAAGGCAAGGACGAGCAGAGGTGCAGAAGCCCGTTCATGGTTTCAGCTAATCTCTTCTTGCGGTTGGCGCGATCCTTTGAGGGTGCTCGAGTCCCGGAGAGATTCGTGCCGGTGTGGGGAAGCCTCAGGCTGCAGTGTGGGGAAGGCAACCCCCCTGCAGCGAAGAGGAATCCCTCCAGAGCCCAACAAGCAAGAACAGCCTCCTATTAATGGCGGCTCCGAAGTCCGGACTGCCACCGATACAAAGAAATGAGTGAGTGACAGTTTGTGAGATCATTTGGGAAGAGAGTGGTAGAGAAAAATAGCGGCAGAGAGGAGGATTGGAAAGTTACAGACTGGTATTAGGCTGTTGTAAGTGTCACGAGTGTCTGTCTGGAGCCCTAAAAGAAAGCGGCTAAAAGCGAAGCCGAGACAAGTGAAAGTGAACGGGCTCGGTAGACAGAAGAGAAAGTGAGGACAATAACGAATAAAAAGGGAAATCTATGAGATTGGGAGATCAGCATCTGGAAAGAGCCTGGAAGCCGTGGAGGGTTCAGACTATTTCATTTGATTTCTATTTGGACAGATTTTATTAAACCGGAGACGGGAAGAAGACCGAAGTCGACAGGAAAAAAGACAGCACGGCGCCAGAGGCGGTACTTAGAAACGCTGAAGTGGTTGTAACAATATAACTAATTTAACTGATACAAACTACTTAACAGATCTTTGGGAGAATACTGTTCTATCTGAGGAGGCTTTTTTTTTTCTTCCCCTGAAGAAAACCAGGACAATTGAACTTAGGAACGTTGAGATAGAAAGCAAAATTGGAAGCTTCTGAATGAGTGGGGATACCATGTAACTGGAGTTATTATTCAGCATTCCCCCCCCCCCCACTTCCGGTGTGTTTGGAGTGAAAGCTCTTAAATTGAGAGACGGAAAACCAAAATCCTACCTCTAGATTTCCCTCCTTTCTTTTCCATTTACTCCCCTTTTTTCTTGTATATATCTGATCAATTTTTTTTCTTCCTTCTTTTTTACTAGGTTGGTGTTATGTTGAATTATCTCTCTTTCTTTATTCTCTCTTTATAATGATTATAAATATGCATACTGAGTAAAGAAATATTGATTGTTGTATTAGATTGTTAAATAATTGAATTAATTGATTTAATTGACTTATTAATAACAGAGATTGTTATATTTTGACCAGATATATAGGTGAAATAGTAAGAACATTAAGTATTAGTTAATTAATAAGTATAGGGTTCTATATATTAATATTACAATTTATTGTGTGACTATAATTACGAATGTAATATTAGCTGTGTTCAAGAATGTTTAACGTTTAAGATAAAATTAGATAAATATACATATAGATTTATAATATTTAGATATAGTTGGATTTGATACAAATATTTATTACATGAAGTATAGAGGTTGAGCACAGATCATACAAATTATATATTTGATTTAGAATCAGGATCTAAAATAAAATATACATCCCAGTAACTAGTTAAGAATACAGCTACCCAGTAGACAGATAGATCAAGTAATTAGATACCGGTCAACTTTAACATAGAAATTATATCACTGAATGCTAATTTGGGATAATATACTTAACATAATCCAACAACAAAAACAAATCTTAAAGGAAATGACTTCCACAACTACTACAGCTCTGAAAACTGGAAGGAAGGTCAACCCAACACTAACAACTACCTTGGTAACAACTTCACCTATGGCACAAAAAACCATAGAAAAAACATTACCAGTAGAGAAACAAGCTAACATCTCGAATGCCAACATCCAAGCAATGTTTTTGACCTTACAGGAATCGATGACGAAGCTGCAAGAGACAATGATGAAAAACCATAACGAGACGAGAGCAGACATTAATGAACTAAAAGAGGAGATGGGGAAATTAAAGGCAGAAATGAAAGCGGACATCTTCAAAGTAGAGGGCAAAGTTGGAATATTGCAGCAGGCCTTGGAGAAAAATGAAGCAACAATAAAAGAGGTAGAGAAAAGGACTGAATGAACGGAAAGGAAATTAGAAAGGGTAGATGAAGAACTAAAGAATGCGAGTAAACAAATGGAGGACTCACTGGTCCTCCTAGAGATGGACAAGACAGCTATATACCTGAGATTCCAAAATGTGGTGGAATCCAGAGAAGAAGACTTGGAACATCTAATGGCAGAAATACTGGCTGGATTATTGGAGAAGGACAAAGATGACATCCTAAGGGAGTTTGACAAAGTTTATAGGGTCAGTACCAATTATGCGAGATGCCACAAATGCCCAAGAGAAGTCCATATACAATTTACAAGAAGAAGTGTCCGGGATATTATTTACAGAATGTCTAGAGATGGAACAATCATGTACAAAGGTAAAGAAATCGTGATTCTCAAACAGATACCGAGAAGAGTAAGAGAACAAAGGCGAGATTACAAGTTTCTAGCAGCTTACTTAAACCAGAAAAGAATTACATTCAAATGGCTTATCCCAGAAGGGATGTTAGTGTCTTGGAAAGAAAGGAAAATTAAGATAGATTCCATGGAAAAGTTCCAGGACTTCTATGAACGGCTGGTGGGTCTGGAAGATCAGAGCAGTAAGGAGGAATTGGAAACAAACTCCCAGGAAGATCATGGTGGCTATAAAAATAAAGATGGAATTGCAGGAAACCAAGGAAATACTCTTCTACATCAGGAGACAGAAGAATCTACACACCTTCAGACACAAGTGTCATTATAAGACAAAGAGCGAAACAGAATTAAATAAATGGAAGAAGAAGAAAAATTACTATCAATTAATATAAATGGTTTAAATTCGACAATAAAAAGGAAAAGGATACTAGCTAAATTAACCAAACATAACGCTGATATAATATGCCTACAAGAAACTCATATAAAGAAAACAGATGAAAAACACTTAGAATGCCCGAAATTAGGGAAGCTATTTACCGCACCAGCAGACACAGGAAAAAAGAAAAGGATTGCTGTATATGTTAAAAGAGGACTTGAAAGCTGAGTTATTATGGTCAGATTCTGAGGGAAGAATTCTGGGTTTGCAGATCTGGATCAATGCCATCCCAATTCTCTTAGTGGTAATCTAAGCCCTGAATGGAGATCAAAGAGTTTTTTAATCATCTGTGTGGAAAAATGGTAGGATTGGAAAAAAGACATATTTGTATCATAGGAGATTTCAACTCTGTTGCTGATTATCAAAAAGACCATAGTAACAGGGGGAGGAATAAGGGGGGGGGGAAGAGAGCTTCCTAAGATTTGTAGGGAAATGATGAAGGAGCTAAACTTGATTGATATATGGAGAAGATTACACCCTGAGAAAAAACAATTCACATTCTATTCAAATCCCCATCAAATATGGACACAGATCGACATGGCATGGATGAACAGGGAAATAGCAAATGAGATAAAAGAGACTGAAATTTTACCTAATGAATGGGCAGATCATAATCCAATTCAGATAATATGGAATGGTAGGGCAAAACCAAAGAAAAGATGGACGTTAAATACCCAATTAATAAGAGAAAAAGAATATACCAACAAACTTAAGGAGGAATTAAATTATTTTTTAAAGGAAAATGATAATGGGGAAACCACGAAACAAAACATTTGGGATATAATGAAGGCAGTAATAAGAAGTATAACAATCTCGTATAATGCCAAGAGAAATAAGGAAAAATATGCCCAACAAAAGAAATTACAACAAAGAATTAAGGAACTAGAAACTCAATTACAGAGTACCCCAAAGGATTCAAAATTGTAAAAACAGCTAAACACAAATTGATAGCTAAACACAAATTGAATTTAATTGAACAAGAGAAAATGATTATGAATTTGAATCTGACTAGACAAACTTATTCGAGCATGCTAATAAGCCAGGGAGATGGCTATCATATAGACTTAAAAAAAAGGAAAGAAAAGATATTGATATATCAGCTAATAGACAGTAAGGGGGATATACAGCAGGAGATAGAACAGAAAAAAGAAATTGCCCATAAGTATTTTGAAGATTTATATAAAAAGGAAGATGTTAATGAGGATAGAATAAGAAACTATTTAGATGAAGTGAAGGACAAAGCAATTGGGGAAGAAATGGTAGAACTATTAAACAAAGACATTAGTTGGTCGGAATTGAAATCAGCAATAGAGAACCAGAAAAACAACAAAACCCCGGGCCCAGATGGGATCCCAGGGGAGTTGTACAAGGCAATTGCAGAACAAATTGGACCTCTTATGGTAGAAGTTTTTAACGATGTTTTATTGGCAGCCAGCATGCTGGACTCATGGAGGGGAGCATTGATTTCGCTGATCCCGAAGGATTCGGATCCCCGATATATACAAAATTATAGGCCAATTTCATTGTTAAATACTGATTACAAAATATTTACTTCTATTATAGCAAGTAGATTAAAAAGAATGTTAAATGTGCATATACATGAAGACCAAAATGGATTTCTCCCGACCAGACAAATCAGGAATAATTTAAGAACAGTACTAGATCTCCTAGAATTTTATGAAGCTCACCCCGAAAAACAAATTGCACTTATGTTTTTAGATGCAGAGAAGGCCTTTGACAATTTAAATTGGCAATTTTTAATCCAAAAAATTTACAATATGAACCTAGGCACCAAATTTGAAAGTATTATAACAACTATTTATGACACAGAACAAGCTAATATTATAATAAACGGGGAATATACCCGCCCAATAAAAATAGAAAAAGGAGTTACACAGGGCTGCCCACTCTCACCCCTCCTCTTCATATTATCATTAGAAACATTATTAACATGAATTAGACGGAACCCAGATATAAAAGGATTAAGGGTCAAGAAAGAAGAATATAAATTGCAAGCGTTTGCGGATGATATGATCTTTTTTATTGAGGAACCAATAGATAGAGGACAAAAATTGATGAATGAATTCGAACAATTTGGAGCAGTAGCAGGACTCAAAATTAATAGGAAGAAAACCAAATTAATGACTAAAAATTTAACAGAAAAACAGAAAATACAGTTAGAAGAAGTTATGGAAACACATGTGACAAAGAAAGTTAAATACTTAGGAATATGGTTGACAGCGCATTGCAAGACACTCAAAGAAAATAATTATGATAAATTGATGCAACAGGTAAAGAAGTACTTAGAATCATGGGGTAAGCTGCAACTTTCATTATTAGGCAGGATTGCTACCATTAAAATGAATATTCATCCTAAATTCCTATACCTATTTCAGACGATCCCAATTAAACTACAATATTTTTTTTTTGAAGAACTCAACAAAATAACTGTTAAATTCATTTGGCAAGGGAAAAAACCTAGAATAAATTTAAAAGCAATGCAGGATATGAAGGGCAGGGGAGTTGTATTATATTGCTGCCTCGTTAGTATGGTTGAAGGAATGGGTGAATTTAATTAACAAGAGAATATTATTTTTAGAAGGCCATGATTTGCAAAGGGGGTGGCATGCTTTTCTATGGGATGTAGGGAAAACTAGTCAAAAATATTTCCATAGACATCTAATCAGAGACTCATTATTAACTAATTGGAAGAAAATATGGAAAAAACACTATATAAAAGTACCAATCTGGATTTCAACAATAGAGGCGATGATTCACCCAAACAATTTGGATATCACCAAAATGATTAAATATAAGGACCTATTGGACACACAAGGAAATTTGAAATCGAGGCAAGAACTTCAAGAGCAAGGACAAAAAATTGATCAGTGGGCATACCTTCAAATTCAAAGTAGATACAAACAGGATAAGAAAGAATTCGGAATCAACAACAAGCTCCAGCAATTAGATCAAATTTTATTAGGATCAGGCAAAAAAAAATAACAAAAGTTTATAATTATTTATTAGAAGTTGAATCAGAAGAAGAAATTGTAAAAGGGAACATGATTGCCTGGAGTAGGAATGTAGGACGCAGCATCACCTTAACGGAATGGGAAAAGGTCTGGGGTAGAAATAATAAGATCACAAAATCGGTAGCATATAAGGAAAATGCCTATAAATGTTTTATAGATGGCAACTCCCTCCTTCGAGGTTAACGAAGATACACTGCAAAATGAGTCCAATTTGCTGGAAATGCAAAAAAAAAGGAACCTTTTTCCATATGTGGTGGTCATGTATAGAAGCCCAAAGTTATTGGAAGAAAATCAAAATTTGGCTGGAAGAAATGACAAAAGAGCAGATCGAATACAAACCAGAGTCCTTCTTGTTAGGGATCTTTGACAAACAAATTTCCAAAAAAGGGAAATACATAACAATACACATCTTAACAGCGGCCAGATTAGCCTTCGCCCCATGTTGGAAGCAGCCTCAGGCATCATCAGACGAAATGATCATCCAAAAAATCTCAAGTTGTGCAAAAATGGACAAACTAACTTTGGCACTAAAAAAAAAAGATACCTCAATATACTACGATAGCTGGAACTGTTGCTACAATTGGATTGACCAAAGATAGATTTTACACTACAAGGCAAAAGAGGATAGGATAAACCTATAGCAGTGATATATAGATATATGTAAAGATTAGGTGTGTGTGTATGGCATAAATTAAGGGTTATGGGGAAAAAAAGAGATCTTACAAACTGTGGAAGATGAGAAGGGGCGTTGGTACTTACCTGATACGCCCGTTCTCTTTGAGCTGCTCAGAGCATCCAGAAGTGGGTGGTGCTTCAGTCTCTGCATTCATAGATTGAGCTTAATTTTGAGGAACGCTCCTCCTCCACCATGTGTCTCCTCCACAGTGTTCCCCAGTTTGCGAAGACAAGAGGAAAAAAATTCATGCTCTCATCCTAACTAACTAATGGTTCATTGGCCGAAACAAGACCCCACTAGGCGGTGAAATTTGGGTGGGGCTGGATGCTCTTCTCAGCTCAAAGAGAACGGGGGTATCAGGTAAGTACCAATGCCCCTTCTCCTTAGAGCTGCTCAGAGCATCCAGAAGTGGGACATACCACAGCTGGGCCTGTCCTACAGGTGTGGCATCGTCTGGTCTGTAGCCACCTCGGGTTCTCTAAAAACCTTCTGTAGAACCTTTCTACCAAAGGAAGCCTCAGCTGAGGCAAACACATCGATCTTGTAGTGCCTGATAAAAGGTGATGGGGAGGCCCCCGTCACCACCCGGCAGATTCCATTTATTGGTGCCTGGGTGGCCCAGGCTGCCGAAGTTGTCGCACTCCTGGTGGAATGAGCAGAGATACCTCTGGGTACCTGTAAGGCCTGCAACCTGGCTATTGCCACCCTTATCCAACGGCCTATGGTGGACGGTGATACCTTGTGCCCCTGCATCTTGGGTTGAAAGGAAAGAAACAAGGCCTCTGACTTTCGGAAGGACTCTGTGCGCTTGATGTAAACGCGCAGAGTGCGTCTGACATCCAGTGTGTGCCATTGCCTTTCCCTTTCCTGTGATGGCTTGGGGCAAAAATTTGGAAGGATAAGTTCATGAGCTCTGTGGAAAACCGAATTGACTTTGGGCAAAAAGGTAGGATCAGGCCAGAGGACCACTCGATCAGTGTGAAAAAAAACAGAGGTCTTTTCTAATGGATAGGGCTGCAATCTCCGATATCCTACGGGCTGATGTGATCGCTACAAGGAAGACTACCTTGTATATTAGAAACTATAGAGATGCTTCCCTTAAGGGCTCGAAAGGGGTTTTTGTAAGTGAGATAAGGACTCTGTTAAGATCCCAGGTTGGGTACCGGTGTAGAGTTGGAGGGTGTAAATTGGTGGCCCCTCTAAGAAAGGCCCGAATACGGGGGTGATGAGAAAGGGAATCAGCTCCTTCACAGGAGATGACGGTTGATAAGGCTGCTACCTGTCATTTTAATGTATTAGGGGACAGCCCTTTACTGAGTCCCTCCTGCAGGAAGTCTAAAATTTAAGCAATGGAAGGGGAAGCGGGGTCAATTTGGAGCTTGTCACACCATTTACAAAAAATGGACCATGTGGCGTTGTAGATTCTTATAGTTGAGGGTTGTCTGGCTGCTAGTATAGTGTCAATGACCCTGCTAGATAGGTTTTCCCTCCTCAGGTGGTCCTGCTCAACCTCCAGACGGTTAGTTGGAGCCACTGGGGGTCTGGGTGGGAGAAGTGGTCCCTGAGACAGAGAGATCCTGTCTGATGGGATCCTCCGGGGTGGGGCCATTGAGAGACTGCGGAGGTCCGTAAATTAAGGAGGTCTGGGCCAATAAGGTGCTACGAGAAGCAGTTCTGCTTTCTCGTGAAGAACCTTTTGGATGACCCTGGGCATCAGCGCTGGGGGGGAATGCATACAGTAGCCCCGTGGGCCAAGGGCAACGTAAAGCATTGTGATTCTCCGCCCCTTGGGATGGGAACCTTGAAAAGAATCTTGGAAGCTGGGCATTGAGGGGGGAGGCGAACAGGTCCACTACCGGTTGCCCGAAGATGGATGCCGCCTCCTTGAACAGTGATGGGTGGAGGTGCCACTCCGACTGGTCTATGGTAGCCCTGCTCAACCAGTCTGCTTGGATGTTTGATAGTCCCGAGATGTGTTCTGCCCTGATGGAAAGGAGGTTGGACTCTGTCCAACGGCAGAGGCGCTTGGCCTCCCTCATCAAACGTAATGATTGTGTGCCCCCTGCTTGTTGATGTGTGCTTTGGCCGTCACATTGTCTGTGAGAATGAGGATGTGGTAGCCGCGTACCTGAGGAAGTTGCGAAGGGCCAGGTGCATGGCGTGAAGTTCCAGCCAGTTTATGTTGCATAATCGCTCTGTCGCTGACCATCTGCCCTGTGATGTGAGGGACTGAACATGAGCGCCCCATTCGAACAGACTGGCGCCTGTGGTGACGGTGAGTCTTTGGGGCTCCTTGAGGGGGCAGCCCTTGTTGATGGACAATTTGCTCCACCAAAGGAGGGACATGAGGACCTTTGGTGGAACCCTGACCTTGAGTTTTGAGTTGCTTGTGCCGGATCTCTGGTATGGAAGCAGGAACCACTGGAGGGATCTGGTGTGTAGACGGGCCCAGGGAATAATGGAAATACATGAAATCATTTTTCCCAGTAATTGAGATAATTTCAGAAGGGAAACCCTCCTGAGATGCCTGACGGTTCTAACTTATTTCTGGATAGTGAGAAGTCTATCCGAAGATAGGACCACCTTCCCTTTCAGGGTGTCAATCACCGTCCCCAGATGGGTTATTCTGGTGGAAGGGGATAATTGGCTCTTCTTCCAATTGATAAGAAACCCATGCTCCTGGAGAGCGGCTAGGGTAACCTGGGTGTCCCTCACTGTTTGATATTTAGAGTGGGATAGTATGAGGATGTCATCCAAGTAACAGTGAAGATGCACCGGGAGGGTCCTGAGGTGGGCCGCCAGTGCAGCTAGAACCTTGGTAAAGGTTCTAGGGGCGGAGGCTAAACCAAATGGAAGTGCCACGTATTGGAAGTGGTGGATATTATAGCAAAAGCAAAGAAATTTGTGATGGGAAGGCTGGATGGCGATGTGTAGATATGCCTCTGTGAGGTCTATGGATGACAACCAGTCCCCTTGTCTAGTTCCCAATAGGGTAGATTGCAATGTGTGCATCTTGAACTTATGGTATACCAGATAGCGGTTAAGCCGCTTTAAGTCCAGTATCGCTCTCCATCCCCCCAAGTGCTTTGGGACTATGAACAAATGGGAGTAGAAACCCCACCCTCGTTGTGCCTGAGGGACCCGTTGGCCTCTATGTCAATTAGGTGTTGGATAGCTGAATCCATGAAGTTACGCTTAGTGCAGTCCTTGGAGAGAGGACATGGCATAAAGAAATCGGGGGGGAGGGGCGGACTGGAACTCGAGGGCCAGACTGAACCTGATGGTGTCCTTGACCCAGGCGTCAGAAGTAAAGGAGGCCCACTGGTTGGCGAAGGCTTTAAGACGCCCGCCAATGGGAATGGAGTCATATGGCCTATCTGGAGCGCCGGAAGGGCCGGCTACTTGATCCCCGAAAAGGCCTCTTGTAGCTACTGCCCCTTCTGTTTCTGTCAGATGAGTCGGCCCTGTCTGGGGGTTGACCCGTCCCGAAGGGAGGGGGCCTTTGATATCTAGGGGAGAAAGGGGCCTGGTAAAAGGGCCGAAAGGGAGCTCTACGAAAGGGCTGCGAGGTTCTAGGTTCTCACCTCCGGGTGAAGGAGGGAAGAAATTTTTTCTTGTTGCAGCCCTCCACTAATAGGGGGTCCAAAGATGGTCCAAACAATTTGTTTCCCACGATGGGAGCGGAAGCCAATTTGACCTTATTCTTAAGATCTGCCTGCCAATGTTTCAGCCAGACCAGTCAGGGCTGTGATGTGTGATGAGATCGCTCTGGTGGAGAATTTAACAGTGTGATAGGTGGCATCGGCGGAGAACTCAGTTGCGGCCGTGATCTTGGCTATGTCCTGATGCGCTCTGACATTGGACACTGGAACGTGTTATTTAAGCTGGCAGAGCCAGCGAATGGATGAACGGGTGAAGAAAGAGGCGGCCGTGGCTGATCTGATTGCCCAGGCATCCGACTGGTGTGCTCGGCGCGAGGCCAGCTCGGCCCACTTCTCCTCTGGCCTCAGGGCCTCCAGTGCATCACTGAGGGTGGAGGAAGAGGCTAGACCCACAATGATCTCATCAACCTCAGGGGTACCCAATAAATTGGAAAATTCTGGGTCCAGATTGAAATATTTTTTGTCATGGGCCGACGGGGCAGGGGGCGCCGCTGTAGAGGCCAACTGTTTAACCACCAGGTCAGAGAAAATGAGAGGAGTTGGGATGACTTCAGCCTCCACTACGGGCTGCTTAAAGATGGAGTCCTCTGGACCTTCCGGAGCAAGAGGAGTGGGATCAGATGGTGACTGAGTGTTTAGGCTCGAAATATTCTTGGCCTTGAAAAGGAGGGACTTGAATAATTGTGGCTTGAATAGCCCCACAAAGGCGGGTTGGCCGGGAGTAAGACCCTTGTCCTCGGACATCTCCCCTTCTAATGGGTCTACCTCAGAAAGGGGTTCGCTGTATTGCACAGACCCCAAGTCAAACTCCTCTTCTTCCCTGATTAGATCTAGGTCCCCTTCCTCTTCCTCCTCCTCCCTTACTGTAGGGGCAACCTCCCCCTGCAGGGATACCTATCCATGGAGCGGTTCCGATCTGGGAATGGATCTTACGGATTGAGACTCGTGCTCCGAGGCTGCCATGTAGTGGCCAGGCCTGGCTATTTACTGGAGTCCCGCCGCAATGCCTTGGCGGATAGCCAGCTCCATCCAGGATCGTAATTTCTCTGGGACTTCCTCTATGAGCAGTTCTTCTTGGTGTAGGCCAGCAGCAGTAGGCGTGAAGGTGGCTTCAGGATCCTGTTTAGCCGGAGTTCCAGTAATCTGCGCCTGTTGGCCCTGAGAGGGCGAGCTGCGCCTGGATAGTGAGGAAAAATCTGGAGGAGGGGGGGAGCAGATGTAGAGGGAGTGGAGGGTGGGAGGACTGTAACAGGGGCCTCTTTGGAGCGTCTGTTAATCTCCTTCTCCAGGGCCCTATGTCGCCTCAGGGCACCCCTCTGGGAGGCTTTGGAGGTCTCCTTAGCCTGTCTGTGCAAGTGATGGGTCTTAGATTTAGCCTTCAGAGAAGGTCCTCTAGAAGTATTACCCTCTGCCATTTCTATGAGGATACGAGTACTGCAGAATATGGTATGAGTCAAATTGAAGGTGGTTGGCGTGCCCAGGGACCAATCTGTAGCAAGACCGGGAACCCTGATAATATTTCACCCTCATTCGTATTTTAACTTATATTATTATTATTATTATTATTATTATTATTATTATTATTATTATTATTATTATTATTATTATTGTTATTATTGTTATTATTGTTATTATTATTATTAAGGTAACCAATTAGCCAAAAAACAACAAGTCCAAACAGCTGAAAGGAGAACGCCTGAGGCCCAGAAAGGCAGAGGAAAAGTAGGGCCTTTAGCAACCTTCCTTCCCAGGCAACACTGGGCGTGGGTTGCTGCTGCAACTGAGCAGCTGGCAGTGAGCTGTGGTGAAGCCAACAATTTAATCCAGAATTAATAGTCAGAACCTCAATTGCAAATGCAAGGGGAGAGATGAAATCGCTCTGAAACAGGCCTACGGGTCCTGTAACATAGAGCGGAGAGCACACACAGCAGGAAAAGGCGCAAACAAAATGGCAGCGGCCATGAGGAGGCTTTCAAAATGGCAGCCGCAACGATGCGAGGGCTCCGCAGATAGTTCAGTGTGGAATTCTCCTCCAAGAGCAAACCGAGGCTCTTAATTGGAAAGAGAGAGGCAGGGAAGGGGGGGGGGGATTATCCCTTCCCTGCAGGAACGGCATTCTCAGGGCGGAATAAACTCAAACAAAGCAAAGCGGCACACAGGCAGGGTAAGGTTTTGGGAAGGGAGGTAGTGCGAAGGCACTACTGGGTCTCCCCCTTACCACCCATGGGGGCGCAAAACAGCGCTTCCCTAGGGTGAATAGCAAACAAACAGACCACTTGCGCAGGGCTAAATGAGAGAGAAAACAAATCAAACCTGAAATCAGAAGAAATTGCGATTGAAGACAACAAATCCTGAATCGGCCAAGGAGCTAGTCTATGCACTGCCTGTCTCGCACGAGGCTGAGCAAAAACTGGGCAATGCTGTGGTGGAGACAAGTGGTGGAGGAGGAGCGTTCCTCAAAATTAAGCTCAGCCTATGAATGCAGAGACTGAAGCACCACCCACTTCTGGATGCTCTGAGCAGCCCTAAGGAGAATGTTTCTAATTGCTTTCTATTCTTTCTATTTTCTTTTCTTTTCTTTCTTTTTCTTTCTTTTTCTTTCTTTTCTTTCATTTGTGTATGTGTTGTTGGTTTGTTTTAATTGTAAAATTAATAAAATTTATTCATTAAAAAGAACTCTCAAGCCCAAGTGAGTTATAGTAACTCATTGTGCAAATGTCAGGCCTCAGATTGTATATTTCCTAAGAAAAATTTCCAAGTCATTCAGCAACAGCTTTCTGTCTTCCTTCCAATAAACTGGTGGCAAGATTTAATTGATTGGTTTTTGAAGATAGCCATTGGGGTTTAGAAAGAGTAGCACCAACCCTGGGATCTTGCCCAGCAAAGTAGTAGAGGGCATGTTTTATGTAACTGAAATATCTATTCTACAGAGGTATTTCTAAACACTGTAAAATAATTATAATGAAAAACAAGACATAAATGTACATCCTCCACTTCAAAAAAAAAGAAAAAGAAATATCAGACGTAGCATCACTCTAATAGAATGGGAAAAGGTCTGGACCAGGAATAATAAAATCACAAAATTGGTAACATATAAAGAAAATGTCTATAAAAGGTTTTACAGATGGCATCTCTCTCCAAGATTAGCGAAGATGTCTCCTAACATGAATCTGAATTGCTGGAAATGTAAAAAGAAACACGGAACATTCTATCATATGTGGTGGTCCTGTACAGAAGCCCAACGATACTGGCAGAGAATCAAAAAATGGTTGGAGGAAATTACGGCTGAGCAGATGAAATTAAAACCAGAATTCTTCCTATTAGGGATATGCTATAGACAACTTCCAAAAAAAGCTAAATATATAATTATTACACATACTTACTGCAGCTAGATTAGCTTTTACACAATGTTGGAAATAAGCCTATATTCCAACAGAGGAAATGACTATTCAGAAAATAGTAAATTGTGCAGAAATGGATAAATTGAGGATAAAGAATCATCAGAATATTACAAGAGTTGAGAATGTTGGTACGATTGGATAGAACAAAGATAGATAATACAACAGTAAACATTATTAAACTGTAAAGGAGATTAAGCTACATCGGTAGTCACGCTATACTCGCATTAAGATTTAATTGTAAATATGACATCAATAATGATAACAAATAAGGAACCACAAACTGTCGATAATGGAATTGCCCTTGTTTCGGGTTGTTTTTTTGTTTTCTTTGTTTTTCTATGTTGTGTATGAGTTTATTTTAATTGTATATTCAATAAAGTTTGCTTTTAAACAAAAATAAATAAATTACTCCACACCCAGTTATATGTAAAACTGTGTAAGTGTGAATTCCATTGCACATCATTGGATTATCTGGGATATAGAATATTCAGTAAGGGTTTGGAAATAGATCCTAATAAGGTGAAGGCGGTATTGGAATTGAAAGCCACAAAAACCAGGAAACAATTGCAGAGCTTTTTAGGATTCACAAACTTTTATAGATAGTTCATTCCCCAGTTCACTCGGATTGCGTTACCCTTAACAGAGTTGTTGAAAATGAAAGATCAAACGATGAAACCAAAGCCAAATCAACCTATTGTATGGTCCAGGAACTGTCAACAAGCGTTAGATAATTTAAAGGCTTTATTCTCCCAAGAACCTGTGCTACAACATCTCAACACCCAGTCACTCTTTGTTGTGCAGGCAGATGCTAGTGACGTAGCTGTTAGAGCTGTATTGCTGCAAGAGAATGAAAATGCAGAATTACAACCGTGTGCATATACTTCTCGAAAATCTACCCCCATGGAAATGGGGTGGGCTATTTGGAAAAAAGAAGCCTTCGCTGTGAAGTGGGCCCTTCGTACATGGCGACATCTATTGGAAGGGATAAAAGAGCCATTTGAAGTATGGACTGACCATAAAAACCTGGAGGCCTTGCAGAAACCCAGGAATCTGTCCCCAAACGAGTTAGATGGGCTTTATACTTTAAGCGCTTCAAATTCAAGTTACTTTATGTACCAGGGAGAAGAAACTTTATGGCAGACGCTCTGTCCCGGTTGCCTCAATATAAATTGGACCGGGAAGATGTCATTCAGCCAATTATTGTTGATGATGTGAGAGAGAGTAACGGGCAGATGATACGGGTAAAGGAAATTAGACTAAAGATGTTACAGGAGGTTACAGAACAAGATGAGTGGCTCAAAGAGCATAGAACACTCTGTTTATACAAGGAAGGGTTAGCCTGGAGAGGGGATAAGATCTAGGTGCCATCTGGTTGTAGAGAGGATATATTAGCCCAATGCCATGATGTGAAACAGGCTGGGCCTTTCAGTGTTTTGAAAACTTTACACTTGACAAGATGCCAATTTGGTGGCCTAAAATGAGGTTTGTTGGGTATATGGATACACCAACTAGGTTTGGGTGAATAAATATATAAACCTAGGTTTAAGTGTTTGTAGCTTTAAGCACCAAACTGCAATGTGATTAGATAATTAAGGGTGCGGTTGCAAGCAGCAATAAAAGGCAGTGAGAGTAACGTAACCCTTCCTGCTCCTGGTCTTCCTGGTCGCTGGTCTCTCTGCTGTCTGCTGCCTGCTGTTTACTCCTGTTTGAGACGTCTGCTTGTTATTGCTTGTTGGTTACTGTGCTGGATACTGTTTCTACTGAACAAAAGGACTGTTTACTTGGTGAGCTGATATCCTGTGCATACTCAGCGTTGTCTTCGAGAGAAAGGTATCGGAAGGAGAAGATTTACAAGCAGATAAAGACATTGTACTGACTAGTTAATGGACTAGGTTACTGGATGGATATATTGGATAATGACATATGGACTGATTGACACTGCTTAAACTCTGTGTGAATTAAACAACTATTTAAAACTACAAACAGTGTTTTTGTCTCCAGTGTGTGTATACTCTTGGGCCCAACCTCTCTCTCATTTGGCTGCCCGGCTTGACTGCTGCTGTGCACTCTGCTTGGGGGTTTGTCCCCAAAACACTAACATTGGTTATGGGCCCAGCAGTGAGCACAGTCTAACTAACCAGGTTATAGCAGAGAGAGTTTTGGTGTGAGTTGCACATTACTGTATAAACAAACTGTTTGTTGAATAGTTATTCATCTGAAGAGCAATGGCACAAGTAAATTTGCCAAGTCTGTCCATGATATCCAGACTAGATGGAACAAACTATGTTTCATGGTCAATGAAATGTAGTTTACTTCTACGAAGAGAAGGTTTGTGGGACATAATAACAAACCCACCAGATGTATCTAACTTAGATCCTAATGTTGAAGAGGATGCCAAAAAGATACAAGACTATGAACGAAAGAATGAGCAGGCTTTATGCATCATAGGATTAACTCTCTCTGACCAGCAACTGATTCATATCCGTGGAGAGGAAAATGCTGCAAACTGCTGGGAGAGTCTCAGAAAGATTTATGTTCGAGACAGTGTAGGAGCTCATATCAATCTTACACGGAAGCTGTTTAGAACACATCTTGAGAAGAATGGAGACATGTTAACTCATTTAAACTGTATGAAAAGCATTTTTCAGGAATTACAAGAAAAAGAGCTTATATTTAATGAGTTGCAACAAGTATACATTATACTGTCTTCTTTGGATCGAAGCTATGATGATTTTGTGACTGCTTTAGAGGTATTGCCAAAAGACAGTTTATCAGTAACTGAGATAACCGGCAGGCTATTAGAAGAAGCCAGAAGAAGGTTTGAACGTGACCAGCTGAGAGAAGATAAGCCTAATAAAGAAGAGAAATTATCTTCAAAGCTTGAAAGAAACCAGCTATGTAAAGTAAAGCACCCGGAAGAAGAGAATTTATCTTCAACGGCATACACAATTAAAAAGTGTTTTAATTGTGGAGGCAGAGGACATTTGGCAAGATTCTGCAGAAAAGGAAAAAGCCAGAATGTAAAAAAGCCAAAGAAATCCTTTGAACTAGCCATGTTTAGCAACTGTGATGTGAAGAATGATTTATGGGTGGTGGACAGTGGTGCATCCCACTGCATCACGAGAGATAAGACAAAGTTTATAAAAATGTCTACAAGCTCTCATCATATATCACTCGCAAGTGGCTGGCACCTCAAGGCCAAGGGTGAAGGTATTGCATATTGTCCATGCTTAAACCAGAATATAAAAATGTTGTATGTACCACAGTTAAAGATGAACTTACTTTCTGTAAGAGTATTAGATAAACTAGGTTATGTAGTTACATTTAAGGATAATAAGTGCATACTGGAAAAAGATAACAAAAGGGTAACTGCAGCTTTAAATGGAGCATTGTATGTCTTACATGATAGTAAGAAAGGGGAGGCACAGACTGTATTTAACAATATAAAGCCTCATAATGAATGTATCCATTTATTGCATAGGCGTTTGGGGCATGTAAATTTTAAAATGCTAAAACGTACAGTAGAGTTATCTGAAGGAATAAGGTTAAAACCTTGTGATAAATATTTGCGTTGTAATGTCTGCTGTGAAGATAAGAGTAAAATATTGCCTGCAAATAGGCTAAATGCAAATAGGCTAAAGAACCTTTAGAAGTAGTATTTGCAGACATTATAGGTCCAAAGAAACCCAGTATGGGGGGTGCTCGATATATACTGAGCATTATGGACCATTACTCTAGATATGGGTTTTGCTACTTAATGAAAAGCAAAACTGAAACATATCAACATTTCTTCAACTGGTTAAAGTTTGCAGAAAGAAAGACTAAACGGCAACTAATAACCTTGGTGACAGATAATGGTACGGAATTTGTTAACAGCAAATTCCAGAATAGATTAAAGGCAGCTGGAATAGAGCACAAGAAATCTGCACCATACAGACCACAACACAACGCATTTATAGAGAGAAGAGGCCAAACACTACAGGCAATGGTTAGAACAATGTTAACTGATTCTGGATTACCTGATTCTGTGTGGGGGGAGGCCACAATGTGTGCTAATAACATATTGAACAACGTTGTTAACTCAACTACTGGTGAAATACCATTTACCATGTGGCATGACAGGAAGCCTGATCTGAGTTACCTGCACACATTTGGTGCACCAGCATGGGTGCATATCCCTACACAACTCAGGCGTAAAGGGCAACACAGAGCTAAACAATTCTTCTTCGTTGGTTACCAAGCTAACCATAGGGCATATAGATTTTGGGAGAAAGGCACATCTAAGGTGTTATGTAGTGCTAATGCCCAATTTCTAGAGCACGTAGGATGGGATAAGTTAGAACAGGATAACAATAAAGAAGTGATTATTGAATCCTATAGAAATCCCATTAAGTATCCCTGTAACGTTAAGAATAAAGTAAAGAGAGAAATACAGGAAGAAATTGTGCCCATAGAAGAAGAAATAGAAGAAATAGCTGAGCAAGCTGAGGAACATGAACAGGTAGTAACTCAAAAAAGTCCTCATACAAGCCCTGTAATTCCCAGAAGAACTACACGAATATCTAGACCGCCTGATAGATACCAGGCTAACACAGTGTGCCAGGTAAATAGAGTGCCAAATACTGTGGATGAAATACAAAAGTATCCTTCTAAAGATAAGGAAAGTTGGTATGCAGCTATGAATAAGGAATTGAAATCCTTGAAGGATATGAAGGTATATGAAAATGCGAGATTACCTGTTGGTATAAAACCCATTGGCTGCAAATGGATTTTTAAGATAAAAACTGATAAGGATGGAAATATAATCCATAAGGCAAGATTAGTAGCCCAAGGTTTTAGACAAAGTGCCAATGACTATGATGAGGTATTTGCACCTAGTCTTAAAGCAGCAACGTTAAGGGCAGCCTTAGTGTGGGCAGCAAGCAAGAAATATATAGTTAACCATTTAGATGTGGAAACAGCTTACTTGCACGCTCCACTAAGACATACTGTATATATGAAAAGGCCTATTGGATTTAAAGGTGAAAATAATAATGATTGTTGGTTGTTAAAGAAGAGCCTCTATGGTCTTAAACAATCGGGCTATGAATGGAACCAGTATATTGTAAAGGAACTGAACAATATAGGGTTTAAAGCTGGTTTAGCCGATCCATGTCTATTTAAAAGGGAGACAAATGGTAAAATATCATTATTATTATTATTCACGGATGATATTGCCTTGATTACTGAGACTAATGATGAAGCAAATAAAATAATAGCATCATTAGCAAAGAAAATAAAAATCAAGCAATTAGGGGAGATAAAGAAATATCTAGGTTTGAATATACTGAAAACACAGAAAGGTTTTAAGATATCTCAGGAAGATAAGATATCTAAATTGCTAATAGATTATAAGATGGAACTTTGTAAGCCTGCAAAGACTCCAATGAGTCAGGATATTTGCAAAATGGATGCTCAAAGTCCCAAGTTTGATAAGGCAATATATCAATCTTTGATTGGTAGCTTATCATACATTAGCAATTGGTCAAGGCCAGATATTGCTTATAGCATTAATCAGCTGGCACGACATAATAATGATCCACTTCAATGTCATTGGATAGCATTGAAGAGAATCTTAAGATATCTTAAAGGAACATTACACAATGCACTGTATCTAGAGCCAAAAGGTGATCTAATACTGAGTGCTTATGCAGATGCTAGTTTTGCATCAGAAAGAGACACAAGAAAATCGACTTCAGGAACAGCCATAATGCTGGGTAAGACATTAATAGGTTGGAAGTCAATAAGACAACAGCATATAAATTTGTCTACTATGGAGGCAGAATTCTCCTGTTTATCACTATTATGTACTGAATTAATTTTGTATAAACAAATGATGAATGATATGGGTATAACTGTAAATTATCCTATAATTGTACATGAAGATAATCGGCAGCAATTCAAATGGCCACAAATATTGCAGTAAAAAATAGGAGCAAGCATACAGATTTAAGGTACCTAAACGTTAGACAATCTGTAAAGAGTAAAATGATACAGCTGGAGTACTGCATGTCGGAGGACAATGTAGCTGATAATTTTACTAAAGCCCAAGGTGCCATTAAGCACCTAGAGAGTTGTGAAAAGTATGGGTTTAAATTGTAAGGGTATTATATATTTATATCACCCAAAAGGGGAGAATGTTGGGTATATGGATACACCAACTAGGTTTGGGTGAATAAATATATAAACCTAGGTTTAAGTGTTTGTAGCTTTAAGCACCAAACTGCAATGTGATTAGATAATTAAGGGTGCGGTTGCAAGCAGCAATAAAAGGCAGTGAGAGTAACGTAACCCTTCCTGCTCCTGGTCTTCCTGGTCGCTGGTCTCTCTGCTGTCTGCTGCCTGCTGTTTACTCCTGTTTGAGACATCTGCTTGTTATTGCTTGTTGGTTACTGTGCTGGATACCGTTTCTACTGAACAAAAGGACTGTTTACTTGGTGAGCTGATATCCTGTGCATACTCAGCGTTGTCTTCGAGAGAAAGGTATCGGAAGGAGAAGATTTACAAGCAGATAAAGACATTGTACTGACTAGTTAATGGACTAGGTTACTGGATGGATATATTGGATAATGACATATGGACTGATTGACACTGCTTAAACTCTGTGTGAATTAAACAACTATTTAAAACTACAAACAGTGTTTTTGTCTCCAGTGTGTGTATACTCTTGGGCCCAACCTCTCTCTCATTTGGCTGCCTGGATTGACTGCTGCTGTGCACTCTGCTTGGGGGTTTGTCCCCAAAACACTAACAAGGTTGGATGTAGAGCAATATATCAAAAAGGTCTGAGCTATATCGAAACCAAGGGTTGGAAAACTGTTAGGGTTGTTACAGACTATATCAGAACTACAACGTCCATGGCAAGACATTGCTATGGATTTTCATTGTTGAACTCCCAAATAGTAAAAGGTATACCGTAATATGGACTGTTTTATTTTTTTTCCAAACAAGCTCATTTTGTCGCATGTAAGGGGTTACCCTCAGCGAGGAAATTTTCAGGTTTGTTTATCAAACATGTTTATCGGCTACATGAAACGCCTAGGCGGATAATATCGAACAGGGGAATACAATTTACTGCCCGTTTTTGGCACGAGTTTCTCCATCTATTAGGGTTGAGTCAAGGACTGATCTTGGCCTACCATCTTAGTACCAATGGTGCCACCGAAAGAACTAATGCAATGATGGAACAGTACTTATGATCATGTGTGTCCTACCAGCAACGTGACTGGGGTGATGCAATGCAGTTGATGAAAGTATGGGCTATAGCCCTTTCTAAGCGGTTAATGGTATCTAATTTGTTCTGATGCCGGAATTACAATGTAATGATTAACGACCCTGTTAATGTTTAGATATGGTCACATAATGTACAAAACTGTTGGAATAACATAACAAAAGCCCGAGAAAAAACAGCTCAAGAATATAAGACACAGGCAAATAAAAAGAGACGGGACTATAAGCCATTCCACATTGGTGACCGTGTATATCTATCCACAAGATACATAAAATTAAAATTAAACAGTAGGAAATTGGGCCCCAAATACATAGGCCCCTTCCAAATAACCAGAGTAATTAATCCCGTAACAGTGAAGTTAAAATTGCCAGCAATATTAGGACATATACATCCTGTGTTCCACACAAGTTTGCTGAAACCATATGAAGATAAAATGACATCGTCAGTCATCGATCCATCTCCTGTGGACACTGGTCACGTGGAAATGGATAGGATACTTGATTCTCGAGTGAAGAGGAAAACCCTCCAATACGTCGTACGATGGGATATCTCAAAACAGAAGTGTCATGGATAAAATCCACCGACATATGTGCAAATAGACTGATACAACGATTCCACATCAACTATCCTGATAAACCCGGGTCCCGAGGACAAGTTTATTGTCTAACTTTTTTTATTGTTGTTGTAGACTGAATCCTGGTAGAGGGAGCCGTCTGTTGTGTATCTCTGGTGATCCACGACAGAGCCGCCCATGCCTCCATGTTTCTGCACGAGTCCACACTCCTGGGATGTTAGCCAGCAGGACATCCCACTCACTTAGGCGTCGCTTGTGACAGATTGTGATGGACTATTTCAAATGCGTGGGATCATTTGCCATTTGCTGCGTTGTTTCCGGACCAGAGTTGCTGAGACGCTGAATGATGACGTGGATATGGAAGGTGACAATGAAGCCATGGGGCAGATGCCAGGGTTTTTTTTTTGTTTGGCATGGGGATATTCGGAACAATGTTGTGGAGTGGTGTTGGTGCCAGTTGGTGACGGTGATGGTTGGGAAGGGGTGAAGCATTGTGGTATGGGAATTTACAGATAACTGCATGGGGTAACTGAGAAGCATATGTTTAAGATTACTCCCAGGTGCTGGTAAAGTCTAATTGCTGGATGTTAATAAAAGTAATCAGATAATTACATACTTGTGTTTACATAAATGCAGCTCTGGGCTAAGGTAAGCCAAGAGCTAGCTTTAACTGATATTGCTCAGATGTTGCTTGATGTTACTGCTTGGAAAGAAATAAAACATCTCATTCCCTTTGTGATGTGAGTAGTCTTTTCGGTGCAGTGGACCCAACGAGCGTCTGAGAATGAGTTCATGAATTTGAACAGACATGGTAACAGGTCAGCCAATGGGAACTGTTTGGTGACCCAGACAGCTAGGAGCCTGGGCGTGTGTAAGGACCAGCCTCTCCAATATTCAAAAGGAATCTTTTTATTAAAGGGAGGTAAAAGCAAGTCAAAATTTAAAGCAGGATCTGAGATTCCTCAGGGCATGCGACTAGGATAAAGGGAATTAGAGACCCCTCCCAACAGTCCAATGTGGATTCCACCAATCCACAGGTGTGAAGATGTTATTATACCAGCGTCTCTGAGAAAGCAGATAAGGAAAGTTTCCTGGGGCTATCTTCTGGCACTGCAATCCACATGGCCCCTTCTTCCCATACATCTCCCCAAGAGGTTAGAATTTTCCAGGCATCGGGAGCACCAGACAACAATTATAAATCATGTAAAAGGTTATACAGAAGACAATGTAAGAAATAGGATATTTGGGATACATAGAGAGGAAAAGAATTAAATGTATCAAATCCAAACTCCCCACCACCTTACTTCCATTGCAGAATGGCAGATACACATATCTGACAGCGTGGCTTACTTTGTCTGATTTGTATATAAGAGTTGCTTTGTCTTTGCCTCTATATTATATTGCTTCTGTGGTTATATAGCTTCTGTGTTTCTATGCTTCAGTTCTGGTGGTTCTGATTGCTTCTGCTTCTTGTACTTGCTACACATAGCAAGAACTGCATAGGTATTGTATACATGCATCAAGTTTTATATTATTGTACATAAACAAGTTTCTTCTATAAATGAATCCTGCTGAATTATTTACTTGTATGCTGGTTTGATCGCTGCAAACTCTGAGAGGTTATGAGCCCAGAGCATACCAAGCACACAGTAAGACTGAACTATAACAGTAAGACTGACTGAAGGACAGCCTATGTTAAATGAAAAAGAGAACAAAGCTAAGAAAGCTTGCAGGATGGCTGTTGAGTTCAAGGAAAGCTCTCTGCCTCGATTGGGACAGAAGAATTATATTGTTTGGGCTGCAAAATTGGAATGCTTCCTGAAGGCTAAGGAGCTCTGGGATAATGTTATTAATCCACCCCAGGCACTATTAGCAGCTACAGATCAAATGCAGCATGACAAGGCACTGGCCTACACCATCTTAAGTTTTGAAAATGGACTTCCAGCTTGTGGTGCTTCGGTGCAGGCAGGATTCCGTGACTCTGCACGGGTTCTGCCTGTGTTCACTGCCTGAGTGCCTCGAGCCACTTGGCTTCGGGGCTAAGCCACCTTTGTAGAAGGTGGTGAAGGCTGGGGGGTTCTGGCAGGGACGAGAGATATCGCATCTCTCTTCCCTAGCCGGCTAAATCTCCCTCTCCGACGGCAACTGAACGGCGATCTTTTATGGCCGCCATTTAGAAGAGCCCAGCCGGGGAAAGAAATGTGCTGGAGGGGTTTGTGAAGAAATGAAGCCGATTTTGCTGACCGGGACAAAGGAACAGTGAAAGTATCCTGGTATTTAACACCTATTAAAGACACATTGTCCCCAGACTGAGTAAGGAGCGAATGGATATCAAAGGGAAAACTTTTTTTCTTTTCACTCTCCTTCCAAACGGAACAGCTTTGAGAGAAATCAGAAACCCGCATTGAAGGTATGCTAAATGCTAAAGACTGTGCTAATGCCAAAGGGATATGGATTTCTAAATATTTAAAGAAAATTTTTTCTTCTGCTGTGAGTGGGAAGGGAGAGGAAAAAAATTGAATTTGAGAATAAGGAGCAGACTGCCTAGAATTTTAAAGAGCCATTTGAACATTAATAAGACTTCAAAAGACATATTATAATTGGAATTTTGTGATTTAATAGCAACCCAGAAAAAGAAATGGAAGAAGGAAAAAGTGCTAAATGAAATAGTTTATCTGGATTGTTTGGTGATTTTGCATCTTTTGGGAAACTTTTTTTCTTTGTTTAAAAACACTCGGGTGGTTGTTTTGGGAAAAAGTTTTCCTCTTCATAATGGCACCACTTTTGGATGAATTTAAAACTGAATATCTAAAATATAAAAAGGAAGAACAAGACTGGAAAGATACCTTGGACATTCTTTTTCAATCTCTAGAAATGGCGGTGCATTCCTATGGAGAATTGATTGCGCAGCAGGATAATTGGGACAAAGAAGGAACCATTTTTGATGAACATGTGACCCTACTGGGGAGAAGAAGGAGGAAGAGGAAAAGGAAAAAGGGATTTTAAAACTTAAAAAAACAACCAAAAAGATAAAAATGAGTTGAAGGGTGGATATAAGATAAGGAAACAACAGGAAGGGGAAAGCACAAGAAGGAAAGGGAGATGGAAAGACAAAGGGGTGAACAGGGTAAGGAAAAGAAGAAGCAAGGGAGAAAGGAGGGGGTGAGAAGTCTCAATGATGGGAAGCAAGATTTGAAGAAAGAAAATTTATTTATAGACAATGGGTAAATTTAATTGAAAAAGGGATTCTGTAAGGTACATAAGATTGTGTTATTATAGGCATTTATAGAATAAAATGTTCAAGATATAAATATATAAATAAGTATTAATAGGTACGATTAAAATTTTCTTTTTCTCTTTATATAATATATTGTGTGACTTTAGGATGTGCTAAACAGAATCCCAATACAAGTTATGTGTGATATTAAGTATTATCAGGTTAGGGGAAAGAGTTAAAGGCGTCATACTCTAATTAGTGTACAGGAGAGGTTTTGTTTAAAGAGAAAAAATGAATGGATAGTTGAGAACAGACAAAGAATGTTAAGTATTATGACTTGAACTGAGATGAGTAGAATAAAATTAAGAGAGTTAAAAAAAGGAAGAAGCTATATAGAAAATGGAAAACGGTAATAAGATATGGAATGATATATAAAAGGAACGTGATTTTTGAAGAGGTGTCTGTATGATGAGTTTTAACCCGGGATCAAGCAACTTTCAGAAAAGATGTTTATGTTTTTATGTTTTATGTCTTGTTTTTTTTTTTTTTATTGGAAGAGAATAATGAAAATGTATAAGACAGATGGATATAAAAAATGTATACAATCTAAAGTTAAAGAGATATAATTTGAATAAATAGAAGGAAAAGAAGTAATAAAGAGAAGTTTGGGATAAGATATGAAGATGAACAGATAAGGTAAATATATATATCAAATTGTGCTTGTTTGGAAATGTGATAACTTGGAATAATTCTGTCTTTAAATAAGTTGTTGTATTGGCTTTTTAAGAAAAAAAAAATTCCTATGTCATTATATTTTATGTTTTGTTTGTCTGTGTATTGTTTTGGAAAATCAATAAAATTTGTTCAAAAAAAAAAGTTTTGAAAATGGATAATTCTTGACTGTAGTTGATTTAAAGACTGCAAATGAGGTTTGGCTGAAATTGAGGAGTGTGCATGTGAGTGCATCAGAATGCAATGTTGTGCAATTATCGAGACAATTATACAGAGCCCTGCTGCAGCCACAAGCGAGTGTGGAGCAGCATTTGCTGTACATATAGAATCTATTTATTGAGTTGGAACAGCGTGGAATGCAGATTCCTGAATCACAGAAGGTGCTATTGGAGTTAAATAGTCTTGATGAAACATGGGACATTGTTTCAGCTGTTTTGGAGTGCAAACCAGAACAGGACTTACAAATGGAAGCCCTTAAAGCCTGTTTGCTTTCTGAAGAAAACAAGCACCATTTTAGAAAAAGCCACGAGGAGAGATTCCTGAGGTGGGGGCCCAAGGAGCAGAGGAAAAAGCAAAAGATGTCTGCACATTCCAAAGCAAAAGAAAAGATGTCTGCAGAGATCATATTACAGCGCAGCAAAGCTTTTCTAAAAAGCAAGAAAAAGGACAGCAACACCGAAGGTGTTTCATATGTGATGATAAAAATCATTTGAAGAAAGACTGTTTACAAGGAAGAAAGACAACAGATGGACAAGCTGCTGTTGCAAAAGTTACCTATTGTAATAGCAGAGACAATGGTTAATAGACAGCGGGGATAGTCAAACAATTGTTAATAATTCTAAATTGTTTTTCAGAATGGATCCAGCTGTCAGCATTCCAGAGATTATCCATTCCAGTCAGTAATTCCAAGACAACCATAATCTCAAAGTATTTTTATTAGAATAGATCTTGGTACTTCTGTGGAATTGCAAAACTAAAGTTCCCCCCCCAGACTTCCCACAAAGACCCAACCTACAACCCATCCCCTTTTTCCCACATCATACATCACATGAAACAATCCTCCTTCAGTCCCAATTCTTGCTACACCATTCACAATGACCTTGAATACTACAGAATCTACAGTATTTTGTCTACTGAGAGCTACTCAAACAACATCAGCCCCCTCCAATCCTCCGCAGTTGTGTGACAGCTTTTAATAACGATTCCAAAGCTGACACCACCAGCTATAGGTGATAGAGTAGCCTTGGCGAATAGTCAGAAGGCTAAAGTCACAGCAAAAGGCAGCGGACTGATTCCGTGTCTGGAGGAAAAGTTTAGTAACATATGCCTGAAATGGAGCATAATTTACTGAATGTCTCTAGTCTAGACCAAAAAGTGTTTGAGACCACATTTGTAAATTGGAAGTGTCTCATAAAGAGAAATGGAAAAGTATGTGCACAGGGCATAAAGCAGCATAATCTTTATGTGTTGCAAGAAAAAAAGGTTCAATGTGCCCCAAAATTTGGAAACGTAGCACAAAATGGTTCATGCATTCATCTCTTGCATAGAAAGCTTGGCCATGCCAGCTTCAGAGTTTTGCAAAAGATGCAACACTTTGCAGAAGGGTGTAAGGCAGGGGTGTCCAACCTTTCACCTTCCCTGGGCCACATTAGAAGATGAAAATTTGGTTTGGGCCGCACATAAAATAACAGTAACAATACCTGATCATCCAAAAAAACCATAGAAAACATAGTTAACATATTAAATTTATTTGGAAATGAAGTTAGTGAGATGTTTTTATTATTTATTATTAATTATTTATTAAAAAATATTTATTTTTTATCACGGTTTTTTTTATCACGGTTTATTTTCCAGCCAAATTTTGCGGAGGGGGGAGAAAGCTCGCCCGCCTCGTGCCTACCTCTCCTCCTGCAAATGGCCTGGCTGGATGAGGCAGGACTGGAAGGCAGAAGCAGCAGCGGGGGCAGTGGCGGCGGGGGCAGACGCAGCAGCAGCGGCGGGGGCAGAAGCAGCAGTGGTGGTGGGGGAAGAAGCGGCAGCGGGGGCAGAAGTGGCGGCGGGGGCAGCGGCGGTGGGGGAAGCAGAAGCGGTGGCGGCGGCGGGGGCAGAAGCAGCAGCGGCGGCGGGGGAAGAAGCGGCGGCGGCGGGGGAAGAAGCGGCGGCGGGGGCAGAAGCAGCAGCAGTGGCGGGGGCAGAAGCAGCAGCAGTGGCGAGGCAGAGGCGGTGGGGGCAGAAGCGGCGGCGGCGGGGGCAGAAGTGGCAGCAATGGCGGGGGCAGAAGCGGCGGCAACAGCAGGTGGCGCTCTGACGGCGCCCGCCTTTTCTGTTGCTGCTTGGCCTGGCGCTCGCCTCGCCCCGCCTCGCGCCTGCCTCTCCTCCTCCTCCTCGCTGGCTCTGGTACGAAGGTTGGGGTGGCCACTGGGCCGCATTACGAGGCGACCTGGGCCGCATGCGGCCCGCGGGTTGGACAAGCCTAGTGTAAGGGATACTTGGACTGTGCAGTATGTAAATCATCAAAGTCCAAGGTATTTCCTGTAAGCAAGAGTAGCACAAGGCAGACAACAAGAGCTCTAGAGCTGGTATATGCAGATTTGGTTGGGCCAATGCAAGCCAGTTTGGGAGGGCCAAAGTATGCACTGGTCATTGTATATGACTACAGCAGGTTTGGGTTCTGCTATTTACTAAACAGTAAAATAGAGGTGCTACAGAAATTTAAGCAATGGGTAAGATTTGTAGAAAGGAGATATAAACAACAGGTATGTCAGCTGTAAGCTGACAGAGGTTCAGAATTCATGTCAGCAAGTTTTCAACAGTGGTTAGGACAGTTAGGAATAAAACACAGAGGTACAAATCCATACACAGCAGCTGAAAATGGTGTAGCTGAGAGGCGGAATGGTGTCTTACAAACAATGAAGGACTCACTGCTGGAGGATTCTGGTCTGAGCAGGTCATATTGGGGTAAAGTGGAGGGCGGGGCTGACGTCACAGCAAGACGACTGGCAATTCAGAATCTCCTGAAAAGCCGTTGATATCCTCACAGCTGGGTCAGTCTATTTGGATCTACCATGTTTCTCCAACAATACGCCCCCCCAATAGGAAGGCCCAGCATGTTTTCTAGGCATGAGGTGAAATTAAGCCCCTCCTCCAAAATTTAGGCCTATTTAAAACATGCAAAATGGGAGGGAGGGCGGGGTACTTGCTTTTAGGCGCGGCCTGCAGCAGCCACACCTCGCCACCAGCCACTCCTAATGGCCAATCATGGCGGAACACGGAGGGCTTCCTACCCCCGCCAAGTGCCTTTGCTGCAGATCCGGGTATGGTGCTGGCTGCAGGCTGGATTAGCGGGTGGGTAGGCGGCGGCGTTGATGTCAGCCTTGGAGGGGCTTCCTCCACCATCACTTTCCCTTCTTCCCTCGCCGCAGTTTATGCCGTGTTCAGACTGCTGCCATTGGGCAAGACGCAGAGGCCGGAATCTGTGCTGTAGATTGCGCCGTGGCAGTAGCAGAGAAGTGACCCATCCAGTGGTTCGAGGAAATGGTTCAAGCGCATTCCTCCACCAGCAGCATTTCAGCCACTTCTCGGGTGGGGGAGCCCCACTGCTGACGAGAACTGCCTGCCCTCCCACAGGGGGATCGGTTTGCTTGAGGGCGGCTGCGTCAACAACGTCCTGCAAGTCGGTGAATCTTTCAGGCTTCGGTGGGTGGAAGCGGCGGCAGGAGGGTGATGCCATCATTTCTCTTATCCCCCACACCTCACTTGCTTCCTGCCCCAGAGCTTCGAGTCATGGTCTCATCCCCTCTACAGTCGGGCACTCTCCTCTTGCTCCAGCGCCTGAAAACCCTCCCTTTATTGGTGAATCCTCCTTTGGGGTGAATCCTTTGGGAGAACCGTCTGGGAAGCTCGGTGGTAATGGTCTGTAGGATGATTCCCTTTCTCTTCTGTTTGGATTGGAAGGTTTGCCTCTGCTTGAAGGGCAAAATGAATAGATGGTTCCCTTTTCAAAACTACTGGGAGAGGTGGGGAGGAAGCTAAAGAAAACTTAAAGAGGGAAAAAGGTCCACGGGGGGGGGGTTCGGGCAGCTGGAGCAAGAGGAGAGCGCCCAACCATACAGGGGACGAGACTGTGACCCAAAGCTCTGGGGCGGGAAGCAAAGTGAGGCATGGGGGGAGAGAAACGATGGCATCTCCCTCCTGCCATCGCTTCCACCCACTGAAGCCCGAAAGACTCACCGACTTGCAGGATGTTGTCAACACAGCTGCCATAAAGCAAAGTGATGCCCCTGCGGGAGGGCAGGTGGTTCTCATTGGCAACGGGGTCTGTCCCGCTGCTGTTGCCGCTGTTGTTGGAGATGGCGCTGACGAGAGAAGCGCCAGTGCTGGCAGGAACCATGGAAGCTACAGAGGCAACTCCCTCGCCCAAGAAGCGGCTGAAACGCTGCCAGAGGAGGGATACACTCGAACTGTTCTTCCACCAACTGGAAGGGTCACTTCTCCACTACCGCTGTGCCACAATGTCCAGCACGGACTCCAGCCTCTGTGTCTTGCCCAACGGCAGCAGTCCTAATGCGGCATAAGCCGCGGCGAGGGCAGAAGGGAAAGCGATGGCAGCAGAGGAAGCAGCAGTGGCGTAAAATGCCCCACCACCATTGAGGCTGACATCCATGCTGCCGCCGCCTGCCCGCTGACCCGGCCTGCAGCCAGCACCATACCCAGGTCTGCAGCAAAGGTGCTTGGCAGGGGTAGGGAGCCCTCTGCGCTCTGCCATGATCGGCTGTTAGAAGCGGCTGGTGGCGAGGCATGGTTGCCCGTGGGGCGCTCTAGGCAAGGGTGCGCGAGGGGGAGAAATTAAGTCACCCCCCAAAAAACAGCCTAGCTTGTCCTGAAAATACGATGATTAAGGGGACCGCACTCTGTTGACCCCAGAGACATCGCAAAAGTCCCTGGTTAATCCAGAGAAAGCTTCCTAAGACAGATGTAGTGGAATTGGCCATTAAAACCGCTAAAAGGCTGGAATAGCCCCAAACGGAAGAAGGAATGGAAAGTGTGTCTGGACTGGGTGAAAACTTTGTTTTTTTCTACTTAAATAATGAAAGAGCACCTCAAAAAACAAGCAAATTATAAGAGGGCTTGAAGACAAAACAGAGCGGGATTAATCCCCCTCTGGAAGTAGTGAGGAAAGCTTTTTTAAACTGTCAATTGAAAATGGAATTAATTAATTGAGATTGTCAAAGGAACCATATTTGGAACTGGACTGAATTTCTTTTTTTTTCTTGGAGTTAGCTGGTCAGAGACTAAATTGGACATTGGATTTATTTTCTCCCTTTTTTCCTGTCAATTTTTTTTCTTTTTTTCTAAATTATAAACAGGATTTCTTGAAATAATATAGTGAAGAGGCAAAGAAAAAGCAGAGCAATAGTGCCACCTGATGGTCAAAGAGAAATGTTTGGAAAACTAAGAAGATAAAACTTATGGGAAAGGAAAAGAAGACAAAAAGTTGTTTTGGCTAAAGGCTGTTTTTGACTCAGAAAGAAAGATAGGGAGCTAAGCACTGGACTTTTGAACAGGTGCAGCTTTGGAATATACATGAAACAGCTGAAAGTGGAAGAGATTTCTTTTTCTCTTTGAAGAGATTTTGTTTTGTTACGAGTTGGTGGCTCAAATTTGCTTTGTGGATTTTTCTACTTAAGAGAATATAAAAGTGGATAAGTTACTGCTGGTTATTTTATTTTTTCTTTCTAGCGTGTGCTTTTGGGGACATTCTTTTTTTTCTTTTTGACTGGCTTTTTGCTTAGTTTTTTTCTTTTTTGTGATTTCTTCTTTTAATCCTGGACTATTGGATTATTATTATTGGATTACTATTGGATTATTTTTTCCTCTTTTTTCTTTTCCTATATATTTCCCTTTTATATTTTTATATTTTTGATTCCTCCCTTCTTGGAATTTTAATTTTTGTTTTTTCCTAATACTGAGGTTACTACCCCTATAAAATTGGATTAAGGTAAAGAAGAACCTGAAGAAAAGAAGCTGGGCCTAGATTAATTGGGATCCAATCTGTTTTGGGACTATAATATAAATATTAAAAATGAGGAAGACAGAGACAACAGCATCTTCAATTCCTACTTCATCTTCCTTGAGTCCAGTGGGTCAACAATCGATACAGGCTATGTAAAAGCAGGAAAAGGAAAAAGAAAAGTTTCACTGCAAGATTTAAAGATGATGATGTAAGCATTTCAAGAACAAGGGAAGCATGTAGAAGAAAAAGTGGAGAACATACAGCAGATGATGACTAAAAATTAAGAGAGGATGCAAAAAAATGAAGAAAGAGCAGACCATACAGAGAAAAAAGTAGGAGAAATAGATTACAGGCTGATACAAGCAGAAGATAAGGGAAAGTCAATGATCTCATTGGAAATGGATCGTGCAGATTTCTATTTAAGATTACAAAATGTGGAGGAAGTAAAAGGAGAAAATCTTGCAGAGATAATGGTGGAGATATTAGCAGAAGTTTTAGGGATATCTAAAGAAAAAATGATGGAAGGAATTGATGAAATATTTAGAGTATACACTAGATCTGCAATGAGAAATAAGTTACCTAGAGAAGTGTACGTGAGATTTACCAAGATGGCAATAAAAACAGAAATATTGCAGAGAGTAAAGGATGACCCTTTGAAATACAAAGGGAAAACAATCATGGTGTTAAAACAAATTCCAAGAAGAGTGAGAGACTTGAGAAAGGAATATCAATTCTTGACAAAGATACTAATTAAGAAAGGAGTAAATTATAGGTGGCTAATATCAGAAGGCTTGATGGTTATGTGGCAAGAACAAAGACATAGACTGGATTCAATAGAAAAAGCAGAACAATTCTATGAAGAATATTTTAGAGGAAAGGAAGAAGAGAGAATATGAGAGGAAGGAGCAATAGGAGGAAGAGCAGAACCAAAAGAAGGGAGCAAAGGACGAGAGCAATAAATCCTACTTATAAAGTATAAATGATGGAAAAAGAAAAGAAGTTAGTATCAATAAATATAAATGCATTGAATTCGGCTACTAAAAGGAAACAGATTTTTAGTACATTATGGCAATATAATTTGTTTACAAAAAGTACACATTAAAAAACAACATATTAAGGTTTTGGACTATCCTAAAATTGGCAATTTATACAATTCATTGGCACACCAAACCAAAAGAGTAGTAGTTTTATATATTAAAAATACAATAAAAGCCAAATTAATTGCTACCAATGAAAATGGGCGTTGGTTCTTACCTGACACGCCATTTCTATTCGAGCTGGGAGGATCATCCAGAGAGTGGGAGGTGCTTCAGTCTGTGTTGATTGTAGGCTGAGTAGAACTATTGAGGAAACGCCCTCCCTCCATCACGTGGCTCCATCCAGGCGTTCCCCCAGTTTATGCGAAGTCGAGAGGGAAGAGAAAACCGTACTCTCATCTTACTAGACTTAATGATTCATTGGCCAAAACAGGACCCCACCAGACGGGAAGGATAAGAGTGGGGCTGGATGATCTTCCCAGCTCGAATAGAAATGGCGTGTCAGGTAAGAACCAACGCCCATTCTCCTTCGAGCTGCTCGGATCATCCAGAGAGTGGGACATACCAAAGCTTGGCTGTCCTACAGGAGGGACCCCGTCTGGCTCAGGAGCCTCTCTGGGTCCTTGAGGACCCGCCGCAGGACACGTCTGCCAAACGAGGCCTTAGCTGAGACAATATGTCGATCTCGGAATGCCTAATGAAGGAAGACGGAGGAGTCCGGGTGGAGGCCCGGCAATTATCAGTGATAGGGGCTTGAGTGACCCAAGTTACCGGTGTATCTGCCTCTCTGATGGGATGCGCTGCATTTTCACTAGTACTGGCAAACTTGTGACAAGTGAGATCTGGGGATAGTAGCTCTGATCCAGAGTCGAAGGTTGGAGGGGGCACTTCGTGGTCCAAAGATTTGGGTTGAAAGGAGGAAAGGGTTTCAGACCTCATGAGGGCTGGTAGTGCGAAAGGTAGATGCGAGAGGCACAGTACAGGTATCTCTCTCTCGCACGAGGGTTGGGCAGAGGTTTGGGGGAATGAGATTCCTTGCCTTGCGAAAGGCTGGGTTGACCTTGGGCAATAAGGCCGAGTCGGGCCAGAGAACCGCCCGGACGGCGAGGGAGATGCAGAGGTCCTTTCTTACCGACAATGCTGCAATCTCCAAGAATCGACGAGCCGAGCACTGGCCACCAGAAACGGAACCCTGAAGTTAAGAGCTGGAGGAGAATTCCCTGAGAGGCTCGAGAGTTCCTGAGAGAGGGGTAAAAGGACCCTAACAAGGTCTCAGGCGAGGGTATGAGGAAAGTTGGAGGACACAAGTTAGTGGGTTGTCTGAGGGATGCCTTATAACAAGGGCTGACCCGAGATAGGTGACACCGCTTGCCGAGTTAGTTCGGGTGATCTCATGGGTTTGGATGGTTGAGGATCGTCTGAAACCAAGATGGGGTCAATAATCTGGTCAGGGGACTTCTCGTTCTCTCTCTCTTTTCTTTTCTTTTTGATTGCTAGTTTGATTGTTTGTTTTTAAAAACGGTTCTGCTCAAGCTCTAGGGACCAGTTAGAGCCAGGGTTCTGGAGCTGAGGGTCCCCTGAGAGGGGGAGATCCCCCTCGCGGGGGATTTTCCAGAGAGGAGCGACCGATAGGTTGTGGAGGACCGCCAACCAAAGGTGCCTGGGGCAGGGGAGAGCCACCTGTAAGGTTCTGCGTTCTCGGGATCAGCTCCTGTATGACTCTGGGAAACTAGTGCTAGTGGGGAGGCAGGGGACCCCTGGGAGCCGAGAGCGACGTAGGGCGACATGATCCTAGGTCCCATGGGAGGGGAACCTTGAAGGAAATCAGGAGTGTGTGTTGAAGGGGATGTGAAGAGATCCTCGACTGGCAGGCCGAAGAATGTGACCGCCCCTAGAACAGAGACGGGAGAGAGACGCTGATCGGATTGGACCCCCATGACCCTGTCCAGCGAATCCACTTTGGTGATTGACACTCCTGAGATGGCTCTGCTTCAAGGAGGAGATTGCACTCCGCCCCGTGGCAGAGACGCTTGGCTTCTCTCATTAACCGAGAGGTCTAGGTGCCCCCTTGTCTGAGACGTGGCTTTGGCGGTGACACTGATGGTGAGGAGGACGCGGCGCCCGCATACCTGGAGGTGGGAGCTGCGCGGGGCCCAGAGTATGACGAGGAGTTCCACCCAATTTTGTATTGTATACCCTTTTCTGTCTCCAACTATCGGCCCCGTGCCGAGAGAGGGGATCCTGCGGGGTACTACTACACCCGCGGCGCCCTTCGAACGAGTGGGTAAAGTGCCCCAGTCGGGCAGGCAGGCGTCTGTGGTGAGGGAGGATCGTTTTGGGGCTCCCTGAAGGAGTGGCCCTAGTTGATTGCGAGGTTGTATCGCTGGGGGAGAGGGGTAAGGCCCCTTGGAGGGACCCTGGATTTTGGATACTTCCACCAGGCGTTCGAAGAGAGCAGAAACCACTTAGGGGTTCTGGTGAGAAAAAACGGGCCCAGGGAACAATAGAAATGCTTGAGACCAGCCTACCCCAAAATTTAGACAATTCTACTAGTGCTGCCTTTGGAGCACCAGATAGGTTTGACGGGTCCTTGTATGCTAGGGATCTCTCCGAGGAGAGAACTATTTTTCCCCTTTTACCAAATGAATTACGGGCTCGAGTTGGTTTATCCGGCTAGATGGCGACAGTTGGTGCTCGTCAGGTTACGAGGAGCCCATGGTCTGGGGGCAGAGAGAGAGCTCTGGGGTCCCTCTCTGCTGGACGTCTGAGGAGGGGCAGGATGAGGGGTCCCCGTAAAGGTGGGGATGAATGGGAAGGTTCCTGAGGGGAACCGCTAGAGCTGCGAGAACCTTGGGAGGTTCAGGGACCGCTTTCAACTCAAGGTAGGTCCGCCTAATGAGAGAGGTAAAAGTTGAAAACAAACCCTGCGGAATTTGGGGGGCCCGGAAAAGGATGGGTAGAAACGTTACTGGAAGAACCATAAGAGAGAGCCGGTCCCCTTGCCTGGTACCCAATGGGGAGGACTGCAAGGTGTACAACTTAGTCCTGTGGGGGCAGGAAAGATTAGGTCGTTTTAGGTCTAGGAACGTTCTACAACCACCTGAGGGAGTGGGGGCCCCAAGAGGTGGGAGCAAGGCGCCGTCCTCACTGAGGGTGGGGCGGGTTGGAGCCTGTATAAGGGGTGTGCGTCTCCGAGCCAAGGCATCGGAAGAGACTACAGCTTGGTCCCCTGAGGGGTCTCTTATGGGTACCGCCCTTCCTGATCCTGTCGCCCAAATCGGCTCAATCCTGTGGGATGGCCGAGAGGAGAGGGGGGATCGGAACCTGGGAGGTTATCTAGTCCAACCCCCAGCTCCAACAGGAGAGTCTATTCCAAATATTAGCCTATACCTGGGCTCGAACTCACAACCTCCTGATTGGGAGGCACGTGCTCCACCTCTAGGCCACCTGAGAAAGGGCCAGAGGGAGGCTGGTGGAAGGGTCGGGGAACCCTCTCTGACATGGTTGGGGGCTCTGTGCTCTGGCCTCCACAAGAGAGGGAAGGATTTTTGCTTCGGGAATCCATTAGCAGGGGTTCCGGATCTAAGCCGGTGAATTGTCTCCCTTGATGGGAGCAGTAGCCAAGACGGGTTTGACATCCGCCTGTCGGTGTTTGAGCCAGGGAGGCGGGGGCTGTCACAAGAGAGGTTAGCGCACTACTGGCGAACTCAACAGAATGGTAAGTGGCGACGGCTGAGGATTCTGCCACGTCGAAGGTCAGCGATGTCCTGATGCGCCCTTGAAGGGATGAGGGGACATGCTGCTAAAGTAGATGGATCCATCTGGTCGAGGACCCAGAGAAAGAGAAAGCAGCAGAGCTGATCTGAAGGCCCCAGCATAGGCTTGGAGCGCCCAGAGGTTAGTTCAGGCCTCTTGTCCTCGGTTGACAGAACCTCCAGAGGATCGCAGGGAAGAAGGAGGGTGCTAAGCCGGCAAGGGCTCCTCCCCCTCAAGGGTTTTAGGTGGGTTAGAGGATCCTGGATTGGGAATAACAAACCCCTTGTCCTGGCTGGATGGGGCAGGGGGTCCCCGATGGGGGACAGCTGTTTTAAACCAGGTCAGAGAAGCCGGTCGGAGTAGCCGGAATCACATCGGTTCCCACAACGGGCTGCTTGAAGTTGCCATCCTCTGAGCCCACCTCCGCGGAGGAAAAGCGGAGGGAGACTGAGATAACAGGCCAGGGATGCTGTCTTGGAGCCTTAAGGACAAGCGATTGAACAGGAGCGGCTTGAACCAGCTCACCGAGGAGGGATGGTCGGGGGTAAGACCCTCATCCTGAACATCTCTCCCACCGTGAACATTTCCAACCGGGGTGCACTGCAATGAGATGGCCCCAGTTCGAATTCTTCCTCCTCCCTGAATAGATCTAGTTACCTTCCTCGTCCCCCTGTTCTCTTTCTGGAGGACAGACCCTCTGTAAGGTACCTGGCCGTGGTAGAATCCGATCCGAGCGGGGATCTGACCAATGGCGACTCGTGTTCGGAAGTCATTGGGAGGAAGCCGGGTAAGGAAATCTGTTGGAGACCTTCTACAACTCCCTGGCGGGTAGCCAGCTCCATCCATGAGTTCATTCTCGATTATATCTGGCTCCTCTTGGCACAGATCCGTGGTCATGAAGTAAGTGTGGCTTCGCGTGCCCATCTGGTCGGTGGACCAGGGCCTGCTGTCCCTGGGGAGAGCTGCACCTGAGGAGGGAAGAATAAACTGGAAAGAACAGTGAGGAGGGGGCTGGGGGCACCAAGGGAGACCCCCTGGGTCGCCTGAGGAATTCCCTCTCCAATGCTTATGATGCCTAAGGCATCTCATACAGTCATCGTGCTTATGTATTACATTGCAGTGCTTTAGAACTCTCTGTGAGCAGTTGACAGAGTCAGCATATTGCCCTCAACAATCTGGGTCCTCCCTCTGCCCATCTTGGGAGGATGGGTCAGTCTTGAGCCCAGTGGACCCCGAGCTGCCAAGCTGCAGGCAGCTGGCTGTAGAGTAGCTTTGGAGTGTTACCCTGACATCACTGTGTCACTGGGGCTCCTCAGAGGCCTTTGAAGTTTCCTTAGCCTGGCTGCGCAAAAGGTGAGACTTTCTTGGCCCTCAAGGGGGGCCTTAGTTGTCATCTGCCATTTTAAAAGGTAAAGGTCATACAGAAGAATAATAGAGGCGGTTGGCTCGCCTAGGATTCAGCCTATAACAGAAGGCTGGGTATCCTTTTGGCTGGTCCGCATCCCTCTTTTGGAATTTGATGTAAAATAATATGATATTGTTATTATGATTATGACAGGGCTTTCCCATGTATTAGATTCCATTCTGTTTCATTGCATATGCTTAGCATGATAGAAGTACAGAGTCATTTGCCATTGTACTATTAACAATGCTCTGAGCATTGTTTATCAGTATGAAAATATACATAAATATGTATAAACAAGGTATGTATTCACATATTATTGTATATTTTGTTTTGCTTTTTTATTTTTATTCTTAGTTTCGTTTTTTATTTTATTTCTTGTTTTTGTCACATGAAATCCGATCTCAATCTGTGCAACCCAGGCAAACTTATCCAATTAGTCAAATGAACGCCTGAGGCCTCTTTAGGCACTGGGTTGGAGAGGTGAGGCCTCCAGCAGCATTGCTCCCAGGACACAACCAGGAGTACCAAGGGTGCTGCTCTACTTCGCCCTGAGCGCTGCTGCGGAATAGCCAACGATATCAAAAGAAATAGAGGCTCTGAACAAGCTGGGGAAGCCTGTAAGGCGAGCTAGAAACATTCGCAGCGGTCATTGTTATGGAGATCGGAGAATTGATTAGCTCCCGGCCACGAGGCAGCGCTCAAAAAGGCGGCTGCCTATCAGTCAAACGTCGGGGCTGCTCAGGGCGGAATTACACCCCTCCGGCAAGGCTGGGAGGCCGATAGGGGCGGGGCGGCGTTCGTGTGGGGGGAAGAACCAGCAGCGCTTTAAAATGCAAGCAGTTAGAGCCACTAACAAGGAGCGGCTGGAAGCGGCAGGAGTTGAGAAAGAGGCTGGGGTGGGGTGGGGGGTGTAGCGCGAGAGCGCTCAATACCGCCCGTTTTACTCCCCCCTGAGGGGGCAAGGAACGCTCTCCCCTTCTTTAGAGACACAGCCAGATGCCCAGAGGCTAAGGAAAAAACAATTTAAGGCAAACCTTAAGCAAAAATGCGAAGTCCTGAAACGGCCAAGGAGGGATAAACAATGCAGCCTAGCTTTCACAGGGCTGAGCAGAAACTGGGGGAACGCCTGGATGGAGCCACGTGATGGAGGGAGGGCGTTTCCTCAATAGTTCTACTCAGCCTACAATCAACACAGACTGAAGCACCTCCCACTCTCTGGATGATCCGAGCAGCTCGAAGGAGAAAGGGAGGATGTTGATGGTGGAGATAATGGAGAATAGCAAAAGATACTTCTAGTAGCAATATATGCTCCAAATGAGAAATAAGAAGACTTTTATAATAAACTTTACAAAAAGATAATAGAATTAGAATATGATATGTATCTTAAGAGATTTCAATGCCATAGTAGATACAGAATTGGATTACAAAACAGAGAAGTTAAATAAAAAGAACAGAGAAACATTACTGAGATCCTTCTTCAAAATCGCAGAAGACCTAGACATACGGGATGCTTGGCGAGAAATGAATACAAATACACGTACAAACAATACACATTTTACTCAAATATACATTTGTTATGGTCAAGGATTGGTATGATTTGGATGTCAGCAGAACTAATTTTAAAAATACAAGAAATAAACATTGAAGCAAACACCTGTGCAGATCATAATCCGATAAGTGTTATGTGGAAGGGACAAAAGAAAAGGACAAGATGGACACTTAATAATCTAATCTTGAAAGAAAGGGAATTTATAAAAGACATGGAAAAAGAACTGGTTTTTGTCTTTAAACAAAAAACAAAAAAGAAATTTCATTACAAAATGTATGGGATACAATGAAGGCCTATATTAGAGGGTTAACTATAACTTATACAAGAAAGAAAAATAAAAAAGAGACAAGATCAAAAAATACTACAAGAGGACTACAAGAGGCTAGAAAAAGAATTACAAAAATATCTGCAGCAAAAGAATATAAAAAATCAAATGAACGTAGTTAAACATAAACTGGAATTAATAGAGAAAGAACTGGCCCCAAAAAATTAGAAGATCTAAGCAAATTTTTTGAAAATGCAAATAAACCAGGAAGATGGTTAGCATGTAAGTTGGAAAAAGAAAAAGAACAGAAAAGGATAATACGATTAATAGATAAGGGGACTGTTTGTTATAGAAATGAAGGGGGGGAAAAGAAATAGTTAAAAAGTATTTTGAGAAACTATATGACCAAGAGACTATCATAGAAGAGAAAGTTAAACAAATATTTGAAGGAAGCAGAACTACCTAAAATATTGGAAGAAATTAAATTACTGCTAGAAGAAAGGATAACAATGATGGAATTAACTGAAGCATTAAATAGACAAACTAATGGGAAAGCTCCAGGTCCGGATGGGCTGCCAGCAGAATTATATAAAACATTACAGGATTCTCTTTGCAATTCAATGTTAGAGGTATTAAATGACATATTGATAAAAGCCAAAGTACCTAATTCATGGATGGAGGCTTACATTACTCTTATACCGAAAGAAGACTCTGACTTACAACAGATAAAAAACTATAGACCGATACCCTTGTTGAATGCGGATTATAAAATATTTGCTTCAATAATGGCAGAAAGATTTAAAAGGTATTTAAATCATTTTATACACATGGACCAAAATGGCTTCTTGCCTAAGAGACAAATAAAAGACAACATTGAATACATTGCAATACTATGAAGCACATCCAGAAAAATAAATGCCGTTGGTTTTCTTAGATGCACAGAAAGTGTTTGATAATGTAAATTGGCAATTTATGTTGGCACAAATGGAAGAAATTGGTTTTGGGGAAAGGTTTGCCAAAATGATTAAGGCAATATATTACAAACAAACAGCAAAAATGATAATAAATTGCGATATGACTGGAAATGTTAATATTATGAAAGGAACTAGGCAAGGATGCCCCTTGTCACCATTGTTATTTGTATTGACTTTAGAAGTGTTAAACAGAAATATTAGAAGAATATTAGAAATATTAGAAGAAATAAGGAAATAAAGGGCATGGAGATAAAAAAAGGAGGAACACAAATTGCAGGCATTTGCAGATGATCTGGTGTTTACAGCAATAGCACTTAAACTTATATACTGCTTTATAGTGCTTTAAAGCCCTTTCTAAGCAGTTTTCAGAGTCAGCATGTTGCCCCCAACAATCTGGGTCCTCATTTTACCCACCTCAGAAGGATGGAAGGCTGAGTCAACCTGGGATTTGAACTGCCAAATTGTAGGCAGCTGGCTGCAGAAGTAGCTTGCAATACTACACTCTTAACCACTGCACCACAGAGGCTCATTGCATTATGTTATGTTATGTTACGTTATGTTATGTTATTATATATTAGAAGAATCATTAGAAACAGGACCTAAATTGGTAGAAAAAATAGAAGAATATGGGGAAGTTGCAGGACTGAAAATAAATAAGAAAAAAACTAAGATATTAGTGAAGAATATTTGCTGAGAAGCAAAACAAAGAATTGATGGATAGACTAGATATCCAGATCACAAGTGATAACCAGACTGGTATTTTCATATAATGTTGTTCCCTTATTTTCTCCCATATTGACAATAAAGCATCTCTCACAAAATATCTTTGAAAGAAACCATGTATCTTATTTTTCTTGTACCATAAAAAAGCATGCCAACCCAATTGTAAATCATGTCCCTCCAATGTTAAATGCCTTATATTTCTTAATACAATCCATTCTTTCATCCACATCAATACCACGGCCTGATAATATAATTCCCAATTGTGTAGCCCAAATCCTCCTTTCATTCTTGCATCCTGTAACAGTTTAAGTTTAATCCTTGCTTTCTTCCCTTGCCGTATATATTTCAACATTATCTTATTTAAATCCTCAAAGTATTTTTTTCCAACTTTATTGGAATTGTTTGGAGTAAGTATAATACTCTTGGTAATACGTTCATTTTAATCATTGATATTCTCCCTATCAATTCCAGTTATAAATTTCCCCATTTTTCCAGGTCCGTCTTAATCTGTTGTTTCAATCTATTAATAATTATTTTCTTTAAGTGTCCTGCATCTTACGCTTAATTGGATCCTCAAATAATGAGAAACTATACGACCAAGAGACAATCATAGAAGAGAAAGTTAATATTATATGAAAATACCAGTTTGGTTATCAATAATGGAGGCGTTTATATGTCCAAATGTTTTTAAAATGGGACATATTGTTAGATATAATGATGTGTTAAATGACTCAAAACAAAGCAAGAATTGAATGAACAAGGGATTGATATGAATTGGTACTCATATATGCAAATTCATTCTAGATATGAAAAAGATGTTAAAACACATGGGTTTTATAATGAACTGACTAGATTCATGGAGAAGCTGCCAAACTGAGCTAAATCCAGAGATGGGACCAGAGGGGAAGCTGCCTGAGAATCTTTCCTACTCCAGCCCTCTGACATTGGCCCACAAGACAGAGTGGAGAAGTGGGGAGGGGGGCTTTGGAATTAGACAACTCCCAGGACTGGAAGCTGTTGCCTCCATCCCGCAGCCAGTCGTTGGCAGGGATCCCAGAGCAATTCCAGCAACTTAATGTGGGGAGTTATGTCTCTCAGCCACAACCTCTCCAGCTGAGCTGCGTCCTAATTCAGACCACATTCACTTTTCCTAGTCTAAGACTTAACAGTGGAATCAGCATGGCATCCGTCAGGGGTGGCCTAAGGATCAGCTCAGCACGGCAGGGCCAAGCAGCAAGGGAGGGACAACAGATGCAGCCAACATTGGCTACGTTATAAACCCCAATTCCTCCCCCTCCACAGCCAGCAAGGAGGTTACCCCCTTGGAGAGTATTCCTCTAGGGTGGGGATTCTATCCTGGTCAGGGGTGGGTCCAATGCTAGTAAATGCCAGCACCAGTTACACCACCTGGTTCAAGAGCACCATGGGCCCAAGGAGAAGCAGCGATCCCTCCTCAGCAAGGGGATCAGCACAGGCAGCAGGCTCCGGTCACCCCCCCACTTTCCCAGTGATGAGAAAAGTTCAGCAGGCACCCTCTATTCAGCAGGTTCCAGTCCAGCTGCCCCTCGGAGCAACCCTGAAGGGGCTCTTCCTGCAGCATGCCCTAACTGCATGTCAAATCCCACCTCAGCCACCTCTCAGGGTACCCCTGCAGGGGGCCTTCCTGCAGCCGGCCCCATACATTCCAACTCAGCCCGTGGTTGCTATGGCGATGCCGACTAGACTCAGTAACTTTCAAAGCAACTTTTGACAGACAGCATGGAAACTTACTTTCTTACCCGGATCTGGTCACATATAGATCAATTTGGAAACCACTATGCAACAGATCACGACCTAGTTTCCGCAATTACAGATGGGATGAATGAGGGGGACATTTCCGTAGCTCAATTACACTATGAGGATGCCCTGAACTACAAGATGCCAATGCATTTGTTGAACTGCTCAGGGCTAGATTTGAAAACCTTGACAGAATTGGGGAGAGTGAAGGCAAAATAATGGAAATGAAGCAAGGCAAGCAACCCTTAAAATAATTTGTATGGGTCTTTAGAAGGGTCACAAGCAACTTCATGAATTGGCCTGACAGAATACTACTGCACTGTTTTAAAAACACTATTGATCCGGAAATCAAAAAAGCATGCAGCATCAGAGGAATACGAGAGACTACAGGACTGGTATTCCATGTTCATGAAGCTGGACAGGGAAATCAACCCACTCTGAAAGCCCCCCCTGCTGAAGCTGCTCCTACCCAACCTATAAGGATTATAAAGTGCTATTGATGTGGCCAGACTGGTCATAGGGCAGCCGAATGTCTGGCGCCTGCACCTATTCTTCAACCGAGGCCTAGTACAACAGCCAGAGGCTGAAGAATTCCACGAAAGCCTCCAAATACTAGCCAATTTTCCAGACACGCTGTAGAGGTTCCCCTCCCCACAGAAGAGAGCGAGAAACTTCCAGCCAAAGAAATCCTTCCTGAAAAGGCAGATAGAGGCTTACACTTATTTGTGGATTTTAGGGGCATCAATGTGGTATGCATAAAAAACATGTACCCCCTGCTCATGAAAAAAAATATTAAATCACCTATCAAAAGGTCTTTACCAAGCTAGATCTGAGAGAAGCCTACTACCAAGTTCGCATAAAGGAGGGAGATGAATGGAAAACCACCTTCACCTGCCCTCTGGGTAATTTCCAATTCCGAGTCATGCCTTTCGGACTTTAGCCCCCCTGCAGTATTTATGCAACTCATCAATGAAGTGTTACACCCACACCTGTACAAAGGAGTCCTTGTCTATTTGGCTGACATTCTTATATTCAGCGAAACCATCAAAGAACAGGTCAAATTAGTTAGGCAAGTACTGAAAAAACCTTTAGCCACCAAGTTATATGAAAAGCTGTCAAAATGTGAATTCCATAGTCTTTGGACTACCTGGGCTTCCAAACATCTAACCAAGGGATTGAGATGGACCCAGGAAAGGTAAAGGCGGTGCTAGACTGGCAATCCCCCAAAACATGGAAACAACTCCAAAGCTTTTGGGGTTTTGCAAATTTCTAGACAATTTATTCCTTCATTTGCCAAGGGCGTCCTCCCTTTAACAGAGTTACTGAAAACTGGGCCTTCCCCAACCATACCAAAACTCAATCAACTCCTTACTTGGACAATGAACTCTCAGAACATTAAAACGCCTATTTGCTGCTGAGCCTATCCTCCAGCATCCAGACCAGTCAAAACCTTTTACAGTACAAGCTGATGCCAGTGATGTGGCTGTCGTGGCGATTCTTCTCCAGAAGAACTCTCAAGACCAGCTGATGCCTTGTGCTTATGTGTCAAAAAAGTTGACAGACACAGAGCGTAGATGGGCGGTTTTGGAAAAAGAGGCATTTTTTGTGCGATGGGCTTTACTTACTATGGAGGCATTTCCTGGAAGGATCAAAGGATCCTTTCGAGGTGTGGACTGATCATAAGAAACTCGAGGCTCTAAAGACACCTCAGAAGCTCTCTCATAAACAAGTCCGCTTGTCTCAATACTTGAAGAGATTCAACTTTAACATGAAATATATCCCAGGAAGGGAAAACATTGGTGGACACCCTGTTGAGAAAACCCCAATTTGACAGTCACCAGGAAGAGGTAGTGCAAACTATGATATCAGAAACCCAACCCGCAGGCCAAGTAACTACCCGAGGCCAAGCCAAACACAGCCCCAGACTCCTAGCAGACAAACTGACAACCGATTTGAAAGCAGCAGTTTTAACTGATCCATGGTTTGTTGAACATCAATCTGATTTGACAATGATCAAAGGATTGGCTTGGAAAGGAACCAAGATTTATGTACTCAATACCCTAAGACTGATGATACTGAAACGTAGCCATGACTCGTGAATGGGGGGAACACTTTGGGTTCTTAAAAACCCTACATTTAGTCAGGAAACAGTTCTGGTGGCTAAAAATGAAAACTGATGTCAAAGACTGAAAAGCTGCTCAATTTATGCCACGATGAAACACAGAACTGGAAAAACCCCTGGCCTGCCTCCTTCAACAAGTAGCTGAACCAATGAAGCTGTGGGAAGAAATCGCGATGGACTTTACCATAGAGTTACTGGAGAGCAGAGGAAGTACTGTGATTTGGATTGTTATTGACTTATTCTCTAAGCAAGCCCACTTTACAGCATGTAACGGACTACCTTTGGCTAAGAAACTGGTGAAACTGTTTGTGAAGCATATTTATCGGCTCCATGGAGTGCCTCATAGAGTAATCTCAGATTGAGGTGTACAGTTTACTGCCAAAGTCTGGAGGGAGTTTTTCCCATTGGGTCATCCCAAGGGCTTTCCTCAGAATTCCATCCAGCATGCAACGGGGCAGCAGAGAGAGTGAATGCTATGGTGGAACAATACATTAGATGTTATGTGAATTATCAACAGGAGAACTGGGCAGAACTGTTACCATTTGCAGAAGTTGCTTACAACAAGCAGCACAGGCTTAAGTCCTTTCTAAATCAACACCTGCATGGATTTTGTCCCTATGCCGGAGCTTCCTAGGGAACCCCTAACATCCATGTCTTTAACAGAGTGAATGGAATCATTAAAGAAAGTTGGGAGGATATTAAAAAAGCTCTAGCTGAAGCGCTGAGGAATATAAAAAACAAACAGACAAACATAGATCCCTCCAACCACTGTTTAAAGTGGGGGACAAAGTGTTTTTGTCAAATAAATATCTTAAGTTGAAACTTTCTAGTAGAAAGTTGGGCCCTAAATTCTTGGGGGAGTTTTTGAAATCCATTGGGAATCTATATCTAAGATAATCAATCCAGTGACAGTCCAATTAAGTCTCCCTCGGCCGTTGGGGAAAATATACTCAGTATTCCATAGTAGCTTGTTGAAGCCTGCTGTAGGTTCTAATCTAAGGCCAATACCAACAGCTCCCCCCAAACCTCTGGTTGTACAGGATGAGACACATTATGAAATAAAGAAAATCCTCAATTGTGATTGTAGGACTATAACTTTGTCGCTTGTATCCTTACGATTTATATTGACTGTTTCCTAGTATGATTTGATTGCTGATTGTACCCCATTACTATCATTAAGTGTTGTACGTTATGATTCTTAATTCTTAACGAATGTATCTTTTCTTTTATGTATACTAAGAGTATTTACACCAAGACAAATTCCTTGTGTGTCCAATCACACATGGCCAATAAAGTATTCTATGTTCTCTCTATTCTATATTCTATATTACACCAACGACTACTGCAATATTTGGTGCTATGGAAAGACTACCCTTTGTCAGAAGCTAACTTGGATGAAAAGTTGGGATATAAATTCAGATAGTTTGGTTAAACAATTCCATGAACAATTCCTTGACAAGCCAAAGGGTCCCCTGGGGGAGGGGTGGAAGAGGAGGTTAAGGGCACTGCATTAACCCCTGGTTGTGTTTTGTTTATTGTATTTTTCAGGATATGATTTTTTTAAGGGGGGGCCACCTGTCAGCTTTGGAAGCTATATTGAGATCCGATGCTCCCACACTGCCACAATTGAGCCTGGGAAAGGGGGAGGGGAGAATTCATTGGAGTATATCTAGTCAGACATAATCCTTTTTCTGATTCAAGGTCAGGTCGTGTTGCTCATAGTGAAAGTAAGTCTTACTTTGAGACAGATGGTGATTGGGCATGTGATATGGTGATGGGTGTAGGGGATGCATTTGTAGTTTTTACTTATTGCAAGGAAGCCTGGAACTTTGATGTGCCATTTACTATCCAAATAAAAAAAGACTTTGGAGAGATGTCTGTCTCGGAGTTATTGGTTGGAATGGAGGTTTGTTGAAACACTGACACTTAGTGATGTTGACCCACTTAGTGACGGTAATTCACTTAGCACTGGTGTCAGCGTTCACGGAGGAGAAGTTGAAAAAGAACAAGAAAAGGAGTCAAGAATAGATAATGACTCAAATACAAAGCTAGAGATGGTTGAAACACAGGAGCAGTCAATGCCACACAGGTCAGAGTGATGGAACAAAGGGATTCCATGTGACAGGTATTCAGCTAGTGAAGTAAAGGTGTATAATGTGTGGTATGAGCCAAGGAACTATAAGTATTGGCATTACCCAAAATTGAACAAGTAAAGTGGAAAGAAGCCATGTAGAAAGAAATGAAATCCATGGGTAAACTAAGGTGTTCACATCTATGACTTTGCCACACAGTTGCAAAGCCATAGGATGTAAATGAGTATACAAAAAGAAAGTACTACCCAACAATGAGGTCCAATATAAAGCAAGATTAATAGCACAAGGTTTTTCACAAAAGAAAAATATGCACTATGATGAAAAGTTGGGATGATGAAAAGTCTATGATGAAAAGTCTCACCAACTGTGAAGAGTGAAAGCATAAGGTTGGCACTAGTGTTGGCAGTGGCACATGACCATAAAATTTGGCATTTTGATATAACCACAGCATTCCTCAATGAAGAATTAAAGGAAGAAATTTACATGGTTCAAGCACCAGGATATGAAAGTAAAAAGCCTAACACTGTGTATAAATTGAACAAGGCCATTTATGGGCTCAAGCAGTCAGTCAGGAATTGGACTATCTGTTTAGATACAGCATTGAAGGGTCCTGGGTTCAACAGTTGTAAGGCTGATGGTTGCATATATACTGGAAAGTTACAAAGTGGGGATTGTCATTTGTTAGCATTTGTGGGTGATCTTTGTTTTATTGCAAAAGATGTGTCATAAAAAAAAGAATTTGCTAATCAATTAGAGAAAAAATTTGAAATAAAAGATTTGGGTGAAATACAAAATTATCTCAGTATGGAGACACAAAAAAACTGAGAAAGGAGCAGAGGTGGTATTCAGCAGGTTCTGACTAGTTCTGGAGAACCGGTAGCAGAAATTTTGAACAGTTCAGAGAACCAGCAAATACCAGCTCTGACTGGCCCCGCCCCATCTATTCTCTGCCTCCCGAGTCCCAGTTGATTGGCTCGGTCTTCTTTTATAGCCCTGCACAGGAGAACTGGAAATTAGAACTGGAAAGTAGGTTAGTGGGATGGGGAGGAAATGAGGATTTTGCAGTATCCTTTCCCTGCCACACCCACCAAGCCATTCCCACCAAGCCACGCCCACAGAACCGGTAGTAAAAAAAAATTGAATCCCACCATTGGAAAGGTGGTTATGTTCTCAGTTAAAGAAGGAAAACTGAATAGCTGTTGGAGAGATACAACATGAATTATTGTAATTCTGCTCCAACATCTATGAGTTTTCATAAGTTCGAGTGAGGACAAAAGTGAAGCCTGTGATCGAGATATATCAGCCAGCAATAGGTAGTCTGTTACATTTGTCACAGTGGTCCAGACCAGACATAGCTTGTGCAGTAAGCATCCTAAGTCGCTTTACTGCTGCACCAAAGCAATTGCATTGGATGGGTATAAAAAAGGATTCTCAGGTATTTGAAGGGAACTGTGCACTTGGGTCTTCAAATACAGGCCTCTGAAGAACTGAAATTGAAATGTTATGTTGACAGTGATTATGCTAATAATGTAAAAACCAGAAAATCTAATTCTGGGATTGTGATATTGTTTGGAGGGGCTTTGATAGGTTGGAAGTCCAGAAAGCAAACAATTGTAACCATTTCTACTGTGGAGGCAGAATTTACAGCTCTATCTGAACTTTGTTCAGAGTAACTTGGTAGTACAGCTGCTACAGTATTTAAACGTAAAGGTAAATGACGCTGTAACAGTGTTTGAAGATAATGCTGCTTGCATTAAAATGGCAGCAGGTGACAGAGTAAAGAATAGAAGCAAGCATGTGGATATTAACTATTGTAATGTCAGAGAAGCCATCAAATGTAAATTAATTAGCTTGCTTCACTGTTCTTCAGAGGACAATTTGGCAGATGTAATGACAAAGCCATTGGGTGGAGTGCACCATGGGAAGAATATTAAGTTATTCGGTTTTATGTCTATTCCAGTCATGAAGGGAGGAGTATCAGTGTATAAGAGTTTATGAATTGGAATAGACATGGTAACAATGGGGACTGTTTGGTGACCCAAACATTTCAGAGCCTGGGCATGGCTTGGCTTGACTGATTTATATATAAGAGTTGCTCTGTCCTTGCAATATTGCCTCTGTATTATATTGCTTCTGTGTTTATATAGCTTCTGTGTTTCTGTGCTTCAGTGCTGGTGGTTCTGATTGCTTCTGCTTCTTGTACTTGCTACCACGTTGCAAAAACTGCATGGGTATTGTATACATGCATCAGGTTTTATTATTGTATATAAACAAGTTTCTTCTATAAATGAATCTTGCTGAATTATTTACTTGTGTGCTGGTTGGATTGCTGCAAACTCTGACAGAAAAGCAAAGATATAAAGAAAGTGATGAATGGAATCACTAAATAGGGTGTGAGATGAGCCTGAAGAAATGAAATGAAGAAAGTCAGAATGGTAGCATAAACAAATAAGCACTAACTCTTCACCTCCAACTCCTATTTTGTCTCAAGCATAAATCTAACTGATATTAAGAATGAAAAATATATTTTAAGTATCTGGCTGACCAACCCCACAGTGGGATACAAGGTTCTGTCTTAAGCCCAGTACTCTTCAATATCTCCATAAATGATTTAGATAAAGAGGACAGAAGGGTAACTCATCAAATTTGCAAACGACAACAAGGTGGGGAAATAGTCTTCACTTTAGAAGATAGGCTCAAGGTCCAGAAGGATCTTGACAACATTTGAACACTTGGAATACACTTGGAATCTAAGAAGCGACTAGACAGCTACTTGCCTGAAATGGTCTCCTGCTCAAGCACATAAGCTCTATGTTCTAATGCATCCAGTTTTGACCACAATAATAAAAACATTTTACACCCTTCAGTGATTCCTGTCTGGCCTGTGTCATCATTGGGGTATCAGCTCAGCACTGGGGGGGGGGGGTGTTGGCAGAGGACAGGGCATCAGCAGGGGGCAGGGTGGTGGCATTCTGCACAATCCCAGTATCTCACATGGCCCCTTGGAAAAATTAACTGCCCATCCTTGCTCTAGAAAAAGTGCAGAGATGAGCAACAAAAGTGAGTAGCAACAGGAGACTAAAATATATGAAGAACACTTGCAGGAATCTTGTAAGAATGAACAGATAAGGAAACTTAAAAATAGCTTTTACTACAACAAAGGACCTTAGGTGGCATTATATCTGGCACTATATCTGTCTAATCTAGGGGTGTCAAATTCAATTTCATTGAGGACCGCATCAGCATTGTGGTTGCCCTCAAAGAACAATAGCCATGTCGCCATGACTAGGTGAGCGTAGGTGGCTTGATGCTGCTCACTGGGCGCAGATTACTCGGGATGGCTGAGTCGGGATGGAACAAGCCACACCGGCTAACCTGATGTGGGGACAATTCGGTGCCCCACAAGCTCCTCATCTCCCCAAACTGCAGCCCTGGTAACAGCAAGGGGTCGCCCTTGCTGCCTCAGCCCCAACCCCTGGGCACACGCACAGAAGGTGGATGGAGCATAAGGCTTAGAATTCCCATCTTGCGCTACAGACTGACCACATTCTGAGCACTTCCCTTCCCCATGTGCTCGCCACCTTCTATGCGCATGCCTCTGGGGTGGATCAGCCCCTCATCTGCAGGGCAGCCCCGTTGGTCAGATCTAACCAATCACAGGCCAGATCTGGTCCGCGGACCTTGTATTTGACATGTCTAGTCTAGTCTAACAAAAAGAACTAGGATGACATGATAGCAGTCTTTCAATATTTGAGGGGCTATCACAGAGAACAGGGGATTGACCTGCAAAGCACCTGAGTGTAGAACAAAAAGTAATAGATGGAAGTTTATTAAAGATATCAGACAATTAATTAACAATTAAGAAGAAATGCCCTGTCAGTCAGAACAATTAATTGGTGGAATGGCTTACCTCCAGAAGTTGTGGATACTCTTATCACTGGATATTTTTAAGAAGAGATTGGAAAACAACAAGAGATTGGAATGATATAGGGTCTCCTGACTGAGCAGAGGGTTAGACTAGAAGACCTCCAAGGTCCCTTCAAACCCTATTATTCTGTACAGGTAGTCCTCAACTTATGACCACAATTGAGCTCAAAATTTCTGTTGCTAAGCAAGACAATTGTAAAATTGCCCAATTTTACATTTTTTTTGCCTCAGTTGTTAAATGAATAATTGCAGTGTTGAGTCAGTAACACAGCTGTAAAGTGAATCTGGCTTCTTCATTGATTTTGCTTGTCATAAAGTCGCAAAAGGTGGTCACATGACCCTGGGCCACTACAACCATCATAAATATGAACCACTACAACCAACCATAAATATGTTGCCAATTTTGATCACATGACCATGGGAATGCTGCAATGGTCATAAGTGTGAAAAAGTCATACATCACTCTTTTTCAGTGCCATTATAAATTCAAATGAACCCCTGTAAGTTGAGGATTACCTGTACTCTGTATTTTTATATCTCGTGATGCATAAAATTAACCCTCCATTAATTTTTCAAAGCTTGCATATATTCCCCTTTCCCTCCCCAAAATGCTTATGAACTTAGGTTTAGTTTGAATCCTGAAATATGCAGATTTATATGCAGTTCATAAAGCCCTACCTTTTGCTCTAAGGGAAGACACAGAAAGTTTCTCTCCTTCAGGCTTCATTATAGGTGGCCTATTGTGAACAAGTTTCCACCATCCTGGTTCTCCAAATTCCTGAGCCCCTGAGCAAAAATACAGAGGGCTTCCCACAGAAAGGCAACCAGCAACAGTGCTCCACCATGTAGATGTCTTCTTTCTAAATAATTAGAAGGGAATAAGGAATTTAGCATTATGATTTTTAGATAACACCTTTAACATTTATACCAACATTTAATAATGCAAAGCTCTATAAACTACAGGCATTATTCAATATTCTTGTTTAATGACCACTCATTCAACAACCTTTCAAAGTCATGATGGTACTAAACAAGTGGTATTCACAACCGGTCTCAAAGTTCCAATTGCCCCAGGATCCCTGTAGCCATGTGATTGCAATTTGGGTGCTTGGCAACTATTTGCAACCTTCCTTGCTGGCTTCTCACACAGTCAATGTGGAAGCTTGAAAGGAAGTTTGCAAGTTGCTTTTGTGAGTTGTTTGCACCCTTGCAGCTCTTTCTCCTGAGGAGTTTGGCTCTGGTGTGTACAAGATCCCAGGGAATCATTCCCAGGGATCTTGTACTCCATAGCACTTGTGCCCATCTAGTGCCAGCCACCTGCATATCCTCACCTGGTAGCAGCTACCCCTGGCCCCGCCATACATCGTAATTCAGTAGTCACTTACCTATCCACTAGATGCTTGTGGGCTGCCTTGGACTTGTAACTTCCTGCCAGTTTCCCTGCTGATTTTGCTTATTGGCAGCCAGCAAGCAGTTGTCAACATTCCCTGCTTAATGACAGCAATAGGGACTGCAGGGTTTGCCATGACTAAGCAATGCAGTCATGTGAGATCACACTTTATGACAGCAGTGATTAGCAACAGAAATTCCAATCATTAACCAATTGTAACAGCTAATCTTGTTGTCCTCCAGTTCATAAGTACCTTCAGATCAAAATTAGCATGTGAAGTTAACTTCTGTTGTAAAGTATAGTATTTTTAACATGTCAATTAGATGAAATCACTGATTTCTGCTTTAAAGGACACACAAGAATCCAAAAGATAGTAAAAATGTTTTCCTGAATTCTCTAATTTTAAATCTATTAAAATGTGATATATACATGCTAAAATGGATATCCAGTTCCTTTATTTCTGATTTTATGTCCTTTTGAATATCTAGAAGTAGTTCTCACAACAGCCACAATTGAAACATTAAATTCTGTCATTAATGCAGTTGTTAAGTGAACCATCACCACTTCCACAAACCTACTTATGCAGGTTGTGCAAATCACTCAGTTTTAAAAACAAGATATCACATGAAATAAAATTTTACTGCTCCATTGACTTCAACTTATTGGAAGCTGGCTGAGAAGAGTGCAGATGGCAATCATGTGACAATGGAACAGTGTGACCATTGTAAGTTCAAGGACCAGTTGTAAAGTTACTTTTTCAATGCTTTCATAACTTTGGAATGATCTCTAAACAGGGGTAGTAGATGTTAAGTGACGATCATGTGTAATTTGTTTTATTTTAACAACTACTTCTAAATTATTATTATAAACTTATTAAAAATTATTAAATTCTCTAGAAGGAATTCTGGAACATGTCTAGTTGCTGAGCCATATCTAGACATCAAAACATATTTTACAACACACTGCTATTCCACACTTTCGATCAATTGTATTATAATTTTTCAAATAATAAAAAATCATCATTTAATATCTTAAATAAGCAGAAACATGAACACCAACCAGATTCAGATTCTCCAACCAAAAATTGCCTTTAAAAAACTTTATTCAATAATGCAATGTGGCCTTGTGGTTTTTAAAATACAGTACAGTATAAATTCAGTTTAACTGACTAATTGGGATGGTGTCAAATATTAACAGATTAAATTGGAGAGTAGTCCTGTGACAATTTACATAAATATATTATGTCAATTTCCTGTTGCAGAGACTAAGTCCACTGAATTGAGATCCAATACACTGAGATTTCATGTACCATATATTTAAGAAAGTTACAATAATTGAAAAGTATAGCCAGCTGTAAGCAAGCGATTTATAACAAGGAAAATAACAGAACATTTTATTTTACTAAAATTGCTGGTGTATTAGATTCCTTGAATCATATTAGGTTAATGTTTCAACTATTAGATACATTTTTTTTTTTTAAAAAAAGGATGACTTTATGACTATGCTTTACAAAAAAATTTTATATACTTTGCAAGTTCTGGAGCTTGTGGCCTTTCTTTCAATCAGGAATTAAAAATAATATTACTGAAACTGTATTTTCCAAATTAACATGAATACTTAAAGGATAATACTACTGTATACATTACGATATACTTGTAATAATTACCGGTTTCCCAGTAGGTAAGTCCAGTGTTTTTCAATAAAAGCACAAATGTCTTCTTTCCATCGGAAATAACCTTGGCGACCAGTTCCTTCTAGAGATAGATTATACATAGCCAGCATGACAACCTATTTTACAAACAGAAATGTTAATATCAACACCTTAAACAATTCATCTCCTTATGTATAAAAACCTTCTAAACTTTCTAAACTTTGTGTCATAAAACTAAAAATTCCCAAAGATGAAATACTGATGCAATTCTATATTCTATTTCCCAATTTAATTATATCTCAAAGCCACAGAAAATCCAAACATGCATCTTCTAAAAGCTCAGACTTTCCAGATGTCAACACAAATACATTCCTGACTTCGTTCCTTCCTTTACCTCTTGCCAGATAATAAAATAAAAATATTCTGAAGTAATTGGTGATCTTACAATTACCGACTACAATCTTTGAAAACTCCAGGAGAATTGGTGAGGTGCCAAACAAAACAAAACAAAACAAGACAAGCAGACTCCCAATATTCCAACAGGGAAAGAGAAATAGTATGGATAGAATAGAATGAATGACCTGAAGTGAAGAAGGAGGCAAAGCTGTAAAACTCCACTGTATTATTCATCAACAAGTCCTCTGTGCCAAACATCTGAAATATGATCATGTTATGAAACTGGTGATGAAGGCTATTAATTATATTCGCTCCAAAGCCCTGTGCCACCGCCAGTTTCAAAAGTTTCTACTCGAGATCCAGGCTGAATACGGAGATGTTGTGTATCACAACGAGGTAAGATGGCTCAGCCGGAGGTCTAAACTGCAGCACTTCTACTCCCTTAGGGGGGAAAATCGGGCAATTCTTGGCAAAAAAGGGATAACCAATGCCAGAGATATCTGAACCTGTTTGGCTGGCTGATTTTGGATTTTTAGTTGACATAACACGACATCTGAATGTGCTGAACACAAGCCTTCAGGGGCAAAATGCAGTGGTAAGCAAACTGTATTCACATATCAAAGCTGCTACTTTTCCAAAGGCACGTATCACAAATACAGCCTAATAACCACACGTTTCCCATCACTGCAGGAAATAATGATCAGTTTTCCACAGAACAATATGAGTGTACAAATAAGGAGGTATGAAGCAGACATCTCATCTCTGGCTGAGGAGTATCAACAGTGCTTTCGGGATTTTGCAGCTATTGAAAAGATCACACTTTTTTCCTTTCCTTTCTCTTTTTTGTTATAAAAATACTTCATTAAACAAATTTATACAAATACAAATATAATAAATACAATAAAACCAAATGTTCCGCTTATCACAATGTAAACAAGACAGTGTTCATTCAATCTGACATCTCTCAAATTATATAATCACACTTATTACATTAATATATAATGCAAAGTTTCATCTAATTATATATTACATAGTTGCATGTATTACTAATTTCTGTCATACCTTTTTATTTGACTTTGTTTTGTTCCTTTCATGTCTACCTTCCAACCAACTGTACCAAAAATTCCAGATCTCATAATACTCTGACTCCTCTTTGTTTTTAAGTTCCATTGACAACCTGTCCATTTCTGCACATTCCAAAATTTTCTTTATAATCTTGAAGTCGGGGGGAGTATTTTCGCATTTCCAATTTTGGGCAAAGGAAAGCCTTGCTACTGTTAATATGTGGAATATAATATATAATATTTTTTTTACTAATGTTTTGTTTTAAAATTCCTTAAAAAAAACCATCTCTGGTTTCCATTCAATTTTAACTTTTGTAACTTCTTCTAGCCAATTTCTAATTTCCACCAATATTTTTTTTGTTTTTGAACAGGTCCACCACATATGATAGTAGATTCCCTGCTCATAGCCACATTTCCAATAGCTTGCTGAATTACTGGGAAACATTTTTGCAAGTCTCGCTGGCAGTAAGTGCCAGTGATAAAACATTTTATATAACTTCTCCTTATAAGTTGCTGATAGAGTTAATTTATAATTTATTTTCCACAGGTTTTCCCAATCTTCCAAATTAATACTATATCCAAAGTTTTTGGCCCAGGTTATCATTGTTTCCTTCACAGTTTCTTCTTCTAATTTATATCTTAACAAATACTTGTACATTTGGTAATCATTTTTCTCTCTGGCCCCTGTAAAATTTTATCCAATTCTTGTTAGTTGAAATATATCCCATACTGTTTTATGTCTTTCTTATATCTAGTTTGTATCTGTAAGTATGGCCACCAATCTACTTGTATTCCTTGTGACACAAGCTCCTGCTTAGATTTTAATTTCCCTTGTTCATCTAATAGCTCTTTATAGCTCACTGTCTTATTCAGATCTAAAACATTCGGGTATACCATAGCTTCCATGGTTGACATCCAGATTTGGATCTTTGTATAATGGTTTCGTTTTAGTTTTCCCCAAACACCTAGTGATGTATCTCTAATTTGATGTCTTTGAAAGCACGAATGAGATTTATTTTTCCCTTCCCACATGAACGCGTGCCAGCCAATCTACAGGCCGTGTCCTTCTAATATTAACACTCTTTTATTCTTTAGATTTACCCAATCTTTAAACCATGTTGTTATTGCGGCCTGATAATAGAGCTCCCAATCTGGAAGTCTGAACCCACCCTCATCTTTACTATCCTGCAGGAGCTTTAGTTTTATCCAGGCCTTTTTCCCTTGCCAAATAAAATTTTTAATTGTTTTATTTAATTCTTCAAAGAAGGTTTTGCCTAATTTTATTGGAATTGTTTGAAAAAGGAATAACACCTTAGGTAGTATATTCATCTTAAATAGTAGCAATTCTCCCTATCAATGATATCTGAAGTTTCCCCCAATTTTCCAAATCGTTTTGTATTTGTTAGTAATTTCTCGTAATTATCTATTTTTATCGATGTACATTTAGCTGTCAACCACACCCCAAGATATTTCAATTTTTTTGTTGCTTGAATCCCCAATTTCTTCTCCAGTTCCTCCTTCAGTTTCACCATCATATTCTTTGTTAATATCTTTGTTTTTTCTTTATTTATTTTTAGTCCCGCCACTCTGCCAAATTCTTCAATTTTATATAACAATATATGTCCTATTTCCAGAGGGTTTTCTATGATGAATGCCATGTCATCAGCAAATACTTGCATTTTATATTCTTCTGTTCTAATTCTCTTTAATTTCTTGATCATTTCTAATCTGTATTAATAGTACGATAGTAGATTAATAGTAGTGTTAATAGTATGATAAATAGCAGTGGCGATAGCGGGCACCCCTGTCTTACTCCTTTTGATATATTAAATTTCTCTGTTAGTTTGCCGTTCAAAATTATCTTCGCTGTTTGGTGGCATATATGGATTTGATGATATCTAAAAAAAATTCTCCAAAGTTCATTAGATGTAATTGATTAATTTAAAAAATCAGTTCAAATTATCGCAGGCTTTTTGTGCATCCATAAACATTAATGCCAATTGCTTAACTGGGTGTGTCTCATAATATTCTAATACATTCATTATCAGTCTGGTGTTATTTCTTAAATGTCTCTGTGGTACTAATCCATTTTGGTCGGGGTGGATATATTCATGCAAAATTTTCTTAACCCTCTCCGCAATTATTGTAACAAATATTTTGTAATCCACATTAAGTAAAATGAAATCGGTCTATAGTTTTGTATCTGCTGCCATTGGTATTATCTTTTAAAACGAGGGGAATATAGGCTTCTGTCCATGAATTTGGGAGTTTTGCTTGTTCTAATATTTCATTGTACAGATCCAACATTAGCTGTTCCAATGGTGTTTGAATTTCCTTATATAATTCTGCAGGGATCCCATCTGGTCCCAGTGATTTATTCCATTTTTGTTTACTAATTGCCTCTTTCATTTCAGTCATTGTGATTTCAGCATTTAACATTTCCTTTGTGAGATCTGGGATTGTAGGTAATTTTTTCTCGTTCAGGTATTGTTTGATCCTCTCTTCTGGTATCTCATCCTGAGTGTACAGTGCTGCAAAATATTTCTGGGCAATAGATTGTTTTTCTTCTGCCCGATGGTGTGGAATTTCATTTTCATCCTGTAGGGTTTGTACTGTTTTCCTCTCCTTCTCTTTTTTCAGTTTATGATCCAACCATCTCCCCAGTTTATTAGCATACTCAAAGTAATTTTGCTTTACCATCCTGAGGTTTTGTGACATTTCATCTTGTAAGGTTAAATTTATTTTATATTTGGTCACCTCTCTCTCTTTTAATTTCTTCATTCTGTGGTTCTTTTTGCATTCTGTGTTCCAATTCCTCAAGTTTCTCTTCTAATTCTATCTGTTGTTTTTTCTTATCTTTGTTCTTTTTTGCTCCATATGCAATTGTTAGACCTCAGATGTATGCTTTGGTTGTGTCCCATAGATTTTTCAATGTTGTTTGGTCAGTCGCATTGTCTTTAAAAAATAGTTTTAATTCTTTTTCTAATATTTGTATGTAGTTTTTGTCCCTAAGGAGTTTCTGATTTAAAGTCCATCTTCCTCTCTTTCTTCTCCCTTTCCATTTCACTGTCAGTCGGTTGTGGTCTGCCCATATGTTTGGTAGTATCTCTATTTTCTCTAGATCTTTTGCTACTTCTGTATCCACCCACACCATGTCAATCCTAGACCAAGAACTATGTGGGTTTGAAAAAAAAGGTATATTGTCTTTGTTAGGTTCTCTCCACATATCTTTAAGATTTAATTCTTGTGTCAATTTATGAAATGTATTTGGCAGTGTTTTCCTCTCCTTCCTATTTTTTTCTTCATTGTATAATCTTTTCGTATATCTACTGCTTGCATTAAAGTCCCCTATAATGCATATATTTTCCTCTTTTAATTCTACTATTTTTCAATGCAACTTACTGTGGTATTCTTTTTGGTTAATGTTTGGGGCATATATTACTATTAACAATACTTTCTTTTGATTTATTTGTACTTCTACCATTAGGGTTCTTCCTTCCTCATCAGCAAATATTTGAATCAGGTTTAACCATCACTTTATATACATTGCTATCCCACTTTTCTTTTTCTGTGCCAACGCAAGGTGCAATTTTCCCAATTTAGGTGATCCTAAAATGTTTCCATACTTCTTCTCAATGTGAACTTCTTGCAGACAATATCAACATTCGGTTTCCGGAGCTTAGTCAATACTTGTTTTCTTTTTATCAGAGCATTTAGTCCATTTATGATAGTGATAGAAGTGTGACTTCTTCTAGCATGTTATTGTTTATACTGAGTTCTCTTTCCTCTCCTTGTTCTTATCTCTCTTTGTGACTATGTCTTTATCCTCTCTATTTCTTGATATTCGATTTCCTGTCGTTCTCTTACTTCTTGGTCCGATCCTTTTTCTTCCACTGATTGTTCCTCCTGACTTCTGCTCTTCTCTACTATCCTGTTCTTCATCTGGTGCCATTGTAGTGTTCAAGAAATTCTTGTGTTTTGTCCAGTGAATCTGTACAGATTTTCTTCTTCTGCCAGGAGATAAGCATGCCTTCGAGGATAAATCATCTAAACATTATTTTGTTTTTAATTAACTGCGATGATAAAAAGTTGTAGTGCCGTCTTTGTTCTCTTACCCTCCTAGGGACTTGTTTTAGCATCACAATTTCTTTTTTTATACATTAATAGTTCTTCTCTTGTTCTCCAGTAGATTTCATCTCTGACGGTCTTTCTTGCGAATCTTACGTATACCTCTCTCAGCAGTTTATGCCTCCACACATAGTTGGTATAAATTCAGTACACCTCGTCTATATCATTGCTCATTTCTTGCACATTCCTCTGTAGGGCATTGTCGAACAGCTCTGCCATAAGATTTGGAAGGTTCTCTTCTTTATGTTCATCTATATTTTGAAATCATAGGCAGAATGATGATCTCTCCTTTCTCTGTGGACCCTGATGACACTGAAGACCACCTGCAGCTGGAGCTCATTGAGCTGCAGTGTGACACCAAGCGTTGCAGTCGACACCAACAGCTCCCTCTTGTCAACTTTTACCTCCAGCTGAATAAAGACAGGTTCCAAGATTTTCGAACATTTGCTAAGAAAATGCTGAGCTTGTTTGGTTCGACATACTTGTGCAAGAAGACATTCTCGGTTATGAACATTAACAAGAACCGTGTGAGAACAAGACTAAGTGACTTTCACCTGCGTGACATCTTGTGCATCAAAACCACTGTTTTTGAGCCAAACCTGGCCTATATAATGCAGTCGAGATCTCAGTATCACCCTTCACAATACCGTAGTTGTTTGTTAATCTTTCATAAGCTTTCATTTGCATTTAATGTTAATGGTTCAAAGAATGTCAGGCTAAATGGCCGGCCCCCACACATTTTCACTGCACCAAATCTGGCCCTCCTTGCAGAAAGTTTGGACACCCTGGTCTAGACCTTTCTTTAAAATGTATTTTGTTCCTAATAAGGCATATGGCAAGATCTCTTGTGATATTTGCAGAAGATAAATATGGGCTAGAATGGTACTACAGGTAGTCCTTGACTTATAACAATTCATTCAGTAACTGTTCAAAGTTACAATGGCACTGAAAAAAGTGATGACCATTTTTCACACTTACAACTGTTGTAGGATCCCCATGGCTTTCTAATAGTTTACAAATTGAATGTAAAATTGACATTTCTTGTAAAAACACTTGTCAGCTTGGAAGCCATTTTTTCTTTGAGGCTTCTGGGCTGCCACATTCAGTGCTTGGGAATTTGGGAGGGAGGATTTCAAGAAGCGGTGAAAGATTAGCCACATCATCAGGTCATGTTACCCTGCACCTGAAGGTGAATGACTGTTGGAACAAAGTAATGATTGGACCATGTGATAAACTATTGGGTGCAGGAGTTGGATTTTGGATTCTCTTTGGGCTAAGGAAAACCTGGAAATCTGAGATTTGGGTTTTGTGATGATCCGTAGTCTCTCAAAATAACTCCAAACCCAAAACATACATTAAAGTCCGATAATGCCTTCAACTTAACTTCACTGTTTTATTAGGCACAGTTTAAAGTCACAAAAGTAAATCATGAGGCAAAAAGAAAACCAAAAACAAACCGCACTCACGAGAGTTCCGAAGCAAGCCAAGATAATTAACCATACATTCCAGGAAGATAACCGAGAAGAGTTCATGGGAAGAACGCCAGCAAAGATAAACCTCTTTCAAAGAAAAAAACTAAACTTTGACTCCAGCAATTCTGACTATGCAGTTACAAACTTATATACATAGCTCCCAGCTGCAAGCCAAGAGGAAGATCATGGTAATCTCCTCCTGAGTAGACCTCACTTTTCCCTGATCCTCTCCTCCCTACGAGACCTAGGATGGATAGGGGATGGGTCTAGATCCTCCTCTGATTGCTCAGCCGGCCTCTGCCCTTCCCTAGCCTCCTCCACCACCTCTGGAGCCACACTCCCACTCCCTGTTGACTGTTCCTCCTCTTCCTCAGAGTCAGTCTCCACCAGGGGCATGACAGGTTTTCCTCAGATGTACCAATATGACATCTCTAACAAAGTGGATCTTTTGGAAAATAATATTCTTTGGAGGTTGTTACTTGGAATGCTGATGTTAACCCGAATCTCTAAAACTTCAAACAGCTCCCTGGAACCCAGGGGCTGTCCAGAATTCTGAGCCCCAAACGCCGACCTGCCTACTGGGGCTGTAAAGACTTAGGGAAGACGGAGGACAATGCGACGGTCGAAGAGGGAGCCATAGGGACTGACACAAAGACCCTCTACTCTCCCTCTGAAGACATGGCACGAGCAATTGAAGCTGCCGAAGTGAAATGGCAGCAAGGCACTCAGCCCAAGGAGCCAGAGTCCTAGCAGCTCAGTCAGGCTGACCCAACTCCAGAGTGGAACTGAGATTAGGTCACCTGAGTACTGACCAGGGACCAGTCCAATGAAGAAAACTCAAGATCCTGAGTGGAGAGAGCCAAGACCTTTGGAATCTAACAACTCCCAGGATTGGTGCCTGTTACCTCCCTCACAGAGCCAGTAGTTGACAAGTCTCCTGGAACAGTTTGAACATCTTGAGGTGAGCAACTATGCCCTGCAAGCCCAGGTTGGTCAGCCGAGGTGGATTCTGACTCAACCTACATTCACCCTCCCGGACCCAGGGTCACCAAGTGGCTATAATGCACCAATGGTATCCTTCTATTCAGCCAGAGATGACAGAAGAACATGCCTTTTACAGCCAGCCCAACCTGCCAGAAATGGGCAGCAGCTGCAGCCAGGGCTCAGAAGTCTGCATGGTCAGCCAGCCACCCCTCGCCAACTGGCGTTTATGCTACTGCCAGCAGAATGTATTCCACCTGGCTGGGCTGGCGGAGTAGGCTGGGTTCAGTACCAGTGGATGCCAGCACCAACTGTACCACCAGCTCTAGCCTTGCAGCCACTCTAACCCCCACAGCCAGTTCCAGTGCAACAGCTAGTCCCTGACCCACCACCGGCTGTTCTGGCCGCACCTCTGCAGTGCAGCCATCCCCTCCAGCTGTGGTACCACCACCAAGATTTAGAGCGATCCTTGATGGAACCCCAGGGAAGTTGGCATACTTCCTCAACCAAATTTGGGCATACATCGACAAGCATGGGGACCAGTACCAATCTGACCATGACTTGATCTCAGCTATTGGTAACGGGATGAACGAGGGCGAAGCGGCTGAATGGATAGCCCAACAACATGATGAAGCAGCTACTGAGCTACACAATGCCAATGAATTGGTCCAGCTGCTCTGGCTAGATTTGAAGATACAGACCACAGGAATGAGAATGAAGCCCTGGTTAAAACTATGAAACAGGGGAATTGCCTCCCTAAGGAGTTTGTCTGGGAGTTCAGAAGGGTAGCTGGGAACCTCAGACACTGGCCTGAATCCATTCTTATCCATTATTTCAAGGAGGCCATAGACCCAGAGATCAGAAAAGCACATGGCATCTGAGAAATACCAAGCCAACTACAGGACTGGTACACTATGGCCGTGGCAATGGATTGAGAAATCACTCACCACAAACCCGCACAAAAGAAGCAGGCAAGAAGCCCCCTGGGTTAGTGAGCCCCGGTGAAACCACCACCAGCACAGCAACCTAGCACAATTAAATGTTACAGATGAGGCCAACCAGGGCACCGAGCGTCCGAGTGCTTAGCTCCTGCACCTGTCCCTCAACCTCAACCTCCCACAGCAACCAGAGGAAGGAGGACTCCAAGGAAGCCACCAGACACGAGCAGATTTTCCTGACAAGCCATAGAGGTTCCCCTCCCACAAAGGAAGACAGGGTCCCTCCGGCCAAAGAAGCCCACTCCAGGTCTGCTAGCAGGGACAATGACCCAATGCTGAGTGAAGCCCTTTCACTGTTAAGTCAGACTAGTAATGCCAGAGACTAGAGTGCAGGGGAAAGTAGAAGCAGTAATAGACACAGGCTGCATCAGGTGCCTAATCGGGTTCTCCATTGTTGAGCAGTTAGGAATAAAGACAAAATCCCTGGTCCGGCCAATCTGCTTTGAGCAACTAGATGGGACACTGATAGGCGGAACCCCTGCTACCCTAGTCACTGAGCCTGTTAGGATGGAGATGGGGCAACACCAACATACGATTCATGGTAGCCCAAAAAATGAGAGTCTGTGATATTGGGACTAGCCTGGCTGGACAGGTGGGCCCCAATGATCAAATGGGAAGATGGCTACAGAAAAATTAGAATAGCCTTTGGCCCCTTGCCGCCAATCCCTCTGGAAAGCTGCCAACCACTGACTGGCCTCAAGCCACAGGAGATAGCAGCAACTGCCACTGAGATGCTGCCCAAAGAATATGAAGACCTGGCCACTGTCTTTAGTGAAGAGGACAGCAATGTTCTTTCCACCACCACCACCGCCCAATTGACTGTGCAACTGAAACTGAATCAGGAGCTAAGCTATCAAAGCCTAAAATTGCACTAGTTTGGATGGTTATTTTTTGCAAGGACACCACAGAACAGCAATTTGCTGCATGTTTGAGGACTGGGAGGCTATGGATTAGCCTCACAATTGCAGCAGGGAGTTCTAAAAAATATTAAGTTCACAAAACCTTACTTTCTAAGTTTCAGAAATTGCTCATTAATTACTTGTAGACTACTGGAGATTATTGGACTGACAAGCTTGAAAACACTCGAGTACCTTCAATTCTGAGTGAAGAACACTTTAATCATAAGGTTAAGAATTTAAAGAATCTGAAATAAACAACAAAATACTAAATACAATTTTGATCTTAGAAAATTGTAAACAGATTAAAGGTCCAAATAAAATTGGATATCGAAACTTTTACAATAGGTTTTTGGAATGAATTATAAAAAATAAACAGCTTTTTCTGGAAAACAGATTGTTTTGCTTTTCACAAGACAAAATAAACAAGCAATTTCATTTTAAAAATTGGACACTCAAAGAGACTAAAGTTTTTAAGTACAGATTTGCTAACCTGAAAAGTAAAAATTCTAACAGTTAAAGTACTGAAGAAAATTAAAAATAGAAAATAGTAGCCACAATATCAAATATGTCAGTAAAGATATTTGCATCTATTGATAGACTATACCCAAAACTTTTACTGAAAAAATGACAGATATAAAACAAATTTTAGCAGAGATGGTATTTACAACTCACTGGCTAAGGGAATGGTTTAGAAGAGGATGTTTCACTGAATCTACAAAAGAAATTGGCTGAGAATTTAAAATTAAAAGCAGTTCGAGTCTCACCAGCTCAAGGTTGACTCAGCCTTCCATCCTTCTGAGGTTGCTAAAATGAGGACCCACATTGTTGGGGGCAATATGTTGACTCTGTAAACCACTTAGAGGGCTGTAAAGCACTGTGAAGTGGTATATAAGTGTAAGTACTAAAAGCAAATGACAAGCCAAGACAAACCTTGATAATTTTTTTCCTACTGGATTTACAAAAAAGGCTTGTTAAAGTCTTGAAAAATTCTATCTGATGGGACAAAAAGGAAATGAAGAGAAATTGAATCCTACAATATTTGACTGAATTAAAGATTAAGACTGTTAGAAGTGAAAGTAAGATATATAAAGTTGATTGATTTGAACAAGATTAAAACAAAATATGACATCTCAGGCAACTCTTTATAGACCTGCTGACATTAGGGTTGAATAGGAAGTTTTATGGATTTATTTATAGATAAGAGATGGAATATGGGATAAAAGTTATAAGATAGGGAAGGCGGGGCTGGCGTTGTGACGGTACAGCGTGCGATCTTGAAGATCTGAGATCGCCACCGTTGCTGGACGGTTCAAACGGACCTAAACCATCCCAAAGAGACGGTGAATGTAAAGAGCGCATCCTGTCGATCCCAGGGACATCACAAAGTCCCTGGTAGATCCAGGAGAAGCTCTTTTTGCCAGCGGCAAAGAGGCAGCCATTAAAGCTGAAGTTGGGATAGCTCCAAAACAGAAGAGAATGGAAAGAGAAAGTGTGCCGGTTTGGTGAGAGTTTTTCTTTTATTTCATGATCTGAGAGAACACCCTAAGGAAAAGTAAGAATTTATAAAATTTAAGACAGAAGTGATTAAGCGGCTATCTTAAACAGGAAGTCAAAATTAATATTTCTTTTTTTACTGCTGGACTCTTAATGTATGATTTTTTTACTTTGAAACTGGACTGGTTTTCTTCTACCTTATTTTTTATTTTTTGCCTTTATAATATTCTAGGCTAGAGATTCCCTTTTAGTTTTCTTTTTAAAGTTTTTCTTTTATTTTTAATTAATTTTTTATTACTTAAAACACATTTTGTTTGAAAAAGGAGGGGGAAAGTGAAAGTAGAGGAAAATTTGTAACACTGCTATCTAGAGGCTTGGAAACATTGTTTTCTTTTCTTTTTTACTATTGAAGACCAGACAAAGCTGAGAAAGAACTGAGGCTTCTTTTCAAGGACTTTGAGCCTGTTTGATAAGATAGAGGGAAGAGTACAGGAGAGTATTATTGCAGGTGCTCCTCCAGGTTTCTATCAGTGGCTGGAATCTGGTGTTGAAGATTATAAGACTCTAGAGAAGAGAGTTATAAAATTGTTTGGAACTTAACAAAAACCTTGGATGTTTAAATAGGTGCAGTGTGTTCTTTTTTTTTACTTTTTTTACATTGGGCTATTCTCTACTTCAATACACACACACCCTTATTAGCTTACTATTTTTGATAGTCACCTGGATCTTTGGCCTTCTGGAGTTTATTTTTGTTCTTTTTTGTTTTTGAGTCTATTTTTTATTTTTATATTTTATTTTAAAGGAAATTTTTTTTTCATCTACCTGTTTTTTGGTATTATTATTAGTATCAATTTTTCTTTTTCTTTTCAAGGGAGTAGTTTTTTTTTCTTTTTTTCCTCACCCTTCCCATCTTTTTACTTATTTTTTATATTGGTTTTTTCTGTGACTCTTTTCTCTCTTTTTTATACTTGAGACTTTTTAATTGGATTAAGGTGTTGAAGAATCTGAAGAACTTTATTTATTTATTTTGCCACCCACAATACTTGACAATTGTTCCTTTTTCTTTTTATGGTTTTTTTCTTCTCTTTTGGGGGTTTTTTCTCACTATTTAATCAATTGATTGCACTAAGGTGTACAAGAACCTGAAGAAACTTTTATTTTGCTTTCCCTTTTCCTCCACTATTTTTACTTGGAATTACAATTGGTCATTACATGAGTGGATTAAGATCTAGAAGAACCTGAAGATTTTGAATTGTTTGAAATGAGTAGGAAACTAACAGTGGCTGGTTCCTCAATTCCTACTTCTTCCTCTTCACCTTCTGGAGGACAATGCTCAATACAGACGATGTTACAACAAGAAAAAGAATAGGAAAAGGTGACGCTGCAGATGATTATGCAAGGAATTCAAAACATACAAACAAGAACAGAGAATATTGAAAAGAGAACAGAGAACACTGAACAAAGAACAGGAAAAACTGATGAAAAGGTGGAGAACATTCAACAAATGATGAAGTATGAGAGATTCTGAAAAACTGAAGATGACAAACAAAGAGATAAGAAGATTGGAGATATTGATTTCAGACTAAGCATGGTTGAATGAGGTAAGTGTGGGATGCTCGGATGGGAGATAGACAGATCAGAATTTTATCTCAGGTTCCAAAACATAGAGGAAGAAAAGGGACAAAATCTGGCAGAGATCACAATAGAAATTTTGGCCGAGGCTTTGGAAATAACAAAAGAGAAGATGATGGATGGAATAGATGAGGTTTTTCGAGTTTTCACAAGATATGCAATGAGAAATAGCTTGCCAAGAGAAGTTCATATCAGATTTACAAAGAAAGCTATTAAAACGTAAATACTACAGGTGGCAAGAAAGAAAACACTGAAATACAAAGATAAGGAGATTGTAGTTCTCAAACAAGTACCTAGAAGAGTTAGAGAGAGAAGAGAGTCTCAATTTCTGACTAAAATACTACTCAAAAAAGAGGTGAATTATAGATGGCTGATACCAGAAGGCTTAATGTTTATATGGCAGGAACAAAGACATAGAATTGATTCAATTGAGAAGGCAGAATTATTTTATACAGAATATTTTGGAGAGAAGGAGGAAGAGACAGAAAAGGAAATGTCACTAATCCAATTCCAAGAGGACTGCCAAGCAGCGATTGAAAAAGAAGAAGGTGCTGTAGGCGGAAAGGTGGAAGTTAGAGAACAACAAGAACCAAGATCTACGAGGGCTGCAAAACCTATCTACGAAGTATAATCATGGAAAAGAAAAAACTGATTACAATTACTATAAATGGACTTAATTCAGCTGTTAAAAGAAGGAAAACTTTCCATAAACTAGAGAAATTAAAATTTGATATAATCTGCCTACAAGAAGTACATATTAAAAAGCAGCATGAACAACTATTGATACAGCCCAAGCTAGGGAAAATATTTACTTCTTTGACACAATGCAAGAAAAGAGGAGTGGTTTTATACATCAAAGATGCTATTCCAGCAAAATTGATCCATACGGATGATGATGGAAGACTTTTAATGGTGGAAATAATGGACAATAATATGAAAACACTCCTGATAGCAATCGATGCTCTAAATGAAAATCAAGAAGAATTTTCTAGAAAATTACATATGAAAATAATTGAATTGGACTATGTTAATATCTGTATGATGGGAGACTTCAATGAAATAGTAGATAATAAACTGGACTATACAACACAGAAAATAAAGCAAAGCAGAAACTCTCCCTAGATCCTTTTTTAAAATGATAGATGAAATAAATCTAAAAGATGCATGCAGAGAAAGAAACTTTAAGACCTAACAATATACCTTTTATTCAAACAGACATTCATCATGGTCTAGAATAGATATGATATGGATGTCAACAGAATTGATCACTAATCTTCCAGAAATTGATAGTGAAACAAGTACCTGGGCAGATCATAATCCAATGACAATTAAATGGAAAGGACAAAGAAGATCTAGATGGACGTTAAATAACACTATATTAAAAGAAAAAGATTTTACACAGAGAATGGAGAAAGAACTGGCCTTTTTTTTTCCAAAGAAAATAAAAAAGAAGACACATCAATGCAGAATGTATGGGATACAATGAAGGCATATGCTAGAGGCTTGATAATAGACTATACAAGAAATATCATGAAAAGACAAAGCCTCTAAGACACTAGAGGATGAGTATAAAAGACTTGAAAAAGAGTTACAGAAACTGCCACAGAAAAAGGGCATTAAATTAAAAATGGATACAATTAAACATAAAGTGGGATTCATGGAAAAAGAAGAATTAGCACAGAAAATCAGAGGTGTGAAGCAGAACTATTTTGAAGATGCAAATAAACCATGTAGATGGTTAGAAAGGAAAGAGAATCAAGGAAACTATCACAATTAATAGATGATCAAAGCCAAGCTTGCTATGGAAGTAAAGAGAAGAAAAAAATCATACAAAATTATTATGGGAAATTATACAAACAAGAGAATATTGATGATGAAAGAGATAAACAGTACTTACAGAATGTTAATTTACCCCAGATACCTAAAGAGACTGAAATAATGTTAGAAAGTAATATAACGATGATGGAGTTAACTAAAGCACTTAAGAAGCAAAATAATGGAAAGGCACCAGGTCCAGATGGACTTCCAGTGGAATTTTATAAGACATTACAATAATCGTTGAATCTCCCATTAATAGAAGTTATGAATGAAGTTTTGTTAAAGAAGAGATACCCAAATCATGGTCAGAAGCTTATATTACACTTATTCCAAAAGAGGAGGCTGATCCACTGCAAATTAAGAACTATAGACCCATTTCCCTATTAAACTCAGACTATAAAATTTTCGCTTCAATATTGGCAGAAAGACTAAAAAAATATTTAAATAACTTTATTCACCCTGATCAAAACGGATTTCTGCCAAAGAGACAAATTAAAGATAATATGAGAATAATTTTGGACACATTGGAATATTATGAGGCACATCCTGAAAAACAAATGGCTTTGATATTTTTAGATGCACCGAAGGCCTTTGACAATGTGAATTGGCAATTTATGTTATTACAGTTGCAGCAGATGGGCTTTGGTAAAAAATTCATGCAATAGAAGCTATATATCATAAACAAACAGCAAAGGTAATGATTGAGGGAGAATTGATGGACTCTATTGATATAAGAAAAGGAACAAGACAAGGCTGCCCACTGTCACCTCTGTTGTTTGTGTTAACTTTGGAAGTGCTAAATAGAAACATTAGAGAAGAAAAAGATACAAAAGGGATGAAAATTAAAAAGGAAGAATTTAAAGTGCAAGTATTTGCAGATGATTTGGTTTTCATCTTAGAAGATCCATTAGAAAAAGCATTAAAACTGATAGAAAAGATAGAGGTATATGGAAAGGTAGCTGGTTTGAAAATAAAGATAAAACAAAGATTCTGACAAAGAATATGTTATTAAGGCAAAAGGAAGAATTGGCGGATGTTTTGAAAATTCAGGTCACAAATAAGATCAAGTATTTGGAGATACATTTGACAGCAAGATGTAGCACACTTAAAGAGAATAATTATATTAAGCAACAGATAGCGGTAGATTTGGCAAAATGGGAAAACTTACAATTATCATTAATAGAGAGAATATCAACAATCAAGATGAACATATTACCCAGAATTTTATATCTGTTTCAAACAATTCCAATTAGGTTAGGGAAAGATTACTTTGAAGATTTAAATAAAATTGTGTTGAAATATATATGGCAGGAAAGAAAGCGAGAATAAAACTAAAACTCTTGCAAAAAGCTAGAATAAGAGGAGGATTTGGCCTGCCTAATTGAGAGTTATACTACCAAGCTACAAATTTGATGTGGGTTTAGGAATGGATAACATTAAGAAATACTAGATTGCTAGCATTAGAAGGACATGATTTGTTGTTGGGGTGGCATGCCTTCTTATGGTACAAGGGAACTAAAACACAGGGGTATTTTAGAAGACATCATATACAGGAGGCTTTGTGGTTAAATTGGGAGACGACTAAAAGGCAATGTTATTTGAAAATTCCAGTCTGGCTATCGACTATTGAAGCATTTTCTTATCCTATAACATATAAAAAGGAACAGTTAGATATGGTGAAATATTGAATGAAAAGGGTGAGCTTAAATCTATGCAAAAACTAGAGGAACAAGGTATAAAGATGAATTGGTTTTCATATGTGCAAATAAGCTCTAGATATGACAAAGATTCCAAAACAGAAGGTTTTTATGATAAATTGACTGATTTAGATAAGATTTTGACAGGTACTGATGAAAAGGTGATTAAAAAATTGTATGGATATTTACTAGAAATTAAGCTAGAAGAAGAACAAGTTAAAGAAATAATGATCGGGGGGAAATTTTTGGATATGGGATTGATTTAGAGAAATGGCAAAAATTGTGGTCTCAAAATTATAAAATGACAATGTCAACAACATATAAAGAAAATTTGTATAAGATGTTTTACAGGTGGCACCTACCCTCAACAACAATATCAAGAATGTTCAAGAACAAATATGAAAAATATTGGAAATGTCATCAGATACCTGGCTCATATTACCATATGTGGTGGATGTGTGCAGATGCTAAAAGATATTGGACTAAAATCCACACATGGTTGGAAAAAATGACAAAAAAATACATAGACTTGAAACCAGAGATATTTTTATTGGGAATTTTACCTGAAATATACAGTAAGGAATTGAAATACTTGATTGTAAATGTATTAACAGCAACTAGGATTGTATTTGCTAAAAACTGGAAAAATGAGAAAATACAAATGCAGGAGGAAGTTATTAAGAAAATAATGGAATGTGCTGAAATGAGTAGATTGACATTTGAAATCAGAGAACAAGAAGATAAACAATTTTATAAGATTTGGGATTTATTTTATCAATGGTTAGACAATAAAATATGGTAATAAAATATGTAGAACTTTAGGATATAAAGTATATATAAAGATGTATTATCGTAATATAACTATGGGATAGATTTAAGATGATAATATGAATTGTCATAAAATAAATCAACTTAAATATGGACTATCTTGCAGAACATGAATGAATAGTATAGTCAAATGATTGATAACAATATTAATGCATTTAGAAATATTTGATAGATAATATGAGAACATATACAAGTAATTGTAAGTGATGACTACGAAGTGGATGCACAAAACAATTTGTAGAGCAATCGACACACTGTATGTACGTAAATGGAAGATGGCTTGATGTTTTTATGTTGTGTTTGTGTATGTTTGTCTAAAAAATAATAAAACTTTTGAAAAAAAAGTGATAAGATAGAAGATAGATAAAAATGTCTGTAACCTTAAAGAGAGTGAAGAATTTCATTATAGTTGCGATAAAGGCTATGTCCTTTTTTTTTTCTTGCACTATTTACTTCTTTCTGTTCTCCTTCGTTTACATATAGATTTTACTTTTACATTCAAATAATCTTTAAATATACATATATACATATATGTATGTATGAAAAGAAATATTTTAAACATTGTTTACTGAAAGGTGTTGAAGGAAATAATTTTTAAAAAATTTCTAATGTTAACATATTAAAAAAATTGAACTATTTTTATCATTACATTATTTGAACTTTATTAATTAGCTTGCTACTTACCTGTTGCCATGTTAGCTTCAACCGTTCAAACTGCTCCTTCCCATCTTCTGAGCAATCAGAGCAAGTAAACTTGAAAAAGTTATCACCTTTAAGATAGGTGATGTACTCTTTTGTATGACCTGTAAATAAATAAAAATTGGTCCTTTTTTCTCCACAAAACAATTTAAGTCACATCATTATGAAGTATATTACAAAGTATTTTTCTTCCATTCAATCATGTCTGATTCTTGGCAAGAACCTGCAATTTTCTTGACAAAGTTTTTAAGAAGTGGTTTGCCATTGTCTTGTTTGCGGGCTTGACAGAAAGTGACCAGCTCAAGGTCACTCAGCTGGCATTGTGCTGAAGGCAGGAACAGAATATTCATAGTCTCTCTACCTGATGCCTTAACCACTACCTCAGACTGGCTCTTATCATATATATATTACTTGATTCCAATTGTAATATTCTCTATTTTAGCCCTGGGAAGGAGACAAACCTGAAAATCCTTGCCAAGGAAACTCTAGGGATTTATCCAGGCAGATTCCAAGAGTCTCCATGATTAAATGGAAGAGGAAAAAAATCTTTTTAATATACTCTGTGCCTAAGATGGGACTAGCATTCAGTGTCTCTTGGGTCTAGCCTGATATCTTAACCATTATACCAAAATGATTCTCACAAAGTAATTACTTGAGCGTAAAACATAACAAATAGAGATAGAATGGCCCTCAAACAGAAATCTTGGCATCTGCTACCTTCTTATTAATACAGAAAACATATACTACATGCTACTATGTAATATTTACATGCTATATAAAACATTTCAATTAAAATATTCCATACTAAAAACAGCTGTTTGATGTTACATGTTCAAAACCAAATACTTTTGTTTGCGAGTTCTATACCAAAATCAGAATAATGCTACTTTCTTTCCATTTCAGAAAAAAAACTGTAAGTATTTCAAGTGTCCAAGCATGTGACTCAGCTGTTATTCCTTAACTTGTACTGTTTTCAAACTTGTGACAACTTAAGGTAGAATTAATTGATCATGTTCTTGCTGTTCCTGATTTCAACTTTTTGAGATCATGTATGAAGCATGAAGATAGGAACAATTAACATGTGGTTAGACAAAAGACAATTCTTAATAGTGCTTAACTGTTTCTCAGTTACATGACAGTTAGCCTTTCTGTGAAATTATAGATTTTCTAAAATAATGTAGATGCAGAAATGTACACCAGTGTATGCAACTAAAAATGGATGAGTGAGAGGAATGTGTGCAATCCGTACTTTGTATTTCCAGCAACTAATTTAAAGATAAACATGTGTGGTGGCTTTTTGTGCTCACATGTTATTAATGGTGTAGTTCCCATCTTTTTTAAAAAAGTGGGGGGGGGACAGATCCAGTAAACTATAGACCAATCAGCCTAACATAAATACCTGGGAAGATACTGGAAAAAATAATCACAAAACAGATATGCGAATATCTAGAAACAAAGTTATAACCAGAATGGGTGTCAACCCTGAAGATGGCCTAACTGTGGCCGTTTTTTTCTTGTAGGTTTCTCTTCTGACTGCTTCAGGAGCAAAGCGGCCAGGAAAGGGGGGTGTAAAGATAGCTGGGGTGTTGTAGCCTAAATAAAATTATTTCCTCTGGGAATCAAGGATGTTGCTGTAGGTATTTGAAGGGTGGAGACTGAGGTCACCTAGCAACTGGACTACATGCTGATTGGAGACTGTGGGGGGAAGTGACAAGTTTTACATTTAATTGGGTGAAAAATCAGTGGGAACTTAGAGCCAGTTTTCCACCAAGACTGTGCCAATTTGATATGTCCCAATAAAATATTCTTTGAAGAATTTGCCTGCCTTGGAGTTCTTATTGAATGGGATGTATTACTTGGAACCTTGACATTAAACTGGCTCTCTAAACTCTAAGGCTCCAAACCAAAGTTGCTATCTGGGGTCCTGAGCTCCAGCCGCTTGCCGGTCTACCTGAGCAGCAGAAAAGACTCAGGGAAGATGGAGGAAGAAAATGGAGAAGTGAGAGGTGCCGGAGGAGCCTGTGGGGAATCGAGGAGAACCTGACATTCCCCTCGACACCCTAGCGAGCAGCTGCAGCTGAAGTTGAACGCCAGCTAGGGGCATGGGCAAAGGAGCAGATCCACCTGCCAGTTTCCAAAGAGCTTTAGCAAGCAGAGGACCTGGAATCCAAACTAGTCAAGGCCAGATGTGGAAGAGACTGATCACATCCATGAGGGAAGTGAGAACAATGATCCTGGAGTGGAGATTGACAGGACTCTTGGATTCAAATGAGTTGGGGGAAGGAAAGTACCAAGCTCACAGCCAAGCTCTGGAAGGGCTGCCTGAAAGATTCAAGCAGCGTCAGCCAGCAGCAGCATACCAGTTACATAATAGCTGTCCTGGGCCAGCTGACTTCACATTTCCCGCGAAAGTGGACCGATCTACTCAGGGCGTGGGGCCTCAACCCTTGCATACAGTGCAACCTGGGATGCAACCGAGTGTTCCCAGGCGGGAGCAGTCAACTCCTCCAGTGGCCCAACCTACCAGCCCCCTGCAGCTGCTATTGGCTTGGTCGAGCTCCACTTCTTACCAGAGTCCACTTGGGTGCAGGAGACTGGCCGGCCCAGTAAGTCAGCACCGCCACTAGCTGGGAAAGTGCCTCCTGGCTAGTCATACCAGCCTAGACAAGGCTGGGACCAGGTCCAGGTGCAGTGAATTCCAGCCTCACTGGTTGTGCCACAGCCACAGCCACTGGCAGCGCCACGACCACCACTACCGCAGCCTCGAGGAGAAATTCCACTGCGCTTTTGAGTGGGGTTCGATGGAAGCCCAGACAAGTTGGCCTTCTTTCTAAACCAAGCGTGGGCTTACATCGACCACTTTGGGGACAGCTACCAAGATTACCAAGAAATTGTTTCCACCCTCACTGACAACCTGGAGGGGGAAGCGTTGAAATAGGTGACCCAAGTTTACGACAAAGGGGTTCCTGAGCTAGAAAATGTCAATGATTTCCTACAGGAATTAAGGAGCTGATTTGAGGATGTATCCCAGAGTCAAGAGGCAGAGAGACAAATCAAGAAAATCAGATAGAGGTCGCCCAGCCAAAGAATACATCCAGGAATTCCAAAGAATCGCTGGGAAGCTGCTACAAATCTGCCTTTGCCAGGGAGTCCCAGATCACATCCATTGCTGGTATAGTACTGGATGGCTGTAGCAATGGACTTAGAACTATGGCGACATCAGAAGGAGACCCCAGAGAGGAAACCCAAGAGATAACTGAGATGGCGAACTAGCCCATGCCCAGCAGAGGAGCCACTTGGAGGGGCCTCCATGGTGCCCATAAAATGCTTCTGGTGTAGAAAACAAGGCCACCAAGCATCCGAGTGCTTTGGCCCAGCTCCTGTACCACAAGCAAGAGGCCAAAGCTCTTCTGTAAAACCAAAGAGACTACAACAGAAACCCATGGAAAAGGGGAAATTCACCCAGCAAGACGTTGATTTCTCTTCCCCCCAAAAGGGGAAGAGAAAACTCCGACCCCTGAGGTCCCACCATTGACGAGCAGTGACAGTAGTGATGATAGTGAGGACAACCTGATGGTAAGTAAAGCCATCCATCCTTTTACGATTAAGTAAAAAATAGTGGTGCCAGAGACAGGAGACCATGGGGAAGTAGAAGCCATCATACACATGGGCTGTACCCGCTACCTCATCAGCCCTTCCACAGTCACTAAGCTGGGCATAAAGACAAAACCCCTAGCAAACCCCATCTAATTTGAGCAGGTCGATGGGTCAATAATAGAGGGGAGGTCAGCTACGCATGTCACCTAATCTGTCAAACTATAGATGGGGCACCACTGGGAGCTAATCCAGTTTGTGGTGATTCCAAAAATGACTGAGTCCATCATACTGGAACTGGCTTGGCTAGACAAATGGAACCCAACAATCACCTGGAAAGGAGGTTACCAAAAACTGAAATTGGAGCTGGTTCCAGACCCACTCACAACCTCAACAGAGAGGGAAGTATGCCAGTGGCTGAGTAACAGTAACAGAGAAGAGAAGGCTGCCATAATGGCACAGCCACTCCCAGGGACTGCTCAGATACCAAGAGAATACCTTAGCAGAGGTGTTCAGCAAAGAGGAATGCAGGAGGGCGGAGTTGGCGTCACGACGATACGGCACGTGATCTCGGAGGTCTGAGTTCGCAGCCGATATCTTTGCCCCTGGACGGTCCAAACGGATCTAAACCATCCTGAAGAGACGGCAAAAGTGAACAGCACATCCTGTTGATCCCAGGGATACCGCAAAGTCCCTGGTAGATCCAGAAGCTCTTCTTGCAGCGGCAAAGAGGCAGCCATTAAAGCTGCTGAAGTTGGGACAGCTCCGAAACGGAAGAGAGCAGAAAGAGAGAGTGTGCCGGTTTGGTGAGAACTTTTTTATTCTAAGACTTGAAAGGACACCCAAAGGAAAAAAAAGAATCTGTAAAAGTTTTGACAGAAATGATTAAGCGGCGATTTTAAACGGAAATGTCAAAGTAAGGTTTTGTGTTTTTTTTTCTCATTGCTGGATTTCAAATACACGATTTTAACTGGACTGGTTCTTTTCTTATTTATACCTGTCTTTTCTTCTCCTTTTTGATTTTGTAATATTTTAGGCTGAGGCTCCCTTTAGTTACTTAGTTATTTCCCTTTTTAAAATATTCTTTTCCCTTTTTTTTGGTAATTTTTACTACGTTTTGCTTGGGAAAGGAGGGGGAAAGTGAGAGCAAAGAAACTTTGTAACACTGCCAACTAGAGGCTTGAAAATGCTTTATTTCCTGTGATCAGATGAAGCTGAGAAAGAAAGAACTGAGACTCCTTTTCAAGGACATTGCTATGTGATAAGATAGAGGGAAGGGCACGGGAGAGTGTTATTGAGGGTGCTCTTCTGGATTTCTATCAACAGCTGCAGCCTGGTGTTGAAGCTCACAAAAAGAAAAGGTGATAAGTCTTTGGAGAAGAGAGTTATAATAAGAGCCTTGGATAACTAAACAAAGTGCAGTGTGCCCTTTTTATTTCTTTTAAGCTGTGCTACCCCTCCTTACCAGTTTTACTGTATTTTTTTTTTTTAATATTTATTCTTGTAATAACTACTTGGGTTTTTGGCCTGGTTGGAGTTTGTTTTTGTCCTTTTTTTTGGAAGTCCAATTTTCACGTTTGCTTTTTATTTTAAAGGGAAAGCCTTAAAAGCCTTTTCTCCTTTTTTTTTTCCTGGCATTTTTTGTTTTTTTCACCCACCTTTTTGGTTCATTTTTATGCACTTTTTTTATTTGAGACCTTTCAATTGGATTAAGGTGTTGAAGAACCTGAAAAAAATTTCTCCTTTTGTTCTTTTTAAGTCTTTTTTTTATTTAACTACTGATTGGATTAAGGTTTACAAGAACCTGAAGAAACTTTGTCTCCCCTTTTTTAATTACTATTGGGCTTTTTTCTCTCTACCATTTTATTTTTCACCTTGGATTATAATTGGCTACTTCACAATTGGATTAAGGTTTAGAAGAACCTGAAAATTTTGAATTGTTTAAAAAGAATAGGAAATTTACAGCTCCTGGTTCCTCAACTTCTACTTCTGCCTCCCCACCATCTGGAGGACAACGTTCAATGCAGACAATGTTAAAGCAAGAAAAAGAACAAGAAAAAGTGACTCTGCAGATGATTATGTAAGGAATCCAAGATATTAAAGCAAGATCAGAGACTATTGAAAAGAGAATAGAAAACATCGAACAAAGAACAGAGAATATTGAACAAAGAACAGAGAACATTGAACAAAGAACAGGGAAAACCGATGAAAAAGTGGAGAACATTCAACAAATGATGTCGAAGTATGACGAGAGATTCCAAAAAATTGAAGAAGATAAACAAAGAGACAAGAAGATTTGAGACACTGATAACAGATTAACTTGTGGTTGAACAAGATAAAAGTGGTATGTTGAGATGGGAGATGGACAGATCAGAATTTTATCTTAGATTTCAAAACATAGAGGAAGAAAAAGGACAAAATCTAGCTGAGATAATGATAGAAATATTGGCTGAAGCTTTGGAAATAACTGAAGAGAACATGATGGATGGAATAGATGAGGTATATCGAGTTTTTACAAGATATGCGATGAGAAATAGCCTACCAAGAGAAGTTCATATTACATTTACAAAGAAAGCAATTAAAACGCAAATATTGCAAATGGCAAGAGAGAAAACATTGAAATACAAAGGCAAGGAGATTGTGGTCTTAAAACAAATACCCAGAAAAGTGAGAGAGATGAGAAGAGAATATTGATTCCTAACTAAAATGCTACTGAAAAAAGAGGTGAATTATAGATGGCTGATCCCAGAAGGGTTAATGTTCACATGGCAAGAACAGAGACATAGAATTGACACAATTGAGAAAGCGGAATTATTTTATACAGAATTTTTTGGAAGGAAAGAGGAAGAGGCAGAAAAAGAGATCTCACTAATTGAATACTAAGAGGACCAAATGGAGACTGAAAAAGAAGAAGGCGCAGTAGGTGGAAAGGTGGAAACCAAAGAACAATGTGAACCAAGATCTACGAGAGGTGCTAAACCCAACTATAAAATATAACCATGGAAGAGAAAAAATTGATCACAATTAATATAAATGGACTTAATTCAGCCGTTAAAAGAAGGAAAACTTTTCATAAATTAGAGAAATTAAAATTTGATATAATTTGTCTACAAGAAGTACATATTAAAAAACAATATGAACAATTGTTGGTACAGCCCAAAATTAGGGAAAATATTTACTTCCTTGACCGAATGTAAGAAAAGAGGAGTGGTTTTATATATTAAAGAGATCACCCCAGCAAAATTGATCTATACTGATGAAGAGTATTAATGGTGGAAATAATGGACAATAATATAAAAACACTCCTGATTGCAATTTATGCTCCAAATGACAAACAATAAGAATTTTACAAAAAATTACATATGAAAATAATTGAACTGGATTATGCCAATATAGTTATGATGGGAGATTTTAATGGAATTGTAGACAATAAGTTGGACTATACAGCAGCAACAACAACAAAGCAAAACAGAAAGACTCTCCCCAAATCCTTTTTTAAAATGGTTGATGAATTACATTTAAAAGATACATGGAGAGAAAGAAATGTTAAAGCCAAACAATATACTTTCTATTCAAATAGACATTTATCATGGTCCAGAATAGATATGATATGGATGTCAACAGAATTAATATCTAATATTCAAGAAATAAATATTGAAACAAGTACTTGGGCAGACCACAATCCAATGACAATTAAATGGAAAGGACAAAAAAGAAGATCGTGATGGACGTTAAATAATAGTATTTTAAAGGAAAAAGACTTTACACAGTGGATTGAGAAAGAATTGGCCTTTTTCTCTGGAGAAAATAAAAAAGAAGATACATCAATTCAGAATGTATGGGATACAATGAAGGCATATGCTAGAGGCTTAATAATAGATTATACAAGGAAAAGGAATACTAGGAAAAGGCAAGCCACTAAGGTTCTAGAGGATGAGCATAAAAGACTTGAAAAAGAGCTACAGAAAACGCCACAGAAAAAGGACATTAAGCTAAAAATGGATATAATTAAACACAAAATGGGTAAAATAGAGAAAGAAGAATTAGCACAGAAAATTAGAGGTGGTAAACAGAACTACTTTGAAGATGCAAACAAACCAGGTAGATGGTTAGCATATAAATGGAGAAAAGAGAAAGAATCAAGGAAAATATTGCAGTTAATAGATGATCAAGGCCAAGTTTGCCATGGCAGCAAAGAGAAGAAGGAAATCATTCGAGATTTTTATTGGAAATTATATAAGCAAGAGAATATTGACGAGGAAAGAGTTAAGCAGTATTTACAGAATGCTAATTTACCTAAGATACCTAAAGAGACTGAAAAAATGTTAGAAAGCAATATAACTATGATGGAGTTAACTGAAGCACTTAAGAAGCAAAATAATGGAAAGGCACCAGGCCCAGATGGACTCCCGGCAGAATTTAATAAAACATTACAAGAATCGTTGAACCTTCCATTGCTAGAAGTTACGAATGAAGTTATGTGAAAGAAGAAGATACCCAAATCATGGTCAGAAGCCTATATTACACTTATTCCAAAAGAGGAGGCTGATCCATTGCAAATTAAGAACTATAGATCTATTTCTCTGCTAAATGCAGATTATAAAATTTTTGCTTCAATATTGGCAGAAAGACTTAAAAAATATTTAAATAACTTTATTCATTCTGACCAAAATGGATTTATGCCAAAGAGACAAATTAAAGATAATATGAGACTAATTTTGGATACCTTGGAATACTATGAGGCACATCCTGAAAAACAAATGGCTTTGATATTTCTAGATGCACAAAAGGCATTTGATAATGTGAATTGGCGATTCATGTTATTATTGTTGGAACAGATGGGTTTTGCCAGAAAATTTATTCAAGCAATAGAAGCCATATACTACAAGCAAACGGCAAAGGTAATGATAGAGGGAGAATTGACAGACTCTATTAACGTAAGAAAAGGAACAAGACAAGGGTGCCCACTATCACCTTTGCTATTTGTGTTAACTTTGGAAGTGTTATACAGAAATATTAGAGATGAAAAGAGTATAAAAGGAATGAAAATTAAAAAAAAAGAATTTAAATTGCAAGCCTTTGAGAATGATTTGGTTTTTATCTTAGAAGACCCTTTAGAAACAGCACCAAAATTGAGGGTTTCGGTTTGCAGCGCTTTGGGGCAGGCAGGAATCCGCAATGGTGTGCGGTTTCTGCCTGCGCTCGCCGCTGGAGTACCCCGAGCCACCCGGCTTCGGGGCTAAGCCACCCCGTAGAAGGTGGTGAAGACAGGGGAAATCTGGCAGAGTCGAGAGGAATCGCACCTCTCTTCCCCAGCCGGCTAAGCTCCCTTTTCCGAAGGCGGTAGAGCGGCGGTCAGAAATGGCCGCCTCAAAGAAGCACTCAGCCAGAAAAGAAAGTGCAGGAGGAAGTTAAGAAGTGAAAGTTTTTGGCTGACCGGGAGAAAAAGTAACAACTAAGATACTCTGGAATTTAAAATTTGCAAAAGATACATAGCTCCCAAAGACTTGCAAGCGGTGAATGAAAGTTAAAAGGGAAAGTTCTTTTTTTTTCACTCTCCTTCTTAATGTTGACAGTGAACAGAAATGAACAAGAAATCAGAAAAACACGCTTTGGCATCAATAGATAACTGGATAATTAAAGGTCAAGGGGATAATAAGGATTTCTGAACATTTAAAAAAAAATTTTTTTGCTGTAAGTGGGAAGGGAGAAGAAAAGAATAGGAGCAGGATTTGGAAGGCAGGAGGAGATTGCCTAGAACTTAAAAGAATCACTAAATACTAACAAGACTTCTAAAAGATGCAGCTTAACTGGAATTTTGTAACTAAACAGTAACCCCAGGAAGAGAAAGTGAAGAAAGAAGAAAGTGTTAAAAGAAACAGCTTATTTGGACTGTTTGGTGACTTTGGGACTTTTGGAAATTATATTTGAAGGACTAAAAACATTTGGGTGGTTGTTTGGAAAAAAGTTTTTTTTTTCTACAACGGCATCACTTGTGTATGAACTGAAAATTGAATTAAAAAAATATAAAGAAGAGGAACAAAAAGGGAAGGGCTCTCTTGGCTCTCTTTTTCAATTCTTAGAAATGACGATTTCTACCTATGAGAAACTGACTGCGCAGCAAGATGATGGGACAAAGAAGAAGCCATTTTTGATCAACAAGTAACTTTACTTGGGAAAGAAAGGGGAAAGGAGGAAAAGAAAATGGAGACTTTAAGATCTAAAAAAACAACCCAAAACGGGAAAAATAAGGTATATATGAATATAATGTTGAAAACAACAGAAAGGGGGAATACAGAAGAGGGAAATGGAGGTGGAGAGACAAGGGGGTAAAAAGGGCAGGGAGAAGAAGCAAGGGAGGGAGGAAGGGATGAGAAGTTTCAATGGTGTGGAGCAAGATGTAAAGAAACAGGATTTATTTAGAGATAATGGGTAAAAACTTAATTGAAAAAGGGATTCTGCAAAGGTACATAAGATTGTATTGTTATATTTGTATTAGAAATAATGTTAGAAAATTGGAAACAACGTGATTAAAAAGTGGGATAAAATATTCAGTGTAATTTAGTGAAATGTTTGTGAACAAAAGGAAGGCAATGAAATAAATGAGATAATTGAATTAGGAAGGAATGGGAACATTTTAATGACACAATGTTTTAAAATATAAGTGAAGTGGGGGGGAAATAACTATGGAAAGTTTGTAAGTGTTCCCATAAAAGTATGATATTTAACTGAAAAGTAATGTGTAAAATGTTCAAGATTTAAATGAATATTAATATTAATGACAGATTTGAATTGGTATGGATTTTTGTTTTAATTATATTACATATTTATAATCTTTTCTTTTTAAAAAAATATAGTGTGTAACTTTAGAATGTACCAAGCAGAATCCAAATGGAAGTTATGTACTATACTAAGTGTTATAAATTTAGGGGAAAGAGATAAAGGAGTCATACTCCAATCAGTGTACAGGAGAAATTTTGTTTAAAGGCGAAAGATAATAGATAGCTGGAAACAGGACAGACAAAGAATAACAAGCATAATGATCTGAACTGAGATGAGATCAATCAAATAAAATTAAGAAAGTTAAAAGAGGGGAGAAGCTATATAGAAAATGTAAAATAGCAATAAGACATGGAATGGTATATAAAATGAGCATGAATTTGAATTTGTGTCTGTACGAAGAGATGTAACCCGGGATCAAGCTGCTTTCAGAAAAGATGTTTTATGTTTTATGTTTTATGTTTTGTTTGTGTATTGTTTTTGAAAATCAATAAAATTTGTTTTTTTTTAAAAAAGAAACAGCACCAAAATTATTGGAAAAGATAGAGGCATGGGGCAAGGTGGCTGGTTTGAAAATAAACAAAGACAAAGATTTTGACAAAGAATATGTTATCAAGACAAAAGGAAGAATTGGCAGATCTACTGAAAATTCAAGTCACAAATAAGATCAAGTATTTGGGGATACATCTGACAGCAAGATGTAGTACATTAAAAGAGAATTAACTATATTAAACTTAAACAGCAGATAGCGCTAGACTTGACAAAATGGGAAAATTTACAACTGTCACTAATAGGGAGAATCTCAACAATCAAGATGAATAGATTACCTAGAATTTTATATTTGTTCCAAACAATTCCAATTAGGCTTGCAAAAGACTATTTTGAAGATTTAAATAAAATTGTGTTGAAATATATATGGCAGGAAAGAAAGTGAGAATAAAACTAAAACTCTTGCAAGAAGCTAGAATAAGAGGAGGATTTGGCCTACCTAATTGAGAGTTACACTACCAAGCTACAAATTTGATGTGGGTTAAGGAATGGATAACATTAAGAAATACTAGATTGCTAGCATTAGAAGGACATGATTTGTTGTTGGGGTGGCATGCCTTCTTATGGTACAAGGGAACTAAAACACAGGGGTATTTTAGGAGACATCATATACAGGAGGCTTTGTGGTTAAATTGGGAGAAGACTAAAAGGCAATGTTATTTGAAAATTCCAGTCTGGCTATCGACTATTGAAGCATTTTCTTATCCTATAACATATAAAAAGGAACAAACAGTTAGATATGGTAAAATATTGAATGAAAAGGGTGAACTTAAATCTATGCAAAAACTAGAGGAACAAGGTATAAAGATGAATTGGTTTTCATATGCACAAATACATTCAAGGTATGATAAAGATTTTAAAACAGAAGGTTTTTATGATAAATTGACTGATCTAGATAAGATTTTGACAGATACTAATGAAAAGGTGATTAAAAAACTGTATGGATATTTATTAGAAACTAAACTCGAAGAAGAACAAGTTAAAGAAACTATGATTGTTTGAGGGAAGAACTTTGGATATGGGATTGATTTAGAAAAATGGCAAAAATTGTGGTCTCAAAATTATAAAATGACAATGTCAACAGCATATAAAGAAAATTTGTATAAGATGTTTTACAGGTGGCATTTTCCCCCAACAAGAATAGCAAGAATGCTCAAAAATAAATCCGAAAAATGGTGGAAATGTCATCAGACACCTGGCTCATATTACCATATGTGGTGGACTTGTGCGGACGCTAGAAAATACTGGACCAAAATCCACATGTAGTTGGAAAAAATGACAAAAAAACATATAGATTTGAAACCAGAGATATTTTTATTGGGAATTTTACCTGATACATATAGCAAAGATTTGAAATACCTGATTGTAAATGTATTGGCTAAGATTGTATTTGCTAAAAATTGGAAAAATGAGAAAATACCATCGCAGGAGAAAATCATTAAGAAAATATTGGAATGTGCTGAAATGAGTAGATTGACATTTGAAATTAGAGAACAAGAGGATACAATTTTATAAAATTTGGGACCTTTTCTGTCAATGGTTAGATAATAAAATACAATAATGAAATATGGAGATTTTTAGAAAATAATAAATATATAAAGATGTACCTCTTTTTTATTATATCTACAAAATGTTTTTAGGATAGATTTGGGAGGATTATATGAATTGTTACAAAATAAACTAAGTAAATTATGGTTATCTCGTAAAATATGAATGAATAAAACTATAATCAAATGATTAATAATGATACTAGGGTATTCAATTTTTGATTGATAATATGAGCTATTATGCAATGTAACTGTAACTGAAGACTATGAAAAGGATGCACAAAAAAATTTGTAAACCAACTGGCACGCTGTTTGTATACCTACGGAAGAAAGTTTGATGTTTTTATGTTTTGTTTGTTTATGTTTGTTTTTAAAAACCAATAAAATTTACACACAAAAAAGAGGAATGCAATACTCTTGCCATCACCCCCCATCGACCCACAAGCTGGGCAACAGAGTTTGTGCCAGGGGCTAAGCTACCAAAACTAAAAATGTGTTCTATAACTCTAAGGAGATGAAAGAACTATGGCACTATATCGACGCCAACCTAGCCCGGGGTTTCACACAACCAGCAAAATCTAGGGTGGCCCCCTTGTCTTGAGAAGAAAGATGAGTCAAAGATGCTCTGTATGATTTTAGAGGAATAAATGCAGTATGCGTGGAAAACACCTACCCACTGCCACTAATAAAGGACATGCAGTCCCACCTGACCAAGGGGAAGATGTTCACCAAGTTAGACCTGCGGGAAGCTTACTACCGGGTACGAATTAGAAGACAAGTGGAAAACTGCCTTTAACTCCCCGCTAGGCAGCTTCCAATTCAAAGTAATGTTGTTTGGGTTACAAGAGGCCCCAGGGCCTTGCTGTCTTGATGCAATTAATCAATGATCACCAATATAAAGGAATCCTTGTCTATTTGGACGACATTCTTATATTCAGTGAAACAATGGAGGAAATGTGAAGCTAGTGAGCAAAGTCCTGAAAAAACTGCTCATGGCAAAACTATGCTGGCTGTCAAAAGACTGCTCTGGACTGCTGAGTGTCAAACAAGGGGGTAGAAATGGACTGGGCAAAAGTCAAAGCAATACTAGACTAGGCGGGAACTTAGAGCCAGTTTTCCACCAAGACTGTGCCAATTTGATATGTCCCAATAAAATATTATTTGAGGAATTTGCCTGCCTCAGAGTTCTTATTGAATGGAACTACTTGGAACCTTGACATTGCATTTGTTAAAAACAGATCATGCCAAACCAATCTTATTTCATTCTTTGACAAAGTGACTAAATGAGTACACCTAATGCTAATATTTTTTTTTGGAGCCCTGAAAAAAATGGCTAGGCCGTCTTTTCAGGGATGACTTAATTCCCCCCTTGCATCTTCGCGTAGAGTGCCCCGCAGGCAGCCATGCCTCACCACCAGCCGCTCCTAACTGGCGATCATGGCAGAGCGTGGAGAGCTCCTTACTCCTGCCAAGCACCTTTGCTGCAGACCCGAGACCTTCAGCACCCGCTGCTACTGCTTCCTCCGCCGCCATTGCTTTCCCTTCTACCCATGCTGCAGCTGCGTTTGGAGCTGACACTTCCACGTTTGGAGCTGCCGCTGTGTTTGGAGCACCACCATTTGGAGCACATTGGGAGTGGGGATGGCAGCAGTGTTCCAAACGTGGCAGCAGCTCCAAATGTGGAAGTGGCAGCTCCAAACGCGGTGGTTGTGCTCCAAACGCAGAAGCAGCAGCTCCAAACGCGGCAGTGGCACGGGTAGAAAGGGAAGCAACGGCAGCAGGGGAAGCAGCAGTGGCGGTACCAAAGGTCTCAGGTCTGCAGCATAGATGCTTGGCAGGAGTAGGGAGGTCTCAGGGCTCCACTATGATTGCCCATTAGGAGAGGCTAGTGATGAGGCATGGCTGCCCGTGGGGCGCTCCTAACAGCAAGTTCCCCCCTTCCCCCCATTTCACGTTTTAAAATAGGCCTAAATTTGGGGGAGGGGCTTAATTTCATTTTATGCCTAGAATACATGCTGGGTCTTCCTATTGGGGGGGCGTATTGTTGGAGAAACATGGTACTTAGCATGCTAATATATATAATATACTTCAGCTGACTTGTTATAGCAAGTCATTCAACAAAGTAGACCACAACCTACTTCTTGATAAATTAGAAAAATGTGGTAGAGACAGCATCACCACCAGATGGATCTGTAACTGGCTGACAAACTGTACTCAAAGAGTTGTCCTTAATGGTAGTACATCTACATGGAGGGAAGTAAGCAGTGAGGCACCACAGAATTAGGCCCAGTACTCTTCAGTATCTTTATAAAAGACTTAGATGAGGGAATAGAAGAGGAACTCATCAAATTTGGCAAATGATACTAAGCTGGCAGGAATACCCAACATCCCAGAAAACAAGCTCAGGATCCAAAAGATCTTGACAGACTTGAATAATGGACCCTATCAAACAACATGAAATTAAATGTGGAGAAAAGGAAGGTTTTATACCTAGACAGGAAAAACCAAAGGTATAAGTACAGATTAGGAGAAACATGGCTCAGAAACAGTAACTGTGAAGGGATCTTGGGAGTCCTAGTGGACATTCACTTAAACATGAGCCAGCAATGTGCGGCAGCAGCCAAAAAAGCTAATACAGTCCTTGGTTGTATAAACAGAGACATAGAATCAAAATCATGTGGAGTATTAGTATCACTTTATAAATCCTTCGTAAGACACCTGAAATGCTACATCCAATTTTGGTCACATTACAAAAAAGATGTTGGAAAAAGTGCAAAGAAGACCAATTAAAGTCCTGGAGACTAAAACATATGAAGAACAGTTGCAGGAATTGGATAGGGATAGTCTAGAGAAAAGAAAGATTAGGGGTAACATGATAGTAGTATTCCAGTATTTTGAGGGGCTGCCACAAGGAAGAGGGGGTCAACATTTTCCAAAGCACAAGAAGGCAAGACTAGAAACAATGGATGGAAACTAATGAAGGAGAAACTTCCTAACAGTGAGAACAATTAACTAGTGGAACAGCTTGCTTTTAGAAGTTGTAGATGCTTCATCATTGGACATTTTTAAGAAAAGACTGGACAGCCACCTGTCTGAAATGGTATAGGTAGTGTTGGTGAAACTTTTCGGCACCAAGTGCCAAAACGGGAGCACAAACACATGCGTGCAGGGAAGCACTATGAAACCAGAAGAGCAGTTCCCCAGCACGCATGGTGTGTGCCAAGAAGCTAAGCTTCTGGTGCGCCACATGGTCTTCCGGTTTCCGGCAGTCCAGCATGTGCAAAGACCAGCTGGCCAGCACACATGTGTGCACTGGAAACTGGAAGCTCAGCTTCCCAGCGTGCACATGCACACCAGGGAGCAGCTCTTCTGGTTTTCTGGACTTCTGCATGCACAAACACCAGCTGCGCATGCTGGAACCCAGAAGAACAATGGACGACGGCTGGCATGCCCAGAGAGGTGGCTGTGCATGCGTGCCATAGGTTCGCCATCATGGGTATAGGGTCTCCTGCTTGAGCAGGGGGTTGGACTAGAAGATCTCCAAAGCCCCTTCCAACTCTATTCTGATTGAAATTGAAATGCTGTAATAAATACCTAGTACAAAATATGGTTTTCCTGGACCATAATAGAGGACTATAAATGTTGTTCTATTCTATCAATATTAAGTTTCAGGGTGCATTTAAAAATACAAAGGCTTTATGTTAGCCATTTTTTCTTCTAGATGGGATGTATGCATTTTGTGCATACCTTGTTTTGTTCTAGTGTCAATGCTATTTATACAGTTAAAACAGCAGCAAACTTTTTTCTAGTCACCACTTAGATGTAAGAATAACACTAGCAAAAACAGTATACATGCTTTTTACTGGGTTTCTGCATAGAAAGCATATTTGATCTTGCTTGATAATGCATATCAAAATGATTAAATTGGAAAAAGGGAAAAGTTGTCTGTTTTCCAGCTTTACTTACCTTGAGTCTTGGAGAAGTACTAATTATTAGTTAAGGTATTGTACCAGATTCAAGTTTTCCTCAGCTTTGGAAACTCATCTGGGTAACTTTGGGCATAAGGTTGTGGTGATAAGAATAAATGAAGGGAAATGCAAGCCAACTTAAAATACCTGAAGAAACACCTGCTTGCCTCTTGGGTAAGTTTGGGCATAGGGTTATTTTGATAATAATAAATGAAGGAAAATGCAAGCAACTTAAAACACCTGCTTGCCATCAATCACACATAAAAATTAACAAATAAACATTAAAGGCATCTGTTCTTTTTGAAGGCCCTGACTTCATGGAATATTTTTAATACAGGAATGGAACTGGTTTGTGATTGCTGCCTTTCTGGATCTTTCTGAACATCTAAACAATGTAGTCCTTGAATTTCTCAATGGCTTCTCATAGCAAGAACAAATGCAGGTGTTTTCTCTACTATGCAACAAAGAAATGTTGATTAAAATAAGTTCAAATAGCTAATATATGTTTAGGGCTTTTTAAAACAGTGATTGGTCTCATTCGAGACAATGATGAATCTGCATACAGACAGGAGGTTGCCTCATGGTGTAACCGGAACAATCTGGAACTGAACCCATTCAAAACCGTAGAATTGGTGGTAGACTTTAGAAGAAACCCTCCCATACTACCATCTCTTACAATACTAGACAACACAGTATCAACAGTAAAGACCTTCAAATTTCTAGGTTCTACTATATCACATGACCTAAAATGGATACCTAACATCAAAAACATCATCAAAAAAGCACAACAAAGAATGTTCTTTCTGCACCAACTCAGAAAGCTCAAACTGCCCAAGGAGCTGCTGATACAGTTCTACAGAAGAATTATTGAGTCTATCATCTGCACCTCTATAACTGTCTGGTTTGGTTCTGCAACCCAACAGGACAAACACAGACTTCAGAGGATAATTAGGACTGCAGAAAAAACAATTACTACCCACCTGCCTTCAATTGAGGACCTGTATACTGCACAAGTCAAAAAGAGGGCTGTGAAAATATTTACAGACCCCTCACATCCCGGGCATAAACTGTTTCAACTTCTTCCCTCAAAATGACGCTATAGAGCAGTGGCCCCCAACCTTTTTTGTGCCACGGCCCAGTACCGGCATCAGCACGCATGGCAAGGCAAGGCGAGCCGAACGAACGGCCAGCCAGCTGTCCCCTGCTTCTCCCTGCCACCTTCAACTCCTCCTTTGTACCTTTGTCGATGGGCTTCACTTCGGGACGGCTTCGGGACGGTCGCTCAGCTTGCCTTGCCTTGGGTGCTGAAAGAATCCTCGTACCTTAGTTTCGTTCGAAGCCCCCCCCTCAATGAAACTAAGGCGCGAGGATTCTTTCAGCACCCAAACGCCGCTTTCCAACTGGAAAAGCTCACCTGGAAGCACTTTCTCGTCAAACAAGATGGTGGCGCCCAGCAAACCGGCGGCCCGGTAGGAAATGTTCCACGGCCCGGTACCGGTCCACGGCCCGGTGGTTGGGGACCCTGCTATAGAGCACTGCACACCAGAACAACTAGACACAAGAACAGTTTTTTCCCGAAAGCCATCACTCTGCTAAACAAATAACTCCCTCGATACTGTTCAACTATTTACAAAGTGTACACTACTATTACTGTTAATCTTCTCATCACTCCTTATCACCCATCCCCTCCCACTTGTGATTGTAGGACTGCAACTTTGTTGCTTGTATCCTTACAATTTATATTGACTGTTTCCTAGTATGATTTGATTATTGATTGTACCCTATGACTATCATTAAGTGTTGTATGTTATGATTTTTGATTAACGAATGTACCTTTTCTTTATGTATACTGAGAATATTTACACCAAGACAAATTCCTTGTGTGTCCAATCACACTTGGACAATATTCTATTCTAAAATTAATTTGCTATGCAACAATGTACTTGTGTCTTAAGACTGAGATCTGTGTCATTTATTTTGAAGTAACCATAAATGATTTCAATGTTGTTTACTTCAAGAAGTATTATATCTCCAACTTTTGTAGTTCAAACAAAGCTAATTGATCATTTCTAAGCAACACCATGTGGGTAGAACAGAATACCAAAACTTGTGTTCAGACACTCTACATGGACATGTGTGCTTATGTGCAGAGTAAACAGAGTAAAAACTGTAAGTTTGAGAAACTCAAAATCACAATATAAATAATTAAGAAGTCTTACTTGCTGGCAACCATTTTTGACATCTTTCACAGTAATAAGTTATCTCCTCTGCCCAGGATGTTTCTCCTTCATCACTATTCATAGAGTCTCCGCTTTGATCATGGCTCAAATCCACTGATGCCTGATCTTCAGATTCTACTATAAGAAGAGTTTCTCCTTCAACTTCCCCCTCTTCCAGCCCTTCTGAAGGAGATGTTCTTGTAGCTTCATCATCATGACAAGTCATCATGTCATTCATGTATGCATTTTTATCCATTATGCCTATGGAGAATTATTTTCACCATATAAAATTTTTTTCTTCTAATATCTAAAAAGCATGATCAGAATAATGATTGATTTGGTAAATACGATAATAAAATTATGTAACAAAAAATTATGACAACTCTTTCTTTTCACGCTTGGGGTTTTCTTGTCATTAGCATTTTGCTATTCTCTGTTTCAAGTTGGATGGCCAAAGTAGTATCTTTATCTAAAAGATTAAAATGTTCCTTGTATTTCTGTCTCTCAAGATCTCTGTAAACGCCTTCATGTAACCTCTGAAAAAAGATACATTATTATTAAAAATTGGAAAAAAATCATACTTGCTATAAAATTAAGAATACATTAAATATACGGCAACATAACTTTTCAACAGATGCACATAAATTAATATAATACATTAATTAGATTACAGATCTTTAAAGATCCTTATAAAAAAATATACAATAAGCAAAAATACAATAGCCCTTGACTTAATACCATAATTGAGACCAAATTTCCATCTCTAAGCAACGTGGTGATAAACAAGATATCATGCAGCTCTAGAGGTCCTTTCAGTAAGAAGCATGGGGCGGGGGGGGGAGGCCTAACACAGGTTATGTGCAAACTTGGGCCTTGTAATATGCCACAAGCACACATAAGCTGGGGAAAAATATACTTGGCTCAGGGGCTTTTTGATGTAGAACAGTGCAAGATGCCTGAGTTATAGTGCTGCAAAAAACTGCAGCCATCCCTAGAAACCTCAGTCATCTCAACCCAGCCGCTCTGCCACAACCAATTGGTCTTTGCCATTTTCCTCTCACTGTTAAGATACACTAAGCCTGACCCTACTACATGTGAAGCAGTTGCTGGCCACACCAAGCCTTCTTCCAGAGGCTTGGCAGAGCTATCAGCTGACTCATATACAGTAGTGTCAGCCACCTCATCACATTGGAGGAAAATTGAGGTCACAGGTTATAACTTCTCTATTCAGGGCCATCATAATTTTGAATGGTCACTGAACAAGTGGTCATATGTTGAGGACTACCTCTACTGATACATAAATAGTCCTCGACTTACAACCACAGTTGGCATCAGAATTTCCACTGCTAAGTAAGGTGGTTGTTAGGTGACTTGCATCTGATTTAATGATCTTTTTTTGCCCCAGTTGTTAAGTGATTCACTGCAGTTAAGTGAGTCCCATGGTCATTAAATGAATTACTCTACTGACTTTGTTGGAAGCAACTGGGAAGGTCATAAATGATGATCACGTGACTCTGAGACACTGGAATAGGTGCCAGTCTCCAAGTGTTCAAATTTTGATTACATGACTATGGGGATGCTCCGAACAGATGTAAATACAAGGACTTGTCATAACTTGCTTTTTTTCAGTGCCATTGTAACTTTGAAAGGTTGCTTAAGAACTACAGTAGTCAACTTAAGACCAATCATTTAGTGACTGTTCAAAGTTACAGTGGACCCACCTAAAAGCTATTTATATCTTAGTTCCAAAGTTATGACTTCTGCAGCACCCCTGCAGTCCTTTGCCCTTACGACTGAGTGCAAGGACCCTTCAAGCGCCTCCCTGCCTACTACCCCACCAGACTGCATAGCTTGAGCCTGCATAGCTTGAGCCTGCATCCCACCCCTCCAGGCCCCACACCCTCTTCACTTACCTTTTGAAATTTTCTGGAGCTTATGTTAGGGAAGCAAAGCAGCCACCATTTTCAGAGTGTCCACTATTCAGGGCAACTTATCTGAAAATGGCAGCCACTTCCAGGATTGCACTATGTAGCCCAATGAGGCTTGCTTGTTTCCCTAACACAAATTCCAGATGTGTTTGAAAGGTAAGTATGCAATGGGTGACGTGAGTAAGGAGAATGTGGGTCTATGGGTGGGAAACAGACCCAAGGGCAGGAAGCAGAGCACAAAATGCCTCAGTGGGTGGGGAAGGCCTTGGGAGGATTGAGGAAGGATCTGCACTATGTCTCCCAAGAGTTCACTTAATGACCGCACTGGGAAGAGCACAGAAGGAGAATTGTAAGGCATCATTTCAATTGTCATTTGAGGACTATTTGTTTGGTGTAGCATGATGTGACCACACCATTTGCTAACAGCAGTTTTGGTAGTCCAGATTGCAGTTGTTAGCCCAAGACTATGCTATCATTAGGTGAGGACCTCGTATTCATTCTGTCCTGGCATGCTCCCCTTCACTTCAACTTCCCCAACCCATTTCCTCTCATCTCTGCCTTTTGGGTCATTCTGCACTCCACTGCCCCTGCTACTCCACCACCCTGCTCTCCATCCTGCTCTCCTCACAGCCCCCAGATTACCTTTGCCATCTTCTTCCTCCCACTGAGGTGTGGGTAGGGTGCAGGGCAGCAAGGACAAAATACAGCAGAGGAGGACAGCAGAGTTGGAGGGAAAATTGGACAGGTGAGGAGAGTTGACGGTCATAAATGCAGACAAGCTACCAAAGTTCTGAATTTTTATCACATGACCAGAGGGGCGCCACAAGGGCTATAACTTTGAGGATCAGTCATAAATATCAGATGTCTCGTTGGGAAGCTGTTCCATAGAATTTGGTGCAACTATTGGTTCTGGATAATATCCCTGATCCTCCCTTCACTTCTTGTCAGTCCCACCATATCTCCCTAGTGGGATACAATTAAGAGGAATCATGGAGGAAACTGCTTGGATAAGTCCCTGGTTGGATAAGTTCCTGCAGTTTTTTGGCAAGATTTTTCAGCAGTGTTTCCTTGGGCTGAGAGAAAATGACAAGTAGACTGTGGGATGCATGCGGGATTTGCCTAAACTGTGTCATAACTTGGCATATGAAAGTTAGGACCATGAAACGTAGAGATGGTGTTGCTGGTCCCAGCTGCCATCAATAAGTGAGAATTATCCATAATTCTTGGGATATGCACAAAGTAGAACATAAAAGCTTCAGCTACACTTGTGGGAAATAAGATATTAAAAGACTTTTTAATAGAAAAATGAAACATGTACTATTACTATTAAAAATGAAAAATGAAACTAATTGTAATCCTATTTTATATGGTACATTGCTTTAACAAGAAACCAGAAAAAAATTAGCAAAAAAGGATGAAGTAAAAATAAACTGAAGGTGTCCCGTTTTTGAGAAAAGACACCAACTTTCCAGAGAATTTTTCAATTTCATATAAACTTTTATGAAGATTCATTTAGCAATCTTTGACTTCTCATTCTCTAACATTGTTTAATTCTCAAAATGTTTAAGTGGAATTAAGTTTGGGAACAATGCTTTTAATGTTACTTTTTTCTTTCACACTCTGCATAGAACTGAGGGTAAGCCATTGTAAATGATATCCCTATCGAAAAACAAAAAATTTAATATAAAGATACAAGTTATTGCTTGCTTTTTACAAGGTAGCTTAATCAGAAAAATAATAAAGGCTTGTTTAGATTTCCAGGAAGAAAACAAAAACCTTAAAACACAACCTTCAAGTTGAGCAAAAGTAATATTGTCTCTCGGAGTTTGTCCCAGTCCAAATGCAGTATAAGCCTTAGAATGTACTGATATACGTTTTCTTCACAGAAGAATGTATTGGAAGGAAAAATCATTTAATGCCATTTGTCTTTAAAGAGGAATAACGGAATTACATATGCTTTTAAAAACTTTTTACAAGTTCCCTTGTTCAACAATATAAAACCACAGATTCCTCCATAGCTTTTCTACGGAATAGCTGTTACCTCTGACCGAGAGGGAAAAAAATGGCTCCCAAATTCAACGAGGAAGCAGGAGTTTGTAATGTATGAAAATATTTTGACATTACCTCTCTGAGATGTCTCTGTTGGACGTGGACACCAATAATGGCTCCGCCCGCGAGCAGGATAGAAACCCCCAGGGCTGCCTTAGAAGTTGCCGACATGACACCACGTAGCACCACAACTCCCCACAACAGCAAGCATCAAAACGAACTACACCATTTCGAATAAGGCACTTAAGAGCATGCGCGTCTGCGCGGACGTCACAATGTGTTCTATTTTTCCACGCATGCTCAACAGGTTTGACTGATGCGCGTGGTTCGGAGCGTTACTTTCTTGAAAGTATGCTTTCTTTCAAGAGGGGGAACGTTGACCCTAATTCTTTGAGTAGTTTGGAGGCTCAGTCTTTACCCCCAATAAGAAAAAAAAAAAGACGTAGCACATTTGTTGGCAAGTTAAACTAGCATTTTTAAAACTGAGGAATAAGATTGTAGCAAAAATACTTTTAATTGATTTTAATTTTCTGCTAAGAAATCTAGAAGCAGAAATGATACATCTGGTGGAAAAATAAAATTATTTCAAATATTCTGCATTAAAATCTTTTTTTTAAAACAAACCCTAACCCTAACCCTAGCCTTTGACTCTTTTCCCTAACTTAATAATGCTTAATATAACACTTAATTTATATTGAGATTCTGGTTAGTACATTCTAAAATTACACACTAAACTTTATAAAAAAAAACAAGTACACTACAATTACAAAATGAAAGCCTATAACCCACCATAAATACCATAAAAGAGCTAATCATATATGCTAATACACATTTTACTCTAAATACGCATATAAAAACACACTTTTATGTACCTTCCAGGATCCCTTTTTCAATTAAATTTACCCATTTGCTTCCCACCATTAAGGTTTTCCATCCCCTCCTTTCTCTCTTGTTTATTTTTCTCCTTGCCTTTTTTACCCCATTGTCTCTCCTCCTCCCTTTTCTTCTTCTGCTTACCCCCTTTCTGTTGTTTTCTAACCTTATATCCACCTTTCATCTCATTTTTCTCTTTTTGGATTGTTTTCTCTGCCCTTAGAATCCCCTTTTTCTTTTCCTCTTCCTCCTCCTCCCCAAAGAAAACCCATTGCTCATCCAAAATGGCTTCTTCTTCTTCTTTGTTCCAGTCGTCCTGCTGCATAGTCAATTTTTCTTAAGTACATACCGCCATTTCTAAAAATTGAAAAAGGGTGCCCAAAGTATCTTTTCCATCTTGCTCTTCTTTCTTATATTTTTGGTATTGAGTTTTTAATTCATCCAAAAGCAATGCCATCATGAAGAGAAAGACTTCTTCAAAAACAACCACCCAAGTATTTTTAATCAAGAGTAATTCCAAAAAAATTCCAAAGTCACTAAAAGATCCAGATAAACTATTTCTTTCAATACTTTTTTTTTTACCTTCTTCATTTTCTCTTTCTGGGGTTACTGATTAATCAAAAGGTTCCCATTAAAATGTATCTTTCTTTAAAGTTCTAGGCAATCTCCTCCTTTTTCAAGCTCTGCTCCAAAAAGTTTTTTTTCCTCTCCCCCCACTTACAACAACAATTTCCCTTTAAACGCTCAGAAATCCATACCTCCAATGCGGGCTTTCCAATTTCTGAGGATGTTAAGTCCAAAGTCCAAAGTCCTTTCTCTCACAATTTTCAAGTTAAAATACCTTCAGTGCCCAGTATTTTCCAGTTCTGCATTTAGTGTTTCTGTGGGGTGGGAGAGTAAATAGAAAAAAAAGTTTTCCCTTGGCAGCTTTCTCTGCCGCTTTTCTCTTCTTAGGGATACAATGTATCTTTCAGGCAATAAACAATTCCACTCCAGGTTTTAGAAGTTGCTATTTTCCCGGCACAGCCAGCACTTTCACTTCTGAATCTTCTTCTCCTTCTTCCTCCAGCACAATCTTTTCCAGCTGCCGGCTTCTTTGTGGCGGCCATCACTGACCGCCGCTCCACCGTCTTGAGAAAAGGAGGTTAAGCTGGGTGAGGAGGGGGTCTGCGACACCTCCAAACCCCTTTCCAGATCCTCCCTATCTTCGGCTGCCTCTACAGGGCAGCCTTATCCTCCAGATCCGTCTGGATCGGAGGCACCAAGACGGCGAGCACAGCAGGGATCGCGGAGAAACGTGAATCCCTGCTGTTGCCGAAGCCTGGCAACCCGGAAGTCCTGCATTAAAATCTTTGTGCATGCCAATAGAAGACCTAGTATTTAGACGAGCAGTGATGTGATCTTCATACCTCAAACAGGCTTCCTACATCTAAGTGCAGTTGGTAGGATCAGGACAGTACATTTTACTGTAGTTAATCATATATTCACCCCAGAGAACTCATCAGTAAAAAGATTTCTAGGCAGTTTTTGCTAAAGGCAGCATACCATTACCTTTTTTATTAACTATGCTTTATTCAATTGATGCCTATAGTAATATACTAAGATAGTCACTGGGAATGCCCACCCAGGAGAGTGCGTGTGCCCAGGGGGCGAGACCAAGGCAGAGGTAGCAGCACCTTGCTGTCACCAGGGTGGCCCTGTGGGCCAGAACTAAGGCTGACCACGTTCTGACCCAGATGGCCACCACATAGTAGAGCAGCACATAGAGCCCCAACAGTGCCGCACCAGGCACCAGTGCCTCCATAGCCCACTTACTGGCCTGGTCTCGTAGCCCTTGAGGCTTCCCTTTCACTGGGACTGTCCCTGCATGGGAAAACCATGGCCACCAGCCATGCTGTCCACCTTTCCGCCTCCCCTTGTCCCTTCCTGGGCACAGAGGGAAGGGAGGGAGGGAGGGAAGGAAGGAAGGAAAGAGATGGGAAGGAGAAGGAGGAAGGAATAGTTAACTCTGCTCACTTGGAAGTAGCGTTTATTGAAAAGTTTTCCTGCAAATTCAAATGCAAATGATATGTGAATGCTTTCCTTTCAAACAGGAGAGTAGAGAAATCCTTCTCATTAGAAACATTTCCATGCATTTATGTCCTATAAAATACTTTTCAGACAAATGTGTCATCAAAATATTTAAAACCATGCAATCTTATTCCAAATATCAACAGGAATGCAGCAGCAGCATCCTCTGTCTCCTGCTTTGCTGGGAGGGGTACCAGACAGGGAAATGCCAATGATATCTGAGATTGGGAGAACAGCATCTACTTTGGCATGCTGTGCACACGCACACGCACACACACACACACACACACACAGAAAACATTCCAACCTTGGAGACTTTTATCCACATCTGAGCTTATAAGCTACCAATCATACCTGGGTTCAGGAAGAAGGCCCTCTCCTTCCTCTGTGGATAAAAGTCCCCAAACTTGGAATGTGGTGTGTTTGTGCATATGTGTGCTTGGTTGCCAGCAGTTTGGTGAGGCGAGGAGCTTGTGGGCCACCAAATTGCCCCCACATCAGGTTAGCTGTTGCAACTTGTTCCACCCCAACCCAGCCATCCCAAGTCAGCCATACCCAGTGTTGAGCCAGCCACGCCCATCCAGCATCAACCCAGTCACACCCACCTAGTCGCAGCGACCTGGCTACTGCCCTTTGAGGGCAACCATAATGTTGATCCGGCCGTCAATGAAATTGAGTTTGACACCCCTGTTCTAGTCCAACTCCCTGTTCAAGCAGGAAACCCTATATCCCTATAGACAAATATAAACCCTATAGACAAATGGTTCTCCAATCTCATCTTTAAAAAAAAGAAAAAGAATCTTTAAAATTTTTGGCTAAAAAAACTTATTAAAAATTTTTCAATTAAAAAGTTTGAAATGGTGATGAACTTTTTTATATACAGGTGAAACTCAAACAATTAGAATATCGTGCAAAAGTTCATTTATTTCAGTAATGCAACTTAAAAGGTGATCCTAATATATGAAATAGACTCATTACATGCAAAGCAAGATAGTTCAAGCCGTGATTTGTCATAATTGAGATGATTATGGCTTACAGCTCATGAAAACCCAAATCCACAATCTCAGAAAATTAGAATATTATATGCAGTCAATAAAACAAGAATTGTACATAGAACAATATTGGACCTCTGAAAAGTATAAGCATGCATATGTACTCAGTACTTGGTTTGGGCCCCTTTTGCAGCAATTACTGCCTCAATGTAGCATGGCTTGGAAGCTATCAGCCTGTGGCACTGCTGAGGTGTTATGGAAGACCAGGATGCTTTAATAGCAGCCTTCAGCTCTTCTGCATTGTTCGGTCTCATGTCTCTCATCCTTCTCTTGGCAATGCTCCATAGATTCTCTATGGGGTTCAGGTCAGGCGAGTTTGCTGGCCAATCAAGCACAGTAATCCCACAGTCATTGAACCAGGTTTTGGTGCTTTTGGCAGTGTGGGCAGGTGCCAAGTTCTGCTGGAAAATGAAGTTCAGCATCCCCATAAAGCTCCTCTGCAGAAGGAAGCATGAAGTGCTCCAAAATCTCCTGGTAGACGGCTGCATTGACCCTGGACTTAATGAAGCACAGTGGGCCAACACCAGCAGATGACGTGGCTCCCCAAATCAACACAGACTGTGGAAACTTCACACTGGACTTCAAGCAACTTGCAGTGTGTGATTCTCCTTTCTTCCTCCAGACTCTGGGTCCTTGGTTTCCAAATTAGATGCAAAAGTTACTCTCATCAGAAAAGAGGACTTTGGACCACTGAGCAGCAGATCAGTTCTGTTTTTCTTTAGCCCAGGTAAGACGCTTCTGACGTTGTTTGTTGTTCAGGAGTGGCTTGACAAGAGGAATATGACATTTGAAGCCCATGTCCAGGATCCGTCTGTGTGTGATAGCTCTTGATGCACTGACTCCAGCCTCAGTCCACTCCTTGTGAAAGTCCCCAACACTTTTGAATGGCCTTTTCCTGACAAGCCTCTCTAGGCTACGGTCATCCCTGCTGCACCTTTTTCTTCCACACTTTTCCCTTCCACATAACTTTCTATTAATGTGCTTTGATACAGCACTTTGGGAACGTCCAACTTCTTTTGCAATTACCTTTTGAGGCTTTCCCTCTTTATGGAGGGTGTCATTGATGGTTTTCTGCACAACGGTCAGGTCAGCAGTCTTTCCCATGATTGTGATTCCTACTGAACCAGACTGAGAGACCATTTAAAGGTGCAGGAACCCTTTGCAGGTGTTATGGCTGAATTATCTGATTAGAGTGGGACACTTTGAGCCTAAAATATTGAACCTTTTCACAATATTCTAATTTTCTGAGATTGTGGATTTGGAGTTTTCATGAGCTGTAAGCCATAATCATCTCAATTATGACACATCACGACTTGAACTATTTTGCTTTGCATATATTAGGTTCACCTTTTAAGTTGCATTACTGAAATAAATGAACTTTTGCACAATATTCTAATTTTTTGAGTTTCACCTGTATATATAATTTTATTTATAATTTTTTCTTTAACATCCATAACTGTTTAGCGGACAGTGTATTATCTGGGTCAATATATTTTTCATACAATTCTAATAGTGATATTACCATTTAAATATACATAGTCATACTTTTTCAACTTCTAACATTTGTGTATAGATAACAATCATAATATATTCTATTATATTTCATTATGAATATTATTTTCCTTATTTCTACTTTCTGCTTCTTTTTTCTAACACTTATTAGAATAACCACCATGTTAAAAAGTATTCTATGCCTATCCATCATCTCTTGCTCTTTTTGAAATTTCAACTTTTATTAACTTTTTGGTGATTCTGTCCTGCTTCTCCTCTGGTATCTTGTAATTCCTTTTGTCATTTTTATTTCTACTAAGTATTTCCACTGTTACAGCATCTGTCTCTTGCTGTTGGATCTCTAGAGTATCCATCCTCAGTTCCCCCATCATTTTTAAGGAATCTTTCTTGTTATTCTCTTTTCTGTTTTGGATTTTTGAAATATATTTATAGTTCCATGTTTGTAATTATTGCTATCTCTCCTATCCTCTTATCTAGCTTCATTTTTGGAATTGTCTATTCTATTTCTTCCTCAACACTTTCTGTTTTCTCCTCTGTTTTATGAATTTTTTGTTCATTTTTTAAATTGTCCTTTGCTGGGATTTTCCTAATCTCACCGTATCTTGGATCAAATCCATCATATCCTTATGGTTCCTTGTTAATGCACTGAAACATCAACATCATTTCTTTATAGACTTCTTTTTCCCACTGAGACATTTTGTGCTGCAATGCTACACTAATCATTGCTCAATATTCAACCAAAGCATTAATACCCCAATTTTCCAGAAACACCAAATCCATGTATTAATAAAATTTACACAGTCCTGAAACTGTTCCTCAAACTGCCCTAAATCCTTAAAATTATCCAATTTGTACCCTCTGTTTTTTTTTTGTTTTAAGTCTTATTCAACTTTTCTTCTTTCTTCTTAGTATTCCAAGTTGGCCCACTAAATTTCCCCAAATATCTTTAATCCACAAAGTCAGATAGGCAGTTTTAAAAAATTTTCTTGTTAATTGTAATCCACTTTGCTTTAGAAATCTTCAAACAGCTCCCTAATACTATCAGGTAACCAAAACTCCAGCTGATGTGAAATCAAAATAAAAAATGCTTCCAGGTGTTATTTGTCTTTCACTATGTCCTTTGTTATTTGTTGTCCTTTGTTATTCATGTCTTATCTCCAGCTATTCACAATCCAAGGTTATTCCCATAAAGCAGGGGTCCCCAACCACCGGGCCCCGGACCGGTACCGGTCTGTGGAACATTTTCTACCGGGCCGCCGGTTTGCTGGGCGCCGCCATCTTGTTTTGATGAGAAAGTGCTTCCGGTGAGCTTTTCCGGTTGGAAAGCGGCATTTGGGTCCTGAAGGAATCCTCGCACCTTAGTTTCATCGAAGCTGGGGGGCAGCTTCGAACAAAACTAAGGCACGAGGATTCTTTCAGCACCCAAGGCAAGGCAAGACGAGCGACCGACCCAAAGCCGTCCCGAAGCCCATCGACAAAGGTACAAAGGAGAAGTTGAAGGTGGCAGGGAGAAGCGGGGGATGGATGGATGGCCGGTCGCTTGGCTCGCCTTGCCATGTGTGCTGATGCCGGTACCGGGCCGCAGATCATTTTGTGATGCTGGTACTGGGCCGTGGCACAAAAAAGGTTGGGGACCATTGCCATAAAGCACTAATATCGTATCTTCTTTGACCAGTAGATGGCGGCCCCCACTCTAAAATCCAGCTTTAAACATTGTAAAACACCATAAAACCTGGAGGGAAAGTAGGAAAAATGAAAAGCGAAACTCCTCTTTCTTTAAATGACTTCTTCCAATAATCAAACAATATTATCCACAAATTAAATTTCTTTTCACACTGCTAACAGTCCCAGTCCAGAGTTTCTTTATTTTATTTTACGGCTTAACAATCTTCCCTTAATAGTTTGTTTCACTTTTAGGTCTGAGATCTTTCTCCATGTAATAGATCACCACTTTCTTTATATTTTGCAGAATCTGTTTTTGAGACTGCTTTTATTTGGATTTAAGTCCCTGTTATAGAAGTTGAAAGTTATCTCACCCAGTTTCAGTCCATTGTCCACAACTCGCTTCAGCACATATTCTTCTTATCCCAGTTGTCACAGCTTCAGTCTTGCAAAAAATGGTTGTCATCTCTGCTGCCAATCAGGAGGGTTTTCTTTCCATCAAACGAGGAAATTGCTGTTTCCTTGTGATCTACAAAGCATCCTCCTTTCTTCACCACCCCTCTAAGGTGGCTTTGGCCCCCTAGGGTCTCCTGGCAAGCAGGTATTGGCTGGGTTTCGCGAAACCATGGGTGTGCATGTGGCTCGTGTGATTGGGTATCATGTGATTGGGTAGTCATGTGATCAGGTGGGCATGGCTAGGTCGGCATGTGACTGGATGTGGCCAACTCAACACCACTCCCACCCAGTCACATGACCCTTCCAGCCACACCTACCCAGGTTTTGTTGCTCCTGGTGTTTTCTGTGGGAAATGGATCTCTGTCCCTCCCTCGCCCCTCCCTCCCCCCCTCCAACCTGTGCAAAACAAAAGCAATTTGACTACAGGTATAGAATTTAGGGGTATGACTTCCCCCAGGCTTGTTTGGATTTTCTGCATTGAATTTTGCTATAAGGCAATCAGCCTGGATGTTCCTACTCTTTACCCGAGATGCCTCCAATAAGGGGTAACCCTGTCAGCTTTGGAAGTCATATTAGCACCAGAAACTGTCATGCTGCCACATTCTGGAGCCTGGGAAGATGGGACAGGAAATTGCATGGAGCATATGTGGTAGACATAATAGCATTCTTCTTCAGAGTCAAGTTCATCTTGTTCCTGCACCTGACTGAGGAGTAGTAGAGGGGATGTCTCAAGTTGGGACGGATGATGATTGGGGCATGTGATGCAATGATGGGGGCAAGGGTGGATTTGTAATATTTTATTTATTGGAGGGAAACCCATTACTTTCAGATTTGGAATTTCCCAGAGGTGCCAGTTTACTACTCTAATAAAAGGGAACTTTGAGAATGTGTCTGGTTTGGAGTTATTGTTGGAATCAAGTTTTTCTGGAACGCTGACATCCCGAATCTCTAAATAGTTACAGCACCCTGAAAGGGGGCTTTCTGGGGTGCTTAGCTCCAGTACTGACTTAAAGTTCGGGCAGTGCAAAGGCTCAGCAAAGATGGAGGAGAAGGAAGAGATCACAGAAGGAGTGGTGGGAATGGATACTGGAGGACTGTTCGAGACCCAATATCCTTTTTCTAAAGAATTTGTGCAAGCCATTGAAGCTGCAGAGGAGAGACAAAGGCTAGGCACTCGACCCAAGGAAATGGATTCCTGGAAAAGTTGCCAGGCTGATCCAGCTCCAGAAATGGGAATGGAAGAAAGGCCAATGGAACATCATTCCTACTCCAGCCCGGCGAAGTTAGCCCATGAATCAGAATGGACAGATGTGGGGCTTTTGGGGTCTGACAACTCTTTTTTTTTTTAACAGATTTTATTCAGTTTTTCACATTAAAAACAAAAATCTCTTTTTAGTGGACAACATATTTCCGGGTCATCATCTTTACATACAAATATGACAGAAATTATACATTGATATATGCATACTTAATTCTATTATTACCTTTTCCATTCCAAATTTCCAGTAAGGAGAGAAACACATTAATTCTAGCCTCTTTCATTAATCTCAATCGATTTTGTTTCATTTCAATTATTTCAAATATAATCCTTTAGTATTTGTTTTTAAACATAAAGATAAACAATATGTGTTTGCCTAATAAATAATAATAAAGTTTAATTCTAAGTTCTTTCATTAATCTCAATCTAAACATCTTTTTATTTCATTTCAATTATTTCAAATATAATCTTTAATATTTATTTTAAAAATAAAAATAAACAATATATATTTGCCTAATAGTGGTAATAATGAAGTTATCAATGTCTCTCCTTGCTTTTAATAATCTATATTAAACTTATTAATTTAGCTGGTTCTTTAGTCTGTCATATTCCCTTTCCATTACACATTTTTTTTGTGAATTCTAAATTAATACAGATCTTAACACACCCACAAAAAAAGAAAAAAGAACAAGTATAAGTTTCCCCTCTTTTACTATTTTGAGTGTGGCACCTTAATGATTAGAATATACCTTTATTCCCTCATCTTAATTCCCAATAAACCATTAATCATTACATCTTTTCAATTGGATTCCACAGCATATTTCCCCCCCCCTTTAATAAGAGTTATCAGTATCTATATTACCCTATTTTCTAAAAATTTAAATTGCAGAGATATTCTTATTACCCCTTGTCACCCTGCAGAATCCCCTTTTTAATTCATCAACCATTATCTCTGAAAAAGCAATTTCTTTTCAACATTTTACTAGTTCTGTGTTTCTTTCTTTCACATGCCTGTTTCTTACTGCTTCTCCTCCCCCTCTTTTCCCCATATCTTTTCTCATTCCAATTTATCTCTTTCTTAATATCTTTCTTTCCCCTTTTCTGCTGAGTCTTTCTGCATTTCCTGACTTCACAGGTATTCCTTCTTTTAATTATAAAGAAACAATTTCCTTTCAACATTTTACTAGTTCTGTGTTTCTTTCTTTCACATGCCTGTTTCCTACTGCTTCTCCTCCCCCTCTTTTCCCCATATCTTTTCTCATTCCAATTTATCTCTTTCTTAATATCTTCCTTTCCCCTTTTCTGCTGAATCTTCCTGCCTTTCCTGACTTCACAGGTATTCCCTCTTTTAATTGCCTTCTTAAATCTCAACTTTTTAACCTTCCTTCTTTCCCCACTTCTTTATAGCATTCTTTGTGTTAATTGTCTATTTAAAATGTCTTCGCCTTGAGTCAATTCCTCCTCCTCTGAGAATCTTTCTTCTTGTTCTTCAATCGCCATTTCCGTTTTTTCTAGCACAGAGCAAAGTGATTCGCCTCTTTCCTGTAGTAATTCTCTCATATTTTTAAGTTCCATTTTTAATTCCCGAAGAGATATCATCATTCTTATATTTTATGATCATTAAAGTCCACAAAAAGAAACCACTTTTACTTTCCTTCTTTCTTCTTTCAGTTTTTTAAAGTTCTCAGCTATTCCAGTCCAGGGTTTATACCAAAAACATCAATCAGTCCCACAAACAATCTTTCCTTCCTTGCTTTTTCCTTTATTCTGGTTCTGCTTTCACTTTCTAAAATTCTTACTTTGTTTCAATATTTCTGTAACATTATATCCACACCAGTTCATTCAAAAACAAGATGCTTTCCCTTTTATTTAAACTAATTTTTTATCAAAAGGTGACACTCTCCATTATACAAAGTCTTCACTTTTCCCCCCTATATTTTTATTTAAGGTTTTTCGAACCTCAATATTCCAACACAATCCAGTCTCCAATTTGTAAACTTTGTTATTATTATTCTTTGACAATCTTAAGTCCAGCTTTAGTTTTATACTTGTTTATTCCCAAATTATTTTAGTCCAATTTCATTAAATCTTTAATTCCAGCTTCTTCCTTTCCTGGTTCGAAGCCCCATTTAGCTGTCAAAAATATTTTTCTTTTTTTCTCTGTCCCTTTGTAATTTCGCCGCTCACTTTTCTTTTCTTAAAAATTCTATGTTACCTTAATCCTGGGGTACTTTTATTTGGTTATATTGCCCAGTTGTCCTGGTTCAGATGTTATCCACCTCTTTCTTCCCTCCTGCACAAATCTTAGTCGAGCTGAGTCATCCTCTTCGGGATGGCCATTTTAGACCATCTCTGCAGTCATCTTCGGGAGGAAATAAAACCAAGCCCGGGGGGGAAGATGCAGCTCCCCACAATCAGGCTTGCTGCTTCCTCTTACTCCGCTGCCCCTCCAAGGCAGTTTCAGCCCCTAATCAGAATGATTGTGGCTCTCCGACGAAAGAGCACGAACGATAGCCGCAGAGAGTTGCGATCTACCATCCGTCGGCGAGGAGGCTCCGCCTTCTTCCCCGAGTCTGACAACTCTTGAGACTGGAACCTGCTGCTTCTGTCTCAAAGCCAATTGTTGGCAGGAGTGCTGGAGAGGTTTGAGCGACTTGAAGTGGGAAGTTATGTCCCACAGTCCCAACCACCCCAACCGAGATGGAACTTAGCACAACCCATGTTCACTTTTCCTGATCTGGGACCTGGCAGTGGAACCAGCATGGCATCGGCTTCATTCCACTCAGTGAGAGATGACTGGAGAATCAGCTCAGCACAGCAGAGGCAAGTAGCAGGGGAGAAATAGCAGATGCAGCCAGCATTTGGGATTCTGAAACATCCAATTGCCCCCTCTCAGCCAACCCTTATGCTACTCCCTCTGGAATGTATTCCCCCAGGCTGGGGATTCTATCCTGGTCATGGATAGGTCCAATGCCAGTGGATGCCAGCACCAGTTGCACCACCTTCTTCGGGACCACCTGTTGTAGTTAGCTGGCAGCAGGTGCAGATGGCTGAGGACAGCGAGGACTCAGATGAGGGGCCAGGACCATTAGGGAATGGATTGATGCCTTCAGAGATTGTGGGGGCTGGCAGCAGTGATGAGGTTCCCAAGGAGCCTGTGCCAAATGCGCGTGTGCACAGGGATGCTTGCAGGAAAGAGCAGCTGCAGCAGAATGGGCAACTTGGGAGTAAGGCTGCAAGGTAATGGCCCCACCTTCAAGAAGATAAAAGCCAGCTGTGAATCAGACGTTCTTTGTAGGAAGCAAAGACATTTTGAAACTCAAGCCTCATGGACATTGCAGTATCTTAAGTTGGTATTTGAAGACTTTTGTGTTGTAAAATATCTCTAGGTTAACCTTATCTGTTATTCTCGGCAGCCTCGCACAGTTTTGGTGAGGCTTGTGCTTATCAAAGTTAATTAGTTTGCAACAGCCTTTTAACCGGGGATTCATAAGAATAATTGAAACGTTTCTGTTCCCTTTGGTTCATGTTTGTTTTATTGGAAAAGGGTTTGGGTCAGAACACCACCATGGGGCCATTTTGCTACAACTCTCCCAGCACAGCAATGGAGTCAGATCCAGCAGCAGGCTGCAACCACCCCTCCTTTTCCAACTCAACAGCCAACTCAGCAGCCCGCCCCTAACCAGCAGCCAGCACAGCAGATTCCAGCTCAGCCACCCCCTGCTGCCCCACCACTCATTGCAGTGCCCTTACAGGCCCCCCTCCTGCCACCCACAGCAGTGCCCCAGCAGGTCTCTGCCCCACTGCCGGTCACCAGGTGATTCCACCAGCGAGGCCAGCACCACCAAGGTTTAGAGCGACATTTGATGGGAAGCCTGAAAAACTTGCTTATTTCCTCAGCTGAATCTGGACACATATAGATCAATATGGAGGCCAATATGAAACAGTTCGCAATTTAGTTTCCGTGATTACAGATAGAATGAATGAAGGAGACACTTCCACCTAAATAGCTCAGCTACACAATGAGGGAGCTGCGGAGCTAAATGATGCAGATGCATTTGTTGAGCTGCTCCGTGTTAGATTGGAAGACCCTGACAGAATAGGTGAAAATGAAGACAAAATAAAAGTGATGAAGCAAGGTAATCAACTCACAAAAGACTTTGTGTGGGACTTTAGATGGGTTGCAGGAAATCTCATGCATTGGCCTGACAGGATACTTCTGCGCTGTTTTAAAGAAGCCATTGATCAAGAAGTCAGAAAAGCCTGTGGGATCCGAGGGGTACCAGAGCGACTGCAAGACTGGTGTCAGGCTACGGAACTTTTCCCATTCAATTGACAAGGATGAACTTCTGAAACTAGATGTATCAAAAGGAATCCTTTATTGAGATGAGGCAATTCACATAGGGATTAAAAGCAGCATCTAACATCTCTCAAACATGCAGTGATAGATAAGGGAGTTTAAAACCCCTCCCCTTATCTTGATGTGTATTTTGTAAAACAAAGAGCCAACATGTTAATTCCCCCTCCCCTCTTTTGAGAACAACATTTTTTAGAGTTTCCCAGGACACATCTCCCTGCTGGAATTTTTATGGTCTCTTCATCCCCTGGCTATCTCTTTCAGAGGTGACAGGTTTCTGGGCCATCTGGTTTCTGTCCCTCCGTTTTATCCATGTGTAGGTTATACAAATTTAATATAAGATTTAATATATTCAGGTTACATCAAAATGATTTCATATACCAACTTCCCTCCCCCCTTCTTCTCCCATGAAGAATGGCAAATACATGGATCTGACATCCTGCCCTCTTTAAAAAGCAGATAGATCTACCTGGAAAACAAAAAAAAAACATGCATTACATTTACAATTTAGGATGGTTTATGAGGGTATTTCAGGTGGAAATTTCATAGTAATGTGGGTGCTTTTACATGTCATTTGGCTACCCACTCATTTTCTGAGGAAGGAAGGTGTTTTCAAGCTACTAAATATTGTGTGGATCCACAGTGAGTGCACAAGTCAAGGATATCTCTAATTTCAAAATGTTGTTCCCCATGTACCATGATGGGAGTTGGAGGTGTGGGGATGGGGGTCTGAGGTTTGAAGTTTGAGCAGGCTACAGTGAAATACTAGATGAAACTGCCTAAGTGTTTTAGGAAGTAGACACTCTATCATAACAGGGTTAATGATTCTGGAGATGGGGAATGGGCCAATGAATTTTGGTCCCAGTAATGATTTCAAGAATTTTGTGGACAAATATACATGATCCCCAACTTTGAAAGTTTCAGGATCGCAGCGTTTTTTTGTCTGCTTGAACTTAAAAAGTGGCTCTAGCTTCCTGTAAAGCTAGTCTTACCACTGGCCACGTGGCTTGCAAATTATTAATCCACTCCTTAAGGGAGGGGACTTCAGGTTCCTTGGTGGGTAGTTCTGGCATGGGGTTGAATTCTTGGCCTGTGGCTACCTGGAATGGGGTGAAACCCATGCTGCTGTGTACCGAGTTATTGTATGCTACCTCTGCAAAGGAAGAAGGTCAGTCCAATTGTCCTGTTGGTAATTAATAAAGCATCTTAAATATTGTTCTAATACGCTGCTAGCTCTCTCTGTTGAGCCATTAGTTTTCGGGTGATTGGATGACGACAACCCCTGGTGGAGCCTAATAGGTTTAAAAATGTCCGCCAAAATGTGGATGTGAATTGAACCCCCCTATCTGAGTTAATCCATTAGGGAGCTTCATGAAGGCGATAAATGTGTATTAGAAACATCTTTGCCAAGGCCTTGGCAGTTGGGAACTTTTGGCATGGAACAAAGTGAACCTGTTTTGAAAAAAGATCAGTTACAACCCAAACGACAGTATTTCGTGCACTTTCAGGGAGCTCCACTATAAAGTCCATAGAGATCTCTTTCCAGGGTGCAGAAGGGTCTGCTACTGTCTGTAAAAGTCTGGGAGATTTTCCTTGTCTTCTCTTCGCAGCAGCATAGGTGGGGGGCAGCTTGCAACATAGTTTTCAATGTCCTTTTTGAGAGATGGCCACCAAAATGGTGGCCAAAAAGCTCGTGAAGGTGCTCTGGCCCAGGCGGTGGTGGTGGACAGCGGGACTACAGGATGCAGTCCTGGAAGTTCTCCCCTCCCTTTTGGGGAACCACTGCCACTCGCTCTGCCACCCACATTCACACCCCACTCTGCCCTTAGCAACAAACACTGCACCCCGCCCCATGCACCCCTTGCAGCTCCCCATCCCCTCAACTCTTGTCCTGCAGCTGCGCCTCCGTGCTCGCCCCTTGCCTTGCCCCAACAGGGCAGCCGCACCAGCCACGACCAGCAACAGACCGCTGCCACCTCTGCCTCCCTTGAAGTCCTTGCCCTGTGCTGCCTCACACCTTCGCTGCTCATTGGGGAGGAACCAGAACACAAACTCTTTAAACAACAAAATAATCTGCATTTTGTCCAGAGCCTGGCAGCTCGCTGGCTGGCTGCTGTGAATATACGAGTTTTTAAAAAGTAGATGTGAAAAAAAAATGGGCAAAGCCTTCGCCCTCATAGCCCCTTTGACCTCATACTTTGCCGCCAATCAACTGCCTCCCCCCCGAATTTCTCAATTCCCCACAATTAACGTGCAAAAAAATCCATGTTCTTTTCATAATGCCATCCAGCCACAAAGCTCCCCACCATAGCCCAGTCTCCAAATCCTGGGGGGAGGTGGGGGGGCTGCTGAATCCCTCAGAGGAGCCTCTTTCAGGGATGGCAGAGGGGGGTGGGATCCCACAAGTCTCCTAGCCCTGTCCTGTTCCTGGCCTTCCAAGTGATGGGGAGTGCCTTCCTCTCCATCTGGATCCTCGTAGCCTCCGGGCCTTGGGGGATCGTTTGAATGGCCTCGCCTGACTGACCGGTCCTGCCAGCTCTCCCAGGTTTCCTTACCATGTGATGGTCGCGATGCAATGAGCGCTGGCAGAGGTGCAAGAAGCCTGCTTGCCCAGGAGGGGAGGAAGGAAATCCTGGGACGGCCGGGCAAGCAGGTTTCTTGCACCTCTGCCACTGCTCATTGCGCTATGGCCGCCACATGGTAAGGGAGACCTGGGAGAGCACCACGTGGCAGCTTAGTAAGCCAGCCGAGCCCGGGAATGTTGGGGTAGGCCTGGCAAGGTCCCGGGAACAGCAAGAGAGGTGAGACAAGGTCCCAGGAATGGCGAGGGAGGCGAGATAAGGGCGAGGAGGCCTGGCAAGGGTGAGGGAGGCCCGGCCAGGTCCCAGGAATGGTGAGGGAGGCCAGGCAAGGGTGAAGGAGGCCAGGCAAGGTCCCAGCAAGAGCAAAGGAGGATTGGCAAGGATGAGGGAGGCCCAGGAAGGTCCTAAGAAAAGTGAGAGAGGTGAGGCAAGTGTGAGGGACGCCAGGCAAGGTCCTGGGAATGGCAAGAGAGACCAGGCAAGACCCCGGCAAGGGCGAAGGAGGCTTGGCAAAGGTGAGGGAGGCCCAGGAAGGTCCCAGGAAAAGTGAGGGAGGTGAAGCAAGGGCGAGGGACACCAGGCAAGGTCCCAGGAATGGCGAGGGAGGCCCAGCAAGGGCGAGAGAGGCCCAGCAAGGTTCAGGGAAGCCCGGCAAGGTCCTGGGAATGGTGAGGGAGGCGAGTGTCAGTCTGAGCTCCATTCAAAATCCAAGAAAGAAATACTTCAACTCCATAGGTTAGAGTAAAGGAACTGAATTTTAAAGTGGTAGCTACAGGTAGAATTCTGAATCTAAGAAATTAGGCGCGCAGATCACATATACAAAGGGGTGAATTTGATCCCACCCCCCCAAAGTCCAAGAACTTCCTCCAATAAAAAGTTCTGAATGTGATCACATGGGCATCTGCAGGTGGTGATGAGGCTTCTGTCCGTTGACCTTGACATATTTTGACAAAATTTAGCAGTTGCGCAGTAGAAAGACAGTTGAGCAAGGAAACAGAAACTTAAGAACAAGAATTTTATACTTCCCCTCCTCCTTCTCATTTACAGCACAGGAATGTAACACCTTCAGCTTTCTTCCCTTCCAATTCCCCCCTCCCCCCCCATTAGTAATGACAGCTGAAAGATGCAGAGTAGTGAGAAAGATGCATAGCAGAAGAAGAGATGTAGAAGAGATCTTGAAGGCTGACAGCAAGGTGAGGCAAGGGTGAGGGAGGCGAGGCAAGGCAAGGGCGAGGGAGGCCAGGCAAGGTCGTGGTCAGATCAGGGCTCCTCACTTGGGGCACAGGTGCCATGTGGGAAAACAGGTTAAAAATAAGCCACGAGGATCCAGTGTACTGCATAGGGGAGGAGTGACTAGGCGGGGCGAGGGTCAGGTGGGCGGGGTGAGTGAGCATCAGGTGGGTGGGGCAAGGGAGCAAGCGGAGACCAGGTGACTGGGTCAGGAGCATGGCCAGCCAGAAGTTACTGCCAGTTCGGTGAGCCATGCCAAATTCTTGCTACTGGTTCGCCTGATCCGGTGCGAACTGGCTGAATACCACGACTGCTTGGTAGTATGCTTCTCTGAGGTCTAATTTGATAAAGACTTTTCCCTTGGCCAGGTGAGATAGCATGTCCTTCATGAGAGGGAGGGGGTATAGATTGTGTACACACACACACAGTTTATGCCTCTAAAATCCACACATAATCTCATAGTTCTATCTTTTTTCTCTTTGAACAGGATTGGGGCTATGACCTGTAGCTTGGCTGGTTTGATAACCCCCTTGCTAGGTTTTTGTCTATGTATTTTTGCATTTCTTGCCTTTCCTGGGGCATCATGTCATATAATTTGGGCCTGGGTAATTTTGCCCCAGGGATGATTTCAATGGCACAATCTGTCTCATGCTGGGGAGGCATGATGTTGCATTCAGCCTTGCTGAATACTGCCATGAGATCCTGATATTCCCTCAGGATCTGTTTGGCCTCTGGGGTTTTGTCGAAGGTGGTTGCCAGTAGGGGTTTTTTTTTTGAAATTTTTTTATTGATTTTTAAAAACAAACACAAACAAAACAAAACATAAAACATAAAAACATAAAACATAATTTTTGAAAGCAGCTTGATCCCGGGTTACATCTCTTCGTACAGACACAAATTCAAATTCATGCTCATTTTATATACCATTCCATATCTTATTACCATTCTACATTTTCTATATAGCTTCTCCCCTCTTTTAACTTTCTTATTTTTATTTTATTTATTTCATCTCAATTCAGATCATTATATTTATATTCTTTGTCTGTCCTGTTTCCAGCTGTCTATTGTCTTTTCTCATTAGACAAAATTTCTCCTGTAATCACTGATTGGAGTATGACACCTTTATATCTTTCCCCTAAATTATAACACTTAATATATTATAACTTCCATTCGGATTCTGCTTAGTACATTCTAAAGTTACACACTATATTTTAAAAAGAGAAAAAATTATAAATATATAACATAGTTAAAACAACAAATCCATGTCAATTCAAATCTATTGTTAATATTAATATTCATTTAAATCTTAAACATTTTACACGTTACGTTTCAAATAAGTATCATACTTCTATGGGAACACTTATAAACTTTCCATAGTTGCTTCCCCCCACTTCACTCATATTTGAAAACATTATATCATTAAAATGTTCCCATTCCTTCCTAGTTCAATTCTCTCATTTATTTAATTTCATTTATTTTGTTGACAAAAGTTTCACTGAGTTATACTGAGTATTTTATCCCACTTTTTAATCCTATGTTATTTCCAATTTTGTAACATAATTTCTAATACAAATATAACAATACAATCTTATGTACCTTTGCAGAATCACATTTTCAGTTAAACTTTTACCCATTATCTCTAAATAAGTCCTGTTTCTTTACATCTTGCTCCACACCTTTGTAGCTTCTCCTCCCTTCCTTCCTCCCTTGCTTCTTCTCTCTGTCCTTTTTACCCCCTCGTCTCTCCACCTCCATTTCTCTCTTCTGTGTTCTCTTTTTCTGTTGCTTTTTAACATTATATCCATTTTTCACCTTACTTTCCCTTTTTTTGGTTGTTTTTTGGGGTCTTAAAGTCCCCATTCTCTTTCCCCCCTTTCCCCCTTTTTCTCTAAGAAAAGTTACTTATTCATCAAAGATGGCTTCTTCTTTGTCCCAATCTTCTTGTTGCACAGTCAGTTTCTCATAGATACAAATAGCCATTTCTAAGAATTGAAAAAGAGAGCCAAGAGAGCCCTTCCCTTTTTGTTCCTCTTCTTTATATTTTTTAAATTCCATTGTCAGTTCATCCACAAGCAATGCCATTGTAGAATTTTTTTTCAAACAACCATCCAATTATTTTTAGTCATTCAAATATAATTTCCAGAAGTCCCAAAGTCACCAAGCAATCCAAATACACACAAGCTGTTTCTTTCAACACTTTCTTCTTTTTTCACTTTCTCTTCTTGGGGTTGCTATTTAGTTACAAAGTTCCAGTTAAGATGTATCTTTTAGAAGTCTTGTTAGAGTTTACTCAGATTCTTTTAAATTCCAGGCAGTCTCCTCCTTCCAAATCTTATTCTTATTCTTTTCCTCTCCCTTCCCACTTACAGCAAGAAAAATAATTTTTTTTTAATGTTCAGAAATCCTTATTATCCCCTTGACATTTAATTATCCAGTTTAATTACCTCTTGATGCTAAAGCGGGTTTTTCCGATTTCTCATTCATCTCTGTTCACTGTCAATGTTAGGAAGGAGAGTGAAAAAAGAAAACTTTCCCTTTTGACTTTCATTCGCTGCTTCCAAATCTTCTTTGGGAGCGATGTATCTTTTTAAAAATTTAAATTACAGGATACCTTGATTGTTGCTTCTTATCCTGGTCAGCCAAAACTTTCACTTCTTAACTTCCTCCTGCACTTTCTTTTCTGGATGAGTGCTTCTTTGAGGCGGCCATTTCTGACCGCCGCTTGTTCGCCTTCGGGAAAAGGAGTTTAACCAGCTGGGGAGGAAAGATGCGGCTTCCCTCGACTCTGCTGGAATCTCCCCCCTCTTTGCCACCTCTACAGGGTGGCTTAGCCCCGAAGCCAGACTGGCTCGGGACACTCCACTGGCGAGCCCAGGCAGAAACCACGCACGATCACGGATTCCTGCCTGTCACCGAAGCACTGCAAACCGGAACTCAGGAAGCGAGCTGGCTGCCAGTAGTTCTGATGGGCCCTTTGTGAGGGTTCCCTGCATGGGTACTGCTTCTATCTCCTGGTGTGTAGGGGGTTGGGGTCCCCTTGCTATCCTCAGTCTGGCCTCCCAGTATGACTGTGTATGTCATTTTGGTCAGCTAGGTGGCATAGGCTCCCCCAATAGGGACCCGTCAACCTGTTCGAACCAGATCAGTTGGGCCAGTCTTTTTGCTCTGATCCCCAGTTTCAGGACTATGGCTAGGTTGATCAAGCATCTAGTGCAGCCTGAGTCTATTAGGGCTTGAAAAGTCCCCTGGGTTCCTGTTTTGGGGGCTTTTAGGTGTATTAGGAAAACGAAAGGGTGAACTAGTTTACTCACCAGTCCTCACTGTTGTAGGATTCCGGTGACTGGTCGTAATTGCCTTTGGTTTCCCCCGCCCTTTGGCTGGGTGGGGAGGGACCTCTGCAGCCTGGAGGGATTTCCAGGATGTATTGTTGGCATGCCTGGGGATTCATTCCAGTTGTGGTGGCTCTGGCCTTGGTTTTGGAGCTGGGGTTGCGCATGCTGATGCCATGTTGCCTATTCCCCTGTATCTGTAGCATTTCAGTGGACTTCATGGAAGAGCTGGTTTTGGGGCCGGTTGTGGTGCTGTGCTTCCCCATCGGCTGGGTGGCCTCTGGTTTGGTTGACCTCTCTCTTTAGCGTCTGGTTGCTTTCTCATGTCATTGGAACGCAATCCACCATAAACTTTTATGGCTACTCAGAACCACTCAGAGAGTCAGTTCGGGATGTCCTGGTAGGTGGTGACCTGGGCAATTTGCTTGTCCAGGCTTGTTCTGAAAAAAAATATACTAACAGCTGCTCTGGTAAAGGAGCTTCCCAATGACTCTTCTGAATTCACAGATGTTTTCCTTGATGGGTTGGCCCCTCTGCCTTAGGTTTCTGAGTTTATCTTCTGCATATGGATCATCCTCCACCTCCTCAAATCTGGCCTCTAGCATTCATAGGAAGTCATCTATGTCCTGCAGTTGGGGGCTCTCCTCTTGTGGAGGGCTGCAAGCCATTCTCTTGTCTCTCCCTCTAGCCCTGGGCAATGGTATTCACCATGGCTCTGGGGGATGGGTAGAGGTATCCATAGCATTCTAGGTGGCTCTCAGACAAATCAAGGAATAGAGCTAGCTGGTCGGAGTCCCCATCAAAATTTCCCCTAAAACAGGGTGGTTTGTTCAGCACTGCTCCTCCCTCTTCCTGTTGGCCCCTGTAAGCCCTTGCTTGATGTGGCTGGCCACCTTTCTCGGCCCTAGTTCAGAGAGAGGGAGGGGGTTGTCTGCCTTGGGAGGCCTGCCTGCTGCATGGGAAAGGCACTGGTTGCAGTCTTGGGGTCATTCTCCTTCTGATGGATGAGGAAGAGGGGCTGGATTCCCATCTGCATCTCCTCACTTCAAAAGGATCAGCTGCACCATGCCTCTCCTTTGGGTGGCATCACGAATGGTGGCCCTGTCAAATTCCTCCCTCAGCTGCTCTATGGAACTCCCCATGGTCTACATCTGGGGCTTTGGGAACCTGACCTGTGCCCAGTCCCACATCCAATCCACTCTTCCCAGCTCGCTCAGAGCCCTTCCCCCCACCTTCGGCTGAGTATTAGGGTGGGGGAATTCAACCTCAGCTGCTTTAAGGATTCTTTTCCACCAATACTCATCCCTTCTTGCTTTGGTCACTAGGGCAGACATCTCAGCTTTGATGTCCAGGGAGGGGAGCAGTCCGATATTCCTGGTTGGGAGCAAGCTCTGCCTCCTTTTGGGTCACTTGGAGTAGGCTTTCTTCGGATAATCTGCCCTCTGCCATGGTTGCCTGAGTTTCTCTCCAAGTACCCCAGATTTTGGGGGTCATTTGAGAGGCTGGGACCCAGGAATCTTGATAATTTTGATTAGTTTCAAAAGGAGAGTTGACTGGCTGTCAGGGTTCCAATGGATGCTCTAATTAATTCATGAGCCTTGAGCCAAGTTTCAAGAAATCCAATTATTTATTAGGAGCACCATGTTGGCACTTTCCCCAAGTGCAGTTGGCTCTGCCCAATGTAATTTATTGCCCACCTATGGCCCTGTTTCCCCCCTCCTCCCAGGATGTGTCATAAATCACATTCTCCAATGAACACTTTAGTGGGCTATAGAAAAGCATGCCTGTCTGGCTGGCTCTGGTAACTTGAGACACAATCTGAAGAAAGGTATGCGTGGAATGTGCTTCTGATCATAGCAACCAAACTGCTCCATCAGATCTCCCCACCTCCTTATGCAACTCAAGAGCAAGCCAGAAATGCTTTATGAGTTGACACTGTGTCAACTTTGACAATTGTGTTGACAATTGTGTCCAGTTCTTTTGGCATGTCCTCCTTTTGGACTGCTACTCTGAAGCTCCCCTTCGGGATGGATCAGATGGATCTTGTTTTGTTCCCCAGGGCTCTGTTGTGGAGGGCTGTGTCTTTGGACCAGGCGCTTTCTGTTGGGCCTCCTGCCTTGCATGGGGAGGAGGATATGTGTGGTGGGGAAGGCTATTTTCAGTTCTTGCAGCCAAAGCCAGGAATCCTGGGGTATCTGCAAAATTGCATTTGTATGAGGTTGGAGCCCCATGGCTGTGCTGGCTGGGAGGACACTTACCTCATGTGACACTGCTCACCTGCCTGGCCAGTGTGTGTCAGAAGAGAGGGAGGAAGAAAAATTTGGCAAGTCTTCTCCTCCTTTTCGGGCATTCCCACAGAGTATGGACATGTGAGGCTGGGACCTACTGTGCATGGGTGAGTGCCTCCAGCACCATGCACATGCAAAGGATCTTCAGCAAGGAGTCAGAGCATGGGCGAGTCCCTCCAATGTCATGTGTGCATGCTCTGTGTGTTAAATGAACCTTGTTGTCATTAAGCGAACACTGGTTGTTAAACAAGTCCCTTTTCACCAATGGGCATTTTAAATCAGAAACCAGAAGGAATTGTGGGAAACTGGCAAAAAACATAGAAAACCTCAGTTACATGACTGTGTGGGGTGTTGTAACTGGTCATGAGAGAGTGAGTGTGAGTGTGTGTGTGTGCATGGCTGTCAAAACTCCAAAAACATGTCAAGTAGCTCTGGGGAAGTCAGTCGTAAATTAGAACACTTGCTAAGCAACTGGCCATTAAGTGAGGACCACTTATATTTGCTTTGCCAATCACATTGCCACCTAGCCACACCCACAAATTAGGCCATGCCCACAGAACCAGTTAAGAAATTTGAACCCCACCCCTGATCAAGTTCTCTTCGGATGGAATCTTTTCTGTTTTCCAGCCATGTGCAAACACTATGCTCGCCTCCATTATTATGTATAAAATGTTGTATTGGATTTGTTTGCTAAATTTCCCTTTAATTATTTCTAATAAAAATATTTCAGGTTTAAATTCTATTTGGTGTTCCATAATTTCTTGTAGCCATCTTTGTTTCCTCATCCAATATTTTTTAGCTTTTGGGCATTGCCACTACATGTGAACAAATGTTCTATCTTTTTGTTTATATTTCCAACATTTTGGTTTGGTATTTGCATATATTTTGGCCAATCTTGCTGGTGCTAAATGCCATTTATAGAACATTTTATACTGATTTTCTTTGTATGCTGTTAATTTGCAGTTTTTGGTCCATGTTCTTTCCCAATCTTCTAATTTTATATTATGACCTATGTTCCTTGCCCAGGCTGTCATTGGTCCCTTGATTATTTCTTCTTCTAATTCTACTTCTAATACAGTAAATAACTGTACAATCTCATCAATTTTTCTTCCTTGCCTGTCAAAATTTGGTCCAATTGTTGTAAATCTTTTTCTATTCCATGTTCCTCTAAATCCTTTTTAAATCTTGTCTGAATCTGTAAATATGGACAGAAATCTACCTTATACCCTGTTCTTTTAATTGTTTGGTTGTTTTGAGATTCACCTGATTATCTAATAATTCTTTGTATCTAATCATTTTCTTTGTATCCATTGTATTTGGATATATTGTTGCTTCTGTCTGTGAGAGCCAGCCTGGTAATTTCATGTAATGTTTTCTTTTTCTTTTTCCACATGTTTGTATTAGTGATTCCCTTATCTGGTGTCTGTAGAAATATGAATGTATCTTATTTCTTTTGTCTCATAGAAAGGCATGCCACCCTGCTTGTAACAACCTTCGATTGTTAGAATTATTTTATTTTTAAAATTTATTCATTCCTTTATCCATGTTAGAACTGCTGCCTGATAGGACAATTCCCATTTTGAGAGTCTAAGGCCACTTCTACTTCTACTATCTTGTAGCATCTTTAAGCTTATTTGTGCTTTCTTACCCAGCCATATAAAATTTGTAACTATTCTGTTCAATTCCTCAAATAATTTCTTGTCTAAAAACAATACAATAATTTTGGTAAGACATTCATTTTTATCGTGGCTATCCTTCCTAATAAAGATAATTGTAGTTTTCCCCAATTTGTTAGATCTTTATCTGTTGTATTAACTTCTTATAATTGTCTTATTTTATAAAGGAACATCTCCCAGTTAGCCAAATTCCCAAATATTTGATCCTTTTTTCAATTTGCAATCCCATCTCTCTTTCTAACTCATTTTTTTGTTTCTGTCAAATTTTTGGCTAATATTTTTGTCTTTTATTAATTTTTAAGTCTGGAACCATCCCATATCTATCTCTTGTATCAAATTATTCCCTGTCTCTATTGATTCCTAAATAAAAAAACACCAAATTGTCTGCAAATGCCTGTACCTTATATTCCTCTTTTTAAATCCTCAATCCTCTTATTTCCATATTTTGTCCTAGAAGCACTTCCAGCATTAAAATAAAAAGTAGAGATGACATTGGACATCCCTGCCTCACTCCTTTCATTATTCCGAATCTCTCGGTACTATCTCCATTTATAATCACCCTATCTTTTTGATTGGAATATGTTGTTCCTATCATTTTTCAAAATTTCATTCCAAATCCCATATCTTTCACTTTTGGATCAAAAACTGCCAATTAAAATTATCAAATGCTTTTTGAATATCCCAGAAAATCAGTGCTGCCTGCTTTTCTGGATGAGCTTCATAATATTTTAGGAATCTAGGACATTTAACACCATTCTTGTATTATTTTTTATGTCTGGAAGGTAGAAAACATTCTGATCTGGATGTATTATTTCATTCAATATTATTTTCAACCTTTCAGCCATTATTGTAGTAAAGATTTTATAGTCTGCATTTAATAGTGAGATTGGCCTGTAATTTTTAATTTGTTTGTGATCTGTATCTTCTTTTGGGATTAACAAAATATATGCTTCAGTCCATGATTCAGGTAATGTAGCTTGTTCCAATACATCATTATACAGTTCCAACATCACCGGTTCAAAACATTCATATAAATATTTATGTATTTCTGCAGGGAGTCCATCAGGCCCCGGAGTTTTGTGGTTTTTCTGTTTTTGCACAACCTTACCCAATTCTATAGCTATTATCTCTTTATTTAATATTTTTCTATGCTCCTCTCTTAGTTCAATATTATCTTCCTTCACATGGTGTCACTTTCTAGAGGGCAGCCATGTGCCTTTCGAAAGTATGGACAGATTACAAGAACCTGGAAGCACTCAAAACCCCTCAAAAACTCTCCCTGAAGCAAGTCTGGTGGGTACAGTACTTTAAACGGTTCAACTTTGAGCTAAAATACATACCTGGGGGGAAAACCTCTGGCTGATGCGTTGTTGCATAAACCACAATATGACCGCAAATGGGATGAGGTGGTCCATGCTATGCTTCCTTCCTCCCAACTGGAAGCGCAAGCCACAACAGGTGACAGGTGAAGCGGCAGGGAAACGTAAATGGGGGGAATGACCCAAAAGCTAAAAGATGAACTGCCAGCTGACTCTCATACAAGGACAATAAAGGGATGCTGGCCCTCAAGGATGGACTAGTGTGAAAAGACTCAATTAATTAAACTGTATGTACCCAGTAGCCTGTGGCTCCAAGTGCTCCAGAAAAGTCACGACTCCAAGCAAGCAGGGCACTTTGGATATTTAAAAAACCGTACACCTGTCCAGGAGGCAGTTTTGGTGGACAAAAATGAAGAAGGACATGGAGTACTATGTCAAGAGCTGCGCCACCTGTGCAGCCAGGGGGAAAAAAAGGCCAGGAAAGCCCCCAGGATTGCTCCAACAAGTGGCAGTTCCATCCTGGCCCTGGGAGGAGATTGCCATGGATTTCATTGTAGAACTTCCACATAGTGGTGGAAATACAGTCATTTGGACCATAATAGGTATGTTCACAAACCAAGCCGATTTCATAGCTTGCCCGGGTCTCTTGTCTGCAAATAAGCTGGCCAAGTTTTCTATAAAACACATCTATAGGAGAGACACATTGAGGTAAAACAAATTTTAGATTCAAGACTGTACACTGGGAGTTTGCAGTATTTAGTGCAATGGAAGGGGCACCCACTATCAGAAGCCACCTGTGTCAAGAGCTGGGATGCGGAGGCAGATAGGATGGTTAAGCAATTTCATGATAAGTACCCCTAGAAGCCTAAGGGACCTCCGGGGTGTGTGCAGGGTGCGTTGGTTAAATTGGGTCTGTAGTAACCTGTTCGTGATTTTTGTTTCTTGCAAGAAGTCCTCTTCCCTTAAGGGGGGGCATCTGTCAACTCTGAAGCTGACCTGACTGAGGCAATCTTTGAGGCTTCAGTGTTGCCACAATGATGCTGAGGGATAGGGAGGGAGAATAGGGATAGCTGGGCTTTTGTAGCCAAACAGTTTCCCCTGAGAACCCAGGACATTCCCACAGGGGCTGAAAGAGGAAGATTTAAGTTTCCAAGCAACCAGACAGTACCTTGAGTGTCTGATTGTTTGAGAAAGGGGGAATAACTTTTACTTTTAATTAGATGAAAACCATGGGTATCTTTAGAGTCAGTTTTCACCAGTGTGTGCCAATATGCTATGTCCAATAAACCTGTTCATTGAGAAACTTGATTGCCTTGGAGTTCTGCTTGCTATGGCCATATTACTTGGACTCTGACACAGAATTGACTTTATATTGGTTTATATACTTGATTCATAAAATTTATTAAGACTACTCAGAAAGGATCTTAAAATTGGTGCTGACTAGCAGTGAAAAACTGCTGAAAACATGAGAAAATGAGAAATAGTCAGAGTTGATTAGTAATGAGAAAATGACACGTAGCTGGAAAGTATAATACACATGGATACTGTAGAGTAGCCTTTTCCAACCGGGCATTCTCCATTTGTGTTGGAATTGCCACTCCTGGTATTCCCAGCGAGGACAGCCAAAACATGGGAATGCATCAAGTTGGAGATACTTCAGAGTAAGTACTGTATATACTCGAGTATAAGCCGAGTTTTTCAGCACATTTTTTGTGCTGAAAAAAACCCCCTCGGCTTATACTCGAGTGAGATTCCCTCTGAAAAAAAAATGGTGTGGAGCTCCAGAGCTGGGCAGCCGCTTCCCTGCTTCCGTGTTTCCTTTGCAGCTTGTAAGCATGGGGGTAATCGGAAGCAGAAAAGTTCTTGCATGAGGATATATTGTTTTTTCTTTATTTAACTGTTTTTTTTGGGGGGGAAAGACCCACCGTCATGTGAGAATGCTCAGACACGAAATCTATCCGCCTGAAAATAAGTGTGTGTGTGTGTGTGTGGGGGGGATTTTAACAGAGGGAAGACATAGGGAGAAGGCAAAAGCGACAGAAGATCCTTCAGAGGAAACTGAGGGGGAGACTCACCCTTGGTCCAGATGAGCCCCCTTCCCTGCCCCTAAGGAAGCAGAGGCAGCCAGCGAGGGCAGGCAAGCCCCGCTTCGTGGACTCCGTCCATCCTCGCTCCCACCCACCCACCCAAAGCTATGAAGTCTCCCAATCGCGCAGCCCAGAATCGCCCTCCCCTCAGGGGGCAGCAACGACACCCGGTGTTTCCTGAAACAAGAAGCTCCGCCGTGCAATGAAAGCGCCCTGGCTCTAGGCTCAGAAAACAATGCGAGCCGAGGTGGCTTCGTTTCCTCAGCTCCAGCTGCTTTCAGTCCGCTCGGGAGGAGGAGGAGGAGGTGGCGGCAGCGCCTCGCATTGTTTTCTGGACTCTAGGCTCGCGATCTCAGAAAACAACGCGAGCCGAGGTGGCTTAGGTTTCCTCAGCCCCAGCTGCTTTCAGTCCAATCGGGAGGAGGAGGAGGAGAAGGTGGTGGCAGCGCCGCGTTGTTTTCTGGGCTCTAGGCTCGCCGCCACCACCTCCTCCCCCTCCTCTCGAGCGGACTGAAAGCAGCCGGGGCTGAGGAAACGAAGCCACCTTGGCTCGTGTTGTTTTCTGAGATCGCGAGCCTAGAGCCCAGAAAACAATGCGAGGCGCCGCTTCTTGTTTCAGGAAACACAGGGAGACTGCCTGGAATTTAAAAGAATCTGATTAAACTCTAACAAGACTTCTAAAAGATACATCTTAACTGGAACTTAGTAACTAAACAGTAACCCCAGGAAGAGAAAGTGAAAAAAGAACAAAGTGTCAAAAGAAACAGCTTGTGTGTATTTGGATTGCTTGGTGACTTTGGGACTTTTGGAAATTATATTTGAATGACTAAAAACACTTGGGTGGTTGTTTGAAATTTTTTTTTTACAATGGCATCACTTGTGGAGGAACTGAAAATGGAATTTAAAAAATACAAAGAAGAGGAACAAGAAGGGAAGGGCTCTCTTGGCTCTGTTTTTCAATTCTTAGAAATGGCGATCTGTACCTACGAGAAACTACAAGAAAAGACTGTGCAACAAGAAGATTGGGACAAAGAAGAAGCCATCTTTAACGAGCAAGTAACTTTACTTGCGGAAGAAAGGGGAAAGAAAATGGAGACTTTAAGACCTAAAAAAACAACCCAAAAAGGGAAAAATAAGGTGATAAGTGGATATAATGTTAGAAAGCAACAGAAAAGGGGAATGCAGAAGAGGGAAATTGGGGTGTAGAGACAAGGGGGTTAAAAGGGCAGAGAGAAGAAGCAAGGGAGGAAGGAAATGTTTAAGATTTAAATGAATATTAACGACAGATTTGAATTGGTATGGATTGTTGTTTTAATTATATTATATATTTATAATTTTTTCTCTTTTTAAAATATAGTGTGTAACTCTAGAATGTACTAAGCAGAATCTGAATGGAAGCTATGTATTATACTAAGTGTTATAAATTTAGGGGAGGGAGATAAAGGCGTCGTACTCCAATCAGTGATTACAGGAGAAATTTTGTTTAATGAGAAAAGATAATAGACAGCTAGAAACAGTACAGACAAAGAATATAAGTATAATGACCTGAACTGAGATGAAATAAATAAAATAAAATTAAGAAAGTTAAAAGAGGGGAGAAGCTATATAGAAAACGTAGAATGGTAATAAGATATGGAATGGTATATAAAATGAACATGAATTTGAATTTGTGTCTGTAGGAAGAGATGTACCCCGGGATCAAGCTGCTTTCAAAAAAGATGTTTTATGTTTTTATGTTTTGTTTGTTTATGTTTGTTTTTAAAAATCAATAAAATTTAAAAAAGAAAAGAAAAGAAAATTCTGATAACCAATCTGGAAAGTATTAATTCTTCTTCTTTCTATTCTGAATTTTGCATTTGAAGGTACGATTTTTATCACCTCGGAGAGCATATGTTCCATGACTGTATATGCTCCTTGAATCCATAAGTGCGGACCATTATTTTTCCTTCTCTTCTACGAGATGGGGCCAGTAAAACATTCGATCGTGTTGTTTCCAGCAGTCTGCTTGATGGCATTATGAACTCCAATCTCCATTTCGTGCAAAGGCTCTCTCCGTTCCTCTCTGTAACAAAAAGCACCGCTTTGCGACGTAAAACACTCTCGGCAACCCAGGCAATTTAGTCTGAAGAAGGTCCTGAAATACTTCACTGGGGCAGCTTGTCATGTCTTTGAAGAAAAGCGTCATTGCCCGCAATTTTGAGCATGAGCTCCACTGACCAAATGAATCCCAAGCAACGTCCCAAAGGCCTTCCGCTTTCATTTCCGCTTCGGATAAACAAAACAAAAAGAGCCTTTTCCTACCACTCCGGCTTCAGGACAGCGACGGAAGTAGAACAGTGATCAATTTCCTGTGTCCGATGGAGGCTCAGTGACGTCCAAAGAAGTGGCGCCTTCCTTCTCTTCCGTTGCGATCTTCCAAGATTCCACAGGTGGCCGCGCGTTCTGGTTTGGGAGGGCGGCGGTGGGAAGGGCACGTTCGTCAGTTTTGCACCTCTCGTTCACTTCCCGGCCATATGTCATGATATTTACAATTGCCCAGGACCTTATGTAATTACAGGGTAAGCCTGGGGGAAAGGAATTATTGGGAGGAGCTGCGGGAGGACGTCAGGGAGACAATGGACAAAGAAAGTAGCGATGCCTCCCCTCCCGGTGCTAAAAAGAACAGTGGGAACAGTTCGGGTGTACCCGGAAAATAGCATTGTCGCCGGGATGTAGGCGGATCTTTGGAAGGAGTCCCGCTGTTGCTGGAGTCTGTCTTCTAAACCGCTCCGGTGTGATCTTGCTGGAACGGGAGGTTTGCTACTCCAGGAAAGCTAATTTAGAATAACAGAGTTGGAAGGGACTTTGGAGGTTTTTTAGTCCAACGCCTGCTTAGGCAGAAAACGCTACACCACTTCAGACAAACGTTTATCCAATCTCTTCTTAAAAACTTCCAGTGTTGGAGCATTCACAACTTCTGGAGGCAAGTTGTTCCATTGATTAATAATTCTGTCAGGAAATTTCTCCTTAGTTCTATCGAAGTTGCTTCTCCATTTGATTAGTTTCCACTCATTGCTTCTTGTTCTGCCCCCAGGTGCTTTGAAGCATAGTTTGACTCCCTCTTCTTTGTGGCAGCCTCTGAGATATCGGGACATTGCTATAATGTCATGTAATCAGTATTAGAAAGTTAGCACAGGGAGCGGTAGCTTCTGTTCCTTTCACAGTGAAGAACTGGAAAATGTTTCTTCCAAGATTTGGAATCACAGTAGAAAAATAACTAAATTTTGAACTTTTTGACATATGGTAAACACCAAAAGAAATACCAACAGGGCTAAGTGGATTTTCGGTCTAGCCAACAAAATCGTTATGTATACTAAATCATAATAATAAGCCCTAATATATATCCAATATGTATGCACAAGAGAGAAAGAAATCTTAGCAGGGCCATTATTCTACTCTTTGAACCTATCCTTGCATCTCCAGAGTTCTCCTTTGCATGTTTGGGAACCATGATTTTAGCTTGAGTGTTGTTTCTGTATTTCTAATATCAATGGTTCATTGTCCCACTGGATGTTATTGGGTCTGAAGTAACTGTTTTGGAATTATCTATTTTGTGATGCACTCTCAGATATAGTACTACTAGGGTGAACAATGGTTTTAGTCTCAGGGGCTAACATTCTTCTTTTCACTCCAACCCCAGCATTGTAAGCAAAATGATCTTGTTAAGCAGATTTTCTTTAAATTAGCATGAAAATGGCAGAATGAGAGATATAAATAATTTCCAATGGCAGAATTCTAAAATGCTATCTGAACATATTTTTTTTGCATTTGTTGCAAAATATCAACATGAATTAACCTTGAGAAAATTGCATTTGTTTATATTCATTGATTTGAATTGAACACAATACTTTATGTTATAGAAATGTTATGAGTATTACAAATGTTAGGAAATGTTATATATGTTAAGTAAGGTTTTGGACCTAGGCCAATAGGTTTATTTCATAGAAGGTATTAGATGATTAGAAGAGGGCAAATAAGGGGAAGAGGGTATTGCAAAAAGTTGGGAAATGGCACAGCTCCTTTGTTGGCTACTACTATAACTATTAGGTCATCTCTTTCTTACAAGGGAATGCTATCCATTTTCTACCAACTATTATCCACATATGTGGCTGTATTCCATTGACACCACAATTTTAGCCCCTTTTTTGTTCCGGCAGATTTGTTTTTTCTTCATAAGAAAAAATATTTGAAGAATCTCTGTACTCACTGCAAACTGAAATGTTGCAGTCCCTTCCCATCAGCCCAACATTCTTGTGTCTTAGTCTAGTTGACAAGTATGTTGATTTTCATGTAGATTGCATTTCTGTATTTAAGAACCTTTAAACTTGAGGGCTGTCTATTATGGATGCCTACTGCTTGTAAAGAGCAATTATCCCATCTCCTTTCTGAGGTGAAATGGATTCAGTCCTCTAATACATGTTGAAAAAAAAAAGACCAGTGAGAGATTGAAGAGGCCCATCTTCTTTCATCTCCCTTATATATCAAAAGTTTGTAGTGACCTACACAATAAACAGTTTCTGAGGAGTATAAATGGGATGTGCTTTTGCATTTGTCAACATCTGGCTCACAGAGTGGAAAAAAACTCTAATTCTAAATATATGTCCTGGTAGATCAGAAAATTTGAGACCTGATTTCACTGTGTTCTTTACCTGCATTGAAAATTCCCTATTGCTATCGAGTTTTATATAAAAAGGTGGAATTAATAATAATATATACTATATATAAAAAGAGATAAAGTAAATTGGCTGAGCAACTTGTTATTGTTATGTGAAAGGTATCTTTGTTGGAGAATCTGGGATTGAAAATATCTGAAAAGATCTTAGTGTAAGAGCAGGCTGGCCTTAATGGTGGACAAATCTAAAACTAACCAATTTCTGGCAATGGAAGAGTATACGTGGCAGGAACCAGTAAGCCAAGACATTCACAATCTCAGTTGAGTACAGCTCAGTGTATAATGATGAAGGAAAAAGAAACTAAGGTCTGTGAAAATAGGGTTGAAGAAGATAAGAGAAAACGGGGAATGTGATAAGATTCTTCATTAAAAAAAGGCAAAATCTATTTTATATTCTCTCAGATACCAGGTGTGGGAAAAGTTTTAAGTTACAGAAGGAAAGTTAAACTGAATGCTGAAACACCCCTAACAATACAATCAGTTTGACAACGCAAACAATTACCAGTGAGGTGGTGGGACTCCCTTTGTTGGATCTTTTCAGATAGATGCTGAGAAGTCATCTATCACGGATACTTTAATTTGGATTTTGTGCATAACAGCGTGCTGGGCTCAATAGTTTAAAAGGTTCTTTCCATCTGTAATACAATGATACAGAAGCTGTCTTAAAAAGATAAAATTATTTGAAATGGGGGAATAGGGTATCCCAGTCACTTCCCAGTATTTATGTGCGTATGCATATTCATTGGATTTAAAGGGAGCTTCAGTTGCAAATGACTCTGAGCAGGATATATCCCAGTCTTTGTAGGTTATGTTAAAAAAAAACCCAAAAGCAAAGCATAGTGATATAGATTATTATTAAGTATTATGGATGGTTGAACATTGTCAAATAAAAGGGTAATCCTTTAACTCAAAATCTAAAATTACAACACTTAGCATGAAAATACTATCTCATTGTATTGATTTACAAAAATTGGAAATCCTTTTGGTGCTATCATTTTCTAGAGATGACTGAAAGTTTTGAAATGTGCCTACAGGGAAGGTACATCCATATATTTTTTGTACAACCAAAAGGAATCTTTTATTGTAATATCTTAAGATTAGAACTTATGATATTGTAAGGGCAATTGACTCAAAAACATACTAAGTACTTTGGTGTTATGCAGCAAACTATGGGGATATATTCAGAATAACTTATTTTAAAATTCAAGTTCTTACTACCAAGCAACTTATTTTCAGAATATCTTCATTATTTAGGTTTACAACAGGACCTGTTCTTCACTTGGATTGTCAATAAAATAACTTCTATGCAGTATAGAAATCAAAAGTACAGTTATTTAGTAATACAAAGCAGAGTTGCTTTGATGTGACAGATAAGGTCTTTTTATTTATTTGAGGTACAGATTAAAAGATTAACAGAGTTGGAAGGGACCTTGTAGGTCTTCTAGTCTAACCCCCCACCCAAGGTATTTAGAACCCAAAGCAATCCAGTTTTGTAGTGCATGATTTTTCTTCTGACTTCAATCCATTTGCTGAAATCTAGTGTTCCTTTTTGTGGGGGAAAAGTTCTGCAACAGAATGCACACCTAAGAGAAACAGTGGAGAGGATTTTGGGCAGTACAGAGTTTTCCCTAAGAGGAAGCAGTAAAGTACAGCAGAGAGAAGCTCAAATTAAGACACTCTGCAGTCCTGATCTGGGGAGGGAGGAGGAATGAACAGGTTTAGGGTAATCACACTCTAGAATTTCGAGTAGGTTAGAAGATTATAACTTCAGTGTGGCAAGATTCTAGAGTCCATTAAGTGAAAGCAAATAAAAGGTTGGATTTACTGTGTCATCCTTCGGTTTGTGTCTGACAGGTGCTGCTGTTTGGAAAAAGATTTCCAATTTGGATTTAAATCTGGCTTTCTCACAATATTCAGGCAGCATAAATGGTGACTGGTGTCTCAAGAGATGCTACTATCATTCTGTGTTAAAACAACTGCACCTGGTATTAGGTATTTTCAAGATCCGATTCAAAAAATTTATCATTTGCGAGACATGAAAGGAAACCTTTCATGTCTTGCAAATGACCTAGTGAGAATAATCAACCAATGGAACAGCTTGCCCTCAGAAGTTGTGCGAGCTCTATCACTTGAGACTTTCAAGAAGAGATTGGACTGGTGATCTGTCAGAAACAGTATAGGGGATTGGACTAGATGACCTGCAAGGTACCTTCCAACTCTGATTATCTGTTATTTGCCTGCCCAATCTGATTCTTATCAACCACTACATGGTTTTTTTTTCCATAGTCTTGCCATCAGAGCTCCAGCTGGTTCTTTTGTTACAGTTTAACAGGGCCTTAAAATATTTCTAATTGTTTCTGAAAACTTTTAGAGGTTTAATTGGATAGTAATGTTTTATTGTAAATATAAGATGCCCATTGAGATTTGATTAGCAGATTCTATACAGAGCACAGGATTGAACTAATTAACCATTTCCATGATTCCATATATATAAGTCCATTAAAAATCCCAATAAAGTTGGTAGTTTCTTAATTATCTTTTCATACAACTTACCTGATACTTTAAAGTCCCATTACTGATAAAAGGCCAATTGAATTTGGGGGCAATATAAAATTGTAAGGGAAAACAATGAATATAGTTGCCACCAAAGTATGCAGTGTTGGAGATCCCAAGAATAAATAAATTTGTCCATGTAGTAGCTATAAAATTACTTTGCTAAGTATTAAAATGCTACACCATGACCCCAGTCTTTTGAATATTCTAGTACTTCTACAGGTTTTAAGATGCTAAACATGTGGAAGTTCTGCTATTTTTGTTACAAATAAGATGCCCCAACTAATTAGTGGAATCCTAGTGTTCTACTTGGGTTAAAATTAAGATCCTCATGAATCATATAGTAATATATGATGGGTACTTTTGAGAAAGTTGTGTATGAAAGCTGTCACTACCAAAATGGCTTTATTTAAATTGTTCTTTTTCTGTTGATTTTTGTTCTGTTAAAGTGGTTTTATATTGTGAACATGATATTAATTACCCAGAGTTATATATTTAATATGGATAGCTGTATACATTTTCTCTATATATAAAAATAGTATTTATTGTGTTTTGATGTCCTCAGTTTGCCAAGTACTTTCCTTTTCAGGAGCATGGAACATGGATTGTTCATACTTGAGCAGGGTCATTTCATATGATGTCAGTTTGCTAAACAAAGCTAGATCTTATTTGTAAGTCAGGGAAAGTATTGCTACCACTAATCCCAATGTATAAACCAGTGTGCACAACAGAAGATACCAATGTGCTTATTTTGCAAAGGAATTAAGGCCTCTGCCTGTAAAAAACTAATCTGCTTGGTGGATATAAGATGCTCTTTGGTGTACTGCAGAAGAATAAAAATCTACAGAGAAAAGGAAGTGGTATAGAGTGGCAAAAACTGGAATATGAACATTCCACAATGCAGCAGTTTGCTAAATAATATTCCATTTGTTTATTATTAATGTGTGTTAATGTAACCTACCAATATACATGAAACTATACATTTTCTGATTATTTTTTGCTTTTTGTTGCTCTAATTCTCAAATTATTTTTAGGTATATGGCCTGGCAAAGATAAATAATGGACCTCATATCAGGAATTTTACATATATAGGAGGTCCAATCTTATATTTATGGTGTAATGAATATACCATTGCACCAAATCTCTGTAATTCCAGCTCGAGATGTTACTTTTTCCAGAGTTTCTAAGAAGAAAGCCAAGAGGAAAGAACAGGTATGGTCATTTCTTTCTCCAATTAGGAGGCACAGCTTTATCTGAAGAGAATTAGAGAAGCATAACTTTTAGATTAAAGTTTTCATATGGAACTGCTTGTATTGAAAAAGTCAAAACTCTAAAGTGTTTTGACTTTTTAAATACCTGAATACTTTTATATTCTTCAAGAAGCTATTGCAAGTGGAAGTTCTGAAAATATTTAAGCTATTACTGGAAAAAAAACCCTGAAACTTCTCAGCAAATAATTGATCAGTAATAACCAATATATTTATTGTTAGGCGTTCTATATTTTTTTGTCCTCTAAGAATCTTGGGGGGAATGGTGGTGAAATCACTGGAAGGTGAAGAACAAATTTTTCAGCCTATTTGTATGCAAGAGCTCTTTTGGGACTGGAGGGATAGGAAAATAGATATATTAAATTTTTAGCAGTTACAAAAAGAGCTCTGTAGACTACAAAAATAGTATATGATGATGAATCACCTTTTTATGTGATTTTATTGATTGCTAACAAAAAAAAAGAAATATTAAGACCTTTAGCGGTTGCCTTATCTCTTATTTAGTCTATGATCAGTTTTTTACTTGAGTATCCAAGTGATGTGTGCTGAAACATCAAAGACTAGAGAAATAGAGATTTCAGTCTAGTCTGGATGAGGTTGCACATGGGCTCTTCTAATTTTTTCTATTGTTCAGCAAACTTTTATAAGTCTAATTTGCTATTTTATAGAATATTCTTGAAAAAATAATTTTTTACATATTTATATCACACATATATAAATATTAATCCTCTGTCCACATAGACCTCTTTATTTTTGACTGGTTCTGCTCCTCTGCTGGTTCTACAGTGTTCTTACCAACTACATTACTTTATTGGATTGAGGTCAATTTAGAATCAACACATGTCCAGAAATCCATTGTTGGAGTTTTAATACCTCTGCTAGTCTTGTCTCCCATTTTAAACAGCAGTTATTTATGAGTGGCAGTTCTTGTTCCCAAATGTAAAGCAATCACTTTTGCCTCAATGGTAATTAAGTAAATGATAATTTAATGGAAAAATAATATAGCATGTGTAAAAATTCATAACATGAAATTTTTGAGTCAGTAAGACAGCAGTTTTTGATGCATTTCCATCCATGATTGATTGGGAGATTGTGGGATTATATGTAAATATGTGACAATTAGCTTCTGACAATTTTCATTCAGAAACAAGAATATGGGGAGGCTGATTCATTTTAGTCTGGTTGCAATTTCTCTTGTGTTATGTACCATTCTAGTGATGCTCTTGCCACTACTGTGGTAAGGTTACCGGAGTTGCTTACTTGCACCTTCAAGCACATGTCATAATTAGCAGCCTATAGAGGCAATAGAAAGAAAAGTTGCAGATGACCAAGGGCCTTTAACGTGAATGAGTGTTCTAAAATGCTAACAGTTTTTAAAACTTCAAGCACTAAAAATTAAAAAAATGGAACTAAAGTACATTGAAATGGAGAAGTAAATCTGTCTATAAATAACATTTTGATTTCTGGATAATTTAAGTTTTTATGTATATAAAAGTGAAATACAACTCACATATCATCACAAAATCTCCAGAACCATAAAGCCTACAAACTTGAAATTTGGGACCTCTTGGCTTCTAGGTGCTCACTAAGAAAGGATTTTTTGAAATGACCATCAGAGTATTAGTATTTCATATATTATTATTAACATGCTATGATGCTAAGGAGTTCTACTCTGTCTCCCCACCTGAAAAGAAATATGTTCCAAATGCAAAACACAAGCAGAGGAGAGGAGTTTCAGTTTTAGTTTCACAACAGCAAGCACTTTAGTACAGAACAGTTGAGCTAAGTCACGCCCAGACTCCTTCCTGTCTCCTTGCTCACACAGCAAATACGCTAGCCAGATGAATACCGATGGATGCTGGTAGGCAGAGGCAGAATTCACCCCCCCCCTCCGTTATTTTCCTCCCCCAAAACTAAGCCTGATCACTTAGTTTCATAGCGAAGCATGGGTATAGAGCTAGTTATTTCATATAATTCCTAAATAAGATGAGATATCAATTGAATCCAAAGGAACTAATCTGCAGGGTGAATTGCTTTAAGTTGTTAAAAGTAGTTTCTATATTGAAGATGTATTTTGTGCATAATTATTATATGGAAGCTTCAGCAGATCAGCAACATCAGGAGAGAGGCCATTTCAGGGTTTAAAAACTGCCTAGGGAAAACCCACAAACTGTAATTGTCTCCTCTACAAATTATTGGAATGCTTTGCCTTCCAAGCAGAATTCTATTCAAAATAAACACCCCCCCAGTTTAACTTTAAGTTTTTGAAGAATATCTTGTTTTTATTGAAATTGGGAGGACTAACAACAGATTCCCTGGTATGAAATCAACTTAACTGATAAAAACATTTTTTTGTTATTATTTTTTTAGCCTGCTAATTCAACCTCTTTTCCTGCTCTTTGTGGCTTTTCTCAGGAATCTGCCACACCAACCAATCAGGACATTTGCAGGTGAAGTATTAACTGTGTCATTGCACTAAAACTGATGACAGTCATGATGTCAGAAGTTATGCTATCTTACAGCTGATGATCCAGGAAATCTTGCAGGGTGAATAACAGTTGGTCTTCCAATAAGTAACCACTTTTCCTATGTTTTCAAATTGCCATATTGAAATATATTAGAAATTGTTGGTAACATAATATATTTTTGTACAATACCTAGTTTTTCCCATAACAATAGCTCTGTAAGATGAGTGGACCTGAGAAAGAGTGCCTGATCTAGGGTCACCTTGGAAACTTTCACAGTGGACTAGAATGTGGATCTCTACAATCTGAGTCCAGCACTTGAATCACTGTACCACAAAATATTTTGGATTCTAAATAGCTGTTCCAACTATAGCAGAAGTGTTTTGAGCTCAAAATAGAGAGAAATATTACCAGAACATTTCTCACAAAGTTGGAACAACTCATTTGGAGCTTGAAACATGTTTCAAGTGTATTTATTTTACACATCAAGTGTACTTATTTTACAAGCAAACAAAATCAACAATATAAGATTTTTTTGGTCAGGGAATACTTGATATTACAAGAATTAAAAATAAACCAAATAACTACACATACACATATACATTTAATGCACATTATGTCAATTTCTAATGTAGATGTGGAATGGGACAGAGATGCATCGAACATATATGGTGGTGAATAAACAGTCTTTTTTCTCAACAGTCCATAAGACCTAGAAGAAAGCACAGCTCAACAAATCCTGTCCAACCATGCTATGCTGTATGCACATGCATATACATGTTTAAATGATCTTAGCATATAAAGTATTGTGGCACATGGATTATGCTACCATATTGAATGGCCTGTTTAATTCTGCCTTTTTGTGTTTGTTATTTGCCTTCCTCGTATTGGCTGAAAATATCATTTCTTTAACAAATTGTATGTACTATTTAATTTTTTGTGCTTTTATTCCATTGTTCTGCATGCAGTTCCAGTGCAGTGTGTTCTGAATGTTGTCATCCCAGTCCAGTACAATCTGCTGTTATCTTGAAAAATCTTGTCTGCCAGAATGCTCTGACTCCAGGGGCCACTGTGACAGTAACCTGTCAGCATACGGTGCAGGCTTCCAAGGCAAACTCCCATAGGCATGAACATGTCTATGCTCTCCAGTCTAAGAATGAAAAATCCAGCCATGCTCTGAAATTCTCCAGGTCTCTCAGTGATATGGATCAGAAGGCTCAGAATACAATTGACAGATTTAGCTGCGTGGAACGAACATGTTCAGAAGGCAGACTTACCCAAATGCAAAAGCAATGTTTAAGACTTAACATATGTCATAAGGAGAAGAAACCATTCAGCTTCAGGCCCTTCACTGTTAACAATTGCAGACTTTCATATTTCTGGTCACTCTCGACCAATTTCTCAAGCACTTCTCTGGCTACTGATACTCATAGTGCTATACGTATTCCTCTCCTGGAAGACAAGTATGGCAATGAAATCTCCCAGAGTAAAGATTTGTTGCAGTGCCTTTTCCCTTTTTCTCATAGTTCCAAATCAAGCAGTCATGAACTGGATAACAAGTCAAGCTGTCTCCGGTCAGAAAAATCATCCAGTGGTATGGTAGAGAGCACAGGTTTCTGTTCAGATGATATGGGAGATAATGATGTCTTTGAGGACAATTCTGTGAGGGTGAAAATTACAGCATTGCGGGCACCACTCTGCTCAGCTGAAAAGGATAATGATCTAGACTGCCCTTCCCAATTGTCAGAAAATTTCCCTCCACTTTCCCCTGTGTCTGTGTCTGGAGATGTCTGCAGGTTGGTTTATGCCAAACTACTTTTTCTGCCCCCTCCCAGGTCTATGGTAACTTGCTCTGCTCTTTTCATTTTCTCAACCATTCACTTTAATTCACACTGAGCTTTATTTTATTCTGAACTTGCCAACTTTTTTGAATGTGCAAAGCATTTTGTTTTTTTTTTCCTGATTCCTTGCTGATCATGTATTTCCCTACATATGTTCCATTTATTGTATGTATAGGAAAAAAGGATATCAAGAGCGAGGAAATGTTTTCTTGCAGGCTTTTAAAAAATACCTTGAGAAATATGTAGTGCTTCACATCTTGGAACAGCTGAGTTGCTTGCCCCTAAAACAGATTTCAACTTCCCTGATTCCAAGTACTATTCAGTGCATAATTGCCTTTTCACCTTTGTGCACATCCTTTTTTTCCAAAGATAGCCTCTCCTGTTTCAGGTTAATCCTCAACCAAGACAGGTACCCTGCTTGCCTGCATATACCATCATCTCCCAGAATTCTGGGGCTCTTGAGAAAGAGAGTGGCACTGATATAAAAGTTTCCACTGAAAAGGACTTCTCTTGTACCCACAATCTTTCAGAGGCCATCCATGTGCCTCACTGAATTTTCCACAATGTTACTAGTGTAATTCAGGACATTTGATACAATAGCGAGAAGTGCTATCCCACAATTTTTAATATCCATTTAAAGAAGTGCTATCCCACAATTTTTAATATCCATTTAACTTCCTCTGAAACTTCTGGTCCTAGGGATTTGTGGTTCAGTATGGAATCATGGCTACACTTAGGCAAAGCAAGCTGAGATTGTTGCTTGCTAGTTGCTTTTGTGGCATGACGTTTATAAATGGCTATCCCAGAAATTCCAAGGAAAATATTTGAAACTTTCATCAACATTTAAAAATGTTAAAAATTCAATTTTGATATTATTGTAGATTATATTGTAGAATAATAATAATTTAAAATAACCAATTTTCCATTACTTAGGCACATCATTGTCATTGATGAAGCACAGAAATAAGTAAAGCCCCATTAGCCTTGTTAAAAAGTTAATAGCAATGTCCTTTTTTTGTCCTTTTTCTTACAAATTTTTGTTTGATTGTTTTGGTCTTATAACTAGAAGCAAGAAGCATACTTGAGTAGTTTTTTCAGACTCTCAGATAATTTATTATTCTTTGATATTGTGCCTTTTTTTCAACAAGATATTTTTCTAGTTTAGACCATCGTTGTCTTTTCTTTCCCCTAATAAATTGCTATGTTCTTGTCATAGGATATGCCATTGTGAAGGAGATGATGAGAGCCCATTAATTACTCCCTGTCATTGCACAGGAAGCCTTAATTTTGTCCATCAAGCTTGTCTGCAACAGTGGATCAAGAGCTCAGACACCCGTTGCTGTGAACTCTGCAAATATGAATTCATCATGGAGACCAAATTGAAGCCTTTAAGAAAAGTAGGTCCTGAAATGATACTATAGAGTCAAACATAATCATGGATTTCCTCTTTAGCATTTCCTCTTTATACATTTAAAATTTAGATTATAATAGATGTAGGTACTATTGTGAATGTTCACATTTTAAAAAAATAAACCAGTGTATTGTGAAGCAAAGTAGAACTTTAAGAGGATCTTTGTGTTAAAATAATGTTTTTGAGTCCTAAGGATATTCTTTTTTAAAACATAAATATGAGATAATAATTATCTCTTCATTTGGAAAGGTGACCCCCTGCCCCGAAGAAAGAAGCAAGCTGGGGTGACAGTAACTGTGGTAAAAGTAGTTTTGGGAGCAGTTGTATCTATTGCCTCCGATAAACAGCAATAGCACTTAGACTTATACACTGCTCCAAAGAAATTTACAGTTTTACAGAGTCAACATATTGCCCCCAACAACCTGGGTCCTAGTTATTTTATGACTGGCCACATCATAGTTGCAGCAGTTTGTAAATTGGAAGGAGCTATTTGGGCATCAGGACCAGCCCCTGCCTAGTATAGATAATATCTGAGACATAATCTTCGAGCCCTTGCTAAGCAACAGAGAGAGCACCTGTTTTCTACAGTAGTTGTTAACATACTGTTGTAACAGCTAAGATGTTTTTCTCAGTGTTGGAATCTTCTGCTTGTAGTGAAAATCTTTTATTTCATGTCCTGAGGCAAGAATGAAAAAGGATAATTCCTAAACGCTTGTGTATGTCATCATTTCTCTACATATGATTGAATTTCTTTTTCCAAGGCTAAATGTTTTCAGTTCAACGTTTCATCATAAAATTTAGATTCTAGTTGTCTGATCACTTTCATTGTCTTTGAATTTGTTCCAGTTTGTATGAACCCCTTTTAAAAGTAGAGTGCCAGAATTTGGTACAATACTTGCATTGGCAACTGACAGCATAGAATAATATGGACTTCTTTTCCTATCATCTGAAAACCATGCTTCTGTTTATAATAGCGTAACTTTGTGTTTATCTTGTTATTAAGTTTATACCATGACCTTCCATTTAAAGACATGAGGTAACTTACACTCAATTCAGCACATTATCAAACAAAATAACCTTCATGAATTTCTTTTTCTTTCCTGTGTACGTAATTTTTGCATTGTTTTTATAAAATTATTTTGTTTCTAATTTCTCTGGTACTCAATATTATTTTGAATGTTGACTCTATCTTCAAGAATATAAGCTATTTTACCTATTAAATTTTATGTCATCTTCAAATTTTATAATTTTATAAGCATCTTTCCAAGTTAATAAGTATTGAAGAGCCCAGGAATGAATCTTGTGGTATCATATTCAAATTTCCCTCTAATTTTATTATTAATAAATTTTATTAATCATATTTTCATCATAAAAACACATTTCCCACTCATTACAGTGTTCCAGTATCAGTGTTCACTCACATTGACATACTTTCTAATTATGTAAGTTGCTATCATATGTTATGTAGTTATTTCTGCATTCAACTTAAACCAAATATTTACAAGATTATAAACAATTTTTATCTCATCCTTACTATAGCTCCTACATATCCTTCATCTATCAGCTTTGTGTTTACCTTCTAACCAATTGTACCGTAAATTCTAAATCTCATAGTATTCAGTTTCTTCTCTATCTTTTAGTTCCATCGATAACCTATCCATCTCTGCACATTCTAAAACTTTTTTTATTATCATTACGTCAGAAGGAGTATTGTTTCCAGTTCTGGGCAAAGGCAATTTTGGCTGCAGTTATTATATGAAGTATAATGTATTGAAATTTTTACAGTTTCATCTTGATTTTTTGTTTTGTAATTCTTCTAGCCAATTCTTAATTTTGAGCCAATATTTCTTAGCTTTGAGGCAGGTCCACCACATATGGAAGAAAGTTCCTTGTTCATTGTCACATCTCCAACATTTTGCCAACCTGTTAGGAAACATTTTAGCCAATCTTGCCGGGGGTAAATGCCAGCGATAAAACATTTTATACAAACTTTCTTTGTAGGCTGCTGACATTGTTAGTTTGTAATTTTTCTCTACATAATTTTTCCCAATTCGATATTATACCCAAAATTTTTGGCCCAGGTTTTCATGGTTTCCTTAACTGATTCTTCCTCCATTTTAAATCTTAAAAGATAGTTATACATTTTGGTGATCACCCCCACCCCTGATCCCCTGTAATATTTTGTCTTAATTCCTGTTGGTCTTTATAAAAACCATATTGCTCTAAATCTTTTTTGTACCTTGTTTGGATTTGTAAATATGGCCACCAATCTTTCTCTATTCCTTGTGCCTTTAACTCTTGGTTAGATTTCACTTTCCCTTGCTCATCCAATAACTCTTTGTATCTGACTATCTTGTTTAGATCTAATACATTGGGGTACATCATTGCCTCCATAGTCAATAACCAGGTTGGAATTTTCATATAATGGTTTTTCTTAATTCTCTTCCAGACAAATAACAGGGTGTCCCTTACTTGATATCTCTGGAAATATGAATGCAACTTGTTTTCCCCTCCCAGATAAAAGCATGCCAACCAAACTGCAAGTCATGGCCCTCTATTGTTAGTACTCTTTTGTTGTTTAAATTTATCCAATCTTTAAGACATGTCATGGCTGCTACATAGTAGTAAAGTTCCCAATTCAGGAGCCCGAAACCTCTCCTATTTCTATTATCCTGCAAAAGTATTAATTTTATTTGGGCTTCCCTAACCAAATTGTTATTTCTTTATTTAGTTCTTTAAAAAACTTTGTTCCTAATTTTATTGGTATTGTTTGGAAGAGAAACAGGATTTTAGGTCGTACGTTCATTTTAATTGTAGCAATTCTTCCCATCAGTGAAAGTTGTAATTTCTCCCAGTTATCTAAATCCTTTTGTATTTGTTGTAATAGGGTTATAATTGTCCTCTTTTATGGAAGAACATTTTGCTGTCAGCCAAATTCCAAGGTATTTCACTTTTTTAACCATCTGAATTCCAATTTCTCTTCCAATTCCTCTTTTTGACACACGGTGAGATTTTTAGTTGTTATCTTCATTTTATCTTTATTTATTTTAAGGCCAGTGACTTTGCCAAATTCCTCTATTTCTTGTATTAGCATGCTTCCTGTTTCTGGTGGGTCTTCTATAATAAACACCATATCGTCTGCAAATGCTTTTGTTTTATATTCTTCCTTTTTGATTCTCAATCCTTTTATTTCCTGCTTTTGTCTAATATATGTTAGTAATACCTTTGCTGACAGGATGAACAGGAGTGGAGATAGTGGGCCTCCCTGTCTTACTCCTTTGGATATATTAAATTTATCTGTCATGTCCCCATTTAGTGTTATTCTTGCTGTTTGTGTAGTATATATTGCACTAATCATCCCTATAATTTTTTCTGCAAAGTTGATCATATTCAGTTGGTTGATGAAAAATTGCCAATTTAAGTTGTCGAACCCTTTTTGCGCATCTACAGATATCAGCGCCACTTGCTTATCTGGGTGAGTCTCATAGTCCATTAACACGTCCATTATCATTTTTGTATTGTTCCTTAAATGCCTTTTCGGTACAAATCCATTTTGATCAGGATGAATAAACTCATTTAAACTTTTTAAAACTCTTTCCGCAATTATTGTGACAGTTGCAAATTATAGTCGGCATTTCATAGTTTTTGATCTGCTGATCGTCTGCATTCTCTTAAAATAAATGTGATGTATGCTTCTGTCCAAGAATTTGGTAGTCTTGCCTGTTCTAGCGTTTCGTTATATAAATCCAACATTAAGTTCTCCAGTGGCTCCTGAATTTCTTTATACAGTTCTGCAGGAATTCCATCAGGTTCTGGTGTTTTATTGTTTTATTGTTTCTTGATTGCCTCCTTCATCTCTATTATCATGATTTTGCCATTCAACATTTCCCTTTTTATATCCGATACCGTAGGTAGGCCCCTCTCACTTTATTGCTTAATCTTTTCTTCTGGTATGTCCTTCTGACTATACAAAGTTGTAAAAAAATTTTGGGCAACAGTTTTTTTTCCTCTTCTATCAGATAGTGAAGAGACCCATTCTCGTTTTGCCACTTTGTATTAATTTTTTCTCTTTCTCCTTCTTCAACTTGTATGCCAGTCATCTCCCTGGTTTATTTGCTTGTTCAAAGTAGTTTTGTTTCACCAATCTGAGATTTTGTACCATTTCTTCTTGTAAGTTTAAATTTATTTTGTGTTTGACCACATCTCTCTCTCTCTCCTTTAATTTTCTCATTTTTGGGGTCGTTTTGCATTCTAAATTCCAATTCGAGTTTTTCCTGCAGTACCATTTGTTGTTTCTTCTTATCTTTGTTCCTTATCTTTTTTCCTTTGTTCCTCCATAAAATTCCTCTAATTTTATGAAGGAACAATTTGATAAGAAACAACATTATCAGATGAATATTAACTATGATTATTAGATATCTTTTACTCTACCAATTCTGCTTTTTATGATAACTTTAAGCAATTCTGTATTAATAAATGTATGCACATAATTTGTGAATTCTGCATTGCTATATTAAGTTATTTATTTCTAATTTGCATTTCTAAAGTTGCAACAAATCATCGGTGCCTTTGGGTAATAGAGTAAATTAAAAATAAACAAGCACCAAAAGAAAAGAAAGAAGATCATACAGTAGACGATCTTCACTCCACTATAACAGCCTTGCATAGGGAACTACCCTCCCAGCTTACTTCACAATCTAGGGAAAGATCCAGCTCTTCAAAGCACATTAAAAGACAGCAGCAGGATCAGTGTCCTTTAAATCTGTGAAGAAATGAGCATCATGACAGAGAAGGCATGCAAGCTGAGTGCCCTCATATGCTATTGATTAATGAAGGGTTTAATATAATACAGAACAGTGTGTCATATCCATATCGTCAGAGTTTGCAGCAGTCCAACCAGCACACAAGTAAATAATTCAGCAGGATTCATTTAGAGAAGAAACTTGTTTATATACAATAATATAAAGTATGATGCATGTATACAATACCCATGCAGAATCCAGAAGTCATAATCACAGAAGCAATACAAACACAGAACTTATAAAACTTAGGAACAATATAAACACAGAAGAAGCAAAGATCCAAGGACAAACTAACTCTTGTATACAGACCAGTAACCCTAAGCCACACCCAGTCTCCAGGACGTCTGGCTCACAACAGGTGCTGTTTCTTAGTCACCAAACAGTTCCCATTGGCTGACTTGTTGATAGACATATACCAGCTCATAATTTCTGATATACTGACACTCCTCCCTTTATGACTGGAATAGACATAAAATCAAATAACTTAATATTCTTCCTATGGTCCACTCCACCCAATGTTTTGGTCATTACATCTGCCAGATTGTCTTCTGAAGAACAGTGAAGCAAGCTAATTAATTTACATTTGATGGCTTCTCTGATAGTATAATACTTAATGGCCAGATGCTTCTATTCTTTACTTTGTCACCTGCTGCCATTTTAATGCAAGCAGCATTATCATCAAATCCTGTAACAGCTGTACGTACCAAGTTATCTCTGAAAAAAGTTTGGTTAGAGGTATAAATTCTGCCTCAGCAGTAGAAATGGCTACAGTGTTTTCTGGACTTCCAACCAATTAAAGCCCCTCCAAACAATACCACAATTTCAGAATTAGACTTTCTTATTTTTACATCATTGGCATAATCACGGTCAACATAACATTTCAATTCCAATTCTTCAGAGACCTGTATTTGAAGACCCAAGTTCACAATTCCCTTCAAATACCTGAGAATACTTTTTATATCCTGGTGCTTGACCATGTAAATTTCTTCCTCTAATTCTGCATTGTGGAATGCTGTGGCAAATTTGGCAAAATGCCAAATTTTATGGCCATGTGCCGCTGCCAATGCTAGTGCCAACCTTATGCTTTTATTCTTTACGATTGGCGTGAATACCTCATCATACTGCACATTTTTCCTCTGAAAAATCTTGTGCAACTAATCTTGTTTTATATTGTACCACATTATTGGGTAGTACTTTCTTTTTGTACACACATCCTGGCTTTCAACCTTGTGGCAAAATCATAGATGTGAACACTTTATTTTTTATTTTTTGTCATTGCTTACAAGATAATAGGTATAAGTAAAAACATACTTATGAATACATGGATACATATAAGAAAAAATAAAAGAAACAATAGGACGGAGGGTAGGCACATTGGTGCGCTCATGCATGCCCCTTTATGTTCACCCATGAATTTCATTTCTTTGCCCATGGCTTCTTTCCACCTCACTTCAATTTTAGGTAATGCCAATACTTATAGTTCCTTGGCTTATAGCACACTACACACCTTTACTTCACTAGCATAATACCTGTCAGGTGGAATCCCCTTATTCCATCGCTCTGACCTGCGTGGTATTTACTGCTCCTGTGTTTCAACCCTCTCTGGCTTCATATCTGAGTCGTCATCTCCTGACTCCTTTTTTAGTTCTATTTCAGTTTCTCCTCCCTGAATGCTGACATCATCACTAAGTGAGTTACCTACCATCACTAAGTAGATTACTGTCACTAAGTGGATCATTCAAAAAATTGGCATCAATTCTGTTTCAATTTTGCTCCGTAAAACTAGCAGACCTTGAAATCACTATTCTTTTGCTCCCATCGCTAAAGTGATAGCTCTTTGAGCCAGGCTCATAGCCTGTAAACCTGAGTTTTCTAGCCTTTTCTCCTGATTGCTTTTGGAATATGCACCCATGCATTGCTTCCACCCTTAAATGTGCCAGAGATGGCTTTCTCTCATATAACAATGCATATGGAGTATCATTTATTGATGAACTCCACAGTCTATTGATTAAATAATTAGCAGTCAACATGACTTCACCCCAATACAACCTGCTCAGACCAGAATCCTCCAGCATTAAGTCCTTAATTGTCTGTAAGACACCATTCTGCCTTTCAGCTATGTCATTCTCAGCTGCTGTGTATGGATTAGTGTCTGTGTTTTATTCCTAACTGTCCCAACCACTGTTGAAAACTTAGCTAACATGAATTCTGAACCTCTGTCAATTTGCAGCTGACATACCTGTTGTTTATATCTCCTTTCCATGAAGCTTACCCATTGCTTTAATTTCTTTTTTTAAAGTTTTTATTGGTTTTTAAAGACAAACAAAAACAAACAAAACATAAAAACATCCAAATTTCTTTCATAAACATACAAACAGTGTTGGTTGGTTTACAAATTTTTTGTGCATCGATTTCATAGTCTCAATTGCAGTTACATTGCATAATAACTCATATTATCAATCAAAAATTGAATACCCTAGTATCACTATTAATCAGTCATTTGACTATAATTTTATTCATTGATACTTTGCGAAATAACTATAATTTACTTAGTTTATTTTATAACAATTCATATAATCATCCCCAAATCTATCCTAGAAACATTTTGTAGATATAATAACAAAAGAAGAAATGCATCTTTATATATTCATTTTCTAAAATTCTAAGTATTCTATTATTATATTTTATTATCTAACCATTGATAGAAAAGGTCCCAAATTTTATAAAATTGTTTATCTTCTTGTTCTCTAATTTCAAATGTCAATCTACTCATTTCAGCACATTCCAATATTTTCTTAATAATTTCCTCCTGTAATGGTATTTTCTCATTTTTCCAATTTTTAGCAAATACAATCCTAGCCGCTATTAATACATTTACAATCAAATATTTTAAATCTTTACTGTATGTGTCAGGTAAAATTCCCAATAAAAAAAACCACTGGTTTCAAGTCTATATGTTTTTTTGTCATTTTTTTCCAACCACATGCATATTTTAGCCCAGTATTTTCTAGCGTCCTCACAAGTCCACCACATATGAGCCAGGTGTCTGATGACATTTCCAACATTTTTCGGATTTATGCTTGAACATTCTTGCGATTCTTGTCGGGGGAAAATGCCACCTGTAAAACATCTTATACAAATTTTCTTTATATGCTGTTGACATTGTCATTTTATAATTTTGAGACCACAATTTTTGCAATTTTTCTAAATCAATCCCATATCTAAAATTCTTCCCCCAAGCAATCATAGTTTCTTTAACTTGTTCTTCCTCTAGTTTAATTTCCAATAAATAACCATACAATTTTTTAATCACCTTTTTATCAGTACCTGTCAAAATCTTATCTAAGTCAGGCAATTTGTGATAGAATCCTTCTGTTTTAAGATCTTCATCATACCTTGAATGCATTTGCACATATGAAAACCAATTCATCTTTATACCTTGTTCCTCTAGTTTTTGCATAGATTTAAGTTCACCCTTTTCATTCAATATTTCCCCATATCTAACCGTTTGTTCCTTTTTATATATTATAGGATAGGAAAATGCTTCAATAGTCGATAACCAGACTGGAATTTTCAAATAATATTGTCTTTTAATCTTTTCCCAATTTAGCCACAGAGACTCCCGTATATGATGTCTTCTAAAATAACCCTGTGTTTTAGTTCCCTTATACCATAGAAAAGCATGCCACCCCAATAGCAAGTCATGTCCTTCTAATGTCAACAATCTAGTATTTCTTAATGTTATCCATTCCTTAGCCCACATCAAGTTTGTAGCTTGGTAGTACAACTCCCAATTAGGCAAACCAAATCCTCCTCTAATTCTAGCGTCTTGCAAAAGTTTTAACTTTATTCTCGCTTTCTTACCTTGCCATATATATTTCAAGACAATTTTATTTAAATCTTCAAAATAATCCTTTCCAAGCCTAATTGGTATTGTTTAAAACAGATATAAAATTCTAGGTAGGATATTCATCTTGATTGTTGAGATTCTCCCTATTAATGACAATTGTAGATTTTCCCATTTCGTCAAATCTAACGCTATCTGTTGTTTAAGTTTAATGTAATTGTTCTCTTTTAATGTGCTACATCTTGCTGTCAAATGTATCCCCAAATACTTGACCTTGTTCGTAACTTGAATTTTCAATAGAACTGCCAGTTCTTCTTTTTGTCTTAATAGCATATTCTTTGTCAGGATCTTTGTTTTATCTTTATTTATTTTCAAACCAGCCACCTTACCATATGCCTCTATCTTTTCCAATAATTTTGGTGCTGTCTCTAAAGGATCATCTAATATGAAAGCCAAGTCATCCGCAAAGGCTTGCAATTTAAATTCTTCTTTTTTAATTTTCATTCCTTTTATACTCTTGTCATCTCTAATATTTCTATTCAACACTTCCAAAGTTAGTACAAATAGCAAAGGTGATAGTGGGCATCCTTGTCTTGTTCCTTTTCTTATATTGATGGGATCTGTCAATCCTCCCTCTATCATTATCTTTGCCGTTTGCTTATGGTATATGGCTTCTATTGCTTGAATGAATTTTCTGGCAAAACCCATCTGTTCCAATAATAATAGCATGAATCTCCGATTCACATTATCAAATGCCTTTTGTGCATCTAAAAATATCAATGCCATTTGCTTTTCGGGGTGTGCCTCATAATATTCCAAAGTATTCAAAATTACTCTCATATTATCTTTAATTTGTCTCTTTGGCAGAAATCCATTTTGGTCAGGATGAATAAAGTTATTCAAGTATTTTTTAAGTCTTTCTGCCAAAATTGAAGCAAAAATTTTATAGTCTGCATTTAGTAAAGAAATAGGTCTATAGTTCTTAATTTGCAGTAGATCAGCCTCTTCCTTTGGGATAAGTGTAATATAGGCTTCTGACCATGTTTTAGGTATCTTCTTCTTTAACATAACTTCATTCATGACTTCTAGTGGAAGGCTCAACGATTCTTGTAATGTCTTATAAAATTCTGCCGGAAACCCATCTGGACCTGGTGCCTTTCCATTATTTTGCTTCTTAAGTGCTTCAGTTAATTCCATCATTGTTATATTGCTTTCTAACATTTTTTTCAGTCTCTTTAGGTATTTTAGGTAGATTAGCATTCTGTAAGTACTGTTTGACTCTTTCCTCATCAATATTCTCTTGTTTATATAGTTGTCCATAGAAGTCTTGAATAATTTCCTTTTTCTCTTTGTTGCCATAGCAAACTTGACCTTGATCATCTATTTTACTGCAATATTTTCCTTGATTCTTTCTCCTTTCTCAATTTGTATGCTAACCATCTACCTGGTTTATTTGCATCTTCAAAGTAGTTCTGTTTAGCACTTCTAATTTTTTGTGCTAATTCTACTTTCTCTATTTGACCAATTTTGTGTTTAATTATGTCCAATTTTAGTTTAATGTCTTTTTTCTGTGACATTTTCTGTAGTTCTTTTTCAAGTCTTTTAGCTCATCTTCTAAGACTTTAATGGCTTGCGTTTTCCTGATGTTCCTTTTCCTTGTAGTCTATTATCAAGCCTCTAGCATATGCCTTCATTGTATCCCAAACATTCTGAGTTGAAGTATCTTCTTTTTTATTTTCTCTAAAGAAGAAGGCCGGTTCTTTCTCCATCTGTTGTGTAAAGTCTTTTTTCTTTAAAATAGTATTATTTAACGTCCATCTCGATCATCTTTTTTGTCCTTTCCATTTAATTGTCACTGGGCTGTGGTCTGCCCAAGTACTTGTTTCAATGTTTGCTTCCTGAATATTAGAAATTAGTTCTGTTGAAATCCAAATCATATCTATTCTGGACCATGATAAATGTCTATTTGAGTAGAAAGTATATTGTTTGGTTTTAACATTTCTTTCTCTCCATACATCTTTTAAATTTATTTCATCTGTCATTTTCATATGTAATTTTTTATAGAATTCTTCTTGTTTATCATTCAGGGTATAAATTGCAATCAGGAGTGTTTTCATATTATTGTCCATTATTTCCACCATTAATATTCTTCCATCTTCATCAGAATGAATCAATTTTGCTGAAATAGTCTCTTTAATATATAAAACCACTCCTCTTTTCTTACATTGAGTCAAAGAAGTAAATATTTTCCCTAATTTTGGCTGGACCAACAATTGTTCATATTGTTTTTTAATGTGTACTTCTTGTAGGCAAATTATATCAAATTTTAATTTCTCTAATTTGTGAAAAAATTTCCTTTTAATGGCTGAATTAAGTCCATTTATATTCATTTGTAATCAGTTTTTTCTCTTCCATGATTATACTTTGTAGTTAGGTTTAGTAGCTCTTGTGGCTCTTGGTTCACGTTGTTTTTAATTTCCACCTGTCCACCTACTGCGCCTTCTTCTTTTCCAGTCTCCATTTGGTTCTCTTGAAATTCAATTAATAAGACCTCTTTTTCTGCCTCATCATCTCTCTTTCCAAAGAATTCTGCGTAGAATAATTCTGCTTTCTCCATTGAATCAATTCTATGTCTCTATTCTTGCCATGTAAACATTAGTCCTTCTGGAATTAGCCATCTGTAATTCACCTCTTTTTTTCAGTAGCATTTTAGTTAAAAATCGATATTCTCTTCTTATCTCTCTCACTTTTCTGGATATTTGTTTTAAAACTACAATCTCCTTGCCCTTATATTTTAGCATTTTCTCTCTTGCCACTTGCAATATTTGTGTTTTAATGACTTTTTTTGTAAATCTAATATGAACTTCTCTTGGTAGGTTATTTCTCATTGCGTATCTTGTAAAAACTCGATATACTTCATCTACTCCATCCATCATCTTCTCTTCTGTTATTTCCAAAGCTTCAGCCAATATTTCTATCATTATCTCAGCTAGGTTTTGTCCTTTTTCTTCCTCTATGTTTTGAAATCTGAGATAAAATTCTGATCTGTCCATCTCCCATTTCAGCATCCCACTTTTATCTTGTTCAACCACTGTTAATCTGGTATCAATGTCTCCAATCTTTTTATCTCTTTGTTTATCTTCTTCAATTTTTTGGAATCTCTCATCATACTTCGCCATCGTTTGTTGAATATTCTCCACTTTTTCATCAGTTTTTTCTGTTCTTTGTTCAATATTCTCTATTCTTTTTTCAATAGTATCTGATTTTGTTTTAATTTCTTGGATTCCTTGCATAATCATCTGTAAGGTCACTTTTTCTTGTTCTTTATCTTGCTTCAACATTGTCTGGATTGAACGTTGTCCTCCAGGTGGGGAGGCGGAAGTAGAAGTTGAAGGGCCAGAAGCTATAAGTTTCCTGCTCATTTTAAGCAATTGAAGATCTTCAAATTCTTCTGAACCTTAATCCAATTATGAAGTAGCCAGTTATAATCCAAGGTAAAAAATAAAAGTGGTAGAGAAAAAAAGAAAATTCTTCAGGTTCTTCTAAACCTTAATCCAATCATGAAGTAGCCAATTATAATCCAAGATAAAAAATAAAAATGGTAGAAGGAAAAAAGCCCATTAAAAATAAAAAGGGAAAAGAAGAGAGAGAAAATTTCTTCAGGTTCTTCTAAACCTTAATCCAATCAATAATTAAGTGGAAAAGAAAAAAAAAGAAGGAGCTTCAGGTTCTTCACCACCTTAATCCAAGTGAAGGGTCACAAAAATAGAAAAATAAAAACATAAAAATAGACCAAAGATATAGATAGATAAAGCAAAAAAATCCCAGAGAAGAAAAAAAAAAGAAAGAAAATTTTTGAGGCTTTCCCTTTAAAATAAGTTGCAAAAATAGAAATGTTACAAAAGTAAAGGCTTTTAAGAAAAAAAAATACAATGGGCTGGTAAGGAGGGGTAGCACAACTTAAAAAAATAAAAATAAAAAGAGCACACTGCACTTTATTTAATCCTCCAAGGCTCTTATTATAAATTTCTTCTCCACAAACTTCAAAAGCAAGCTTCAAATTGTTGATAGAAACCCAGAAGAACACCTGAAATAACACTCTCCTGTGCTCTTCCCTCTATCTTATCACATTGCAATGTCCTTGAAAGGGAATCTCTGGTCTTTCTTTCTCAGCTTTCCCAACTTTGTCTAAGATATTTTCAAGCCTCTAGATGGCAGTGTTACAAAGTTTCTCCATTTTCCCCCTCCTTTCCCAGACAAAACGTAATAGAAGTTTTTTTAAAAAAAGGAAAGCAACTAAAGGGAGCCTCTAACCTAAAACATTGCAAAGATAAAAAAGAGAAAAAGAGAAAAAAGAGAAAAGAAAAGAAAAGAAAAAAGAGAAAAAAAATAAATGTAAATAAGAAAAAGACCAGTCCAGTTAGGAAATGTTAAATCATGATAGAAGTCCTGGTAAAAAAAATAAAAAATAAAGATAAAAAGCCAAGCCTTACTTTGACGTTTCCATTTAAAAACTGCCGCTTATTCCGTTCTGTCAAAACTTTTACAGAGCTGTCCCAACTTCAGCAGCTTTGATGGCTGCCTCTCTGCTGCCGGCAAGAAGGGCTTCTTCTGGATGAACCAGGGACTTTGCGATGTCCCTGGGATCAACAGGATGCGCCCTTCACTTTCACTGTCTCTACGGGACGGTTTAGGTCCGTTGGGACCGTCCAGAGGCAAAGATATCAGCTGCAATCTCAGAGCCTCTGAGATTGCACGCAGTACCATCGCAACGTCAGCTCCGCCCACCCATTGCTTTAATTTCTATAGCACCTCTATTTTACTCTTTAGTAAATAGCAGAAACCAAATCTGCTGTAGTGATCTACAATGATCAGCACGCTTTGCTCCTCCCAAACTGGCTTGCATTGGCCCCACCAAATCTGCATGTACCAGCTCTAGAGCTCTTGTCTGCCTTGTGCTACTCTTGCTTACTGGGAATATCTTGGACTTTAATTATTTACATACTACACAGTCCAAGTATGCCTTACACCCCTTTAAATTTAAGCCTTCTGCAAACTGTTGTATCTTTTGCAAAACTCTGAAGCTAGCATGGCCAAGCTTTCTGTGCAAGAGATGAACACATGAATCATGTTGTGCAACATTTCCAATGTTTGGGCACATTGAAGCTTTTGTCCCTGCAACACATAAAGATTATCCTGCTTAATGCCCTGTGCACATATACTTCTATTCCTTTTTATGAGACACTTCCCATTTACAAATGTGGCCTCAAACCCTTTTTGATCTAGACTAGAGACACTTAGTAAATTATGTTCCATTTCAGGCACACATAACATGTAACTAAACTTTTCCTTCATACATGGAATCAACACATGGAATCAACACAGTGCCTTTTGCTGACTTTAGCCTTCTGGCCATTCGCCAAGGCTACTGCATCACCTCCAGCTGGATCCATTCTGAAAAATAATTTAGAATTATTAAGAATTGTTTGACTATCCCGATTGTCTATTAACCATTTGTCTCTGCTATTGCAATAGCTAACTTTTGCAACAGCAGCTTGTCCATCTGTTGTCTTTCTTCCTTGTAAACAGTCTTTCTTCAAATGATTCTTATCACCACATATGAAACACCTTCGGTGTTGCTGTCCTTTTTCTTGCTTTTTAGAAAAACTTCGCTGCGCTGTAATACGATCTCTGCAGACATCTTTTCTGTTGCTTTTTTCTCTCTGCTCCTTGGGCCCCCACCTCAGGAATTTCTCCTCATGGCTTTTTGTAAAATGGTGCTTGTTTTCTTCAGAAAGCGAACAGGTCTTAAGGGCTTCCATTTGTAAGTCCTGTTCTGGTTTGCACTCCAAAACAGCTGGAACAATGTCCTATGTTTCATCAAGACTATTTAACTCCAACAGCACCTTCTGAGATTCAGGAATCTGCATTCCACACTGTTCCAACTCAATAAATAGATTCTATATGTGCAGCAAATGCTGCTCCACACTCGCTTGTGGCTGCAGCAGGGCTCTGTATAATTGTCTTGATAATTGCACAATATTGCATTCTGATGCACTCACATGCACACTCCTCAATTTCAGCCAAACCTCATTTGCAGTCTTTAAATCAACTACAGTCAAGAATTATTCATTTTCTAAACTTAAGATGATGTAGGCCAGTGCCTTATGCTGCCTTTGATCTGCTGCTGCTAATGGTGCCTGGAGTGGATTAATAACATTATCTCAGAGCTCCTTAGCCTTCAGGAAGCATTCCAATTTTGCAGCCCAAACAATATAATTCTTCTGTCCCAATCGAGGCAGAGAGCTCTCCTTGAATTCAACAGCCATCCTGAAAGCTTTCTCAGTCAGCCTTGTTCTCTTTTCCTTTTAACACAGGGTGTCCTTCAACTTAATTACAGTTCCGTCTTACTGTGTGCTTTGTGTGCTCTTGGCCCATAACCTGTAAGAGTTTGCAGCAATCCAACCAGCGCATGTAAATAATTCAGCAGGATTCATTTATAGAAGAAACTTGTTTATACACAATAATATAAATTATGATGCATGTATACAATACCCATGCAGAATCCAGAAGTCATAATAACAGAAGCAATACAAACACAGAAGCAATGTAATACTTAGGAGCAATATAAATATAGAAGAAGCAAAAATCTAAGAACAAACTAACTCTTGTATACAGACCAGTAACTCTAAGCCATGCCCAGTCTCCAAGCCATCTGGCTCACAACAGGTGCTGTTTCTTAATCACCAAACAGTTCCCTTTGTCTGACTTGTTGTTATGCTTATCCCAGCTCATAATTTCTCATATACTGACCAGAGGCGGTATTCAGCAGGTTCTGACCAATTCTGGAGAACTGGTAGTGGAAATTTTGAGTAGTTCGGAGAACTGGCAAATACCACCTCTGACTGGAAATTTTACAGTATCCTTCCCCTGCCATGCCCACCAAGCCACGCCCACAGAACCAGTAGTAAAAAAATTTGAATCCTACCACTAATACTGACACATATGTAAGCTGTGTGTGCTTGATTGTCTGCCATCAGGGTCAAATCAAAACAAAGCTTTCTGACTAAACAGCAAGTATCACTTGTTTTTGAGAACCGAACTGAACATTTCTATTTTCTGGATTTCTTCTTAGTGGGAGAAACTGCAGATGACAGGCAGTGAGCAAAGAAAGATCATGTGCTCTGTAACTTTCCATATCATTGCTATTACTTGTGTGGTGTGGTCACTCTACGTCCTCATAGACCGGACTGCTGAAGAAATTAAACATGGGGAATCCACGGGTATGTTCCTTTATTTTCTTTCTAACAAAAGGGGGTGTTCGAGCCATGACAAATTGCCCAAAACCAGGGAAACATGTTTATATATTATGCTTTCTTATATCAAAATTGCTTTATTTTTACATTGTATTCCTTTAATGAAAATGATGTATCCCTGCTTTTTCTTGCTCTTACTATTTTTATTTTGCCACTTAGTTTTTTTCGTTTTGAAATTATGTAGTGTTACTTTCAGTGTTAATTATCAAACTACAGGTTGACTTGCTCTTCTCCCCCTTTGCCATGGCAATTTGGACTGAAATTACTCATCTTTTGAGCAGATTAAGACAGATTAAGGAACAGCAGTTCATAAGAGAAATGTTCACCAATACTTTCAGTTTTATTGATAAAAAATAGTTACAAGCCATTTTGTCACATAAAACAAAGTGATGCATTTGGAGAGTCTTCTAAATCTGAAGTTTGCTAGATTAAAGAAGGCTGTAGTATGGTTTGATATGGTATATTCATGTGGATGTGGCTGGGTTCGATGCACCAAGAGGACATGGCTGGGTGGGTGTGGCTGAGTGGACTCAGAACAAGTTGCCTCAGGCAACTGGATGTGGAGCCAACTCAGCACCCCGCCAAAAATCACTTGAAGATGTGCTGGCAAACAGGAAGCAGGGAAGCTGCAAAATTTGAAAGACAAAGGATGGATTCTCCTCCCCCCCCCCCAAATTTGGTAAAACATCTCTTTTTCTTTCTGCTTCCCAGGAGAGGTTCCTCTGCTAAGTTTGGCAGGGAGGAGCTCAAGTACTTCTTCATGTACTATGCATAGTTAGACAATGAAATCTGGTAATATAAAATGTGGCAAAAGCCATCAGCAAACAGCCTTAAAAGAGGCTTGCCAACTTCATGTAAGATAGGTTTTGTTTATATTTGTTAGGAAGGATGGTTAAACATTCAGCCATCCAGTCACTGGAGAGACAAAATGGGGTTGCCTTCTTATAGATATCAAATTCTCACTTTATCAATCAATTGGAATAGAGCTGAAAGGGATCTTGGGGGTCTTCTAGTCCAAACCTCTGCTTCAGTAGAAGACCCTATAGTATCAATTATATTACCCTATAGTACAGAGGTGGTATTCAGCAGATTCTGACCAGTTCTGGAGAACCAGTAGTGGAAATTTTGAGTCGTTCAGAGAACTGGCAAATACCACCTCTGACTGGCCCCACCCCCATCTATTCTCTGCCTCCCAAGTCCCAGCTGATCAGCTGGGTCTTCTTTTGTTGCCCTGCACAGGAGAACGGAGCTGGAAAGCAGATTAGTGGGGTGGGGAGGGAACGGGGTTTTGCAATATCCTTCCCCTGCTATCCCACCAAGCCACGCCCACAGAACCGGTAGCAAAAATTTTTGAATCCCACCACTGCCTTAGTATTCTATAGTGTCTGGCAGCCCATGGGCTGGATGTATCATGTGCAGGCCATGCCCACCCTGGCTCCGAAAAGGCAAAAAATGTCGCAATATGTCATGCGATCGAATTTTACACCTATGCCCTATACCAGGGGTTGCCAACCTTTTGGACCTCAGGGACCACCAAACTCATAATTTCAAATCCCAGGGACCACTAACCGGTTCTGTGGGCTTGGCCTAATTTGTGGGTGTGGCTTGGTGGTCATGTGACTGGATGGGCATGGCTTGTATGTAAATATAAATATTGATTTTTTTATTAAAAAAGAGCAACTTTTACCCCAAATCAGGCAAAGCAGGCAGATTGAGTTGCTCACAGAATCACAGATTCATTCAGAGATCTATCTGCCTTTGGCTAGCTCAGTCTGTCACATAAAATTTGATTGCAAGCAAACTCACAAAATTAACTCACACAACACACCACATATGTAAATATTGATTTTTTTTAAATAAAAAAGAGCAACTTTTACCCAAAATCAGACAAAGCAGGCAGGCATTGAGTTGCTCACAGAATCATTCAGAGATCTATCTATCTACCATCGGCTACCTGAGTCTGTCATATAAAATTTGCTTGCAAGCAAACTCATAAAATTTGCTAGCAAGCAAAGTCACAAAATTAACTCACAATACACCATGTATGCAGGTGTGGGATCCGACTGGTGTAACTACCGGTTCAGTGATTTACGATTTGAAATAAAAATCAACTAATGGGCTAGGAGGTTTGATTGGTCAAAATAAATCATAAACATGAAAACATAGTTGCTAAAAACATGAGCGTAACATTCTCTTCAAATAATGGCAGCTGAATCAATTAATTGCAAATGAAGTACTTTTTCTTTATATACATGCATTTTCCAATACTTTTCTGTTAAATGCTTTTTTAACGCTTTTAGATCTTAATATAAATCTTTTGCTGCTCTTAGGCCATGTAGCTTAATATTCTAGTGACTTACAGCTTTATTTAACTTTAAATACTAATTCTGAGTATTTTGAATCTTCTACACCCTAGGTATTTTAGAATGGCCATTTTGGACTAAGCTGGTAGTAGTAGCTATTGGTTTCACCGGTGGAATTCTTTTCATGTATGTTCAATGCAAAGTTTATGTACAGCTGTGGAAAAGACTTAAAGCTTATAATCGTGTGATATATGTACAGAACTGCCCAGATACAAGCAAAAGGAGCAGATTAGAAAAACCAAATGCTGAATACTCAAGTATCCTTAGAAGCCATCATACAGAGACTACCAGTTCAAATTGCACAGAAACTGAAAATATGAATGCTAATATTCTTCATATTTGACATGCTTTTTCTTGAAGATTTAGATCAGCATTATTTACTATTTCCAGATATTTAAGACCAAGTTTGTAGAAATATTCTTCTTTACCAAAGCATCAATCAGAAGATAAATCAGAGAAAGTCTGCTTGAATGATATATAAATGAAATTGAACATTATTTTGTCTCCATTTTAAAACAATTCCGTTTTGGTGTCTTTTTTTCTATCAATCATTCTCAAATGTCTTGGTTACACTAAGAATTAAAAGTGTCTTTTCTCTATTATATGAAACTATTAAATGAGATACAAAGGAGGAAACACATGTTTTTACATAAACATACTATTATACATAACTCCCTTGTGTACAAGGCCCCATTCACATCTCTTCATATTGTAAATAATATGTAGTTCTAGAATTGCTGTAAAGAATTTGCTTAAACTCTATCTGTGAACTGTATCACACTCAGGGTAGGGTATGTCAAAGCATGAAGCACTTTTAATTGTTTTTATATTATAACAAAATTGAAACAATCTTAGTTCAGTGTGTTTCTTTCCTGAAATCACATTAATATATAGGCCTGACCATTTGCCTTAAAACAAGGTTTGTACTAAAAAGTTCCTCAAATGTTCTTAACTCTAATAATAAATATTTTCTTGACATTTTGTTTGTTTTCCCTTTTAAAAAAAATACTGCATATGTTGATTGTGGAACAGAAAATAATGAAATTTCAAACACATTAAAAGTTATTGTATTCTCTGTGATATTAGAATAAGCTAACTGATCTGATTTTAACAAGAAAGAATTTAGTGCTGCATTTTAAGCATATTTTATATATGTGTACTTATCTTCAAGTCAGCCTTGACTGCTAGTGATTGCATTGGCAACCTTTTTGGAAGTGGTTGCTCTTGACTCATTCCTCAGGGTCTAGCTTAAAGTCATCAGCTGGTTTCTGGGCCTGAAACAGGGCTAAAATTCCAAGTCTTTATCATTACCTGGCTCTTTCTACATTGCACCTGCTTGTAATGTATTTGAAGTACAATGCTGTATCTGACATACTTCCATCTGAGAATTTAAAGCAGGTTTAACAAGAATTGGTATATTTTATCAATTCTAATTAAATGTACTTGTAAGGTTCTGCCTTGCCAGCCTTCTCAAGAAAGCAGAACTCTTGAAACGAACAGCATTTCGAAAGGAACTTTTATTGGAAGACATTGATAGCAGATAAGAGTATAGGCAGAGTCTGAATTTTGCATGCTGGAGCATTAGGTCAAACTGCTCCTTTTTAGGCCCCTTCCAATGTCCAGTTCATCTTTGAGCCAATTGCAAGGTGCGAAGATGTGAGAAGATTTGGGCTGAGGTGATAACAGACAGTTCCCAGGCACAATGTTCTTGCTCCTGCAGTGGTGAGACAAAACACATGGCCCAAGACACATTCTTTCTCCACTCCTAACATCCCAAAGGTAGATCAAAGCAGAGAACAAGAACAAAGGAAAATCCCATGCAAGTGTACCCTGAATCCTCTCCCTTTCCTCCAGAATGGCAAGTTCCCAATAGAGATCAAGGGGACCGGACAGTACTTTAACTGTCTTGGAATACCCAAAATGTTAATAATAAGAAATTGAAGTTTTATGGCTTTGTTTATTTCTTTCTTGAATTTCTAGGTCACCCTAGTCCAAAACTTTTCTGAGCAGCTTCACAAATTACAAGAAACATCATGCAACATTACATAAAAATAACCATAATCTGAGGGACAATGTAACCACACCAATTATATCACCCAGAAGGCCTGTGGGAAGGATTTTGGCAGGAGAACTTTGGCAGAGAAGAACATCCAATAGCATTCTGTCTTTCACTTATAATGAGCAGGATGAACTTTCCTTCCATATCTATAGGTGGTAGAAAGATTTACAGAACATATATAAGCAGATAATCTGGTACTGCAATGTCAGATATGCTAACTGGTGGTGAGAAAAGGCAGCACTGCAACTTGTACTTAATCTCAGACTTTTAGTAGGCAAGATCTATGGTTGGTTGTAATACCTTGATTTATGACTAAAATTGGTATGGGAACTTGCTAAGCAATGCAGTTGTTAATAGTCACAGTTTATTTACAACTTTTCCCCCATAATCATTAAGCAAATTTCTGCAGCTAAGAAACAGGCTCTGTATTGACATGCACATCGCCCCCGGTCTCATTTCACTGTCAGAGGTCTTCAGGAAAAGCCTCTGCAGTTGATCTGGAGCTCTGTTATTGGCTTTACCTTTTGTTTTTTTGTGATAACATATCCTGAAAGATAAACACCCATCAGAAAGCTGTAACAGAAATGCGTAAAAGAACATCAGGTAATGTTCTGAGGAAAGGAAAAGGAAGCCTTGCCCTTTAAGGAAAAAGGCAAAGATCTTTCTTTTGTGGATTCAAATTTCCCAGCTGGGAAATTTTACTGCAAAATCATTTGGTCAGCTGCATTGGAAGCCAGAATCAGTTTATTAATAGAAAGGCAAATAAGAATAAACCCTACAGCATTCCTGAGATTAACAAGTGAGTAGGAAAACCCCTTTCTTATACACTTCAGGTTCTTTGATTTATAAGTGTGAATCTTTGAAGTTTTTTTTTCCCAAAAGTTTTATTAATTTTTAAAAAACAAACATACAGACCAAACACAAAACATAAAACATCTTTTTTGAAAGCAGCTTGATCCTGGGTTACATCTCTTCATACAGACATAAATTCAAATTCATGCTCACTTTTATACACTATTTCATATCTTATTACCATTCTAGATTTTCTATATAGCTTCTCCCCTCTTTTCACTCTCTTAATTCTATTTTATTTCATCTCAATTAAAATCATTATACTTATATCCTTTGTCTGTCCTGTTTCAATTGTCTATTATCTTTTCTCATTAACACAAAATTTCTCCTGTAATCACTGATTGGAGTATGACGTCTTTATATCTTTCCCCTAAGTTTAACACTTAATATAACACATAACTTTCATTCCGATTCTGCTTAGTACATTCTAAAGCTACACACTATATTTTTAAAAGAAGAAAAAAATATAAATATATAATTAAAACAACAATCCATACCAGTTAAACTCTATCGTTAAAATTAATATTCATTTAAATCTTAAACATTTTACACATTCCTTTTCAAATAAGTCTCATGCTTCTATGGGAACCCTTATAAATTTTGCGTAATTACTTCCCCCCCATTTCACGTATATTTTAAAACATTATGTAATTAAAATGTTCCCATTCCTTTTTAATTTAATTCTCTCACATTTCATTTCATTTATTTTGTTCAAAAGAGAAAGTTTCACTAAATTACATTGAATATTTTATCCCATTTTATAATCATGTTATTCCAATTTTCTAACATTATTTCTAATACAAATAAAAACAATACAGTCTATATGTACCTTTGCAGAATCTCTTTTTCAGTTATTATCTTTACCCATTATCTCTAAAGAAATCCTGTTTCTTTACATCTTGTTTCAAACCTTTGTAGCTTCTCTTCCCTTCCTTCCTCCCTTGCTTCTTCACACCCTTTTTACCCCCTTGTCTCTCCATCTCCATTTCCCTCTTCTGTATTCCTCTTTTCTGTTGCCTTCTGACATTATATCCACTTTTCACCTTATTTTTCCCTTTTTTGGTTGCTTTTTTAGGTCTTAAATTCTCCATTCTCTTTCCCATCTTTCCCCTTTCTTCCCCAGATAAAGTTACTTGTTCATTAAAGATGGCTTCTTCTTTGTCCCAATCTTCTTGTTCTTGTAGTTTCTCATTGGTAGAAATCGCCATTTCTAAAAAGTTGAAAACAGATCCAAAAGAGCCCTTCCCTTCTTGTTCCTCTTCTTTATATTTTTTGAATTCAATTTTCAGTTCATCCACAAGTGATGCCATTATAAAAAAAAATTTTAAACAACCACCCAAGTATTTTTAATCATTAAAATATAATTTCCAAAAGTCCCAAAGTCACCAAGCCGTCCAAATACACACAAGCTGTTCCATTTAACACTTTTCTCGTTTTTCACTTTCTCTTCCTGGGGTTACAATTCAGTTACAAAGTTCCAATTAAAATGTATCTTTTAGAAGTCTTATTACAATTTAACTTTCGATTCTTTTAAATTCCAAGCAATCTCCTCCAGTCAAATCATACTCTTTATTCTTTTCCTCTCCCTTTCCACTTGCAGCCCCCAATTTTTTTTTTTCAATGTTCAGAAATCTTTATTATCCCCTTGGCTTTAATTTTCAGTTTAATTACCTGTTGATGCCAATGCGGGTTTTTCTGATTTCTCATTCATCTGCTGTCACTGTAAGGAAGGAGAGTGAGAAAAAACAAAATTTCCCTTTTCCCTTTCATTCGCTGCTTCTGGATCTTCCTTGGGAACAATGAATCTTTTTTGAGATTTAAATTTAAATTCCAGGATATCTTGAATATTGCTTCTTATCCCGGTCAGCCATAACTTTCACTTCTTAGTTTCCTCCTGCACATACTTTTCCGGATGAGTGCTTCTTTGTGGTGGCCATTTCTGACCACCGCTCTCCTGCCTTCGGAAAAGGGAGTTAAGCCAGCTGAAGAGGGGAGGTGCGGACTCCCCTCAAAACCCTGCCGGGTCTCCCCTGTCTTCAGCCACCTCTACGGGGTGACTTTAGCCCCGAAGCCGGCTGGCTCGGTGGCACTCCAGCGGCGAGCGCAAGCAGAAACCGCACACGATCGCGGATTCCTGCTGCCGCCGAAGCCCAGCAAACTGGAAGTCTAATCTTTGAAGTTTTTGATTTGTGTTTGTGTGATGAGTTCCTGTCTCGAGATTGGGATCTCTTCCTGGGATCTTGGTAAGAGTAATTGTTTTATAGTCTAATCTCTGTTTTTCCCTGATCCTTTGTAGCTATCAGTTTGCACCTGGTTGCAATATCCTGAATTTCCTGTTACGCTGTTTCTTTTCACAAGTTTTTTTTATAGCTTGCCAACTATTTGATTTCTATGGGAAAGGACCTTAGCTAATGTGTCCCATGCAAAGGTGGGGGCTAATGGAGCTGACCCTGCTTGTGTTTTCACCTCCTTTCTTTTAGGGGAATTTTCCTTCCCCTTCTAATGTTTTAAGATTTATTTTTCTTTTCCTAAGAGAGGTGTGAATCGTAACTTCCAACAGTTCTTTTTAATATCTGGAAACTTTGACCTGGGGCACCTTAAAAAGAACACAAGTGTTGTGTACACATCAGAAGTTATGCTTCTATTTAAGGCTTTTGAAAGTGCATTTTTAAGGCTGCAGCCTTGCTTCAGTCTGCTGTGGAACCTCTCAATCCTCTCACATATGAGACTATGGGAAAAGACTGGGAAAAGGAGCCTTCTGTTGCAGTGCTTTCTGAGGGAGCTTCCCAAGTTGAGTGCCAGGCTTTGCAGTCATGGCAGTGAACAAACTTTTACAGTCAGTACAATTTTAGATTCATGATGTATCTCTATAGCCTACGAAATACAAACTTTTAAGCCATGTTAGGATGAACTGGGAATGAACAAAAGAGAAGGAAGATAAGAAATATTGTGTTTAATATTTTAAACCCACCAGTAAAATATAAGAGAAGGGCAATTGCCTCTGTCGTTTTAACTGCAAAGAACTACTCAAAGTGTTGGCAACTATCTTCAGCACATGCAGTTTAATTAAAAAGATTTAAGCCCACATTCGATGAGGAATCAAGGTTGGGAAATCTCTTTTCAGTTCATTCAAAAAAATACAGATATCAGGACAACGTTGAATAGGATAAAAAGGGAGAGGGATACGTTTTTCTGTGAAAAATATCCTTATAATTTCTTTCTTTTAGAATTCAAGCATGAATACCAAAAATCAAAACAGGGCTTTTACCAGATAGCAAAAGATGGATTCACTGAAGTTATTTTTGGTCTGGGACTCTTCCCTTTAATAATCAATCCTTCACTGAAGCAAAAACAGAAATATATCCAATAAGCTATAGACATCTGCTATAAAAGTCACAAAAAACTGCCAAATTAATTCCTCAATGGGCCTATTGCCATGCAACGCATAGCATCTCCAAGTAGAAAGACTAACAAAAGGTAACTTAAAAGAGTGCTACATACATGACTTCTCCACTTCTACTATGGTCAAATAAAATATCCACCAACATTATCTGATCTCTGTTTATAATTCCCATTGCTATAGAAAGCTGAAAATTTGTCCATGTAGATGCGCTTTTTACAGCAGATTTCTAGTTAGGCCCTTCAGGAAAATAAAAATAAGAAAAATGGTTCAAAATACAATGGAAACCCTGTCCTTTTTTGAAGAGCAGCAGCCTTGTGAAAAGTGATGGTTGTTGCAGAATGAGGATTGAGGAGGGTCACCTAGCAACAACCTGAACCTTAAATGAACCTGAAGTGAGGAATGTTTATTCCCACCAATAATGGCTGAAGATCCGGTCAAGTAGAAACCCCCATTGCCTTCTGTGTTCAAGCAATTCTTTCTACGGAACCTATTACTTCCTTAGAGACTTATCATCCAGACAATTTCATATAGTGCAAATGTATAGGATTCAGGCCTCATATTTCAACATCACTTTCTTTATCATTATCATGATCACCATCGTAGAACTCATTGGAAGCTTCTGGCCTGAAAGATATAATAAAGTTACATAGGGTAAGGAGATAATGTAGCAAAAATTAAGGATAAATATGGAATCTGCTTATTTAAAAAAATGCAACAAGCACATGGCTCTGAAAAGGAGCACTATGGCTATTAAACATATCATTCCAAGAGTCCCAATCAATACATACTGATTTATAGGAGGTAACTACTGGAGTTTCTCTTGAGTATCAGGTTAAAATATACAGTTTTTATTTGAGGGACAAATGTAAAAACATGCCTGCTGTAATTATCTTCTGAACTTCTCTCTTCTGGATCAGGCTCATCTGTGCGATCGTAGCTCAGAAGATCAGAAGGGACATCATGGATCTGGACACTAGGTGCATGATTCAGCATCTTCAAATTCTCAAATATTGTCTGCCGTATTTGATCTAAGTACTTCACACAAAACACAAAACGCAGAAAACCCTATCAAGCCAATTACTTCAACAAACATTATCAAATTCCTGTCATCATTTTTGCAGTCATCGAACTTAAGCATAGTAACAAAATGAATGTACTATAAGGAACAGGCTTTAGTAAACAGAAGCACTAATAATGCATCTTTTGAAACTAATAATTAAAGGAGATATTTTGGAAAGGAGACAAATAAAGGAAAGGGTCAATTTGTCCATTTAACAGGAGATACTCACCTGCCTTGAATTCTGATTTTCAATTCTAGTGCTGACATCAGGGTGGAGAGTAAAATCTGGAGCAAAGTATTCAAAATATTCTTTATGGATAAAAAAAGAGAAATGCTTCTATATATTAAAAGGAGAAATCCACATGTAGCACACATTAAAGCAGAACAACAAACAGTTGTTGAGGAAATATAGTTAATCCTCAAGTTACTAATGTAATAAAGCCTCCCAATTACATTTGTAATCCAAGGATTCATTTGATTGAACCACGTTAAATGAATGTAATCCCTCCCTGCTTTCTGCAATGCATTTGTTAATTGAATGCATAGGTTCATGGATATGTACATGAAGTATCTCAGGATGGGGAAGGGCATGCTGGGCCTGGTGCATCAGCAGGCCACTGAAGGCCTCTCCCAACCCACTGTGATACCTCATGCTCCCAATTGCTTCCCCCCCATCCTGTCCCACTGAGTGTTCATAGACTGGGGCTGCTTTGCTAACATCCCAGATTTCACTTACTCCTCCCCCACTCCATTTCCCATGCCCATGGATTATTTACTTTGAATGGTGGCCAAGCTGTAAGAACATGAAATCTAAGGAAAATATTTTTGCCACTTTCTGAGTAAAAAACTGGCTGTGGTCAAGTCACCGGAAGCCCGCTGGGAGAAGAAAAGGCCTGGGTGGGGCCGCCACAGCCGCCTGCTTCAGGGCAGCTTCAGGGATTGAGTCAGCAGCATAGCCAATCAAGGAGGAGTTTGCTTCCTTTGTCTCATTTGGCTGAACTGCAAACTCCTCCTTGATTGGCTGTTGCCACAATCTTTGAAGCTGCTCATTCGAACTAGCCAGTCAACAGAAAGCAGGAGGCTGCTCAGCACCAGCCAGACTGGGTCCCAACAAGCTTACAGGCCTCATGGCAGAGGAGTTGAAATCAGATGGGGCAAAGTTGTTTTCCTTGCATCTCACATTCTTACAGCTTCACTGGCTTCTGAATAAATAAAAGACTTTGGCTTTGTCATGTGGGTCCGACTCTGGAGCCCTTCGAAAATTAAATAGAGATGGAGACCTGGTGGGGCAGGATAGTGGGGGGGAAATAGGCAGGAGGCATGTTGTGATGACCCAGGTTGTCCTTTAATGCCTCCAACTTGGCCCTACTGTTCAATAATTCTCAGCTGGAGATAAAACGTATTCAAAAATACATCTTTAAAAGAAAGCAATACAGTCCGAACTTAATGAGCAGATAGAGGTGAAATAAAAAACTAAAACAAACTATAATGAAGGAAATTCCACAACAGTAATAAGTAATTACCAACTGCAAGGAGATAACAAGACACAGTGGGTTGGAAGGATGCCAACTAAGATAATTTCAGACTAAGATAAAACACGCTTTGCTTCTGGCAACGCTGTGATTTAACCCTCTCTCTTATATACTATTCTCCCCAGCTGCAACCAATGAGGAGGATCATGGCTGCTTCCTCTCTCATAAGCCAAGTTGTTGCCTTCTCTGTCCCTCCCTGCGTGTCCTAAGATGAAGAGAGGATGGGCCTGGTTCTTCCTCTGACTGCCCAGCCGGCCTCTGCCCTTCCCCAACCTCCTCCACAACCTCCGGAGCCACACCTCCACTCCCTGTTGGCTGTTCCTCCTCTCCCTCAGAGTCTGACTTTAACAAGGGCATGACACATGTTGTAGCGTCTCTGCAGTTGGTGGTAAGAGTGAATGACCACTGTGATGGAGTGTTTTTCCAGTGAGGCTGGTTTATCAGGACAACCTGGTCTACCCAAATATGGGACGGAGCATACAGCTTCCACTTTTGCTTTTCAGCTGCAATCCAGGAGTCTTCGCAGTCAGTCGCTTTTGCAACAAACTATTTTTGTACTGAATTTATATTTTAGTGACAAAGAAACTAGTATAGATCTATTTCAAGCTATTTAGCTCTCATCAGCTAGTCATATCCTTTCTAGGATTCAAACCTGGACAACTTGCATATTAGGTAGATATATTAAGTAGAAAGCAGAAGCAGTATGCTCTGTCTCATATTTGGGTAGACCAGGTTGCCCTGATAGACTGGTCTCAGCGGAAAAATACTTAATCTCTCCCCTGGAATAGCCAACAAAGTGAAGAGAGCCCATGATTTAGAAGTTAATACATCTAGCTAATATGCAAGTAGCCCGGGTTCAAATCCCAATGTGATAACCCGACGTGTAGCACAAATGTAACAAAAACCAAAACGTAAATAAAGGTCCTTTAATGCCTTCAACTTGGCTTCACTGTTCAATTGTTCACAGTTGGAGTTTAAACTATTTTCAAAATAACATTCCAAATGAAAGAAATATAGTTCAAACTCAAATAGCAGATAACGGAGCAAAAACCAAAAACAAACCACACTGAAGAAAGTTCCACAACAGACCAGAATAATTAATTACAAACTTCAAGAAGATAACCAGGTACAGTCCGTTGGAAGAACGCCAACCAAGGTAAACCTCATCCAGGAAAAAACACACTTGTCTCCAGCGTTTGCTAGCACGCAGGTCCAAACTCTTATGCAGATCTCACACCTGCAACCCATGAAGAGGATCATGGCCCTCTTCTCCCAAGTAGATCACATTTTTCCCTGATCCTCTCCTCCCTGTGTGCCCTAGGATGGATAGGGGATGGCCCTGGGTCCTCCTCTGACTGCTCAACCGGCCTCTGCCCTTTCCCAGCCTCTTCCACAACCTCTGGAGCCACACTTCCACTCCCTGTTGGCTGTTCCTCCTCTCCCTCAGAGTCAGTCTCCACCAGGGGCATGACACCCAGAAAGGATAGGGCTAGCTGACAAGAGCTAAGTAGCTTGAAATACAGCTATACTACTCTCCCCTTATTTCTTTGTCAGTAAAATATAAATTCAACCACTGTGGTACTGCAACATGCATTACATGCATTACTTACTTGTAAATACTTTTTGGGGGGGGCGGGGGAGGGTGTTTCCTAATTTTGAGCGGTTGCTAATTGAACTATCATAACTCAAGGATTATCTGTAATACAATCTTAACTTTTTTACTCTTTTGTCTGAGACATACCATAAAGTGTAAACACAAGACTTCTGTTTTAGATAGAAGGTTGAATTAGAAGACCTCCAAGGTCCCTTCCAACCCTATGATTTTATCTGCTAAAATCTCCTCACAACTGGCTACAGTTAGAAAAGAAAAGAAAATTTCCCTGGTGCTTTTTATTCTTAGTGTCAGCTGCATATCTGGCTTCACCTAGCATATTAACATGCAGTTTTCCCCCACTGGGTACCCAGGATCTTCAACATTAACAAATCATTGCTGATACATGAGTAAAGAGACCATTTTTCAGATAATGTGACTGTAAGTTATTTTTAGAAGTCTAAATAATGAAAGTAGCCCCTTTAATATAGGTCCAGTATTTGCTTAGCAGTCAGCAAAAGGCAGTGCATTAATGTTAAAATTTCTGTTTTGTTAAAGATTTACTGATGTACCTAAATTTATTTTAAAGGCAACACTGGCTATGCTATTTCAGTACAATATTCAAACATTCTGCTTTAATGAACCAATATTTCATAAACATAATAAACCAATAAAATGATTCTGGGAAATTACACTAAACATAGTATGGAGGAAGAATTTTTTACATTTCTCAATTGTGTTATGAAATTGTTCACCTTTGAACTGATGATAAATGAGACATTATTATAACTGCATAGTATGCATAAAGTATAAACTACTGCACAAATATAGAAAAGTTACTGTGTGTTATATACTAAAATATAATAAAATTTATAGTATAGTATTCTTTATATATCTAGCTAAGAAAAGGCTAAACAAATGATTGTTTATATTTTAACACAGAATAACCTGACTTACCACTATATGGAAGCTCCTCACTAATTGCTTCATCTACAAGCAATGATGTTTCATAAGTCCTGAAAAGAAAGGCAGACCGTATCCATCAAGGCCACATATCTATTCCATTTACTTACTTACTAATTTATTACATTTATTGGCTGCCCATCTTACCATAGGGTAACTGGGCAACTTACAATAACTTGTAGCCATGAAAGATGACTATCTCCAGCCTATCTCAATGCTCTTACAATACTCACCAGCATCGGGCCACATTGCGAACTGTATAACCACCACCTCCTAATACCAGAAGGGGAATGTTGAAACTTTTTACATATTCCACACACTCCCTGGAATCCAAAATTAGAATGTTTATATTGGCATATACACACAAATAAAAATTGTGTTTGTGTAAATCTAGACATTTACTGCAAATGAATGCTGTTAAATGCTAAGCTATTAGGGGATTGCCAAACCCAACCTCCCCCAACATTTGAAGAATACCTTATTAATTTAGAGAAAATCCATTGGGGTCTATGCAGAAGAAAAGGGCAGAGAGCAGAATATTTAGATTCAAAGATAGAAGGTGGTTGAGAGAGCCATCCTTTTTCTGATGCTTGCTTTTCTGTCTCCAAAGAGGAAGAGTGTCAGCCCTTGCTGGAGTTCAAATCAATTACAGAGATCTTTGAAAGACACCACAGGCCCAGTTTTAGTGCAATGAGAAGATTGCAACAGTGTTTTTGACAGCTAATATTAAAACTGGAAGAATAGATGCAGTGCAAGAACTATGATCTCTTCATACTCTCAAAGGCTGACATAGACTGGAATTGCAATAACGTGTTGTGACTATAGTTACTTTGCCTTTTAAAATAAGCTCAGCACTGAAAATGAATAATGGCTCTTAAGCAATTATAAAGACAGCAGTTTGCTAAGGGGTGTGCATGTGTGCAAAAGAAAGCAAAATGGCAGTCAATATATGTATATTGAAGAGATATACTTCAATTGTGCTGCCAGTAGCAACATCACTGTGAAGAGCCTGGGCAGCATATGACAACACAGAGTTGAAAATATGCATAGTTTGTGAATAAATTACTCTTTCTGCTTAATTTGTTAGTAAAGAAAACAACATGGTCAGTTAAAAACCAAGCACACCACATTTAGTGTAACATTTTTTAACACACCATACAAATTCCTATTTAGTCTGCAACAGAAAAACTAAAAGCACAGTACAATGTCTATATTTTTTCTGCTGAGATGCAAATACAGCTGTGCAGTGATTGGGAATTGAAGGGGAAAAGATTATGCAGATGGCCCAGAAGTGCGCCATTGTATTTGCTGCCATTGTTTGAAGAAGCTGTGCTTTTTCCTATGCTCAGAAATGCAAATGGAGATTTAAGAGATGCCCAAAGAAGATCTAAATCACCTTTTCCCCTTCAAATCCTGATTGCTATAAGGCAGCTCAATTGAAGATGTATTTAAATATGATTGAAATAGCAGTACAAATACAGATCTTTTTTCTGCAAGATGTTTGGCAGCAGTTTTGGAAAAGTGTTTTATAATAAAAAGGGGGTACAGGAGAATTTTGAGGGATCTTAATCCCTAAAAAACCAGAATTTTGACAACATTAAAAGGGAGAAAAAGCAGAGTCATATCCTTATTAACCTAATTTCCCATTTAATTTTTAATGGGTTATAAAATGGACTTACCCATGTCCTCTTATACTGAGATTAAAGCAACCCAGGCGATCACAGCCTAAGGAATCAGCACCACACTTAAAGGGGTAAGCAGGAGAGATAAAAATGAGGAATAATGACAATTGAATTTTCCAGCAAACCTACTCATTATTATTGTAATCCCCTCTTGTAATCCATGAGTCCCTTCATATGACCACAAGCAACAGCCATCAAATATTCTCACCTGCAGCACTATGCAAGTTGGCTGATAGAATTCCACCACTTGATTAATGACTGGCTGGAAGAGGTGCTTATAACCTTCCAAACAAAAAGACAGAGACCACTGCTATAATTTCTCTGGTGAAGTATGTAGTGAAGATGAATAATACAACAAGGTCCAGGGGAAGACTCACTTTGGTCATCAATACCATCCCGCAAAGGTACATTTAGACAGTAATAGCGGCCACTCTCAGCCCCAACTTCATACATGTCACCTAAATGACAGTGTAGAATTCAAATAGAGGTACATATTAGAAAACATCCATTTTTCATAAATGTGACACAGAATTTGAAATTCTTTCACATACTTATTAGCTGGCTAATAGAATTCTGATTCTTAAAAAATGACAAAGAACAATAAAAGATTTTGTACCTGTACCAGGGAAAAAGTAATTCCCGTATTTGTGAAAAGATACTGTCATGACACGGTCTGTCAAGTAAAAAGCTTCCTGCACACCATCTCCATGATGGATGTCTATATCGATGTAAAGTACACGTGGATGGTACCTGTCAGAGAAAAAAAAACTTTTCTGTGGGAAAAAACGTATCTCCTAACATTGGTAAATCTTAAAGTCCCATGTATGAAAAATCTGTACTTATCACCAGTGCTTGGGCGGGGGGGTTGGATTAGATGACCTACAGGGTCCCTTCCAACTCTGTTAGAAGCTGCTGCAATTCTGCAGCATTGATCTAAATTGCCAACACCTTAAAATCCTACTGAAGAAAGAAAAATCTGTCCAGGATCACATTCTGATAAATTGTAAAGCAGGCAAAAATACTCATTTTCTATTTCAAGATTTTTCTCAATCATGCATCACCTCTCTGTAGTTGTAATACCCTCTTGTTTTTGTCATTCTCCTCTCAGAATTGATGAAGAACTGGAGTGATGATGGAGTGATGGTGTGTAGAGAATTTCTGAAGTTATGCCCAAAGTTAATACATTTCCTCCGAACTCAATGAGCAAGCAAAAATATCACCAGTACTTCTACCAGAATGTTAATACATTCCCTCTGAACACAATGAGCAAGCAAAAATATCACCAGTACTTCTACCAGAATTTAAAACATTAGAAATAAACAACAAAAGTTAACTTTGATTTTAGAAAGTTATAAATGAATTAAGGGTCCAGATAAATTTGAAATAAGATTTTGGAATGCATTACACAGGTAGTTTTTATAGACTTAAAACTGTTTAATGACAGTTCAGAATTATGATGGTGTGTTTTATGGCCCATAAAGCACTTCCACCCATTGTGAGAACTTCCAGTTGCAAGGCTTCGGCGGTGGCAGGAATCCGCGTCCCTGCTGCGCTCGCCGCTGGAGTACCCCTGATCCAATTGGATTTGGGGGTTGTCGTTACCCCAGAGGGGTAACGGAAGATAGAGGAGATCTGGGCAGGGGTCTGGGGACATCGCAACCCCTTTCCCCAGCCGGCTAGACTCCTTTTTCCGAAGGCAGTGGAGCGGCAGTCAGCAATGGTTGCCACAAAGAAATCTTCAACCGGCTAAGACTGTACAGGAGGAAGAGTTTAAAAGCGAAAGTTTTTTGGCTGAACCAGGACATAAAGTTATATCTAAACACCCTGGAAACCTGACTTTTTGTACGATATATTGTTTCCAAAGGAGGCTGTCAAAGCGGCGAACGAAAGTGCTGAAAGGGAAAGTTCACTCTCCTTCCTTACGGAGATAGCAAACAGACATTGAAAAACCTGCTTTTATATAAAAGGTAAAAATTAAAAGCTATTTGTTGTAAGTGGGAAGGGAGAGGACAAAAATATATATATATACTAAGACATTGCTGGAGGAGACGCTTGAAGATTATAAGACCAGAAATTAATTGTAATAAGGCTTTAAAATACATTTTGGGACTTTGTAACTGATATTGCTCCAAGAGGAGAAAGTGTAAAGGGAAGAAGATGAAACATTTTGTGTCTGTTTTGATTGCTTCATGACTTTGGGACTCTTGGAAACTACTATAAGATTTAAAACATTTGGGTTGTTTTTAAAAAGAAGGAGAAGGAGGAGGAGGAGGAGGAGGAGGAGGAGGAAAAGCTTTTATAATGGCATTATCTGTGGATGAATTAAAAATGGAATTTGAAAAATTAAAGGAAGAAGACCAAGAAGGCAAGGGCTCTTTGGGAGCTGTTTTTCATTTCTTAGAAATGGTGATTTCTACTTACCAGCAAATACAACAACAAGAGGACTGGGAAGAGGAAGAGGAAGAAGAAGAAGCAGCCATCTTTAATGGACTAATTAAGAAAGAAAAGAGGAAGAGGGGAAGGAAAATGGAGAATTTAAGAGTTAAAAAAACAACCAAGAAAGAGAAAAATCAGGTGAAAAATCGATACAATGTCAGAAAGCAACAGAAAAGAGGAATACAACAGAGAGGGGAAGCTAAAAAGGTGGAGGTTAGGAGATGGGGGGGGGGCAAAAAAGCTAGATTGGATAAGAAAGGAAGGGAAAAAGGGGAAAAAAGCCACAAAGGCTTGAAACAAGATGGAAAAAAGCAGATTTTTTTTAGAGACAAAGGGTACAATTTAAAAAAGATTCTGCAAAAGTACATAAGATAGTATTGTAGTACTTGTATTTGAAATAGAAAATTGGAATATTATAAGATCTAACAAAAATTAAAATATTAAATGCTTAATAATGATAGATTTCAATATTTAATAAAACATTAATGGGAATGTGTAAAATGTTTAATTACTTGCTATTGTTTTAATGTTATTATAAATTTATTGCTTCATTTTTTTGTTTTTTGTTTCTTTAAATAATGTATTAAGCAGAATTAGAATGGAAATTATATATTTAACTATATTATAATTTATTATTTCCCTATTTTTTTTTAAACAAGTTTTATTGATTTTACAAACAAACAAACAAGACAAAACATCATTAAACATTAAAAACATAAAACCTCTTTCCATTGTAGATCCTTACAAGGCAGGTAACATATTGCTTTATATCACATACTTATAATTTATCCCATTTCCATATAAACACGTAAATTCCCTTTACCAAATTCCACATTGTTTCTCTTTAATCATTATTCAATCATATTTCCTTTCTGATTTATCTGCTATCCAGTCATCAACTTTATATTTCCCTCTGGCTTGTTTATAATTATTCTCATCTAGTCTTCTTCTGAGATTTTATTATTTAATTCTTAATTAAACACACACATAAAACACAGACATAAAAAACATAAAGCTTTCTTCTAGAAAGTAACTTGGCCCCAGATTACCTCTTTTTGTATGGACTCAGTTGTATTCACGCTTTTCTTATATACCATTACCCATCTTATTTACCATTCTATATCTATTATATAACTCCTCTCCACTTTTGCCTCATCTTAATTCTGTTTTATATATTTAATCTTGCTTTTTTTTAAAAAATATTTTTATATCTTTTGTCCATTTCTCCATTTACATCTGTCTCATTTCCAATTTAAGAAAGAATAGTTTCCCCTGGAATCACTAATCGGAGTATGATGCCTTTCTATCATTCCCCTAAGTTAAAATTTAAAATAACACCTAAATCCCAATCAGATTCTGCTTAGTACATTCTACTATTTCAAAAACCAATACTACAATAATAAATCCATAACAATCAACACATTAATCCATTAAACTCTATATTCAAACTAATATTTTAAACATTCCCTTTAGTATTTTATTAAAACTTATTATCATTCATTATTAAACCTTTTAAAGTTATACCTTGATATTTTAGCTTTTTATTAGATCTTAAAAAGTTCTGGTTATCTATTTATAATACAAATACCACTATTACAATACTCATGTGTACTTTGCAGAATCCCCCCCCCTTTTAAAAAAAACCCATATATTACCCATTATCCCTGAAAAAAATTTCCTTATCTCCATCTTGTCTTATATCTTTGTAACTTTTTTCCCCCTTTTCCCTTTCCTTCTTAGCCCGCCTAAACTTTTTACCCCCTCCTCTCAAAACCTCTGCCTTCTTAATTTCCCCTTTCTGCATTCCTCTTTCCTTTTGCTTTCTAGCATTCTGTTGTTTTTGCATCTTCTTTTTCTCTTTCATAAATATTTTTTTATTTCTTAAGTCCTTCCTTTTCGCTCCTCTCTTTCTCCTTTCTTTCTTAGTCACACCGTTTAGTTCATTAAAAATGGCTTCTTCTTCCTCGGTTTCTTCCAGCTGTTGTTTAATTTGCTGACACATAGCAAACGCCATATCTAGGAAACAAAGGGCTTCTCCCATAACATCTTTGCCTTCTTTCTTTGTTTTTAGATATTGTTTTTTAGTTCATCAAGAGATAGAGCCATTTTAAAGTTTTTCTTCTCTTTCTGTATCCTCTTCTTAAACCAATCAGTTATTTCAAGGCTTAAAACAGTTCCCAAAAGTCCCAAAGTCCCACAGTCATCAAACAGTCCAGGCAGAGTAGAAGCTTCTTCTTTTTACAGTTTCTCTTCTAGGGGTGAAGTCAAATTAGGGAAAGAAAATTCTCTTTATCTTCAAGGCATCTCCTCCAGCAAAGTCTTAGAGTAAAAATTTGTTTTCCCAAGCCTCTCCCTTCCCACTTATAACAAAGGAGTTTAGGTTTTACCTTCTACCAAAAGGCTGGTTTCCCTTGTCCATTTGTTAATTCCATAGGGGAGGGAGAGTAACTTCCCCTTTTCGTCACTTTTCTTCGCAGCTGAAAACATCAATCGGGAACAATAGCTTCCAAGTCATTACTTTCCCAGGTGTTAAATATATCCTTAAGGTCCCAGTTCGACCAAGAAAAAACTTTCTTTAAAAAAAAAAAGAAAACTCCTTCTCCCTCCTGCGCATTCTTTATCCAATTGCCGGCTTCTTTATGGTGGCCATAAAAAGACCACCGCTGGAACCGTCTTGAGAAAAGGGGGTTATTGCCGGCTGGGGGGGAGGTTTGCGATGCCCCTCACCCCCGTCCGGATCCCCCCTATCTTCAGCTGCCCCAACAGGGCAGCCTTAGCCTCCAAATCCGTCAGGATCGGAGGCACCAAGGCGGCTAGCACAGCAGGAATCGCAGAGAAGGCGAATCCCTGCTGTCAGCAAAGCCGACAACCGGAAGTGTGATTATTTCCCTATTTTAAAATGTAACATGTAAAATATACTAAGCAGAATCAGAATGGAACTTATGCATTATTTCAAGTGTTAAATTAAGGGGAAAGATAGAAAGGCGTCATACTTCAACCAGTGATTACAGGGGAAATTTTCTGTTAAAGAGAAGAGATGAATAGATAATTGGAAAAGAACGGACAAAAGATACAAGTATAATGATTTAAATTAAGATGAAATAAACAAAATATAATTAAGAGAGTGAAAAGAGGGGAGAAGTTATATTAATTTGTGTTAGATAGAATGGTAAATAAGATAAGTAATGGTATATAAGGTGAGCATGAATTTGATTTTGGTCTGTAAAAAAGATGTAACCCGGGGCTAAGCCACTTTCCAAAAAGAAGTTTTATGTTTTATGTTTTGTATTTTGTGTGTTTATGTTTGATTGAGAATTAATAAAACCTTGACAGAAAGAAATATAATTGAATAAAAGTGAAGGGAGAAATAACAAGAAACTCGGAAAAGATATATATGTGTTTAAATAGAAATGTGATAATTTGGAACTATGCTGTAAAAAATAGTGTTTTATTTGCTTTGTTAAAGTAGCTTTTAGAAAGGAGGTTTTATGTTTCTATGTCTTATGTTTTGTTTGTTTTTAAAAAATTAATAAAATTTGTTTTAAAAAAAAAGCACTTCCACCCATTGCAAAATATTGCATCATCACCCAAGTTCACATGATCATGATCAGAATGCTTGGCAACCTGTTCATACTTAAATCTGGTTGCCAAGAGTCATGAAATCATATGATCACCATTTGCAATCTTCTTTGCTGGCTTCCCCAGAAAGTCAAGAATGAAAAGGCCACTTGGCAGGTGGGAACCACATGGAGCTGAATTTTTCCCACCCTGCCCTGCAAGGCAGCACTTGAGAAGAAAAGGTGTAAGGTCCAGACTCTCCCTCCTTCAGATGATAAGAATGAACTTTTGAAAACTGGGTATTTCAAAAGGGATTATTTATTTATTTATTTTTATTTTTTTAAACAAGTTTTATTCAGTTTTCCACATTTTAACATCTCTTTTTAGAGAACAGCATGATTGCAGGTTTCACATATACGTACAAATATGACCATAGTTACATATTCAGTTTTTATATTCAATTTCTTATCTTAACAATGCTTTTGTACATTTTCTATTTTGTTATATTATTCCAAATGCTTATCTCATTATTTAATTCTCATATATTAACTTCATAATTATTATACTTTAGTACTTTTAACTGTCACATTTGTACCATCCTCTTAAGTTCTAATTAATAACACTCTTTCTATAAATTGGTTTCCCCCCTAAAATATCAGTTTAAGTGCGCCACCTCTGCTACATATTCATTATTTCCCCTTTTAAATCCTATTGGATGTTTAACATGTTATTACCTAAAACATTAAAATTAATAATCCCCTTTAAGACTACATAAAATATATAAATCCGATTCTGCATGGTTTCCCCTTTTTAATTTCATAAAGTTTATCTACAATTTCAAAAAAAACAAAGAGACATATAAATCTACTATTTTAATCCTAAACACTGATGTTAATTCCATTTCAGCTCTTCTCCTATATCATTCCATTTATCTCAGTATATTTTAATATATTTAATTAACATATTCTATTATGTATTACAATTGTCTCTATACATAAAGGGAGAGCATTAACAAAAAACAATTCTATTTTCCATCTTGTCAATCTATATGTCCCTGTTTCACAACTACAAATTTATTTGTTACTCCCCAGCACCTTGCAGAATCCCCTCTCCAAGTATCATTCAGCCATTATCTCTGTCTAATTAACAATTTTCCCTATTGTTTTTAAATTCCCATATTTCTTAGTTCTCAAATCCTGTTTTTTCCCCCTTCTTCTAATATTTTCTCTTTTATTCTTTCAATCCAGTTTTTAACCCCCTCTCTATTTATAACTCCCTTCTGCCCTTCAAATTTCTGCTCTTTTTCCCTTTTTTAATTTTCCAGATATTTCCCTCTTTATTCAATTTCCCAAATCTCCGATATTTATTTCCAACTCTTTTCCTCTTTTTTCCAGATTTCTTTGTTCTTGATGGTAGTTAAAGATGGCTCCTTCTGAGGTTTGCTCCACCTCCTCTTCTTTGTCTTTGTTGTTCATGCTCTGCAATTGCATCTTCAAAATTTTTTAAAACAAAGGCCCAGAGTTTCACCTCGTTCTTGTAATGTTTCTTTCATGTTTCTAAGTTCCATTTATAATCCCTGAAGAGACATCACCATTTTACAGCTTTCTAGTTAGTCCAAATAGTGTCTTTAAAATTAATTTCCAACAGTCTGCTTTTATTTTCTTCCTCTCAAGTTTTAATCCACAGCTAATCCAATGCCAAATCCATATCAGAATCAACAATTAATTCAAGGGCAGAATCTCCGTTTCTTTCTTTGTTTCAATTTTCCAAAATTCTTATTTTGTATCAATTTCCTTGTATTCTTAAGAAACAGAGTCTTTTAAAAGAAAACAGGTTTAACTCAGGTGGCAGGCACTCTTTGTTCTGACAAATCCACACCTCCTCTTTGCTTCTTCCTTCCCAATTATTCAGAGCTTTTTAAAACACAATCTTTCAAAAAGGTCAAATCCAATTGATATTAAATTTTCTCTTTAACAATCTATAGTTCAGCTTTATCAGTGCCTATGTAAAAACAAGATATACGTATCCAAGTTGATTAGATGATTCCTCCTCCAGCTTCTACCTCTCTCGGTTTGAAGCTCCGCCACTATCAAAGGCAATTCACACCTTTTTTTTCCTCTTTCAATTCGCTGCTTTAAATCCTTTCTTAAGAATTCTTTGAAATGTTAATCCTGTTAATCTCCCATTTAATTATATCGTCCCGTTCCTCCTGCTGTTCGCTTCTTTCACTCTCTCCTGCACAATCTTATTCCAGTCATATCTTCCCCTTCAGGATGGCCATTTTAGACCACCTCTTCAGGCGTCTTTGGGAGGGAGTAATTGCCAATCTAGGGAGGGGATTTGCAACTCCCTTCTACCCAGCTGACGGTCTCCCCTTCCTCCGCCACCCCTACGAGGCGGCTTCTGCCCCAAATCCAAAGGATTGGGGTTCTCCGATGCCAAAGCATGGACCAAAGTCATGCACAATCACAGTCAGCGGTCTGTCTTCGGGGAAGCTCAAAACCGGAAGCCAAAAAGGAATTCTTTATTGAAGAGGAAGAAAGCAAATAACATTCAAAGCAGGGTCTGATATCCTTCCGGGCATGCAGCTCAGATAAACGGAGTTAGAACCCCTCCCCTTAGTCCAATGTGGATTTTGCCAGTACACAGAAGCAAACATGTTGTTTTCCCCTCGCCTCTGAGAACGTAGCTAAGAAGAGATTCCCAGGAAGTTTCTTTCGGAATTGGAATTTATATGGTCCCTTCTCCTTTTGCCATCTCTTTGAGAGGTGAGAAGTTTCCAGGTATCTGGGGCGCCAGGTAACAGTTGTAAATCATGTAACAGGTCATACAGATTCAGTACAAGAGTTAGGATATTCAGGTTACATCAAAAAGAATTACTTGTATCAAACACGCCCCCCCCCTTCTTCCATTGAAGAATGCCAGATACACGGATCTGACAAAAGGGTTGCTTATGAAGGGAAACTTTTCCAACAGGCTACAGAAATGGAGATTGGATCCTGAAGATCTGAGCATCATTCCTGCAGCTCTCTGGAAGAGTTTCCTTCCAAGCATGAAGGATAGGGGAACTCTTCTGGCAGGCTACAAAAGGAAAGGTCAGATCTTGAAGATCTTAAGTTCCTACAGCCCACAGAGGAGTTCCCTTCTGCATTCAGCCAGACAGGAGCTGAACTCAACAGGCGACTCTTTCACTCCCTTTGCCAGGGAGATTGCTTAACTACTATAACCAGGAGTGCTGAGATTCTCATTGTTGACCAAAACAATCATATGGGCTTCCTTTGCTCAATAATGAAGATTCTGGTTCCAGTTGTGATTGTCTGTTGAGGACTACCATAAATAATCCTTCACCTGGGAAAATGAACATTTTGATTTTTTTTTTCTAAGACATAATTGAAATAAGCAATTTTAAAAATTGAACTCTAGAGGGAACTGAAGTTTTTAATTAAAGGAGAAGAATACATAAACCAAATTAACAGCTATAGCTAACACAAAACATTGTAACATTGGAAATACTGATGGACACTTTTAAAAAATGGAATCAGAATTTAATATCAACAATGTCAATAACAATGCTGGTTTTATAGACAAACTGTTTCCAAAGATGTTATGGAAGAAACAGAAGAAAATGAACAAGTTTTATCTGATAAGTCAAAGACAGAATGGGTGTTGGTAGAAGTTACCGTGAATGCCCTTTCTATCTATGCTGCGAGAGAGCCCAGGATGGATTGACTCCTTCCTTTATGCCATTTAGCTGAGTCTATACTAAAATATAAAAGCCAGCCCCCGGGAGATACCCCAGCTTTGACGAAGATACTTGACAGACTGAAAGGTGTCTCTGAAAGCACAAAATAAATACAGAAATATGTCTTACCCTTTCTGGACGAATCAAGGGAGGGGCTGGGCTCTCTCGCAGCATAGATAGAAAGGTCGTTCGCGGTAACTTCTACCAATGCCCATTCTCCTCCATGCTGCATCGAGAGCCCAGGATGGGACATACCAAAGCTTGCATGTCCACGGGCGGGTCCTCATCCAGGTCATCACACTGATTGTGGAGCCAATCATTGAAGCACCTGTCTGCCGAAGGCTGCAGTTGCCGAGGCAAAAGCATCCAGATGGTAGTGTCTGATGAAAGGAGACGGGGATGTCCACGTGGCCGCACGACAAATCTCCTCCAGGGATGCTTGGGTCGCCCAGGCAGCAGAAGTGGCTACGCTTCTGGTAGAGTGCGCCGTCAGACCTTGGGGAACCGGAAGGGCCACAGCTTTGTAGGCCTGCCCCACCTGCTAATAGTAGGAGAAGAGGCTTTGTGCCCCAAGTAAGAAGGGAAAAAGGAAACAAACATGGCTTCCGACTTACTGAAGGAGGAAGTGCGCTTAATGTACATTCTAAGAGTGCTTCTTACGTCTAGCGTGTGCCACTGCCACTCTAAGTCATGGTGCGGGAGAGGACAGAAGTCAGGCAAAACAATGTCCTGGGACCAGTGAAACCAGGTGTTAACCTTCAGAATAAATGAGGGGTCCAGACGAAGAACAACCCTATCATTGTGGAAGGAACAAAGGTCCTGTCTGATGGAAAGCGCACCAAGCTCGGAAATCCTCCTGGCAGAAGTGATGGCAACAAGGAACACTACCTTCAGAGTCAGGAAATGGAGAGACACTGTTTTAAGGGGTTCAAAGGGGGGCTTTGTGAGGGCATTAAGGACCATATGAAGGTCCCAGGAAGGATACCTGTGAACCACCGGAGGGTGCAGGTTGGAAGCCCCTTTCAAAAACCTCCTGACTGAAGTGTGATGGGATAAGGAAAGAAACAAACCCCATGAAAGGACCGAGGAGAGGGCCGCAACCTGCCTGTGTAAGGTGTTGGGGGCCAAACCTTTCTCCAGCCCATGCTGAAGGAAGCTAAGAACTTCTGCCAACTGGGCTGAAGCAGGAGAAAGACCCTCCGAGGCACCATCTGGAAAAAGCCTTCCAGGTGGCATCATAGATGCGCCTTGTAGGAGGTTTGCGAGAAGCCAGGATAGTAAGGATGATCCTTTCTGGAAGATCAGCCTCCTCTAGCTGCTGCCACTCAACTGCCACACAGTCAGCTTGAACCACTGGGGCTCTGGGTGGAGCAGGGCCCCCTGGTGAAGGGAGATTAGATGGGCTGGGATCCTCCAAGGAGAAGCCACCAATAGGTTGACCAGGTCCGCAAACCAGGGCCTCCTTGGCCAATACGGTGCCAGGAGGAGGAGTTCCGCATGTTCCTCCAACATCTTCCGAATTACTGCCGGAACGATGGGAAGCGGGGGAAAGGCGTAGAGGAAACCCTTGGGCCATCTGCACTGAAGAGCATTGGTTCCCTCCGCTCCCTGGCAAGGAAACCTGGTGAAGAATCTGGTGACTTGGGCATTTTGAGGAGTGGAGAAGAGATCCACCTCCGGTGTTCCGAATCTGAGGGAAAGATCCCTGAATAGAGACGGAGGAATGGACCATTCTGCCTGCTTGACTAGGCTTCTGCTGAGCCAGTCAGCCTGGGTGTTGTTGACCCTGGAGATGTGGTCCGCTGAGATTGACAACAAGTGTTTCTCTGCCCATAACCCCAACCGTAGAGCCTCTCTCATGAGGGCTTTGGACCTCATCCCCCCTTGTTGGTTGACATGAGCCTTTGCGGCCATGTTGTCTGTAAGGACGAGAACATGAGAGCCAGTCACTGATTGCCTGAAATGCTTGAGAGCCAGAAAAATGGCTCTGAGCTCTAGCCAATTTATGGGAAGGGGCTGCTCTGATCTGGACCAAACGCCCTGAGCTATCTGGCCCTGCATATGGGAACCCCAACCCAGGAGGCTGGCATCGGTGGTTATCACTAGCCTGTCTGGGTCCCTGAACAGGAGTCCTCTGCAGATTGATGGGGAATGCCACCAATTGAGAAATCTCCAGATTTGTGGCAGGAGTGGGACCTCGATGGATGAGTGGCTGGTTCCTACTCATTGATAGGGAAGAAGGAACCATTGGAGGAGTCGGGAGTGGAGCCGAGCCCACGGGACGATGCCAGTACAGGAGACCATCTTCCCCAGAAGTTTGGACAGCAGCGACAGGGGGACAATTTGATGTTGCTGGATCTGGCTGGTGATCTCTGCAAGGCTCTTTCCACGAGCTGGGGACAGGAAAACCTGGCATGACATGGTATCGATGACTGCTCCCAAGTGTTGCAATTTGGTTGTGGGAGAGAGCTGGCTCTTTTTGATGTTGATGGGAAATCCTGGCTCTGGAGATATAACAGGGTAATTTACAGATCCTAATGGGCCACATGGAAGGAGGAGGATAGAATCAAAATGTCATCCAAGTAGCATTGGATCCTCACTGGAATAGAACGCAGAGATGCCATCAATGCTGCCAGAACCTTTGTGACGACTCTTGGAGCCGATGAGAGGCCGAAGGGATGTGCTCGATACTGGTAATGGGTATTCTGATAACAGAAACAGAGAAACTGGCGATGATGAGGCCAAATTGGGATGTGGAGGTAAGCCTCAGTGAGATCAATGGAAGAGAGGTCACCCTCCCGAACGCTCTCTAAAATAGAATGCAGAGTCTGCATTTTAAATCGCCTGTATTTTACAAATTGGCTGAGAAATTTTAGATCAAGGATGGCTCGCCACCCGTGAGGCTTTGGGAACAATGAAAAGATGAGAGTAAAGCCCACGTCCCTGTTGAGAGGGGGGAACAGGTTGAATAGCCCTGATTTGAAGAAGGTGCTGAATGGCCTGATTCATGAGGGCTTGCCTGGAAATGTCCCGAGAGACAGGACCGTTCAAAAATTTGGAGGGGGGTGGCGTTAGGAAGTCCAATTGTAACCCTGACCTAATAGTGCTGAGCACCCAGGCGTCCGTCGTTGACTCCTCCCATTTGGAGGCAAAGAAGGCTAGGTGACCTCCAATAGGTGGGGAGAATGAGGGATTACTTAGAGCGACGGAAGGAATGACCCCCTCCCCCCCGAAAGGGCCGTTTACCAGTAGAAGGTTGTTGCCTGCCAGATGCTTCCGCCTGTTGGTCTTGGTATTGGGAGTACGGCCTGTGAGAGCAGGGGAAGTGAGATGAGGTCTCCGCTTGGAAGGCAGGAGGGCGATAAGGAGCAGGGCGATAGTTGGCTTTCTTCCCAGAGGAAGAGAGAATTTTATGTTTATCTCTGGTTTCGATGAGATAAGGTTCCAGCGCATCGCCAAAAAGCTTATCACCTGCAAATGGAACTGAAGCCAGCTTCCATTTTCGGTGTGACTCTGCCTGCCAATTTCGGAGCCATAAAAGTCTTCTTGCTGCTACAGAAGATGCCATGGCCTTGGATACAAATTTGGTGGAATTGAGAGTGGTATCCGCAATGAATTCCGCCGCTGCAATAATCTTATTAAGGTCTTGGTGAGACCAAAGGTCAGAAGCAGGCAATCTATTCTGGAGTTGGCACAGCCACCGTATGGCTGCCCTCGTGAAAAAGGATGCTGCTGTTGAAGCCCGAACAGCCCAAGCAGCGGCCTGGTGATTGCGCTTGAGGGTCTGTTTGGAGCATTTATCATCCTGTTTCAGGATATCTTCTGGCTCTGTGGGAGTGCCAGAAGATGAGAACGAGGCCATAACCGGAATGTCAACAGAAAGCACTGCCAGGGCATTGTCCAGAGCTGCGCTGACATTGTAGAAACACTTATCCAGAGAAGATGGGTGAGGACCTGCTGAAGGCGAAGCGCACTTGACCATGTCCAGGAACAAAATGGGAGAAGGTAAAATCTCTGCATGCACTGCAGGCTTGGAGAAGAGCGAATCCCCTTGGCTAGAGGGATTTCCTTGTGGCTTGGGAGCCACTTCCTCTGGTGATAGCTTGGCAGTGACCAAGGCCTTGTTGAATAATGGTCTGAAGAGAGTCAGTTTGAAGACCAATGCAGAGGATGTCTGCTCTGGGCGAGAATCCTCTTCTTCTGAAAGATTTTGGTCAAAAATCTCACCCTCTTCTCTGAATGAGAAAAGTAACTGTGTTCAGATGGTGAAGGCCTTCCGTCCTCATCAATCTCCTCCCATTCTGGTAGAGAAGAATGGACCCTGAGGTCCTGGGGCCTGTGTAAATCAGGATAATGAGGCAAGGAACTTATAGATTGAGAAGGGAGAAGGGCCTGAACCCTTTCCAGAGGTTGAAGAATTTGCTTGAAGCCTTCAACCAATCCCTGCCTAATGGCTAATGAGACAACATCTTGGATATCCCTTGGTCTATGCTCAAAGGTAGAGGCCGAAGGCCGAAGGCCCACTGCTGTGGGAGTGAAGGTGGCTTCAGGCCTAGATTGAGGAGAGGTTCGAGGCCTGGAGGGAGTGGGAGGAGCATAGCTTAAATCCTGAGGATCTGATTGTACTGCAAGAGCCTCAGGAGTCCAGGATGGAGGATGGAAAGGCTCATAGATAACTTCTCCTCCCCTGGAAGGGCTTGGTTGGGGCCCACGAGTATCACCTGAAACATGCTGTAGTTGCACTCCCTTCTGTTGAATAGTTCTGTTGAACTGCCTCTCTAGAGCTGCATGTCTGCGCTTCTCTGCCCTCAATTCAGCCTGAGTTGCCTTCTTAGAGGTTAGAGCCTTAGCTTTGATTTTAGCAGCCACCTCCCTCTGGACTGATTGGGTGTGTTGCCTATGTCTTTTTCTCTTATTGGGCTTAAGAGACTATTCCACTGGGGAGGAAAACTCTGCCTGAGTCTTATCTTGCTCCATTTGTAGAATAAAGGCTCTTGTGTTGGAAAGAAGCTGTTTAGAAATTTTTCTATTAAGCCCCTTAGGGTATAAATGGCCCGCAGGCCTACAAAATGGCCGCTCACCTCGTGGTGGAAGGCTTGAATCCAAGATGGCCACTGAGTACAGGAAAAAAGGCTCCAAGATCGAAGAATTATAGAGCCCCGAGCGAAGTCAGCAAGGGAAAAACGCAGCAACCAGCCACACGATCAGCTGGCTTGTGCTCTGATCAGTTTGCCGATCGTTTTTACAATCACTCCAAACCGCAGGCGTGGGGGATGTCTGCAGATGCTGCCCAGCTTGCCTGCACAGAGCTCTGTAACGCTGCTCCCAACGTTGCAGGAGAGAGAGCCCTGCTCTCCTGGAAGAGCAGCTGCCCTGGGAGCTGCTTGAAGTGAGGAAAAAAATACTGAAGATCACTGTGAGTGCTGTCTAACAGAACGCTTTCAGAGACACAGCTACTGACTGAAAGGAGCTGAGTCAAAAGCTGGGGTCTCTCCCGGGGGCTGGCTTTTATATCTTAGTACAGACTCAGCTAAATTACATCATAGGAAGCAGTCAACCCATCCTGGGCTCTCGATGCAGCATGGAGGAGAATTGACACTAAAAGTGGATCTACTAATGACAGGTTACAAGAATGATGTGGAAAGGGGTCTCATTAGGCACATAAATGAAATCAGTTGATACTTTTAAAATCAAAAAAAGAACTACAAATAATAAACAAATTGGATTTACAAAAGAGGTCTGTTAAATTTGGATGAAAATTGTGAGAAAGGACAAAAAATAATAAAAATAAATCAAGTTCTATGACATTACTTGAATGGACTAAAGATTGAAGTAAAAGGAAGGAATATAAAATTGGCTTATTTCAATAAGGTTAAGTGTTACAGCAGCAATTTAGACAAGCGAGGAACAACTTTCTGACAACTCTTAATGGAGTTGCTGACACCAGGACTGAAATTATATGCTTTATGGATTTGTTTACAGATAAGAGATGGCTCATGGGATGAAGACAACATTGGTTGTAAATTAGAAGAGGTGAAAAATTACCATAATTGTTAAAATTGTTGCGATCAAAGTTGGAAGTCACTTCTTTATATATATTTTTTCTCTTTCATTACCATATTCTTATTACTTTTCTCTACATTTTTTATTTATGTTTTTTTTACTCCTACTTTTTTCCCTTTCTTTTAGTTTATGATGAACTCTGGGGTGAGTTTTATGATGAATTCTGGGGTGAGTTTTCCAACATTTTGTAAATGTTTGGGCATTTTTAATTTTTGGCACCTGGAAAGAGGCCTCATATACCTATATAAAAAACCCAAGGGGACAACGTGAGAGAACACTTCGTACTGTGGTGTATTATTTATGCAAACAAGAATACTTACTTGAGAAGCTCCAAAATGCCAATCACGATGTCATTCACATAACAAAACCCAGAAGCCTGGAGAATGAAAATAAAGAAATTACTGTATATTAGTTAAAAGGAACCACTATGCCTTCCTAATAAATAAAGCAGACTTGACTATTACCTCAAACTTCTTGGCATGATGCAGGCCTCCAGCCCAATTAATTGCAATATCACAAATCTAAGAATGGAAGAGAAATATTAACTTTGAAAAAAAAGAATTATCGCAGAATGAAATATCTAATAAAAGATCACTAAAATCTGTATCTTAAATTATTTCACTAGTCTGTATTATCCCCTTTTAATAAACTGCACTAGAAACATTAAATCATAGGCCTGAAAGGGACCTTGGGGGTCTTCTAGTCTAGCCCAAGGTAAGAAACCTTATACTATGCCAGACAAATCAATGTCCAATCTTTTCTTGAAAACATCTAATGATGGAGCACTCACTACTCCAGGAGGCAAGTTGTTCCACTAAATAGTTGTTCTCACTGTCAGGAAATTTCTCCTTAGCTCCAGGTTGGATGCTCTGTATCCAAGCTTCCACTGATTACTTCTTGTCCTGTTCTTGAGTACCTTGGAGAATATCACTTCTCTTCTCTGTGAGTGCCCTTCATGTATTGGAAGACAGCTAACATGTCACCTCTAATCCTTTGTTAACAGAATAACAAGAGTTGGAAGGGACCTTGAGGGTTACCTAGTCCACCCCCCTGCCCAAGCAGGAAACCCTACACCATTTCTGACAGATAGCAGTCCAGTCCCTTGAAAGCGTCTAATGATAAAGCTCCCACAACTTCTGAAAGCAAACTGTTCCATTGGTTGATTGTTTTCACTGTCAGAACATTTCTCATTTCTAGATTGAATCTTTCCTTGATCAGTTATTAGGCTAGACCAGGGGTCTGCAACCTTAAACACTCAAAGAGCCATTTCGACCCATTTCAACTTGAAAAAAAGAACCACTGGGAGCCACAAAACCTGGGTGGGCATGGCCAACTCAATGTCACTCACTGCCACCCATGTCACATGACCCCCCTAGCCATGCCTACTCAGCCACAAAACCCTTCTCTCAGTCTATGTCTTCCCCCCGTATCTCTATCTCTCTATCTCTCTGCCCCTCTCCCCCTCTCTCTGTATCTCTCTTTGTATCTCTTCCCCCTCTCTGTATCCCTTACCCACCTCTCCCCCTTTCTGTATCTCTCCCTTCCCTTCTCCATATTTTCCCTTCTCTCTGTATCTCTCTCCCCCTTTTTTTGTAACTCTGTGGGTCTCTCCCTATCTTTCCCTCTCTCTTCCCCTGTGTATCACTCTGTGTCTATGTCTCTCTCCCTCTCTCTCCCACTCCCCTTTCTGTGTGTGTGTCTGTCTGCCTCTCTTTCTCTCTCCCTCTCTCCCCCCTTCTCTCGGCCAGGGGGAACTGCTCTGCTTTTTAAGTACTATATTTTATAAACTATTGTGTTTGTAAGTACAATACTTTGCAAATATTTTTTTTTGCACTTGCCTTGAAACTGCTTTAGAAATGCTAGCCTGCATCTACACAAAACATTCTATAATGTTGTGTTGCCTTGCTTTTATTTTGGAGATTAGTGTATATTACTATAGTTTGTAGATTTTAAATTTAAATTGCCTCCAGAAATTGTGGATGCTCCATCACTGGAAGTTTTTAAGAAGACACTGGATAGGAATTTATCAGAAATGCTCTCTTGTGAGAGCAGTGGGTTAGACTAGATCAGAGATTCCCAAATGTTTTCAGTCCACCACCCCCTTGGTGCTACAAACTCATTGTCAGTGCCTCTTACCCAGGGGTGGGATTCAAATTTCTTAACAACTGGTTCTGTGGGGGTGGCCTAATTTGTGGGTGTGGCTCGATGGTCATGTGACCGGGTGGGTGTAGCTTGCTGGCTGGGCGTGGCTTTGTAGTCACGTGACTGGATGGGCATGGTTTGGTGGTCATGTGAATGGGTGGGTGTGGCCAGGTGACTGGCAAACCAAATATGTCGTCCTTGCTTAATGGCCAGTTGCTTAGTAAGTGTTCTAATTTATGACTGACCTCCCCAGAGCTACTTGACCTGTTTTTGGAGTTTTGACAGCCATGCGCACATACACACAAACACACACTCCTTTTTTTTTTTTGTAAATTTTATTTGAGTTTTCACAAAGGAAAAAATATACAAATAAAACATCTTTTTTGAAAGTAGTGTAATCCCGGGTTACATTTCTTTGTACAGACACAAATTCGACTTCATGCTCATTTTTATATTCTATTCCATATCTTATTACTGTTTTACATTTTCAGCATAGCTTCTCCCCTCTTTTAATTTTCTCAATTTTATTTTAATTATCTCATCTCAATTCAAATCATTGTATTTATATTTTTTGTCTGTCCTGTTTCAATTATCTATTATCTTTTCTCATTAAACAAAATTTCTCCTGTAGTTACTGATTGGAGTATGACACCTTTATATCTTTTAAGTTTATCCATTTAACTCTTATTTAGGCTTCAATATATACCCTAAAGTTATAACATTCAATATAATACATAATTTCCATTCGGATTCTGCTTGGTACATTCTTAAAATACACACTATATTCTTAAAAAAAGAAAAAAATATAAATGTATGTAAAAAAAAACAACACATTCCATTCCAATTCAATTCTATCATTAATATTAATATTCATTAAAATCTTAACCTTTACCATTACTTTTCAATTAAATATCATACTTCTATGGGAACAATTATAAGCTTTCCATAATTAATTCTTCCCCCTCTTCACTTATATTTTATAAAACATTAACTAATTAAGATGTTCCCGTTCCTTCCTAATTCAATTTTCTCATTTATTTATTCCTAATTCAATTTTCTCATTTATTTTATTTCATTTTATTAACAAACATTTCACTAAATTACACTAACTATTTTATCCCTCATTTTAATCATACGTTGTTTCCAATTTTCTAAAGTTATTTCTATTACTAATATAACAATACAATCTTATGTACTTTTACAGAATCCCTTTTTCAGTTAAATTTTCACCCATTATCTCTAAACAGATTCTGTTTCTCTATATCTTGTTCCGGTCCTTTGTAACTTCTTTTCCTTTCCTTCTTCCCTCTCTTCTTCTCACTCCCCTTTTTACCCCCTTGTCTCTCTACCTCTATTTCTCTCTTCTGTATTCTCCTTTTCTGTTGCTTTCCAGTATTATACTTACTTTTTGAATTATTTTTCTTTTCTTTGGTTGTCTTTTTAAGTCTTAAATTCTCCATTCTCTTTCCCCCCTTTCCTTTTTCTTCCCCACATAAAATTACTTGTTCATTAAAGATGGCTTCTTCTTTGTCCCAGTCTTCTTGTTTTGCAGACATTTCTTGTTGTTTCTCATAGTTCCAAATCTCCATTTCTAAGAATTGAAAAACGAAGCCAAAAGAACCCTTCCCTTCTTGTGCATCTTCTTTGTACTTTTTAAGTTCCATTTTCAATTCATCTAGAAGTGATGCCATTGTATACATTTTTAAACAACCACCCAATTAATTTTAGTCATTCAAATGTAATAACCAAGAATCCAAAAATCACCAAATAATCCAAATACATGCAGGCTGTTTCTTTTTGCTCTTTTTTTCACTATCTCTTCCTGGGGTTACTGTTTAGTTACAAAGTTTCAGTTAGAATGTATCTTTTAGAAGTCTTATTGAAGCTTTACTTTAGATTCTTTTTAATTCCAGGCAGTCTCCTCCCTCTTCCAGATCCTGCCCTTATTCTTTTTCTCTTCCTTCCTGCTTATGGAAAAAAATTTTTAGCGTCCAGAAATCTTTATTATCCCTCTGACATTTTGTTTTATTTTCAGCTTAATTGCCTGTTGATGTCAAAGCGGATTTTTCCTATTTCTTATTTAAGTCTCTTAGTTGTCAGTATAGGGAAGGGAAGAGAAGAAAAAAAAACCCCAAACCTTTCCCTTTTCCCTTTCCTTTGGTGCTTCCGACTCTTCTTTGGGAGCGATGTTATTTTTTTGTAAGTTTAAATTCAGGGTACCTTAGTTGTTGCTTTTACAATTTAACCCGGTCAGCCAAAACTTTCATTTCTTATCTTCTTCCTGCACGTTCTTTTCTTGTCAAGTTCTTCTTTGTGGTGGCCATTTCTGACCACCGCTGCAACCACCTTCGGGAAAGGGAGTAATGGCCAGCTGAGGAGGAGAGATGCAGCTCTCCTCAACCCTGCTGGCAGTCTCCCCGCTCTTCACCACCTCTACGGGGTGGCTTAGCCCCGAAACCAGCTGGCTTGGGTGCTCCAGCGGCGAGCCCAGACCGAAACTGCGCAAGATTGCGGATTTCTGTCTGTCACCGAAGAGACTTCAAACCGGAAGCCTCACACATGCACACACTCCCTTCTAACTCTGCTGGAGCAGGTGGTTAGACTAGATATCTCATTCACTTTCTCCTCCTTCCCTCCCTTTGTTTCTTCCTTTCTCTTTCTTTCTGTCCCTTCCTTCCATCCCCCCTTTCTTTGTCTATCCTTTTTCTCCCTTTCTCTTTTTCCTTTCTCTTTTCTTTTCTTTCTTCTCTTCCTTCTCTCTTTCTTTCCCTCTCTCCCTCCCTCCATATCCCATTCACTTTCTCCTCCCTCTTTCTTTCTCATTCCCTTTCTCTTTTCTCTTTCTCTCTCTTTCCCTTTTTCTTTCTCTCTCCCTCCCTCCATATCCCATTCACTTTCTCCTCCCTCCTTTTTTCTTTCTCTCATTCCCTCTCTTCCTCTTTCCCGCTTTCTCTCTTTCTTTCTGTCTCTTCCTTCCATCCCTCCTCTTCCTTTGTTTATCCCTTTTCCTCCTTTCTCTCTCCCTTTTTTCTTTACTTTGTTCCTTCTCTCTTTCCTTCTCTTTCTCTGTTTCCTTCTTTCTCTTTCTTTTCTCTTTCCCTCTTTCTCTTTTCCCCTTTCTTTTTTTTCTCTTTTTCTTTGATTTTCTCTTTCCCTTCTCTTTCTTTCTCTCTTTCTCTAGTTCCCTCTCTCTCGATCCCTTCCTTAACCTATCTACCTATTTTCTGCCCAGGCAGTGTGGCCTAATCTGTCAAAGGCCTGTGCTAATCCTGCATCATCCCGTTTCCCCTTTCAGTGGCCCCGGACCTTAATCTCTCTGTTTCCTCCCCCATGACTGCCTCTTTTGTCATCCCACAGCCATGACTTTACCTTCCTCCCATGGCTGGCTGCCAGGGAAGGCAAGCCAGGGCTGAGCCATTGTTGTCACTGGGGTCCCCACCAGCCCACGCCACCCTTGTCACAAATGCCTGCAGCCGCCACTTGTTTTTTTTGGTGTGGCTGGACTGCACCAAAGAAAACACCCGGAAGCTGGAGGTTTTTTGCAGCAAAAATTACTGACCTCTGGCTTTGCTCTGCTTCTCCAATGTACCACTGTGGCTGCATTCTAGGTGCTGGCCCCCCAGGCCCACCCCATTGAGCCCACTGCACTGGAAGGACTTGCCCAAGTAAGTCTGAGCAGAGTGGTGCAGCAGTCAATGGGGTGAGCCTGCATGGCCTGTGACTAGAACGCGGAGGGGGTGGCACGTTGGAGAAGCAGAGCAAAGCCAGAGGTTGGTAATTTTTGCTGCAAAAAGTCTCCAGATGCTCCATGGGTTTTTTTAGTGCGGCTGGACTCCAGCCACGCTGAAAAAAACACATGGCATCTGGACGTTTTTTGCAGCAAAAATTACCGACCTCTGGCTTTGCTTGCTCCACTTCTCCAACGTGCTGCTGTGGCTGTCAGCAATTGTGCACAACGTGCATGCACAATAAGGACTGACTGGGCAGGGAATGGAGGAGTCGGCGGAGAGGAATAGGGCCAGCCAGGGGCCTGTTTTACTGGTTCTCCAAACTACCAGGAACAGTAATGAACAGGTAAAATCCCCCCCCCCCAAATTGCACCCTGTGAGGGGTCCACCTCCAGCGCTCCCCCTGCCACCTCTTAGCATCCCCTGCTAGCCCCCTTGCCTCTTAGCACCCCGCTAAGGCATCCCATCGCCCCCAGGGGCAGTACCGCCCACTTTGGGAATCACTGGACTAGATGACCTCAAGGTCTCTTCCATCTCTGTTACTATTGCAATCCAAGAGCTCTGTAAATCCATTCCCCATCTCTCTCTGGGTGCCTGGCTGGAGACCTTACGCTAATTAGTGGCAAGTTTTCTTTTTTTAAGCAACTGCAATCTGAGAGTTTTGTAAATTACCGCCTCACCCCCCTCTGGGCAGCTGTCTGAAGAAGCTTGAGCTGACCAGCAGCAAATGTTTTTTTTTTTTTTAAAGCAACTGTTAAGGGAGATCTCTGCATGCCTGCTTGGGGGCAATTTAGTTCCTCAGCCAGAAACAGCTGTGTGAAAGCCTCAGTTCAGTTAAGGATGGCAGCAATCAATTAATGAATCAGAGGAAATAGTAAGTAGATCTTCGTTCATTTAATGAGCCATTTGATTCAATTATTGCATTTGATTTTAAAATTTGTAAAACTGATTCATTTGATGATTTTTTTGACTTATGAACCTAATGGGCAGGCTCAATTAGGTTTGTATCTCAAGGACTACTTGTAGTTTAGTTTCCAGTCTCTATATCATTATTGCTATTCTCTGCACTTTTTGTAGTTTCAGAATCTTTTTTGTATTTTGATGACCAGAACTGGAAGCAACATGAGTAGTTCTTGACTTATGACCACAATTGAGCCCAAAATGTCTGTTGCTAAGCAAGGCAGCTATTGTGAATTATGCCACACTTTACAACCTTTTGCCACAGATGTCACACTCATTGCTGTTGTTAAGTGAATCATACTGTAGCTAAGCAAATCTGGCTTCCCACATTGACTTTCTTTGTCAGAAGCTGCCTGAAAAGATTACAAATTGTGATTACATGACTCCAGGACAATGCAATTGTCATAAATACATGCCAGTTGCTAAGCTCCCAAACTTAGATCCCATGACCATGGGGATGCTGCAACGGTTGTAAGTGTGAAAAATGGTCATAAGTCACATTTTTCAGTTTAGTTGTAACTTAGAACAGTCACTAAATGAAAGGTTGTAAGTCGACCACTACTTGTATTCCAAGTGGAATATACAGCAGTGTTATGATTTCTCATGGTTTGATACTATCTCTCTGTTAATGCTGTCTTGGACTGGATTGGCTTTTTTGGCAGTTGCAGCATACCACTGGCTTATAGTTAAGTGATGATTCACTAGGACACCTAGATCTTTCTCACAGTTAATATAGTTGAGCCAGATACAGCCTCTATGATACCTATGCGTTGTTTCTTCCCGTCCAAGTGTAGGAACTTACTTTTCTCACCACTGAACTGCGGGTTGCTGGATAGGGCTCAATGCGCAAGTCTGTCACGATCCCTCTGAATCTTGAGTCTATCTTAACAAAGTGTTAATAATTCCTCCAGGTTTGGTGTTGTGGACATTTGATGAGCTCTCCTACCCCCCTCATCTAGATCATTTATGAAAAAGTTGAAGAATACTGCCCCCAAAACAAAAGCTTGTGGTACCCATTGCATGCCTCCCTCCATGTAGCTGAAGTTCCAGGACTACATATTGAGCGTAGTTAGTCAGCCAGTTGTGAATCCATCTGGTGGAGGTAGTCCCTCATCTTACCAATAAGTAGGCTGTTGTCTACTTTGTCAAATGCCTTACTGAGACCTAAGTATACTATCTCCATCAATTCTTCTAAAACTGCATAAATGTTTTAAGTAATCTTTCTAATATTTCTTGTTGACTCTTGTATAACTCCACTGGAAGGCCATCTGGTCCTGATGCTTTACTATTTTTTTTTGCTTATTTATTGCCCTAATTACTTCTTCCAATCTATTTTCCTCATTTAGCATATTTTTATTTTCTTCTGAGATTTTTGGGAGTTCTTTCTTAAATATCATATCACTTTTTCTTCTATAGGGTAAGTATCTTCCTTATATAATGCCTCATAGAATCTCTGAGTTATATTTCTTTTTTCAATTTCTTGGTAGCACAGCTCCCCCTATTCGTTTTGTAATTTAGTAATCTATTTTTTTTCTCTCTGTTTTCTCAATTTATAGGCCAGCCATCTTCCTGGCTTGTTGGCATTTTCAAAAATGTTTTGCTTTGTTTTTTCAACTGTTGTGCTAATTCTTCTTTCCGAAGTAGATTTATTCTATGTTTTATTAGATCCATCTGTGGTTTTATTTCTCTTTTTTTGAGGTTCTTTCTTTCATCTCCAATCTTCAATATTCTCCTTCTAATGTTCTCCACTGTTGCTTTTTTCTTTATTTTTTTCACCATGTATGTTATTGCCATTCCTCTAATAACTGTTTTCGCTGCATCCCAGGTGTTTTGTGGAGATGTATCTTCTTCCTTATTTTAAAAAGAACCTCAATTCCTTCTCTAATTTTGACCTAAAGTCTTCTTTTAATGTTGACCTTTGCATCGTCCACCTTGGGATTTTCCTTTGGTATTTCCAGCTGAATTTGATATAACTATGGTCAACCCATAAATTTGTCTATTTTATTTCTATTGTCTCTGAAATAAGTTCTTTTGATATCCATACCATGTCTAACTTCAACCATGATCGGTGTCTATTGGAATAAAAGGTATACTGCTTTTTCTCAGGGTATCATTCTCTGCAAGTATCCTGAATGTTCTTTTTTCCCCTTTTCTTATGTTATCACTTTTATAGTCCAGTATTTTATCTATAATTGCATTAAAGTCACCTAAAAGGCAGATTACCTCATATTGTATGTCTTTAATTTTGTTATGTAACTTTTGGAAGAACTGTTCCTGTGATCTATTTGCTGCATAAATTTCAACCAATAATATTTTTCTATCTTTTAATTCAATTTCAACTATCAATATCCTACCTTCTTTATCTCTATATATTTCTTTTGCTGGAATCCAATCTTTTATATATAATATCACACCTCATTTCTTTTGCTCATGTAATGAAAAAAAATATTTTCCCTAACTTTTTATTCTCTAACAAATATTTTTGTTTTTCTTTTATGTGTACTTCTTGTAAAGCTATTATATCTGCATTTAAACGTTGCAAGTTCCTGCAAATTTTGTTTCTTTTCACCGGGGGTAACTCCCGGTGAATCCATGAATGTTCATCAATACCATCTCACAACCTTCTCTTCTTTTATCTATTTCTTTGTCTGGTACTTCTTGTCAATCTAATTTCTTTAGGCTATCTTTTCTTTCATCTTCTTCAACTTTTCCACATCTTCCCTATCATCTATCTTTAATATTTAGTGAACTTCCTTCTATATCTGTTGTTTCTATTTCTCTTTCTTCCATTGTTTCTTTTTCTTCTACTATCTCTTCCATTTCTTCTTCATTGGTAAAATACTGATCATGAAATTCTTCTGCTTTATCAACTGTATCTAGTTGGTATCGTTTCTCCTGCCAGGTGACCAAATACCCTCCAGCATCAGCCATTGAAAGTTCACATTATATCTTATCAGTTTCATTGTTAAAAAGTGGTATGATCTTAGATCTCTTATCCTCGGTACTTGTTTCAAAATGATAATCTGTTTTTCTCCATAGTCTATTGGGTCATCTCTTGTTCTATGTAATATTTCATCACGGATTGATTTTTTGACAAATCGGACATGCACTTATTTTAGAAGATTTTGCCTCCTTGCATAGTTAGTCTATACAGTTACCCTATACAGTTTATCCATCTCTGTCAACATCTCTTCTTTTTCGGTCCCCAACGCTTTTGAAATCAGATCCCCCATCACGTCCGGTAGGTCTTCCCCCTTTTCCTCCTTCATATTTTGAAACCTCAAATAGTGAGCTGCCTTCTCGCCCTCTAAAAAGATCACTGTTGTTTCTAGCTCATTGTTTGCTTGTATCAATTTTCCGGTTAGCTCATCAACCCTTTTTTCCTCCTTATCCATTCTTTTCCCAGGTATTAATATTAAGCTGATTGGTCTATAATTTCTTAGTTCCACTTTTTTCTCCTTTTTGAAAATTGGAATCAGCTCTTTTCCACTCTTCTGGTTGTTCCTCCATGCTTCAGAAACTGAAAATTTTGATCAGTAGTTCTGAGATTACATCTGTCAGTGACTTCAGAACCCTGAAATGGAAACTAAAATGGATAGTTGTTCCTTTACTTTTTTTTTTTGCTATTTTTACCTGCATTCATGTCTCCCATGATGTCTCCCATGGTGTTTTGGGACCATTTTTTTTCCTTTTGCATGAAAAGAAGGAAGTAAACAGTTCCACTTTCTCTATGCTGCCTGTCACTATCTTGCAATCTTCCCCCATTAATGGATTGATCATTTCCTTGGCTTTCTTATTATATCCAAAGAAGTATAGGTGACCCTCTGGTTGTCTCTTCTAGATAAAAAAAGATGGCAGCTAGGCACATCAGGAACCTGTCTAATCTCCTTCTTGATGCAGGATTTGTCTCCCAGTTGATATCAGTGTAGTTAAAGTCTCTCATTACTACAATGGTGTATTCCTATATACCTTCAATAACCGATCAGCAAAAAGTTCATCTATTTCCTCTGCCTGGTTGGACAGATTGTAATATAAACCTACAACAATATCTGTCAGGCCCGCAGCTGGATTTATTTTTCCTCTAATATTCATCAAATGCATTCAAGAAGGCTTTCATCCTTGGTACTACGTATTTCTGTAGAGGTATGGGGGTTACTTACATATAATACAACTCCTCTTTCTCTTTTACTGAGTCTGTTTCTTTTGAACAATTTATATCCTTCTAGCTGTATGTTCCAATCATGGGTTCCTTCCATCAAGTTTCAGTGATAGCAACAATATTGTACCTGCCCTTATCTACTGGGACTTCAAGTTCTCTCTGTTTGTTCCCAGTACTTTGAGAATTAGTGTATAAACACCTGAACCCTTTATGGCTAACCCTGCATTTGCTTCCTATGTCTCTTGTTTTATACATAATTTTCCTCTCCTTCCTCATTGTCTTATTTGTTGTCTTGGGATTTATGTTTTTGATCTAGTCTTAAAGATTGGTCACACTTCTCTTCCATTTTACTTTAATGCCCTCCCGATAAGATGAAGCAATTATTTTCCAAGCACATTCTTCCAGGCCTTGTGAGGTGTACTCTATCTCCTAATAGAAATCCTTTTTGTAGGCACTGTACACCATGGTCGAGAAATCCAAAGTTCTTTCAACGGCACCATCCCTTGACCCATCAGTTTGCATTTAGAAGTTTCTGTTCCCTCATTGGATATTTACCCTTGATACGTATTATAGAAAACAAGATTATCGAGGCCCCAAATTGTTTTGCTTTGAAATCCTTTGATACTTTTTCTAGATTCTTGGTTTTATCATTCATCCCAAACTGAAAGAATAGAAATGGATAGTATTCAGTTGGCTTGATTACTTTGGTGATTCTCTCTGACATATCTTTAATCTTATCTTTGTTTTTAACCTTTGGGGAAGTCTGAGCTCCTGGAACATTTGAGTGAGACCTTTCTCCCAATGTTTGCATGTTTT